>NC_087549.1:12611995-13960924 GCF_036250125.1 Pseudopipra pipra
ATATATAAAGCCCCACTTAAAGGTACACAATGCTAAATCCTCCACCACATCTAGAAGAAACAAAAGTCACCTGCACACTGAAGAAGGCTCTTTGCAAATGAAAGCAGTCTGGCAGCTCTCCTGGAGTTAGCAAGTATCTGGCTGCACAGCAATCTGGACAGCTTATCTCCCTGTTTGCCTGGCAGTTGGAGATGTAAGACCTGCTTCATTAAGAAAGATCACTAGATAGAGATATACTTGTTTTTTAAAACTGAAAATAAGCAACATTCTTGTGACTTTAAAGTATCAGTTTTCTTTTGAAATTTAGTAGAGGCCTTGCAACAATTACCATATTTTAACAATTATCAACAAGCGCAATATATAAATCACAGCAAGATTTTACAAAATTGTTGGTGATTCTGAAAAAATACATTTCTGGTGCATGACTTGCATCAGTTTCCAGTGCCTGATTTTCAAAAGTCCAAATGTTCAGTGCTTCCAGAAAATGAGATGCAATTAATAACTTGGAACAAAAACAAGGAGGCTTTTAAATGCACAAATTTAAAAATTTTGGCATTATATGGGCTATTTGTGCCTGCTTATCCAATTAACTTTCCTTTGTGTGTACAGCTACCAAATTGACTGTGCTTGTGCTCCTGTCACTGTCGTCTTGCCAATCTAGAGAGTTCAAGTATCATAAATCAGCTGCTCCTCTCCACAAAAAAAAAAAAAGAAAAGAAAAAAAAAAAGAGACTGTTGCTAAATGAGATTTTTTCCCCCAAAAGTTAACATTTTATATTGATCTAGAAGACCTAATGAGATACCTTCCAATTCAAACTCTTCTCCAATTGTCTCATCTTAATCATGTGAGAGTTTTGCCCTTTCCTTTCCTTTTTCTACTATTTACCCATTCCCAGCAGATATAGGAAAGAATTCTTCCAGCTTTTTCCTGAGCATGCTGGTGTAGGGGTGAGCTTATCCAGGTCCAACAGGTGCCAGCTGGCTCTTAAAGCTTGTACGAATCTGAACAATTTTCTGCATGTCCAAGCAGTTTTCAGCTCTTATGCAGTTAAAAATTTTGGCATCAGTTGGCCATTCCTATCAATGCCATCCTCACCTATTGCTGGCACTAATTTTATGCCTGATTGGGCTGAGCCGAGATCCACTGACCAAGCCATGATCAGGTAGGAATCCCTCCCCAGGAAATTACTAAATGTAAGACCAGAGGCGATAAATAGATACAAATAACCAGAAAGAAAGCACAGATATCAGTAAGGTGGGTGAGTTAGAGAAGGTTAGTTTGGAAAGATTCAGAGAAACAGGAGTACTAATTACTCAAGCACACTTCACCTCCCAGTTAATTTCTACAACTTCTCATTTATTTCATTAGAATCCAACACCTGCCATTCACATTCCACCCCAGTCTTCCCACACTCATCTTTTGCCCCCAGGTTCACTCACTGGTGCCTTCAGTGTCCTTCATCTCTTTAACTTACATTTTCAGCCCTTGAGCATCTGGTATCAGGGACTGCTCTTCCTTTCCCTTTCTACTGCTCAGTTTTGTTTCCCCTTTGCACTCTATAAGATTATCACAATCTGTTTCTGTATGTCTAACAGAAAAGTCAAACTGTATAAACAAAACTGCTGTCCTTCCACAGTGCTCAAGTACATTTGCCCACTGGTGGAACGGACTGACCTCTTTGTAAGTGTGTGATATAATATGGGCATTTCCAACTTTAATTAATAGATTATTATTATTATTATCAGGAAATCTAAGCAAAAGTTTCATATTTTCCAAGCTCATGAGGAACAATTTCAAACATTTTTTTCCATTTTTCATTATGAGGAACTCCCATATTTTTGGCTGAAGTAGGAAGATGCTGAGATGATCACTTTGAGGATCAGATGACTGCAGTCAGAGAGGGCAAGATGCTTAGGCAGAAGTCATAACTCGTGTTAAACCAGTAAGTGTAGCTGCAAAATAGCAGACAAGCTTTCATTGCTCTCAGGTCTGAAATGAGAACAGTGACCTTCCAAACTCAATAACAGGTTAATAATAACTGCTCTGGGCTTGACTGGACTAAACCGTCTGAGAAAAAAGGGTGAAGAGAACTTGTGGACCAGAGATAAGAAAGGGATTTTCAAGAAAAGTGAAAATGAGACAGAGACAAATATACAATCATTAATGAGACCAATGGTGTTACCTAATTACAAAGAAAACCCCTCCAAATTATGTCATTGTGCATTTTAATTTTCTCCTGTTCTCAAAGCACTACATCAGAAGAAAACTGGAAAGAAAGACTTGTGGCAAGTGAAGGTAACCAAAATAAATCTTCACTATTTAAAGGAAGAGAGGGAAACTAATATCTGTGTCCACTAGAGCTCTCCCATATCCCATATTTACCAGGTGCATTTAATTCCTGAAAATAAACACAAATGTATTTCAGATAGAGGAAGGTTAGGAGAGGAAAGATTGTGGAATATCAGATTCTGTTTAGTTTATTTATTTTTGCAAGTTTTTTTTCTTTTTTTTACACAAGACTTTTACATAGTGTCTTTAAAGATCATGTTATGGAAGTCTAGAAAGCATCTGTATCCAGCACCTAAGGAACCCAAATTCTTTGTGAGCCTAGCTCTGGATTTATTACTATATCTGCTTTGGAAAACCAGTCCGGATGGATAGCTGACCCCTGCCATTTTATGGTTCACTGGCTCTTTGACAGCTGCTTCTGGGTGGCTATAGGTTATGACACAAATATTTCTTCAGTAACCATTTACCTGCTCCCTTATGCATTTTCCTCCCTTAATGTATCCCTGGCTTCACATGAAGAACTGGGAACCCAGCCTGTGTGAGTTTTTAAAATCATGGGGGAAAGAGAAGTGACTGACTGACAAAAGATCCCAAACAACTTCTAATTCAGCTCTTTTTGTAAGGGTCACATACATGGAGCTTTTTCCAGGAACTTCTTTCAAAGATGAGAAAGCCCCAGCATGCTCATGTTGCCTATCTCATCTTTTTTCCAGGGTTTTTTTCATGGAAATACAATGCTGAGTGGAAAAAAGGAATGTTAGGACCTTTAATTCTTATTAGGCTTTTTGGCGCAAACTAAAAAGGAATTGGTCATGCTCAGTGGCTTTGCTCTGTTTAATCAGGCTCAGATGAAATGTTCGTTGATAGATTTCTGCAGAAACATTGAGAAATATTTTTGACCATTTCTGAAGAATTTACTGCGTTTCAAAAATAAGGAAGTCAAAAAGGTTCATTTATTACTTCATTCAGGATAAATGTTTCCTGTAAAACATTAATCTAGGAATTCTTAAAAATACATTGCAGATAATTTATATGTTATTTGTCTTAGATATTCTCCCTTTTTACTACTGTAGGAGCTGTTTTGACACATAAGAAAAAAGGGATCTTGACCTGAATAGGTATCTCTCTGAATTGCTGATAGGTGATTATTGCTTGTTGTAAAAAAGCTGTGCGGTAGTCCTAAACGTGACATTTGATTTAGCATTTTTCACCAAGTGAATTCAATTAATGTTACATTATGGAAAAGAAACTGAGCATTATCTGCTCTAAAAATCCTCTCCTTCAAGATGGTTGCCTAGATTTGTTGTGGTGCACCAGTGATCTCAGCTGCAATTTGCGCAGGTTTACCATTTGCAGAAAAGAGGTTAGTTTTGAAACCACTGATAATTTGTCATTTCCATACTCTTCACTTTCTCCCTAACTACTGCTTTCTGCTGTTGTGTTTGCAGGACAATTAATTTATATTGTCACCAATTTTTTTTTACCATTTCTTTCAGAAATTACAATTCCTTAACCAGGATGAGGAAAAGAGGTACAGCTGGTTTCCCACATCTGGGTCAGTGTTCAGAGTCACTACCAGTGTGGCCACTGGTCTTCTTACTGGCTAGTCTGTTGGGAGAGGTTTTTCTTAATAAAAATACATTCAAAACTGGTCCGTATGTGGGAAAAGTCACACTTGGGTGAATCATCTTTTTTCACTAGGAAAACTTTCAGCTGAAGAAATCCTGATAAGAACTAAAACTGAAGCCATAATGTCACATTGGAAAAAAGTTATTGGCAAATTGGCTCTTCTCCCTTTGTCTCACTCTCTCAAATTGATCAAAAACATGCAGCTCAGACCAGAAAATCCCTTCCAGCAAAAATGCTGTCAGTGTCAAGATTGTTTTCACATTATGTTCTTAAACAAATAGCATTAAACTAATTTTTTTTTAAATTATGTTTTAACTAGAACAATTTTTTCCTCTAAGGAGTGAAAAGGTACATTTTCACTTTGCCAAGACAAAAAATCAGCAAAAATGCCATCTTGGTTATTGTTCTTGCAGCAGCAGAATTGCATAATATCAAACACACACAGTTGTGCCAACATGCTCTCATTTAGGATACAAGCTTTTTGGGCTTTCATCGAATCAAAAATCCAGGGACAAAATGAAAATATATGTCTTGGACACCTTATGATTAATTACAAAGAGGCCTAGAAATACTAACCTAATAAACAGCCTTTGTAAAGAATACATGTTATTAAAATATACTTGTCAATGCCCAGTTCTAATAATGAATGAATGAATATCACTCCTGTGATATACGTGGTGATGGCAAAAGGGAGTGATAAGAAGGACGTCATAGGTAAAGGATTAAATTAAGCTGTTTGAGGAAGGCTACGCCACACATCTAGAAAGTCTCTAGATGCTCTGGCTGTGAAGAAGGACAGCTCTCATCATTCATACCTGTACTTTGCCTGGCTCTTCTCCCATGTAGGCATAAGCCCTTGCACATGTCTAGGATTCCTTCCCAAGGCCATCCTAATTTTTGCAGCATCTAAGTATGGTCTTTGCTTTGTACAAAGCTCACATACATGCTATGAGATTTAGTTTCACTTGTAAATTATATGTGGCACTAGGGCAGGGGAGTTGGCAAACTTTGGTCGGATTTTTTTTCTGAACAATTTATGAGTCTTTGGTGTAGGTGATTTAATTTCAGGTGGATAACTAAAACAGTTCTGCCCATCATCATCATCATATTGGTTTGAGAAAAATAAGGAATTATCTGAAAAAAAACCATACTAATATGTGTTCTGGCAGAGTCTTACATGATCATGATATCAAAGCCATTATTTATTTTCTCATCAGTGAATATACAAAAGCCTTAGTTACAGTGCATTGTACACATCCAATTATTTTAATGGGAGCAACATTTTCTTCATGTTCAAGACTGGTTGTGGTTTTCCTCAAGCTCCTTTTTTTATGTCACAAATATCAGACACACTAAGTTAGGACTAAACTTGTTGGCATTTAGAAATTACTAAATAATATCCCAAAATATTTACTGGGAAATGTTTCCAGTAAGCTAGAAATAAGAAATGTAGAAAGTATAATAGAGGGTGATTATTTTCCATATTTAAAAAATAAGTGAGTCAGATTTTCTGTATTTTTTTAAAGACTAAATGTCCTTTACTAAAAAATAAAAACACTGCAACTCATGTGTGAGATTTGGAACTTTTACTTAACAAGAAGCAGCAGTTAAGCTTCTTTCCATTGTGGCCTTTAAAAAAAAAAAATTACTCGTTTTCATTGCATTGCCATTAATTAGTTTATATGCCACTGAAATGGAAGTTTTATGCTTTAAATCACAATATAAAGCCTGGTGCTCATTTGAAACTATTTGTGTCCCATTCATAGCAATTGAGTTCTAGCCTGATTCGCCTCAACTCCAGTTCCTGAAATGGTACTTTACTCATTAGTTTCCCACGATACAGGAAAATTGATTTCCTTTTTTTTCTTCATGATGATGCCATATCAAGCCACCCATATGGCTGGATCCTTGTTTTCCATCACCTTCCCCTTTTACTCTGTCCCTCAAAACCCTCACCTTCTAAGTACTGGTCCCATTGCCTGTGGGCCCATGGTGGGCTTTGAATTAATGAAATGATCTGGGTAAAAATGGTTTTCCCTACATGTCATGTTCCAACAGAAGGGGACAATGAGGTGAAGGAGATGGGTGGAGGTGGAATTCAATGCCTGGGAAGAGGGAGGCAAGACTTGGCTTTGCCAGTGAGTGGACGATGTGAGCATGCCTTCAGCCAGAACTACTGGTCACCAGATCTACAGGGAAAACACTTCAGTCTTGTTTCACTAACAAAGCAAATTATGCAATCTGAAGTAAATTGGCTCCTTAAAATGCAAATTGCTTATCTTGATGCTAAATCACAGAACTTTCAGCTGCAAAAAACTCTTGCAGTATTCAAATATCACAGCTATGTCTCTGGCTGGCCCAATAAAATAATTTTGTCTTGAGAAGATAAAGGACCCTAAGGGTCCATAGTGACAAGAGAGGATCTGCCAGTCTTTTGTACCGCATGTAGCACATTCTTCTCTGTGAATATGAGTAGGTGCTATCATTACATCCAACTGAAGTGATTCAAATGTGCAGCAAATAATCTAAGAGGGTTTGGAGCCAGTGTTAAACAACAACCATCAAAGCTCACTACTTTCACTCCCTAAGAAATACTGCTAATACCGTAACTATGAAAACAGAAACTCCGTTTCTTACCTTGTTACTGTAAAGCCAGAGGGATCTCTTTCTTGTCTAAAGGAAAAACAAAACAAAGTAAACCAAAAATGTTATGAATAAGTAAAAAAGCTGTGGAGACACGAAAGAGAGAGAGAAGGGTCAATGAATAGTTAAACAAGGGAGTGGTTTGAGAACATTTGATTGGACATTCACAGGGCGGTAAGACAGCTAATAATCCACTTGGATTATTAAGATCCAGTTATCAACATGAAGGGATCCACATCAAGGCACATAACAGACTATAGTTTTTCAGTTCTTACAATTGTTCAATCTAATGCACATCCTTCTGTGAAGAAATAATTTCTTTTTTGCAAAAAAGATTTTTTTCCTCTCACTTTCTTTTGGTAGAATTACAGTAACAACCTTACTACACAATTCATCACCACCACTACAGGACAGGTAGTGTTATGATGGACTGCCTTGAAATATAGCAGTTGTAGGACTGGGAAAACATTTTCCTTTACACAAAGGTATAAATGGTTTACAATGTTATACATTAATAGATGGTTTAAAAGTGTATTTGATTTTTTTTTGTGGATTTGTTTTATATACATCACATATGCACAAACCTTGGGTGTCATAAGCACACATGTGCGTGTGTTTCAATAAAACAGGTTTGTCTAACATAGCAAATACAAAAAAATGCATGCACAAATGAAAAGTTGAACAAGTTGTCCATCTCCTTCAGTAGTCTTTGTTAGACACTGAACACTATCATCTGCTCTGGAGGGAGAAAAAGAAGTTGTTCACAGAAATAACTTGCCCTAGAAGAGGCAATCCTCTATTCATTAGAAGCTGATCTATGCACAAAAGCCTGAGGGTTTCTAACCTTTCTAAAACTCTTGGGTATGTTTGTTTTACAGACTGTTCTGGTGAAGAAAAAAAAAATCACTTAATTTTGTTCATATGGTTTACTCTAATAGTGTACCTATTTGCTGAGATTGTATTGTTCTTAAGATGGTCTGGACGAATCCTATATAGTTTCTTGTATTTCACACCACTGGAAAGGCAGCTGGTTTGCTTAGATCAAGCCCCATCAGGATGGTCAGTGATTTAATCTCTACTAGCAAATAAAGCAATACCAAGCAACGCTCTGGAAACAGGAACTCAATGGTGTGAAGGAGCAGGAAGCAGAGTGGGAACAGTTCCAGGCATGAAGGAAGATATGCTTTAGAAGGACTTTATTATATGGACTTTACAGTTATTATATGGACTTTATCGTTATTATGTGGTTACAAATATGCATATTGCATTGTATCCACACTACACAGTGCACAGCCTGGGCATGCCTGGGCTTTCCACAAGTTTGCCTGCTCCCTGCTTCCCCGCTCCTCCCTCTGATTAGCTGAGAAAGCTGCAGAGAGGAGACAGTTACGATTCGCCCTTTCCTTCCCCAGTTCCTCCCATGTTCCTCCCCCTTTGCCTGTGCCCCTACCCCAATTTGTTCCCCTGATTGTCTGTCTCATGCTCCACCCCACGTTCTAGCCCTTTCCCCACCTGAACTCATAAAACCCCTGCACACCTCAATAAAAGCATTTCCATTTGCACCTCTAATTTGACTCTGGACCTGTCTGTGCTGTGTCACGGCCCCATTCCCCTCCCCCCTTGAACCGTGGCACTATGGTCTCCATTGGCAGGCTATTCGGATGGTCCACGGCACTCTGTTGGTTGGGTTCAACTCCCACACAATCCCCAGTCAGTGTTTGGCGATTAATCTGTGCCAAGGACATTTCCTTCTGGTGGAAGCAGACCTCTTGTTTCCAAGTGTGCCTGGTGACACTAGAGCCACCAACTGGTCCTGGACAGCTATAATGTACCACCACAAATACTGTCATATTATGTTCACTGACTCTCTGTATTCGTCTGTGTCTTCATCTGTTGTTTCTCAGGTTATAGATTGAAAACCTTTTGCCGCAAGGACTTTGTTCTCTCTGATCATGCATCACACTGGGATTCTGGTCCATGAGTGTGCCCCCTTCTGCAGTCCAAATAATTGACAATTCTAAAACTAATTCAGAATAATGCTTCAAACTAGGGTAAAGAACAGTACAGAACAGAGCTATCAAAAGGCAGAGAAGAGAGCAAACAGCTATTTTTTCCACCATGGAAACCATTTATTTACTTACCTTTTTTATCTGTGAACGTTTTTGCTGTTCACAGAACAAGCAACCAAAGAAAAGTAAGAACATATTTTTCAGCTGCTGCTAGTGCTGAAATTATGTGCAGTTGCTGTCATGTAAGATGTTTGATGCAATTATGAAGAAGTCCCTCCTTATACCGTGTGTTAGGAGGCTGGAATGAAGGGCTGACTGCCATGAGATTTTCTATCATTATTTTTCTTTTTCCTCCTGACATTTCTGAACACAAACACTTGTAATCACTTCTAGAAGGAAACCCTGTATTCATGCAAAGCAACAAGGGGTTCCAGCAGCGAGACAGATACATCTGGACAATTTGGTAACCTCCCAAGCTTTGATTTAACTATTAAATTGTTGACCATATTTCTTTCCAATCCATGTGGAAATCTTCAATCTGGAGCTATGAAGTGCTGGTGTTGACATTTTTTGATGCATTCAGGGAACTCCCAAACATTGCAGATGTTCTGATGCACCAACTGGAGTTTTGACATTAACGAAAATATATAAATATTACAATCTGATTTTAAAACTCACAATTCCCAATTAATTTGGGAATTGTTTTTTTAACTAAAAGCAAAGATGTTACACCTCAGAAGTAATTTGCCATGAGAAAGTGTCTTGAAGCATACTACAGTGTGTCTGAGAAAAGACATTAACTCTTGAAAGTATACCGGGGAAAAACTCAACCATTATGCCCCAAGGATAAAATGCATTGGCCAGGTCAACACATGACAAAAGCTCATTATGTCACACATTATGTCAGTGAGGGCCCTCTGCTTCAAACATCCAACTTATTATCTTCAATAGATAGGAAAGCAAAACTTTTCCAGGGTATTTGGGTTGATGAAACAAATGCAGTGTTGGGATTTTAATTCAGCTGAAACACTAATCCTAATTAATTAATTATGTTAATTCAATGATTTTCTATAGTGTGGAATCAACCAACTGTGTCTTTGGCTGTAAGGCAACTCTGAAATCTAGCTTGAGGATTTTTCCTGTTCTCCTTTAACACTAGTCTTGGATGGATACTTTCCAGAACAGTCACTTTGAGAACAGTTGGTCAAAAGCAAAGGGAAAAAACCTCAGAAGAGAAATTTCAGGCTGTATTTTTAGCCCTTTTATATTTGAACACTTTCATTGACTTCAGTGGTATTTGTCTCTCTCTACCAGCTGAGAATCTGGTTCACAATATTGAAGCATTTAAGACTAGGCTTCCCAGCATTACCACACTACAGGGGAACATGATAACTTTTGTGACAGAGACGGCTCCAAGCTTTTTTTTTTTTTTTTGTGTCCTGGATCTGATAATTTTCCTCTGCTGTTCATGGACTTCTAGAGCTAAGAGTGGGGCCTCTGGTGGTCTAGTGGTTAGAGTGCAGGACTCGCACCGCTGCGACCCGGGTTCAATTCCCAGCCCCCCGGGCAGCTGGAGCTCATCAGCCTTGTATGGCAATCCAGCTACGTCCTGGGGACCTCACTGCCACTGTCCAAGCTTTGCTCGGCCCCGGCAGATGAACCTCAGGATTAAAGGGTGGGCTCAGTTCAGCGCACGCTGTGTCTCACCTAAAAAATCCACTGCGCAGGCTCGAAGGGTTTATGACCTTTCCCAAATCTTCGCTTGCGAAGACTGGCCATTATTAGAGCTAAGAGTCTGAGCTTTCCTGGAAGTTATCCTAACCTCAAACACAAGTTACAATCTGAAGCAGGGATTATTAGATGACAGACTATGCAGTAAATCCAGTTATAATAGTAATTCCATTTATAAAAGAGACATCAGCTCTTAGAGTCTTTTGATTGTGTTCTGAAATTTTAATGAATGTTTCTAGGCATCAAATATAAAAGGCATAAAAATTGCTTTAAGAGGCATGTGCTTCCTACATCTGATCAAATTTGTAAATTCCAAGATCTACTACTCTGGGATACTTCAACAAAATTACTTTATGAAAGATAGGTGAGTGTGCCCAATAAAAATGACAGAGATTTTTGGCCTGCATATTCAACCACAGAAAAGATACTTAAGAAGAATCACAGCATGGGAAATGACCCAGTATGTTCATGAGACTCCATAGCAAGGTATTTGAGGGACTATTATTATCCCAAATCAGTCACATATAAAGTGACTTATTCGAATTTGGTCAAAGATTTTAGACTGTTACATAATTTTTCAGTAAATTGCACAATTTTGAATGAGTCTTGATTTCCTGAGAGACTGAGAAACAGCTTAATTGCTGAACCTGTGGATATTCTGCAGTTCATAACTTTTCCAATTTTTGTTAGTGTAGTTTCAAAAAATATATTAAAGTATATTAAAAATTTGTGGACAAAAAATATCTATCCTGATCTTCTTCCCCATAACCTCTTAACCTCCGGTCTCCCGTGAACATTAGAAAATTTGAGATGTGATTGTCTATCTTGGTAAAATACTCTGGTTCCTTTTTCATTTTCCACGACACCATGAGTTATAGATGGAGTGTCAAGTACAGCAGATTTTCTTGGCTATGTCTGATGGTATCTCAGAAAGGCTTCCTCTTATAATGAACTTGAAATAAGTATCTGAGGTGCTGAATGTTCCTTGTTGTCACTAGTTAAGGGCTATTATAAAGAAAGTTGGTTTTGCTTCCGTCTGTTGTTGACTGCACTTGCTGATTACTTTTGCCTGTTGTCTTTGTCAGCCCAATGACTACGGTGCTGAGGAAGTAAAGTTTATTTACTTCATAATGAGCATAATAACATTCTCAAAGGATATATTTTGAAAGAAAACAGGCCATTGTGAGATCAGATTCAAACAAGCAGGCTGTTCAGAGCAAGTATTTGCCTTTTTGGGCATACTGTATATGCCAGCATCTAAACTGGAAAACACATGTGAGCCCACAGCAATGGCGGGACAAACATCTGCCTTGCTCTGGATTGCAGGCAAAAAAAAAAGTAACACAGGAAGTTTTATTTTGAGTTTTCATTCACTTATTGGAAAATACAGTAAAACAAGTTGAATTACAGATGACATACTTTGGCTGAAGTTTTCACATCTGCATGGGAGATTTGGTTATTAAGCCCCTAAGCTTTAACAGGGACAACAGTCCAACATCTTTGCAAAACTTTGAAAATCTCAGTCAGAGCATGTAAGGTAAACACATAAAACTCATAGAAATTAAAATACTGTGAGTCTCATCTGCTGATTAAGAGTTCATCCTTTCCCCCCTTTTTCCTCTCTGCTGTGCGCTGTATGATTGACATAGCTACTCAGCTCAGCTGAGCAATTTTCCCACATTGCATGGAGATCAAGGTAATATCCTACCTAACACCAGCAGAACCATACACAGCTTGAATTATCTCTGGAAATCTATTGAGTACTTGGAGCTAGAGCTCAAGTGTCTACATGCCTGGTAAAGTTAGCAGGAAAAAAGATGTGCCTATATTTAGCTGAGCTGCGGGAATTGACAGTGTGGCCCTCCCAAATGCAAAGTACCTTTGGGTACCCTAGTCATGTTCTATTTTAGTGTGAGCATTTTAGTTGCATCAGAAAAATTGTAAAATCAGGTACATGGTCTTTGAAACACTGCCATTCATTAAAGTGTTCTGCCTAACAATGTGTCTGTTTTTAAGGAGCTGCTGTAGATGTGCACAAAGCCCCATGTGGATTTGGGCAACCCACACCAAATCTAGAGCTGCCATAGCCGTGGTGATCCAGTTACCTGAACCTGTGGGATTAAAGTTGCCTTCGGTACAAGAGGTCACACCTTGCTCCACAGTGCAGATGGCCGTCACTGAAGAAAATGTATGTTTTAAAAGTGGCCTAACTCACTGGTTTGATCTTCTGTGTCGGGCAGCAAGAAAGGCAAAACTGACCTTTTTTCACATCAGAAATGGGTAAGAGCTGGCTCTACCCCTACTGACACCAGGCTGCCTCCAACCTCTTGCCCCTGGCCATCTTAGTAAGGCCTTGGCCAGTGTTCACTTGTTTCCTTCTTGCCTGAACTCTTGCATTCCTCCTTGTGGAAACCAAGCCGAAAGGGTGGAGGGCTGGGATACACTTAGATCATTTCCCTGCAGGGCTCACAGGGTGGTGGAGGCATGTAGCCAAGGTCCATCATCTCACATAGACCTTCTGTTTACCGCGGTTCACCCTTAATAGCACCATGGCATTTGAAAAGGGTTTGTCCACACTGCCTTGAGGCCAGCCTGCCCTTCCATGTAGATAGTCCTCTGGCAAGTCCAGCAGCTAAAGCATGTGTCCAGAGCACCCAGAGCCATGAGGCCAAGCACACCTGGCTGGTTAGCACAGAATTTGTGCCCACACACTGTCTACCAGCTTTCAGTGGGATGTCAGTAAATCAGGCAGGAGTACTGAAGGCAGAAGGGACAATCCACAATGCACTTAGCACAGCTTTGGGTGACAAAACAGGAAATTATAATCAAAACAGGAGGGCAGATAGGGTAAGGAGGCTATCTGTCTCTCTAGACAATCCTTCCTAAAAAAAAAACAAAAAAACTTGTTTACAGGTCACTGTATAAGGAAACGTAAGCTGTCTTCCCTGTTCTATATGTCTTGCAGCTGAATCCAACTCTACTTGTTGCAGCCACTCTCATTTCAACAGGTCAGGCACTCTGGATTCACTGCAGCGTATGGATCCACAGGGAAAGGCTCATTTGCAATTTGTACCTCACTGCAAGGTTCACATTATTGCTGGAGAATGTTGCTTTAAACAGATAGAGAACATGGCGCTAGCGTTTCTCACAAACAGCTTTACCACTAGTAGACTTAAAAAGTCGTCTAAGAGCACAGCGAAAACATAAAGCCTTTAACATAAGAAAATTGCAACCTTAAATGCCAAGGGGATTTATGAAAGCTTAGTTATGGCTTTCTTTGGGAACTTATTCTTCGATTTACTCAAAGGTTAATTTTTTCATAGTTTTAAAAGATTTTTTTTTTTTTACTTGAAGTATTGACTTGAGAAGTGGTCAGAGTGATAATGAAGAGGTTCTGCCATGTATTTCTTTATGAGCCTAAGTTGGTTAAACATTTAGACATGCTTAATGTTACCAAATTTAAGGACCTGACTGAAGCTCATCTTTGTTGACTAGGTTTGACTGCAGAGGTACAATCTCAGTGTTTTATTCTTACCAATGGCCTGATATTGACATGGTTTGATAAAGAAGCTACTGTAAATAAACATCACATGCAATCTTTTATTTATTTGGCTCAATCTGTTTCTATTGGGTCCTGTGAATCTATTTCTCCCATTTTTGTTCCCTTTTGGTGCTAGAAAAGAAAATGGCAATTCTAAGTTCTCAGCAATGCTTTTCACGTTTGTGTTTCAAGTCTTGTGAAGTCTCAGAGACTTGCCATGCCTGGAGACAGAGCACCAGATGGGGTAAATCAGTAGCAGAAACACTACAGAGAGTTTCCTCTTGAGATGTTTTGTTGTATGTTCTCCCTTGGTTTGGGTCAAAGTGATCACTAAATATGAGTGTAAGAACACATTTACCCTCAGCATTCATTACCTTCCTTGGCAGTGAGTGGCATTGGGCCAGCAGGGGCAAGGTGGATCTGACATACTGTTTTCACATCAATGCAGGGCTATGTACAGTTTTTACATGTTTTTACCCTCTCTTTGCTTTTGGTACATAACTCCATTTTAGCAGCAGCAAAACAGAATACCTGCAGACCCACTGGAGTCCTGAGTTTGTGATAAACAGATTTAAAGTAATACTTTTGTAAATGTTCTAAATCTTATTCATGTTTGACTAGACTCCTGTGGTGAAATGTATTATGCGCATTTAACATACTATTATTTTTGTTCTGAGGTAAATTAATAGTAGCTGTTTTTACACTGACATGCAAAGACTTTAGTTAGACAACTGCTAAGTACACTTAAAAAGCATATTGTCTCTGTGCACGTGGACTTTCCATGTGGAAGAGCACAAACCACTAGCATTTTCCATAGTTGAAAGATGTATTTTAATTCTCAAAGAATTAAATGTGAAACATGAGACCTTTCCAAGCTTGTTTAGTAGCTTTGATCAAGATGAAATCTAGTTGAAATTCTGGTCAAGAAGACATTTACCTGCATTTAATATGAAGCCATAACCAAAGCCTAGTTGAAGGCAACATAGATTTAATCTTGCTTTCAATTTCAACGTATGTAGAAACACAGAATCATAGAATGGCCTGGGTTGGAAGAGACCTTAAAGATCATTTCGTTCCAACCCCACTGCCACAGGCAGGGATATCTTCCCCTAGACCAGGTTGCTCAGACCACCATCCAACCTGGCCTTAAACACTTCCAGTGATGGGGCACCCACAGCTTCTCTGGGCAACCTGTTTCAGTGCCTAACCGCAATCACAATAAAGAATTTTTTCCTAATATCTAAGCTAAACCTACTCTCTTTCAGTTCAAAGTCCCCTTATCCTGTCACTATATACTCTTGTAACTTATGGACAAAACATTTGGATTTACCTAGAATGCAAGAGGACCTGTTTTGTACTACACATCAGATGTTTTTTGTAAGTCACGGAAGGTTTATGGCATATAACTCTGCAAGCAGCTGGTATAAAAGGTCAGAATCTTTGCTAGAATCCAAGATAAATGTCAAGTGAGAGGGAGTTCCTTAAATATACTGACCCCATGTCATTATCTCAGCACACACTAGAGTAACTGAAGTACAGGAAGGTGTTGTTGCCCCATTTTTGTACCAGGAGAGCTGGTACTTTATATCTGCAGAAAGGTGAGAAAGGACAGGAGTCTGGTTCCCTTTTGGCCATGATGATGAGAAAACTCCCTCCTTTTCTTTTAACCTCTCCAGATCCCACCAGCACACCTACAATAGTAAAACCTTGAAACACATCTAAGAAATACGAAAGCTGTATAACAGTAAGGCATTAAAATAAATAATTAAATCTTATAAGGCAGACATACCTCTTCTAAGAGGAGTCTTCACACCTACACCCACACTAAGATAGGGGAAATGCTACAGTCACTGTGATGCACAATATATTTGTATGACATAGTGATGGTAACAGTGAAATACATCATGGAGAGATGAATAGGCAGTGACTTAGACAGACAGATAAGGCCATGGGAGCTACAAAATGCTGCCCAAAATGGATTTATGACGCTTGAACTAAGTGTAGAATTACTCATGTAACTCAGCTGCATCTCCAGTGAAACACGTGGAGCTGTTGGTGTTGAAAGGGTCTCTGAACTAATAAGCACTTTAAACATTCTTCCAAACATCTTTCTGATGTCTGTGAATGACCCTTTCTTGTTCCCTCATGTTATCCCACAAACCACTGTTAACCCCACGACAGCGTCCAAACAAGAGGCAGGTTGAGTGGCTCTAGAGGGACGACTTACCACCACATTTATCATCAGTCTTTTCCATCTCTCAGACTTTTGTAATCCTGACAGTTGTTTGGGCTCAGTTTCCACCGGCTGGTTGGGATGAAACTGAGCCTGCCCTTCAGCTGAAAAACGCAGTGGCTGGGTGGGCCCACAGGAATGGCCTGTTTTTCCCCTCCCTGTCTAAGCCTCTTGTGAGTAACTCCCTGCAGCTGTCCGTAAACATCACTTTCTGAATGGAGTGAGAGATGTCTGGGGCAGGCCCTGCTCTCGCTGTTTCTCAAATGAAAATAAATACTGCTGTCAGCCGTTACACAGAGGATTGCCGCGTGTTACCCTATAGCTTCACAACCACCTCAGGCCATTTTTTTCTAACTGTTTCCAGCATTTACTCTCTGAACCTAAAATATTCAAAAAATGATGAATTTACAGGTAAACATACACCACACGAGACAGAAATGCACTTGGTCAGAAAGCCAAACCCTATAATCCTTATCACCTCTAATAGACTACATAATCAACAGTGAATGGAGGAAGAGTCTTATTAAAAGTGCAAAGTAGAAGACTGTGTATTATGTTGGGAGCAGCAAGTGCATCTTTGCAGCCACTGTGAGTTTTGCCTCCTAGCAAACTGTTGTTAACCTGAAGCTGTGTGTGGGCACCCATCCTGTACACGCCTTTGCCAGCTGAGGAAACCGCCTCCTCAGGTTTCTTCTCTTGTCCTGCCGAGGACTGTGCCCATCCTAGATCATGGGGGTTGGCTTGTGTCTCCTCAGTTGTCTCAAACCCCCTTGGCCAGGCTTGTCTGAAAAGTCAATGAGGTGCTAACACACCACCTGCTACCTCTGTGGTATGGGGGGATCAAGCCCCTTTTCCAACACCCTGGCCACTGGTGCTCTGCCCTGCCACCACTGGTCATTACATCTCCAGTAACTTGGCTCCAGACCTCAGCATGGTGTTTCCTCATCTGCTGTGGTCACAGAGCCAGACAAATCTAAGAAATATCGACAGTAAGCCCTTTATTACACAGCTTATTTAGACAAAAAAAGGTCTGGTTTTGGCCTGTTGTCTGTCTCAGACAGAGGATCTGAGGAAGCAGCAGCCTCCCTCAAGGGCATGGTAACAAGATGTCAGGAGTGGGCTGGCAATGGCAATGTCCTCAGCTGGCACTACCAGGGCTGGCCAAGGATGTCTAGCCAAAGCCATATTTTTCAGACCCAAGTGTAGGATGTTAAAGCAAAGTCCACTTTTTTCCAGACCTTTTTTTGCTTTCTTTTGATCTTTCCAGCTCTGGTGTCTTCTAGGCATTTGGGTTTGCTTGCATTTTTGAAAACAGGATAAACCGGTTTAACAGTTGGAGTTTTTATTTTTGCTTACTTTTTTTTTTCTGAATTCTGTAGAACTGAAACTTCATTCCCATCCTTTCAGTTAAGTTTTTCAACATCCTGGATTGCTGAAAAATTTTAAGTATGGACCTGAGATCTTTATTCGCTACAACACAGAAACATAAATACTGGTGTAGGCTCTCAGGGTCTGCCAAGCCCACATTAACTGTGTCTAACAGCAACCCATAAGAAATACATATGAAAAGAATAAAGAAGAAAGGGAAGTATATAATAAACTAACTAAATCCAAGCAAGATATTTAGATACTCTGGCTCATATTCCTCATATATAAAGCAGAGGCATCAAATAAAGTCAGCCACAAATCTTTTTCAGAGCTTAATTTTAAAATTTGCTTCCATTTCAGAAATACAATAGAATAAAACTTTAAATACACTTTCATGAAACTGAGCACCATCAGAACTTTGCTTCTCAGGTTATCAACATGGTTTTTCTACAAAACTGGTACTGTCCTGTGTCATGTCCCTCTGCCCTGCCCCTTCTAAAGACACTCAATACCTGCTGAACAATATGCATTTGAAACAAATATAAAACCTTGGAGTGTTTTCAAATTGATGCAATACCATATTTTGATGAACCCTCACTGCTGAAGATATTCCAGGTGGTCCTAATGCTTGTGTTCCTTTATCATTAGGTCTGAGTGAACTGTTGGGAGGATCAATAGGTAGATCCCTTGTCAAGATTTCTTGCAATGAACTCACTGGTGTATTGACCATCTTCATACACTGATACAGCAAATAAAAAAAAGGAGTTTCAGATATAGATGAGGAGACTTACATGCAGCTGTAACAAAACTAATAAAAAAAAACAATAAAACATCTGCCTGTGTGGAAAGAGGGGATAAAAGTGGAATGGCTTTGTTCAGAACTTACAGGATTATCAAACTATGTGGCAGAAATATTCAGAAATATTTCAATTAAATCCCTTTAGGATGCTGCAATTATCTCACCATTTTTGAACACTGATTAATTGTGATTTTAAGTTTGACTTTACCAGCTCAGTAATGTTACTATCAATATCACTTTATTTTATTTTGATCTGCATAACTACCTCAGATTTTTCAAATGCCCAACTCACAAACCAAAACCAAGCAACTCAGAAACTGTAATGTTTGACACCATGGGTCACATGGACAGGACATCAACAATGTTGGATCTGTTAGATCCCAGCCCGAAACAATGCCCAAAGAATGGATAGCATTAACAAACCATGAAAAGACCCTGTAATCTCAAGGAGACCTTGCAGTGCTACTTCATTATTTGGTGTCTTTGCCCCTGTTCATGATTCAGCTGCTAGATCTTGGGTACTACAGGAAAATTTTTCCTGGTTGATAACTTTAGCTAACTTTATTGCTGAGATTTCCAGGTGATTTAACTGAGAAACTTTTGTCAATTCTGCTTATCATACTCAGAGCACAACAAATATGCTGCATGGAAAAAGTAACCAATTTTCACCAAAGATTTAGGAAAGTAAACCTGTCCTCTCACTTATATTTTAACTGGATGTCAGGGCTTATGGAGCTATGATTAGACAGATGACTTTAAGGCTGAGATAATTTCTTGTTTTCTAAAGAGAGCCAAGAATTGTCTTTGAACAAAATCAAGTTGGTGTCCAAGGAACATCTCCTTGTCGCTGTCTTTGTTGTCCTCAGTGTGTGACAGTCACTTTGAAGATTCATTTTACTACAAGGGCCCTTGTGTGAAGAGCAGCCCACAGGACCCTTCAATGGTGATTAGTCTTTGTATACTCCTGGATCCTTTGTGCCAGACCTTCAGCATGACAGTTCAAACGGGTTAGGAGTTCACTCTCACTTAATTAATCCCAGATTTTGTTCATATGGCACACGTCGTTGGTGGCAGGACTTCCAAGCAGGACTGCATAGGTATGAAGTCAGCAAACAATGACTTCATTTTTCTTTGTGGTTCTCTGAGAAGCAGGCCTTAATTTAGCAAAAAAACCCCCACCAAATTAGCAAAAATAACCCCAAACATACAGATATCCTTTCCAGAATCAATATCAAGATAAAAATCATCACTTTCCATGTACATTTTAAGTGTTATTTACAAGACCCAGACTCACAGATTGCCAGAAAAAAATTGTAAAAGCTTTTGATTTTCCTTTAATATGTAGTCAATATTAGCAAGCACTGAGATGATTGAAACACTTAAATCATTCCCTGTCTTGTCCCTCTTTCAAGTTTCTTTTTTTTAATGCAGTTGACATTTCTTGTTTACTTGAAAGAAATTAATTTTATTGGGTGTAGCTAGAATATCTAGTCCCATGGCTTGAAAGAGCTCATGGTATGAATGTTTTTGCTTTTCAGACTGTTGCTAATGAGCACATGGCAGTGGGTATATATTGTACATATGTATATACTGCAGGTTTTTGTGCTAACCTTAGTTTTTATCTCTGAATGCTCAGAACCCTGATGTGGTTTCTCATTTATGAAGGATTTTTAAAACTTATAAAGATGATAAAATGTACAAATGAATAGGCAAATATTTGCTATATTGATATTTTATACCAATGTAAATTTCAACAATACTGGGTTTGTTAGATCCATTCTTCGAAATTACTAATAGGGTTGGAAAATGGTTTTAGTCAACATGGAATTCATAATATCTTTGGATACCCATGATGTAGACATCTTCATCTGAGCTGGGAATCTTCTCATTTACTACAGTCAGTAAAGACAAATAGGGCATTATTTCATGGACAAAACTGATCTCAGCCTAAGGTAGATGGCAAAAAGAAAAAACAATAACAAAACAGAACAGAAGAATTGCTTTCTGCACAAGTCTCTTTCTGTCCTTAAGGATTTCTTTTTGATGACCAGCTCCAACACATTCCGCATTACAGGCATGTAAATCTAGGGCAAATAGATATCACCTTTGTCAGTTGCCTGGGCCAGATCAGCATTTTATTTACTACAGCTGCTGCTAGAATTTGGTATTACAGTCTTTCAGCACGGGAGTTTAAGCAATCCACCTCCTTTTCCAGTGTAGAAAACTAGAACAAATATAATCGTCTCATATGCCTGTAGCACTGAAATGTCATTAAGGTCCTGGAGGTGACTCTTTAAGTTATTACGTTTAGAAGATGTGATTGCTAAGGCAATGTCCATTATGTCCAGAGACTGGCAAAAGTAGCACTGATAGGCAGGTATTTGAACAGCATCAATGTGCAGAGGACATTTTACCTTCCTCACATCTGTACCTCTTCCACTGATGTCTGGATCTTGGATGAGATTAGTTTTTGATCAAGCAGAGTTTACCAAGGCTTAATCCAACCAAAGCAGAGGGTAGGGAGGTAGGCAAGAAACAATGCTTTGAAAAATTCTGCAGGTTTAGTACAAAATGCATTTAGAATAAAAGTATTGAAAGAAAATTGCTTAACTGGGGGATTAATTTAAGAATGCTCATCAACTTCTTGATGTTGTTAATGCCATGATGCACAGTAACTGCAGGGTCTGTCTAATTCTGGTGGACAAACAAATGACTGCAACTGTACATGTCTTTGCTCTCTGGGCTATGTGTATTATTGCATCCCAAAATAGATAACTAAGGTATTAGGAGGTAGGTAAATTCTGCAGGCCCTGAATGTTGGAGGCCATCTCTGTGGGAATATGGACCTTGATAAAAAAACTGTCTAGATCACATATCAGCATACCCTAAAAATCATTAAAAATTTCAAAGTCACCTGTTTGATGACCCTTTTCCTTCAACATAAAGGGTCTTTTCTCTCTGGCCAAAGCTATGCTTTTGTCTAAGAGGCAGGAATAAACCCCTCAAAGAAGGAAAGGTCTTCATAGAGCTCATCACCTTTCCTCAACCTGCACTCTGGAAAGGAACAACACATACCATAAGAGCAATTCTGCTTGATCTACTGAATCCAAAGGCTACATATTGTCCTAAATGTTCTCCTGAAGAATTAATGTAGTTATATATCATAATATCAGTTGTACCACTTAAAATACAACTATTGGGTGCTTAGGTACTAAGGCTAAATCTCTAATAAGAATTGAGTGTCGCCAGGACTCTTGTCTGGCACTGGGGCCACCTGGTATGGAGCACTGCCAAAATCAATACTTCTAAATGCTATTGAATACTACATCAGTGTATTAAAATCTCTTGCTCTGCAAAACAGGGCAACTGCCTATTGGGAATGGCTCCTGCCATGTGCTAATCTCAGAACCATGCCTGGGAACAATTTCAGAAACTGCTGAAGTGGGCCAAAAATATGCCAGAAACTTCTCTAGTAATTTAAAACTTCAGAAAATTGACTTGCAGGGCCTGGGAATATTCCTTCACACTGCTAAATTTATAGTATAAGTGTAACCTGTAGAGATGAAGGCAATGTAAGAACCCATAGAAACTAGGGTTTCTGGGAATATGGACCACTCAATACAGTGACTCAATTCACCCAATAATCTGCAATCCTACATTAAGTCTGTGTCTCATTAAGTATGTTGCCCTAGAAAACATTTTATATGATGAAGCATTAATTTATTATTTCCTATTATTCCATAGTTAATTTTAAAGTACAAATTCATTAGGCTTGGGGAGAAGAAATGCAGTCTTTATAAAACAGGGATTAGCAGATAACACATGAATATATCAGAGCACTGGGACCAGGGATTAGCTTCACTGAAGCTAGGTGCAATTAGAGATGTTAGGTTCATTGAGCTGAAACATTCCTCTATTTACACATCTGAACTATGTTTGAAAGTTTACTTTTTAGTTTAAAACCTTTTAAGAAACCTCTTTCCTGCATGTTGTAGCAGCCTCACTTTGTCTGCATAAGTTTTTAAACTGCTCTTTTTGGGGGAAGATACAGAACAATTAGTATGCTGACAGGTTCATATTTTTATTTAAAATATGCCTTCTTAAGCATAGCAGGCAGTGCATGTGCAATAACATCAAATAATTTGTTGCATTAAGATGCACAGTACTCTGCATGATAATATGCACCTTGTTCTCTTAACTAGGAGATGTAAAAATTCTTTATGAGCTTACCATATTTAAGGGCGAAAGGGAAAAGCACTAAATCAGGCAAATACTGAATTTCATCTGGTTATGTGCTGCAGAGCAAAAAAGACTGTGTTAAACTCCACAAAGTTAAATCTTTACATCTTCAAAAAGAAATAGAATTTTCCTTCTGAGGCTATTATATCTTTTGCCATGTAATATTATCACTAATAAAGATTGCGTGTTAGCAAAAGAGGCCCTGAGTAGGTTCAAGTAATCGACACTTTTGTGGTTTCTGTTGTTAACAATCTGTCAAAGTGAGGCTCCCAAAACAGTGTAAAGGAAGAAATAGAAAGAGACAGAAAGAGAGAGAGCAAGAAAGGAAGGAGAGAAAGAAGGAAGGAAGGAAGGCTGGTTGGCTTAATACAGAGGCACAAATTAAAAGCAGCAAAAAAAGAATGAAAAGAGACCAGAGCTCAGGGAGGAGAGATGAAAGTAAAAGAAAAGACAAACATACACAGCTAAGGCCAGAGTGCAAGTCCTTTCAAGTCCTCATTAACCCCACAGTAAAGAGTTTCCTTGTGAACATTTAGCCTTTTCATTGAGCTCCACTTTTTCATTGACAAATGTCAGCTGTGAAACATGTTTGGACTCAGCAGTAACCCTCTAAAACCTCTTTCACAGAGTGCAAGCCAAATCCACCACTATGTTTTAGCTCCATGAGCAGAGGCACTAATGTGAATAGTATATTAGACCAATGTGTGGATGTGAAAATCACACCCATGTCTATGTGAGCAGCTGTGCAAGAACTGGGAAACTAAAATTCCCCTGATTACAACCTGAGCACCAAAGTCACCAGGGCAGCATAATTGAGGGAAGGATGAACACTCACTCACGGCTGATTTCTTCAAAAACCCCCCAAGAGGACATTACAACCTCATTCATCCTTGAGGGCCTTAGGAGAAACTGTCACTAAGAGGAATGATGGCACTGCAGCCTAAGATAGCTTTTTTCTTGCAAGCCCAAGGTCAACATCCAGGCTCTCTCCCCAAGAGCTTACACATGTGCTTAAGTTTTAAATTCATAAGTAAACCCACTAAGTTCATGTGGCTTTTCTCAGAGGAGAAGCTCAGCAGAGGACTGGGATTTTTTGAAAACTTTGAAGTACAGATCAGTGACAGAATCTGCAGTCCTCTGAATTTAGAAAGAGTCTTCCCAGGAAAAAATTTCAACAGCTCTACCAGTAGGTTTGATATAGGGTGTTACATGATTTAGAAAAGAAAAACGCAGAGTGATATTTACAAAAGAACTTTGTTTACTAAAAGTTCTTTCCTTGCCAGTGGTAGTTAGTTTGTTCTTTCTTCATTTAATGATGCTAAAAAAAAAAAAAAGGGAGAAAAAGCCAATTATTTAAGAAGGTCAAATGTGTCCCAGCACAAACTGTGAATTACTTAAATAACAGGACATGTCACAAAACTGACATCAGTGTTTCTCTTCAGTCCCACCCAATGATAATGAGAAGCCATTTGAACAATTTCAGCAGAGCAAAACAAACAAAGATTTTGTGCAGACCCTATTGAGAGCTTGATCCAGCAGACCTGGATCCAGCCAAAAAACTCTTTGTCAAACTTGAAATCCCTCTGATATTGCCTTATTCACCAGTAGGGAAAGTTTGGATTACTGCAATAATGAGCTTGTACAGGATCAGGTGAAAGAAATTAGTCCATCCCTCTTTATACCAACTGTCACTACACAGAAGACACTTCTCACCTGTAAATCTTGTTTTAATGGGAATGATATACCACTTTGTGGTAAGGGAGTGAAAAAGGCAAGAATGTAACAGGGAGAAATTCTGCACAGTTTAGCTGCTATGAATAGTTACCAATAATTTTATTACTAAATGGTACAGAGAGGGAACAATGAAAACATTCCCCATGAGAAAGAATAGGAAAATAGTATTTGTAATGAGAAAAATTTAGGCAGCACACTTGGAAGAATGGATTTCAAGGAAACCCCTTTTTACAGAGATGAAAAGCAAATGGAACAAGGCTCTGAAGTGGAAGCATATGTGTTCACCAAGGGGAGCTGATGTAATTAGTAAGTGGAACTTGGCCTCCTCCAGAAAGCCACGTCTTTGTGGAGGACAGCAGCAGGGTGTGTGGCAGGGAGGGGTGTGAGAGGGAGCTCTCTTTACAGCTGAGGTGACGTAGGCACCTTAGCTACTGCCCTCCTTGGAGTCTGCACCAATAACCCCCCAGACAGCTTAGTCTGAAAGAACAAGCTGCAGCCTCCTGTGTGACATGCTGGTTGCAACTATTGCCATGGCTAAACACAGGTAGTTGTCGTGGTTTGTCACCAGTCTGGCCAGAAACACCCTCAAAATGGCACGTGTGGCTGCCAGCACCTCTGAGCCCTGAACGCATGGGGCTGGGTCGTGACAGAACCCACACAAAGTGAGTGTGTTCAGGTGATGGATACAAAGTGGTACTTTTGGGAAAGGGACACCCTTGGCAGCAGACTCTAGTGGAAAATCTTGTCTTCCAGGTGAGTCAGTGACTGCACATCCCAGCCTATGCATCCCAGCCTAGGTACCAGGCAGCTCCTGGGATGGTTCCTGTCCTCAGCTGCAGACAGTCAGTAATATCCTTCCACTCTGTACATACAAGGTACAGTTTCTGGCATGTGAATTTATCCTTACTGCTTATTTCATCTGCTCTTCTCAGATTTAACCCTTAAAATAAACAACTTTACTATCCCTTGGGCATTCCTTGAGGTCTGTTGGTATTACAGAGGCTTCCATGGCCACAAAGGCAAAAGCAGAGGCTCAACGCAATGAAAAGGTTAATTGATGTCAGTATGTTTTGGAGAGGGATGCTAGGAAGGAGGAGTATGCAGTTACAGCAATAACCAAGACAAAAGATCCAATCTCTCCCCGTCTGTGCAGCAGTCCTCTTGCATGACTTAGGGGGAGCCACTTCTATCTTCTGCTGCTGTTGCTGCTATTTTGCAATGTGTCTAGGGATGCCTGCCCAATTCCAGGATTGTAATTTGATGTGTCCCCAGCACAGCGTTGAAGGGATGTGAAATTATCACTAAATCTGCGTGAGAAGGAAGAAAAAGTGATGGACGTACCAGGCAGAGCAGAAGGACACTATTATATAGACACTATTTTGGAACAGAGCAGCCAGCAGAGCACAGATCACCAGCTACCACTGAGCATTACAACAGAGGTGAGTTTTGAAGGACAACATTGCAGACTGGGGAGTTGGAGAGCCCTTCTTGTGCACAGGATGCAGCAGGAGATACAATCCAAACATTTTTAGAGAAAATTAAAATAGCAGGTAATAAAAAGTGGAAAAGCAGGCAGGGGAATTAACAGTAGCATGCTAATAATGTCATTGGCATATATTCTTTTCAAGTTCCAGATGTAATGGGTGAAGCAATTACATCCCCAAGCGTCCTCTCCACTCCTCACTTCCCACCTAATCTAGGGCATTGCCTCCTCAGACACAGGGACTGAATAGCTCTTGGAGTGTTATTCTATTCAGTTTTGCATAGTAAATGCAAATTATTTAAAACCTAGTCTGAATAGGCTGTCTTGATTTTAATAAAATGGAATAGAGCATGAAAAAGAGCCATTTAACTGGCATTTCTGAGAAAGGGGTAATTTTTGATGATGAGGTAGTTGTGCATATCTGGAGTTTGTAAACCTTTTGCTTGGATACCTAGAGAGCATGGGTTTCTGACCTAAAAGAGGACAGGCAGATAGGGATATAACATTTATAGCCTACAGGAGGGTAAACAGGTAAGACAGATAACATTTAAGTAGTGGCACTAAAATGATTAAGGCTTTACTGTACTTCTCTAGCTGGAAAGCAGTAGATGATTACAAAGCATTTTTATCTCATCCTAAGAGCTCACTCAACACATAAGGAAAAATAAATAGTTCACTTTGTACATTCAATTCACTCATTTGCCTGTTTACATTGAAACCTGGCTGCTTTAACTCCCCAAATGTTTAATATCAAGTAGGTTCAAAGAAAAGTATAACTGCTTAGCAATGAATTTCCTGACTTTGCTCTTTCTGTTTAGAAAAGATGATAAAATGGATTGCAATGTTTTACAGAATTTCAGTATTTATTACATATTGAAGCTATTGGCCTAGCATTTTAGAAAGATTTAGAGGTTTTTGTCTTCAGATGTCACATAACAACTTTAAGACTAATCTCAACCAAAGATGCTAAATTGCCAAAGTAGTTTCACAACTGTCTGGAGCCTTAAACCTTTCACACCGGAATTTAGCTCTGCAGGGTCCAAAGAGTATGTAAGTAAAGAAAAAAAGGAAAAAAAGTGAGCCAGCTAAATCATTTGTACAGTGATTAAGTGAAAAGACTGCAGTGACCCTTAAGCTGATGAAATGAAACACTGCAGGAAGCAGAAAAGCAATAAACAAAATGGCAGAGGTTGTTGATGACTATGGACAAGGTGGTGTTGGCCAAACACCAAGCCCTGAGGCAGACTCTACCCTGCAGCAGAGGCACTGTTCCCCTTAGCCACCTCTAATGCAGAAACATTATACTCCTACTAGGGTTTCTCAAACATTTACAAAGCACATTTCCCTTTTGATTCAGCTTTCTCCATGTGACTGTCTCTTTCCTAAGCCCACTGCAGCTCCATTCTCTCATGGCAAGAGAGAAAGAGGTTTACATGCTTGTCCTCTTCTCCCTGTTCCTGACAGAAATGAGTGCTGATAGCAATTAAAGGTGTATAATTAGCAATTCCCTTGCTATTGCAAGCACTGACAGCCAATACTTACAGCCGATTCTCACTTTGCCTCTCTGGAGGAACTAAGCTGCTGCTGACTTCTGCTGTCTAAAATTTCATGACCCTTTTGAATGCTCTCGTGACCTTCAAGGGGTTCATGACCCTGACTGAGAAACACTGGGCCATTTCTGTAAAACACTATTATTTTTCTCATGGGTAAATATTCCTGTGTTCTGAAGTGCACTTACAGCTTGCAATGGGCCCCTGCAGCTGTCAGACACTGGGGATAGACTTGCATGACCCAAGCAAGCCAGAGAACATCGCGGATCACCTCTGTAGCTGCTCGTCACAGATGCTGTGCAACATCCTGCCAGTCCAAAGGGCAGAGGGAACCCCAATCTGAAAGGAGAATGGAGAGGCACGTGCTGAGACCACAGTGCAAGAAGTGCAAGCGCAGACAACATCATCTTGTGTCGGCTGGAAAGCTACAGCCAGGCCCCCAGGCCCTACAGACACCTGCATACAGTGGACCTGGGTTCCAGGAGCAACAGCAGGAGATTTAATCACGGTGTAACTGAAACCAACTCTGTGTTGCGAGGTGAGTGGCTCCAGGGCCGGCACGATCCAGAGCGGGGTGCTCTAGAGCAGTGCTAAGAGAGATTTCCTGAACAAGAAGAACCTCAACGGGAGCTGAGAGAGCCTCCAGAAGCTCACATGACAGCAGATGATGGGACCTGGATGAGGCTGGAAGAAAAGGTAGCCAAGTGCCCTCACACCTATAAAAGAATCCCTTAGACAGTGCTGGCAACTTGGAGTGATGCCAACCAGGCAACAATTTGCATGGTAGTTGGAACAGAAGGTGTGTGGGAACGGTGCTGAAGACTGTCAACTCGTCCAAGGAGCAATGGTATTCACCCACAGAAAGCCATGGGACTCACTAAGCTCTGCATCCAGCCCGAACTCTATGGGCACCAGGGAGTACACCCATTGGGTACACCCAAGGGTACTGAAGGAGACGGAAGAGCTTCCAACCCACTTTCAATCATTTATCAGCAGTCCTGGCTAAGTGGAGAGATCCCAGTTGACTGGAAGTGAACAAGTGTAACACCATCTACAAGAAGAGCCTGAAGGAGGATCCAGGGACCTAAAGGTCTGCCAGTCTGGTGTCGGTGGCCCAGAAGGTTATGGAGCAGATCATCTTGAGTGCCATCATGCGGCACATGCAAAACAACCAGGGGATAAGGCCCAGCCACCATGAGTTTATGAAAGGCAGGTCCTGCTTGACCAATGTCATTTCCTCCCGTGACAAGGTAACGCACTTGGTGGATGAGGGAAAGGCTGTGCCTGTTGCCTACCTGGACTTTAGTAAAGCCTTTAACACCATTTCCCAGAACATTTTCCCAGAGATGCTGGCAGCCCATGGCTTGGACAGGTGCACTCTTGACCAGGTAAAAAACTGGCTAGATGACCAAGCCCAGATAGTAGTAGTGAATGGAATTAAATCCGTTCACTGGATTGAATGAAACATGACAGTTGGCAGCTGGTCATGAGTGGTGTTCCACAAGGCTCAATACTGGGACCAGTCCTGTTTAACATCTTTGTCGATGATTTGGACGAGGGGATCAAGGGCATCCTCAGTCAGTTTCCAGATGACACCAAGTTGACTGGGACAATTGATCTGCTGGAGAGTAGGAAGGCTTTACAGAGGGATCTGGACAGGCTGTATTGATGAGATGAGGCTGACAATATGAGGTTCAACAAGGTGAACAGCCAAGTCCCACTCTTGGGTCACAATAACCCCATTCAGTGGTACAAAAGGGGGGAAGAGTGGCTTGAAAGCTGTCCACTGGAAAAGGACCTGATGATGCTGGTCAACAGCAACTGAACATGAGCCAGCAGTGTCCTAGGTAGTCAGGAAGGCCAAGGGCATTCTGGCTTGTATCAAAAACAGTGTGGCTGGCAGGACCAGGGCAGTGAATGTCCCTTTGTACTTGGCACTGATGAGGCCGTACCTCAAGAAAGACATTGAGGTCCAGAGAAGGGTAACAAAGCTGGTGAAGGGTCTGGATCACAAGTCTTATGAGGGGCAGTTGAGGGAGCTGAGGTCATTTAGCCTGAAGAAAAGGAGGCTCAGAGGGACCTTATCACTCTCTTCGACTACTTGAAAGGATGTTGTAGCCAGGAGCGGGTTGGTCTCTTCTTCCAAGTAACAAGAGGAAATGGCTTCAAGTTGCACCAGCGGAGGTTATTAGGAAAGGGAGGATATTAGGAAAAATATCTTGACCAAAATGATTGAAACAGGCTGCCCAGAGAAGTGGTGGAGTCAACATCCCTGGAGGTATTTAAAAGACATAGAGATGTGTTGCTTAGGGACATGGTTTAGGACTTGGCAGTGCTGTGTTAATGGTTGGACTTGATGATCTTAACAGTCTCTCTGATTTGTATCACCCCTGGTTGACTCCTTCCTTTACCTGGGACAGAACTGGGTAGTGCTATTGATGGGCACAACTCTGGCACTCCTCGTCCTACACAGGAGATTACTCTGTGCCAAATGGAAAATGGAAAAGTAAAAATTCATAGGAAAGCAGTATCAATCTGCAAAGTCTGATAGAAAGAAAGAGTGAAGAAAGGGGCAGGAGACTGGCTAACCCTGATACAGAAAGACTAGGAATAAATTCTGAATACCAGTCCAAGAGCAATTCACATGAAGTTTACCTCTTCTAACTCTTAAACCTCCAAAATTTTTATTAGATATGGTCATCTGAAGGTGATATGAATTTATGTATTCAAGGAAAGATGACACATTCCTTGCAAAATATTTATAGAGTAATAGTGAGAGAGCAAGCCAGAGTCTCCTCCAGAGAGCAATTCAGCACAGAAAAGGAGTGGTAGCAGGAGAAAGCATTCACATGAAAGTCTCTGGTTTGATTCATAAATCCAAGCATAACTGGGGAACCCCTGTATTGTAACAGTAACAGACTTTGGACTCAGACTTTCACCATTCAAGCACTGAACAGTGCTGAGCCCTGGGAGGATATTCAGACAAGGCAGGCAGACAGGGCAAGGCAGTCAGCCTTGGATTTGGTCCCAGCTTGACCTCCCTGCTTGATTTTAAGCAGCCTGTGAACAAACATTTACTACAGTAACAGCAAACAAGGGAGTCTCTGTAAGGTGTAAAGCTGGGATGCAAATTACAAACATATGTAAATTGAAATAGTTTAGGTTAATTTCTTGGTATTGAATTCAGTGACTAAGTGCTTATTTCAGAATGCTTATTCCATGCCTTGAGCTACTGCTTTGTCAATCTCTTCAGTGACAGAAAGCAATTTAGCATAATCCTTCTACTGTAATGTCCAGTTTTTCCATAAAGATTACAGATGAAAGCAAAAGGCCTCATTCTAAAGAAGGCTTACTGCTTTGCAAAGCTGGCCGCTGTGTTTAACTGGACCAGAATGGTACATTGGAGAACAGAGGGAAATCTCACATTTGGGAGGATGCGATGAAGGAGTCCCAGACAACCTAAACAATCCTTGTTTGCCAAACAATGTGTGTGAGGCTTAAAAAAATGATGAATTCGAAACACATTTCCCTCTTCACAACAATTGGAAAATACCTTTCAATCAAATGAATAATAAAACTCACCGAAACCAGTGAGGCTGATTATCATCTAGCTTAAATCACTGTAATGCTACTCGCATGAATGTGGCTGCACCCACCAGCTGATATCATCTGAGGATCTGGTCCAGAAATCTGCGTAAGGGAGAGTGTAAGATAACGATGGGAGACCTTTAGCTTTTTGGCACACAAGCCTAGCTGTTAGTCTCCCAAAGTTGGTTCCCTTACCTCTTGTATTGCACTTGCCTTGAAATACTATGGGTTTATTTTTTTTCTCACAGTATATTTCTGCTTCTGCTTTTGACTTTCTTTGACTTTCAGATGAAATATGGATGTTAAAAGAAGCACACAAACTATTTTTAAATGTGACTTTTTTAAAACTCAGAAATGTTGCTGCATTGTGGGGTATGAAAGTTCAAGTTGTTGATAATTTTACTCCAACTACTCAAACAATAATAGTGAGACACTATGTTTCTTTAGAAAAAATAAAGTGTTGAGGTCTATTTATCTAGAAAGATAATCAACATTATAGACTTGGCCTGCCTGACACATGGTTCATACAAGTGGGGCATTCAATCTTTTATTGAACTACACTTACTAATTGTATAAAGGAAGTTTCAATCACAGATCTCCTGGGTTTTGTAAGTGAATTTAAGTTACTGAAAAGTCAGGCTTTGTAAGTTAGTGGAGAAGAGGTTGCTGCTTACCATCACAACTTTAATAAAGGTTTTTAAAAGTACATGTAAGCTATCAAAATAACTTTAAAAACTGGAAAATTGATACAATTTTGTTCTGGGAGCAGTTCAGCTGTTCACTCTCCTTTCAATGGCAGGCGACGAAATTATTTACATGGCTTTCTATTCCCACTTCCAGAATCTGCAACTCCCCAGCATGAAGCTGGAAAAGGTGGATTTATTGTACTAGGGTGACCTTTTTCCCTGGAAAAGCTGAGCTAACTCAGAACTGGTTCCTCTGGCCTCTTGAGCTCATGCAAGTAGGAAAGGCTGTAATTTAAGTGTAGAGGGAATGGTTCTTTGAAGCATAGGATATATATACTGTAGACAGGCCACCCAAATACCCAAATCTCTTGGGAGCTCACCCCCCTCTGTGGTTCCCAGAATGCTAGCAAAGAGTTTTTCAGCATTTTTTAAATCATTGCTGATACCCTGTTTGTGTGCTTTCCCTGGAAAGGATGTGATGTGGTTTAGACTGTTTTTTAAAAGATTATTTTGTCCACTCCAGCTGGCTCCCAACATTTCACTAGAACTCAATCGAATGTATTTGCATCCAGTTGCAAGATCTGTCAAAACTGTAAGAATTTAAGCGTAGGGATCAAGCTGGTGTGGGGTGAGGTTGGAAAAATGGCTGTGTTTACATTCTGCCTGTGCCGTAACTCAGCTTGCTAAAAATACAACTTCTGGGTTCACGGTACATTTATCCTAAAGAAAGTGGTTAAGGATATTGACTTACAAGCTCAGTAGGATACAACCCAGCCTGCAGCAACAACTCTCACCCCCAGCTGTGGTAGCTTCCCCACCTCTCCCCCTGCCACTGCAGCCTGCAAGCCTGAAGTGTACATAAAGTTGCTCCTAAAAGATGTGAGCTTGGTGTGCTGACCCAACCCACTGGCAAACTCAATTTGACTTCCTAGTTCAGTGAACTACAGGTATTTACTTCTGTCTGTGATTTGCCCATTCTTGCCACAGCCAAGAGGCACTCAGGGGTGCAGATGCAGACCTCAGCCACCTCTGCTGTCGGTGTTTCATCTGCTATGTCTGCATGTCAACACCTGAAACCTAATCTGGCCTCAGCCAGTTTGAGTTGGTGCAGTCTAATCTAAACTTCCAGCTCTGTTTAGCTACTCCTAATGAATCCTTCTGGGCAGATTTCACTGCTGCAGCTGAGCCAACAACATGGCCAGTGGGCCACCACAGTTGGGCGCATTGACATAATCAGCCCTTGAGCATATATTAGTACTCCCAGCTTTGGGCTGGGTGAAGGTAGACACCCTTCCTGTCCTCCTGCCTGATAATGGTAGGCAGAAGAACAGAGAAGGTGGCTGCAATGGCAAAATATCTCCTAGTATACCACTGAATTTACACAGAGCTTGTAATCAAGATTCAGACACTTCCCCTAATGTAGGCAAAACCTGAGATGTGCGTTTTTCATGTTCATCTCTCAGCTGCATTCTCCATGAACTACCACTGTCAGAGAATATTATTACCATCACTATTGTTTGATAATTTCATCAACCTTTATTTTTCAAAGATGAGACACTTAAAATTATGATGAAATTTCCTCTTAGATTTACTGGTGCCATTTTGGAGTCATGTACAGGAGGACCAAGAAAATGAAGCAGCAAAACACCCCCTTGCCTTAATTTGTTAGGACAGTTGGAGTCCTGAGACTAAATTTTCTCCTCTTATTTCCTTTCTCATTATGAATTGAATACATGCAAAAGAAAAAAAAAGAGTGAAAGACACTAAACTGTGTCCTTCAGTTTGAAACAAGCAGCTACTTTAATGACAGTGCTTATAAAAACAATATTATGTTAAATTATTTAATATGTTTTACTTAATAAAAAGGAAAAAGGAAGATGAAATAGGGCATTGAGGAAATTCTTCTTTGTTTATTTTTGTCTCTTGGTGGTTCATTTTACCCACCAGTGTTTTTTCTTCATTGCAAATCCCCCTTCTCTCATGATTGAAAACAGACTCTCTAATAAAAATGGCTTAAGATCACAGTGATAACTTCAATTCAAGAACATGAATAAAGAGCACCCTTGGAGGAAAGACCCCATCTGCTCACATATGATATTAGGAAGAGAGTGCATAATGCAGAGTGGTGATTGCTACCACGTGTAAGATTATTTGGGTCTTCCACGTATGGTTTCTAATCTACATGCCCACCTAAAAATAGGGAGATTCAAGTATCCTATAAAACAGGTCCTATGTTTTACATTTGACCTCTTCCTGAATATCAACCTTATTAAAAACAAACAAAAAATTGTCCTGAATGGAAGCTGTAGTTTGATCTGGAGCTTATGGAGGCTGACAGCAAACCTGCTATAGCTTTTAGCAGGGCAGGAACTGGCCTCTGCTTCATTCAAAAAGAAATCCTTATCAAGCAGCCTTGTGACGATCACTCCACAAGTGGTTTCTATTTCGTTTTATTCTAATAACCTCGCAGAAATATATTTTTCACCAAATTGAAAGCTTGTCTTCCCTGAAGCCCTGGAAAGGATTAGGTAGCATTACATCAGACATTTCAAACAGTAAATTGTGAACTTGGAAGAAGCACTTCAAAGCATGGTTATGTGAAGCTTCAAGTGCCCAGACAGAACAGCAGAGGTGAAACAATCACAATCTCTGCAGTGAAAAACAGTGACTCAGTGAGTATAAGCCAGGAATCCCATTATTTTAATCTAACATATATATTATCATGAGATTTGAAATCCATGTCTGATATACTGTACTAGTTTCTGTAAGACTGTATAATACAGGGCCTGGACTCAAAGACAAAACTTAAGCAAGATAAAAGCGGGTTATGAACAGAGATGGCAAGACTTTTGTACATCTTTTTTTTCACACTTTTCTAAAAAGTGAAGCAACTGGAGTTGGGGAAGGAACACTTTTTTCAGCCAAAATAGTTAAATAAAAAATAACCAAAAAAATCCCTAACTAGTATAGAAACAAATGAAGATATAAAGAGAAACCTTTGTCTTGTAGAGTTTGCTTATCTGAATTTATAAGAATCAATTAAATTGGAATTACTCTTCTATCTGTTTAAAGCCTCTTCACTGGGTAAAGTTAGGGATAAGGCTTTGCAATGCCTTGGTTATACTGGTATAAGCTGGCTAAGGGCCTCTGCCTATTCATACAAAACAGGTGCCACTTTACCAGCAATGAGGATGCCTCTTTTGTCCCCAAACAAAGCATTAGTGAGCTAGTAGCTAGCACATTTCACTGCTTTCCAAGTCATTAGCAGGAAGAAGAAATATATGCACTCAAGGAAAAGCTTGCTTTGGGGGTCGCGGGAACAGGCAGCTTACTGGGCTTTGACAGAGATCATTTCATCAAAATGGTTTTTTGGGAAAAAGTATTTTGTGGAGTTTTTTTGTTAGGTTGAGGGTTTTTTTAATTATTTTTGGTTTGGAGGACTTTTTTGTCGTTTTTTTTCCTTGTTTTGTTAAGGGGGTTTTGTTTGTTTTCATTGTGGAGGTTTTTTTGGGTTTTTTTACATTAAACAAAAATATCTAATTTCAACTCACCATGCAATTGATTTCTGCCAGCTTTCTCTCTGCTCTTTGCTCATCACTCTCTCTAGTCTGAGGTCCTCAAAGGCTTTAGCTTTTGGAATTTCATAGCAACCTACTTCAGTTTGGAAGGGCAACATTTCCCTAAAGAACAGGAGCTTTTCAGTGATCAAGGAGCCTCCTTTCTGTCAACCTGCGAAAAGCACAATCAAGATATGTTGCAAAAGCTTTTCTGAGTTGGACACTTTGGCTTTAAGCTGAAAAGAATAGATGACAGTTTGGGCCTTGAACTGAGGGCTGTTTCCAGTCACGAAAAGTTCAAATAGAGTCTTGCCTAGGTGTTCTGCATTCATGGAAAATAGTTATAACAGTTTCTCTTAAAAATAATTTTCCTGACATATCTTGAAGTACATGTATAATATTTTATGTTTTTCCCATTGCTATATGCTTTATAACAATTCTGGCTCATGTTCTTCGCTAAACTTGGACCACAAATGCTAGATTGTTTGCCCATGGTCATACCAGAATGTCTGAGAAGGGCACTTGGATTCTCTCCAAGTTATTAGGATGAATATACTGGTTTGCTGCCAAAAAAACCAAAAACAAACAAACAAACAAAAAAGAAACAAACAAAAACAAAACAAAAACCAAACCAAACAAACAAAAACACACACCAAAACAAACAAACAAAACAAACAAACAAACAAAATAAAAAAAAACAACAAAAAAACCCCAGAAGTCTTCCTTGACTATATAGTTCCCATACTCCCCTTTCCTGGACTATGCTGTATAGATGTGTTTCTCCAGCCCTGTGACCCTTGTTTCATAAGCATGCCTGAAAAGATGGTACAGGCAGGACATTGAGGGCTATGAGGAATTAAAGCACTTACCACAGATGAGTAGAAGTTGACTGTTTTGCTAATAGTGGGAGGCATCAAACCTTCATGTCCAGTCTGGGCTCAGGCAGCAGCTTTGTCTCAGCAGCCGCTGGGTTGATGTTGCAGCCACTGTGAATAAGTGGTCAGACCACATGCAGTTTAGTTCAGATGTGTGGGGAGCAGATAATCTGACATAGGCTGACACTCATATGCTTCTCATACCTTATAGCTCCTACTTACCTTCCATCACAGGAGATGCACTGTATTCCCCACTTCCTCCCGTACCCAATACTTCAATCTTACATCCCCTCCTCTTACAATACGCTTTTCCTCTTCCAGGCTTCTGTCTCCTGCAAAACCTACCTCTCATATTTAATATTCCCTAAATTTTACCTTTGCCACCCCCACCCTCACTCTCAAGAGCATATCCTTCTCAGCTGTTTTTTGGCAAGTCCCAAGACATCTCACAGGTATCCAGCCCAACAGCATCCCCTGGAGCAATCCAACACTAACAGCCTGAGTTGCTAGAGGCAGCAACACTGACAGACCTGCCTCTACAGAGACTCTCACAAGTCAGGGCAAGAGAGCAAGTTTTAACTGTTTCACAGTAACAGCCAACTATATTATGTGCTGGATGAAGCCTACTCCCTAAGTGCTGTGCAGGTTTATCGTGGACTGTACTGCCTCCTTGGGCTTGGGCAATTAAATATTGTGTATCTCACACTTCTCTGTGAAACAACTTGAGGATCTTATTCAGCATGAAGATGGAACAATCAGGAGGGCTACAGAAATGATCAGTTATTATTACAACCACTGAGTAGGTGGACCAGAGTTATGTGCTTGTGGCTGTGTTATTCATTGATTTATTACTAACAAACAGGCAGCCTTTTTCTTTTCTGTCCCTTATCTGGCTTCTCTCTCAATAAACCTTACTACTAGCTGTATTGTAAATGCCTTTGAAACAGAAGATGAAGAACACAGGTGGTTTCTAGGATGGGAGGATGAATAAAAGAGACAGATCATGTGAATTATCTCAACTGAAGCAATAAAATGTAAGTGACCTGGGAATGTCCTGTGTGTCTGGTTTTGGACCATAAAGTCTGCCTAGAAAGGATACCATTTATCTGCATTAGTCCCTGAAGCAGGCTTAGCAGTCTTTTTGCAGGCCTGAAACTGCATCTATCTATCATTGCTACTGTAATCTTAAAAGCAGAAGGCCTAATGGCAAAAGCATCTTAAAGCTACAAACGTGGTAGGAAATAAAATACCACACTTGGGCAAAGGGGGAATCCCCAACCAGTAGCTGTGCTTGTTGCTGTAAAAACATTTCAGTTGTGTTTCTGCATTAAATATTCCTCAGCCCTTGCAGCAGCTCTTTGGCTCACAGTAAGGTCACTTGCTGCTGTCTGCATCTCCAATACATGTAGGTCTGGGCTAGAAGCCCGATTTATAAGTGCTTTAGTACCAAGAGCTCAGCAAAATCATTGCAGGAAAGGGCCTCTGTAAGAGACAGCTGTGATCTGAATGGCACCTTTAAAATTCATTTGTGAATAACTGATCAGATGGATCAATTCTGGCTTTTCAGTTCATACACCCAGAAGTAAATTTATTCCCTTGTAGGCCATAATGTCTTCTAAAGTAAATAAACAAAGCCACAGAAAGTGGTTGACTTGTTCAATTAATATTTTATTGTTAATTATTTGTAAATGCATGGACTATCTCACAACTAGTTCTCATGATAATGGATAAAGACATACCATGGATCAAGAAGGTGATGGTTGCTGCAGGACCAATGTTTACCAAAGAGAGTATAATCAGTCCAGGCAGAAAAAAAAGTAGTCTCAATATATAACAGATAGATTTATAAAGACCAAAGAGATGAAGCTTGAGAGAGGAGTGGATGGGGAAGGAAAATGTAGCCAGTCAAAAATGAACTGAAATTTTTTGATGGAAAGCCTTTGTGAATTGCCAAAGTGGTACAGTTCCACAATCAAGATAAAGGGGGGTATCAATTAAAATCTGGTGGGAAATTCACATCAGTGTTATAAAGCAATATACAGCAAGTGAAAGAGAAAATATAATTTATACATTTGAAGATACACTCCTACACATAGCTTAAGCTATTACAGAGAAAACTATGGCTGGTAGGATTAACACAATAAGAATACTAAATTTATTGGTAATAAAACAAATTCATAAGATGACATAAGCCTAGTACTACACAAAGATGGTAAGCTTATCAATACTGCTGCAGACAAGACAAGTTCAGTAAATATCTGTGCTGTACCTAGAAAGCACAAGATGAGTAGAAAAATGACAGATTTTCCAGGCTATTAATAGCTGAAGACAACATTAGGCAGCATTTTCTAGAGGTAAATATTTTAAAGCAAAAGCTCAAATAGCAACCACCCCAGGGTACCATGAGAGCTGACTAAAGTGGTCTCTGCCATGCAGATGTTAATTTTGGAATACCAGGGAAATACCAGGGAAGACAGCTAATATTGTGCCTGCATGGAAAAAAGGGAGTGGTGTGACAAGAATAGGCTGGTGAGCCTGACATCAGCACCAGGAAAATGTATTTATTGCTCCCTCTCCTCCTTTTTCACTCCTGACCTTGTTTCTTTCTGAACCCCAGCCGAGTGTCCTTGAAGCAGCCTTCTAGTTGCTTAGTTTTCCTATGCATAATGAGCTGAGACTGGTTCCCACTGGGGTCTCTGCAAGCCTGACTGGCATTCCATACCCTCCCTGCTAAATACAACCACATATGGTCCCCAAAAGGACTTGGGGAAGCAGCTGGCGTGTTATGTGACAACAGCACACAGAAGCTGGGAACCAGCCAAAGAGCAGGAATACCAGCTGAAGGATTTAAATAGGGTCCCAGCTCCAAGGGATCAGAGAGGACTGGAGAAAGGGAAAGTTCTGAGTGATACAGACCACAGGGATTCTTCACTGGTTTTTCTCCTGAGAAGTATAGCGTGGGAATGCCTGATCCATGGAAGGATGGTGGGTTCACTTGTGCCATTTTCTTTCTGGCTCATTTTTAGGATAGAAGTCTGGCCTGGGCTTCTCTGGTTTTAACAGGCTGTAGCCAGTAAGGAGAACTGTCAACAGTCCCTAAACCTTGTGTTTCCTGCTGTTATTCTATTCCTGTTTTCTGCTTTTCCTGCTTACTTTTTTTTTATATAAATATATATTATTTCAGATGTTCCTGGTACTTCCCTCAGCCAGACACTTTGCTAAAAACACCACTTGCAAAGTGCAGACTTGTAGGTATAGTACCAAGAGAACAGGACTTACACAGGTAATGGAGGGGATACTACAGATTCTCTGAAACCTGCTATGGGGGTTAAGTGTATTGTGTCTCTATCACAGTTGAAAGACTTGTGGAAGGATTCACTGTTTGACCTCTGTTTCCACATATCCCAGGTACTTCAGCTTGCACAGTCCTTTGTACAGGCCAGCCTGAGAGATGTGCTTGGAGGTACATGTGTCTTGGGCATGCCATTACTGGTTTTCACCCAAAAGTAAAGGAGACCTGCAGGGACATTTAGGGGGCTGAGAACAAACACAAAAAGATAGTGCAACATCTGGAATTCACAATTTCTCTTTCTTTATTAATCTTCCTTTGAAGACCATTTTGAAATAGACGAGAATTGAGGGGCAAAAAATATATAACACTGTTCCAAGACAAGTCAGCTGGAGGAAAAAGCTGAACCACAGACTATCCTCATCAAAGAGAATCTCAGTAAAAAGAAGAAGGTATAAAAACTGAAACAAGAAAAGGTAACACCATATTCTGTACAACACCAGATTTTTTTCCTGAGCACAAAATTAGAATTTCTTATACACAAAAAAGAAATTCTGCTATAGCAGAATTCTGATATAGCTGGGTATAACAACTACAGCCACTGTTTTCTGAGATGACTGAAGGATATTCCTGAAACTTTTATTGCTATTATTTAATGATGCTGGATACAGACTCCAGAGGACTAACACGGTGTTATTTTTCATGAAAGGGAACAAGGAGAAAGACCAATAACTTCATACTAACTTCATTTTCTTCAAGAAATGAAGTAAAACACTCTGCCCTGATAACAGGCATATAGGGGTTGAGAGAGGAGGAAAGGCAAGTAGTATTGGCCAGTGTCACTGCACACATCCCACCGTGAACAGAAAGATGCCAAAGGACAGAGTAAAAGCACCTCCTGCCACCTCCTCCAGAGAGCTGTCAGTGGAACCATGTGCATCAGCTAGCTGAGAGAATACATAGGCTTGAGTGAGAGTTCTGGCCGGTCTTTCCAAGGCAAATGGACCCTGACTTGCTTGTTGATATAAAAGATAGGGGGTAACCAGTCCAGTATCAGACATATATTTCACACTTACATGGCAAAAGTTATCAATGCTTCTCTTATTATTTCTCTTACTCCCATAAGCTTGGAGGATCACTGATGATACTGTGAACTTGGAAGCAGCATCACTTAAACAAGTAATTTGTCCAAGTAACATTCATTAGAGAGGCAATGTCCTGATGCTTTCACTCATAAATAGATACTCAGCAGTCCAGAGGCATTTACAAAAACTTTATTGAAAGAGCACATTTCCTGGTTGATTGCCTGAGGAAATGTTAGCTAGACAGGCTTCTTCATCTTAATAAAATCAACTGATGTTAGCTAGACAGGCTTTCTCGTCTTAGTGGGTACAATTGATGTTAGCTAGACATATTCCTAACCTTAATAATAAGAGTCACAGTTGTTGAATATTGTTTGTGGCAGGCTTGTCAGCAAATGTCTGGTTTAATTTGTGGAAGACAATTGTGTCAACAATAGAAATTTATTGTTTCCTACACTTCATGCCTTCTGGTGTCCTTGGTATATAATACATTATTATGGGAAAGAACGTGAAAAATGAGAAGTTCTGAGTGAACCTGGGATCACACATTTACCACCACAAGCATTAAATGTCTTTAGCTGTAACAGCCTTGGAGGTGTTCAAGGCCTGGCTGGAGCTCTCAACAATCTAGTCTAGTGGAAGGTGACTCTGACCATGGCAAGGGGTTTGGAAGTGAATGCTCTTTAAGGGCCTTTTCAACCATTCTATGAATTCAAACAGGCTCCTTGCAAGGAAGTTAGTGCTCTTCCTTGCTGGCCAGGGTTTTTTTGAGATATAATGTATGTATTTGAACACTAAAGCTTTTCTTTGAGTATTCCAGGATCTCCATAAAAGAGCTAAAAGTTGCAGCATTTCACTAAGAAGATACTATTACAAAACACTACACTTCCCCCCCTCACCCATGTTCTCTTGTTGAATTCATGAATAATTCCAGGAACCCCAAAACTGCATCTCTCAGTGAAATTGCTGATGGCTGAGGATATTTTAGCAAACTCTTCTCAGGCTAAGTCTTCTAGCTTACTGTTCAGGATATGATCACATCTCTATCTTTCTGCTGGAGTTCTGTGGGATTTTGTCCCCTGATTGCCCAGATGTGGTAAAGCAATCACTATATAAAGCAGAAAATCGGAACCAGAATAAAAGTGTGTGTCCTGATCTTTTCTTAATTTGTAGTAATGTATACATCCTGAATCTGAAAATGTGAAAATTGTAGCCTAGATAAATAATCTCTCTCAAACTCCAGCTCTGTCTCAAAGGAAAAATCTATCTCTAACTAAAACTTTTGTGAAAAAACTTCTCCAAATGTGACACACCCCATTTTCATATGAGATAACCTTTTTAGAAATGTCCCTAGTGGGCTACTCAACTGTGCAAAATCATTACTGATTTCAAAATGTAGGTCATTAACGTGACAGAATCTTCTACTGAATAGCTGTTTCTCTGCAGAATTTCATAACCTCTTTTTTAGCTATCAAAAAGTAACTCCTTTTAAAACTTAGATATAGGGATAGGTATTAAGGGGGAGGATCAGCCATGGTAGTTTACATAAGTAATAAAATAATATAATTTAAGTATATACTGATTAGCTTTCTTCTGTTATGGTGCGTACAGATCATATATAAAATTACTTGTAAGACTCCTAACAAAGAGACAGCTGAATGTTTTGAGTCCTCTAATATATTTAACTTCATAACCATGTTGACAGGTAGGGAAATACTACAGTGTCCAAGCCCCATGTTCCTCCTCCTAACTGTAAATACCTCACTGAAATACCTATGTAAACCCAGCCATTTTAGGGTCCTCCAACAAGCATTGTTGGAGTCAAAGTCACCCTGAGTGAATTCCTAATTTCCCAGTCAGGCCACCTCACCAGGAACTGAAGGAGGAGAATGGTGAAAGTCATAATTTAAAGTACAGGACCTAGCAATCTGCAGTATGTGCAACGAATTTGGGCCTGACCTCATGAGCACGGAGAGGTTGAAAAGAAAGCCTCTGCCACGCTGTGCTTGCAAGGTCACTGTGAGGCAGAGATGAGAGGGGGTCGCTGAATTGCCCAGATATTCAGCTTACTTCCCACCCACAGGTTTGCTACCCTGTCAAAAAATCTCTCTTAGGTCTGAGACTAACAGAGGGAGACCCTGAAAGCAGATCTAGCTTCCAACAATCTGTCATTGTCCAAGTCAGAGTTGTTTGCTCCTCTGGAGGGAGTTAGTAATTGTATTTTGCATCTCTCTGTTACAACTAGTAGCAAATGCTGACTAGAACTGGTCTGTAGCACCAGGAAGGAAACAGCTTTCTGTGAAAACAATGGGTTTGTCATGACAGCCTATGACAGGAAAGATCCAAGATTGTTGTCAAGCAACATTTTGGGAGAAAATTTATTTTTTATTAAAAAATTGGTGGCAGTGTTGCAGAGAGTTCTGGTTCTTTTCAAGCATTATGTGATACGGTAGAAACATACAGAAAGAGAGAGACAGAGGAAAAAAGATAAGTCATACAGAAATAGGTATATAGTCATATATACCTATGCATATGGGTAAGTGGTGGTATGATAATATTCTTACATATGGCATCACCATTTCTCACAGCAAGGCTGCCTGAGCAGATGCAGGTGTCTCATTGAGCAGAACAGGGTGGAAATGGGAGGAATGAGGCAGAAAACATGTGGTGGGTGAGGGGATCCAGGTCTTTGAGGACTGCTGGTCTGTAAAGTGCTGGTACATGTAATTCTGTGGAAGTGGGAGGAGCTCCTATTGTATTTCATGCTGAGGAAAGAAACCTTATACCAAATTGTCACTTGCAGTAAGTGCAATGTCAGCCATTTCTGAGAAGGCAGTAAAACATACCCAGGGAAAGTTTCTTCACACTTCTGGTTGATTTTTAAGAGCTTTCTGAAATTTTGAAAATTATTAATAGTGTCAGGCATAAAGAGGTACCTGGGAAGTAAAAGAGTTTTCTAAGGAAAATTTATGTAAAAATGATCAGACCTCCCTTTTGTGGTTTTGCTCAGACAGCAAGAAGATACCACTGCTATAAGGAGGATCTGAAAGGGAGGGTTTCCCCACATAGACATCTGTTTTAGGCTGAATGTTTAATGCCCATGTTGCTTTCTCTGCTGGCAGGAAACCACTCTTCTCAAATGATCATATCCCTTTGTTGAGGGACTTAAACGAATAGGAAGAAAAAACATCTTCACGAAACTTTGAAATGGCAAGAAGGATCAAATGAATGTTTTCATTGGCATCAGAGTTCCTTTCCTCAGAGCAGGAACTTGGAAAGTCCAGAAGGGACTTTGACTGAAGCATCATAAAGTCATGGACCAGCACTTTTAGATCACCAAGATGAGGAAGAATATAGTCTTTTTGGATCCCAAGCACTCCTTAAACAGCAACAAGGAGCATACATTACAAAGAGCGCTGCCACCAGCTATTTGTATTCAAAATTATGCCCCTTTCGAAGGCTTAAGGCAGATTAAACCCCTCCCACATGGTAGAGGTAGTTTGCACAAATCCACTCTTTGAAGCTAGAAATCATTTTGAATAAAATTCGTGTTAGGAAACATGTAACAACACCACAGCTTAGTCCTATGCAGAGTGAGAACTGAAGTCCTTGGATCTCTTCCTTTGCCCACTAAACCCACGTGAAAAGTGGGATAAGGTTCCCACAAGCAACTCCAATTTCAACCCATTGCAGACTTTATTTCTTCAATTCTGTGGCCTCCTGTGGTAGCAAACTATGCAGGCTGGCTACCAGCTGTGTGAAGGCCTCCCTTTTTTTCATCTTAAATTTACCTGCTGGCAGCTACGTTTATAATCAAGTGCCAGAAGAATGGAAAATGAGTGTAATGCATCTCAGCTGTTACCCAGAGTTGCTATGGGGAGAGGATGGGTCTGGAAAAGACTAGCAGAGAAGCGTCCTGCCAAAAAACAGTATTGTGTCTCTCAAGAAGGGTCCTCAGAGGAGTGTTTAACTCTCAGTGTGAGAATCTCCCAGTGGGGAAACTGGAGCAAGAAAGGAACAAATCTATCAGCAAGGACCCAGAAAGGAGTGAGTCTGACTCTCACATGCCTGAGCCATCCACAGCCATACAGGATGCATAGGAAGTGCAGGAGGGCTGAAGAAGCAAACAGGCATTCAGACATGGGATAGCTGTGGAAAAAGGAGCGTGTTGCCTGAGAACTCTTCACCAGCTTCACTGGCACATGCTCCTGAGGAGTTTAATACTAAGCACTTTGGGTTTCACTCAAAGCCTGCTAAGTCAATGGGAATCACTCTTTGGTTTTCTTTGTGTTTTGGACCGAGTCCTTTCAAAACAAGCAGTGAATAGAAACATAGAGTTTCTTCCTCCCTCTGGCCAGGATTTTCAGCATACCTCAACTTTTAGGATCGTGACTGAGTTTTCCAAAACAATTTCCCTGGGAATGGAGAAATGATCACAAGTGATTGAAATACCCGGGCTCTCTTCAGGTGGTTCATCGGCTGAGACAGGGAGACTCCCTTGCAGCCTCACACTTTGCCTGGTGATCACGAGACAGGAGTAGACAGGCTGGCGGCCAGCACTGTGGTCCTCCAGCACAGCCAGGAGCAAGCACACCCTCACAGTAGCAGAGCTTTGCTCACTCACTGGCAGCTGCCTGTCAGTGCACTTCACTTGCATTTAGGAAGCTCAATAAATTTCTGAGAATCTGGACTTACCCTGCATGTTTTGTTGTTTGTTCGTAATTATGGCCAGATTCTCCCAGTAAGAGCTCCAGGTAGCTGAACTCTTTCAAAGGTCTTGCCCTGATTGTGAGTATTCAGAATTTTTCTAGCTTTGCCCCAGCACCTGAAATGAATTGACTGTTTTCTGTGGTAGCAGTAGGATCTGTCACACTGAAGCAGGGATGAGTTTTCACTACATGCTGGACCCTGAGTCCCAAGAGCACATAAGATGGCCAGAAGTGGTGTTAAGCCTCCTGAATCTATACGTGTGTAGTTCTCTGTTAGATAAATTTTCTATCTAACTAAACTTGAGAAGAGATTTATTAGGTAGGCCATTAACCAGACAAGATGCTGAAAAAAATGAGGTTTTCTGCTTTCACTAAATCTTGGACTGTTGGGGTGTTTTTGTGTGTTGTATCTCGAAAACACTTTGGCTAGCTTTTGATTTTAAAAAAAATTAATTAAGACAAGCAGAAAGTGTTTCAAATGTTTATATTTTGCTTGCATTTTATTTGAGTTCCTCTAATTTTGAAACAGGAAATATTTTTTGTCCTTAAGAGGCATAGCTCTTTTTACAGCATTTGTGTTTTCTAAGAGGCAATTTTCTATTGTTTGTTATCAGTTTTATTTTCCAGCTCACAAATAGTAGATACCTCATTTCTGTTTTCCAAAGGACCTCCACGAGTGCTTTAACTTTTGCAGGAAAATAGGCACAATAATTTCTGCATCATGGGGGAGGTCCTGAAGGGACTAAGGTTAAATAAAAGGGTATCCAATCTGTTTGGAACTTTTTATATGAAGTATTTTTTTACTAAAAATCAACAAATTGTCAGTTTAAAACATTTTGGGGAGGAGGCCATTAAAATGGTTTAATTACTTTAATTCTTTTATTTATTTAAAAAAACCCTTGATTTTCATTTCCACAGCCAATTTGAACCCCAATTTTTAGCTTCAAATGATATTTGCAAAACTTAAAATGGAACATAATTAGACAAATAACAGTCAGATAAAATTTGAAACTACATATTCCAAAGGCATTTAAATAAACCATGGAGATTGTCACAAACTTCTATTTTGTTGTCCCTTTGCAACAAAGAAGTAGTCAGAATTTTTTGCATTATGTAACAGTATGAGAAAAATTGTCAAAAGTCTCACAAATTTTCCTGGGATGGAGGAATTGTCCCCACCTGATCATATCTTCCACCTGAGACTTGCAAATCACACACATTCCTCTGACTTCCACATTCCATTGGCACAGACTGTGCTTCTGTCCCTGATTCTGCATCATATAACCCAAAAAGGCCACCCCCATGTGGGGAAGCACCCTCAGCTTGGACAGAACAATAGGAGCACAACTTACCAGCTGCTCTAGAGAAGAATAAGGCTGCCAGGCTGCAGCTGCACATCCAACCTGCACCAGAGACAAAGAAACCTCCAAAAAGTGGCTCTTTCCCACATACTAGACAAGCCCAGAGGTTCACCTTAACATGCCTCAGGACATGGCCTCCTGAAGAGGCCTTGGTTGTTTGCTCCATCTGGCTCGTTACTACTCTATGTTCTGCATTTATGGTGTTGTGGCTCAAATTCAGAGTTATTGGTAGGGCTCTGCAGCTCACGTTAATAACATGTGTCTGGCTTTAAAGTGTTTCACTGACTCTGTCAGGCTGCTACTGCTGCTATCCAGCTGCCTGGGGGGTGGCTCAGTGCAGGCTGCCCAGGGCAGGACATAGAATCATAGAATTGTCAGGTTTGGAAGAGACCTTTAAGATCATCAAGTGCAACTACCAACCAGCACTACCACTATAACCCCTAAACCACTAAACCATATCATCCAGTGCCAGATCCAGATGCCTCTTGTACACCTCCAGGGATGGTGACTCCGCAACCTCCCTGGGCAACCTATTCCGATGCCTGACCACCCTAGCAGTGAAAACTTTTTTTCTAATATCTGATCTTCATCTGCCTGTCTCAAGGCTATTTCCTCTGATCCTCTCACTGCTGGCACAGCAGAAGAGACCAGCCCTCACCTCATGACAACCTACTGTCAGGTAGTTGTAGAGGGTGATGAGGTTCCCTCTGAGCCTCCTCTTCTCAAGACTAAGCAAATCCAGCTCTCTCAGCCGTTCCTCATAAGACCCTTCTAGACCCTTCACGAGCCTTTTAACCCTTCTCTGGACATGCTCCAGCCCCCCAATGTCCTTTTTAAAGTGAGGGGCCCAGAACTGAATGCAGTACTCAAGGTGCAGGCTCACCAATGCTGAGTACAGAGGGATAATCATTTCCTTAGTCGAGTTGGCTACTCTATTCTTATACAGGCCAAAATGTCATTGGCCTTCTTGGCCACCTGGGCACACTACTGGCTCATATTGAGCCAGCTGTCAACCAGCACCCTCAAGACACTTTCTGCCGAAGAGCTTTTGAGTCACTCCTCCCCAGCATGTAGTGCTGCATGGGGTTGTAACCCAAGTGCAGGACCCAGCACTTGGCCTTATTAAACCATGAGCATGGCTATCTTCTGCCTGTCCATTTGAGGAGGATGATGTTCTCTGCTGTTGTGGTTTAACCCCAGCAACTAAATACTACAGAGCACTCACTTACCTCTGCCTCACCCAGGTGGGATGAGGAGGAGAATTAAAAAAAAGTAAAAACTTGTGAGTTAATGTAAGAACAGTTTAATAATTAAAATATAATAATAATAGTAACATTAATAATAATAATATTGTAATGAAAAGGAGAGAGAAAGAAGGCAATAAAAAATAAGATAACCAAGTGATGACCAATACAATTGTTCCCTACTGTTCCCCAGCAGTGATCATCCCCTCTTGGCCAGTCAGTCAAAGGCTGGATCTCAGAAGACGTCTTTCAATCAGAATTTTTGTCTGATTGTGTGCACGTACTGCAACATCAGACACACAAGTGAAAGAAATAGTGAAGGGTAAGGAGCACTGAGAGAGAGAAAAATGACTTATGGAAGTCATGCAACCAGTCATATTCTTAAGCATCCTAGTACGGCCTCTGTGGCCAGTGATGATTCTGAATACTTACAGCTAAGCACAGACTGACCTGGGTTCATAATGCAGAAGGAGAATGTTTTAGTTAAAGAAAAGACAAAACTGAAGCTCGATCCAATCTCCTGGAAACTGAATTTACTTCCTTGATTTCAGTGGTTGTCTAGAAGATTTTAAAGCTCCCATCAAACTATCAGCCTAAGTGATATATTCATGTATTACCGGAGCTAAAGGAACTGTTGCAATGATCTAACTTGATTCCTTCCTAACATATACCATAAGACTACCCTGCAATCACACTTGTAGTGACAAAAGTGTATCTTCTAGAAAAGATCTGAGATTTAATGGAACAAAAAATGTTCCTTGAGGAACTGAGACAATTGAAGTCATTGCCAAAGGCACCGATCACTACAGCAGTGGCTGAGAGCAGCTAAGTTACATGGGATGAAAGGATTTCTGTTGGACCAGCTGTGACTCTGGGAGCAGAGAGCTGTGGGAGAGAAGGCCAGAAAAAAAGCCAGAGATGCAAAATACTGAATTTGGAAAAAGTCAGGCAAAAAGCTTCTGGCACATTTGGATTTCTCAGCAAGGAAACCACCTCCTGCTTGCTTTTGGTTTTTATTTATTTTGTGGAGCAAGGAGACCTGGCACACACTTCTGGCAAATAAATCAGGTTGCACAAAGACTCTGCATGACTCTATCAGCTCCTCCTCCCAACAGAAACATGACACAGAAAAACCCTGAATAGCTGCTAAGCATTCAAGCCAAAGGAGCATGGGATTTCCTGCAGCAGGAGTTTATGGTTTTTTTGCAGCCTTCAGAGAATACTTGGTGTGGGTTCTTCTGCCAGAGAGGCCCATGTGACATATAACTGCTCCTCAGAGCACATAGAATTCGTAGAGAACACAGTTAATTTTCTGCCTGTGGGTAGCTATGTTCACAGTGATGAACCACAACCTGTTACACAAGCTGGAACATGGAACTACTCACATGTGCTGCAGCTAGTGAGCTGACACTGCTGGTGGGTGGCACTGTCAGTGTGCAGCAAGGATGAGAAAGCTGCCAAATAGCTTGCAAAGAAATTACCTACAATCCTTAGTGCTTGATTTGTTATTAACAAATGTCCAGAAAATATGGGGATGATCTTCAGATGCCTTATGACAAACGTCCCATGTGGTAGTTCCTTCACTTGAGAAAGAAGGTATCACTTATTTCTAATTACAGTAGGATATCTGTTAGCACATAGGTTTCCCACCCTTTTTTTTTTTTTTTGGCCATTCACATCCTTGCTGCTTTTCTACGTTGCATTGAATTCTGACATGGACACGCCGGCACTAAGGAGACAACATCTTTACCGTCCAACAGTCAGTAAGTTATGATGAATGGACATCAATATCTTTGGCTCTGATTCCAAGATATATTCAGCTACATCATGCAGCTGGTTCCAGACTGGTTAAATGCAGTTAAAATTCGAATGCCTGCCATACATCTACAGTTCATGGCTGAGAGTGAGATCTATAATAAAAATCAGGAGATCCAAGTTAGTAAAGTACTGAAACAAGTTTCTCTACTGATTTCAATGGAACTGAGGTACCTAAATATTTCTCCTTATAAGTCTTCGTCCCTTGGTTCATCTCTGTCCCACTACAGATTGTAAACAGAGCTAAGGCAGAGGCTATCCATCACCATATCATCTTTGAGCACACAGCACAATGAGACTTCAGTGGCTGCTAGATGGCTTGGCACTCTAATCACACAAAAATACTAGTAACTCTGCAGCTCATAGGGGGGTATGATTGCTGGGCAGTTGCTGAACTAAGCCGTGGCTGGAAGTGAAGCAGAAAAAATATCCATTTCATTGTATAGTCTCCAGTTTCCTTGATTACTTCTTTCTCTCCCAAACTGCCTGTGGTCACCCATAACTTACTGCACTTGAATGTCTGTGGTGCCTTGGACTTCCTTGGAAGTGGAGGAATTATTCCAAAACATTTTTACTTACAAACAGGTATTTGCTTAGACAGTTTTGAATCCAGAATGGAGGAATTTCATTGGCTAAACATACATAGTGTCATCCAAGGTACTTTGGATATCAAGGCAGATATCCGCAGAAAGCAGATATTTGCAAAAGGCTGCAGCAACAAAAACCCATGGGAAACTTGCACCCTCGTAGGCCAGCAGGTGGTTGGGAAAAAAACATGAATTCACTAAAATGGTGCCTGGTGCTTATATTGAGGCCATTGAACCAGGCTCCAAAAGTTTTCTTCTGGAGTACAGTTATCCCAGAAAAGATGTTTGTCTGGAAACCTTAGATGACTTCAATCTTTATATTGTGGGTTTATCAAGACATACCATAAAATTTGAAGATGAAGACAAGAGACCTTCCTTAAACTGTACCTAAGCCTCAGGTAAATCTCATATGGTTCAAGACTCCTCAAAAAATTTAGTCATAAGTGCTGGAGGCAGTGTGGAGCTGGGCCAAGCAGGTGAGGCCATGTGAGGCAGCAGGATGCCCTGGGGCTCAGCAACAGAAGGGAAGTATGTTACCTTCCAGTAGGTATGACAAACACCCTGCAGCACTGCCTCTCGGGGGCTGCCCAGCACACTCAATCAATGGAGGCTGCATTCAAGCCACACATCAGCCAGCAAATTGCACTGGTTATCTGAAGGTTCATCCACAGGTCTCCCTGATGGAGACATTGTCTTGTAATTACATGGAGGCACACATCTGGCTGCAGGAGGAGTGTAAGGAGGAGCCATTTAGGGAGTGCCTTTCTTAAGGCAAGGAACTCAAAAACTTTCGTGTCTGGAGGAATCAGTCATCCATTAGATGCTGGGCCATTTTCTTTGGAAATAAGCCTCCTCCCAGACAGAGGCAGGAGGGAGACGTTCACTTTGTCATGAGCAGGGTGGGGGCTCACAGCTCACTGGTGTTTGTCCTGGTTTCCCTAACGCATGTCTGAGTCAGGAAAGCTCTGCTTTGGAGAAAGTGATGGCTATAATGATAAAGTGAAAATTCCTCTGTTTGCATCATTGCTTTCTCCACACCCATTTTATTTCCTCATCTCTAGAAAACAGCGTAATAAAAGCTGTTATGAAATGCTGTTTTTCTTTTCACCGTCTGATGAGTTAATAGCAAGCCCAGTTAAATGCAGCACAAGACATGCCAGCTGTATGTGTCTCCCACTGTCTGACTCCCTTTCAGAATTGCTACATCACTTTTAAGTCATTTCCTTTCCCAGATGAGGCAGCTTCATTTACACCAAAGAGCTTGATCTAAACCAAACAGTCTTACAATAAACCAGACATCCTTGTATTTGACATCATCAGCCTTTAACTTCAGAGAGACTTCTTCAGACAGGAGCTGCAACCTCTTACCAGATGTCAAAAAGTGTTCATCATCACAACCTCAAGTAACAGCTTGGGGGTCAGCACTGTGAGCTTTTTGGTTGTAGTTTTAGTGACAGAAAATTTTATTAGGTGTAGCAGTGTCCAGGGTGGCAGAAGGAAAGATGAAGGAAAGTATTTCAAAAATCATGTCACAACAGGCTCTAGGGACTCTCGACTTCACAATGTAGCCTTTGGATTTCTCCATGAACTGTCAATCTGTGGTTTGAAGAGGCAGCGTTTGCGGGTTTCCCTAGAGAAAAGCAGAAGTGCTCCATATACTGTGCTATAACAGGACATACTAAACATGTGTTATTATTCAGATATTATTCAGGAAGGAAACTTTCAGTAATTCCAGCCCAGGTAGAAGCACATCTGCTATTTTGTATCTGCAGATAGGGTGGACCAGGTGAGATGGCTTTACTTTGAACAGAGGAGAAATTTAGTAGAAGTAAACGTAATTCTTGTTACTTTTTTAATGAAGCTTTTTATATATTGCATGGGACAATAAAACCACAAAGCTAAAAACGGCCATCATGGAAAAATGTAGCTGATTTTTTACTTGTTGTCTCAAAAGGGGATGAAAGCATTCACAAAGGAAAACTTGGATCAGGAACTGTATCTTCAAGGTATATCTTTCCCTGATTTTATCCCTAGAACACAGTAATCTGTATTAGCAACTCTTACCAGAGCCATCATATGGCCTCCTACACCAATTTATGATCTAAGCCACAGACAGCTCTGTGAAAATTCTTGTTGCTTTAAGAGAGTTATTCCTTTGTTTCTTTTAGGACAATGCCAGAACTCATGGATTTTTTCTGTATAAATGAGAAATTCCACCCCTCATTAAACAGATATGGTCTGTAGAAAATAATTAACCACTTCTTACGGTTTATCCAACCCACAAAATTTGGGTCAGGTATTGCTCACCACCCACATTAATTGCCCAGAACAGAATGGCTGGTTTTGGACCAAATATTGTATCACAAGCACTTAATATCCCTGCCATAGCATGAAAGGAAACAGAAACCGGAGAAGAAGGGAAAATTAGAACGGTGGGAAGAAAAACAGTTTCTTAACAGCGCAGTGGACTCTGTCTGACTAATGAATCCCCTTTGAAAAACACCCATAGTAATAAATTAGGATGTAATATATTGCAGATGGATCAACAGTGGCACACACATAGCCTTATGTATCTGCCACAGGTGTTTGATTTTGCATTTGACAGCAGGTCAGGGAGTAAGCATCCAAGGACAATCACGCTATAGCTTTCAGAGATAAAACTTTTTCTAGATTGGAAGGAGAACTAAGTATCTGGGTTGTTCTGTGGAGGGAATTATGTTGATACAACTGACTTTTGATTGAAAACATTATTAAAAAAATTAGATCTGGACTTTCTTCTGCATGTAGCTGACCAGTGTTTAGAAGCCTTCTTCTAAACAGAAACATCCTTGTAATTCAGTAATCTTAATAAAATATTTTACTTTGACAGAACAATACATGCTGACAATATTACATTAAAAATGTTGTGTCTAGACCTGACCAGCTCCTGTGAGATCCTTCATGCACAGTCTTGTCCCATTGGCTTAGACACTGGATGGTCTTTAGAAACAAACCTCAGATCATACAGTCTTTATTTACATGAAAACTTTGGGGGTCTTCAGCACCAAGTGTGAAGATAAACTCAGTATCTTTTTAAGACCTACAGATCAACCAACCAAACAAAAAAGTATTATAATACACAGGAGAATATCCTGTTCTTCCAAAATAATTTAAAAATCTACAGAGGAAAAAAAAAGCAAACCACACATAAGGATGTTGGAGAAATTTTCATTGAACCTTGTACCATTTGTCTAGACTCCTGCTGCCGTCAGTGTTCCAGTTTTCTACAGCTTCTCAAGGAAGACTGGAATGACTAGCCATTTCCTGAGTTCCAGTCATGCTTCTAACAGTAAACTTTCTACCCATGTCTCAAGTAATTTAGCTTTATTGTTCCTTCCCTCCATGTTTCTATTTCTTAGGGGGGAAAAAAACCAACAAAAAAAAGAAACTAGAAAACCAACCAACCAAACCAACAACAACACACACACACACACACACACAAAACCACAAAAAAACCCCAAGAAATACCAACCAAAAAAAAACCCCACCCAAACCAACTGCAAAAGGTTTGGGAATCTCCCAGGGCTTTCACCTCTACAATGTAGTAAAGGGTATCTGTGTATAGGTCACCCCAGGGCTCAGTACACTGAAACACAAAGGAAACCACTGGAAGCTGAATTGTTTAAACTACAGCGTGTATAAGAGTTTATCCTTTATTCCAAAGAACTGCTAATAGTCACTGTTGGAGCTGGAGTACTTACCCAGCTGGACCTGTGGTCTGACTCTTTCATTCTTTCAATGCTTATTCCTGACTTTCTGCAGATGTTATTTACTATGATCTTCGACTTCAGATGTGCAGGACAGCCTTTGCTTGGCATAAGATATGAGCCTTATTTGTTTAAATCAGTCTCTCCTGGGTTGCAGCTGATGTTGCAGGTAGGGTCACGCTGGAGCTGTTGTGGTCTAACATATTGCTGTGCCTGGGACAGTACTCTGCAGCCAAAGTCTTGCATGGCTTTCTGTGGGATGTCAGTGCATTTCTGTGGCTGACGCTGATCAAATGTCATATTTTTAATTGAATTTCTACAGGTATGGTCCAATGACAAATATGGGTGCTCTGCACTATGCCTGCTCACAACGGAAAACTGTGAGAGCTACAGCAAAGGGTCTCTGCTAATAAACAGTATTAAATGTCAGCCAGATGAAACTGAGGAATGGAAAAAAGCATAGTACGACACAGGGAGGTTTTCTTTCCAGTTACTTTTATTTTCACCGCATTTAGAGGACTTTCATAATTCCTCTGCCTTGAGTAATATTTTGAACATATAAATTCACTTCTGTGAAGTTCACAAGTCTTCCTACTGACTTGAGGAGAAGTAACATCAGGACAGACATTTTGGTTTCTCCTTCTTACCAGCTTTCCCAGCCTTGATAGTGTTTGTCCGCTCAGACATGTTTCTATTTTGAGTATTTTCTTCTTCACAGATCTCTGCTACATGTTGAGAATAGGCTTCAACTGCATCCAATGTTTTGCCACAAGAGGCGAGTTGTTCTGCAAACAAGGAGGAATGTTTTATTGTTCTGGCATTTTGTCTCTTTGGATATGGTTTAGAAACCAAATAATACATTGAAAACATGCTTCAACAGAAATAAAGCCCAAGAATCTTCATTTTGTTTATTTTATTTAGTTATTGCAAGATTCCTAGCAAAGCTAACACCTCATAGCTTTAATGGAAGTCCTTCAACAAAAATGAAGATAGAATGACAGTATACGTATTGCCACTGCAGGTCAGAGCTTGTTATGGTCCTACTTATTCTGTGGAAGACTTTCCCTCTTTTAACTCTTTCTGTCCTTTAAAAAGACAAAACACTCTTCTGTATTTGTATGCTAAAAGTTAAGACTCATGAAGATCAGAAACTGTCTCAACAGATACAAGAAGCTACGAAGGCAGCCTAGCTCAAAAAGTGTTTCTTGCAGTTGCCAATAGCAAATACAATTGCTTTCAAACATTACACACAAACTCTGCACATTTTTTTTGTAGGCGTGAACCAGAAGAAACAGGATTTTCACCTCAAGGCTGTAGGTCAGTAGTTCCAGGAAATTCTGTGGGGTTTACGTAAAAGTGCAAAAGTAAAACAATAAAAAAATCTATTGAGTGAAGGACGTTGTAAACTGGTGTTAATTTCAAACTTGAGGTTTTAAAGATATTTAAACCTATGGTCACTACTTTAGGGAAGGTTATCAGCTATTTCTGTGATTTTTCTGGATATTTCTGGAAATAAATAATCTGGCTACTCTGTCAGCGTGGGTCACATTTGCACAGAGACAAAATCAAGGCAATTATTTTTGTGTGCTCCTAGTTAGCAACACTTACTATTCATGATTTCTGGTTTTACAGCATAAAATTCTGACTTAGTGAAAGCAATGGCAAAATTTGTGTTGCTGTAGAGCAGGAGTCCATACAAAGCTCTGGTGACTCTTGAGAATGTGTCAACAGACAAATACATTACATTTTCATATTCCAAACTCAGACTAAAAAAAAGAAAATGTCACCAGTAAGTGATGGTTGTGTTCTTGAGTGAGGCATCAACTGAATTGTTGGTGTTCCCACACTTTGCAGATCCTGTGTTTATGAGAGACAGCAGATAGAAACAGCACTCTCTTTTTCTATGGAAGGCCATTGTCTGGTTTTGAACACTCTAAAGCTGGATACCAAATTGTGGGTCCAGTCCATCTCTGGCATATTTTCCCATACCATTTCAATACCCTTTCAACTAAGTACCTTAAATACAAGGAAACACTGTCTAAAACCAGCAGCCTACTTTGGAGGAGTTATTCAGCTCAAACCTTCAACAAAATGAAAATCATGGCACTGAGCCAAATGGTGGTTTATTCATGCCTTTCTATCAGAAATCTATTTGAACTGCTTAAGACTGCCTGAATAAATATTTGACCCCTGCTGTTTGCCACCGAGCTCAGACTTCTCTCCTGGCAGCATTCACAAGACAAACCCTGCAGTGTTTTCTCCTGTGCCCACCATGCTCTTCCTGCATTGTGGTTGACACCTGAAGCTCCTGGCTCCTCTGGACTTCACATCTGAACTCCTTGAACTGTTGTCTTGTACTTTGATACGTGTTGTTGCAGCACCTGGATTCATTCATCTACCAGACTTTGTGATTGCCCTTCAAAAACTGGCTTATATGCACATTCTTCCTCAAAACGCAACAATACTTCACAATTTTTGGCCATAAGCACTGAGGAGACATATACCTGGTAAGTCACTGGGCAAATCGTCCCAGACTTTCCCAGATTCTAAGACTACCATCCCATCATAACTTTGTAAATTCTTCTGACTCTCATTATCTTTGTTTTATTTTCCTTTTGTAAGCTATTTATGATTTACTTCTCTAGAGATGGCTTGTTCCATACATTTTCCCAGTGGCTTATTTACTCCAAGCACACAATTGTTTTCTCAGACCAAACCTGGTAAACAAAAAGATATTTATGTTTCTATTCTATAACTTTGTATTATGTTTAAAGTAGACACTTCAAATATCTTTAAATGATGTGAGGAGTGAACACCAGTTTATTTACTCCTTGTTTTGTTTCCTCCAATCTCTAGGCATTAGAGCCTTGCTTGTTCTGGCTTTTTATCAGGAACCTTGCTGTTGATATTTGTTGCAATTCTACTGATTAAATTTGGAAAAAACCTCTCAGTTTAAATACTTTTGCATGACTTGCCTTTTCTGCACCAACAGTGGAGGTTGCCAGGTGTTTTTGTTTATTTAATTCCCTCCTCCTTTCTTTTTTCCCAGCAGAAACTCTGGTAATGCAGGCTTTTAAAAAATACTTGGAAACGTGATCTTTTGCATTAAAAAACTAGGCCATGCTCATACTGCCAGAAATCCATGTTTGAAGTATTAACATACAACACCTAAAAGAAACATAATATTAATACAGAACTCTGCATTAAAACACCCTTTCAAGACAAGCCAGCCGTCTTTCTTATCCTGAAAAAAGCCAGGAAACCCAGATGTGGAGCTAATCAAATTGTTCATTATAAATGAGCTACCTGGTAATATTAGATTTTTTTTTTCTTTCCCTTAATGATTGATAAAAACCCCTGGTTTTTACATGCTTAATTTTTACTTGAGTTCATCCAATACCTTGTGCAGGCAACTGCATTGATTCATTGGCTAAGCATCATTTATTAGAGGTCTGACTTAATAAAGCAATGTCAGGACTGTGAATCTGTTGTATACAGGATTTTTCTCTGTGTTTCTCTGTTATTTGAAGGCAGATAAGAGGCAGACTATCAATTATGTGAAACTTTTCTGTGGGAAAATTCACACATGTGGCCAAAAGCCCTTCATTTCTTTGGGATCTCGCAGCAGATACCTAACACAAGCTCTGTAACTGATGACTGTTGAACTTGGGAGGAGAAGCAATGGGCCAATCTGACAGTGCTGACTAGCCATACCCTTGCTCCTCAGATACTCAATGAACAAAAATTGAACTTATTTTCTATTTAATCTGTCTGATTTACACATACAACTTTTTTACTGCTTTGCTTGAGAGGAATGGACCTGTGAGCATTGAGTTCTTCATCGTGGAGACCAATTTGCTGAACCACTCTTGTGAATCTTGTCCACCAAGGCATGAGTACAGCTCAATAATTTGAAGTTCATAATGGTCAATGATTAGTCAATCAATTAATTGAAAATTTGAATTAATATTTTGCAGCTCATTCTAAAGACTTGAGGGTAATCACAAGACCATCTCCATGGGCATATCTAAAGAAATGAGAGGGAATATCAGCTGGCTCAGGGGACCAGGGGGACAGAAACCACTCTGAGAAGACAAAGTATCTCATTAAATGTGAGGTTATTCGAGCCTGAAAGCAATGAAAATCAGTAAATGTCACTTACAGAAACCTCTGCTTCCTGCCCTAGCCATGTTTCTTGAACTGTAGTTCACCTTCATCACAGTTTTACCACATTTATTTCATGGCTACATTATGCTCCAGCTTCAGAAGAGTGCTGCAAAAAAAAAGTCAATCTTACTACATTTAAAACATGTGCACATACATAAGCTCTGTATGTGGACACAACTGAGGATTCAGCTGGGACTGTGCTAAGCTGTCGCATAAAGAGTTCTAACGTGAAAATTGAAGATAATGTGTTTTCTTCTGAGTGCTGTCAGCAAGGTTCTCCTGATATGCATTTTTTTTAAATAAAAGCAGTGGTCATTTTACCATGTATAACTAAAGTATAATCAGCTCTATTGATGGCAGAGTCAACCTCCCTGGAGGTGTTTAAGAGCCGCCTGGATCTGCTGCTGGGTCACATGGTTTAGTGGTTATAGTCTTGCAGTGGTAGTGCTGGGTTGACGGTTGGACTGGATGATCTTAAAGGCCTCTTCCAACCTTGATGATGCTATGATTCTATGAAAGCATCAGCAATTCATAAGGGTCTTTGACTAAACCTTAAAAGATCAGAAGCTCTGCAGTAGATAAAGTAAAATCCCTTCCCATTTAGTCATTTTTTTTAAATGCTCTAAAATTCACCGACTTCTCATTTCCATGAAACTATACAATATTTCATTAGCAGAGAGCAATACTAGCCTACTTGGAGTCACTTGGATGTGGGATTCATGTGACACAGTTTCTTTTATCTCATCTTTGCCCTCTCTCTTTACCACTTGCCAGATTTGGGAATCAATCACTGTCTCAGATTTTCCTCACAGTTGACCAGCCCTTTGTTCCAGGCTACTTGTGGCTCCCACTGCTTCATGGGGAAGCAAAGGCAGCACAGTATTAACAAACTACAAAGAGCTGGCAACTGTACCAACCTGACTCACAACCCAAAAAATCATATTGTGTGTGAACAGTGAGAATGCACAAGGGTCTGTAGATTGAGAGCTTTCACTGTAATTGGAGGATTTCTGAGGATGTCCAATATTTGGCCAACATCCTTTCAGGTCCAAATAGGGCAGATATGAAGGGAGCAAAGCATCTTGCTAAAGTCTGTCTCTGTCACAGCACATTTAATTGGAAGGGGAAAGTAATTTGAAAACAGCCTGAAAGTTGGAAAGGAATCAGAGAATTTCCAAAAGGAAAACAAATTTTGCAAATGAATACTTGTAGGTCTGGGATCATGGGAAAGGGAGAAAATCTGAGGCCTTGGTGACTACAATACAGGGATGAGTGGAGAGGGAAGATGATCGGAAGGAGTGGGGATTCATGAAATGCACAGGGCATATGAGCAGATAATGGTCACTGGATATCACCAGCTCCTGAAGGGCAAAATTGAGCAGCCATGCTCTACAATTCTTCCTTCACCAGAATCTTTTTTTCCTTTGGATACTTCAACTCTGATGAATGTGCTTTGTTCCAAAGGCAGAGAATAATTTGAGCCCTGCACTAATCGGGATCATCAGGAAAATTTTGGCAGGTTTGTTTTTATTCAGAAGAAATATTGATGCTTATTGCTTAACAGATTTTAATATATTCCTTAATATATCTTTATATGGGCAAGAAATAAAACATCAGATAAAACAGTATTTTTTTTTCCTGAATTGTTATCATCAGGGAAAGGTACTGACAGACTGAAGTGAGTCCACCAGGGTGACTGGGGGCTAGAGCTCCCCACGTACATGGAGATGTTGAGAATGCTGAGCTTATTCAGCCTGCTGAAGAGATGCAACAATCTAATGGGAGGATGTGGAGAAGATAAAATCAATCTCTTCTCAGAGTTGCACAAGAATGGGATAAGAGGGAACAGACATAAATCACAGCATATGACTAAGTTACGAGGAGAAAGAAATTAACAGGAAATGGTCAACTTTGGAAAAGGAATTCAGAGAAGGAGTGAACTCTTCATCCATTGAGATACTGGAAACTTGAATGGACCTGCTCTAACTGGATCTGACATGAATGACAGGTGGGATCAAAGACTTGCAAAAGTCCCTTTGAATATTACTCTATGAAAATTTTCTAGGTGTTCTGCTGTCGCTGTTGGTGTAAGTTTATTGATGTTGGTTCAGTTGAGATGCGCACATTCCTCCAGACATGCTCTGCACTGAATGCTGGAAGAAAGACCCTGTTTTGAGCATGGCTTGAATTCAGTTGGAAAGCTTCAGAAAATGCATGCTGCCAGTCATTATACATTTGAGTGGGTGGTGGCACCTAGATGGGGAGGGATAAGACCCTCTCAAGTATCCTTCGTGCCTTCCTGTGCTGGAGAGGTTCAGTTTCTCACTGTGCTACAACTGTTTAAAGCATAAACACTGTTTCCCCAATGTTTATGGGGAAAGTTCATTTGGGGGTGCTCATATGCTTTGATAGGATTATTAGAATAATTCCAATTGGAAGGGATCTCAAGAGGTTTCTAACCCAAACCTCTACTTCAGCCATGCACCACTCTCAGCAGCCTGGCTCCTTCTTCTATATGACCCTCAACAGTCCCAGCAGGCTGCTGTCAAGTGACCCTGAAGCTGTTTCTCCTCTAGGCTGAACAAGTCTTGGTCCTTCAGTTCTTCTCACAGGGCAAGCACTCCAAACTTTGACCAGCTTAGTGGCCCGCCCTGAACTCACTCCTCTTTGGAGCTTCTTTCTTGTACTTGACTGGGAGGGCAGCAAACTGTATGCAAAGTACCAGCTTTCTGCATAAACCAAAGTCTAATTGCCTGAAGTTAAGAGCTGTTATTCTGTTACTTGCCTTCCCCATTCACTGTGGGGTCTTCGCAATCCACTTCATGATCCCTACAGCCAATGCTATCATTGATTATCTTGGGGCCAGCCAGTTCCTCCTTGTTAATAATGGCAACTCCAGCTCTGTATCATCCTTGGTTGTCCCATGCAGTACTTGTATGAAAAAGTTATTCCAGTATATCCCACCGTGTTGACCCTCCAGCATATGTTGGAAATTTTCTGCTGTGTTCAATCAAAAATTTCTTGTAAACACTGGAAACAAACCTACTGTCACTGGCTGAAGATCTACCTTAAGTGCAGCCTCTTAGATGGCAAACTTGGCAGTATATGTACCTGATTATCCATGCTTGTATGTACCTAGCAAAAGAGGACTGCAGTATGTGCAAGGTTCCTAAACGAAATCATAAGACAGCCATGTCATGCCCTAAATGATTTTTCCTTTTGCTATCTGAATAATCTCTGTTTAATCACTGCCCAGTTTCCTTCTAGGGAATCAGTCAGAAATAGCCAAATCTTCTTATATATGTGTCATCATGAATGACGAAAAAAAAGCCAGCAGCAGTCTAGGAAGTTATTCCTTGAGCATTTGTCTCTTCCTCTGCGCCAAATCAGAAAATTATGAACTCAAGGACCTTCTGCTTGCTGAGGAATGTACAGGGAATGCTGGTGTGGTGTGTCTGGCCTGGTGGGATCCCTTGTAGGGCAGTCATTGTGGATTGCTGTAAGAGGGATCTTTGATTCACACTTCACTGGTGGTTATGAGTCAGCCTCTTAACTCGATACAAATGGTTTCCTTAATTTCAGGTTATTAAGCCTATCAGGAAATAAGTATTTTATTTTTTCTGGTTTTTTTTTTTGAAAAAGGATTTGCTTTGATCATTAACCAGATGTTGGAACGGATTTGATTTAAAGTTTTCATGATATCAAGGATTGATAATCTGAGCTTTCTTGCTGCTGTCAGGAATATTTCCGAGTCAGCAAGTTGTGTCTGCAAGCTGTTACCAGCTGGTGATAGCTCTCAATTTGCTATGGGAGTAACAGGACTTTGGCAAGCTTCCTCACAGTATGGAAATGTAGTTATGTGGCAAGAGGGATATCAAATAGTGGCTGTCTGTCTCCGCTCAATGTCAAGGACGTCAGCCACTGTGGAGATGGGGAGCAGGGTGTCAGAAAGAGCCGGGGACCCTGGGGAAAGGGTGGAGGAGGTCAACAGGGGAGAGACTGGGGATGGGATGAGAAGGGTAATTAGGGAGGAGGAAGAGAAGGATTTAAATGGAGAGATAGATAGGAACTGATCATGGGAGATAGTCCCAGGATTGCAGAGGAGTTTGCCATCCTCCAGTCTCCATGAAAGGCTGAATCTCAGCTGAGGAGCAACTCCCAGAAAAGACACAGATCCTCTGCTCTTTCCTACCTGCATGAACAAGGTACCCTAAAGTCCACAGATTTTACTTGCTGGACTCCTCCACAGAGCAGCACAGAGACCTGGGTCCAGGTCACCACAAAGCTCCATTTACTGTGAATCATGAAACTACACCCACTGAAGAGGTAGACTCCACATCTTGCTGTGTGTTGGTGATATGCCATTGTGGACATTTGTGAAAAATTTATTTGGTGGCTGCAGAGTAAACCATGCAGAGCTGCCCTCAAACACACTGGTTGCTAAGGTAAAAGCAATGGAAGAAGCAATGAGAAACCATGATTTGCTTTGAGTCAGTTGTGCAGAATTAGTTTCTCTCTCTCAGCACCAAAAAAGAAGCAATAAAAATTCTGCAGTCTAAAGCAGGGAAACCCTTTTGTTTCATAGCAACAAAGGCTTTCATTTGGTAATATAATAGTGACATACTGTAAGAAAGTCAATACCTCTGACAGTTGAAAAAAGAAAACAAAGAGAAGGTCTCGATACAAGTTTTATTTGATGACTCTATGTGATGTCATAGCTCTGGCCACACCGTCAGCAGCAAAACACCTTCCCAGTGCTCTTTAAGTGGCAAATCTTAGCTCCTTTTTAGATACTATTAGAGAAGAGGTTTACTTTTTCCTGATTTGCAGATTTGCCTGCACAACCTTGTCCATACTGTCAAATCCAATTCTGATCTAATGTTCCCTTGGTATATTTCACAAAAATCTGCCTGATCATGGCCTAGTATCCTATTCAGTTTGGGAGATGTTGCTTTTCAGACTTTCCCTGCATTACAAAAGGATTTAAATATTACATTTGGAAAACATTTAGGAGCATTTCTCTTCTCCTACAAAATAACATCACAATTCATACAGCTTTTATTTTCTTTGAAATCATGTGACACCTCAACTACAGGCTCTGCGGGTAAAATACAACTGTGGAATGAAAAGCATCTCATGTTACTGACAGGAAAAACTTTAAGGAGAATTTATTGCTTGGTGTACTTGTGTGGTACACAGAAGATAAAGACAAGAAAAGTCCCAAAGTTGCCATTTTAGGTTTTTAGGTTTAATCTGTTATGTGACCGCAGTTATCTCAGAGGAGAGAGCAAGGAGCTGTAGAAAGAATAAATGAAAGTGGGGGAAAAAGGAGAAAAGGAGCTATAAAACATTTTGCAATCTACAGAGAGAAGTGCTGGATAAAAGTACACAGGAGGGATTTCAGGCCATCTCCCAAATTCCTCCTTCTTTGAACATTTTATAAACAGACGTGGAGTCTTCAGCATAGCAAGGGGTGATGGATGGGCACCACTGAAGACCATAAGTGGTTTAGGAGCCAACAGCCCTTTTGAAGAAAGGATCTAGGCATCAAGGAGAAAGCAAAACTGTCTTTTTAACAGATTTAGATATCACCTGGTGGAACACAACAATGTATAAACCCTGTGAGCCAATGCCTAGGGTAATTCCCAGCGCCGTGAGCCCTGTCTCCAGTCTATTTGGCTCTCTGGGGAGTGCATGGGGACAATTAATTACCTGTAGAGGGTTTTTCTGGGGTCTGGCCAACTGTGCTGGGAACTACTGAACCAACCACAAGCTGAACGTGGTGAGCCAAGTGCTTCATTTTACACCCAGCCCAACACACTGCTCAGGCAGCCTCGGTCAGAGCTGCAGCAGTCAGTCCTGGCTCTTGCACTGCATTTGTAGTGTGACGTCTATAAACCTGTGTGTGCCACTGCCACCCCTCCCCTGGCTGGCAGCTTGTCTCCTCCAACCTCTGAGCAAGACCTCAGGTCTTTGGGAGGTGACAGGAGCACAGAGACAGGCTTGCTCATTGTACATCAGAAATCCAGGCAACCAAAAAATTCTTTTTAAGATGTCTGTTTTGCTTTCCATTTTGTCTTTGACATCTTCTAGCTATTCCAGACATTTGACCAGTCTACTGTCAAAGCAGATAAAAACAAACAAAAAAATAATCAAAGCAACTCAAAGACCTGTTCAAAGTAGTTTGTAGAGGAAGGTTTGGGTAATACAGTTGCTGTTGTCAATTCTTTATTTTCCTCACATGAAGCATCAAAAGCAACAGCATGTTCTTTATCTTCCCCACACTACCAAAGCAACTGAGATAAGAAGGAAGAGCCACTCTCTACCTTAATATACATCACAGTGAACTCATAGCATTGCTTACAGTCCGTGGAGTCAAAAATGATCTCTAACCCAAGCAGGTATCAGCAGAGTGTTGCAGGTATCAGCAGGGTGTTTAGACTTGCCAAACATGGACATTTTGGAGGAGAAGGGGAAAATATCACTCACTTTGGAACTGTATTTATATTTGAAAGCATTTATATTGCACCAGCATGCCTAAATCAGTTAGAAAGACGACTTGAGGCCAGGGAATATATGTGAATAAGATCTTTGCTTAGAGTAATCTATTGATAGAACTTGATAGAAAACTGCATTATTTTGGTACAGTTAATTTTGTTCTGTAATATGCTAGGCCAATATAAACAATTTGCTACTACTATAATTGCCTGTTCCCTTGAGTATTTTCTGTATTGCTGTTTCAATTATACCACTGTAGTTAAAGTGGCAAAACTATCAAATACAGACAAGCCTCTTTAGAGGGAACTCCAACTGCCTGCCAAATAAGAATTGTATTGCTCAAATAAACTCCACACAAACAAAATATTCAAAGGCTTCTAGTCAATAAATGACAATGACATTAGTTCATAGACTGCCAGCAACTGTGGGCCAGCTGTACAGGGCCAGCTGGGAGCCCAAACATGGAGATGCAACAAGTAGAGTCTACAAAACTGCCTAATCAGTCTAGATGACCAAAGTGCCACCAGCTTTCATTACCTCTGTACCTCTGTCTAAGAGCATGAATTTCAACAACAGACTGTGTTCTGTTAATGCTCTGGCAAAAATAATTTCCTAATCCTCACAATTACAAGTATTCTGGAGTGCAATGCAAACATCCTTAGAAGGTACCCATTTAAAATTTCTTATCAATACAAATTTGGGAAGTCAATGGAACTATAGTACCGAGCTCAGGGAAGATTTAACAAAAGGATGTGACTTGGCTTGGGTCTAGTCACAGGCATGCATCAGAGACTCTCCCGTTCAGCTCCCACCTCCTGCTCTGAGCTCCAGTCCTTGCATGCATTCCTCTCTTCCCCACTGCAGCACCTTCAAGATAAATCTGATGAGTCAACCTGGGAGTCAAATTCACCATGTTAGTGAACTGCACAGTCAGTCCATCCTTGGTCAGGACACTGAATCTGTGCAACCACCTCAGCTGTTTGCTGTAACTGCAGATTAGCACGGGTTCCTCAGCTATGTATAAAAAACAATGATCTTCCATTGGCAGGATTAGGAACCAGACTTAACATGGAGCTGCAGCCTGCTTTCCTGTGGCAAAGATTGCACAGCCTGGCATATCCTGGTGCTTGAAACAGAGTTGAAGCAAGAAAACATCAAGTTCGGTGTGGGAAAGAAAGGGAGGTACATGGACTACGTAACCTTTCAGGGTCCCTTCCAATCCTACTCACAAGGATTCTCCACTGTGGGAACTAAATTCTGGCGCACACACAAGAAGAAGCCTTGTGCTATATTTGCTGGCAGAGCCTGAGCAACCTCTGTTCCCTTCTCCATAACAGCTCATGTAGTACTGACAGCAGTACTGTGGTTCTCATGTCCCAGCTGTATCCCAGCATTAGAGGTCACAGTAAGCTTTAAACATTGAAGGTTCAAAACAAAGCCTTAGTGTGAGGTTTATTTTTTTTAAGAGGTATTCTCACTGGAGAGGTGGATCCCAAGGGCAACTCTCTCATCTATCACACTCTGTGGAGGGGGACCCAAAATAAGACAGTTCCAAATAAAATGCTCCCATTTTTATCCCCATCTGATGTTTTCATTTGCAAATTCCCCAGGCAATTGTGTGGTCTGAGCAAAATCCATGCCTGTCTTCAGTAATGGATTCGGTATTAGTGAAGATCCACTGGGAGGTTTTCAAAGTACACTAGTGTAAGTGCTCTCTGTGGTAATGATTTAGCAAGAGTACAGCTTTACCACTGCTGGATAGCTCTGAAATAGAACAGACATTCTTCTGCTATAATTTCCTCATAAAGCTGGTGTCAGGCCATTGAGATAAAAGACAGAAGTTACCTTCTCATAAGATCATTCTGTGTTGCAGGCCTGTATGTCACATGGTGCATGTACATCAGTATTTCATGTTGTAACAGATCTATACATTTGAAGCAAATCCCATCACTTCCTTGTACTGCACTTTGGTTCCCATTGTGCAGCAGCCTCAGGCAAAGTGACCGAAATTCTGTTCACTCAGGGTTGGGCTGGAAGAGATTGTCCTGGAATAATCTGCTCTGGTCAGTCTGTGGGCTATGGGAACAGACAAGAGCCGACATAAAAACACTCTCCAACATGCAACCAGTATGGGTATCAGACCCTCAAAACCAATTGTTTCACCTGATTTCACCCATTTCTGTTCCAAGTGGGCTCTATTCATGCTAATATAGACATTGCTGTTCTAGGGCTCCACTGCATCTCTCTTCCTTTTCCTGCTCTTTCCATTTCTGTTTGTCACACTGTCTTTAGTTGTCATGAATTTAAAAATCTATTAAACAGCTTTGGTTTAAGAAAGCTTTGTGGAGTGACAATTAACCCTGACATTTTTTCTGTGCTGTTCTCTGCTAATTTTTGATATTTTATTTTGCTCTAAAATATTTTTGTCTAATTACAGCACTTAATTCTTTTTCACTATACTTCTTAGGCACATATTTGTGTCTGAATAACTCCAAGTCTTCCAATAACATAATTGCAAGTCTAATTTTAAGGAATATTCAGTATTAACTATGTAAGGACATCAATTATATGAGAAATGTAGGTACTCAGGGGACTCAAATGAATTCTCTAGAAAGAAGATTTGGGGCTAAATTAGAATATTTCTGCATCCCACATGTCTGTAATATTTGATGACCCACAATTTTATCCATTTTAGGGAGAACACAAGGTTTATCTATATATGACAGAGAATACTGTTGTCAGACACACCAGGATAAATTTTACACTATACTCAGTAACATAAAGCACCTTTTAAACCATAGTTTTCAGTGGAGATTTCATCCCATTCACCCTTTGGCAATTAAATTAGGATTTTGAGAATTCCATAGAGAAAAGGAACCCATGTCTCCTGGTAGCACTTCAGCCATCTAAAATCTGAATAACCCACTGGAGATGCTTATATTTTTTAGTTGAGCACTGTAGTGCCCACAATGTCCTGTCCACTTGGAAACAGACTATGCCATCGTAGACTTGCAGCAACAAGAAATTAAATATTTTCCCTTTTCGATTCAACATTCTCTTCTTTTTCTGTAGCAGTGAGGACAGGAAAATCAGTTTGTCAGATATGTATTCCATTTACTGCAGGTTTGATAATGGATATTATAAAAAAATTATTTGGAAGAGCTTTAAAAGTTTGGGATTTTTTTCCAGGAATTTTCAGGGATTCCTCAATGAGACTTTTTGCATTAATTACTTCTAAACAAAAGTGAACACTGTACCTTTGGGAACATTATCCATGAAAGAATGGCAGAATACCTACTAAAAAGATATAGCCTACTGGGAACACTGTGATACTAATGGAAAGAGCCAGCAGGTCAGAGCTTAGTGTGCCAGGATTCTCTTCCCCAGTCTACCAGAAAAAGTCCTGTATGACCATTTATGCTTAATTTGCTCCAACTTTAAAGCATATAGTTAACTAATCACTATTGACGACTTTGACTTGAATCTATGGTGCTTCAGCTACTTTTGTGTAAAGTGTAAGTAACAACACTTCTCTACATTAGAAGGGTGTTTTAAGTTGTTCCATTTCTAAGGAGAAAGGGCAGTAATATTTAAGACAAGGAATCACTCATTGCATTGTGATTGTGATATTATAACTCCACAGCTGACATACATAGTCAGGGTCTGCAAGAGACTTGACTGTGTCTGCCAAGATTCATTCAAGTTGAAAGTGAGTTGCAGTAGCATTGTCAGAATAATCAGACACTTATTCTTTGGCATTAAAAACTACTGTGACTTAAAAATATATGTTTTTCTTAAGACCACCAAGACAGCAGGATCTCTATGAAGGATAATTACTGATCTCTGACATACAAAATTGTGCAACAGCATCTCAGCAAGGTTAGCCAAACTTCAGGCTTTTATATATGTTTCAAACAGTGCCAGAGATTCCTCTTCCAAGTCCAAGTTTGGCCTCCTCTTTATTTTACAATAATTCTGTGCTTAGGAATCTGAACAAAGGCCACCAGAAACTTGAAATCCAGAAATGAAGTCCAGAGTAAACAACAGATCAGAGTCAAGCTCACTCACATTGGCCTGTTGCTGGCATAGATGTGTCATAGCAGTTGTAAGATCCAGACCTCTGCAGATGCTCTTACTTCTCTCACTCATTGGTTAGATAAGGGTATATCTCTCAGGATTGTTTTATAGCCAAGATCATGCCCATGATTATTGAAGGAGCTTCAAAGAGAGGGAGAATTGAATTTTTTCTCCTATAGAAATGCCTTGTTTTCTGTGAAATGCAACCTGCAGAAAAACTGTCATATGATATTACAAAAGAGTCAGTGAAATGTCTGCTATCCATTATTAGATTCTCCATGTACCCACTCCATTTCCTTTTCTTTTTTCTCTTTCAAAAAATACATAATTTAAAGCACTGATCCTTTCTGGAAAGTTTTGACACATTTTTATCAGATGAGTCAGGCCTTTCCATCACTTTCACTGCAGACTGGCACTGAGGCATTTGCTGCCTGACTAATGAGCCAACACAGTCCACTGCAAGACCTTGTCAGGGCGCAGCACCTACACAGTGTTACCTTATGTTTGCATTGAGCACTCCTTCTCACAGGCACTTCTACCTTTCCCACCATTCCCATCACAGCAGATAAATTTAGCCTCTTGTCCCTAGAAACTATTTGTTAAGGAAATATTTTAACTTTTTTCAATGTGTTTTAAATGGCCTGTCCTATTCCGAACATAATGCTGGTCACAATGCTAGAAGAGTAGAGGTTACTTCCTTTTACTCTTCAACATCTCATGTCTCATGGTACAAGGTATCACTTTCCTCTGCCTGAAGAAGCCATGGGATTTATTTTCAGCCTAGATACTGTGATGACAGAAGTGGCACATGGGGCAATAAGGAGCTTGACATAGCCATGTGGTTATTTGCATCTGGTTTTTTGGGGGTTTTTTTGGTTTTGTTTTTTTTTTTTTTTTTTTGGTTGTGGTGGGGGTTTTTTGTGGGTTTTTTTGGTTGTTTTTTTTTTTTTTCTGCTTTTGTTTGCACAAAGTCAACATGTGACTCTACTCATCTTGGTTTGTACCACAAGTCCTTGAAGACCTTTTCCCTTCACCCTTCCCTCCTCCCTCAAAGGAAAAAGTAGTCATAACAATTAACTCTTGCAAAATAATGACTGTTTTTGTAGACAGATCATATTTCCATCAATCCAAAGGTCTTTGATGTTGACATGACAAGGACCTAGCTGAATTCACAACACTCTTGCTGTATATTAGTACGTTATCTTTGCTCAGTAAAACTTTTATTCCTGCCCTGCACCAATGCTGCCAGGCAGCAAACAAACTAAATGGCAAATGTTTTCCAAGACCAATTCCAAGATAATATGCCTCCACCTATCTTTGTAGAATATTAGAGACAACCTCAGTGTGATTGCAGTAGGATAACAAACACTGAAATTTTAGTTACAGGCCTAGCTGAGTAAGAAAAAGTCTGATCCTCTGCCAAAGGCAGAGAGCATAAGGTCTACAGTTCACAAAATATTGTCAGGTGTTCTACAACTATTGCATTTTGACACAACTGAAAAATATAATGGAGTTGAACTCAAATTAGGACTGGTATTCCTTCCTGTTTGCTCAAGGAATAAGAATGAAAGCTGCTCAAAACATTTGTATTAAATCAGCATGTCAGAAAAACTGAGTTTGACTAAGGGAAATGGCCACAAATGTCAGTGCTGACAGCAAATGCTTTTGTACTTTTCTGTACCCTTTCTTCTCTTTAAACGGTACTCCTAAAGAATGTACATTTTCCTATTTCTTTGAAAAATCCATTCCTTTTGGTTAAATATCCCTCCAAATTAAGACACATCTCCACATATCTGTTGCATCAGCTTCCACCTACTTAACTATCATCAGGGTGTTCTTTACAGAAACGTTCATATACTCCCCACCTCTAACCCTCCTCTCAGTGCAGTGAGCTGAACTGATTTCTATAGGCATTTGCCTTTCAAAAAAGCCTTGCTGGGATTTAACAGCTAATTAGTGCCAGTTAGCCCAAACCTGAATTCTGAAATCCTCATCCACAACCTCCAAGTACTTCTACAAGGAGATGTGAGGTCTTTGTTTTGCTGTTCTTCCCCCTTCAGTGACCCTTTGCTTTATCAGACAGATCCAGGACCCACACAGTATATGCTAGGGTGACATCTGAACATTTTTGGACAATCTTAGCACTAAGCCTGACATTTCCTCACAACATCTGCACAACATCTGGACTGGTTGCCCAAAAGCTCTTGATTTCACAGAGTCCCACATACTCTGACAGGACTCTGTACAGAGGTAGAAGTCTGCCCTTAAAAACTATCATGATGGTTAATAGAGAATATCACAAGGAAGTCTTATCATTCAGCTTTGTAAATACTTTTGTAACTACTAAGAGGAGCTTCAAATGTAGAAGTTGCTCTGCCCTCATCTCTGTCATGGCAGTGTAACACAGCCGTTACTGTTACCTGGCACAGCACAGGTACTGCAGCAATGCACCAGTGAGCCAGACTCCCTGAATGCAGTGCCCAGAACATACTGGGGGATAACAGCCACTGTAGTTGTACCACTGTGTTGTCAAGATTGACCTGGGCCGGGTGAGCTGTGGTCTACTCCATTGCATGCAGGGATGGGAAATCTGAGGTGGCAAAAGGCTGATATAGATGCAGCATCAAGCTGCTCTCACAAAGACCCTGAAGAGCAGTACTGCAAAAAGCAGTGGTGAATATATGACTAGTTATTTACTGAAGCTATGGGAAATACTTCCCAGGCTGCTTCTACAAAAACAGATGGGAATATATCGTGATGGGAAAGATATTCAGTTCATTGAGTTCATTTAGTTCACTGAAACAGAGAGGGCTCATGAGGAAAGACTGCAAAAGCAGCTTGTGTCATCCTGTGGGCTCTTTAGCACAGGTTCACAATTGGTGGTTGAACTCTATAACCCTTCTCTGTGATCTCTGTGGATTAAATGAAGCTCATCAAAAGATGAAAGCATGCAGAGGTTTGTGGCAAGGACAGAGCTGAAAAGACGCCACAGCAGGTTCATGAACCTTGTTTCTGTCTGCATGGTAAGCATGAAGAGGAAATCAGCTGTGTCAGATTGAGACAAGTAAAACCCCTCATTTCACTCTAGCTTTCCATTTCCAGAATATGGGTTGTACTGTCCATTACAGCTCTCCCTTAGCTTTTCCCTAGATTAAGCCACACAGCTGCATACATTACATCATTATCCACAGAAAAGCAAGATTATCCATGTTCTAATCATATATTTTTAATAAACCCACCAATCCCTGACCATAAGAGCTCAGCAAAGATCTGACGAGTAAGACTTATTTCTGCAAGACTGACTCACATGGTGTTATGCCTCTTCAAAGAGGGCAAAATGTTCAGACATGAACTAATGAAGCAATTCCTGAAGCTAGTGGGACATGCCTACGTGGTCCTGGGCTCATGAGGACATTGGATATGGATGGAGACCAGCAACAAACCAGAGGTGAAGGGACAGGAGGAGATGGATAAAGGAGAAATGCCTGGGTAGCAAGGCAGGAGATGAGACCCTGTTACAGACAGACAAGGGAAGGAGAGGGGCCCTTGGAAAGGGGAGAGGGCAAAGAGGAACAGGCCTTCCTTCTCCACTTCATCCCACTTTCTACATTTCTGATATTTAGCATTGAAATAGCTAGCTGAAATTATGACAGGAAAATCTATCCAGTTAACTCATGCATCTCTATGTCTTGTCACCAAAGAGTTGTGCCTAGACTTTTAGAAAGCATCACTTTTGTTCTCAATGCCAAGCCCCAGAGCCCCTGAGAGCAGCATCAACACTTCCAGGTAGATGGGGACCATGCATGCTGCTGCTCAGCAGCTCAGCTGAGTGTGCCTAGTGAGGGGAAACCTGCTCTACACTGCAAGGTTTCAGGGGCAGTTGGGAATGCTTGATTCATCCCAGCTGTACCTGGTTGGGGAAAATGTAGCTCACTCCTTCATGCTTCTAAAATATGCGTGTGGACAACTCAGTGTGCTCACCGATTTTCGTCTCTTACCCCCAAATTCAGACTCACCCAACTCCCGGCAGACTGACTTCCCTGAATTAGTGATGAAAGCTTGGAGCTGAAAAACTATATGGGTCTTTCTCATTATCAGTCAGCCCTACACATGGCACAAATTTTCTCTAGGAAGATCCCCATGTTATTTCCTGCACAGCTGGTCGGTTAAGCCAGAACAGTTCCCCGAATGTATGAACAGATGTGTCCTTTCAGCCATACAGTGTAACATCTTGGACATTTTCGTTTTGTCTTCAAGGTAGCAAATCCTCTTTTAACAGTTTTAGCTTAGATAAAAAAGACTTTAAACTGGATTAAGTTGTTTCTTCTCTAGAAGGCAGCCTCATCAGCTCTGTAAGCAGTTAACTCATTCACTTCTATGATGCCTTTTGGGCTGAGGTTTGTTATTTCTTTGTGCTGCTAATCAGCTGATAACAGTGGCAAAGAGTTGTGGGTGCTGAGGACTGCATTTCTCGTATGTTTGTGAGAGATAAAGTCTGCACAGCTCTGATGAGGTAGAACAATAAAGCCCCTGAGCAATTAAGGAAATCCAATCAGTTGCACAAATACAAGGTGCAAGACCTCCTTTTGTCCAGGGGTCCAGTAAGGATTTCATGCCATTATTCAAGAGAAAACAGTGGTCAAATGGTGAAGCTGTCTGCCTTAAGAAAATGTTTATTAGTTGAGCTACAGTTACTGAAGTTATACCTGGGTAACATCCCTACTATTCTCTCCTAAGGCAAAGCAGAGTTCATAACTTAGAGCCTAATTTATTAAATTTTATCTAGTGATTGGACTGGCAGTTCCTAACAAACATTGACTAACATCCAGGTTTCTCAGGCACCACAGACTGGCTGGCTGCACTGGTTACAAGGCTATTTCCATGACCTTAGAAAGGTGAGCTTCACTTTTCCCAATATTATAATTATATTGTAAAAAAAAGCCTTGGTAGTGTTCAGATTCTAGCAGCTGCTGTCTTTCTCCTCTCTGTTACAAAATGTCTCAAGCACTTGGGGCAGAGTTCAACACCTTCCTGCAATTCACTCCTGAAAACCACCAGCATGCAGAATATCAAAAGGTGGTAGCCCAGGATTAATTCGATCTCATCCGGTTTTTAGGTGGTCAGGCTTCACAGCCTACTTTCTTATGGCATTTAATCATTAAAATCAGAAAATCTTAGAGGATTTCCTCTTAAGTGTCTCCAATTCCCTCAGCAAGTTATCTCTGACGTTCAAATTTGAGAGCTTACACAAATGTTTCACTGTAGTTCTTGAAAGTAAACCCTTATGCATCACAGCTTTTGTGCAATACATACATGCTAAAGTAAAATTAATATCCTCTGTTTAGTCTGAATTCATTGGCTCAATGCCTAGGGTGACTAAGGAAAGAGCCTGGCATTTATAGAACAAAGCTGGAATTAATTCTGCTAGGGAAATGGACTGTGTTGAGAAAAAGACTGTGAGAGGTGGAAAACAATGGGACTCTCGCTATCCACAATTCAAGAGTTGTCACATATAAACTGGAGCCTGGGAAGTGGAGAGGAGATAACATGTAATAGCTTGGAGAATTCAGTATCTGATCCAACTCCTTGACTGCCACTCGAATTTTATACGTATCTGAGAGTGGGGCTCAGATGACATCTATATACATCAAATTTTTAAGTTACAGGGCCGAATTCCATTTTCATTCATCCCAGAGTTAAAACAGGATTAATCCATCAGAATACAGATTCACACTTCTTACCATGGGGCAGACAAAGAGTGGCTTCTGTAAGCAGTGCAGCTGTACATACCCAAAGAGGATATTCCACCCCACCCTTTCAGAGTGAAGGAAAGGAAAAAATTGCTTGGCTTATCCACTAAGCATTATAAATCAATTAAATGTTCTGGTCATGATTTTGAAACACATAAATGTAACTTGGGGATTTTCATAACAGACACTGTCAGACTGTACTGAAGACTACCTCACTGTAAACGGGGTCCATGCTGGGGAATAGTTTTTTGCTGCAATTTCAGTAGCAAAAGAAATTCACATTCCCAGAACTGAAAAAATGTTTGAAAGAGATGGACTAATTAAGTGTTGCTAATATTTGAGCAGGTTAGTTGAAATACTTTGGGGTTGAATAATGTTTAGGAAAGGGATAATGGATGTTATGATTGAACTTGGGAACAGTTTATCTTGAAGGAAAATGGTATAAATTAGAAGATTCTTATACCTGTATTGGAACCAAAACTTAATCACTGTTCCTATAATAAATATTTCCATAAGTTAATCACATCAAAGTGATGAGTTGCATTTCGAGTAAAAGAATGTTACATGAAAATACTAACAATACAGAACAGCCCACCTACTGAGGAAAAATTGTTTTACACACTACAGGCTAAAAGGCAATCTGTCTTGATGTTTGCATTTAGACAGGTTGACTCAACAGAACATGACAATTATTTATTAACAAACTCCACAGAATAAAGAGCTTTCTGCAGGAATTAATATAACTTACATAGATAACTCACACAGATAACTCACTGTCAAAAATGGACTGCTTGATTATTCTTTTATATTTGGTGAAATTGTCCACTAATCAAATAGAATTAAATATTACTTTCTTGTGTGGCCATATCTTATGGGAATCAGAGTGGTTTTAAGAGCAATAACAGTCAACAATGAAAGCATGGTAATCTATCATCTAAAGTATAGAAGACTCATAGAAAATTGGTTAAAGACATTCACCAACCCTTGAAAGAGTTGACAAACAAGACCATATTGAGTTTTGCGGCTCAAAAAAGAAAACAAATTTGAAGGAAATGTTTAACCATTCATAATCAGATAAAGCAGGTCATAAAATTTAACCTGTCATTAAGCCTTGACACTGTAGTTAATAAAACTGCTGGGGGCCATATCTCAGCTGTCACTAAGACACTGTATGAATGTTGCCAGTGTGAAATTCTTTCTAGGTCCCAAAATTATGATTATTAGGCACTTAGTTTTTCACTATCAGTAGTTTACAATTGTTTTTGTAGAGATGGCAATATGTGATGCCTATTTCTTTTCAACTTTATTTAATAAGTTTGTAATTACAGACTTATGTATTCATGAAAAAATAAGTGCTTGTATTAAATATTAATAAGTATTAATATATGCAATTTTATACATTTTTAGTTATCAATATAGCATGACACTGAGGAAGCAAAGCTCTCTATAAAGGTAGATTTACTTGGTGATTCAATACTTCCATTCCTTTTAAATTACTTGGGAGGAGGCTTCAAGAGGAAAAATGTTGGCATGAGGGGAATATGGCCTAAAGGAAAAACTGAAAGTTGAGAGATGGCAGCTCAACAGCATCACTGATACTGCTGTTCTCATGGGTGGTGACTGCCAGGCCACTATCAGGTGTCTTCTAAGGTGTAATAAGCACATTTTACTTACCTGTCTTTTGTATTAATACTGTGCAGATACAGCTTGCAGAGGCTCTTTATGTAGAGTGAAATTGGTCTGGACAGACATGGTCTAACAAGGCAGAGAGATGAGCCTGCTCCACGCTCATACTGACCCAAGACTTCTCAATTAACAGAATATTATGGGCATGATGTAGTTTGTCTCTTTATTCACATGTGGATAACCTGCTTCCTTGCATTTTGGCAACTTTTACTATTCACAACCAACTTGGGGCAATTTATTTTTTTTTTTAAGAAGCAAGTGTGGGTAGTTTTGACAGCCTCCTGACATTTTATTTCTGATGCCTTAAACAGTAGAGCAATATATTCCTCATTTACTTGCAGAGGTTGTTCTAAAATGCAGACAGTCTGTCTTCTCATGAGTGGTTTGCTGGCCTACATGTTTCTGTTCTGCTGCATTCACCTTGGCGCAGCTTCTTTCTTCAGTCTTTGCTGTCAGCACAAAAACCTGCTTGCAGGCTTCTGCTCGTGGTCATTACTTTGCATAGTGATAACTTTTACTTTAAGTTCCTGCACAGAATCTGAGATCAGTTTTCACTTGCTATACTCTTTGGCAGAATTGTCTATTGTTGTAACTGCAGTTTGCACACAGAACTCACTCCTAAAACATTTACTGAACTCTCCAGATATTCTTTATTCACTTTTTTAAAACACAATTGAGTTCACATAAGTAAACAGTGTCTCCAATCCACTTTGTGAAACTGCCCAGTTTCATTTAGCACCTTCGGTCAGTCACACTGGTTTGATTTATATTTTTCTTCATGGAAGGCTGCAGAACTATCATTTGTTTCAGCCATATTTTTTTATTATGGTAATCATTATTATATGAATTGGGTGAGAGTTTAGCAGCTGTAGTCTCACTTCAAATCCATCTTGTTCATCTCTGTGAAGTAATAAAAAAGAAGAGGTTATAATACCTTTCTAGCAGAAGCTAAGTTACCTGAAAGACGATCTACGATCCAGTCATGACAGTTTAAGATGTTGCTGTGCACCGTCAGAGCAATGGTAACTCCCCATGTGTGTGGATTGAGTTACAGCAAAAGAAAGGTGAATTAGGAACTAATTGTCCTTTGTTCATGGGAGTGACTAACATTAGCACATGGCTGTCAGCCCACTGCTGCCAATAACAGGAACCCATTAAACTGAGATAACAAGATGTCTCAGGTTCATCTACTTATTCTGATGCCACATACCAATCTTTAAATAAGTGTCTCAGTAGTATATACCATCATTTGTAAACATTCAAATATATTGCAGAGATCATCACCATAGAAACGGAACTCAGAAGAAGAGTTTCTTACTAGCTCTAAAGTCAAATAAAATTTTGAATCAATAGAGCTTGTAATTTGAGCTCACAACATATATCCAGGTAGCATTTGATATATCTACATTAAAATATTGAAAGGAAACTCTGCAATGTGAACATGCACACAAAATTCAAAGGGCATATTTTAATGGCAATGTCCTTTCAGTGGTGTCTGAAGCATTTAGAAATGCCTGCCACACTGATTCAACTTTTAAAGGAGGCCTGAAACCAACAAGATGGTTGCTTGCCCTTACTTGGGAAAGGATAAGCAGGCCTGTGTATTTGCTAATCAAAGATGACAACCATAGGTGGATACTAGAGATAACTGTGACCTAAATGATGGTCACTAACAGCCAGGTCACCCAAACTCCTCGTATGGGACTGAAAAGCAAAATCCTGAGGCAAAACTGGAAAAAGCGAGTCAGAGTAGGGCTGCATTGCCCACACAAGCAGCCTGAACTTGATATGGAAGACAAGGGTAAGGTAATAGCATTCTTGTGTTTTGTTATGGCCCAAAAAGAAAAAAAAAAGCAGGGCTTCTGCAGGAAGTGGCAAGGTTTGGGGAGCAAGGAGATAACCTTTCTGCAGGAGCTGTGTTTAGACTTGGAGGTGGTCCTAATGCTGCTTTTGAAGACATTTTGGTCTAGCAGTTTGTTTTTCCCAGGCCTTCCTCTTTCACTGGACTGCTTTTTAGAAGATAATACAAAGCAAAAACAAATAGCAATTAAGTTCAAGTAAGACTAAATGTCTGATCTGAATCCACAAACACAAGGAATCTTTCAAGCTCAAGCTGGAAACTTCATACCTATGTCAACGTTCTCAGTATTGCTGCAAATGCCTGCTGAGATCATCTAACAGACTGAGGCCACAGGTAATTTTGTAAAGAAAACAAGGTACCCTAAGGATGGAGTTAGGACTTTAACTCTGTGTTTTCTGGTTTCTGTTTGCTTAAAAAAATATGGTATTTCTTATGCCTATTGCATGGTCCTGAAAGGATCGATTATAACACGTTTTCCTAGTTCAACAAACAAACTATAATACCCAGCTTTAACAACTGAAAAAACCTCCATCTCTCAAGTGTTAACAGTTCAAACAAAAGGTCAGGTCTTAAAAGCTGGGCTTATACTGTTCTATTTGCTGTAATTTGCATAGATACAATGCAGGGGGGACTTTTTTTATGCTACAGGAAACAAGGAGTTTACATCAAAGAGCACTGAAAGGTGTTCTGTAAGTTCACAGAGCAAGAAGCCCCTTTGGTCTAGATATCTGGATGGAAATCTCATGAAAACAGGCTCTTCCATAACATTTCCAGTCATTTCTAATCCTAGCTGGCTCAGGAACGTCAGAATGATAACATTTCTCAAGTTATTTCAGTAGCCCTGGTTTTGGTCAAACCCAGGAAGCATGTAAACTTCACAAACAAACAGAAGTCTGACAGACAGAGGAAGCCTCAGAAGAAAGGCTTACTTCAGATTTAGTTCATCTATGGGTAAATTTTTTTATAATATTAATAAAGATGCTTTGTACTTTCATCCCAGAATCATGGGATACCCCAAGGCCTAGTCTGTGCTTCAATTTTTGAACTATGCAATTCTGTAAGACCAGAGCTCCCCATTGCCATGGTTAGTTCTACTTTTTCAGCTGCTCTACCTATGTAAGACATTTTGTATTAGCATAGATTATCTTGTTACACTGAACCAAAATAAAACTCCATTTGGGGTAGGCCGCTGTGGTTGGAGGAAAGAAATATTTCAACATACACATAACGTCCCATCAGAAGGAAAAGAATGCAAATTGCACTTGCTCTTCTTGGTCCAGCGTTTCTGGGTATTTTTGGGTTTTGGGTTTTTCTTACTGTGATCCTTTCTCAAACAGCAGGGGTGCAGGAGGTGATGGTTTGTGTGCCCTTCTCTCCTCTTTGTGTATGTGCTATGAGTAACAGACCCCCAAGACCTTATCTCTGATTATTGTTGTTTGATTTTATTCTTTTTCATGCCTAAATTGGGAGTTTTGAATTCAGTTATTTCATAATATACTTTCACTCATTTCAGACTTTTCTGAAGCTTTGAAATCAATCCACTTGCTTCTCAGTGGAGTCTGTGAAGCCCTAAGACCTGAAGACACTGGCAAGTATTAAATGAACAGTGAACTCTCTTCATCTTGCTCTGTCAGTACAGCAGATGCTGTGACCTCCAGTAGCAGCCACATTGAAACATGAATGACATCTTTTCTGTGCTTTTGCCCACCAGTTTACAATTGAATCTATAAATTACAGGACTACAAAGGAAAGCAGTGTGTCCAACCCACACCAGTCAAGTCAAGATAGAAGAAAAGTCTTTACATAACATGATCTTGACAGCTTGTTCTTCACAGCAGTTTTCCTTGTACTTTTAAGAGAACAAATTGCAGTCTTCAGCTCAGCAACAAATTTGCAAATAATTTTGCCACTCTCAATAAAGCTGAGATGTTTGCCATTACTCAGTAGTATTGTTTGCTTGGCTCCTAGAATTGTCCAGTCTTAACTACAAGTAACAAAACATTGCCAGGAGGAAGAATGCCATGCAGGCCTCTGAGACACAAATATTCCAAAACCACAGAGGTTTGTATGAAGTCCCTTCATGGAAGTATGGAGATAAGAAAGTATGAGAAAGGAGAAACACTGCTGGTCTGTGAGCAGAGAAAGAGACAGGATGCAGGGCTGTGGAAACTCCAAACCCCTTCAATTCCTCTTGGCTTCAGCAGAAATGGGTGGATCTAACCTGTCAGAAGGGCACCACTTTCTAGCCTATCATGTCACTTCTCCAACTTTTGTCCTTCAAGACCATCAAATCTCAAAGATAGAAGGCTGTTGTGAAATAGGAATGCTAAATGTTTGTCAATCAGTTTGTGATCTTTGAATGAAAAGCACAGAACATTATTCCTAATGACGGGAATCTCTAGATCCCTTAAAATTCTCCAGCACATCTTATGAACTGCTAGTGATAGAACCTCTCCTTTCTTCAAGTAGTGCCGTATCCTATTCTTCAAGAAGTTCACAACACACCCTGTAGATCTGAGTAGCAGACCAAGTAAAACTGGCAAAAAGTCATAATACAAAATCTAATTAAGGGAATGGAGGGGGAGGTTTCAATTAAAGTTCTAAATGCAGCTTAATAAAATAGAGATATGCCTATATATATATATATATATATTCTGTTTACAAGTAATATACTTGGTACAAAGATATTAGCCACTGTCATGAGCAAAAGCATTTTTTTGAGTTTTGGGCTTATTGCCCATTTAAGATGGCATCAGAGTCATCTGACTCTTGAATGGCTAAGAATTCCTCAGAACAAAGAAACAGAAGCCAGAGTTTCAGAACTACCAGCTGTAGGCAAACTATGTGCAAACAGAGAGATCTGAATCTAACACAAGTAAGCAAATTTTCCACTGGTAGTTTACTTTTAAAGTATAAACCACGAGGCCAGTAGTGGTTCTACAGCACATGCCTGAGCTTGTCACACCTTTCCAACCTAGAAAATTCAAGCAAGAGAAGGAAACGTGATCCCATTCCCCTTTGATGTACCTGTTCACTCCACAGAGGCTAAGGGGGACCTCTGAAAGATCAGTGCTTTGGTGCCAGCTGTAGATATCCTCTTCTTGTTGCATCTCACGGGTTTTGATCCAAACTCAGGCAAATTTCAGTACTAGGATGGTTATTCTCAAGCAGAATCATGGCTGAGTCCTACCCATCCCCTGAGGCAGTTGGCTGGCCTCTGTGGCAGCCCTGGTCATTGCTATCAGTCAGTGCTCCTGCTCGAAATGCTCACAGCCAGGCACAGCCCCATTTGCAAACAGTCCTTCCTTTTCAGTCACTCTTGGTGGGTGCTTTCTAATGGCAATGCTTGTGGCTGGCTCTTCCCACTGGCCAGGGCTGGTGCTAGCTGGCCTGATAATTGCTCTTAGCTAGTTGTTCCAACAAGGTTTGTTCCTATGTAATCTTTCCCACCACCTATTTGCTGCTTTGCTTGTTTGCTGGCTGCTGCCCTAGTTTGCAGGAAAGGCTCTCACGACAACCCCTGCAGTGATCCAATGTGCAAAACCTACAGACTCCTTACTTCAAAACCAAAGGATACCCTTTGTGCTTTCGTCCTCTGAAACTTAAATACTGTCCAGCACCTTCTTTCTTCTGTGTGAAGAATGACACCATGTTTTCTATCTCTTTAAAAGAAATGGTCCCTATTACTGGAGGAAAAAATAATCAAATAATTTTCTCACTTCATCCTATTCCATTAGCCTCTTCCAGACTCATTCCTTTAACTTTTGGACAGATACTAACTGAGGGTACTCCCTCTCACAGTGTCTCCTCAGCCATTCAAGTCAGCGGACTTACACTGTAAGTGTCATTGCTAGCATCGCTCTTTGTGACTTAGCTTTGATTAGTATTTTTGTATTGTTATGCTGTTTTCCTAATGAGGTAATATTTTTCAGCAGAGCAATGTCCTTAAATAAAGAGTGTGTGTGCAAAATGTTACTAGAATTATACATCTCTTGTTCAGAAAACAGTTGAAGAGATTCTTCTAAGTGGGAGCTAAACTTCTTTTCCAGATTCAGAAATAGAGGCTTCCCGTCTATAACTAAACCATTCATGGAATAAAGATACAAACCTTTCTTCCTTTCCAAGGTACAAGTCACTAGAGAGTGGACTGTCCAGTTGCTTCAGCTGAGCACCAGAACTTGTAATGGGAGTGTCTTCTTTTATCTGTGAAAGAGATAGAAAAATAGAGCGAATTTTACATGAAATTTCACAATCGACCTTAAAAAGCTAAACTTTGTGTCCAGACCACAAAAGGCAACAGAATGAGTTACAGCAGAACTCTGTCTGATAAGAGGCTAACAGTATGCAGAAAACATGTACATCACTATTGCTAACTAATCCGTCAGGCGTATCAAGAAAAATCAAAGCTTATTACAACATGTTCAAATAAGGAGTTGACAAAAATGTTGAACAGTGTTAGACACGGAACAGCCCACTGGGGAATTTCCGTGAGAAACACATCCATTTGGTAACATTTCCCCATCAACAAATACTTCTTGAAATCTGCCAGCTGGCCAACTTTTAATCCATTTAATGTGTGCTATACTGACATTTTAGCTGCTGTGGTGCTAAACCGAATGACTTTGTAGGAATATGCCTATGCTAAATCTGAACTATTAACCTATATGTGATCACCTCAAAAACCAAAATAGCAGGAAACTTTTTTCCCCAAAATCATGTTGTGGTGGGCTGGCCCTGACTTGGATGCCAGGTGCCCACCAAAGCCACTCTATCACTTCCCTCCACAAGTGAACAGGGGAGACTAAATATAACAAAGGTTCATGAGTTGAGATAAGGACGAAGAAAGATTGCTCACTGAATATTGTCGTGAGAAAAATGTTGTTTCTGCTACTGTTTGGAAAGAGGAGTCCTTCCTCTGCTCCAGTCAGGAGTCTCTTCCACAAGAGACAGTTCTCCATGAACTTCTCCTGTGTGAGTCCTTCCCACGGATTACAGTTCTTCACAAACTGCTCCAGCATGGGTCCCTTTCCACAGGCTGCAGTCCTTCAGGATCAGCCTGCTCCAGTGTGGTTCCCCTATGTGGACACGAATCCTATCAAGAAACTTCACTGGTATGGGCTCCTCTCTCCACAGATCCACAGATCCCTGACAGGACTCTGCTCTACCACAGGTTTCCCACAGGTTCACAGCCCTCTTTTGGGCATCCACCTGCTCTGGCATGGATCTCCTCCACAGGCTGCAGGTGGATCTCTGGACTCCTGTTGACCTCTGTGGCTGCAGGGGCACAGCTGCCTACCCATGGGCTCCAGGGGAGTCTCAGGTCCAGCGCCTGAAGCACCTTCTGCCCCTCCTTCTGCACTGACCTTGGTATGTGCAGAGTTGTTTCTCTCACATATGCTCACTCTGCTCTTCTCTGGCTGCAATTACTTCTGCACAGTAACTTTTTTTTCCTTCTTGAATCTGTTATTCCAGAGGTGTTACCACCATTTCTGACAGGCTCGGCCTTGGCCAGCGGTGGGTCCATCATGGAGGCAGCTGACATTGGCTTTATTGGACACAGAATTCACTCCTGCTACCAAAACCTGGCCAGCGAACCCAATACACAAGTTTATTGGCATTAATGTATTCTAGAATTTTTATTGATTGATCCTGTCCCTGCTTTACCTTTATTTTGCCTGGCAGTGGAAGTTTCCTAGGTTAAATTTAAAACTGAAACACCAGAAAAATAAAAAAATCTTTTAGAAGTGACAGAGGAGAAAAATAGCATTGCCAGAATCTGTATATTAATCTTTACAGAGGATGCTAAACACCAAAATCACTTTTTGTCCAAGATGGTCTAATAGTAAGGAAACTAGTAATACTGCAGTCAGGGGACAAAGTTTTTCACAGAAAGGGTAGGAGAATTATGTGTCATAGGAGAAGTACGTTGTATTACTCTTTTGCTGGAGAAAGTTCCCTCATTCATTAGCTGTTCTATTTTTGGTATAAATTGAACCATTGTTTTTAATATGATTCAGACTTTTAGATCTATGTTTAGATTATTTTTAAGCCGTACACAAAGGACGATTTTTTTTCCAAAGATCAATTCATACCAGCCCCCCTGCCATGGGCAGGGATGCCAACCAGTAGATCAGGGCCACATTCAGCCTCACCTTGAACACTTCCAGGTATGGGACATCCACACAGCTTCTCTGGGCAACCTGTTCCAGTGCTTCACCACTCTCTGAGTAAAGAATTTCTTCCTAATACTTGGTATAAATCTACCCGCTTTTAGTTTAAAACCATTGCCCCTTATTCTGTCACTATCTGCTCACATAAAAAGTTCTTCTTCCTCCTTTTTATAAGCCCCTTGAGGTACTGGAAAGCTGCAATGAGATCTCCCTGAAGCCTTCTCCTCTCCAGGCTGAACAACCACAGCTCCCTCAGCTTGTCTTTGCAGGAGAGGTGCTCCATTCCTCATGTATTGAGCTCCTGAGCAGCGGTGATGTTCCCCTGGGAAAATAAAAAGTTTGATGTAATATGAATCCAGAAAGGTGTAAATATTGATGTAGACTTTTCCTGTGCAGCATTCAGTATTTATTTTGATTAATTTATGTTAATATCATTTGAATATTAAACATTTAAATTAATTTTAAAAAGTTAAATAATGCTGCTGGATTTCAAGTATTATGGACTTGATTTAGAGAATTCTATTTAAAAAATCACCATTAAAATTATTTACAGCTTTTTACAAAGTTATAGAAAAAAGAATAGTAGAGACAATGTTAGAAACTTTGCTATATACAGTCCTAAGAGATTTTGACTGAAAATCTGTGCAGTTCCAGACCGCAATTCCTGCCGATGTCATTATTTGCCTTTTCTCCTCAGGAGATACTAATATCCTTAACATTATATAAGAAACTGCATAATGAGGCAGGAGTTAATGCTGTTCTTATATAAATTTGAAGAAAAATATTTTGTCTACTTATACAATTTTTTTTTGTATTCTTCTCAGAGCTTTTCAGTTATCAGATGTCTTTCTGTTTTGGGAATTTCCTAGAAGGGAGAATCTGAAGCATTTTTGAAGGGCAAAAAGAGACACTGACATACTCAAAAAGACTGCACCTATTCCAGCTGGAGCAATAAGTGCAGAAAGTTGATGTGTCTTTTCCAAGGACTAAAGAGAATTCAGCTCTCTTCTGTTGTAAGGTTGTGATCCACTGAAGATACTTTACCCAACATGCAAAAATGAGATGTTCTTGACAGATGTGATCCCTGATAAAATTAATAAAAATTTATGGGTAATCTAACATAAATCAAACAAATTTCTTACAACATATAACAACACAAATAAGGGCTTTTCCTGTCCTTATTTTCTCCTTCCCAGATGTAATACTAATGCTGCTGTTATGGACAATTAACATGGGAGATTTTAAACAACAAAATTTATAAAAATAAAGTAGTGAATGGGAAACTGACAAACCTTTACGGTACATGTTATTCGATGTCTGAGGAGTGAATATATATTTATAGTGCTAGAGGATTATCAAGGGAAAATAGCCTGGCTTGTTAACACCTGATCAGAGGGATTCACGTAGGACTGATAAAATAAAAGGAGGTCTTGTCAAAGTGCTGGAAGTTGATGGAGTGTTTTGTTACTGATAGTCTCATTCTCAGCAAGACTAACAGTGTTTGTACAATCTAATTATAGGGGAAATTGGATACAAAATGCTATCATATCTTTAAATGGGGGACTCGAGTTAGTGGAAGTTTTAACAGGCTGGGCAGGAAAATGTTGATTAGTAGCACTCACGTGACTTGGAAGGTTTGAACTCTTACATTTAGGAAATAAAAACTTTAAAAATAGTTTAGCAAAAGGTGTAGAGCTTTCTAAAGATGATAGTGCTCCCTTTTCTTTAGAAAATACCTAGAGAAGCACTGAGCGAAGACGGGCAGAGGAAGCAGTGTGAGCAGACCCAGGGAGAAGCCCAAAGCATTTCCAGCTCTGGCTTGCATCCCATCCATGGAGGATCCACCTTGGAGCTCTTTGCCTCACCTCTGGAGCCTCGCTGGGACCCCAGGCACCTTCCTGGATGTCAGAACCAGAAAGCTCAGTGATGACAATGGTCACTCACATAGTGAACGCCAGCTAAAGCACAACATCTGCAGAAACCCAGACATTTGGTGATACCTCAGCCATCCAGGCAGTTCAAAGAGACATGATTTAGGTGATACTTCACTCAAAGGGAGGGGAAAACCAGACAAATGGCTACCAGCTCAGACTCAAAGTAGTACAGCCTCATTTCCAGCATTTTGGTCTCCCGGCTTCCCTGGGACCTTCAGCTGGTTAGATCCACCTGGGACACACCGAGCAGTTGCACAGTGCATGTTGGTCAGGATGTGGGAGTTGGGAGTAGGATGGAGTGCCATACTGAACCCAGAGTACTGAACCCTCTTTGGAGGGAGAGCTGCCTGCATGTCAACCAGCCCTGATCTCGTCACAGGCTGTATAGATGTCCCATAGTCAGGCAGAGGAGACCTTGTCATCTAAGAGAGCAGAAATCTGAGAGGTGTGAGGAAAAAAAAAGATCCAGTGCTGGGCTTGGCAGGTAACTCTGGGGGCTCTCCATTCTCCTCGAAAATGTTGCCTCTCTACCAGAGAAGGCCAGGGCTGTCTCCTTTGGTCTCTGGTAGCATGGTGGGGTTCATGTACACCACAGAGCTGGACCCATCCCATGAGCACTCACACAGCATCATCCAGCCAGAGGGAAACTTTGGTGCAGGCAGATCTCTAGGTCTGTCAAGTCTGCTTGACACCCAGATCCATAGCAGTGAGACTCTGCCTCTTTCACTGGGCAGACCCTCCTCTAGTTGTGTTTGATCAGGCCCTCAGTCATCATGCAGCAGTGGTGATAATGTTATACTCGTCTGACCACAGGAACTGTAATTGCTGTGTCAATCTAACACTTTGTAGATGAGGTCAAGATACTATGGCGATAACATCATTTGAGGTTGTGGGAGAACATATATATATACACACATATATATGTGTGTGTGTGTGTGTGTGTATGTGTGTGTATATATATGTGCGTGTGTACATATATATAGGCATATACATTGATTTCAAAGACCATCTAAGTCAATGGGGACTTTCTTATTTATCACCATTAGCTTTAGCTTAAGCCCTGTGGGACTGACATTTAGGGGAGCTAGCAACTGGGCAGGGACTCCAGAGACCAGTTTACACGTTTTTTTCCATTTGTCTCTTGATGACCTCAGTCACTTCTCCCTATGACTCAATTTCCCCATCTGCAATGGGGGTAGTAAGCCTGACCTTCCTTGGAGAAGGATGAAAATCTACAAACAAAAAAGGTGAGATGAGCTGGGTATTATTTTGCATCTAGTAATAAGGCAAGAAGTTAAAAATAAAAGGAGAAACTTAATCCATTTGAGTAAATATGTTTACTTCTGGTGGGGAAGCTGAGCTCTCAGAAGAATTTGTTTGCTATTAGCAGAAAATTTCTCATCAGCAGCTGCAGAGATTAGTAATCTGCAGCTACTCGGAACTAAAATCTATACTGCCTCCATTAAGAGTGTGTCATTATCAAACTCCTGTTAATCACTCAGTTAGTGCAACAGCGGTGGCTAACTCTGATTCCCAGCCTCAGACTCTGTCCTTGGTGAACATAAAAAGCAACTCTCCTTACTGTTCCTTCAGGAAGCAGCTTGAGACAGGGCTCATCTAGAAATCAAGCTGGAAAAAGAAGTCTGGGCTCTAATCTAATCAATGGAAACTCTCTTCACCTCTACAAAGCCAGGGTTTAGCCCTGTATCCAAAAATAAATATCAAGGATTTTCCAGTGCGTATCTGTGACTTTTAAGAATAAGCCTGGATGGGCTTCCTCCCAGCAGCAGCAGCCAGCAGCACTCTCAGCAGCAGCATTTATGAGTGTCTCCTACACCAGAACATCGTATGGAATCTGCTTACCAAGGCTTGCAGCTATCGAACTCTTTCAATCGTATCAGAGCTGCTGATCTCACAAGCGTATTCAAGAACATTGCTTAGCTGTGGCCAAGAGTTGCTTGTCTGGAGGGTGTTTTGGAAGATAGTGCATGTTTTGAATAACTGAATCAAGTGAATCTCACCTGTTCAATTATATTTTCATTGGTTTCTAAAGCTGCTGGGACAGTGCAGGGCAGGACATGAGCTCCAGTCACATAGCTAGAAATACAGAGAAAGACACAGATTCAGTAATATCCCAGCTACCCACGATCGAGGAACAGAAGTCCTTTGGCACATGAATCTTCTATTAATCACATTTTTGGAACCAGGCTGATGGTCATGGCGGGCTTTGTGTTCGCTTTAGATTTACAGTAGGATTTCACTGGCCTTCTGTTCTGTATTTATCTGGCTCTCACTTCCAGTTAAGTATTCAAAGCAATACCCTTGGGCTCTGACTACATGAGAACCAAAACTGTTGAACTGAAATGACTAAAATTTGCACATCTTGCCTAGGAGTCCATGAATCCTTGGAGATAAGTAAGGAAGTCTTATCACTGGGATGGTATGGACACTCACATTGGCCAAAACATCAAATTGAATTTCCATGTGTTGCCAGTAAACACTGAAATTTGGGGTGATTTTTTCTGACATTAATAGAAATGCAAAATATGGCTGTTTGTGTAAATCAGGACACACTCTAAAATACCCAGCAGCCCTCTGTTACCAGCACAGGCGAGGTCCAGTGAAGGACACATATCACTAAAGGTCAGCGAGCAGAAAAACGCAAATGCAAATTAAAAGCATCAGAAGGAAGGTGACAGCAGGGTTTGGGGAATGTGAGAGGAAGGGTGGGCATCAGAGATGCAAGTCACCAAGGCTGACCTCAGACCATGAAAGGAAAAATCATCACAAATGCCAGTAATGAAAGCAGATGGGGATGTGACATACCATTGACTTCCCAATACATCATTGACTAATAAAATGACCAATACCATAATGATGCTTTCACCACAAAAATCTACAAGTGTCTAAAAACTTCAAAGATAGTAAACTCACTTTGTAGATGACAAATATTGATGAATAACTCAATTAAGAGCCCCATAACCCGCTACTCAAACTTAGAGCTGCTCACCCCAAGCTACGTAATTAATTGCTGTAGTGTATTGTGAAACTTACTCCTTATTTCAGTCAGGGGATATTTTCTTCTCCAATTACAGTAGTAGTAATCATGACTTTGTCTTCTTTATGGAGGTGTCAATCACAAATGGTAGAGTAGAAAAGGAACATACTCAGTGTATGCCAGCAAAAATAATAGCAAGATTTAACCATTTTGTAAGTATTCCTTTTTGAAACAAATAAACAAAATTGAAAAGGTAAGTGGCTTGTGTTGCAGCCTTTTTTGTATAAGGCTTTACACTACTTTTTCCTCTTAAAAAAGAAAAGCATTGGTTACATTGAAAAAAGAAATAGTTTTCCCTGCCTTCTAGCCACAGATGTAAGCCACGTTAAACACTAAAAATTTTTCAAATGTCGATGAAATTGCTGATCATAGTTATGTTGGTCATTTTAAGGAAACAGACCCACAAATTTGATTTGAAGTCACTGAATCAGCCAAATCTAAACACAAATTCAGCCTTTGTCACTTTATGCTGGAAGTGTAGCTCAGGAAGCCACCTCAATAACCTTCCCTAGTCATTCATTTGGCTTTTATGAATGAAAACCAGAGATCTGGGGTATGGGTTACAGTGAGGTGGTTTGATGTTTTTATTCTGAACAAAATACAACTTTTTCTACTGTGAATATTTATGTGATTTTATATAGCCTGAGGTCATTCAGATTGGGTCAGGGCATCCTGAATTTGTCTGTAAGCTGACCAACATAAAATTAGAGAGATTCAAGACTACACTTTGTCATTTTTCCATGGTATTTTATGCAGATAAATATCTCCTAAGAGAAGGACAGACAGCTTCTACAGAATTGCAATATCTCTTACTAAATACAGAAGCTGTGATTCTAGCAGTCTGGCTTAATTTACAGAAAATTATGAATTATATGTTATTATTCAGTTTTTTATTTCCCTGATGTCAGGCATTTTATTTTTTTATTGTTGATATCTGAAATTAAACCCACATCTGTTTATCAACAGACAATTACTTTCTTTCAAGTTGTTTGTTCATTAAAGTTTCACCATATTGTGCAAGTTATGGTGTATTTCACACAAAAAGACAAGCTCTATCTGTTTTTACAAGAAAAGAGCTATTCAGGTATACGAAAGGATTTATCTGAAAAATACAAACATTGACCCCTAACTAGGCTGCTGCAAAATGTGTTCTTCATATCATCTCCTTGTGTATTTGAATACATATTTACAGAGGGATACATCTTTCAGCTGATCTTCTCTTCCGTTCCCACTGCTCTAACTTGGAACCAGCCAATGTTCAGCCTGGCCATTTTCACATGGGAAGCAGGAAACAAATCAGAGACTTTTCAGGTGTGCCCCACTGGCATTTATGAATATCACAGATTTTATATAATAATTATGCAGCATTTTAGCTACAGTGGTCACTCCTATTGAAGCAGATTTGGACTTCTGTGAAAGCCAAGGCTGAGGGTATGAAGGATAAGCTTTTTCTCGCTTAGCTACCTAAGTATTAGGCACTTTCTTTAAATGATCACCCAAGATTCCTCATGAAACACTCATCCAAACAACCTCAGGAAGGGATGAACAATCATCGTCGGTGTCTACACTTCTCTGTTGAAAAGTAAGAGAGAATTTAAGTGACTGTCTTGAGCTCAACATTTAATACTTAGATATATAAAGTTAGGAGGGATGAACTCAAGAATGAGAAGTATATGCCAAAATTACTTCACAGCTTTTGAAATTATGATCGTACAAGTAGTATAAAGAGCTTTGCCCAGATATAGATTAAAAAAGCTGTTACTCTGCTGTAAATCTGTATCTAAAAAGTGTTAGAGCCAAAAATCTAAGACAAGATGTTAAAAATAGGTGTGAGGGTGTATATTTAGATATCTGAAGAACTGGTAAGGATTTTAAGTGTGTCTACTGAGCAGAGCCATATGGGCTCAAGGGGAGCTACTAGCTTTTGGTGTTCTTGAAATGAAGCTATGTGTTGAAAGCTTTAAACTGACAGAAAACTTTATTTTATGCCATTACTATTCTTATTATTAATTTTTGCCTAAAGGTTTTTTTACTGTCACATAAGTCAACAACAAGAAGATCCAATTTGTTGCCTTTTTTATGCTAGAATGTCCTGAAATGTTGCCTTAGGTGGGACATACAGAGTCAAGCACTCCAGCCCAGGTGTTCATGTTTACAGTTGGACAGGCAATTCCCCAGCATCATTACACTGCCAAGGAACAAAGATTCACCAAATAACTCACTCGCATCTGCTCAGAAATACCCCAGTTGGCAATGACCATATCTTAATTTTGCTTATGTTCATCTACAGACTCTAAACTCTGCAAGAGTCTACAGGAGCACTTTGAACAAGTAAGTGTGCCCTGAACAGGCCTAATAAATGCTGACAGCAAGGGTAGACATTACCTGGAAGGCAGTTAGTGGAAGTGGGAATAGACCCTATCTCACCCAACATCTTGAGTAACACCAGAGATTTTACTTGAAAATTTCAGGAATCAGAATGGATGATTTTTGTCTGCTTCCAGCCAATGATACAGAACAGCCCCCAAAAGGAAGAATACAAAACAGATTAAATGTGTGTATCAGAGAATCAGAGAATCATATAACTAATACGCTTGGAAAAGACCTCTAAGATCATTGGGTCCAACTGTACGTGTGTGGGCATATACCTATGTGTGTGGAACTGGACTATATGTTTAGAGGTGTTTTTCTGGGCTTCCTCCTAGGAAAGGGGCTAGAAGAGGATGAAGTGCTGTTTAGTTACCAAGTTATTAAAAATGGTAGATCTACCAGAGTAGATGGTAAATGCCTGACCCAGGAAGCATCAATTACATCAAAACTGCTTCTTAAAGCATGAATCTGGAAATACCTTGAAAGATGGTGACTCCTGGAGAGCCTTTTGGTCTTATCATGTATACAGAGAATTGTCTGTAACTACAGAGAGCAGTGTTTTTCTGTTCTTGATACCACTAAAGGCTTGGACCTCTTGAACCACAGCCAGTGACAGGAACCAGCCTAACTTCGATGATAAAACTCTGCACTACAAGAAAAACACCAAGACAACAAGCACTACATTCTTTGGACTAAAAATTGAAAATAAAATATAAAAGGTAGATGGGGAGAGATATTTGCCACCTCCTAAGAAGATTTTTAAATCAAAGGGGGACACTGTGATTAGATTATGGCCCCAGAATGACAACAACTCAAATTTCTCTTTGAACTCACAGAGGCTCCCAGGACGAAGTGGTGTTCAAAGACAATTCCTTTGCATGAATAATATGGGGGAGGGTTTAATTACCACCTCCTCCTCTCATTCTTCATCTTCTCTAGTCAGAAAGCTCAGGTTTCAGCAGTTTTGTTTCTCACTGACACTCTGGCTGACTGGGGGAAGGGAGAGAAGGGTGGAAATACTACAAGGCTGGGAAAAAAGGGAAGCAGCCAGTGAGCTGTAGCAAAAAGGACAAGAAAAGAAAAGAAAAGGGCACTGCCTCATTCATACAAAAACCAGTTTAAAAAAATAAAAAAGGAAAGAAAAGAAAAAGAAAAGAAAGCAAGCACTATCCCACTAATATTGTAAATTTCTGGACAGGGTAGTGTCAGAAATCACAAGTCTTGTGCAAAATAATCCTGTGGCTCAAAACTCATCTCGTGCAGAGGTGTTACATTATAGCTATATGTGAACTCTGGCATATACTGAGCAGAGCTGTTTCAAACCTGGTTTCACTCTGGCTAAGTCAGCTTAAATAGAGCTACAGCAGATCCAGACCAAGAATGAGTAAATCCTAATGTTCCCCTCTGTAAATAAAGACTCAATTTATCTTGCCTTTACATTTATGTTGTCACTTATCTCCTTTTTAATGGATGTAATATTAAGCACTTCTAATATTATTGGCCAATAACACAGAACAAAGAGAGAAGTGTGAGTCTGTTTTTTACAGATTTCAAATATTTTCAAAATACAGTTGATTTGAGCTCATATAATATTCACAGCTTAGAGGTGAGATAGGAAATGCTCTTAGTTAATATTATTCATAGTTTACAATCAGTCATGCTATCACTTGTCTCTGCAGACCTCTTAAAATATCTGCAATAAGAGTGCCCTCTCTGGACAGAGAAGTAAGCTCTCCACATATATTGCAGAGAAAGGGGTCTGGCTGTGTTTCCTGACTCAAATGGCTCCAAGCTTTCTCTGTGATACTTGGTGGAGAATCACCTCTTGCTGTTCTCTGCCCAGCTCCTTTGCCAGCTGAGGACCTCTGCAATGACGTGTCCTGACGTGAACTTTCCCTCTCCAGGACTCTGCTGTGAGTCAGTTGGAACCAATTATTGTGTTGTGCAAAGCTCACGTTAGGCAATAGCAGCTGCGTGAGGAAGCAGATTCCTCCCAGGTTGCTCCACTTCCAGTGGTTTCTGACTAACTATTCCTGTTCGTGCCAGGTGTCAATGGGACACCCCACTGCGACAGAAAGGCTTCGTTTGCTGTCCTCCAGCCTCTATCTTGGATGGAGGTGAGAGGCATCAGAGCAGACTGTCAGAGTGCACTTGATTGCGTCCACCCAACCCAAGGTCACCTAAGGACACCTGGGACTAGGAGGAAAGGATCATAGCACACCTGATGTCTGCAGTACCGAGTAGAAGCAGCCTAGAGTGTGAAGAACACTCTCAGAACCTCGGTCTGAGCTCAGGTTTTGACATCTCCCCTTCTCCTGTGCTAAACAGCAATGGCATGTCCTAGAAAAGTCCTCTGGAAGCTCTGCCTGCTGAGCAGAGGTCATATGAAAGACTCAGCACAGGGTCATAGACGCTTTTGGCTAGTGGTCCACAGAGTACTGGAGCTCATCTACACTGTGGGCCAGTGCTCCCCCAAGCCCCCAAGACTTACCCAGAGAACTACAAAGGCCAAGTCAGAGGCAGCCCCAAAGGTGTTCAAAAAATCAAGAAACATTGGCAGAAAGAGAACTGACACTTAAGTGTGGTCTCAGGGCTATTTATATTCTGTAGGGGTGGCCTGTGAGCCCCTTTTGTGCCATGTACAACAAGACAAGCCTAATCCTGCACCATACAAGGTGCTGTTTGGGTGATTCTCCCTAGCAAGAGGGTGAGGGGGAAGTGAAAAATATTCAGTGGGGTTGCTGTTTCTGTGGGAAGAGAGGAATACACAAAGATATTAAGAGAACCCTTCTAGATTTTACTTCAATGAAAGATTCCTCTCTGTTTCTGGGAAAAAAAATGGAGATGAGGCAGTATAACACATCACTATGAACTAGCTCTACCCACCTCCACACCTTGGGGGATTTGATTGCTGACTTGCATTTACCGAAACAATGCCCAGCTGAGGGGTTTGATCAGACACACTGAAGATGACGAAACAAATGACACCAGAGGAGATGGAAGTTCCCAGTAGCAGATACACGATAAGGATTTAGAGCATTCTGCAGCCCTGCCCTCCCTGCTGCGGCCAGCTCAAGCAGCCCACACAACTGCTGAACTGCTTTGGGGAAGACTGGTTCCTAGAAAAGATAAAGAAAGAGACATGGACAGATCATGCAAGATTAATGATGGAAAAAAAGTGAAAATACTTGTAAGAGGAAGTTTTCACTATGCCAGAATGGTTATTAATCCCCTGCAACTCCCTGTGACTAAGAGTTGTTAAACTTCATTGGCATTTAAAAATGTATTCTATTACACAGGCAAAAAAACAACTAAGACATTGGGTTGTGAAAAGGGGATTAACTCCAACGGGTATTTTTCATTCACTTTTAAGAGTATTTTTTCAAAAGTATTTTTTACTATGTCTGTTTAATTAGCAACTAACGAGTTGTTGTCACTCCCTCTATATTAACTTTCTTTTCTTTTTTTTAATTTGTCAGTGTTTTTTAACTCCCATGTCAGATTCTATGAAATCAATCAGAGCAATAGAGAAATTTGAAAAATATTAATGTATTTCAAGCACTGGGTGAAAAAGTGTCCAAAAGACGACCAAAAGCTATTCCCTCATGGAGATCAATATGGGCACAATCCTTAGTAGATATCACAGAAGAAACACTTGACAGGAAGCAAATCTTGATGGTCCCAGCATCACTTGCTTTGATGTTATATTTGAAATTATATTTATAGAACTTTCTTTTTCACTTTTTTGTGACCTCTTCAGGGTCTTTTTCACAGGTAAATCTAATGTAGCATCTTAGCCTTTCATTGCTTTGTACAGCACACCATTTTTTGAGCAACATGAGACCTTGAAATATCTGTGCAAAGCAAGACTGGCATTCAGGTTTCCAATCTGTTCAGCTATAAATGGAGACCATGGAGACAAGGATCAAGTCTTTTGCCTAACAGGGACAATATGATGGTAGGCACTACCAGGCTGCTTATACACCCCATACTCCAAATTCAGGTATTCCCAGCAGCTCTCATCTGAAAGACCACCCTGCTTTTGAGCTGTACAGGGCTGCCAAAGCACCAGCACATGGAAAACCATTTGCAACGTTGGGGCTGGTGATGGACAAAAAGCTGATGGGCAAAGGGCTGTGACCTTTGAGGTCACAGACACCCATACATGAGTTAACATCACTCTTAGCTTCCTCAGTTCTCGTGTGCACCAGTAAAATCCCTTTGAACATGCAGGTAGAGGGTTCTGATATCTGTAGTACCTCCTATGCAGAACACATAATACTGCCTCCTGAATCTTTAAGCTTGCCTTAAGCTTACACTGTTTGTCTGGAATTGGGTAAAGGGGCGTAAATTCACCTCTTGCAAAGCAAACGCTGCCAGTTCATTGAAACACATGGCCCTTTACTTCCTCCATAAGAGAGGGTCTAGAGCAGCTAAGCAAACTCTCAAAGGCAGGATACAAGATAAAGGCAGCTTTGAGAAGAAGGATTTGAAGTTTTGTTTTTCCATTGCTCCATTCTAAAAATAACAATCAAACCTCAGGAAGGGTGAGGTGGCACCCTGTTGTTACGAGTGTTGGTGCACAGATGCTATGGAGGTATCGCTAGCTGGGGCCTGGACTTGAGCTCAAGCACAGTAAGTCCCTCAGGAATGGCTCTACTTCCCAAGGAAGCAGTAAAAATGCTATAGGTCTCTGTAATGACTGGTGTTTGCCTGCCTTCACAAATCACCTCAATACTTTCACCCACATTTCTTGAATATAAGAAACAAATAACATACTTATTTTTTCCATTGTTATGAGGAACTGTAACTAAATGATGGATACCAATTCCTGCTGTCCTGAGTGCTAGGAGAGAGAAAGCCTTGGTACTCCATCAGCTGGGGACACCAGAGGGTGAATCTAGGAAAAAACCACCAGCTGCTGTTCCAGAGTACCAGGAGGAAGCAGGCTGCAGGTTCAAAGGACCCCGCAGATGTGTCTGGAAAGGAAATGGGGAAAGAAGTGTCTGTTATCTGTCACTTCCCTTGGAGCAGAATGCAAAGGGTATTGGCAAAATTTTCTCTTGTTCTTTCAAGAACAGAGATTTATGAGAAGCTGTTCACTAATTTAGTTCTGCTTTTCCCATGATTTCTTTGTCTCCACTCAGGATGCATCTCCTTCCAGCAAAGAGTACAACTACACAGATGAAGAAAACCCCCAATCTTCAAAGGGCTGCAGCACATTGCCATAATGCCATCATAGCAAGACTTAACCCCATCTATACAGGCAAGATCAAACAGTATCCTGCAGAGTCAGGATGCTATTGCATTACAACATGATTCTTCCCCATGACAGATTTGGCCTAAAGCCAGGCAGTGAAATGGGTCTACTCAGAGTGAATGGACTTGGAGTCTTAGACAGCAGTTAGAGATTTATGCTGCTGCTGTTGCTTCGATCTCTGATATACTCACATCAGAAATCAAGACACTGTTTCCCATCATCACAGACTTACCCAACCATCTGCATGGAAGAAGAGAGGCTGCTGCCCTAAACATGGAAAGGATCTTTCCTTCTTCCCTTCTGAACTTTTATTGGAGGGAGAAGAGATTTGATCCATTGTGAATACTGCTTTATCATAGGAAAGATAATTAGAATTGTATATATAATGTATTATAATATTTATTCGTGTAGTGATTGTAATATAATTCCCTTCCTCTCATATTGAGTCTTGTGTTGTGTCTGGAAAACCCCTCTCATACTGGAGTGAGTTGTGGGAGAGGGGCTTGGACTCTGAAGTTGGATTTTGGGGGTCTCGAACCATGACAATAGGAAGTGGCATAGATCTTTTTGCTGGCACTTTGCTGTCAAGATGTTTTAATGAAAGGCAATCAGCAGGAGATAGCAACCTGAAGTACCAAGGAATGCCACAAAATCCACAAATTTTTGTGAAGAGATTTCATCTGTCCTCCTTCATACATCCATACCCTTGATCTTGGTCTTGAAGTCATGGATGTACTTAACATTCCTTGCAATATGCAGGATGAATCCATCAGTACTGTGGATTAGAGAGCAGAGAGCCTGTTGGGGCTTGGTGAATCTTGCAGAAATAGCAGAGGGACCGAGGCCCTTAATGCATCTACGTTAAAGGGGCTTCTGTCTGCTGTAATCTGGAAATTGCCAAATGTTTTCCGCATGCATGTAGGATTGTACATGGCACCCAGTCACCACACCTGAGATGAGTCATGGCATATGATAAGCTCAAATCCATTGCAAAAAAAAATTGCTAAGGGATTTGCAAAAAAATACAGATTAGCATGGTCTGAATGAGTGCATTTGATTGGGTCGAGTGATGGGTTGCAAAATCTGAAACAATTCCCAGCAATCATATGCCTAAAATGTTATCATGTCTGTGTTTATTCTAGTAAAAGAAATTAATTAGAGTCTGTCCACTGGTCCTGAAGAGTCATGTTATCACTTGTGTTCTTATGACCATACTGGAGCCTGCAGCTCATCCTGCCTGGTTTGGGACAGTAGGCACAGCCTGTCCTGCTGCCAAATGTGCATATTCAAAAGGAAAAAAAAAATCTTGCTTGATCTCACAAAGCTGAGACCCCAGCAAGTGACATTAAATGTCATGGGAGGACATAGCTCTCTCTAGAAAGTACTTGAAGACAAGGGACTTTTTAAGTGTCAAGTCCAACAGGACCCTGAGTTCCAGACAGATGGCAGAGGGAGGGTGGCATTTTTCATCATCTGCAACAGAACATGAGTGTTTGCAAAATCACTGTTTAAATAATGGTTTAGTGGTAGACTTGGAAGTGCTGGGTTAACAGCTGGACTTAGAGGTCTTTTCCAACCTAAATGTTTCTATTCTATGGTTATGCTAAATTGTGTGTTTGCTTGCACAGCCCCTTGTGTGAGATGCAGTGGATTACTACAAAAGGTTAAAAAAATCAGTAGTGTAAGCTATGCTTAACATCTAGAAATAGGTACATGACAGGAGCACCAAAGATATTTTATTAGGCAGATACTGTGCATTCTCCAGCCACAATGGGGGATGAATCACTCACTGAAACACAGGAAGATGGAATGGGGGGTTACATTTCTTTAGCCAGGGTGTTCCTCGAAGAGGCAGTCCAAATCATAACACATCAGCTCTGAATTACTGTAGGAAGCTGCTGTCCCTGACTATCTGGAAAGATCTTGGAAAAACCATACAGCCCTCACACAAACTCCTCTCCTGCCCAGGGGAACTGTTTCCAGCTTCGGAGGGTCAGAGACACAGTGGCTGCCTGTAGCCTGCAGTGGGGACAGTGGGTAGGCAAGGCTCACAGCTCTCCCTGACAGAGGAACATGGAAGTTCACACATCTTCTCTTGGCATTATTTCCATGATGATATCCACCTGGAGAATTTCGCCCTCCTGGCAGTGGAAAGACTTTTACCCATCATAGGCTGGACAGTCAATGTCACTTTGGAGTGCAGTGAGCAGCAGCACGAAAAGCTGAACTCTACATCAGGGCATGTTATCACTGCCAAATCTCTGTTGATTCACTGATAGCTCTGATATGTCACCTGTGGCTCTGGTCAGGGAAAAAAACCTCATTGTCAAGGCTTCAGTCTGACAACAGGCATGAAAGAGGGGTGTCTTTGAAATCTGCCTTCATAACCAGAACCAAACCCAGCACTTTTAGTGAAAGATTAGGAGAGCCAGTTGAATTAGCAGGCTCTGCAGCTTGTTGCTGCTTGCATTTGCTTTGTTATCAGCACATACATTCAAATGCATGTTTGCAAAAGGGTTGTGGCAGCCCAACCCCCCCCTCCCCATCCCGTGTAAATCATGGGGGAAAGCAAGAAAGTGTTTGCCTGTGATGAGACCTCTGCCTGCTTTGAGTGCAAGCTGCTGGGGATCATTAGTACTCTCTGATACTCCTTATTTGTAAGCAGCCCTGCTCTCTTCAGGTTCATTGCCTGCTCCACAATGCAACACTGTCAGATATTTTCACACACTCTGGATGCATTGTGTAACAGAGGGCAAAAATCTTTGGCAACTAAGTGACTGCCTGACCATCTAATAACCCAAACAGCTCAGCTGTTGTGTGCTGCAACCCAGCCTTCAACCCAGATCATCTGCCAAAAAAATCCATGAAGGCCAGGGAGCTCCAAAATGTGGGACCTGCACCCTTCCCACAGCCTGACAGTGTATAACAGGCAATAAAAAATATGGTACTACTGGGGCAGGAATTGATTGTTAGTGTTGTCACATAAGGTGATGCTGTGCACACATGTGCTGGGTCCCCATCTTGAGATGCACCCTTCCTTGGTAAGGTCAGCCACACTACCACACAGCCACACTGCTTGGCAGCCAGCTGAGAGGTGCACAAGTGTTAGATCCACTCCTGATTTCTAGCTACTTTTGATGGAAAATGTGTCAGTAACTCAGAGCTGCTGCTCTGATGTGGGATTTCCAGAGAATTGAGCAGGAGACACATGTGCCTTCCGATTTCTGGCAAATTTTCATACAACATGGGGAGAAAATGGGCCTCTAAGTTGTGTGAGTGCAGCTGCATCCCATGATGTCTCCTGGGGCAGCTGTACTCGGAAGCCTGCATGATGGTAACCCATCTCTAACCGAGCTGGTGATGGTAGGGAGGGGCTGTCAATTTAGTAGTATTCACCATCCTACCACTGATCTGCAACATGAATCATGTTTTTGGGAAGTGAGCAAGAGACCATGTAATTAAGTAGGTAAAGTGGTAACTTTGGCTGAACTATTTGGTAAATACCAACAACAGACAAAAGAGCACCCTAAAAATGAATATAAGGGGTGTCCTGTGCTCCTGCCTGAATTTCATACACTCTAGAAAAGTCTCACTCATTCCTTCTATTTCAGTTAATGAAAATTTTGTTTCAAAGAAAATTGAATGCAATGAAAATTTATATTTCACTTTGATGATTTTTTAAATTATTATAAGTAAGCACCTTATAGGGTGCCTATGTCTTTGTTCCCATGTGGTGGCTGAGGATGACTGCACTGGCTCTGTTAGCATCACTATTGGGAGGACAACTCCAACCACCAGGCTGTCAGAGGCCAGGGCAATGCTGCAAGCAGGCTGTGACTGGCTGCACCACTTCAGTGCTTTGCCCAAGCAGCAGGGAGATTAACAAAGGCAACTACCTCCAACCAGTCATGGAGGCTTCTAAAAGACACTATGATGGTGTGTGTAAAAACCATTATTCTGTCCAGTTTCTCCATCTGAAGGTGTCTGAGAATGTACAGGAGTATGTCCCCATCCTGTGAGCAGCCCATTGGAGGTGAGAGCCAAGGCATCCTTCCAGGTGGGGACCTGGTCCCCTTCGGAGATAGTCAGACTCTCCAGACTGGTCAGGATCAGCCCCACCAGGAGCTTGGCAGCAGTGAAATAGCGTGGATTAACATGTGCCAGCCTTGAGCTGCCTGGCTCTGGTCAGTCTAGTTCACTAGTAGAGTCATTGTTTATAGACCTACCTTTAATTGCACGTGCTTTTTGTTTCATATGGTGTTATCTATGAATCCTACACAGAATATAATGCTTCTACTTAAAATTAACATTGAGACATTCTAAACTGGACTCTCACTACTGTCACATTAGGCTATAGGCATGTGATTAAGTAATTTCTCTTAAATTAGGCTTCACAAAAGAAACCTCTAACTGACCCGCTTTTCCTTCTGCTCCATGCTGGTTGCACATTAAAACTCATTACTTCAAACCATCCTGACAGGCATTTGTGCTGATAGTCACAGTCCATTCTAGCTAAGAGTTCTGTACACATCCGAATGTGCATGACTTGTTTCTAGTCTGAACCTGCCTCTGCTTAACTTCTAAGTGTTGCTTCGAGTTATGACTTTCTCTGGTATATTAAAGAGCAATTGTTGGAAAGTTTCAATTTTGCAAGAGTGATTTCCTTTTAAAGACCAATGGTTTTCTCTGGACCCTGTAGAGCCTTGCAGATAAATAACCTTGGATTTAAATAAGCAGAACACTAGAAGCCTCTAAAATGGTTCTACATATGGTGAAAACAACCACAGTGTTAGGTCTGTCTGCACCCAGTCTTCACGGGCCTTAAACTGCCCATGACATTTATATTAAAATCTGTGAGTGGATTCTCAGTTGCCATAAAATCATAATTTAGGGCACGATCCTGCTTTCACTTACATCCATATTGGTTTCTGTAACTCTCTCACTTCCAGCAGAATCTGCTACATGTGGAAACAGGTGTGGAACATACCTGACATGTCAGCGGGGTTGTTGATAGTTCCATGGAGTCTAGGGGTAGAAGGAACTGCTAGATCACTTTGTCTGATATTCCTGTTACGGAAATCCATTCAGTTATTCTTGTACTGGGTTGAATAAATTGCACTGAACTAAAATGTAGCTTCCAAAAAGGCCTCCAGAGGATTTCAAAACATAGGAATACACCACTCTCCTTCATCATTCAGATAACTGTGTAAAGAAAGCTTGCTACTAAACTATGCCTTCTGTCTAGCATGAATATATCTACCTTCCTCTTTTAGCTTTTCACTGTTACATGACAAAGAACCTTATTTTCTCTCATTTTCTTACTGTGAAGGTAACTATGCATTGCAAAGTGTTTGCTTCATGCTTTTCTTATTGATAAGCTCTACACAGTAGCTGATCTGCAGTAAAAGAGCCTGTATAAATCCTTACCTGAGGGATGATGCAAGATAAGAGCCCTCACCTTCACTGAGGGATCACCTCCGCTCCTGTTTCCCTGGCAGCTACTGAAGAGGCTGTTCAGGGTAATCCTGCTGTCAGCTACCACTGGCTGCTGGTTTCCACCCAAGAGCAGCCCTGTCCCCTGTACAGCCAGTTCACACGTAGAAATGGCTCGGCGGCTGCCTTCAACACTGATCACTGAAGGGATCAATAAAGCACTGCAAACTCTGCTGGTCCAAGGGAGGGAGTAGGTTGACATATGTGTGTGTGGTGTATGTTGGAGGCAAGAATTCACATACTTTTGAGGATGATAGGAAAGAAGAGGTGGGAAAAAGCACATGGAGCCATTCCCTCAGGCTAAAAGTGAGTACTCAATGGTTGCTAAAGAGTGGCTTACATGCCATCAATTCATCCACTGATTTGATCTTCAGTAACCAATTTATTCAACCATAGCCTATGCCAAGCTCCCCCAAAAATATATTTTGTCTGACCTCTGTCAAACACACCCATCGTCTCAATAGAAAATTAAGTTAGGTTAGTTAATTAAGATTATTCCCCTACAGCTGGTGATAATCTATGCCTGTGGACAGTGACAGCCAAGAACTCCCTTTTCCTCACTACATGTGATTATAAATCACAATTAGAAAGAAGGATTGTTTGATAATGGTAACCATGTAGATGTAACATAACATATAAATGTAGATGTGATATAGTTCTAATGAAATACATCTACATCTGGTTTCTACAGCATTGCGTGGATTGGCATTAATCATATCCTCCTAATTTTAATTCCTTCCTGGTAGGCAAACCTAACTTACCGACCTACATTATCCCACTTGCCCTGACAGTGTGATCACACAACATGAGGTATGGCTGAGAAGGAAATAGCTGTGGACATGAGAGACTCACCATTCCCATTATGTCATTTTCTAAAGCAAAATTTTGGTGTGATTTAAGTGCTGCTATTGCTGCACAAAGATTTGTGCCTCACCAGGCTCTGTCTCTTGATCCCTGTTCAAACCTAAAGAGCATGGGATTAAGCCAATGGGACATTGTGTATTTCCAGAGTAATATACAGTCATCAGTAGAGGAGGCGTGCAGTCTACAAATATAAATTACTAAAAGGTGGAATAAAAAAAAAAGCTAGTTCATTTGTAAAAAATGCTCATTTGAAAAAATTAATTTGTAAGATTTGCTTATTAACCAAACTAAACCAAACAAGCCCACTCTCCCCCTGAAACCTCATTTCAGAAATTATCCCAGAAGTGAAGTCCCCTATGCAGGACATACGTGTCCCTGAATCAAGACAAGGCAGCCAAGTGTCCGAGGAACCCAGAGGCGCTGGCAGCAACAGCTCCTCAAGGCACAGTGTTGAGGGTAGCCATGCTGAAGGACGGACTAGGGACACCCATGTTACCACTTAATTTTCTCTTGCCTCTGACAGTGCCAGAGAAATTCTGATATCAGGAAATGATGCTTTAGGACTCATGCAGACATCAAGGACTTGGTTATGTGTATGATGGTAGCAGAGCTTGATGAGGTAGCTCCTTGCCCAAATAAATGACGAACATTTATCATTCTTCATGAACTGCAGTGATAGGACAAGGAGCAATGGGTACAAATTGAAAGAGGGGAAATTTAAGTTAAGTATTAGAAAGAAATTTTTAACTATGAGGGTGGTTAGACACTGGAACAGGTTTCCCAGAGAGGTTCTGGGTGTCCCAACCCTGACAGTGTTCAAAGCCAGGTTGAATAAGGCCTTGAACAACCTGGTCTAGTGGAAGGTGCCCATGGCAATGGGGGGGGTGAGACTAAATTATCTTTAAGGTCCATTTCAACCCCTTAACATTCTATGATTCTATGGTCATGTTAAGCCTGGCTTACACTACATATTTGGCTAGTAGGAAGGCTGCTGTGGAGAGGGGGTCAAGTAGCCTTCTTGTCACCCTTCTGGCCCTCTGGCCCTGTTAGGAGCAGACACTGCAATATGTCCCTTGCCTGATGAGAGAGGCTCTGTAACAAAAGATGGTGTGACACAGATCATTTGGAGGTGGTTGGAGTATGAGAATGGGGCTGCCTAGGGAGGAAGGCCTGAAAAGGAGGAATGCCTGAAAGCCCCGACAGACTCCATGCTTGCTAAGTCATGATGTACTTTCAAGGGCACTTTAAACCATCAAAAGTCAGATTGTTGCTAAAAGCAGTTGTTTTGCCTTCACCTTGCCCAAGGTACTTCTTAACTTTTGCTGTTCCCTCTCCCCAGGTAATTAATTTCTGACCTAGGTTAGTTCTCCTGATGTAGGAAAAGGGACAGTGAGGGCAAGGGTGAAACAGCTGCTTTCCCTGCCACATCCAGGTTAAAACTGCTCACAATACTGACTTAAACTACCATCAGACTTGTTATTTGAGACAGATGGATCGTTCAAGGATCTTGGCTTTGATGCAGCATCCTAAAGCCACTCTCCCCTTGGAGCACACCTGTGCTCTAACCACTCACACAAGACAGATTCCCAAAAAATCTGCAGTCTAGGTAACCACTGACTTTAAACCATTTATTTGCACATGAGAAGCCCCCAGAGGGCTCCGAAGTTTTCCCACACGGTAAGGTAACGACAGGCGATAACTCGGCGAAGAGTCACCTCCGGATTTCCCAACGGTGTCTGGACACGGCTCCCTTTGTGGGCGCGACGCCTCAAAGCAGCGACCTTTGTGGTCCTTGAGAAAACAGCACGGCGGAATGGGAAGCTGATCCCCGCCATCCTCCCCCGCGGGTCCCCGCCAGGGCACGGCGAGACGCGGCAGCGCCAGCGCGGCCCCGCTCCGGCCCCGCGCCCGGCGCTGGGGGATCCCGGACCCCGCGCTGCTCCACTCGCCTCAACAGTGCCACCCAGTGCCTCTTTTGTATCATTTCAAGTGGAAACGGGGGCTCGAAAGCGGGGAAATCCGCCTTCAAGGCAGAACGGAGTCATAAGGAGCGAGTGAAAGCAACTGGCGAGCAGCAGTGGGGTGTGCTGTGAGCTGCGGGTGCCCCCGGCTACCGCGAACTATCGACAGAAAAGAGCGGACATTTCTGATTTAAAACAAAACAAGTGAACCCCCCCCAAACAAGACACCAAATCAAAACCCATGCCACAGTTTTTCAGTTTTTAAATGGCCTAACGTGTTTCCTGGCTTGTTTTAACGTGAGAGGCGGGGGTATGAAGGTCAGTGGGAGCTTCCTTGGGTCTTTGCTACAACAAATGCTCCTGTGAGTGAATGGGTAAAGCAGGATTGAAAACTGAAAAGTTCATCCATTCATAGAGGAAATTCCCTTATTAATAAAATCCAGCAGCAGCAATAACTGTCCCAGCCGAATAGTGGCTGTGGGAGGGACGAGTCCCACACCCCAAGCCCAGGGATGCAGAGAGTGGGGAAACTGGGGGCTTGCCCCCACTGCAGGGCATGAAGAGGAACCAGTTGGTGGCAACATATGTGTATTGCATTTCTCTGCAAAATTTGCAAGTAGCTAATTAAATTTCTGACGCTGAATCCTTGGCTGAGATCATTTCAATGGGCAGGGTTGGTTGCTTTTTTTTTTTCTCCTTACAGGAGTTCCCTCCCCTCCTTCTTCCCATCCTCCGCCTATTAAAACAACTCAAGTCTCACTTGTTAAAAGACCCCATAACGTGGAAGAGGCAGAAAAGCAGCAGCAGCAGCAGGAAAGAAAAAGACGTCTGGAAAATATTACCCGTTTGCTGCTGCTGCTGCTGAGAAACCTCATTGAAACTGTTACTCGGGCAGCAAGGTATCACCAAAGAGACTTTATCTGATGCTGTACATCTCAAACTTTCAGACGCTGCCTTGCAACTTCTCCAGGCTCCTGGCTAGCGGGGTTTGAAATAAGATCTTCAGCTTCGACCACGAGAAACTAACTCCTAATTTATTATTTCTAACTTTTTTTTAATTATTATTATTATTATTATTATTATTATTACTATTATTTGAGGAAAAAAATCCCACAACTTTGAGCTAGAAACTGAAGCAGAGAAAGACAGATACGTGGTAATTGTGAAAACACGTGGGAGAAAATGAGTAGGACTGACTAGCCTTAAGCGACTTTTTTTATTATTTTCATTTTTAATTATTTTTTATTTCTGAGCGTCTCAATAAGTCCGTGAAAAGTGCGATTTGATTTTTTTACCTCAAACTTGGAAACTATTCAGCGGGAGCAACGGTACGTGAGACCACACAGTTGGCTGGAGCCCCTCTATGACCAAAGGACAGAAGGACAAACAAGGTAGGTGATTTATGATTACGCTTCTGTCAGCTCAAGAGCAGAAGACCCCCTCCTCCCATCCCCACTATTCAAGGGAGGAAAGCTGAAACAGATCCCCAGAATACGAGTGGGGCTGGGGGAGGATCTTACCGGCTCTTACGCTACACCTATTTCAGCAATGAATAGGACCGTCGTGAGGATGAATGAGGTTTTCAGGTTCAACCCCTCCTCCGTGTAATCCGTTTAAGACATTGCTGAGCGCCAAAATCGGGTGGGGGGGGGGGAGCCACCAAAAACAAAACCTCTCAAAAGATCCTAAAATTAAAATCTAGAGCAGGTTAGGCAGCTGCTCCGCTGAGCCCAGAGGGGAAGGCGAGACCAGCTGAGACCCCAGGTGGGGTTCTCTCCGGCCGTTCCCCGGCTGTGCATCCAGGGCCAGGCGGGGGACGCGACAGGAGCGGAGGGAGGGATGGGACTGAGGGAGGGAGGCGAGGCGGCGGGCGTGGGGCTGGAGTAGGGCGGGCGTCCCGCCCCGGAGCGGGGAAACCAGCGCTCCCGAGCCGCTGGGGCGCCGCGCCGAGCGCGGAGGGCGGTTTCCCGAGCTCAGGAGGTTCGGGGGAGGCGGGATACGGGGGGCGGGGGCTGCCCGCGGGCTTCCAGCGCCGCACGCCCGCCCCGGCCCCCCCCGGCGGGGCGCCCGCCGGCCAGACCCGCGCTGGCGGCGGGGCCGGCCGAGGGAGGGTCGTACTTCGCGGGGGGCGAAGGCAGCGCCAGCGCAACCTGGGCCGGCCCTGTCGGGTCCCGCACGGCCCCGCACGGCGCGAGTCCCGCCACCCGCGCACAGCCCCCCCATCCCGGGCGGAGCGGGGCCGCCCCCCGTGACGTGGCGGCGCGGGGGATCCCCGGCCCCGCCCCCTCTGTGACGCAGCAGCACCGCCCCCGCGGGCGGCGGGGCCGGGGATCCCCCTCAGAGCGGCCCCGCCGAGCGCACGGCACCGCCCGAGGGAACTGCGCGGCCCCCGGGCCTCTCCCGCCTGAAAACCGCGTCCCTCTGTCCCGGCCAGCCCTGCTCGGCACCTGTCCGAGCGTCCGTTCGTGCCTCTCGGACACGGCCGCGACTCACCTCGCCACACTCCGTAGTAATGCTGGCAGAAGGGTGAAATGGACCTAGAGAGAGAATTTACCCCATTTCCCTTCCCCCGAGAGGACCCCAATGTAGTACAACACCCCTGATGGGCGTTGTCTTAGTCTAGAGGAGGGAAAACTGAGGGGGGATCTCATCAATGCACATAAATATCTCCAGGGTGAGTGCCAAGAGGATGGTGCAAGACTATTGTCGTGGTGCCCAGTGAAAGGATGAGGAGCAATGGCCATAAACTAAAACACAAGAAGCTTCACCTCAACATGAGGAATAACTTCTTTCCATTGAGAGTGGCAGGGCACTGGAACAGGCTGCCCAGGGAGGTTGTGAAGTGTCTCTCTCTGGAGAAGTTCAAAATGCACCTGGATGTGTTCCTGTGTCACCTGCACTGGGTGACCCTGCCTTGGCAGGGGGGTTGGACTGGATGATTGCCAGAGCTCCCTTCCAACCCCAACAGTTCTGTGATTCTTCAGGGCTGCAGTGATCCCACATCTCCCAGGGCTCAGCTGCTCCTCTTGTTTCACTCGGCTTCATAGTCTCCTTCCTCAAGGATCATTTTTCCATTGGCACCCATGCACTTTTTCAAAAGCACACATTGCATGTAACATGGATACCTCGGTGGTTCTTTTGGGGATTGGTTAGGTTACTTCACCTGAGGGTGATGGCAGTGAAATATGTTCTTTTCCCCTGAAAAACTTTGCAAAATTCAGCAACTCCTAGGCTAGAGGAGTTTTGTCTCTGGTGTCAATAAAGCCAGGATTTCATTTCAGGGTAGTAAATCTTTCTTACCCCTCATGCAACCAGAGAAAAACCTGAGGAAAGATTTTCCCAGTAGGAAGAGCAACTCTACTGGTTTCAGTGGAGTTTTCCATGCAAGTTCACTAGCAAAAAAACTAGTGGCATGAAAGGACATTTGCTTCAAGGTGTTGCTATTTAAGATTAGTGTATAAAGCAGTAAAGTAGTCCTCCATTCAGTGTAGTGGGACTTGACTAAGTCAAACAAGGTATGATCTGTGCTTTATAACCTAATTGCAAGATAATAAGCTGTATACACCAAATAAATATTTATTTGCTGGATTAAGTAATGAAATAGTCAAGTTTGTGCATCCAGGGACTTCATAACTGGCAACCAGAAAGTATTTCTGAACTATATTTTTGTTTAACCACAGTCCAAAATATCTGAGTACCAGTATGATTTACTCCTTTATTTATTTCTTAGAGCATTTGTCTGGGGGGAGTTGTTGTTGGTTTGCTTTTCTTTTCTTTTTGCTAATTTAACAACTAGTGTATCACTGTCTACATTACACTCAAATCCAACCAGCAGCTGTAAAATTCATTCCATGTTGGTTACTCAAACCTGTAAGAGACTAAATTTAGGCAGTTTAGTGGGAAACATACGTTAATCAGATAGGGGATTCTTGATTTGCTGACCAAAGCCTGTGAATACAGATACACTTTGCCATCATTAGTAATCCTGTTCTTTACTTTAAACTTAACCCAAGAGTTAATTTTAGTCTAATGTGAGCCCTTTCCAGAAGATCAATAGCATAACAAAATCTGGAAGTGATAAATAACCAAAAGTACCAGATATGGTAAGTGTGCTGTAATAAATATGTACAGATGGAGCATAACTCTTCAGTTTCCTCTCTGCAGACTGTAGAATAGAAGAGGGAGTCTGGACAGCTACTTTGTGCTTGTAATTAATGTGTACTTGGAATAATTTGTACTCCAAGGATAAATGATTTAATTTGCCATCAAAATGAGGCTAATAATGAATCTAAATATTGGCTGAAAAATTGTAAGCCTCCAACACCATGTACACACACTGAGTGTGTGTGTGTAGGGCCAGATACAGCATGTGCATGTGCACACAGATGCACACACACACACACACGTGTAATTGAAGCAGTTTCTCTGATGAAGTCGATGCTATTATTCTCATATGTAAGGAGGGGGGGTTAAGGCTTATAAAGATGGCATTCTTTGACTGTGAGCAAAATAGCCCTTGGTAGCTGTATGCACTTATAGCCATGTGTGTTGGCCTTTATAGTGTCAACCTCACTGATCTCAGGCATCCTACTGAATGAGAGTTGCATTTTTGTTGCAGACAAATCCCTACTGAGTATACTTTCAGGTTAATATAGGCAAGAAAAATAGGAAGTGGTGTGTTGGGTAACTAGAGAACTGGCGGATCCCATATCACCCCAGAAAGAGTTACATTGCAAAAATATCAGTAACCTAAGCCTTAAGAAGGGTTTTGTAGACCTCCAAAAACTTCCTTCATGATCATGATTCCCATTTTACAGGTGAGGAAGCTGAAACAGAGGGGTGAATTCACTTACCTAAGGTTATCCCGCACGTGAATAACAACACTAGGAACCAAATCCAAATTATCTGGGTCCTGATCAATTCTTAGATTCTCTAACATAAGAAATGCAGTGGTTAACACTGACCCATCTAACAACCTTCATAAGGGAAGTTAATCTGTATAATAAATTTCTCAAACATATAGATACATTTTTATCTTGAGTGTCCCGGAAATAGCATCTTCACAGAGAAAGATTTTTTTTTTTTACACCTTTACTACAGAACTGCAAGATGTATTATCCACTGATTTCCCTCTTCTGCAAAAATACCTAAGTGCACACTTATCTTTAATGGCATGCTTATGTGTTTTCCTCAGCATTAAGGTCCAGTACATATTCAAGAGTTCGCCTTTGATACAGGCACGTAAAAATGAGACATTTTCAAAGGTTGTCTGTGCTCAGCACTTCTGGTTTCAACAATGGTTGCACACAAATCTGACCTGTGGATCTTGTGTGAAAAGTTGATTTGTTTTATCAATTTAGTTTGAGTCGAGAGTGTGCTACTGAAGTCAATGCTACAAGTGCACTACCACCAACTAAATTGCTTGAGTTTCTATTGCAAAGCAATCACTCGGCACTCAAACTGGATTCTTCTTGAATGACCTAATTGCAAGCTACACCCCTGGGGGACACTTCTCAGGTTTTTAATCCATGGAGTCTGACTATACTTAGTTCAGAGTAAAACATGAAAATGTATGGAGGATGGAGTTGGGCCCTTAGCACCAATTCTTCCTCATTGCAGATCTGTTTCTGTAGTATTAGACTATTTGCTGATGTGACCATAGTCCTACATGTCTAGAGAGAGGCACAGATCTTTTGAACCTTTATGTGGTGGGTGGACCTTGGCTGGCTGCATAGTGCCCTCCTGGCTGCTCTATCTCTCCTCTCCTCAGCAGGATGTGGGTAGAGAAAATAAGATGGAAGATCACCAGGTAGGTTGAGATCAAGGCAGCTTAATAAAGCAAAGGCTGTGTGGAAAGAAAAGGAAAACAAGACATTTATTCTCTACTTCTCGTCAGCAGGTGATGTTCAGCCACTTCCCTGGAATTAGGGCTTCAGTACAGGTAGCAGTTGCTCTGGAAAAAAAAAGTCATAATTAATTCCTCCCCCTCCTCCTCATTTTAGCTTTTATATCTGAGCAGATGTCATGTGGTGTGGAATAACCTTTGGCCAGTTTGGGTCAGCTTTCCTGGTTATGTCACCTCCCAGGATCTTGCCCACCCCTAGTAAAATGGTGTAGGGGAAACATTGGAGAGACAGCCTGGATGCTGTGAGATGCTCAGCAGTAGCCAAAACACTGGTGTGTTCTCAACACCTTCCTAGCTATAAATAGCACTATGAGGACTGCTATGGGAAAAATTAACTTCATCTCAGCCAAATCCAATACAGGCAAAAAATGAGCACGTTTGTGATTGAACTTTTACTGTTGTCTCCTGGATAGATATTGACTTTTGCAGCTTATGGCTGCGATTTTTTAAAATGTCTTCAAATGTTTGGAATTAATAAGTCCTAATTCTTTCAAACAACCTTCCAAATCATTACACATGATGTACAAACTTTCTGTCTCCCCCTCTTGCTTTTTAATATTCTGGGGAAAACTATCCAGAAGTACTACAGGGCAATGTTTGAGTGTTGTGCATGAAAGACGATTTCTGACAGAGATGATGTAGTGAGCTGCATCCCCATTTGTTACAAGCAAACCTAAATTCAGTTTGATCCCCCATCAGTCACTGGTTCCATGTCCTGTATCAGCAGATGCCAGGTACCACCTGGTTTCTTCCTTTAAAATAAGTGAAGAGACTGCAAATAATATTGATGTCTTCAGACACCAATGCACATGGATATGTATTTGACCCTATCTGTTTGTTACCTTCTTGATGTATTAGTAAAAAAATAAGCTTTTCTTTTTTTCTCTATGCCTCCTGACTTCTGCTGTCTTCAGTTCCTGTTACTGTCAGGGATCCATGAAAGCTGATTAATAACCATATGGACAGACCCTGCTACATGATTTTGGAGTGGTGTTTTACCACAGAAGTCACCAGCATTCTTTGCTGAGGAAAGACCAAAGACCCAGCCCAAAGCAAGACATATGAACCTGCTGAATTTCAATCAAGTGTCTAGATCTTATTAAAGTTAGATCTATGTACAATAACTACAGTTAACTGCTAGCCTAAATATTTTTCAGAATAGAGAGAACTGGAGCATATTTTGCTATGTTCTTCTAATTTGAGATCTAAGGCATTATTCAGTCTGAGAAAGGAGTGTGATCTCTAGTGCTGCAGTTAATACCGCCATCATTATATGCAGAGGGTAGGTATATCACTCATTTGTTAACCTGATTTTTTTTCTGAAAATGATGTTAGAAGACTACAACTTTTAGTCATGCCAGTTCTTGATATTAATGTAGAGTAAGTTCTCCTTTGTCATAGGTTGGACAAAAAGATCCTATTTCTTGTGGCTTTATCAGGGTGCCAAAAGAGACACAATGCCAAAGAGTTCACTAGGTGGACTCTGATGCTGAGTACATGCAAGAGTTCATTTCTTGGCCATGCTTTTCCATAAGAGCATCCAAAGAAAGGCACATTGCGTCCTCCTGTACAGTCACTACAAGGCACATATATCCTTGGGACCTCTTAGTGAATCAAAATGTGTGAGTGAATCAGCAACAGCCTACACAGCATTAGGATTTAGCATATGACTTTCACATTTAATTTCTGCTAGATGTGCTGATGAGCACTGCTCAGCTCCATCCACGAAAGTAAACAGCTGCAATATAATGACAACAAATTGCTCAATAGCAGACTTTGAAGCCTCTTTACGTACACTCATCTTGTTTATACAAACCTGGACTCTGTTTGCTGGAGGCTGCATAAAGCTTGTACTGGGCTCAGCACTGTGGGGTTAGGGGAAGATGTGTGTAAAGGATCTAGGTGCCCAAATTGCAAAATAGAATTATTATATTTCACTGTGTTAGGCCAGGCTAGATGCTCATAACAGCACTGTCTGACCTAAAAATCTCTAATGCAGCTGCTCCCTACCCTTGGTGTTAGTATTTGACTCAGCAGTTCATTTTTGGTCCCAGACTTGTACAAGCATCATTTCCTTTTACTTTTGGCTCAATTACTGGAGAAGGGTGGAGAGTTTTTGGCTCCTTTGCCATTGTTTGGGCATGTTCAAGTTGATAAAGATCATTTCTGCTGGGCAAGCTATCAATAGCTCACGTGTTAAAGCTTGAGAATATTGAGCAACTTTTTCCAGAGTTCCTTGAGATTCAGTCAGTTAAAACACTATACATAAAAACCTCAATTGCACATACAAAGAGCAAAGTTTCTTTGATGAAAGCCAGGAATTTAGATCAAAACACCATTTATTTTCCTAAGGATGACAGTGAAAGGATAGAAAAAAATGCTGTTTTATTAGCACCAGAAGTCCATTTCTTGATTTTAAAAGACTGGGGGTTTGCAACAGAGGGAAGCTGGGCTGTAATGACAAGATCAGAGAATTATTCTTTTTTTTTTCCTTTTTTTGCAGAAGCACTTCACAGGTACAGAAGAGCAATAACAAATTAGTATAAAAGATGCCTAGTACAGTATATAGGCAGTCAGATGTAACCACTCCAGATCTTAATCTAAATCCTGTGACTCCTACCCATCGAAGCGGTCCATTTATTTCAGCCATATAATTGTTAATGTAAGCAGACTCTGGCCCCTACTCACTAATACAAATGTTCTATTTCTGGCAAGAGAAAAGAAGTGATAAACCCCAAAAGGGAAAGCAGAGTACAGCTGCACCATTAATGAGACATTTACCTTGATGTTTGTGACATTTTGCATGCTTGAGGAACTAGTAAACACACAAGCTATTTGACTTTAGGGTAATCTAGAAGGGGATCCGTTACTTAATCTCTTTTCTAAAGCAAGTCTAATTTGGGCGCTGGGTTTTAATTCATATATACCAGTGGAGGTAAGCATATCTTTTATTAGGCTTCTTTATCACCCCCACTGTGAAAAATTTTCAGACAGGCCAGAGCAGGGATGGTGGATGATTACAGCACCTGTCAGAGCCCAGCCATAAGTATTCAAGGAAGTCATAAAGATGGGGTCCGATTTCTTTAACAGTGCCTCCAAATATACATTTAAGAGGCTTCCTTCTGTCTTGAAATTTAAGACCCTAAATAGCCAGTGGAAAAAAAGCGAAGTCTTTGTAACCTCCGACTTCATGCTCATCTAGTTTTATTTTGATTTGGTAAGTGATTCCGTGTTGACTTTTTTTTCCAAGCCTATAACTTGTCAGACATATATAATTGATGACAGCTATGTTGCTGTAGCTTGGTAGTAATTTTTCAATGAAGAGTTAAAAACATATATGAGGTGAGGAAGTCCTGTTCCAACTTCAGCTTTGGCCAACAGATGGTGAAACAAATATGATCAGCAAATGAGCAAGATGATAGCAGCAGGGAAAACATGAATAATAGCAAGAAAACACAAATATTAAGTCCATTACTCTGAGAGGATCTACTTCAGCAAAATATTCAAGCATGAGCTTTATTGACTTGCAACACACTTGCTGGGTTAGCCTTAAACAGACATTATCTGTTTTATGTCCTTCACATTAAATGCATCCAGTGACAGAAAACATTGTCATTAACTTCCTGTAATTCTGAGAAAGCATAAAATTGTTAATGTGATTGTCAAGAGAAAGCAGTTAGGTAGCAATATAGTCTGCCTGTCTGCCTGTCTACGCTGTTTGTCTCGAGAATACCAGAGCACCCTCCATGCCAGCCACAGCCCAGAGCTTAGGTCAGAAGATTTTATAGGCAGGTAACCTAAGTATGTAGAAGTGGTCAGAATCAACTGATGTCCTAAGGAATTTCTGAGTCCAGGGTGGAGTCTTGGCTCTGTTAAATTTATGAGTATTTTTGCCACAGACAATCTAAGTCAAGCTTTAGCCCCTATACACACATGCTCACGTGTGCATATATCTATGTACACAAATGTATAAATAATACATTTTTGCAATGGTATTGAGAAGACCTTTTAAAGCAGATGTCTGATTATATAAATATAAATTATAAATATAGTCAGACATCTGTTTAAAAAATTATAAATACATTCAGACATCTGTTTTAAGAATGTCTTTCCAATATTTTTGCAAACATAACTAAGTGACCGAAACAATTCAGGGTGGGATGCGGTCATGACATGGATGGGGGATGAGGAGGGGCTGCCCAGACATTCAGCTGTTCCACTCGCCTGTGACTGTATGAAGCGAGTGATGGCCCAAGAGCCCTTCTCCAACCTCCTCAGGGAAATATGACAGAGCATCTCATCCAGCAAGCCTAGGCTGCCAAAATAAGATCCTGACACAGACAGCAACTTCTGTGAGGACATTACAAATAGCAAACATCTCTGCTACACTAAGTGTATTTGGGTCATGCTTTACATGCAGAAAATACTGCAAAGAGATGTTATGTTGAGCAAGGTGATGCCGTAAGTCTGTGAGCCAGAAGCTCAGGGTGTATCTGTTGCTGCTGAGATCTGTGTTGTAGCCATGTGAACCACTTATGAGATCTTACGCCAGCAAGTGGTGGCTCTGCTAACGGTTTCCCTACTTCTTTGCAGATGTATTGTGAGAGGTTTATATGTATCCTGAGAATACTTGGAACCACACTCTTCGGGGTGTCCCTCCTGCTGGGAATCACCGCTGCTTACATTGTAGGCTACCAGTTCATCCAAACAGACAACTACTACTTCTCCTTTGGACTCTATGGTGCTATCTTGGCATCACATCTCATCATCCAAAGCCTGTTTGCCTACCTAGAGCACAGGAAAATGAAACGGTCGCTAGAGACTCCAATCAAGCTGAACAAAACAGTTGCCCTTTGTATTGCTGCCTATCAAGAGGATCCTGACTACTTAAGAAAATGTTTACTTTCTGTGAAAAGATTGACCTACCCTGGAATTAAAGTTGTTATGGTCATTGATGGGAACTCAGAAGATGACGTTTACATGATGGACATTTTCACTGAAATCATGGGTAGGGACACATGTGCCACTTATGTCTGGAGTAATAACTTCCACGACAAAGGTCCAGGTGAGACGGAAGAGTCTCACAGAGAAAGCATGCAACACGTATCTCAGCTGGTCCTGTCCAACAAAAGTGTTTGCATCATGCAGAAATGGGGTGGAAAAAGAGAAGTAATGTACACAGCATTCAAAGCACTGGGGAGAAGCGTGGATTATGTACAGGTAGGTATTAGAGCATCAGGTCAGTGCCAATTCAAACACACTTTGAAAGAAAGCAGCTTTTGTATATTTTGTGCAGCATGTTAGAGGCTATCCTAGTCCCTGATGAACACAGTGCTCCTTTCAGTCTGTTTGGAAACAGCTTGACCGTTAAAAGGGTATTTTGCTAACTTTTAAAATGGCCTGTCTATCTGTGACTATGTTAAATCTGTTCACCAGCTACTGGAGAAATCCGAAATCCTCCCCCAGCTCTCAGTACTGCCCTCTCATCTAAATGGTTTTGCTTCACACAAAGACAGTGGCCTCCTGAAAACCCCGTCTATGCTCCTGTAGGTTAAGATCTTGGGTAAGGCTTTATTTTGTGAGGTTGTTAGTGGCCCCATGTAAGCAGACAGACAGGTATTTGATGGCACTAGGGAATATCTCAGAGCAATGGTGGAATCTGTAAAAAACATGAGGATATTTTAAAGGCATCAAAGGCTATGTGGAGTATTCAATAAAAGGGTCAATGTGCAGATTTGAAAGAAAGATTTCTCCAGCTAAAGCCTGAAGGAGCTTTTGCTTCATCATTTACAGCTGCATTACCTCACTCACCACAACTTGGCCTTTAAAGCTCTTACGACACTATTCACTTAAAAATGAATTAGGCTGGGTCCTCTCTCCCTGTTTTCAAAGCAGCAGAGGCACATTTCTTTCCAGCTGCCTTGGATCCCCTGAAAGATTGTCTGTGCTTTTGTCTTACTTACATGGGAGCACTTCTCACTCCTGCAAACAGCTCTGCTGATTGTAGGAAGGGGAAGAGGTCATGTATAAGGAAGGTGGGTGGGATCAGGATCTCTAGCTGGACACTAAGGTCCCTTCCTTATCATTCAAGGCCAACAAGGCTCATTTGACTAATACCACTGAATATGAAATGATCTTCCTAATGAACTACCCTCAGTTCTTCCTGCCTTCTCCCAAATGCAGAGCATCCAGCAGTCTCCTCCAGTGGAGCAGCAGCTCCCCGTGAGATGCTCTCTGCTGGCTCAGGGCAGCTGCATGGCTGAGCCATATGTGTTTCTGGGGTCTGTGCCCAGCCTTGTGTGGGTGTGTGCATGCTCTGCACAGCACAGCATCCACGTGCACAGTGTCCAAGGGATGTGGAGAGCCTGCCAGTAGCTGGGCTGAGACCAGTGAGTCTTCCATGCACAGGAGGGGCAGGAACTGAAGAATGCCAGGAACCGCTCTGTTATTGGAGCTGAGAGAGTAAGGCAAAGATTTAAAACCCGTCCCCTACCACTTCTCAGACTGAAACTAATTTATTCTCTGAAAAGAGTGGCCTTAAGTTCTCCATTGTCTGCACTTTGATTCTGTGCTGTAAGGAACTATGATGGGATAAAAATGCTGATTTTCTCTATTAGCATGGGTTTATAATCACTTCACACAGAAATACCAGATTGCAGAGAAAGAAGGCAGAGAGGAAGCTGATTCATTGCAAGTTTCCTCCCTTAGTCCAGGTCTTGCATTTTTCAGGGAACCTGGAAAAAATGTTTCTATTTCAACAGTTATAGCATAAACTGAGAAAATGGAAGAGGTATTTCTGGTCAGTTAACACTTCTGACTGGGCTCAGAAGTCCTAATGAATTAGTCAGGGACTGTAATACTGCTCTGAGCAAAGTTTGCAGTAATGACTAATGCCACAGTCACATCTACAGTTACATCTGTAATAGAAATGCAGCACCTTGGTGGCCCTGGAGATTACACAGTCATGAAGGAATGTAGCTAAAATGTGGCTTTGTTTTATGAATGAATGAAGGTTGAGATATTTTAAATGGTTCTTTGGGGGGACCCAGGGTAAATTACTTTAAACAGGCCCAACATATTAAAGGCTAAGCAATCTGCATCAATGATAAAGCACTTAAAAAAGTGGACCATTCAGCACCACTGCCCTCCCTGAAATTGTAGGCCTTGAAATTGTACGGTTTTTAAGACCCCACCTTGGGGTTATGGACAGGCAACCATAAGCTGTCAGACCAGTGCAGATAACAAGCTGTTGGCATTAGTTGTGTCTCATTAAGTACCTGAAACTGCTGTGTAGGCTTATTTCCATCCTGGAGGAGGTTAGCAGTGTGCAAGTAATCAGGTGGAGGAGTTAAATTGGCAGGTGTCATTGGTGCAGAGCTGGTTGCAGCAGCCAGGGTACAATTCATCTTGGCTTGATGGAGGTACCTGTGCGGACAGTCCAGCACAGTCTGAACTTCTCAAAGCAGCTTGGATAAGCTGTCACTGGCTACAAAAAGTATCTGAACAGCTCGCTTAAGGTCAACCGTCCCTTTCATGCAACTCTGTGATCCAAGGCAGTAATTTTTAGGTCACTCAGCCTTTATGTGGAAAGATGGCAAATTGCCTCTTAGGCTGTCCTGGGCCACCCCTGGCTGGGCAGACCTCAGTGTGTTTTATTTGGGTTCCTAATTGTCCGTATTTGGGAGTGTCCTCTTTTCACATGCAAAAACCTCATCCAGAGAAAAATAATGGCTTGTTAGGTTTGTCCCAGAACCCCAGACATGTCCACTGTGCTGGCATGCCCAGGACATGTAATGGTAACTTGTAAATAAATCCAGTGTTTTCCTCATTTCATATTAGTGAGGGTTCTCATGGGCAGGCCTTTCTGCTATAAAGAAATGCATCTGATGGGGGTGGTGGCTGCTCAAGGGACAGGTTCTGGGAGGGAAAGCAGAGGGACTGGGGGGGGAGCTGATCCCAGCCCACCACTCATGGTCACAAGAAATGGGATGCCTAAAGCTGCCTGAGCACCCTGGGAATTCAGCAAACTACAGATTACCTGTGCAAAACACTCAGCAACAGGTCTTTCCAGGAAGCCCCTGGTGAAATACAAGCATCCTTTCTCCTCTTCAGTAGAATTGTTATGCTCCCTTTCTATCACCAAGCACTGCCACTGATAACAGCTTTCCACTAAAGCTGGAGGCATACCTTGGCCAGGTTACAAAGGTGCTCCTTGGGATGAGTCCTTTGAGGAGAAGAGATGGAGGCATCAAGTTAGGGCAAGCTGGAGATGCTTGTGGCTTTTCTTCTGATGGAAGTATGAGAGCTTTCATCACCTTTATCCTCTTGGCCCCCTCTGAGGGAGCATGGAGGGGAGCATGCTGGCAGACTCCCAGCTGCATCCTGAGCTATGCAGCCCAACTATTCTGGGTAACCTCTCCTCTTGAGCCTGATCTATAGCAGAGCTTCAAAATGCTCTCCTCCCCCTTTGTCTGGTCTATACCAGACATGAAGGTTACTGCTCCCCTGGAGTGAGAGGGCTTGGGTTGAATTGAAAGTTTGCACAGAAGAACACCAAAATTAAGATACCTGATACAAAGTCTCAGCAGAATCTGTCTTAATATGTTGTTCATGCAGAGCTACTGACTTTAGCACCTACCAACCCCATCGAAATCACAGGAATCAGTGTGGGGACAAACTGGAAGCAGTATGAGAATTTGTAGGTCAGGATTCAGCCAGTCAGAGGGGGATTTCTGGGACAGTCTCTGCTCCAGTTCCTGGGCGTTGTGAAGTGAGTTCACACACTATGTGGCCAATGCTTTCAGCACCAGCAACTGCGACAAGGAAACACCCACTTTTTTTTAAACAGGCTGCAGCCCGTGCTGTTCTCCTCAGAGCAAATGAAAGCAATGCCAGCTGCCTTGCAGACCGGCCAGCCTGTCTGAGCCCTCCTCCTACTCTCCAGGGGAAAGCCAATTTCCTAATGTACACAGAATTTAGTTGACTAGGAGTGTTTGTGTAGCTGAAATGCCTTGCGTGTGTCATCTATTTCTGCCCTGATCTCATGGAGTACTGAACTTTGAGACTCATTCCTTCTGGCCTTACATATTTTTTATAAGAATGCCAGAGAAAAATAGCAAATAATTTCTATATATTAAATGTCAAATCACAGCACTACTAATAACACACCGTACATCTAAAATTAAAAATGAATTTGTGCTGGAATCCAAGATACGTATCTTACATGAATTGTGAGATTCACTTCTGTGAGTGAAAGAACTATTAGGTTTCTTACCAGACTCCTACTTGACTTTTTTCTTTCTTTTTTTATAACAAGTGTCTGGAATTTACCTCCTCACTCCTTCCCTCATATGGCAGTGGGAAACATTTGACCAGGGTGCTCCAACTGTGCAGCTGATGCAGGGAAACCCTATGCTAGGGCTCAATAGGAATCTGCTGCACACCCACAAACATTGTCTCACTCTGTGGTGCCCCATATCTTACTCAACGAAGCCAGCCCACTATGTTAGTAAAAAAACAGAGCTGATACAGAAGAGAGGATTGTTGGAGGGCACAACCTTAACAAGGTCTCTGTTTCATTCAGCAACACTCTTTGCTGCCTGGTACAAATGGCCTTTAACAGAAATATCAATGCAGTCTCCAAAGTCAGATTTAATTACATTCAGGAGAATATGCATTTAGAGTCATTATAACCACTCGCATGATTTTTGTTTTCTTCTTTAACCCATTTTTGTTCTCGTTTTGTCTTACTTGTAGGTCTGTGATTCAGATACAATGCTTGATCCAGCCTCATCAGTGGAGATGGTAAAGGTTTTAGAAGAGGATCCAATGGTTGGAGGAGTTGGAGGTGATGTGCAGGTGAGTACAACAATTTTCAGATTAACAGAGGGGTTTCAGCAATTATTTGCATTGCAACTGATTTCCCTGCCTGGAATAGCACTGAATATACTAGATGTCTACATACTATATGTGTATATATAATATGTGGTACCATTATAGAGGCTCTTATCATAGCTTGATCTTTCTGTCGATTGAATGGAAACTCTTATTCTTGTACGTGAGCACTGTGTGGTTTTAACACCCATAGCAAGCAAACAAATATTATTCTGCCTCATATATGTAAAAAGAAGGGCACTGGCGTTGTCAGGACTGTTGTGGCATCTTTGAGTCTCTGGGTATAACTGCTTGCCCAAGGTACCAAAGCAAAGCTATAGGGGAGCAGGGAACTGAGAACAGGTCTCTCAAAACCATGTTCAGCATCTCAAGTACTTCTATTATATTACTACTGTCATCCAAGATTGTTAGAAATAAAAGACATTTTGAAATGCTGTGCACTATGCACTCTGTGTGTTGCTGGGTTTCCCCTGCATCTCTGGCAGGTAGGGCAATGGAAAACTCCTGTGTCAGACCAGCTCCACATCTGTTAGGATTTCCAGCATTGCCAAGTTTGGCTGACAGCTACAGCAGAAGACTGTTGGTTCCTTTTGACGCAACTCCTTCTCCTGTATTTTATAAAGAAAAATGTGTATGAATATTTCAATAGGCCTTAGGATCAGTCCCCCATGCTCAGTTGGGCTTTTTATGTGACACAGAGAAGAAAGGCCATCTATATGGGCAAGCACTTACTAATGAATGCCCCAGTAGTCAGAAGTATTTCAGGCATGTGGCTCTCAACTCCAGAAATTGGGATTCACCCAGAAACCTGAATAACTTTGGAGCTCTAGACTGGCTACAACCAGGTATCACACTCACCCTATGCATGTGAGATGCCAGGCATGTGTGAATACAAGTGGAGGGAGGCAGCACAGGTTCAGCTGTGACAGTGAACATTCATAAGCATCTGCAGAGAGAGGTGGGAAGGACATGTGTCCTCTGGGAGGAAAGGTGACACAATGAAGGCTCTGGGCTTTTTTTTTTTCCCCAGTTCATTTTCCAGCGTACACCAAATGCATTTGAGCCAGGCTTGTATCTATCTCCAAGCCCTGCTGCTTCTAAAATATTCTGGAATTAAACTGAAACAGAGACAAGATTGGCCCATGGCCTTCACACCTGACAGAAATTAGGGTCATCAGAACAAAGACTACTCTTTTTTAGTTACAGGGCAATGCTTTCTAGTTGTAGAAGGCCACAGGTCCCCCTGAAAATCCCCACACTGAGAAGACATAGGTTCAAAGCTGGCACAGCCACCCTGCCACACACTTCCTTGCTGCATCTTCTGGCACAAGCTGTGTGCTGAGGACCTGGATGCAAAGCCACGGACTTCTACATCTGCAGGCACTCATACCTCCACTGAGTGTTCAGACTCCTAGACTGTGCTTATGTCGTATTTTAAGTGTAGGTCTGAGCTTCAAGTGAGCTTTGGGGTGTGCAGAAGAGAAAGACTGAAAGCTTTATGGAGGCCAAAGGACTACAGACTCTACTGGAATATCACCTTATGTCTTGGGACAAAGTAACAGGGTTGGTACTGCAGAGGCAGAACAGGTTGTTCCTCAGAGGGCCTACTGTTGGATATGGGGACACAGTCCAGGGTCAAGCCTCTGGGGCCTTACAATACCAAAACTCTAGGGCAAAGACCATGTGCTCAGCTTTTCTCATGCTCCTGTGCGAGAGCTTTAGGAAGGTTGGAAGAACTTCTGTGAGTCCCAAAGATGGGTGTGGGGAGGAGAGCAGCAGGAGGCCATGTCTGGGACTCCACCAGCTCTTAGAAATGTCTGAGTCCAGCAGGTCTTTAAGTGGGGACAAAGGGGAGGGAAGAACGAGACAGAAAAGAAGGAAGCTTCTTGGTGGAGAAAGGAAAATGTGTGAAGAAAAAGAAAATATCTTGGTGGAACATACTTTTGGTAAGGCTTCATCTCACCCTTCCTGTCAACGTCCTGGCTGAGCTGTTTGTGTAACTCCTGGGTTTGCCATGAGCTGGACTCAGGAGTGAGGTTCCCACCACCTTTGGTCCAATGGTTCTCTAGCCTCTGCACATTTCTTATCAATCCAATTTGCATATTTTCTGTCTCAAGAGCTCATCTAAAATGAAAACTTTTTTTATTTTGCAGATTTTGAACAAATACGATTCCTGGATCTCCTTTCTGAGCAGCGTGCGATACTGGATGGCATTTAACATAGAAAGAGCCTGTCAGTCCTACTTTGGCTGTGTACAGTGCATCAGCGGACCTCTGGGAATGTACAGAAACTCTTTACTCCATGAATTTGTGGAAGATTGGTACAATCAAGAATTTATGGGCTCCCAGTGCAGCTTTGGAGATGACAGGCATCTAACTAACAGAGTGCTAAGTCTGGGCTATGCAACAAAATACACCGCTAGATCCAAGTGCCTTACCGAAACACCGATAGAGTATCTCAGGTGGCTGAATCAGCAGACGCGCTGGAGTAAATCCTACTTTAGAGAGTGGCTTTATAATGCAATGTGGTTCCACAAGCACCATTTGTGGATGACCTATGAAGCTGTAATCACTGGATTCTTTCCTTTCTTTCTTATCGCCACAGTCATTCAGCTCTTCTACAGGGGAAAAATCTGGAACATCCTCCTCTTCCTGTTGACAGTTCAGTTAGTTGGCCTGATAAAGTCTTCCTTTGCCAGCTTCCTTAGGGGCAACATTGTCATGGTTTTCATGTCACTCTACTCAGTGTTGTACATGTCAAGTTTACTGCCAGCAAAGATGTTTGCAATTGCCACGATAAACAAAGCAGGGTGGGGCACATCAGGAAGGAAAACCATTGTAGTTAATTTTATAGGACTCATTCCAGTCTCCATTTGGTTTACAATCCTCCTAGGTGGCGTAATTTTCACGATTTACAAGGAATCAAAAAAGCCATTTACTGAGTCAAAACAGACAGTTCTCATCATTGGCACAATACTCTATGCATGTTACTGGGTTATGCTTTTGACTTTGTACATGGTTCTTATCAACAAATGTGGCAGGCGGAAGAAAGAGCAACAACACTACGACATGGTGCTAGACGTATGATGTTTCCGTGGGAAGTTACCCAGAGTTGTAAAGCAACCCAACGACCTTGTAGTATCTGTGGCATCAGACATATGTTGCCAAGGGAAATGGATCACTGCTGCTGGGAATAGGACACATATTCCTCTGGGTTCATTTTCATCCTGCCAAAGTAAGAAAAAAAAACAATTTTTTTTTTTCCAAGGGGGGGAAGACACAAACCACACAGTTTCGACCTGTTCGCAAGAAAATGGGAGAACTTCTATGTTTATGCACTTTTTTATTGTGCATACGCCTGACAGTGTTACGTTCTATATACCTCACTGGTCATGCTTAGGTGTGTGGACAGACAGGAAAGGATTTTGGAGAATTTGGAAAAGGACCTTACAACCCCTTGCAACCTAATTTATGAACTTCTCTTTTTTTATAGTTCTGTTTATAGGAAGGGTCTTTTGTTTTAGGCTGCCAAATGTAATGCCAAAGGTAAATTTTAAGAGGCCATTGGCTGAGCTGTATTTTTATATTATTGTATTATTTGTGTGTGTGTATTTTTAAGCCAACTTTTTTTTTAAATCACATATTTTATATTTTACTATCTGCCAAAAAAAGCTGCCTCCCCAACATTTTGTTCTTTAGCCTTTTTAAATATATTTAGGGAAAAAAATCATACTTTCTCACCTCAAATTTCTGCTGAAATGATATTGTTCACAACAGAAAAAATAAAAAGTCTCTGCATTTTTGCAACTAAAAAGTCTCTCTGCATTTTTGCAACTAATGAATGGTTATTTCTGTGAAAAAGCATTTAAATGTGCTCTTTTAAGACATTTACTAGGAAAGGCCCAACATTGTCAGATTTTGCATACAAGCATATTTGTGCATAAAAAAGGCCAAAGGGGTAGATATGTGCAATTTGGGGTTTTTGTTTAGATAACATTGTAAAAGGGAAATTTGGTTCTCTGCTGAGAGCTTAATATCCCTAACATGCACAATAAACCATAAGGCAAGGCAGGCCTCTCTGCCACTGGAAAAGACATTGCTATAGGAAGACTCCCACTGATTTTATATAGGACTTGAGGAGTCAAAAACTTCTGATCTGGAAAAATACTGGGCACCCAAAAGTGCTGTTGATTTCACTGATGGTTGTAGTTGTTAATACTCTGCTAGTACCAAGCAGATAGTTCAGATTTTTTATTTAAAAAAATACATGGAAGGAAAAACTTATCAACACTTTCAAAATGTGTGTGGTGTACTATAAAATTTCTGCAGTGCCCTTCATATAGTTTACAGAAAATACAAACATCAACTTCTCTGACATCCAGTGTAATACAGACCCCAGTACTGAGCCCAATCATTTGTGTTTGACTAGAGCATATCTACTAGAAAGGAAGCCAATTTTTTAATCAGAAAACATTGAGGCTTAGCAAATTCATCACTTCCTTGGTGCCTAATAATCAGTCTTGGACATTTATTTTGGACCATGGTTTTGAGAAATAATATTCAGGACTAAATTCTGCAATCCTTCACCAGCCAAAGGAATGTGGCATTGAGCCTTAATATACTCTATAAAGAGCAACAGAAAGCCAGCTGCCCTTTTTAGATTCTGGTATTAAAAGCACTGTGGTAAAGCAGAAATCAGCATATGATGCTTAAAGAACTTAGAAGCGTTTTCAGCTTCTCTATTTTATGCAGACATGGATAGATTCTGCTGTAGAATGAACTGCACACACACTACCTTATTTGTCTGATTATCTTGAGGTACATGATTGCTTGAAAGTCATATTAATATTATGTTAATGATTGGAGAATTGATTCATGTTAATTACAAAATAGAACAGTATTAAAAAAAAAGCAAAAGAAAAGGTAAAAATAAAAAAAAAAACTTGGCTATGCCTTTTAACTATTTATGATGTAAGTTAAAGCTTGGGTTAACATTCAGACGTCAAATAAATCTTCTCATTCTATAAAAAGATTGAATAAATTGCCTGTATTTATTCTAGCAATTATTCAATGTCCTTCCAGTATAGGTTGTATATTATAATTGCTACTTTCATAAATAAAATATTTTTGATAAGATCATGACTAATTCATGGTATTTCTCATCAGCACTCGCGCTTTGAAGCCACAAATCTGCACAGTTTGAATGCTGTTGTTGTCATGTCACCAGCCTGATTTCCAAGTGGGAATTTGCCATTGTACCAAGCCATCGAGCACTCATGGAATGTGTGCCTGAGGAAACCAGGGCTGGTCCCTGCTCTGAGAGGCAGCGCAGTACATGGGGAGCACTCAGAGTTTCTGCCCACCTCTGCCAGCAGCTGCTAGATCAATTCGGTCAAAACACTTCCTTCCCTTTTTCCTCAGCTTCCTGATTTGTAAAACAGGAATAGCAATCCAACTTGCAATCCCAAGCAATCCTTTTGGGAAAGCACTTCGAAGTTTATGGCCAAAGTACTTTACATGAGAGGTGATGTTTTCCAACCCTCCTGCCCGCTGAATGTTACCACCCTCCATAGTTGGGGAAGCAGAGGAGGACAAGTATGTGGCCTTCTCCTGCTCCTCATTACTGCTGTTTATCAAGCCCCCTTTGCCCTGACACAGCTGAAGTGCATGTGTATATTTTCTGTCACTGAGAGTTATGGGCAGCAGCCACTGACACAGGGACAGAGGGAGCAAAGTGATATCTCATGCATCTCTCAGACCACAACAGGCTCATCACAGGTCAATTACTTAAGAGACAGCTTCTCAACCCTCAGTGCTTGTTACTCTATGTCTACATACTGTGCCCAGTATTGACTTCCCCAGTACAGGGACATCATGGATAAATTGGGGCAAGTTTGGTCCAGGGACAGTGTGATAGTTTGATTTGAAGGGTCTGAGAGAGCTGGGCTAATTAGGCTGGAGAAGGGATGGCTTTGGCAGGAGGACCCTAAGCCTCCCCAATACCTGTAGGGAGGTTTTCAAGAGCATAGTTCTAGATCTTCACAGTGCTGCTTGGTGTGAAGATGAAAGACAACAAGTTTGAGTGGAAAGGGCTGAGGTTTGAGGTTCAGCCTGGGTATGAACAGGGACTTCTTCCCCCTGAAGACAGTCAGACATCTAAGCAGGTTGCCAGGACAATGCAGCCTCCATCCTGAGAGTGTTTCAAGACTAGACTAAATAACACTGAGGTGCCTGATCTGACCTCAGAGCTGCCCCTGCTTTAAGCAAGAGGTTCAGTTAGTCCTACACTACTTCTCCTGTTATCCTTTCTGAAGTAGGTGCTGACAGCTCCCACCCACACGGAAGTTCATTCCCATCTCTGTTCCCTGCGCTGACCCCAGATACAAACAGCTCAGCAGCAGCTGGTACAGAGTACCCAAAAAATCTGAGCCCGTCCTGTGACTGTGTCACTCTCCTCACTGTGTTTGTGGCTGTTTAAAAAAAGGTTTCAGCAGAAAACTAGACTAGAAAACAGTTCTTAATTCCTGTTTTTCGTGAATAGCAAATATATTTGTGAGATCTCTGTCAAAAGAAGAAAACATGTTAAAAGAAAAATTTGATCTTATCAAATTCATTTCGGACTTTTTTAAAAACACTGGGGTTTTTTTCACCTCTGATAGACAGATGGTGCTGAAAAAATTCCCACAAACTATGAATGCTATATAAAAGTCTAAAAAGAATATTTTAAAAAATGCAATGAATTGGCAATATTTCAAGTTATAAAGCATTTCCATAGTAGAGTAATTTGGATTTGAGAGCATCTGTTTGCAGAGGTCAGATGTGAGTCAAAACCTATGATAATCAGAGGTGCAGCAGGGAGAAGGACCCCTCCTGTTCTGTCTGCTAACAAGCTTCATTTTGGCCAAGAATCAGGTTTCTTTCAATGGGAAATGCATGAATATGTAGCAGAAATTTTCTAGGAGGCAGAAAAATTCCTGTCAGACACATACTGCCAAATATGTCCTGATGCACAAGCTGTTGAGAATCTGTCTGTTAAAAAATTTGGTCTGAATTTTATTCTTAGCAAGAGATATGATGGTGAAAAGGAGACAAAAGCACTGAAAGCTGTTGATGTGGTTTGGTATTACTGACATTGAAGTTGGTATTACTTCTTTGAAGTTAAAATGATTATCTTAAATATAGTACAGTTTTCCTCTAAATTTTATTTGGCCTAAGTTTGCTATTTTAGTTTTGTATCTGATGGATGGGTGCCACAAGTTGTTGCTGCTTCTTCCAGCTATGGAAGAAACATATTATACTTTATATAATATAGTATTCTGTCTCTGTCAAATAAATCCCACTTACTCTCCTAGAATAACACCAAGATTTCTATAAGTTACCATGACTGCATACAGGAAAATAACCTTGTAGTTACATTTAAAATAGATAAATGAGAGACCCAAGCCAAGTTTCTGAGCTTTGGTACATGATAATGCTCCGTACCGTTCAAGTGTAAATATAATCCATGGCATGTTTTTGCCATGGGCCAGAAAGTCCTGCCCCAGAAAGTGCTGGACACAGCGTGGATTGATATATGGAGCAGGAAACAGCCTGGTTTGGGAGACCGTAGAGCTTAGGTGTGATCCCTGTCATCAGTTGTTCTCAAGATTGGCAATAGTCCCTGGCTTTTTTTTTCACTGGATTGTGTATAATATCAATACCCCACCAAGGAGGAACAATGCTTATTCTCTCAGGAGGTCTACAGATGTGATTAGTTCTGCAGCTCTTGAAAACACCTTTCTTTTTTTCCTTTCCTTTCCTTCATGCATTTTCTAATCCCTTTGGTCACGAGCAGTCTGGATCCCTTTCCCCACCCTCGACGTGGGGGAGCCCAGCTCTAGTTCCTTCTCCATCTGAAGAACCATTCCGACGTCTTGAGGGATGGGGAAAGGGGACTCCAGTGACAGGGTGACAGGGTTTTTCAGGCCCCGAGCCTGGAGGGGAGAGGTGCTCCCCCCTCCCCCCAGCACCCACGTGGCCCCATGGCTGGTACAGAGACAGCACACCGGGCATGGAGAGGAGGCAAGAGAGTGTTTATTGTTGGGGATGTCACATTTATAGGGTTAGGGAGAATCACAGGTTAACCAATTAGAAGTCTCAAGGGGCTTACAGGAACACCCAATCACAGGAAAGGGTTAACAAGGACCAATGGGACACCTCAGGACACCTTGTATGGGAGACAATAGCTTCACAGGGGGGTGTTGGGAAGAAGAAACACGTGTTTACAAAGAGACCACAAAGAGCCATCCTAAGACATGTTCAAACAAGTTTCTCATCAGACTTAGTGCTACATCCCACCCCTTTTAATTCCTTAAAGATGAATATGTCTTTATTGATATATGGATTTTAAATTTACCCCATTCTCTTAGTGTCTGAGGGTGTCCCTATAAAACAGAATTTAAAAATGTTTTTATTGATGTATTCATAAACAAGTTTTTCACTTACACAAACTTCCAATTTACTGCTGAACCAAACAAACTACTTATTGCTGTTAATTTTAGTTTCAGGAAGCAAGAAAAAACACTACCCAGGGTGTAGGACCCACTTGCTGGCATTAATACTTCCATCACTTCTTTTACATGGCTTCCATGGCTTCCCTGCTGAGCTGACTTTCTCCTGGTACTTCAATTTGCTCCAGGTGTGATACACCCTGTAGAAATGAAATGGCTATGACAGAACTTTTTTTGGCTGCTTCTTACAAGTGTCAGTGAGAACAGAAAGCATTAAGAGCTTGCCCGTGATCAGTGCCGTTTTATATAACAGAAGAGGGTGACATTTGGAATTTAACATTATCAGTCACATTATTAAAGAACCCACAGAAAAAGCATGTGCAAGAGTGACAGCTAGCAAATGAATCACAGGAAATTAGATTTTGGTAGTTTCTCTGCCCATATAATTATCTATTTCATATTCTTTATGAGTGAAATCAGCACTTTTTACTATGCCTTGACCCTACAGCACTTTGGGGACACATAGAACACCAGAGCCATGAAGAACTGAGATGAATGTGACTAAAAATACTTTAAATGGGTAGCTTGCTCCAAATTAATTATGAGATTGTGGCCTGTGTATGCTCTTCAAAATTGCTCTTTAGCTTTCCATACTGATTCTTTTTAATGAATGTATCTTATAGGCTGCACCTATCCAGTGAGTTGATGCTGCAGATCACCAGTGATTTCCATCTGCCCTCATTATTCATGGCCTTCCACAAAAATTGCACAGCATCTTTTCAGCATGGGTTGGTCCTGACCTGGATTCTGCCAGCATCTATGATATCGGGAAAACCATGACAGTACTTAGAAATGTCTTAGAAGACATTTCAGTATCAAAAAATAAAGTCTGTGAAGATCATGGGAGAGGGCTCCTCCAAAAAAAAGAGGAATCATTTGATAACAGAAATAGAACTCCAGCATTGCACAGTACACAAAATGTCTATTTTGTGCTATACAGTAGAGCAACATACCTTTTTGGAGAGGGGGTTTTGGGTGGGGCTTTTTTTAGGGTGAATGGGGAGTGGAGGGAATGGAGGTCTGGGGAGGTTTTTTTTTTAAATGACCACCAATAAGACTTGCTGGCAGCTCTTCCTGGAGATAGAAAGAGGAGGGAAAGCGGATGGTTAATGCTGTGATCTGCCATCTGGCTGAGCATGTCAGGTAAAGAGATCAAATGTTCAGGTGTAAAATCTATGGTGCTTGACTCCAGCCAAGAGAAAATTCAAATAAAACCACCAAAAAGGGATATCCATGTACCTCTGAACATGGATACACCCCAGAAGTTTAATGTAAACCAGGTATGATACTCCCCCCTCCTTTTTTTTTTTTTTGGGTAGGACTTTAATACAGCTTATTTCTTGTGCACTAGAAGTCTGACCAAGATGCGCTCACACGATCACAGGTGTACTATATGGAGGTACCCTCCTACAGGCACTGGAGGAAGATACTGAGCATCTACCCCCTACTGCAGAGCACATTAAGCTGAGGTAGTTGCAGGTGTGCCTCCGAACATGCACTGTCTCTGTACAGGACTTTGCACCGGCCAGAACTAAAATACCTGCCTCACGCTGCCAGCATCCACTGTGCTCAGGATGTTCCTAGATGAACAAGAAACAGGCTGTTGGCTGAATGACTGCATATTCCCCTCTGAAGCAACTCCAGTGCATGACAGGCGCATAGGTTGCACATATGATGCATCCAAGTGGTAAAACAGACCATGCTGTACATGCAGCAAACCCATATTAGCCAGGAATCACAGGAGACAGGTGTGCAACTGAGACATCTATTCCTGGCAGCAGAGGAGAGAGAAGAGGGGTTTCATCATTATAAGAAGCATAAATAAGGTGTAAATAAGCTATCTGACTGCACAGCACCTCCCTTTGTGGCCAGATGAGCGTTGCTGTGGCTGCTCTGCCTGGAGGCATTGGCACATCACCGTGTTACCCCAGGGGAAAGAGAGATCGAGCCTATAGTACCTTATGCTGGGTGCAGTTGGCAGAGCACATGGTCTTCCCTCTTGGCCCACTGGACGCAGTTCACTCTTTTGCTGACAGAGCAGCTGCTTTACACATACTGCAGCATGACATCACGCTCACAGGTAGCTGCCAGATCCATTAATTTCAATTTTTATAACTATTAGCCTTTAATTCTAGTAATTAATGATTTGATGGTCATTTGGCTTAACACAGTTCCAGTTCTAAAGTACATGCTGTAATCGGTTGGATTTGTTCCATGGAGAATAAGTCATGCCCCCAGCACAGTGTACTCCCCAGGTATCCTGACAGATCTCACGTGAGTGAGATCTGTACCTATTGGGGAGCCCATGTTGCCCACAGCTGCCAGCTTGGCCCCTCTTGTGCTTTGTCGTTGCTCTGATTGCTCCTTATGTTCTTAATTAAATTAAAGGAGTGTGAGGTTCTGGCCAAATTAATCATGGCTGGGAATCAACGTTCATATTTCCCTTTCAGCTTTGAAGTCTGTCTAATCTCTCCTGTTATCACTATAATATCTGAGATGTGATGAGGGCTTTGTAAGTACACAGATTAGACAGATTGAGAAGTTAATAGGGACATATGGGTGTTGTTTCTCAGCCATTATTCTCTCTGTAATTGTGGTGGAAAGAATCTGTCAGCAGAAATGCACTCCCCAGTAATACATTGCTGCAGCATGTTGGTAAATGTTGCGGAGAGTGCTGGTCTGACAGAATGTGTTCTGCACACACGATTGATCACTCCATACCCTTTGTTTGGGTTTTTTTAAACACCTAACCAGCGAAGGAGTCACTTGGAAATATATCTGGCATTGACTTCAGCTTGCCAAGAACTGTATGAAGTTTTCTGATCAACCTGCTGTTGAAATAAAACAAAAAGCTTATTATCTTTGCTGTTTTCTGCCTGTGACTTTTGGGTGATACACTATGAGCTAAGAAGTAAAGCCTTGGGAAACTCAGCATCACTGCACAGGACACCTGCATCCTTTTGTTTTCCAGCCACTTCCTCAAATCTAATTTGTTACTTCTCTGTTTAAATCAGCACAGCCAGGCAGGTATAAAACTAAAGTCTTAACCACCCACAGCAATTACACATTATTTTTCATAAGATTAGGCAGGAAGCACTCCATAAATTCCAGTAGTTAACACTTGTTTTAATTGAATTGCTCCTGGAGTTTGAATGTAACTGGTATTCCTCTGCTCTGATGGTTGTTTTTCCCAAAACATGGCTGCATAACAACAAACAGATGTTTCCCAAGGGAGACAAGCCCACGTTTTGAGTGATGGTAAAGCATGCCTCTGTTCTGTACATTTATCAAGTACTTCCACATCTAAAATATCTGGAAAAATATTTTTGGTTCAGCTACATTTAATCCACTGGCATTAACAGAAGTTTAAAAAGATCTTGCAATTATCTGGAGTTTAACACATATTAAATAATTTGGTCCTGATTTGTCTTCTTGTCCACAGGTGAAACAAGTCATCGGGATGCAGAGACACTTGTTTTTCTAAGAAAATCAGAAAAACAGATAATGGATCATTCCTTAGATTCATTTAGGCTGCAAAGCATACATAGTACAGTATCTTAGCAAAGCAGCTTTTACCTGCTTCTATGAGGTAAACTACTAAAATAACTTGCCCAGGACAATACTGTGCTTTAGAAGACTTGTATGTAGACTGATGATAAATACTTCATATTGATTTAGAAATAGCTGAGGCATGCAAGATGCTCAAACCTTTATACCTGCTGCCATAGGATATTTTATGTTTTGCACCCTCACCTGCTTTAGCACCAGGTCAGCCAGGCTAATGCAAACCATACTTATCTATGCTAACTTCAGATTAAATATTTGAATAAGGATGTTCAGGCAAATATCACTCTCAGTCCCTTCTATGACCCCAGCTGTGGAGGCAATGACAGCAGCCAACAGCCAGGGTTATTTACTTCTTCAAGAATTACAGCTACATCAGAAGGCACTCTCTGTCTTTGCCCTGATACATGTAGACTGTAATCCAGCTGGCATCATCCTGTGCTGCTGCTGCCAAACTTCTGAGAGGGAGGGGCTGCATTTTTTAAAGCCTTGTCTGCACATGTCAGTTTATTTAGTATATGTTAAGTCATTTATTTTAATCAAATAGATCAATGAAACTCTTGAGAGTTTACTCAGGCACACCTGTTTTGTTTTTTTTTTCTTTTAAGCCTGTATTATTCAGAATCAAAGCCAAAAAAGTCATTCTTACACCACAGTAAGTCTGTTCAAGAGTAGAAAAGGCCTCCCGCATGGATTGTCCTATATTATTACCATGTTCATACAAATAGTAAAATTCAGACAAGCCACAACTCATTTCAAACAGGAACATAAAAGCACTGAAGTGCTAGAAGGAGCAGTCTTATATTACTTATATAGGAGCAGAATACTCTAGAAAAGCAGGTTCCAACCCACAACTCTGAGAGCCCTCAAAAACTGGTTGTTTTCAGAGGAAATAAGTCAAAAAACAAGACCAGCAGGCAGAGCCGAACTTGTAACTTCAGCGGTTTTGTTTGTAACTTCCACCCATGAGCTAAATGAAGGTTTAAGAGAACTGAAGAGGGTTTTTTCCCATCTCTAATGACTATGAAATAAGTCACTGGTGAATTTCTTCTTGTTAAATTCAACCCTAATGATGCTTCAGTATTTAGCAGAAAGGTAAGAAATTACCCATTTAAGGAACTCTGAAGTGCTGTGAAATGCATTCCCATTTAACACATCTCTGATAAAAATAAGACTCCTCAGAAATTGTTTTCCACTTAAAGATCTGAGTATGCTTGTTAATTCTACAAATAAAGATTCTGTGCATATAAATGCTCAGTGAAATCAGATTCCTTCCAAAGTATTTGTTCTCAGAAAAGACAGATTAGATAATTTTATAACTTACTGTTTTCTATTTTCCTTGCTTTTCTCCTTGCCTTCCTTTTCATGATGTCAGCCTCCAATCCACTGGAGGCTCCCATGTTCCTAGAGAGTCCCTACTGGTCCAAAAAAAGCTTTGTGTTAACTCAGTGAATGCTCAAAGCCATGCTCACTTGCATACGTAGCTTTTCCGGCACAGTCTTTCCTTTTAGGTCTGACTATAGATATTGGCTAGGAGTCCACAGGAGGCACATGGGCTGGAGTACCTCAGTTCCTATCAACTGTGCCCTCTGCTCCTTCCCCTGAGCTTTAACTAGTTCCCAAGCTATAGTCCAGAGTTACCCTCCATACTCAGGCAAACACAACACCAAAAATATGGAGTTGAATGATGAGTTTGAAGCTTTCTCCACCTGTTCTCTCAAACGCCAACCAAACTTAACCTTTCCTTCTACATTTATTGTGGAATCGAATCTTTAATTTCACCTCTTCTCCCTGACAAGACTATTTGATTTCAGCTGTTCGAGCTACCAGAACTGAAAGAAGGTAGTTGCTGCAACACTGTTTAGGGTGGTTCAGAGCACTTTACATCCTCTCTCTGAATGTACTGTGCAGCAGTGAGAAATTGAGTCTGTGCTGCTGTTAAACCTTGAATCAGTTCTACCTGTAAGACAAAAGATGATTCCCTTTGTTTTCTTTCCTAGACCAACACAAGACTTAATGAATTCAAGACGTGTATGTTCAAAGTCAGCAGGGACACTAGGATAATGGGAATTACCTAATTGACACATACCACACCCCCCCCCCCCACTTCATAAAATCCAGTCTCAAATTGACTAGTACCATGTTTAGAAGCAGGCTTTTCACAATGTAACAACATGAAAAACTACTACAAGTTTCTGGTCCAGCGTTACATAGCTATGAGTCTAGTCTTGTGAGGTACTAAGCCCATAGATCTAGCAGAGAAGGCAGTGAACTCTGCCTGCATCTACAGGTCTAAATTCAGTGTGTATTTTGCCTGAGGGAAGACTATTATTTTTCATTTCACTTGTCTTAATAAAAATTCTTTGAAGTGCTAATTATTCTTCTGCTGCCGCTTGTTGGTATATGCAGAATGTACTGCTTTGTGATATTTCTATCTTATCTGTTTACTATTTTCTAGTGAGTGGCTTACTATGAGCAATTCATTCCTTCATTTGCTCTTTTACCTTCTTGTACTAACATTTGAGTTCAGGGTGGAAACTTCCACTTCTCTGCTGGAAGAGATCAGACAGTTGACAGAATTTTTGCCAAGGTATACAGAAGTTTTACAGGGGCTTTTTCTACCTACTTGGCTATTTGTAGCTTACTTGGTCCTCTTATACTTTTAGTCAAGATATGATCAGTACTCTCAGAAAGGTTGCTTTTTTTAGGTTTGGTGTTGAAACCAGGTTTTGTAAAACCCCACAAATTGTGTTAGCTGAGCCACACACCAGAGTGCAGCATATTTTAGCAACTGTCTTTTATGCACTTCATTAAGTTTAAGAGTAACAAGCATCTCAGTGTTCTCCATAATGAAAGGATTCTTTGAGTGTTAAATACTCCTTTGGTTGTTTTTAATCAAGCTTAATATGTGTGAAATTTGTGGGAACGACAGTCCCATAGACTAACAGCAACAACAGGTACAGCCAGAAATCCCGACTTGCATAACATATCCATAACATAACACCAGTTTTCTTTACCTTTGACCTACTCAGAAGATCTCGGTAATCAATTTTGCTCTCACAGACATTCACTTGGGGTACTCCCTGTTGTCTTTCAGCAAGGATACTCACAGGTAGCTTTTTGACATAGGAGCTTCAGGAGAAGGTGTAACATACCACCTGGCTTCCTTACACAATTCAACTCACTGCAGAACCCTGTCTATGCTTTTATGCTTTCACAGCTGGCAAAATGGGCAAGACCTTTTCACAGTTGGGCAGTGCCATGTTATCCACCTGCAGGTATTCTGGGGGGCTAACTTGTCAGTTAGATAATCAGATTTCAGTAAAAATCTCCCAGCTATGGATATCTTGAAGTAAAGACACAGAGCAAGTGGGACAGGTTTATATATTTGTTTCAACTTCACTTAAAACAATAGGCTTGAGGTGTTATTTGCCCTGTTAATTTCAAAGGGTTGTTAACTAGATGCCCAGTGCTGATAAATGTCATCACACTATGTCCTTTTTACAGTATGTTCCAGATCAAAACCTTGAACTGAGCACATGTACCCTTCTTATGTTGCCTGCTTACAGAGCAATTATGTCCTGGGCACATTTTAGCCACTGCAGAGCCAGGCAAACCCATCTTAAGCTGCCTGTCCCAGGGGAATATGTCTCAAACAGACTTGGTAGGACTCAAAAAGCATCGCAGAGGTGAGGAAAAGAAGAGTGGGGAATCCTAGGAAGCTCCAGCAAAGAGGAACACAAGCAGGAGCGTCCAGCAGCCTTTTCCAGTGACATGACCCAGGCAGAGTGTTCACCTCTCAATGGGCTGCACTCAGCTGTGCAGCAGAAAAAGTATTATACAGTAAAGCACATTATATTTACAGCCCATTCAATGCTACAGCTGGTCTTGTAAAACTGCCTGCAGACATAATGGGCTGACAAATATATTCCAAAGACTGTACAACAACATAGCTTAAAATGAATCATGATTGCTATGTAAATCAAGTGCAAAATCCATTTTAATGCTCTGAACTGTATTTCCCCCCTTTTTTTTTATCCTTTTCCATTCCATATTCACTTTGGACTCTTTTCCTGCCTTGCCAGAGCAGTCTCCCAGACACAGGGACATCTTCTGTTGTTTACTCAGTAGCAGTGAAACATTTTCATATAACTCCTTCCTTGATGATAGACAGTTTAAAACCAGGGAACTTGAAGGCAGAAAATGTTGGTGAGGTTTAAAATACATAAGTACATATATATGTTAATATACATATTTTTGTATAGTTTGTATATATATTTGAATGTAAGAGGAAGAATAAATATCACTTTTCCAGCCATAACTCAATAATGAACTTTTAACAACAAACTCAACAGCTTTTAAAATTTTAAATGAACTAAATTATGCAAGTTTCAGTTTTTCTGGTCATGTCCTATCTCTTCCAACCAAATGATCTCTGCTCTTTCCCATCTCTGTGTTCTCTCCCCTGACAGCTTCAGACCTGTCCATTTCTTCTCTCACCACACAGACGCTTTAGTAAAACTCGTGTTTTTTTCACACACCTGGCAAATTTCTGCTTAGATTTTAAAAAGAGAAGAGAAAAAAATGTTTAGTAAGCTGTTTTCACTCCCAAATTTCCTGAATGCAAGGAGTAGGAAAGACATATGTTCTTAGTAAAACCACACATCCCGAGGGACGAGGCCTGGACCCCTGGAATAGCTTTTAGCACTCAGCAAGATGGATCTACTCTTCCTTATCTACTCCACTGAGAAAGAAAAGTTGAAGTGAATTGCACTGTGTCAGTGCAAAAGCAAAGTGAAGCAGCAATGCCTCACATATTCTTTCCCTATGATTTCCAAACTGTTTGAGCAAAATCTAACCATCAAGCCTCACTGAGCTGAAGCCTCTCTTTTGTTCTTCATCTCCAGCTTGAATGATCCCAGATTTTCCCCAGATCTTCAAACACATCCCCTTACACTCTCTAGCCTCCACAGAAAAAGGAAAGCTGGCAACTTCAAGAGCAGCGGCCACTCCTCCCCGCTCGGAGGCCACTGCACATCTCTGCTTTGATGTGGCTGACCTCCTCTGAACTGGAGAAGACTGTTGCTTCTCAACTCAGATTTCCCCAGAGGCAATGAATTATCCTGACAACTGACTACTGACAACCAACACCTCCCCAAAGGGCTCTGTCCTACTGTGGGAACTGACACTTCAATGGGAAACTTGGATGTATATCCCAGGCTGGAAGTGGGGCACTTGGTGCTTAATGAATGTTTCTATTTTGCTGAGAAACAACCACAGGCCAGAGGGTCTGAGCTGGAATCTGAAAGTTTGAAAGTGTTTCGATGTGAGGACTCATCTGGTCTTGTGACAAAACAGAAGCCAATTGTGAAATCTGAAAATATTTCTAAATTTCCCAATTTCTAAATGGTCTTTAAGATCACTTCAATGTGTCACTTCAACCCGAAGCCTCCATGGGTCATTGGTTTGTGACTCCCTTTACTTCCTCTTTTGTGCCATCCTTCCCATGCACATCTCCTCCACTTTCCACTTCGAGCGAATAAGAATTTATGAAATTATTTTTCTTTTTTATGAGGCTCTGTCAGCAAAAATTTTGCAGAAATGAGAAGTTTTGAAGACAAAAATGGTCATAGTTTTTTATAAAATAACTTCTGTTTTCACATCTATATTTTTGTCCTGAGGAATAAAAAATCAAATTGCATAAGGAAAATCGGAAATGTTGTATTATTTTTAAAGTTTCACATACTAAATCCACTCTTATTCTTCCCCAGCTGCAAGCTTGCACGTGGGCAACACAGTAACACATTCAAAAGACTATTCACAATGTGTGATTTAGGGCTGATCCATTCTATGCACGAGGGTTTTAGGTAAAGAGCTAGGGGGTTTTGTTATGGTATATTACACCAGGAAACATTCAACTGAAGAAACCCACTTGAATTATTAAGCCTAGTCCACCATCATAATTAAGTCTGTGTAGTGCAGGTGGCTTGACAGATCAATCAATCCACCCCAGCTATAAAATAATTCCCCTGGAAAGAAAGGAAAATAAAAAGGCATCACTAGTGTCTCATATTAGTTTGGTTAAAAGCACAAGATGTTCTTTAGAAGTTGAGTACCAATACATAAAAATAAAATGCCTCTTATCTGCCATCATCGCTTAGGACATATTCCTTCTAGCACTGGATTTAGTGGTAAGTCTAACCTTGGGCACATGAAGTAGACCAAAATATCTGAGAGCAGAAATATTTTGGAGTGCCATTAGGAACAGCCTACCTATCAGGTGTACTGGGACTATTCACCAACCCCAGATGTTATTTTGTCAATGAATGCAATGAAGCATTAAATAAGACACATCAAAAGCTAGATCCTAAGTTTGAAAAAATCGGTTTTATTTGGCAGATTTATGTTGACTTACACCAATTAAACACATATTGAGTTTTGGATTGCATTCTATACAATACTCACACAAATTCACGTTTTACTATACTTTAACAATACTTTTTTCCAGCAAACCAAAATGGGCTTGAGCTCGCCTCTTAAAAGAATATAAATTCTTCTGCAAAACTCAGCTTTGAGAATGTCCTGTTCCCTTCTTCAGTGTCACTGATGGGCAGCAAGTGATTGCAGCTGATAGTATCTGCTAGCCAGAGGATATGAATGTGCTAATCTTACTTCCAATATAAACAACAGTTGGGGCAACTTTTTGCAATGTAAATGGTTTGTTGGGTGCATTTTATGACACAGCTTGTGTCATCACAAGCACTGGTCATTGTTTGCTTTTCTTTAAAATTAAGTCAAAGTATTTCACGGCATTGTTTGGCACCAAAATAAATTAGGTCCATTTGTGTATAGTTTAGGTGCAAGTGTGCACGTAGGCATTTGTGCTCAGTTTTTAAAAGAGATGCAATTTTCAAGAATTCAGAAGACATGAACTGCATATAAGGACTTAGAGTTTTCTCAGTAATGAAGACGACTAAATATACAGAAGAAACAATGCAGGGCTTATTTTTTTACTCCCCACTTACTGAGACATGCTTTAACATTGTATTTTCAGGCATTTGTTTCTGTCAAAAAAAGATGGATATTTACCTTGGTTGCTTATTGTTTGCTTGAAAATTGAGCTTCACTTTGTTTGGATGAGTTTGAGACTATCAAGCTGCCCAAAACAGCCCAAAAATCTGCAAGTCAGAAAAATTGGATTTGAATCTGTTTGTTTTTTTATCCATAGTAATTTTGAAAGACACTTAAAAACTGCTATTAACTGAAGTGAACTTCACATTTGCAGTCACTGAGCTCACTGAGAGATGAAAGGGTCCTCCTGGCCATTACTCAGCACTTTCCCTTCACGTTGCCCTGTCCCACCATGGAGGTTATTAACTTTTTACAAGTGCTGCTCACATCCTCCCTTTGATGGATGGTGCTAAGCTTGTACTTAGATTACAGGATTTCCTAGCCAAAGCTGTTTTGTTATTGAGGGGGAGGAAATTTTAGCACAAGGTGGTTTTTCATATCAACCACTCCATTCTCCTGACAAAAATTTACATGGGGAGTCTGCTTCAAGGAGTTTTGCGCCACACCAACCTGAGGCCTTAATGGAAGGTCACGGGTGCCCCACACACAGGGTGCAGTCGTAGGTTTTGGACTAGTCCTCCCCTGCTTTTTGTGTCCAACCGCAAGTTACAAGGGGGCTTTGCCCTGGGGCTTTCAATGCTGCTCTCTTGCAGCTCCCACAGAGATGCAGGAAACATGGCGTGACCCGTGGGAAGACTTGAGTGAGAATAGAGGGGAAGGGGGCAGAGAGAGGGGAAAGAAAGCACCCTTTAGCCTTTCTGAAACTCTTGTCCTCTTTCAAACTGAAATTAAAAAGGAAAAAAAAAAGAGAAGGTGGAGAGGGAGGCCAGAGGGAAAGAAATTTCCCTCCCACCTCATTAGTCTCTGCTCACTGTAAACTCCCAGTTGTGGCCAGCCAAGCTCCCACCCTTCTCTGCCCTCTGGCCTCTGCACCTAAATTTCTCACAATCTTCTTCCCAGCTGGAAATTAAACAAACAAACAAGGAAACCAGCCTGAATAAGAATGTCCCATTCTCCTTTATGGATTATATAGAAACAAAGCATGGCTGGTCTTCACCATCTCTAACTTTCTGTGATTTCCAGCTGAATTTTCATGACTCATGAACTTACTTTTCAGTTTAAAAAACTTACTGGCTTTATTTTTTTTTCTTCAGTGGAAAAAAGCTGACACCAGATGTTTCTTTAGACCCTTCCCTGTCCTGAGTGAGTAAACACCAGAGAGAAACAGGCGGTTCTGTCATCTTGCTCCTCTCCAGAACACTAACAGTTTTATCACTTAGTTAAGAAATTTAAACTGCTACCAACTGCGTTTCCAGCTAAAGATATGTAAGTCTTCACTCTTAAAATTAAATAAAAGTTTTTGCTCATGAATAATACGTCTGTTTATGAGCAGTGTGGTATGATGCACTGATACAATAAAGCTCTTGTGCTGTCTGAGTCCTTGGCTCCAATGAGCGTGTCTCCTGGCCCAGGAAAGCAACAGCCCTCACTAACAGCCGCCTGTCAGTATTTTTAAACCTCCTCTCCTAAAATAACATGTCAATGTTTGCCTACTGAACTTACAGGAAGGCTGAATGAAAATTTGTGGGCACACTACTGTAAATGGATTTTGTCACGGTTTTTATGATGTCATCAGACTATTTATTGTGCTGTGCTGAGAAAGTGAGTGAGAATTGCACTTCCCCTTGTGGCCCCCTCACCTCTGAAGGCATTTTTGAACCCTTTTTTTTTTTTTTTTTTTTAACGCCTCGCAAAGTAGGGGGTTGAAATTGTGGACAGCAAACTACCACTCCTCAGGTGAAGGTGAGCAGGTTGGATCCGTTCTGCCAGCTGGCATTCAATCTTGCTGTGTTGTTTACAAGCAAATCATAAAAAAGCACCACACAGACAATTTTCATTCCTTCTCTGTCAGTAATGCCACTACATTTGTTTAGCAACTAGGCATGGGACTGTGGTGCTAGCCAGTATTTTATATTCTGGTAAAAATCTACTTTTATATCAAGATATTTGAAAGAGAGGGAAGAGTAAACAAGCTCTCATGTCCCAAGATGTTTTTGTACCAAGACCACTACATCTGCAAATTACAGGTATTTCAAACTTTTCTTCAATTATGCACACATAAAATATTAGATCACTGCATGGTTAGCAAATATTATTGTAATATCACCTTTCATGTAGAAAAATGTCAGTTACTTCTACCTCAGTCTTTGCTTAACAAGTAATTCAAAGAAGAAATCCTGAGCGTAGGAGTTTTTTCAGCTTACCAAAATTGTTTAAAATTAGGTTTCACTCTATCCTCCTTCTCCAGTCTGTATCTTCTCTGTATCTTCTGTAAGCTACTCATTCATTCAAAAATACATGCCTGGTTTCACCTTGACACAGGTAGATTCTTTTCCAGCAGGATCCTGGGGTGCCTCAGGCCAAGACCTAGTGGTGTGAGTGATTTTCACTACAGGCAGTAAAACACATTTTATGCATATGTGCATTTTGCTGCAGAAGTTCTCTCAGTCATTTGCATCACAATTCCCAGAGCTATGTCTTCGCCTCACAACCTCAGGGGTTTGGGTTTCAGCACTGGTGTAGGTGGAATGTGTTTGTAAATGGTGAGGATTTCAGAGTGCAAAGCCATCTGATACAGGTCTGGGGGACATCTGGGGGGGAAGGCAGTGCTGTCTCACACTGTCAGTGGGAACCAGACCCTGGAGCAAGCCCTCCAAGAACTGTAACTGGTTTAGGTCTCAAGAAAAACCAGTTGCTTCATGCTGGGAGAGATCCTGAGTGAACACTAATGCACAAAACCTGTGGGTGATGTGGGGAGGGAAGCTGGGACAAGGGATGGAGTAGGGGAACTAAAATAACCAGGAAGTCTATTTGTAAACTGCTGTTTCAGTAGTGCCAAGATCTTCAACTTAATCTTAAATCTGATTTCTCCTTTGGTCTGCAGGAGCCTGTCAATGCAGCCCTTCCTGTGGAAACCACATACCTGAGTGTGCCTCCTAGCCAGAGTGTGCTTAAATAACTTGCAGAACTAAGAGGCAGGCACGAGGAGAAGGACACCTTCTTGGACAATGATATTTGTGAAATATTAAGACAGAACATGATAGACTTCAGGGCTGCAGTAGGGCTGGGGTTTTGTGGTAGGGTGTCAAAAGCTGTTCCTGGTATTGTTTTGGTTTCCTTCTGAGCATGCAGAGTTGCTCTATTTCCTTCAGAACTGCAAGCCATTCAGATGGATCAGGGTGATAAATGGTGAGAAATTGCTTTGCAATTTAGCAACATATGGAAAACATACTTTGAAAACTGTATTCATTTGTCTTTTAAAAGGTGAATGTGGAGGTTTTCTAATCTTAGGCATATTTTTGAGTCTTAATTTCCCAGTATAGATCTATGTCTTGATTCCATCAGAGTTAAATTTAATATTATATTTGTTTTGCAGTCAGGAAAAAAAATGCTTTATCCTTGCTTGTTTCACATTTCTGCACCATTAATTCGTGGTAATATGACTTTTTAATTTATAAGGTGACTTTTGTTGTCCTCTTTCAGTCAGGACTTTATAACAATAGCAGACTGAGAAGTGAAGACTAATTCCTGTCCACTTAGACAGGATGAGCTGCATCTATGCTTCAACATACACATCCAGACCACCCTACTGCAGCCAGTTGGCATTGAATCACCTCTTGCTCTTACTTTGCTGGTGAAGGAACAGGGTCAAACAGACTGGAAAACTCCACACTCTGAAATGAGCTTTTAACTCTTGAAGGATGACAGCATTTAAGTGGATGATCTGGATGTGGACTACAGCTCTGATAATATAGCTACTCTCTAAATAGAGAGCCATTAAACACTAGTTTAACTCTGGATAGAGATACAAATTGTTTGAACATTAGTTTTCCGAGTGTTTACAAAGACCATGTTATTATAATATGATGTCAAAAAAGTGTGGCAGCCTAGATCTTAGACAAAATGAATAAGAAGATAAAGGAATGAGCAGAGACTTTGTGCTATTGATGGAATCACCAAAGCACTGTGAGTTAGATACAAGCCATTCATTTTCTCTAGTATCCAACAAAATGCCCATGCAGTAAGCAATTCACACAATAAGAGCAATCCATTGCTGCTGTATTGTATCACTGCATACTAACAAAACAAAACTGTGAAGAATGGTTGGTTTCCTTATTAATCCAAACCCTGGGATGAGTTTAGGAGCTCCAAAGAAATGTCGATGCTCTCTTTATCATGAAGTGTTATCAAGGCTGGAAGTCCTTGTCCAGGCATAGTTGCACTGGAATCTCATTCTATTACTTCATTCTTTGTCATTTCAGGGGATGCTGGTTCTTACTAAGTGGGATGAAGGAGTCTTCCTCTTGTTGAAGGCTGCATGGTCTTTTTGAGCACTCCTGGATGTCCACACTAGCACACAGCACAATGCCAAACACAATTAGTGCATCCATACAAAATATGGCCCCAGGCCTTACATAAGGAAGTGGTGGGAATACCCATCCATGGGCTGTAGGAACCTTATTTTTCAGGTGCAAACCTTATGATCTGAAGATAGTCTTAGGCATTTTGTGGGGTCTTCTACACTGAAACAGAGGATAGTAGATGTGTCTCAGGAAATGAATACACTTAAGAGCATTCAGGCTAAAATTATGTGTCTTTTGCATTATCCGTCTTAATGCTGATAGTTTCTAGAACTGATTTAGTTTAACTTTGCAAAATAAGAGACTAAAAATCAGCTTTATGATATTTATGTGTTTTCCTTGTAAGGTTGATAAAATCTATATGTTTCTTGCTTCATCTTGTCTTCTCCCAGTTACCCCTAATTTTCCAGATGCAGTTGCCATCCTAGTTAGTTGGATTACTTCTGATTCCTGCCATAAAGACACTACCTTACAGAACTTGTAATTGCAGAGCTGACTGTACCTAACTGATTTCAAGGTTTTAGATTTAGGGGGTTATTAGAAATATGGTCCACACATGCAACATCTTCCCTCAGGATGTCTGAGGTTACATTAATTAATCGAGCATCCAGGATAGGAAACATTAATCATTTGTCTCTGTACATTACTGGGATTATTCCAAAACCTCTTTTACATATGGTCAGAGACAAAGAGCGTGTCCTCTTCTCCAGGGGCATACATCAAAGATTTGCAGAGATTGGACTGATTCATCGGCAACGCTCTTAGGCCGAGGATGTGAGTCAGTCACAAGCCATTTGACTTTAAACTTCCATAAACAATTTTTACAGATGATACAATAAATTTGTATTTTCCTTGCTCTCCTCCTACATTCAATAGTCTGCTATATTCCCTTTATAACAATTCCTTTTGCCTTTATCTCCAAGACACTAGAAATAGCCATGGATATAAAAACCTGAAAATCTCCATTCTTGAGCAGAGTCCAGGACTCAAACTTAAAAAGCCATGTGATGAACCAAGATGCAACCAAGTGTCCTGTCAAGTCAGTGTCCTTAGGGTTCATGTTCATGGCGGTAATGATGGGAGGTAATCAATGACCTTACGGTGTTCTTGAAGTGTATTGTCTGTTCATGTCAGACTCAGGTGAAGTTTTCCAGAAGAAACACAGCAAGCTAAGAATAAGATTGGTAGTTACTAGAAAGATCAAGCTGACTGCTATCTACATGGAGAATTTTTCATCAAAAACTAATAGTCTAACTCTGTTCTCACTACATGAGAGAAGCCCAGGTTACTACAGCTAAACCAGTGGAGTTGCTCAAAACTCGTAGTGGTGTAGATGCACTTGATTTCCAGGAAAGCAGTAGGAGTCCTATTATTCATTCCCTTTTTTATTCATTCTTTGATATGTTCAATTTCCAACAATTCTTCTTAGTTCACCTTTCAAACTATAGGTAGTAATTCAGGTTTTCCATGCTTTAGGGTGTTTACAATACCACAAGAATCTAAGGCATCTGATCTTCTTTTCTTGAATCTGAATAACACCATCGGTGTGAGTTAGTTTTCTACTACTTTGTTCTGAAGAGCTAAGCTATCCTGAAACTGTCTTGGTCTCTAGAATTGCATGGTCTAAGTTAGTCATAGGCCAAAAAGATCACTCAAGGTCACAGTCAAGACATGCAAAGTTTTAAAGCTTAATACATCAGTTCTCTAGCTTTCTTATATTAAGCTTCTTTCCCAGAAATGCACAGAGAGGAAAGTAATAGAAACTATTGGGGGAAAAGTATTATCTCCTGTTCCCTGTGGTACTACAAGGAACTAGAAAAATAAATATTAGATAATTAAAAGGAATAACAGGCTTTGAAGGAACATTTTCTTATGATCAAAAGGTTGCATCATACCTAAAGCTGAAGAGTTTTTATGTTTATACTTTATAACTTTAGCCACCTGGACTTAATTTTGTAAAAAAGTGTTCCATGCCTGTGAAGAATAAAACCATGTGGGAAAAGAGCAACTTCTTGAGATTTTTGTCCTGCTATGGAATTGCTGCATCCTTGTACAAGAGAGTGAACCTTTTCTTGTGTGTATTCCATGATCACTAGGCCATTCTCTTGGTTTCAGCTGTTCCCTGAGGCATCCAGTCTACATCAGCAGTCATCCTACTTTTGCAAATGCAAAAAGAAGGTGACTCCATTAGTCAAGATTCCAAATCCACAGAAGAAACAGCATGCCAAAGTGCACAGATGCTAGTAAATGTATGCATAGTTTCAGTATTGCTTCAGAAAACATAGTGTAGCTCATTACCTTTCTTTCCCACAAGAGAAATTGCATTGAAAAACAGAGAATAAACACACAGCTTTAAAAGGAACTGCTAATTTTGATGTTACTTATAAGGAAATAGTCAGATCACACTGGCAACAAAATGTATTTTTCTTCCTTTGATTCACAAATCTACAGGAGAAGGGAAGTGTTTATCACCTCCCATTAGAAATTCTGAGCATGTCGCATAAAATACAAATCTCCATTTGAATCTTTTGTTTTTAGTGAATTCTTTTCAGTATGACACATGGATAGAGAGGAAATTTTAGTTAGTATTGGTTTGGAACAAAAAAATTAGCCATTTTTTCAGTAAGTAATTTTGGAAACAACCCCAGTTTTGCAGAAATCTCAGTTCTGCCTCATCCTGTTTTACAGAGTTTCCTTTCTTTGCAGATTCTGGCAGAATTCTGTTTGTTAATTCCCAATGACTAGAATTAGCCACATAATGGTTTTTATGGAGCTGCTAAAACATTTGACTCAATTAATTGGCCAAGAATATGTTTACACTTACAAATGGCCTGCTTAGAAAATTCCCAAGGAATAACTTACGCATTGAAACAATTTTTGCAAGAGATCCAGCCCCTCTTGCCTCAGTTTTAGGAAGCTTCATGTGAAGGCAGTGCCTGCATGCATGTGCCTGCATGCTTCAGATGTAAGGGGACCACACCAACAGATGCTTTAAGGTGCTTTAAGAGAGCAGGAGGCAGAATGGAGACATCTAAGTCTAAAACTGCAATCCACAAAAGCCTACCTCATCCTGCAGGAGATAAAAAGAGCCACAACCAGAGTTAATTTCCCCAGTACAATTCACCAGGTGCTTCCAGTGCTTGACAACCTGATTTGCTGCCATCCCTCTGGAGCTGAACATTTTGGTGCCTTTCCTATGACTGCAGTCCTTTGGGACTTGCAAACTGGACACTCCTCCACCCATGTCTCTGGAAGCACAATCTAGCAGGTGTTTTCTGGAAAAGTTGGATGTGTATTGGCAGCACTCATTTCTGCATGAAGCTCAGCCGGCCCTTGGATAAATCCTGCATCTGGAAGGAAAGCAGAACTGTTGCTTTTACCTAAAAATTTAGAGATTTAAAGCACTTATGCAGGAAACTCGAGGCTTCACTCCTCCTCAGCCAAAGGCAGTTCCAGCTCAGATGTGCAAGCTCCCGGAGGAATACTGGGAGGGAACATCCTCCTCTCGATATGTCAAAACTGATGTGGCTGAAAAAGCCAGAGTCAAAGGGGCAGGAAAAGAGTAAGCCACAAGTGGGTGATGTTGTCCTTGTGCCTATGAAGCACAGACTTCAGGCTCTACAGCACACTAAAGATCACAAAGAATGTTAATAATTTTAAACTAGAACCCCAGTGAGGGAAGTTACCCCCAACACCTAACTACTGCCTTTTTGTTGTCTCAGCTAGTCATCAACACCATTCATTTTGGACAGAAGACTGCAGGTAAGCACTTCTCAGTTTGAAGGACACCTGCTAGAATTTGAGTTAGCAAATTAAAAAAAAAATCTTGGAAATAAATTTTCTCATGAGTTCTAGGACAAAAAAGTAAAATAATAGAACCATGTAACCTAATATTTTCTTTTCTTTAAACTCAGATTCATGCTAATTCTTTCATTATTTGTTCCAAATTTATTGAAACAAGGAGTGCACCTGAACATCTTAGAATGCAGTGACTTAGTTCCACTCTTCAATATGAAGGATAAAAAATTAATTTTATTCATATAAAAGAGAAAGCATAAATGTGTATCAACAAATTGTTTTTCATCATGAGTATTTCAGCTGATGGCTTCTAAATGACTAATTGTACTTGCAAATTACAAGTATTACAATGGAAAGAGATTAGTTACTAAAATTTGGTGTATTAATATAAAGGATGTCTGCGGTGTTTTCTAAAGTAAATTGAATATACTTTTGATGTTGTATGTAGAGTTGGAAGACTGTTTCAACCTACCTATTTCTCTAAAAGACTGAGGAAGACATTAAAATATCAGTGTCATAAAGGTAAGGAAATAGTGACAGACAGTTGTGAAGATTCTATAAAAACCAAGGTTTTTGATTTACATATTTTTTTAATCAATAAAAGAATTATGTAAAAGCCTATCAGACTTTTAAAATTAACCAAGCCACATCTGTACAAAGATTTTCAGGAGTATTGGGAGTTTTTGGCAGCTCAGCTTATTTTGAAAGTTCGTTTCATAGTATCACAGAATCACTAAGTTAGAAAAGACCCTTAAGATCATCAAGTCTAACCATAACTTAGCACTGACTAATCCACCACTAAACCATGTCCCCAAGTGCCACAACTACACATCTTTTAAATAGTTCTGGGGATGGTGACTCCACCACTTCCCTGGGCAGCCTGTTGCAGAGTTTGACAGCCTTTTCCATGAAGAAACTTTTCCTAAGATCCAGTCTAAACCTCCCCTGGTGCAACTTGAGGCCTTTTCTTGTTGTATCACTTGTGACCTGGGAGAAGAGACCAACCCCCACCAGCTACTATCCCCTTTGAGGTAGTTGTTGAGAGCAGTAAGGTCCTCCCTGAGCCTCCTCTTCTCCAGGCTGAGCCCCTCCACCTCCCTCAGCTGCTCCCCGTAAGATTTGTGCTCCAGACTCTTCACCAGCTTTGTTACTCTTCTTTGTTGATACCTTTGCAATTTTGGAAATCTTTTTCTACTTTCCACCCATCTGTTTCAGTTAATAGCTAACTTCACTAGAAGAAGTTAAAGGAAAAGAATAGCCTTTTCTATGAAATCTCATTCTGTATCCAGAAGCAATTAGAGCAGTGATTTTTCTCACAAATAATATATTTTTACTTCAGAAGAAAGTGTGTTTGTGCTAATGATCTTTATGAGGAAAAAAGTGAGTCCAAAATACCAAAGGACCCTAATACAAGTTGGAATTCTTTGAAGGAGGAAGTTTATAAATCATTCTTCCATATTATATAAATACGTCTATATGTGTGGATTTAGTTAGCTATTTTGTAAAACCCACATCTTTGTAAACAAGTTTGTAAATCCTGTTAGCTAATTTATAAAACTTATATCAAGTACTACAGTCTTTAGTCCTACAATACCCAGCCTGAAAAACTACTTTTAAATTTAATACTTAAAAAATGTATAATCTGAATTTACATCTATAAAGTATAATTTATACATGGAAGTCATAGGTAATCTGTGGAAAAATGTGCAGTATTCAGAAACTGAGTAATATCATAGCAGATCAGGCTACAAATTAAACTTTTCCTTGAAACTAGGAGATCTTAACTATGCATTTGATAAAAACTTAAATCATATTCTCCAGAGAGGAAAATAGAGGGAAAAGAAGCATATGGAGGTCAGTCTGGGTGTGACGTCCATTACTGCATCAATCTAAGCTGCATTAGTCATTTCAGTGTATTTTTTTTTACTTATGTTGCCACTTTGAGAGCTTGTGTACATTGTGGGAAAGAAAAGGGAAGAGAAAAAGAAAGAGGAAAAGGGTTAGGGAAGGGAAGAGGGAAAGGGAATGGAAGAGAGAAGAGAAGAGGGAAGGTTTGGGAAAAAGAAGGGGAAGGAAAGGGGAAGGGAAGAGAAAAAGGAAGGAGAAGGAGAAGGGGAAGAGACTACAGGAGTACCCACATTGGCAAGATGGAGGAACAAGATACAGCATGCAAATAAACTGTTCACTGTTCATGGGCCCTCAAAGGCACATGGGCCTTAACTGGACAGGCATGGCGTGCTGTTGCCTGGTTGGTTGTTCTCAGGGATCCTGAGCTTCCAGAGTGTTGTTGGCTAGTTTTCAAATGTTATTTTTATACTGCTAATGTGATAACTAAGTGATGGCCATCTCTTATTCCCAGTTTTCCCCTATTTTTCTCCATAGAAAAGTAGAGCCCATTCCCAATCTGGACAGAGAAAGAGTGACTTCACTGAAAGATTTTAGAAGTATTCATGAAGAGAAGGTATCTGCTTTGCAGGATAGCTCAGGGAAATTGCTCATGGGACAAGAAAACCAGCAGAAAGCACAGTGATGTGGCAGTGGTGTGCTATCACTGGAATGGGCAGTGATATGGGAAGAGGGGACTCACCAGAATCATCTGCAGTGGTGCACAAACTGGAACAAAAAGATTTGTGGGAGGATTTAAATACCCTTACCAAGGAGCGTGTTTGCACCCTTGCCTTCATCGGTAGATCTGTCAAGAAAGAATAAAATAGCTTTAAATCATGTCCCACAGTCTTTGGAGTGCTGTAGACAAACTGAATTTTGTCACCTCAGTATGAGAGTCCTGGACCTGGTCATCACCTCCAGAGAGTTGAACCCTGGAAGGCAAGTCCTGCAATTCCTCCTGCTTTGGTCCAGTTCATGGACAGCAGGACACAACCGTGGGATTTAGTACTGGCACAAGTTACCCCAAGAAGAGTGGGGGCCTCCTTGTTCCTTACTTCAGTTTCAGATGAGGGAGTCCATTTGGTCGAAATGGAGACTGATCACAACACTGATCTGAAATAATGCTTTTGGCTTTGACCTTCCCTCTCCTGAATTTGCTTAACCCATGTGTGGCCCTTTATCATTGATCAGCAACAAGAACCTTCTGTAGAATAACACCATCTTCTTCCTACACCTTCACACAACATTAAGCAATTGTAATATTAATAATATCAGATTTCAGGTGGCCTGAATGCTTTTTTGATTTTCATGAAAGAGGTAATTAAGCAATTTCTGTAGAGTTAAAACTTGGAAACAACTAAAGTCACTACCCAAGGCAAGTGGGCCAATGTGCCAAAGCTGGATCAACGTATGCACAGTTTATTAACTCTGCCTCCCTATAAGAAAGCAGCAGTGTATGAGTATGGGTTTGCAGGGATCACAGAGCCATGAGAAGCAGCTGCAGGGGGTAGCCTGACCAAAAGAACAGGCAGAGCTTTACTTCTGCCTTCTCATTGGAAGTAAATCAGATGACAGCAAACCGTTGTTCATGACACCAAACTTTCCTCCTAAAGAGGAAGAAACCCACAAAACGAGTCCTGAGAGTTCCGGAATATTAATCAGATGTTCATGACTGTAGTGGGGGAAACAGTTTTTCCCCCTGCAGTTATAAAATGGTAAAACCCCAGGGGTTGGTGACCCTGGAAGTTTGAAAGTTTTATCCAATGAGCACTTCTGTGAAATATAAACATACCACAAGCAAATGGAAGAGAAGCTTAGTTGTAGTTTGGTGGTGGAAGTGATAGCCATGTTGTGAATGCCACGAGGAAAGGGGCTTGGAGCCCCTTGGGGCCTCTGGGCTCCCCCCCAGCCCCCGGCAGGGGGGGCTACGGAGACTTGGAACAGTGTTAAGCTGGACTATGTGTCTGTAGCTATGAGCTGGGGGATGTTTTCCACCGTGAGTGAGCAGAGACAGAGCAGCGGCAGAAGCAGCGTCCAGAAACGGTGGCAGGGAGCCAGAAAAGATAAGAAGCGGCAGAGGCATTACAGCCAAGTAGGAGAGACACAGAGATGTCTAATGAAGAGAGAGAGAGAGCAGGACTAAACTCTACACAGAGTTTTGGGGGTAAGAACTGAACCAGACCCCCCAAAACTCTTTTGAGACCCCTCTTAAGTTGGGGTGGTGGACTCCTACTGTGGAAGTCCTAAAATGCAACATGCAGCACCAGAGAGAGAGAGAAGAGCTGAAAAGCTCAAAGCATCCTGGAAAGCTAGACCGGGACGGAGAAGAATGCAGAGGGGGTGACCTTGGCTCCCCCCTCGCCGTTGCTGCCAAGCTGGCAGCTTGAGGCAGAGCACAGGAGCTCTGCAAAGGGGCTTGAATCCCCTAAAGATAAGGACCATCACGGAGACCCCAGAGCTTCGTGATATGACGTAGTGAAGTGACCCTTGTCCTGGTGAACACAGTCTACGGAAGAAGACCCTCGCCTGAAAGACGAGTGGCCGAGGGGCTTGGATACCCCTCATGTGTGCTGGCAGAAATCCAGCTATCAGCTGCTGCATGAAAAGAAGATAGATGACTGCTGCCCTAGAGAAACTGCTGCTCTGAGACTGGAAAGGATCTTTCCTTCTTCCTTCCTGGACTTTTATTTGGAGGGGAGAAGAGATTTGATCCATTGTAAATACTTATGTCATGGTAGAGATAGTTGAGATCGTGTGTATAATGTATTATAATATTTATGTGTACAGTCATTGTAATATACTCCTTTTCCCCCATTTTAAGTCTCATGTAGTTGTCTGGAAAAAACCTTCTCGCATTGAGTTGAGATGTGGGAGGGGGCTTTGACTAGAGAATTAGATTTTTGAAGCTCTCAAACCATGACATAAGGGATGGAAAGGCTCTGAGGCAGCTGTAAGAGTTAATGGATTAATTTGTGAATGCTTTGAGATTTTGCAGTGGTTGGAGGGAAGCTCATAATGCTTGCTCTGCATGTATTTGCAACTCCCTAAATAAAGACCACAGTGCCAGGGCTTGAATTTCACGCATTAATCCACTGGGACCTGCAAGCCAGACACATGGTTCTGAGGCAGCTAGGAAAATAGATCTTTGCTGTTTTTCAAATCTGTCTGATTAGCTGGATTTCTATCATCTGAGCAACCTTACAGCAAAAGAACAGTCACTTCTTTAGAAAGCAGCCACAAGCATAACTTAAACAAACTCTATTAGAAAAAAAGTAGTGTCTGTCTGCAGCCACCAAGTGGACTAAATCTGAGCTGATTTGGGTTCTGTTTCCCACAGTGAAAGAGTGGGAAAGTGATCTTCCCTTGCTCTTGGGATAGGAATGGTATTGGATGAATCAGCCTCTTACAAGAGTTTTTTGGACAGAATGCAGGAAAATCTTCATATGATTTGAATTTGGTTAACTCACAAGCGTTATTGTTTTACGTTGTTGGCAAACATAGTATCATTAATAATAGGATCTGCCAAAAGCTACTACTTTATGGGACCTATGACAGTTGAATCTCTGCCTCAGTAGCTTACAGACTCACACACCTGTTAACAGGACTCATCCTGCCTGGCAGCAGAGACCTTGCTCATGGGTGCTGTGGAGTGTCATCAATTTCCACAACTGCCAAGCCAGCCTAGGGCTCCTGGCACTTTGTGGGACTGACTTTTATAGTTCCGTCCTTTCCAGTAGACCCCTGGGGTATCGAAAAGAGCCAATAAACAAAACAAAACAATACAAAAGCCAACAAGGAAAAAAGACCAGTATTTGCTGAAAATACTGGCCAACATTTACACTGATTCTGTTAATGTGCCCCTGAAATTTCCTGCATGTCCTGCTGTGCAAATGCCAAAAAAAAAAAAAAAAGACTTTATTTCTCCAAATATTAGAGAATATTTTCTTTGGCTTTACTCCATACACATCATCATTCCTCACACCCTACGTTTCAGAGCAGGGTTTGAAAAGGACGTGCCTGGGGAACATTTCATTTACTGACTCTGAGATTTGAGTTTGTATCAGACAGAATCGTTTAGGTTGATAAAGTCTTCTAAGATTATTGAGGCCAACCATCAACGTAACACTGCCTAGAACCCAAGGATCAGGTTAATTTAGCAGGGTGTTTCCATTTGCTCTGTGAACATGGTGTACAACACTGATTACTAACCATTACCTGTTGCCAGCATCCTTATTCTTACCTACTGAGGCTGTGCAACAGGGTCATGTGAAATTATTTTTCCCAGGCTGTGGCAGGCTTTGGGGTTTTGACACAGTAGCTTGAATTTCAAACTATGAATTGAAATCACAGCATTAATCAGGGCTGAGAGCTTCTGGGCTCAGTAAGCTGTGATCCACCCCAACAGCAGGTCCTCTCCACCATCAAGGGATTGAATGTACAGACCCCATTTATGGGCAGCAAGTGAAGTTGTTCCAGTGCTTAACTGGGAAAACCAACTCGTTACCACGCAGCTTGTGCCATGCATGCTGCTGCTGTCATAACTCTTATTTTAAATTTGTCATTCTTGGCTATCAGCAAAAGAAAAGAAGTAGAGCATGCAGAGCAGAATAAACTCTGTACTCCAAGTTCTGGGCAAAGCTGCTCCAGTATGTATTAAAAAATGTAAGAAGTACCATAGCCAGCCAAATCAAAAGCCTGTCTAGCCAAGTATCCTGTCTCGGACAGGATTATTAGCAGATACTGAAACAAAAGTATGAGAATTAAGGCATATAGAATCCTTTTACTACCTTCCAGCCTCCAAAAATCAGCAGTGTAGAGATTTCCTAAGACTGAAATTACATCCAGAGTGTAGTATCAAATAGTTAATGAAGCACTCATCCTCCATTAATGTGTCAATCCCTTTTGGAATTTATTTATTTAATTTATTTGGCCACAATGTAACTGTAGGCCACACAAAAAGCTTTCCTTTTTTGCCTAATTTTAACTGTGCCTGACAATTTTATTGGGTGTCCCCTAAGATTTTATGTTCTGAGAGACTGTAAATGATTGGTCCCTGTTTGTTTTCCCTGTACCACCCTGTTTTTACAGAACTGTGCTATATTCTGCCTCCATTATCATTTTTTACAAACTGAGAAACAATATGATTTAATCAGCAGAACAGAGAGACACACCAAAGAGGAAAAGAGGCTTGTGGTAGGACCAGTTGTGTAAGAGGGAGTTTCTGGAGGCAGGTCTTTCTCCGGACATCTCCTCACCCACTCTGTAGACCTGTGAAGTTGAAGAACAGATACTGTGTCCTGACACCCAACCCTTAAAAATGAGGAGGGAGATACAAAGTACCAAGTTTCAGGAAGAAAATTCAGTAAACTCTTGAGTCCATGGCCAAAATTTCATGGTACTTCAGCCAGAAAGGAAATGGGGAAAGAAGTAGGGCAGAAGGCTCCTGCCTGAAATTTGGGAGTTGTTCTCTGATACAGTAGTAATAATATAAGTACAACCAGTCCCAAAGAAGAAAAAGGGTAGGAAAGAAAGCAAGAGATCAGCTTCACTGACCTTTATCTTTACTGACCTTAAAAGATTTTATCACTGATATAGATAAATTTAGGCCTTTATAGGAAAACCTCTTTTCCCTCTTGCTCTCAGCTCAGGTCTGGTTCTGAGTCATAAAGTCATAAACTTACAACTTCAGCTTCAGTTCGTTTCGTGAAAAGTTGTGTTACAGTATAGGCCTTTAAGGTCATTAAACTCAAGTGTATGTGGAAGAGAAAAACAGCAATAAGCAATTCTCAGAGATAAAAGCCTATGCAGATAATGTTATTCTAACTTTGCAGAAAAGGAAGATGTGAAAGGAAAAGATGTCTAAATGTAATTTTTTAAAAACTTATATGCAAGATGGAGGGATGGGTCTTTTCCATCACATGGATAGGACAGGCTGTGATGCCAGAGTTGTATGTGCACATGAAAAATCCAAGGAAACTAGTGAGCCACAGTCTGAGGCAGCTGCCCTGGTGCCCCTTCCCCCTGTTGCCAGACCTGCCTCCAGAACGAGCAGAGCTGGGGCGTAACGCCCCAGGTCTACTGGCTGGGAACATCCTGTTCTGCAGTGCCACACTGAAAACTCTGCCTGCACGACAATCTATTCCTAATAGTCTTTCAAACTGTTCATGGAAACTAGTCCCTCACTCGCAGATTTCAAATAAAAACCATCATCATTGTGAACTGGTGTCCAGAGCACATGTTTTCGTTAATCAAGATGTTAATCATGGAATCACCGAGAGCACTGCCAGACAAATAAACATAGTCAGGACATCCAGGACTAACAAACTTTGCACTTTGTGGGACTGCTTTTTCCATGATTTTTTGTCATATCTTATATATCTAACTGGCTTTAACATCAAACACCTCCCTATGATAACTTGCATAATTCCTTTTTTTTTTTAAATAAAAGGTAGCTGCTTGCCTTAACTCATGCTGCTTGTCTTCTAAGAATTGAGTCCCTAATTTGACAAGCAATAACAGATGGTACCCTAGCTTAAAAAAAGGAGCATAAAAGGAACTGCAGCCTCGTGACCTCTAGCCCTAAATCCTGTAAGTTTGGGCAGGATGTCTTGATAACAGAAAGACAGTGAGGGTTGCTTTCTCACTCACAAGTTTTCTCACTGCTCTTCTGCCCTGTTCTGTGCCTGTGAGCTCATCCCCATGAGAAAAAAACCTATTTCTTTCATTCGGCGTCACTCCTTGAGCTGAGATTGGAAATGGTTTAACTCAGTCCTGCTGTGGACATTCATGTTCTCAATGCTACTGCAAGTTGCTCTGCCCACCTCTGCATGAGCAATTAAGATCTATAGAGAATGCTAAAATTTTGATATACGCTCTGTAAATTAATAAGATTTGTAAAATACCTGTTCTTCTGGTACGTGTAACTTGTCATCCGTATTCTTGATTTTCAAGAACAAGTTTTTTAGCATCTACCTTAAGGTCATGATGCCTGAGACCGCTGGATGTTGCAATGTAATTAGCCATTGTACTTGCAGAGCTTGTGGTCTCTTTTCTTTAGCCATTTTCTCTGCTAAAACCTAAGAAAACTACCTTCCCTTCCACCTTACTGTAACAAGGAGAAAACAGAAGACCTGGTCTCTTCTCTTGCTGCTACCCTCTCTCAACTACAGCTACTCAGTAAAAATCTCTTGGCTAAGAGAGTGTTGCAGATTTGGTCTTGTCTCCCTGACAGGCACCACAGAGAGGAGAACAAGACTTGGTCAGAGTCTGCCTGAGCCAGGCAGACTGTGTTAGCCTGTGATCTCCGTCTTTATTAGTATGACAAGAAGTCCAGCAAAGATACAGAAAGTGTTTACAGATGGTGGAAGGACCAGATAAAAACAATAATACTTATTTGATTCTTAAAAAATAATACATTAATGACTCAGTTTCATTTCATATTGTAAAGAAATTGAAATGTGGAAAGCATGAGACCTCAGACAGCTCAGAACAGCTCTCAGCTGTGTCAGAAGAGTTTTCATCCAGATCTTGTCAGCTCAGGTAAGTGATCTAACTCTTGCCTATAGCAGCAATGCCCTACAAGTACTTAAAAAAATTTGAAAAAACATCTTCTTATGTCCCATCTGCTGTTTCCCAGCTTGAAAGTGAGATCCTGAAACTTAGGCCTCTTTTAGAATTATCTTCCCCGTGTCCCCTGAGCCGCTTGTGAGATATCTTGTTCTCTCTTCTTTCATCCATTTTTGCTCACTGTCTCACCCACAAATGTCAGCACTTCCTGAAGCTTCCTGAATTTCTTATTTCTCAGCTAAGAAATATTCCACAGACAAATCTTGGCCAGCGTTACCCAGGATCAGGTATTCATGTATATGACCTGCTTCAGGGCTGTATGGGTGAACACTGTGCAAGTACTTCACTTACAGAAGAAAGACACAAGTCTGCTCAGATAAAACAAGACTCACTCAGTGAGGTCCGTGCTATTTTAAGGTCAAGGTCTAAATTCACCACTAGCTGAATACGACTGGATTCAGAAGAAATGTCCCTGATGAAAAAGCCACATCCTCTGTCTGGGATGTAGCTAATTATCCCATCCTCTCACTTTCTGACCAGAAAGCAGAGTGTTTTGCTGTATAGCATAATTCCTCTAAGGTTCTCCACAGAACTTCAAAAAAAATACTGTCTTAGGAAGTCATCTAAGCTGCATTTTGCTCCGACTGGGTCATAAACCAAGTACTCAGTGGAGGGAGGCAAAGGTGGAAGATCCAAAGCTAAGGTCACAGCTTTGAAGAGCAGGTAATCCAGCTCAGTTCTGTGACCACTATGTGTTTGTGGTCTTACCCGAACAGTGATTCAGACCTGGATGGCTCTGGTGTCATCAGGCCATGGAGATGGGTTGGACAGGGCAGGATGCCAATATTCCAAGCAGGGGATGGGGCACCCATACCAACACATCACATCACTGACTTTTCTGAACACTCCAGACCTGAGACACAAACAATTGCCCATACCAATACAGTGCTCATCAACTTCCGGAAGGATTTGTTGGATTAAGAAATCCAGATTTGTTGGATTGGAAACCAGCTGAGCATGAAGTTAAGACAAATTCCTGATTTAAGCTGCTGAGAATTAAGAAATGACAGAGTGGTTTCCTGGACTAACCACATTTGCCTGCCTTTGGTTTTTTCCCTTAGAGCAAAATGAGAAGAAATGGTAAGCAATTTTTAATTTGACATGTTCTTTCCATCTTTTCAGTTCACTACTATTAACTGTAGGACAGTTATAAAATAAGAAATTAACTAATTGGGAGACTGTACTTTACATCTGGAAGTGATCTGATCACACTGATTAGGACAAGACAAGTCTAGTATCCAGCAAATCACTCGCACATTTTTCCTCTGCCTAATTTCTTGTGCCCATTTGTTCACAAAGCAGTTTGCTTCTGACTGTAGGCAAAGCTCTTCACAAAAGGTAGAATCAAACAGGAAAAATAAACATCACCTCAAGCTGGTACCAGAACAATCTACAATTTACTCATGTGTCTTTCTGAAATATTCCCCTTTTTTACTACAAAACTGTCTGGATGAAAAAAGAATCTATAGAGACAGACATTTTTCAAAGGTTAGATTAAACAGGTCAATAAGTCAACAGGAGGGAAACATAGAATCTGCTTGTGCTCTTAGTCACTTCATGTAAAAACATTCTGAAATATTCAATTAACTGTTAAAAACAAGTTTCACAAATTTCACTCTCCATCATCGCCCATACTCTTCAGCTTTGAGATCCTGATTTAAGGCTGTAAAAAAATCCAACTGCAGAAGAGCGAAGACCTGTTATCTCACTAAGCCAGGGGAGTCTCTGCTTTAAATTGTAGATTTAGAGGTAGACCTTCAGAATGAGGCTTCTTTATAGAGCTTACCTCCTGTACCCTGACAGGTCTGTCCTCTAAGTTCACTTACCTCATTTGTCTGCCTATAATATGATAAGAACAATAAATAATAAGGCTACAGGAGGCACCTCAGTTTGCTGAATGAGCATTTTATCATTTAAATTAAAAGCTTAACTTACAGTCACAAATGGCTTAAATATTTAGCCAAAGTAATACTTCAAAAATTACTCCTTCCCTAAACCTATGAGGTAATTCATAAGATATTGTCATTTGGGAACCAGAATAAATATTATGAAAGGCAAAAGATGTCAAATCTTGTAGGCAATGGAATAACCTAAAATTAATTCCAGTAATGAATTTTGATACAATGATTTCTAACATGTCTCTTTGGAGTGATAAACAACCTGAGTTCAAAACTGACTCAAAATCCAATATTCAATACATTTATGAGTAACCACATGGTAAACTGACAGCCAATTTATTTCAGCATAGCTGCTTGTGGTAAACCTTTCAGTTCTTTCTTAGCAGGATTGCTGGAAAATTGCCAGTTACAGAAATCTCTGGCAGTTGTGAAGTGCAGCTGTGGCTATCTGCTTAAGTTTCTATAAAATTAATTTGCATCAGGCAATCTCCAACATCTACTGACTAAAACACACATAGGTACACATTTCAAAAATACTATGGTGATCTGATGCCAGTACTGCTTTCCTGCACCATATTAATAATTTTCGTACATTTTTATTGCTATGACAAATAACATAAAGCCAGTAATTGTGGTTTTTAACTACTTCAGAGTACACGTGAACTTTTTGACCATATAACAGAAAAGAGAAACAAAGAAAATAAGTCTGATGTAATTTTAGTGCAGTCAAACCCTGTAAGTCAAAATGGATAACTGGTATGTATCACCTCTCTTAGTGATATGAATCCACCTCACTCAGTATACATAAATAAACTATAAATATAAGATTCCTGTCTATTTTTAAAAATTATGCATTCAGTGAAGTCTTTGGAGCTTGAAAATATGCAGGGGAAAGGAAGAAATAGAAAAAGATTCCTCTTTTTGTCAACTTCCAAATCTTCTCCCCATCTTTAGCTCATAGGGCAAATATGAAAGTTAGCTACAGAAGAAATTGGCCACTTTCACTTGTATGTTTACTGTAAATGATTTAAGCATTATTTAATATTTTTCTTTATTTGACCAAGTCTATACTTATACCAGCATAGAGATTTAGTTAAAATTGCAATATCTTGTGTGCCATACATATACCAGCAAAAACCCTAACGCAAGCACAAACTATATCAGCATTAAAGTGTCTATGCCAAAACTGACAGCTCTGTGTTATCCAGGTTAATGAGAGGCTGGAAATAGCTTCCCATACAAGGGATATCTGTCCCTGTACCCGTCTCTGGCAGGATGTACCTTGCATGGACCCAAGGCTGTGCTTCTAGCAAGTTTTAACTACTGGGAGTCAAACTGCTTGCGTGCACCTATCCTGTCACCAGGGCCAGCTGCTGCCCAGTCACAGCGCAACCCTGTCTGTTTGGTGTTGAAGTTGCACCAAGAAGTCCCACGGCACTCAAGCTGGCCTTGAGCATGTCTTCTCACATGCTTTTGCATCCATGATGTGGATCAGACTAGTTAATTAAAAATTTTGTTTACAAGAGATTAGTTTATTTACCTGGGGAACTGTTACAACTTGCATCTTCACAAGGAGGGTGTGCTGATGCAGCAGAGCAATGTGAAGACAGCAGCAAATCATTTGAAGTACTGAATACAGTCTTTGTTTATTTTGTCTGGATGTGTTTCATTTATCTGATTCACCTTTGAGTGTTTGATACATCCTGTCTTCATCTGTTATGGCTTTAATCTAGTTTATATTATTTGTTCTGCCCAGTCCACGTATAAAGAGTTTAAAAGAGTTTACCCTGAACGCAAGGTTACTGAACTACAGCTACTGAGAAGAAGAGGGAATGTTAAATGCTTGGTAGTTCACTTTGGCTTCTCTTCTTGCTGCTAGTCAGCTGGTTTTCTATCCATCTCAGCTATCTCTAGCTACAAATACAGAACAGTTTTAAGTATGACTTTTTTCAGACTTGGTAAATTTTTTTGATTCACAACATCTGTTGTACATGTGATGGTGAAACATTGCTCAAAGGAAGAGAAGGGAAACACATTGATGCAGGATAGTTTGATGAGGTTGTGTTCCTCTCAAGATGTTCTTTACAAAAAGGATGAGTATTTTTTGTTCTAAAGAAATATTTTGATGACCTATGGTATCACAGAGGGAGTTCAAGGAAACTATTAATACATATTTTTAATAGACAGCAGGTTTCCAGGACTGCATCTGTTCAAACATACCATTTAGTCTATAGAGATGGGCTAACACAGACCACTGTGCACCAACTAAGGCTGGAAGTTCTCAGTGAAATATGTCTCCTGTATTTGTTACTCAATGTCAAGGATAACAGGTGAGATATGATGTTCAGAGGTTCAAAAGCTTGAATCACAAGGATTTAAGGTAACTAACTCCCTCTCTTTCTTACATATTCACTTCATATTAATAGAAGATTAATTCAGTTGCCAAAAGAGAAATGCCATAAAGGTATTTTTTATAGTCTTCAGCTGCTTCTCTAGAAAGGCACATCTTGCATTGTGTCTGCCATCTTTATACTGGACTCACTAAATCTCTCATATGGCACTAGATGTTTAGGCATAAAAAGTTATAAATATTACCCTAGGTTCTATTGAAACCCAGAATTCAGCATTGAAATTACAAGTTCCTGAAGGAAAAGGGATCTCGGGATTGCAATGTCGAGCAGAGCAACAGTCTAAATTTAAGTACCCCTTTGAGAGTTTATTCCACACAACTTTGGAAATGTAATTGAACCATGAAAATTTAAAGGCAAATTCTCTCTGCAATTACTAGAAAGAGGTGAGACACTTTCAGAGACTGACAAAGATCTTACATGTAGATGACCCATGTAGCCCCTCTGAATTGTACAGTCATTAGTTTTTTACTGTAAATGCCACTGTCAAAGGAGTAAAATTAGGTGGGATGGATCTAAGACCTGGTCATGCACTATAACACACAACCATGGGCTGGTGACCTTGACTCCCTCTCATTGGGAAAGATGATCTATTGTGAAGGACCAGGAATCAGAATGGGAACAATTTCAGAAGTGGAAAAAGATGTACAGCGATTGAAAGGACTTTATGATACAGACTTCACAGTTATTATGTATATACACATTGTATGTTTCCGCAGAATTTGTATCTCCCAGGCATGCCCAGGCTTGTCCACTTCCCTGCTTCCCTGATGATTGGCTGGAGAAGCTGCAGAGAGGAGACAACCTCCATTCGCCCTTTCCTTCCCCGGTTCCTCCCACGTTCCTCCCTCTTTTGCTTGTGGCCCTAGCCCGATTTGTTCCCCCATTTGTCTGTCTCGTGCTCCACCCCATGTTCTGGCCCTTTCCCTGCCTGAACTGATAAAAAATCCTGTGCACGCCTCAATAAAGCATTTCCACCTGCACCCTACCTTGTCTCCTGAACCCATCCGTGCTGTGTCACAGCCCCATCCCCCCTTGGACCGTGGCAGTCTATAGAAGCCAGAAAGCTGAATGGAAAACTCTTTGAACAAGCCAGGAGAAATGCAAGAAATGCAGAGGGAGTTTGTATACTGGAGCATCCACAGCTTCATACTCTTCTCTGAAGTTAGGCACTTGCCTAAAGGACTAAGGAAGTTTCAGCTGTAATTATCACCCCTTGTCTGGGGGTGCAAACAGCTGGTTATATGCCCAAGTTTATCATGGCCTAGAGAAACTAAATAGATGAAAGATCTCATCTGGGTTAGCACCCAGAGTCAAGAGAGTTGAGTAACTATGAGGGGAGAGATCTTGAGAGATCTCCCAGACCTCACTGGAAGAGAAGAATTGTTATTGCTCTGGTTTGTTTTGTTATGACAGGAAAAATGTAAGACAAGGAGCATCAAGAGAGGTAATCTATTAATTAATTCAGATATATACAAAGGGACCATCCTTTTAAAAATAACATCTTCTACATTTCAAGTGCACGTCAATAAATTTTCCTAACGATGAAAAGCTCACCACCACTGAAATTTCAACTGAGAAAAATGGACAATGAGAAAACATACATTGTCGGTGACACTAGCCACCAGGTGCCAATATATCAGTAGTGTCCCAAAAGACCTTCTTTTATCCCTTTTCTGTAAGTACAGCTATTGGTAGGGGTGAAATCTAGCATGTCTTCTGCTTTTAAATCAAGATCTGTGAATTCAGTATTTCTGACCAAGTTCAGACACCAGCTGTACCTCCTTTCTGAGAATTTGTGTGAAAACCAGAGACAAAGCAGACCAAAATATTGTTTAACTTAACCACAAGATTAAATTATGTAAAGGAAAAAAGCATATTGAAAAACCCAGCGTGCATTCTACAACCCTTTGTGGTTGTCCCAGCTCTCTCAGACACCCAGTTATATGACCAAAAGCAGCGTTATTCCCACAAACAACTTTACAGCCACTCTTGGAGGAGTTCCCTTTTTAAGCTACTTCACTTCTTTTGATCTCTGTTGGGTGTAGGCTTTCTCCTGTCTTGCCACTGTCTTTTAAAGTTCTCAGGCCCTTTGCAAAGAAGCAGTCTGGTGTCAGCTGTTCAGTTTGTCCCCTATAAATCTTTTGTCCCCTTTATAGCTTCTATGAGACTGGGACAAAAAATTAATTGTGAACGTCCTACAGTAACCAGGTGGGCCTTCAGTACGCATATATCATCACAAAGGCACAACTTCCTTGCGTTTTTAGGGCTAATACATAAGAACTTTTCCCACAAAATGCATCTATTTCAGATATCATGTTATCATGTGCATTTCTCATGGAAATATGATCACAAGGGCATAAGCTCATCCTTCCTAGGTACCATCCAACTGCCTTCTGAGGGAGAAGGTCACCAGCAGAAGACAAAGATGAGTTCTGTGTCTGTGCACAGCAGACGCAGTAGCACTGTAAACAACTGCATTTAGCAGATGATGAAGTGCTGTTCTGCAAACTTCGTCACTAAACAAAGATTTCCTTTCTGCTGGGTTCAAGTTTGTGTGTGTCCTACCCAATAATGTCTAAGCCCTCCAACCCGTTATGCAGATAATTAAGATAAATATTGTCACAATTAATTAATAAAGCATGGCACTTAATTTAAACAATCTCAGATTCAACTACCTCATAAAACTGGCTAAAAGAACTATTGTAAAATGGTGACATTCAGAGCTGAACTTTTCTTAATTATTCACCAGTTAGTAGATACTTAGGTGTTTCTTAGTATAAAATGGAGGACTTTTACATGATAGATCTTTCCAAAATATATTCTCATTTATTTTTCAAAATTATTATGATCTGCTTATCAACAAATTCTAGAGGGGAAATTTACACTGGTATCAACCACTTATAAGCAATAAATCACCATTTAACTCCATTCATTTAACCATCAGTATTGCTCACTCTCTACTAAAGTATGCAAACTCTTTTTTAATAACTTTCTTGATGATGAGTAAGAGGTTAATATAATATGGCTAATACTGTATATTTATACTGATTAGAAACCAGTGACAGGTTGGTGTTCTGACCATCAGCTCCTAATCAAGTGGAACATGTATGCCTCCAGTGTCCTCTGCACACAAATTGTGGTCAGGTTTTCTTCATGTAGTGTTAGTAATACTGTATTGCATTGCTGTATCAGACAGAATCCTTCATTTAACATTTTTATTATACTATAATTGCTTTTAGGAATTTAAATTTAAAGAAGAAATTTTTTTCATGAGTATCTTTACCTCATTTTTTTTCCAGATTGTAATTGGCAAATCCTTGTCACAGTTTCCACTATCTTGATCAGTATGGTAGTCACATTAATGGTCCGTAGTTGGAGCTATTTTTAAAACTATGTCATAAAGAAACACAATCTAGATAATTATGCAGTGTGTTTGTGGCCTGGGGAGAGTGATGGTTATCTCTGTGATTTTCCAAATATGTGTTCCACCTGTAAGATAATTCAATCTTATCTACAACAGGATAGAGGATTAAACTTTTTCGAGCTCTTGGGGATTAAAAAACCCCTTGGCATCTGCATAGGGGAGAGAGACTACTGCTCTCCTCCTGTTTGATACCAGAGAATTGACATGGAAGAATTTTTATGAATACTCCAGACCTTAAGAAGTTAGAAAGCAGGTAAAAAAGCAATCATAAGACACAAATTCAGTGAAGGTGAAGCTTCATTAGTTTCACTGATCATGGAACAAATTCTTTGACTGCCAGTAAAGCACACTGTTCAGGTCTGTGAGTTCATCATGCCAGGTCCCACTTTATAGGTTGGAATATCCTGATTTTTAAGGATTTTTTTCCCCAATTCTCTAATTCCTCTGATTTTAAGCATTCCTGCCAATGCAATTACTTGTGAATCATTCAAAGTTACTTCTTGAAAAAGACTGTCTGTTTGGCCAATCTAGCTCCATTTAATAATGCCATTTTGGATTATTCAAATGTTCCAAGGGACTAGATGGGGAAAATTACAAACCATTTTGCATACTATGGAAATGTCAAAGCAGGATTTGTCTGCAAATGTCAGACTTCACAAAGGCTACACCTACAACAGTGAAGGTTTTCCATTTACACACAAAACCTATTAGAGATCAATTCCAATCTAGAGAAATCTGATTAAGGCTTCTCCTTTTACAATTCACTCAGCCCAAATTGCCATCTAAGGGGAATTTCACTTGTCTAAGAACTGCAAGAGTGAGCTGGATATTCAGATGCTTAGTCTGACTGTATTTGACTTCATTCCAAGTGTTTCCCCATTCCTGGCTCCTACACACAACTTTTATATTATGTCATAAATACTGTCATCAAACTAAATATGCTATGCTGTAGATAGGTTAGCTGGAAAAAGATTATCACTATACATGACATAATGTTGTATGAAAAGCTAGAGCAAAGAAAATTCGGTAGGAAATACGGCTGGTCATCTACTCAATTGAATATTTCTCAGATTTTTTGCTCAGACTTTCATCAGAGGCAACTTCAACCTCAAAGAAAATAAAGGGATTTCAGCAAGAATTAGGCAACAAACAATTAAGCATCGCTGAAGGCACTCATTCTTTTTTGATAGCTGAGAAGGCATGACAAAGAGATGTGAGCATCCCTTCCATGGGCTTACCTCTTTGTATCTATGTATTTTCCTTGAAATAACCTCAATTAGCTTGAGCCCAAATTCATTCCTTTTTTTGATGAGTACCTGAGAGTGGGCAAGGCTCTCAATAGGAGCAGTTCTGCTCCTCAAAACAAAGGAGTCTGAATTGCTGTAATCTGCCTGCCAGGGAGGACAATGGGCAGGAAAACGCAGCACCTGAATGTTATCATATGCTAATAACAAGGTTCACATGCTTTAGAAACACTGGCAATACACTCTACTTAAATGCTCCTTCTAAAGGTTATATGGCATCATTTTTACTATTTCCACCTTGGCTTGCCAGTGCAGGCATGCCAGAGCTTGATAAAATCATGGAGTGGTTCTGCTGTGCAGGCAAACCCTTTGTAATGAATCATCTGAGAAGAGCTGGAGGTGATGCTCACCCCCAAAAGGAGAGTGATTGTAATGTACCATTTGAGTTCCATCTAAGCCCTAAAAAGAGTAGTCTCTTGTCCCAGAGGAAATTTCATACCCTTTGCTGTTTAACCTAGTTCTTCTTCCCATGGAGAGTTGTAAATGGGCCCTTTATTTCACCTACAAACCTTAGAAAACTTTTTCGTAAGGCTATCTCTGTCAAAGACACAGTGATCTCATTGTTGCAGTTAACACTGAACAGACCATTCTTGCAATGACACTTCCACTTCAGAGCCCTACACTACTTGTAGAACAGGCTTAAGCAGAAGACACTTCAGTTTGTATATCAATATTTTGTTTGTTTGTTTTGCCAATAGACCGCAAAGATATGTATGAAGCTGAGGAGATTTGTCAGCAGCAGCTTGGTCCACATGGTTTTTGCAATGACAGTCGTGCTCATTTATTTTAAAGAGAAACTCTGGAACCACCACTGAGATTTGTGTACTATTGGAATAGCAGTTTCCTGGGCTTGCAAGTTCCTACTCCAGTGCCAGGAAGCCTGGAAGCCATGATGTCCCCAAGCTGGTCGCTGAAATTCCGTATAGTAATACTGGTCCAAGCCTGTATTTTGAGGAAGTCCAGTTTGTACATAAAGTTGCTCTGGAGCCATGCACCTTGACAGTGAGCCAAGAGAGCTGTCAAGAAACCAAATAATTTTCTGATGGCAGCTGATTTCCTGGCAGGAAAGGTTTCCTCAGAACTCTGTATGGGTTCTGTCAGTTTGCCAAAACCCACCCATTTCACAAAACATTTTGATTTCAACAAATCAGTGGTTTCCAAAAAAACGGGGGGGGGGGGGGGGGGGAAGAGAAAAAGATAAAGAAAAAAGAGCTGTTTAAAGCCAAAGTTCCCAACTGATTCAAATGATTTCACTCAGTTTTCCCAAAGCTATAAATCAGCGCAATTGCTGTGTTTCAAAACAGGAGCCCCCGGTTGTGTTAGCCAGTTTGGAAGAGTCTTGCATACCAAGTCCTGAGATGGCTGACAACACTGCATTGTGCAAATGTCCTGATCAAACCATAGCAGTATGCCTGGATATAGCCTCCTGCTCGCTTGTGAAAAGTCCCCAGCACGATATTCATATGCCTGTTCCCCAGGAAGATGAATGGCTACAGAATCATGCTTACCACAGAGTCCTTCATGCAGAATAGAAATTGCAGGGTCTGGAGCATGTAATATATATTCACTGCCTTTCTGTGTCCTGCTATTTTAGAGTGTAATTTAAACAGGACAGGTAACTATCAATGGAGACATCCAGGTATGTTCAGCAGTCACTAACAACCAGAAGACAAACAGTCCTGTCAGAAAGGGACACTGAGTAAATCCTCTGGCTTCTTGTCTGAGCTATGTTAGTGTCACAACAACTTTGTTAGGTAACAATAATTCCAATTTAAAGCACTAGCAGAGTCAACCTAGAGGATTCTTAACCACAGAGAGCCTCTTCTAGTGATTCCTCACATTTATTCTCAAAGTGAGCTTCTTGAGATTGGTACCTTTGTTGGGTGATTGACCAAAAGGTGTTATGCAGAGTAAATGAGAAACCCTGGCACTTGACAAGGTACATGCTAAATGATCGTGCAAATCTCAAAAAGCCTTTGTGTGTTTGTGGGTCAGAGACAGTAGGGCTGTTGTGCAAGATTTATATCTAAATGACATTTTACTGTTGTGATTCCTTTTTGCTAACTAGCATGCTTTGCCTGCATCCAGAAGCACAGTTGTTTTTTCCTTCAGAGGAAGCCCCTGCTTCCATGTGGTGTTGATTTCCACCAGGTTCAGCCCCAAGGGTAGGCCATCCTCTCCTTTGTGCATGGTGGCACCATCTCAATGCTATGCCAGAAGATATGTGGCAGAAAACAGGTGAAAGCCATTGCATTTTACTTTGAAGAGTTAAATCAGAGTGTCTGTGCCAAAATACTGGGAACATGCTGCTCTTTACTCAGGCAACACAAGTCCTACAGTCAGTTCTTTCTCATCTCCGCTGTCCCACCCTGGGTCCCATCTCAGGATATCTTCCTGCTGCTCCTTGTATGCATGGTAAGGCTGGTGCCTCGGGAGCAGCAAGGATGGTGGATTTGGGGAGCTTTTGAGCTTAGAGAAATGCATCAGTATTTAAGATGGGAGTAACGCATTGTTAACTAAAGCAATTAGCTGGGACAGGGCATAAAGTAAGAGGAAGGCAGCTAGGGCACCACCAAAATACGTGGGAATGAAGACGTGACCACGCAAGTATTACTGTAGCGTAAGTCTCCAACACTTCACCAGTCACATTTTTATAACAAAACAACAGTTTGTAGAATTATAAAATGCCCATGCAGGCAAACCTCTAATGTTTCAATGAGAAAAAGAGGAATTAGAGTTGCTCAAACAAAGCCAGAGCCTTGTGTATCAGTATTTTGCTGCTGCTAGATGTCTCAGCAGCATTAAACTGCTCCATTAAATAGGTTTACTCCACAAAATAGAACTGGACCTGCAATTTCTGCAAAATTCCTGAGTGCTCAGATTTGGGCTGACAAAGGTTTCTCTTCATTTGGCGTAACTTGACAGAATGCTCTAGGAATACCAGGGAAAACCTAGCAGTGTTAACAAATACAGTACATCCCAAATAATCACCCTGAAACCACAAAAACTACTTTTTATAATGACTGTTTCTAACAATGTCTGAAGTCCCCTGGTTCCCATCTTTTCAGCCTTTTGCAATCACTGTGGCACTTTAAACTGTGCAAGGTACTGGGATTGCAAGCAGACAGGCTTTGCTCTGCACTATACAACACGTGAACCTCTGCAAGGGGAAATGCCACCAGGTACCAAAGCCCTGGAACAGCAGAGGTAATCCATCAGCTGGTTTAAAGACAAATCCCTGCTGTATCACTAGCCTACTTTCAACCCCAAAAGAATGTGGAGATGTTTACAGACGCGGCATGCCGAAAGCCAGCACAGCTGGAATTTCAGCTCAGCTGGCAAAACCCTCCCACCGAGAGCCAAAGTGGCCAACGTGCTACTCCTGGCAGCCAGTCTGTCCCTTAACGTGGTTTAGTAGCTTAACGTCTGCAGCAGTTTGGAAGTGTTACACGAGCACCAGCAGAAGAAGCATGTCTCAGGGGGAAGCCAAAGATGGAAGGAGAAGCTGGGATGACCGAAATCTGGATATGCAGCTGGAGAGAAACGCCTGGCTCTCCCTGGACGGCTTCTTTGTGCACTTCTTTAGGAGGATGAGGGGAGCCCAAGTCCTGAGCTTCTGTGCCCTCTAGTGGCTGACAAAGGAGTGGAGATAGAGGTGGTCACTCCAGTCCCCAATTCCATCAGTGACAGGGGTGGCACAGCCATGCCCATCCTCTGCAGAAGAGGCCCCACAGAGACTTACAGTGGGTAACGAAGATGGCCAGATGGGCACGGCAGGTTAAATGCCTCTACTTCTCTGTCGGGGAGTGTGTGATAGCACTCTTTCCAAAAAACATATGTCCCCACTGGAACTGATGAGGGAGGAAAAAAATCCACTTGGGAGGCTTGAAGGCTCCTTCTCCACAGTCCTTTCTCCCACCAAAAGCATAACACTGAGCTAATGGCCCCGTAACTTTGTTTTGATTTCCCGAGCAGTCTTAAGTTACCTAATATCTGGCTGGCTTCCCTCAATGGCTTTCCAGCAAAGTAATTCTCAAACAGTATTCATCAGATACCAACTATCATGAAGCTAGTTATCACGAAACTCCTGTTCATATTGTCACAATGCCAATCTTGTGTTTCTTTCCTGGTTTTTTGGTTTGTTGGTTTTGTTTTTTTTTTTTTTTTTCTGCCTGCATTGATTATCCTCTTTAACTGACATAGACAGGACATACACATATACACATAAGATCATGTTCATTAATGCATGTGTACACATATATGTAATTACACATGCACATGTATATAGAGTCATAGCATTGCTTAGGTCGGAATAGACCTGCAGACCTTTAAGATCATCAAAACCAACCATTATGTATATGTAGCCTAGATTTGTAAAGATAAATCCTTGTGTTATTGCCAAATGTTTTTTGCTTTCATTCTTTATTTTGTTAGTTCTTACATAATAGTCATGTATGCAGAATTGCAGGCAAGGCAGAGGACTCATGTCAGGCAGTCAGCACCACAAAACACACATACTGTATTCCTTTAACTAAGCTGTCCCCTACTATCTCTGATTTGCCAACAAAGTTGCATTTCTATTCTGACAAGGAATTAAAAGGAAATCTCTGTGATCGCATTATTTACAATAGGCTTTGGAACAGGAGGAAAAAGTGTAACCGTAGGAAATGGTGCTGCACTCAGAAGAAGTTTTATATGGTTTGTATGGACTCAACACAGTGACTTTGGGAAACTCACAGCTCAGAGGTCACCTGTCTGGCACTTTTCAAGTGAAACAAAAAATAAAACCCAGGTAAATACTATTTAATGTCTGCGAAGGAACCATGAAGTACCACAAACAGCTGAGTCAGCCCCTCTTTCTGAAAATTGCTCCTCAACCACCTGTAAAGGCAATGGGTAAGCTCAAGGACCTCAGAGACCATTCACCTTACTCATTTCTGTGACAGCATAAGCTCTTTTTAGTGCTTATTCAGCATCTGTTTGTAGTAATGGTTTTGTGGCTAAAACTCTGCAGCTTCCAGAACTCTTTGGCAGGTGGAAAAAATGTGAATTACCTGTCCTTAAGCTGATGTCATGCCCACTTCTGCATGCATGCAGTCAACACAAACAGCGTGGGGACCGAGACAAGCAGTTCATCTATTGCTCTACCATCCTCCTTGTCCTTTAAATGATTTGCATCTCTTGGGGAACTAAGAAGAATGATGCTTATGCTTAAGTCATGAAAGAACAAGGGACAACCTAACATCTAATATTCCTGTATTCCCTTGTGCTGACCATATATTTTGTGATAACAATGCGCACTAAACATTTCGGTGCATATCCAAAGGACACCATTTCAGGTGCCAGAAAGAGCTGTTAAGCCTGTACCTCACTGTCTGGATTTACTTCAGAAGGCATCAGTAATTTCAGTGATTGCTCTTTATCTGAAGATCTCATAGCACCGGTGTTACAGGGCAGCTCTACCTCTGCATGGCTCACCAAAGTTCCCTGTGCTCCACTCAAATCTGAAGCACATATTTATAGCTCAGATTAGAATAAGATGTTTTCAGCCTACCCAACTTCATCTGAGCAGAGACCATGTTAGTCAAAGTTCACACTGTCCTGGCAGTTTCTTTCTGTTTTGTCAGGAACTGCAGTGATAGGATGAGGAGTAATGGGTACAAACTGAAAGGGGAAAATTTATTTCAGATATTAAGAAGATATTTTTTACTGTGAGGGTGGTCAGACATTGGAACAAGTTTCCCAGGGAGATTGTGGAGGCTCCAACCCTGGCGGTGTTCAAAACCCAGTTGCCTTGAGCAACCTGGTTTAGTGGGAGGTGTCCCTGCCCATGTCAGAGGGGTTTGAGACTAGATGTTCTTTAAGGTCCATTCCAACCCCTGAACATCCTATGATTCTAAGACAGAACTGTTATTTGACAAACATTCTGGCATCAATCTCATAAAACAATGCTATAGGTTAGGTGGAGGAAGAAATCTGTCTTGAGGATTCTTTGCTACCTCATTTATAGCCCTTATTTGAATGGGGCATCAAAATTAGGAAAGAAACTGGACTTTTTAATTTTTTGTTAAGGAGTACCCATTTTCCTAAGACTTTGTGAAGGGAAACAAGCCATTAATAAAATTTTACTTAGTAGCACATCTAAAGAATTCTATCTCTGTAGACTTTGAAAAAACTAATCATTTGCTATTGTTTTTTCTATAATAAGGATGTGTCAAGCACACATACGCTCATTTCAAAAAACTGTTTATGTTGCAAACATGATTAAATCAGGGGATGGTATTTCAAACAATGATGCAAATTATGGTGCAAATTCTTTTGATCTTGTTATTGTAGTGCACTAGTGCATTAAAGCTACATTAGATGCGTTAGGAGTTCCTGTCCTTATACAGAAAGCAGTCTCTCAGTAGACATGTAAATTGAGAGTGTCATGCAATGAGAAAAGCATCTTAGCTTTTTTGTTATGGTATAAGCAAGGCATTAGATTTACTTGTGAGCCTGACACCCCATAAGCATGCATAAGACAAGTTTACGAATCAGATAAACTTTCATAAGTTTTAACATGAATAAGAACTTGCTCAAACATTAATATCACTGAGTATTTTTTCATTTACCAACTTTCTTTTGCTTTTTAAAAAAACCTGTAAGAAGTGGAAGCAGAGCCTGCTGTCTGGAGAAACAATTAGCCTGGCCTGTGAGCAGTATAACAGAATAAAGCCATAAACAAGATGGCTCCAGGTCCTGCAAAAAAGAGGACATGGACACCCAATGATCAGCTGCCTATGGAAAGGGAATTGAAAATAATGCCACCTTAAGCCAGCCATTTATCTGACAGGCATATTATACTGGGTAAGGATCTTGTAGCAGGATTCGTTCAATATGTCGTGCAGTGGGAGCCAGGGGAGTATAAATTCCTAAATAATCAATCCACGTAAAGAAATCTTCTGTTTTACTGATGAAATTAGGTCAGCAAAAGGACTAGACCTATGCTTAGCCACAAGACTTCATTCCCTACTTTGTGACTCAGAACGTCCTCAGCCTGTATTCAGAGCAGCCTGGTTTCCATGGCCTGCCAACTGCTTACTGAAACAGGCCCTCCACGCACTGGGCCTGCGACCATGTTTCAAGGACATTTAGATGACTGAAAATGCAGATGAGTGCTGTCTGGGACACAACCAGTTAAAGGCTCTGAGAGATCCTTGGCTTTAGGACGTAATTTGTTTTGCTACATAGAAACAGCGTGGCCAGCAGGAGCAAGGCAGTGACCGTCTGTACTCCCACTGTACTTGGCACTGGTGAGGCCGCACCTCACATTCTGTGTTCAGTTCTGGGCCCCTACAAAAGGGACACTGAGGTGCTGGAGCTTGTCCAGAGAGGGGCAAGGGTGAAGGGTCTGGACCCCAGGTCTGATGAGGAGCAGCTCAAGGAGCTGAGGGTGTTTAACCTTGAGAAAAGGAGATTCAGGGGGATCTTATTGCTTTCTACAACTACTTTAAAACAGGATGTAGCGAGGTAGGGCCAGTCTCTTCTTCCAGGTAACAACAGGAAATAGCCTCAAGTTGTGCCAGGAGAGTTTTAGATTGGCTACTACGAAAAATTTAATCATGGAAAGGGTTGTTAAGCTTTGGAACAAGTTGCTCAGGAAAGTGGTGGAGTGACCATTCCAGGAGGTATTTAAGAGACATGTAGATGTAGCACTTGGGAGCATGGTTTAGTGGTGGATGGCAGTGCTGGGTTAATGGGTTAATGATCCTAAGGGCTTTTACAACCTAAATGATTCTATCATTTTATGATTCTAAAGCTCTTCTAGGTGTATGTCTGAATCCTCTCTGGCTTATCTGCTTTTTTTTCCCTGCTCCTGGTCTAAGTTGGAAAGAAAGAAAAACAGTACTCACTGGCTGAAATTGTTCACATTGACTTCCCGTTGTTGAAGGAATGGGTGAAATGCACAATTAATGCAAACAGCTGTTCCCTGACCTTTGCAGACATTCACCTGTTATTACAGCCTTTCTCTCTGTCAGCCTTGAAGGGTTGAGGATGCTCCTGACTACTCCCCACAACTCCTGATGGACCCTTGCAGGGTCTCAGTGAGGGAGGCTCATAATCCACAATTTGGGAAAAATACTTTAATAAATACATATAAATGACACATATGCAGTGACTTTACTATAGAAATGGAGACCAAAATAGCACAGCAGTCCCCCCACACTTCAACATAATCCAGAAAATGCCAGATATATCAGATTTTTTGCATTTTGGACCTAGTAGTAAATTCAAATGTCAAGGCCAAATTCTTCTTTCACACCTCAATAATTCAGAAATAACATGAGACAGAAACTTACCACTGAACCTCAGATGAAACTTATATCTGAATTGCTACAACTTTCAATTTTAAAAGAAAATATTTTAATTATGATGCAATGCAGTGGGAATTAAAGAAGCTTACATTACTGTTTACTTTACATGGTGCCCAGTTCTTTTCTTTTTTCTTTTTTAATTCCAAGGCAAATCTCCCATTGACTTCATTATGAGCACAGTGTGATATGCCTCAGCTAACATGGGAAAGTGCAACAGATCCATGTGGTAGATATTAAGATACAGCACTTAAACAAGGATAAAAACTAATTCTATGATCACACAGAGGTAAAGCAGGACTGCTTCCAGATAAGTCAGAGATACTTGTCTGGTAAAAAGTCAGTGCAACTCTGTGTATTGCTTTAAAAAGAGAGCTGATTGCCATTATTCTACACTCACTAATCTGCGGCTTATCATAACTTTAGGCCACTGATCAGACTAATCTGATGCAAAACACAGACCTCCATGTCCAGTGGCAGGACACAAACCAGCTGGGGTCCAAAAGCCATTTGGACATCCTAGTTTGCATCAGCACCTACAGCAACAAACCCTGACTCTTGGTGGCCTTGCTGCCACAAGCCAAGTCCTGGAATAGAAGGGCACATGATTTCAGTGCTCTGAAACTATTCCATGATGGTTAGTCTGGAACTTTCAAGATTCTTGTAGTATGCTTACCAGAATCAAGCTCATATAAGTCTTCCTAACTGTGCAAAGGGCCTAATGTATGTGTTCATTACAATTTTGAAGCCATTCAGCAAGAAAAGTCTTACAAATGTGAGAAACATTTGGTCAACATGAATATCTGTAAACCAAAATCTACAAGAGTCAGAGTCTCCAGCAGATGGGATACAGCAGTGACAAAATGATTTAAAAGTCAAAGATCTATTTTCAAAGAGACAGGTGCTTAAATATCATTAGAAGTCAAATGGAAATAAATTTGTGAGTCCAATTTAAAAATAGTTTTTCAGTCTGTGTGAAAGCATTGCACACTCATCCTTGAGAACATATTTTATTGTCAATTTAGTGAATCCAACCTCTGAATTTTGGTCTGGACATGTTCTCATATAAACAGAGGAGAGCAAACGCTGCCTCCTGTGGGAATTGGTGCTGAAATCTTATGTTTTGGACTATGCAGGTATTCAAAGCAGATAACACAGTGTTATATTCTGGCCTGAAGGTATGGAACAGGTCTTTCACTCTTATGAATAGGGAGAGTTTCTCTGCAATATGGAGTAGGAGAGGCCTGGCACTATTGCAATACAAGACCCATATATCTCTCGTCAGTTCAGGGTTTGTGGGAGGAGAAGGAGGTTTTGAGCTCTGATGACACTCCTCCTGAAGATCAAAGCACAAAAACTTTCACAAGGACAGCTATGCTACAGAGCTCTACCTTCCTATGGTCTGTGTCTTTCCCTGAAGCAGCATGGACTGCAAATGGGGCTGCTTGGAAGAGACACATCCTGTGTAAGAAGGGACATGTGGCAATCTTCTGCCACCACCCCACTAGGTGGAATTAAATCCCCATTGACTACAGGTTTGTTCACTGCTCTGCCGTTCCCACCCATGGCCATGAAAAGCCACGCATCTCTCAGCCACTGCTGTCTGTGCTGCATGGGGAGGAGCTGGAGGGAAATGGTTACCAGAGTGGTACCAGAGCAGGTGCACTGTGATTGCGTTTGTTTTAATTTCCTGGGAAGACAGTGTTCAGCCTTAGGGAGGCACTGGGAAGAATGGACAACTCCTATGTTTGTCATAGGAACACAACAAAAAAAAGCAGGAACATTTTGAGACATAGAACAAATAATGCTTCATTTCAAAAAGACTTGTGTCTTGTTGATGATATCTCTATGTCTTCACTGACTAACAAAGGGCGACCCATTTTGGGCTATTCTTCTATTTACACCTTAGTCTCTGAACGACCCAGAAGTCCTGGAGATGACAATTTTCCTAATTTGGAACTTGCCTCTCCTGCACTAGAAGAGATCAGAGGAGACAATGTGGATGTTTATTGGTGTACTGCTTTCACTACTTGACCTGAAGTTGGGCACAGCCTTCAACCCTCCCAAACTGGAGTTTGTTCCAACTTGATCTCTACTACATTTACTTCTTTAACTTGACATCAATGCCTGACTGTTTGGAGCTTACTTCGGATGTGTTAGTGGTCCTGTAATGCTCAGACTGAAGGCACTAAAACACAAATTATTACATTTCCTTTGTACGCATCCTACATTCATGTGAGAAAGGAGTTGAAAAAAATTGTGTGAATTTTGGCATTTCCCCCTTCCCTCACAGTAGCACCAGCCCTTGAATTCTCCTCACCCCTTCACAATCCCAAGATGGAAATTTTGATGCTGAAGTACCCAAAAACCTTCTCTCATGCTTCAACCAGCAACATCATTAAGCCTTTTTCAGGAATGGTCAATCCCTTACGTCTTTCACACCCTGCTGTCATGTGCCAGCATGATTGACGCTCCTGGGAATGATCTGCCCACTCCTCCTAAATGCGGTCTTGGGCTGTCGGTGCTGCAGACATGCAGACAGGAGGAACACAGACCCTTGAAGAGTGTCAGATGGCCATCTGCCAGCCAAGGCACAATATGGTGGCTGCTGCCAAGCCAGCTGGGTCCTCGCTCTTCCAGCTGGTACAAAAGTTGCCAGGCAGCCTCCACTCCAAGAATTTTAAAGCATTTGGGGCTATAATCTATGCCATGTGTTTCTCTGTTTTTACTACATAGTAGAAAATAATTTATTCAGATATGCTAAATTATACTTTTAATGTTTCACAAACAGTTCATTGTGAAACTCAGTCTTGGCATTAACTAGAAAATGCGGTACTTTGCTCCTTGTGTATATTATTATAATGGTTCTTTTTTGTTTAATCTAAATATTGTAGCTCATTTATCTTCTTGGATGTCACAACCAGCTCTAGACTGCATAGTTCTGCTGCTGCCTACCAGTTAAATGATTATTACTTACACATTTTATAAATAATTAGTCAATAACTAATTTTTTCTGTATGACATCTACACCATTTTGTCCACTAGAATCCCTTATATTCTTTCATTTTTAGTGCATATTGAGAACCTCTAGCAGGTTGATAATTGCTTTTCTAAACAAGAAGGGCTGAAGAAAGGTTATTCTGAGTAATTCAGTCTCAGTCAGTTTTTGAAAGAATGGAAAATGGCCCCTTTTTCATAAATGAGACATTGTCAGCAAATTAAAAATGGGAATAGAGCCCAGGACATTTAGTTTGAGATTCAGAGATCTCTACCGCTTGAGCTCAAAGAGAATTTTCTGACGTTAGCACTGGTATGGAGCTCCTAAGTTTTCCTTAGTCCATAATAAGATACAGGATGATAAATACATATGTCAATACATGCCTTTATTTCTAAGCCTTTCCTTGAAGAAAAAAAACTGCTTCAATTTGCAAAGATTCAAAAGGTATTGGCATCACTTTAATTTCCCTCTGCATCTTTAAGTTACACTTTATTCTCCATGGCTTTTTTGTGCAAGTTCAGAAAACAGAAGTGAGCAAGTGCAGTTTTGTTTTCTGTTGTGGACTGTTTTCCAGGAATTCTTTTCCTCCATTAGATCTACCATGTGAGTACCTAAGAATCTGTATTTCTTCTTTCTGAAAAAAAAAAAAAAAAGAAAAAAAAGCCAAAACCTTTAACTTTCTTGTCCTTTTCTACCGTATAGGTCACATTCTCCAATCATTCCACAACAGAAATAAGTCTCACGAATGTCCACACAGTCACAAATAAATAACTTCAGAAAAGCTACGTAATCTAGACCTCAGTGGAATATGATTTCCAAACTCCTTTTAAAACAAGAAAAAAAATTCTGATTTTATCTTTTCTGTCATTTTATTTTAATTGCTGTTTATCACATTCTTTATACTGGCTTCCAAATGCCTCACCCTTTTTTTATCAGGGGGCAATTCCTAGAGACGTGTGAAATGTTTCATTTGAACTACAAAAGCCTGGAAGCAGACTTGCTGTGAATTCATCCTGCATTTGCAAATTGTCAGCGAATTGTTAAACTCTTGTGTCTGCTGTCACTGTGCAGGTGTTGCTGGCTCTTATCCTTGGGGAGTTCCACAGCTGTTGTTCTGGGGCATTTCCAGGGAAAATGAGGTTCACCACTTAAGAGGCCACTCACAGTCTTTTGTGGTTTTCAGACACCTGTGCCTTGTGCTGGAAGAGGAATCTCATGCAAATCTTTGTGATTCACCATGAAACTTAAATGTGTCACCTTTCCTTGTAGCTTAAACAGTACCCAGAGATGGGTTAATCCCCAGCCTCCTGGGGTCTGTGTATACAAGTATCTGAGGCCTGATGATTGCAAAGTTACTTCAAAACAAAAGTAATTTTGGAGCCACTAAAGCTGAGGGTCCATAACAAAGTGTGACCTGAAGATCCAAGCATACATTCTCCTCTGCAGGTACAGGGATATCAGCCCAGCAGATATCCCAGACTGGGGGCAATAGCATCTGAAACCACCACAGCAGGACTTGGCCACCAACACTTCAGAAGAGACCTTGCCCCTGCAATTAAGCTGGGTAGGTGTACAGAAGTGGAGGGCAACAGGAAAAACTAATTGTGTCTCTTGATAATGTGGGAAATTATGTAGAAGAATACTTGATTTCTTTTAAAGGCTTGTGAGCCATCAGACCTGATCACAGCAGTGGTCACCATCCAATAGCAATAAGCTGAGGCAGCAGCTATGCTGCTGCCTGCATGTCGTGGTTTGGACCTTGTTTTCCCCCAGAGGCTAAGAGAAGTGGTAGACCCCAAGGGGTGGAAACCCCTAGAAGTTTTGAAATTCTACCCAATGGGCGCTCCTGCAGAAATGTCAACATCTCACAAACCAGACCGGAAGAGAAGAGTTGTAGTTTTGGGTTGTTGGAGGAGAGGTGGCCATGTTGTGAGCCACGAGGAAGGGGCTCCAAGCCCCTTGGGGCCTCTGGGCCCTCCCAGCCCCTGGCTGGGGGGCTGCAGGGACCTGGAACAGCATAAAGCTGGGCTAGGTGCCTGTAGTTATGCTGGGAGATGCTTTTCTCCATGGGCACAGACAGCAGCCGGGACTGACCAGAGAAACGGTGGCAGAGAGCCAGGACTGATAAGGACCTGAACTGAAGGAGCAACAGAAACATGCAGCACCGCAGAGAAGACTCCTGGAAGACAGAGCCGGGAGAAAGAGAGCCAGCAGCTGAGAGACAGAGTTTGGGGTAAGACTGATACCAGATTCCCCAAAACTCCCTTGGAGACCCTCTTGGAGAAGAGGGACATGGACTCCTATTTAGGAGAAGAGTTTTAGACATGCAGCACCGGAGAGAGAGGAACTGAGAAGCTCAGAGCGTCCCGGGAGCTGGACCGGGACGGCCAGATGGAATGCGGGGGGAGTTGACCTTGGCTTTCCCCCCTCACACTGCTGCCACGGTGGCAGCCTGAGAGACAGGGCACAAAGGCCCTGCAAGCAAGGAGCTGAGTCTCCTGGAGATACCAGACCTTCACGAAGACCCCCCTGCGTCTTCGTGATATGACGTGGTGATACGACCTTGTCTGGGGTTACGAAGCCCACGGAAGACCCCTCGGTTGAGGCGATGGGGCCGAGGGAATCTGATATCTCCCTCGTTGAGTGCTGGAAGAAAGCCAGCTATCAGCTGCTGCATGTGGAGAAGACAGAAAGAAACCTGCTGCCTCAGAAGATGCTGCTGCTGCTTAAGAACTGGAAGGGATCTGTCCTTCTTTCCCTCCTGGACTTTTATTTGGAGGAGAGAAGAGATCTGATCCTTGTAAATACTATATGTCATGGTAGAGATAGTTTGTGATCATGTGTATAATGTGATGTTGTATTTATTTGTACAGTCATTGTAATATATTCCCTTTCCCCCACTTTGAGTCTGGTGTGTTTTGTCTGGAAAAAACCCATCTCACATTAGGTTGGGATGTGGGAGGGGGAATGGAGCTAGGGATTGGATTTTGGGGCTATCTCAAACCATGACACTGCATTATTCAGGTGATCTGCCTGGACAGCCTCAGCAATTCTTGGAATTTAATACTTATTAATCACTTGAAATAATCAAAATGCTCTAATATTATAACACAGTAAAATAAAATCATATTATCACTGTAATTTTTACCATAATCTGTGCTTAAAACTGCTAAGCCATCTGTTCAGACATCTGAGAGATTTGACAAATGAGCTCCAGCAAATCTTGCTGAGGCAGTTGAAAGGGATACCTCGGTCAGGGTAGGAGTCAGCCACAGATCAAAATGTCTGGATTTCTAAATCAAAGCATCCAAGCTCCCATTGTCATCAGCAGAGAAGAAAGGCTTAATTCAGTTGCTTAGACACAAGCACCAGATGCCATTTGAGAAGTCCTAAGGGTACCTACCTCACCTCTGGCTGCCTTCCTGAAGAGCAGAGTGTCTCAGGCTCTGGGTGGTAACTGTTGGTCTTTGAGCTCTATCTGTGACCTTGTGGTTGTTTCCAGTATCCTGGGCATCTCAAATCCTGATACCCATATGTGAACATCTGAATAAAGTCCAGCCAACACACTAGAGAGCCCGGAGAGTAGTTTGGAAGAATTAAGCAGATTTATTGACAAAGCTATGACACGAGAAGGAGATGGGACACACAGTGACAGGAACTCCTCTGACCAGAGCAAGTGTCATCAGGGAGCCACATGTCCTTTCTCCACCTCTCCCCCTAGTAATCCTAAAGTGTTATATTTGAGTTTAATGCTTCTTAAGTTAGTTTAGCTAGAGCACAAGAAGCCACAGCTCTGAAGAGACACTATAAATTGTGAATGGATTAGCGGCATCCCCTCTGGAGCTGTAGCTTATATCTCCCAATGGGCTAGTTAACTTGTGTGCAAGAATATTACCACATTGAATGGAAGGGCTTTGTTTGTGGATGGAATTCAAATTAAGAGCAATACATAGGTTATTTTTGCAGCAAAGACAAGTCCTTAATATATAAAAGATGATTTCATTTTAATTTAGATTAAAAAATGCTTCAATGAAAGAAGTTAGTTCTCTTTTTAGGTAAAATTCACATAAGCTTTTAATTGCCACTCTCTAAACATCAATAGTTTAGTTATTGTTTACTATTCACTTACTCTTCTCAATACCAGCTTCATAGCTGGTAAATTCAAGCAGCTGTTTCTGTTTGAGAAACATGCCACTGAAAATGACTACAGATCAGAGAATTTCTTTAGAATATGCATATGCTTTAAAAGGATTTACATTGTGCTTTTACACTGAGCTACATTTGGATTCTTGTTCTGGAAGTGTTTTATTTCAGATTTTGTGCTGATGCACTATGGATACTCAGGGATTTTTTAAACATGCAGATCAGAATTCAGTTATCCCTCATATGTCTGCAGACTTTCTGTTTTTGAGAGTAAAGAATGTCCAGAGGTGTAAGGAAACACAGGTTCTAAACACAGCAATTAATGTACTTTACAGTGAAATCACAGTCCTGATCTGACACACATGCGGGAAACTGCATCCTAACAGTCCAGTCATTTTGATTAAGACCTGATCTCGCAAAACTTATGGACACTTTTTTCCTAAGTCCATTTCCCATAACTACTTCAAAATTTTATTTCAGAAATACATGTGAGTTTCTCCTACATCAAGGCTGCAGTGATAAAGTGACCATGCTGTGGTTTTTATTAAATGCTAAGATGTGACATTTTATTTATAGGCTTCTGACCCAGTAAAAGATTCATGCAAACACTGGGCTGCTTGATATAGAAAAAACTTGCTGTGCATTTGAGCTGTACCATTATTAAAAGCATTCCTCTAGACATTCCCTTTCCTTCTTGGACCATTCTTGGCATTTCTGGAACATTTATGAATATTTATGAAGACATTTACTTGTATATTAAATGAAGTCTGTGAGTAAGTCATCAATATATGTGAAAATCGTTGCCTTTGTGAAAACTTTGTTAGCCTCTCCACACAATTGCCTTTGAGGGCCTGGAAAGTTTGAGCACGGCTTGTAGAGCACATCCTATAGAATGTATATAATCCTTTAATCAGCACAACCGCAGTGCAGCAGATTGAGTAACCATCTGAAGAAACTCAAGCAGTACTGTGCTTTAGTCTACTCCAGAAAGCTGTTTTGTAAGAGCTTTGCAGATGTCTTCTCAGTTACCAAACCTGTGCTAAATCAGCCTCTGAACAGACTTATACCAGTTAGTAGATGACTCTTCTTTTGATTAAGTAATAGATCTTAATAAATTCAAGGCTACATGGAGAAAATACACTGATTTATTGGTCCAATTCAGCTTACCCTGAAAGCAAAAGGAGTTTCACATTTGACTTCAAAGGAAGCAAAGCTGGACCCTAAAACTATAAACAGTATAATAAACACTAGTAAAACATAATACTTACTAAAGCAGCATGAATCCCACTTCCAAAAAGTACACTTTTACTTGCTTTTGTACCATTTGTGCAACTTAATACTAATGAAAATGAAGGGGCTGGTCACCCGAGTACTGTGAGAGCCAAATAATCTATCAGAAATAATACTATGAAACATATTTGCATTAAGTGCTGATAGAATTAACCTGAATTCCAAATAAATCAATAAAACTGTCATATCTCTGCTCAGTTGCAAATTGAGGAAAAGCAGAATTCACCACGTTTCTCAATAAAATGCAAGAATGCATATTCAGTTCTAATATTGACATACCCTACAAAGCCATACATACATTTACAGATTGTGTAAAATTGACATTAATATCAATAGAAGTGGAAATAGGCCAAGATTTCTTTGTTGCACTGAATATTTCACAAAGTGCCTATTAACAATAGCTCACTTAGCTTTTCTAAGTGGTTTCACAACATGACCATTTTTTCTTTTTCTTGACTTAGTATTCTTCGTTGTTTATGATTGGTGCATCATAGATCAGTGGGAGTCTATCATAGCAAAGACTAAATGAAGCCTAAGTTGAAGGTGTCCTGATTTAGCTCTGTAGGAGCCAAATCACATTCCTCTTTTTAAAACCACTGGAGACAGATCTCACATCTTCACAATGCACTTTCCCAGTGAAGTCTGGTGAATCAACACCATTCTTTTGCTGTTTACAAGGAAACTGAGCAAAGGAAAATGATTTTCAATGTCAGCCTCCAGCCAGCTGTACTGTCAGACAGTGAAGCATGATGCTAAGTGCAGAACAGCAGCTTGTCTGATAGACGGTAAGTAATTAAGTCTTTTTGGTCCGGAAAAGTTTTTATGTTGTCCTTGGGCTTTAGATAATAATATTTCTTTTTCTAAGCTGTCTTCCTGTGAGAAAAAAGAAACCAAACCAAACAACAACCAAAAACCAATATTCACCCTACTTGTATTTACTGTGAAAAGATGAGGCTCTCACAGTTCTATAGAGCAGTGAGCCTCCAGGTGTAGACCAGATAATTGATGTTTCATTCAATTTCCCTCTCTTGTGCCTTCATGAAAAAGAATCCAGACATTGCCTTTAGCAATGCTGCTGCATGATGTTGACCCTGAAAGCATATTCCAAATTGAAGTGTATTATTTTCATGTAATGTTGGAATACAAACTGGAAGCACAGACTTCGGTTTCCATTCCTAATAAATTAGATAGAAATATTACACCTTTACAGACTTTCAGCAAACACCTTCAAATATATAAAGATATAGCTGAAACAAATTGTTGAAGAGGTAACATTTCCTTTTATTCCCTCATTTTTATGTAGTGAGAATAAAGCAAATAATACAATTAGAAGTGAGCACAGCATTTCCTGAAGACTAGACATAAAAGATCCCTCATCTTCTTGAAGGCAAGGGCTAATAAAAACTCTTTGCGAAAGTGATACTAGAAGCTAAATACACTAAACTGAAACTTCTTTATGACCTTCTATTACACAGTCATTTGAGACACTTGCACAGTCCTACCACCAGGGAATCCTTGTGTCTCACTGTTTTTATGCCCTGGATTTACTACCCTTCTAAATGGGACACTGCTCAGTTCCTCATTTTGCAGATGCAGAAATGAATTTTGCAGCTCAGTGAAAATCTCAGACAGTGGAGAAAACAGAACTCCTGTATCGACTCAAGTAAAAAAAAAATCATCCTGTGGAGTATTCCTTTTTGGGAAAAAAAAAAAAAAGAACTATGAAGGAAAGATTTATAAGTTTTCGCTCATGAGACTGTACCAATATGGAACAAAAAGAAAGCCTTGAGGCTAGAGTCCTGATTCAGAGAATATGGGAAGTACTAGTGAAGGGAAAAAAAATGATGGAATGTTAAATTACTGTGCAGGCTTTCATGTGGTATGATTGTGCCTCTACATTTGTGGATGAAAACAAAATTCAAGTTACAGTTACAGAAAAAAGATCATATGTTTATTCTATTGCAATTTGACCAAGAGGTGTAATTGAAACAACTGAATCATTGGATTCACTGCAACATAAATGTTGGAAAAACTCAGATTATAAATTGTCTTGATTTGTGTTTTACATTGCTTTTATATAATGAACATCCTGTTCTCTGCTTAATCCTACAATCCTACTTACCAGAAATGCCATTATTCCAGTCAGGGTCATATTCAACTTTAAATGATGTTTGTATAACAGAACCATCTGGCTTCCCCAAGGCCACACAGCTCAGCAGGACTAAAGTGATTAGGACATACTGCTTCACTAGGAGTGATTTGTTCTATTTTGTCCAACTGAACTGTCTGGCCTTGCACAATCTCCGGGAATTTTGGTTCTGGTCAACTCAGTGGCTGTTATCATATTTTTAGTAATTAGTGTTTCAAAACTGGTGTACTATTATTCTTCATATTTACATATGCTGACCAATATTTGTTTGCATGTCATTCTATGTTCAAAATTATACCTTAAGTGTAGGTAGCACTGCATAAGTATAGACTATACTTCATAAGCTGAGTGATCCTAAGATTCCTTCTTTGGTTATATTGTCTTGAGCAATACCAAAACCGAAAGAAATTGTTTGTGACCAAATTGGATAAAGGCAGAAAGAAGGAAGATAAAGACACCCTGAAAGGTTGGTTTGTTTGTTTGTGATTTTTTTGAGGAGGAAACTGAAAGAGAAAACAAGAGACCCCCAGGAACCTTTCTCAGGTGAGGTAGAAGAGATGGCAAAGCATAACTGAGGCCAAAGGAAAGAGGCAGCAAAACAGATTTAAGAGTCTGACAGCAGGGCAATAGGAAAAGATGTGAGTAACTAATGCTGATAAAGAGGGAATATAGAACTGAAGACTCAGCAATACAGGATAGAAACAGAAAGTACGGGAATGTTTTCATCTTCAAAATGATGGTATTTTCCACCAGATTTATCCAGATGTCACACATCCTTAGCCCTGGGAGAGAGCTAAGTCATCTTGGAGATAATCTAGGAGGAAGCTGAAGATAAGGAAATGTTGAAAGTAGAGGTGAGTAATGTATTCATTAGTGGCAACAGTACAAAGAAGACAATCTGACTAGAAACAACTGATGAGATACCTGAGAAGCAAGAGGTGAGAAATAAAGAGAGGGCTCCATGAGAAACACAAAAGAAATAGCTGAGGCAGATCAAAATGGGCTCTTTTCTTGCCAGATCCCACATGTAATGCTGAGAAAAAGAAGTTAAAGGATAAGAAAATTTTGAAATAAGGGATATGGGGTTGAATTACATTTTCCTTTGGTCAGCATTCACTTACCCATTAGGAGAGCAGATCAGCTGAAGGAGAAATACACACCACCTAGATCATGTGCCTGAGGCTTTTACTGTCTGAGCACTTAAATCCAGAGGACAAATACCAGCAAAAAATACAGATTCATCAAAAACTAAATACAAGTACTGCCAAGGAGATGGCCAAGATTAGAGAGGTGGTCATAGCTGTATGGGGGTCAATAGATGAATCTGAGAGAAAAGGGATGATGGTGTGGATCAGTGGGAAGCAGCCAGAGGAAAGTTGAGAGGGGTATGTGTGAAGGAGTAAGTGTAGAGAGGCAAGGGAGAGAAGCACTGCTGGGGGCAGTATGCAGCAGCCAAAGGGATCAGGCCAGCTTCAGATCCATAAAGGAATACTGTTCTGTAAAGACAAGGACAAGAGCAAGAATTGGAGCGTCATGATACAGGAGACTGGAAAGGAGATCAAGGAAAGTAAGTGAACAGTAGGGAACTGGAATAATCAGTGAGTGTAGGGGATGAGATAAAGGTAATAAAGCACCTAGAAATAACAAACTTGACACACTGGTACAGTGGAAAGGAAGCAGTGAGGCCAGAAGGATGATAGAAAGAAGACCAAAGGCAGATGAGAACCACTCTATGGTAAATGAAGGAAAGAAGATGGTTCAGAGAGCAGATACGAGAGCTAAATGCTCTTACTGCAGAGTTTGATCTTGGAGACATGTATGAGGACAGCAACAGTTACTAGCTGGATTTTGAAGACTGGAAGCTGTTACATGTACACAAAGGAGGGAAAGTAAATGAGATGTTGATAATCAGGGTAAATTAAATTCCTCAGAGAAGGATTAAAAAAGATGTGGAGAGTTGTAGTTAAGAAAAAAAAATAATATGTGAGCCAAAGCAAACTACAGGTCAGGAATAAAACCATCCATCTGAAGACTGTAAGAGCAGTCAGAAGAAACAAATGCAGACTTTCAAGTCTGCAAAACCATTCTTCCATTCTTTTTGTTATCAGAATTGCCAATGTCTGGAATGATCAAGATCATTCTTCATTGTTGCAGTGAATCTAGTGAAATGAAACTTGAATGTATAAAATGTTCAAACACTTCTTGCTCAGAATGGCTCATTAACATCACAGATTAAATAAGTGTATAACATTGCTAATTTGATTCAAAGCCTTTGAATATAAATCATCCATAAACTGTGACTTCAGTGAGTATAAACAACACAGTGAATGTCCCCATAGGACTGATACTAGTTCACAATAAAAAAACTGTTACAACTCCTACACATGGGAACCAAGCATTTCTTCTTCATCCTGACTGTCCGTGAGCTAAAATTCAAATGTTAACCGTGAGTTATTTATTGAAAAATATTCTAAAATACTCATTAAAATCTTAGGTGGCATTAACACTTAACTCCACACTTCTTTCTGTTTTAGTCACCTTTGCTAATGGATTTCCTGATGAGAATCATCAATTCTGAAACTGGAATTTCAAACCTCAATTATCATCCTCCCATGTAACCTCTAAATCCATCCCAAAATTCTTGGTGCTTTAAAAGGCATCCATAGTACAAGGCAGCAGTTGTAGAAACTTTGTTGAATCAGGGTGTTAAATCATTCCTGAAGATAAACTGTACTGGCATATATCCAAGAAACTAGGTGACCAAAGAATGCTTTTAGTCCTCTTTTCTTTATCCCATCAGTCTCTTTTGTATTTGGTTGGAGAGCACAGGCTGTGCATTGGGAGGCAAGGTGTGAAAACAATAACATGATAGCAGGGAATTGCTTGGAAGACGTGGGAGTTAGTAAAAATTAAGGACTGAGAAGGGGAATTTACATTTTTTTTTCACAACAAAGTGGCAGCTGTTATGTCATGAGTCTATACTTGTCCTGATCACTTTGTGTGCTGTCTTTTTCCTCCACCCCACATCTGTCTTTCTCTATGTATGCTGTACATTTTCTGGGCAAATCATTACCTTTCCCTGTGTCTGGAGAGAAACACAACATCTTTTTTGGCACTGAAGCAAGCTCCATGATGAAGAACGTGATTATAACTGATGAAGGATATGGATTCATCTTTCAGCTTCACAAACTATTTACTATGATTCAGAGTCACAAATTCCTTTGGGCCAAGGCTTTCTCTTTGAAGAAGCTGCAAGAGTTACCATATATTGTTGATATGACTCAAACTCAGGGTTGGGAGGAAACTGGGGCCAAGATTTTGAAGCACTAAGCAATTGCCCTAAGGCCAAGTCTTTTAAAATGTCACATGTTGGACATATAAAACTGGATATTTTTAAGTTTTTTACATTATTTAAGTCTTATTAATAATAATGATGATAAATTTCATAATGATACCTAAAATTTATATACTACTTATAAAGCTAAAGTTTTGTCCAAATGGTTTGTCCCAAATGGGTAATCAGAGTCGGAGTTAGTTAGATTTCTGATATTGTCAAATAAGGAGCTTTTCAAAAGCAGTTAGAGTTTTTGTAGCTCTTCAAATCCTTGTTCCTCTTTGTTTGAATGTTCAAGCAGCTTCATCTGCCTGTGCTTACGTTTGTTAGTCACAAATGCAGAAGAAATGTTGTTTCAATATTAAATTAAAAAAGCTACACTATGATTATGAGGATAATAGGGCTGTAATAGTATGTATACAAACCCCTGACAATAAGAAGCCCTGAAAACCAGCAAGTACCTTATCCACAAACTCCTTAAGACTGCCAAGTCCAAGACCAAAGACAACAGTCATGTCTCAGTAATGTGCAGTACAATGCTGCCCATGAAACAGTGGCATGTCTACTAGCTATCTCTCAATACAGCATGCTGCACTGCAAGTTTCCTGAAAATATCACTGATCCCAACAATTTAACATTTTTCATATGCTTGACAAAAGGCAGGGGTTAATAATTCAGTGTGTTCTATTCAATTCCCTGGGGACATTTGTTCCACACCCAAAACTATTCTTCAATTGGGAGTTCATTTTGTGTGTTCAAATCAACGTAGAAGTATTTGTAGGATCAACTATGTAGGGTGAAAGGAAATTCTTGTATAACCTATATAACACACCCTACCTTAAGGTGTGCAGAACTGAAAGCAGTTTACTTTTTTAAGTAAAAAAAAAGTAGACTGTCAACAGGCTCCATGGCAGAGAAGGCATTTATTTTCAGGGTGTTTTTCGTAGTCTTTAAGGAATTTTGAAAGGTGACATTTAAAATGTGTCTGACAACTGCCATTGGGAAATTTCTCCCCATATTCTTAAGTTACTGAAAAAACTTTATCCTCAAATTAAATTGGAAGATATTTTCCTTTATGTTGTCATATTTCCAGATGGTTGGAATCCTGACTGACATCTTCTGCCTGAGTGTAGCAGCCAAGGATTTACACAACACCAAGTAAACTGCTGTTCTGATTCCAAGCTTCTTTACAGAATTTTGTAAGATCCATAATAATGGAAGCAATGGATTTCTGCTGAGATAGTTTTGCCAGCATACAGAAAAATCTTTCTGAGTCTCAGTCACTCTTCTTCTTGTCACACTGTCTTGTTCTCGCAGGTTGCCTGTTAGAGCCTTTTTTGCAGCTTCTCTATCAGGAGCTCTAAGAGTTACGATGACTTACATCCAAAACAATATTCAACATTACCAGATTTTCTGTTCTGGCTGGAAAGTGAAGTTGTCAGTATATGTCTATGGCAACTATGTTGAGTATTCTCACACAAATAGGACATATATGCTAAGGCCAAAACATCAGACTCATGAAGAATCAAAAGAAAAATCTCAGAATATAAATTATTCACTGTTACATATGAACCAAAAGGGCAGACAAGGTACAGAGAGGGGACCAGGATCAATAGCACAACTAGCAAAAATTGGTTATTTTTGGTAAAAATTGGTTATTATTGGTAAAAATTTTACATTTTTACCAACTATTCCACACTTATCAATACAAGAAAATGTAGCTATATGGTATTACCTCCCTCTCTTGAGCATTTACAAAATGTTTGTTATATAGACTACAATTTTCAAACAAGCCGGAGAGGCACAGGTCCTCTTTTCATGTGTGAATGTTATTTCACTCATGTCTTTCTTCACAAGGAAACAATGAGAGTAAATGTGGAAAGCAGTGAAAGGCACCATGGAATTTGCTCATCAAGCATCAGTCTTTCTACAGTATTGACCCCACAGTAGGTTTAAACCAAGTATTGATCGATTTATCTACTCTTCATCTTGCAAGCTGGATGATGTTAACACCAGGGGAATGTATCATGTACTATAGTGGTGTTTGTATATCATCTCTCTGGATCATGACATTTATTTCTCCTTAAACTTAATTAAACTTAAACTGAATTTCAAACATTATGAATTGTAGGTAAAACCATGCATATCTCCCCTGCATATTCCAGAATTCATCAGGTACAAGATTAAAACATTGACTTATTCCATGTCAGTGAAATATTAGCAGCACTAAAGAATCTCTTGGAAAACAAATGGGGAAACTATCAGTTTTATGGCAATGGCAGACATTAATTCAAGGGAACAAAAACTCTCTGCAGCAGAGATAAGGGGTACAGAAACAGGGGTCTTCTTCTTTCACTGACACTTCATTGTTGCCTGTGTCCCAATTTCTGACCATGTCCTAATTCCTGAGAAAATCTGGGAAAAAAAGATGGTCTCCACTGTCCAAAGCTGGCAGTAGATGCTACCTGGAGGTCTGCAGAAAGGGTGTGGCAGCCAGGACAGCCCTGCCTGTGGCCAGCAACTGGTGGAGCTCTGCAAGCCAGGATGAACTGAGAGCCCACAATGCCCACATCAACCTCTTCCCTGCTTTCTGCGACCTACTCCAGCTTGCTCGGGCCTCTTGCTTTCACCAACTGCTGCCAGGGACTTTCCTATTGTGTTACTTTGTTCTGCAGGTGGAGCTGGGATAGGAGGAGCAGGGAGAAGACATGCTGACCATGGCCAGGACAGCATCAGTAAAGGAACCTGGGCATTTCCTTCAATAAAGTGTTTGAAATGGTTATAACTCATCCCAACTGCTATGGATCATACATGATGAAGCATCTCAGGGAACAAGGAACAGAAATTCCTACTTTATGATTTCTAGGGAGCCTCAGACATTGCACAGGCTCGGGCAGCTTCATTATCTCAAAAGCAAAGTCCTTCCATCACGCATGGGGTGCTGAAAGGGTCTCAAAAAACACCAGAAATGCCATGAAGTGGCAGTTTCTCCAGAGACAGACAGACCTTTTATATATCTGGACATCTGTGCTTCTACTCTCCTGCTCTCTCTCCTGTGTTCCAAACCTAGTGAGTGGCCAGACAAGGTGCCAGGAAGGCTGTGTCAGCCTCACAGGAGGGCTGTGTCGTCCTCACAGCTGAGGACAAGGGGGATCTTTCCTGCAGCAGTTCCACAGCCTGAAAGGGACAGAGGTGCCTAATCCTGGAGCACTCCCCAGGAAGGAGGGCTTATTTCTTCACCTGAAGATGACTGCCACCACCAACAGCTTTTTTGAAGCTTTTCAAATAGTCAGGTAAATAAAACAAAGGAAGCTAATAATTCCTTAGTTTCATTCAATGGCAGTAGGGCTGTTCTTTTTGAAGCCATGAGCCAGAGTGATTAAAAGTTCATCTGTGGCTGAGTATACCACGCAGTACAATGTGGAGGCTTTTCCACAGAGGCCCCTAAATCTTGGAGCTGGAAGAGGTGTGCAGGCGTGGGGTGCGAGCAAACCTTGGCGGCACATGTCAGCCCCACAGGAGCCAGAGTGAACTCCCACCCCCGGGCTTCACAGAGCTTTTATTGCTCACCAAGGGCCAAACCTCACTTTCCTCACAGTCAGTGGGAATTTTGCCATCACCTTTCTTGAAATAAGGCTTGACACGAGTGGAGCAAACAATAGGAAAACAGAAGCCAAGCCCTGGGCTGCAGAGCCCATGGCAAGTTTCCATAGCTTTGACTTGGCACCCAGTGTTGGTCTCCTAAAAGGAATGTCACTGTACCTGCTATTTGTAAGCAAAGCACATCTGCTATAATTGCAAATGCATATAGGAAAAAAATATTATATTTATACATATTATTTTTTCTCTTTGTAGTGAAGATAAAATCTGTGCGCCAGTACTGATAATAGCGCCTACACATTTTCTGAAATCTAATGCCTATCCTAAATGTCAAATCTTTATTATCACTGTTTTAAATGGGGCATACAATTTCCTTACTGGTCTGTCTCCTGCAAAGAACCAGTGCTTGAAAATATCATATTAAAAAATCAGAAATAGAAGAAAGGAAATAAGATGAAAGAGAGGACAAAAAACCACAGAAATACTGATTTATGTCAAATGTTCCCCAATCTCAGATGTCATATTTTTTTAAGGTCTTAGAATAACTATAACCGTCAAGATTTATATGAAATGAACTAAACATATTTCCTAAAATAGTAAGAGTGGGGAAACTTTTCTGCAAGTCCTGTTCCAACTGCTAACCTTCTGTTTTATAAAGTGTTTAACGTACTCAGTTCATACAGGGTGAGTGTAGCACACAAATATATGTCTATGCATTATCAAAGACTAAAGCTAAACTGTAGTGTTTTTAGGACTTCATGGTTCAATTTTACATGAACATGAGAAATGGAGTCAGTCAGACCAACATGAAAATGAGCTCAGTATCATCATACTTTTAATAAACGTTGTGGAGAGGACAAAATTACTGGAGAATTATTCTTTATAATGGCTTTCTTATATTTTAATAGAAACTAACTGAGAAATCTACAGGAAACTAATTTACAATTGGATTACGAATTCAAGGTGAGGTTAGGAAAAAGTGCACATACATCTCGCAGTTTGTCATCATCTTTTGAGCAGTGCCCAAGTCCAAGCCCCCTGCAGCATCAAGTCAAGTGTGGCTGCAGTACAAGCCAACATTACCATTTGGAGCACACACATCTCCATGTGCCTGGACATATATGGGAGCTCAACTCAATGCCAGGTGGTCCTGAGTGAGGGCTATGCCATCCGAGCGCCAGCACTGTGGACACACGATGGATGCTCCACACTTCCTGCTGGCTCCTGCCAGCTGCCAAGGCTGGGATAACTGAGGCCTCTCACAGAGGATGGAAAAATTACTCACTGCCTTAGGCAAATCTGCCTAACTCTCCATCTCAGCTGCTTCTGAAAGCATGACTTTGTGGTTATAAATGTTATGACGGCCTCTGTCCACATGCACTCTTACATGATTCTGACAAAATGCTGGCATTTCTTCACAGCTTACCTTTTTTGCTTGCATTTTTTAAAGCAAGTTATAGCACCTCATTTTTTACTAGAGCATTTATAATCTGGTCAGGTCGGAAAGCCTGCCATTCCTCTCTGCATCAGAGCTGTATGCTTTCAACCTGAGGTCATGAAGCTATTAGCACTTCCAACAATTGGTTGCATCAAACTGTGTTGCAATACTGTGAAACATGCCACATCAGGGTTTTTTCTTTTTACATTCTGCCCTCAATTTTTCTCCTCAGTCCTTCCCTACCTCTCCAAAGAGAGGAGCAAGTCATTTGGCAAGATATGAAATTAGTTTTCAATCTTTGGCTTTCATTGATTATGAAGAAATTCTTCTGCCTAGAGTCATTCACAGGAAGGGTCTGTTCACTGTGATCTTGGGATTTGCCTCAGCAGTGGTCAATCAGCCTTCATAGTTCTTCTGACCTCGCATGTACAGCCTTACCTCAGGTAACAAAACACTTGACCCACTTTTCTCTGCAGCACAACAGCAGATGTAACTCATAAGCCTTTAGGTACTGTATTCCATCTCTAATTTAGCTCTAGTTATTGCCCCCATGTCATTTAGTTATTCTATTAAAACTCTAGGAATACAAGTGAATTAAAGGAAGTGAAGGTGACAATGAAATTCCCCATGCTCAGAATACCACCTTGAAAAGTGAGTGCCTGTTTGCTGTGCTTCATTGTTTCCAGCAGTAGCATTTAAGTACTACTTGTGGGGCATGGCATTTCAAATTATGGAAAAGAGAAAGCAAATTCTCTAGGGTTGAATCATCTTATCTGGAAATGCAGCAAATGTCCAATTTACACAAACTGCATTCATAAATCTGAATTACACTCTGTGTAAAGAGACACTCATCCAGTATATACTGGTGGAAGCAGATGAATGAAGCAAGGAGGAGTTCCAAAAGGAAAGCTGGAATCTAAAGGAAAAGAAATGGCACATTTGTTATTTCTGTCTAGTTTCTTTTTTTTGGTAACAGAAATGAACACAAGACCTTTATCTGAGATTACTATCTTAGAGAGCAAATTGTCAGAAGGGTCAAGGGATCACATAGACATTGCCCACACAAGAATTCCCACTAAAGAGAAATGCTGGATCAGACGAAAATCATGCCTTGGTTGCACAAGGCACCGTACCTGTCATGGGATTTTAAATGTGTAGTAACCATAGGGGGTATGCCTTATGGAGCACTGAATGCTCAGAAGTCAGCTGCTGGGAATGGTAGGTGTCCTCTGCTGTTCCTTTCCTCTTATAGGAAAATGTCATCACTAAACCTGCCCTCATCCAAGAAAATGTAATAATGAATCCAGCCTTTTTTATTAATTTTGCACAAAGCCATAAATCCCATGTGTTCCATCTTTCTATACTGCAGAGTACCATGTTGGATAACACCATGGAGCATTCATACAGATTACCTAGTACTTCTACAGAATCCAGGAAGGTGACAATTTGCTAGAGAAAGAGCAAAGCCATCCTGAATGAACATCTATGTGTATGATCCAGGATATAAGTACTTTCCAAGGTCCCTGATAGTCTGAGTTTACCAAGGTCCTCTTTTTCATATCACCTCTGAAAAGTCTTTAGCACTACCATTTAATTACACTGATAATTCATGCCTTGATCTGGCAAGCTCAAACCCCACCAACACACGCTGAAGGTTATTTCTGTTGAGGTTCATACTGTAACCACATCTAACCAAGAATTCAGCTTTCCATTAAATCAGGTGTTAGAAGCCCAAACAGGAGTTGGAAACCTGAATGCTTGTCTGGATCTGAGCCAATAACCCTCCAGTATTACATTAAGTAACACGACTAACATCTGTCCTCAGCAGAAGGCAACAGCACATAGCACTTTTCTGAATGTTGGCCTAAAATAGCAGTAGCTGTCAGGCTTTTCTCTCCATCACGTTTCCATTGTTGGTAGCCAGTATATTTTTAAGGTGAAAGGGTATGAAACCCACTTCTTCTATGCAAGCATATAGAAAAATCAGAACTATACATAGGGAAGTAAAAACTACTGGACACTATGATCTTTATGGTCTTTTCAGACCCAAATGATTCTGTGATTCTCAAAAGAAAGATGAAAGACACTAAGAAGTTTTGGTACAGTGAACAGCTGTAGATATAAGGAATCTTAAGTCTTGGAAAAATTACTAAAAAGGGTCATGAGAGAAGACTGTAAAATCAATCATAAGTAGAATGGAAAAGGTGAATAGGAAATAAGGAATTACTTATCATTACTCCCAACAGAAGATTGAGAAGGAGGACATTGATTATAATAGGTCATAAATTCAAAACAAACATGAACAGGTACTAGGTTGGGGTTTTTTGTTTGGTTTTTTTTGTTTTTTTTTTTTTTTTTTGCACAGCTTGCTGTTAAACTGTGAAACCTCTTGCCAGAAGGCATTGTGGTATACAAGTATATAAGGTCAAAACACAGCTGGAGATATGCCTGAAAGAATTGAGAAGAAATGCTGGTGGCCCAGGCAGTCTTGCAGTTGCCATCCACTGGAAATGGGAGCCCGTGCCAGGGAGGTATCATTGCATTTCTGCTCCATTCGGACACTCTTCCAAAAATGACCACTACAGACAGTGCTGGAGGCAGAATATTTAGATACACAGACATTTTTGATGTTTGATGTGGTAAAGATATTCCTCTGCTCTCATATTATGTATGTATGAAAATCACCAGAAACATTGATGGAAACTTCCTAGTCTCATCAAAAGATTATATCTGGTGTATTTATAGCCCTCTTTTCTCTTTCCCAAAGTGTCTGCTCAAAACTACCACCATAATTTATTTCTCCAACAGACTTAATAGTTTTCCAGCATTTTAGTATCTCTTTGTGCAGAACTTTTGCCCTTTTCTTTATGAATAGGTCATTAATGTTTACAAAAAGTTGGAAAAAGCATCTTTTCAAGGGTCAGATCTACCCACTTTTTCATTTCTGAGGTGCAAAGCTATGAGTGGTCTATTGTGGAAAACAGCTAGCAAAGTTTTGAAAATGCAAATGAAATAAAGTAAATTTCTTCCTTATTTGTTGATAGGGATAGAGGAACAATAAAAATTTGTAATTTTAAAAATTAAAAAGGTTGTATGACATTTTTTATGGCCAGGGCAGCAGGGAAATTGGAGCCAAAGGAGAAATTTTAAAACATAACTAAATCAAGGAAACAAAAAAGTTCCTTTTCACTTACACAGAAGCCTTGTTGAAAGAGAAATACTTGTGGGACATGAGGAATGAAAAATGTCAGCATGCAACTGCCCAGGCTTGCCCGATTTGTAGCTCCCACCTCATGGCAATTGCTGAGAGTGTTGTAAAAGAGCTTCTTTGTCTCTGGAGAAAGTATTGCTTTCAAAGACAAGAAAAATCCACAAGCAACCTCTCACTTTGACACACAGGTCATGACATTAAAAGAATAATGTGAAGAATCACAAACCAGTGGTTTCATTTAGGAAAGCAAATGGCTTGGTAGGAGGGAGGGAGAGCTATTTATGTTATGATCTGCTAACTCTCTGTTTACATATATATAGTTCTTTCCTAAAAAAAAAAAAAAAAAAGCAGGCACCTACTAAAGTCCTTCAGAATGACCCAAAGGAAGTAAAATTCCTTAACTGAGTCGACAGTGTAAATAGTTTTCAAAGGGGGAGGCTAGAACAATATAACTTCTAGAAGGAAGTGGGGTTATTTTGCCATCTCCTTGCAACATTGTGGTGCAGAGAGGTGATGCCAGCACGACGAGTCCGTGCTGCAGCAATCCAGACTCTGGAATGAGCACATTTCCTGGCGGGTGCTTCGGTAAGTTAGAGATCTTGTGAGCCTGCCAAAGGGAAAGGGGGAGAGGCAAGAGGGCATTGTGCCAGCAGAGCTGGCACACAGTCCCACCTCTGACGTGGGATTGCCAGAATCAACTTCAACAACCAGTTTTGCTTGAAATGCTGAGAAAATCGTGGTTCTGGCAAGACAAAACAGTTTGGTATTTCCTTGTCCAGAGCTAAGAGGCGGCAAACCTACCTTGACGGGCACATCCTTTAACAAAATGTTCTGAGCTATATCCCTTCCCTCTGCTGATTCTGGAGATAGTAGCAGAAACATTAGGATTGTTTCCTCTATGCCCTATTTGCTATACTGTAATTAGAGAAAACTGCTGAAAAGTGATGCCAGTAGCTTCACTTCAAAAGAAACTGAAGGAAGCAGAAGTTGTGCTCTTGATTCAGCAAAGCTCTCTATGCAAACCAGAAGTGATGTTTTTAAGTAAAGGGGGAACTTGGCTTTATAAAAGTCCTTGAACATCTGAATTTCTCAGTTTAGCTTGTGAACTGAGTGTGAGAATCACATCCAGGAATAAATGCACAGGTGTGGATCTACAGTTAGGGCTAAAATGCACTCCCAATTGCACCTCTTATTGGAGCTCCCCTGTCACATCTGCAGTGGTTTTGGAAACTCTGGCTGCTTCTCTAAGTGACTGTAGCATAAAAAAGGCATGGAGATATTTTTGGAGTGATGAGCAACTGGGTATTTCCAAAGCAGAAACCCCAAATGGAACCAGCCTGCAAAGTTTTGATAAACTCTCAAGTTCTGACAGGAAAAGTAGAAGTGATGATGTCGTTTCAAGAGGACCAGAGGGAACAGCTGAAAAGCAACCCTTCTGAGATGTTTTGGGAATAGCAGTTACATACAACATTGACATAGCTCAAAGCTTTTATTACTGTTGTTGTTGCTGTTACTATTATGATTTTTAAGAACGAAATTCACCTCCTGGCAGGTAGCCTGTAAAAAATGCCATGAGTCCACTTAGTCTTAATCCTGAGCCCTTCTAGAGGCAGAATTGCAAGACTCCATCATGCAGACCAAACTCACCATATGCAGCCAGAGCTCCAATAAATAGCTTCAGGCTATGGATATTTCTCAGTCTGAGCTAATTTTCCCAGCTGTGAATCTGAAGCATGTGAAGAAAAAGAGGTGCCACTGTTTTTGGTATCCACTGTAAAATGAATTAAAAATTATAACAAGGATGGTCACCTTCTCCAGGCAATCAACAGAAGATTTCTGGACAGTTCGGACTTAATGCCAGGGGAAATCATTTGATTAATCACTGATTGACTGGCTAGCTAATTTGTATGGCTGCTTGGAATGGAAATTAGGTTCTCTGTTTCAGAAAAGGATATAGTAAAAAGTTTGATAAGTAGATATATTATAGAATATTCAAATCAAACTGGAATTTAGATTTCATGCCAAAATAGTTATCTGAGCATTCCTGGAAGTGTTGTAGGAAAGGAACTGAGAAGGAGTCAGGAAGCCATAGACTAATGATTATGATCTTTGTGGTAGGCAAGATCTTTCTGAAGTTAATAGGGAATGAGATCATAAATGATCTGGAGAATGTTTGGGGGATTTTTTGATTGGTTGGGATTTTTTTGTTGTTTGGTTTGGGGTTTTTTGTTTGTTTTTTAAAGAAGAAAAAGAATAAGTGGAAAAGAAAAAGGAACTTTGTCACCATGGCTTCAGAAAAGGCAATGGCTGAAAAAATTGGGGTGAATTTTTGAGGAAGTGACAAGAGAGGACTCAAAAGTGAAATTGCAGAATCTTCTACTTAGCATCCTAAAAATAATAAAAATGTCACAGTACAGATATCCAGGAGTTTCAGCAGAAAGGGAGAAGTATGTAGTAACCACAATATTACCCAAGTATACTATAAAAAGCACAAACTTTCTGAGAGCAGAGAGGGGTTTCCAGATTTCAATCAAGGAGACCAAACCTTGCTCAGTGAAGCTGCTATCTGTGAAGTATCTTAGCCAGTAGACAGGATCTGTTATGCACATCTTAGATGCTGTCACAAGCAGGCAATAGTAAGTACAAAATGTTGCTATAAATTTCCACTGAATAAAAGAAGAAGCAGTCAGAACTTTCTTGCTAACCCCATGGTATAGCCCATCTCCCTTTTACAGTGTCATATTTCTAAGGAAAGCCGAATGGTATCATGCAGCTGATTCCTCATAGTAATTCCTTCCTCACAGTAAATTCATAAATAGATAAGAATGAGTTTAGAGAATTAAAGAGAGTTCCAGCTGGAAACTCTAAATGCATCCAGCTAAAAGCTGATTTGTTTGTTTGTTTGTTTTATGAGTACAGCGGTTTGGCCTGGCAAAAGCATCGAGACCTGGTTTCTCTTCATGCTCATCTTTATGTCTTGCTAATCACTGCCATCTCTCAGCATTTCTGGTTTCCCACATGTATTTCAGTGTTGGCTGCTTCCTTCCTGAAAACTCGGAGAACTGCAGGCAACAAACAGCATTCAGCAGATGGCAGGGAGTATAACTCTACTGTCATTTATGATTGACTTAATTAGGCATCCTGAGTAAGGGATTTGCTTTTTTGACCTGGCTTTTGTTCCCTCTCTTTTACTTGTAAGCCCCTCAATTTAAAACAAACCGTTAGACAAAGCAGGGTACCACATCTGGGCACGTGACTCAGCAGAACTGTTAGGAAGGCAGAAATTATTAATTTAAACACATAATATGAGATCAGACTGGTGACTGCAAAAGCTTGATTTACTTCACTCTCTGTTGAGAAGATCTCAAATGGTGCTCTGCAAAAGCTCAGCTCTGCCAGATCTGCACCTTGCTTTGAAAAAAGTTCATGCTCTGTGAGGAGCCCCAGTGTTTCAGACAACACGGCTAAGACAAGGATGCGTTTTCAACTGGAGAGAAGGTAGAGTAAAATCACTTCTTAACTCTGCACAGCTTTACTGAAAAGCCTAGAGAAGAACAAGGTGTATAGAATATCCAAACACTGCATATGTTTACGAGGTGAGATAAGATTATTTCCTTTCTTTAACGGTGACTGGAAGCAGGGAATCTTTTCATATTGGATCCAAAATCTTTCATTTGAGTTTCTCACATTTTCTCCATAGTAATAACAAATGCCCAGAAGAGGACCCAGAAAACTACAGGCCCATTAGTCTTGATGAAATAAGACTTTCAGAAAGTAATAGAATGAGTCCTCCTAGAAACTGTTACAGGACAAATGAAGCAGGTGATCAGGAAAAGCCAACATGGATTTACCAAAGGCAAATCATGCCAGACTGACCTGATCACGTTGTCAAAAAAGTAACATTTTCTGTCCATAGAGGGAGAGCAGTGGATGTGGTTTACCTGGATTTCAGTAAAGCATTCAACATTGTTTCCTACAGCCTCATAAGCAAGCTGGCAAAATACAGACAGGATGGGCATGGGTGTCTGACATGGGAGGGAAACTGGATCACGAGCTACACTGAGATAGTGGTGATCGATGATTTTCACTCAGGCTGCCACAAGTAGGGTCCCCCAGGGATTGACACTGGCCCCACGCTCTTCAACATCTTCATAAATGATGTGGACAACAGAACTGAAAGCAGCCAATCAAGTTTGCTGGTGACAGCAAAGTGGGTGGTGAGGTGGACACATCAGAAGGGAGACACATCTTACAGGAAGACATGGACAGGCTGGAAAAGCAGGTGAGCAAGAACTGTATGAAGTTTAACAAGTGCAAGGTCCTGCATCTGGGACAACATAATAAAAAGCCCAGAACAGGCCAGGATCTGTGACTGGGGAGCAGTATCACTGAAAGGGAGCTGGAGGTCCTGGTGGACAGCAAGCCTGTCAGGCCACACTTGGAGTAGCGTGTCTAATTGTGGCCCCCAAATTCAAGAAAGGTGTGGGCAAAGTGGGGAGAGATCAAAGAGGGACCACAGAGATGATCAGAGGGCTTGAGAACTGCTCCATGAGGGAAAACTGGAGGAGACTGAAGGTCTTTTCTCTCCAGTGAAAAGAAGGCTCATGGGGACCTCACCACAATACTTCATTAATTAAAGGGCAGCCACAAAGAGGATGGAGTCTCTCTCTTCACAATTAGCCACATTGAGAGGATAAGGAGCAAGAGGTACAAGTTGTACTGGGAGAGGTTTCACCTCAATATAAAAAAAAATAAATTTACATAGAGAACAATCATTCACTGCAACAACCTCCCCAGGGATGTGGTGGAGTTCTCATCCCTTGAGTTTTTCAAGATTTGGTTGTACAGGTTGCTAGATAATCTTATCTAGGTTCCCTTGGACTACATAGTTTTTCTAAGGTCCCTTCCAACCTAAGCTGTTGTATGATTCTATGATAACAATTGTTGGAAATTGAAAGTAGTATCTTGTAGAAAAGGCCTTAAAGGAGACTTTGTTTTAGTGCTTATTCCTTCTGTTGTGTAAGGACAAAAATCCAGTTTTGTTATGTACTTCTGGGAGTTCACGTATTTCACCAATTTGTCTTCACTGTTGCTGCATATTATTTATTGTTACCTGCTGGGAGTGCGTCTCCATCCCAGTTGTAGTCAGGATTATAGGTTCCCTCAAAGCAAGTTGCTCAATAGTTCCCATTTTCTGCACTTGGGTTCACAGTAGTGTAATCTGGATGACCTGAACCCTTTTGGATGAAACTGAATCCTATTAATCCTGTAAATGGGATGCAACTGAATCCTATAAATCAGTGAACAGAAAAAATCAAAGAGAAGGTTAACACACCAGGCTATGAAGTGGCTGAGCAGCTGAGCTGAAGCACACAGTTAAGTGCTGCTGCTTTAGCCAAAGGGGCCAGTAACATCTGGCAAAGTGATAGGGCAGTAACCCTGACTCATAACATCCAAAATCACTCCAGCGTAATTCCCACAGTTTTCTTGTCAGCATTCATAATTCCCTTGTTCTTGTAAATTGAAATAAATGATCGATGTCAAACATAAACAGAACACCGGAGTCTTTCAGCTTGCTAAAGAAGTGATGTTGGGGGTAGGGAGTCAGCAGGATTTGTCCTACTCTTAGTATGTTCTCTTTAAAGTTGCACCACTGTATTAAGTCCCGTTTTCTGAAAACAGAAAACAATGAGAAGAGACTTGCAAGAACACCACCAGCTTCCATCTGTGAACAATCTCATACTTGCTTTCGGCAAATTTCTAAGCATTCCTATTAAATAGACTTTGTACCAGTATTCTCACCACCAATGGTGCACTGTTGAAATATTCACAAAACCGATCACAAAATATCACAAACACTTGGACTGAGAAGTATTTTTTGTGAATGGTTATGTTCACTGTTCTCCTGTTTTAAGAAGATTGTTGGAAATATGAAAGTATAACAAACATACCTGAATAAAACAGGTGATTAATTACTTTGAGTTGGTGAGCAATTAAAACTTTGTCACTCCAATGTAAACTAATGAAGAAAACATCAGTTGTCTTTGGCTGCATTGGGGCCTGACTCCAGTAGGTCTGAATTCAACCTATCATGATAGAAATAACATTAAAAAGTACTATCTTCATCTGCTCTTTGCTTTCTAATATAGTTTATTATCATTTTATATATGATGCAAAGGTCCCTTTAATAGGTCAGTGAGGCCAGTATGGGTCTTTGCTGATATCAGAGTTTTAGATATCTTTCTTTCCAACAAATTTCTGTATACTTTAAAAAAAAAAAAAAACCAAAAAAACAAAAACAAAAACCAAAGGTGAGCAGTTACTCTGAGCAGAAGCTGGAAGTTAGTGAAAAGTCTTAGATAAAGCATGCCCTCCAACCCAATGTTACGTCTTCCTGGCTTGGGTGTGTCAACTTCTTTCTGTCTTGTTTCAAGAAAGCAAAAAAAAGTTAAATGTATTCCAGCATACAAATAATCAACTGTTTCCAGTGCAGATAAAAATCCTATCCAAAGGGAATATGTTTTAGAAGCAAGAGTACGCCAGCTAATGATATTCAAACAATGAATCAGTAAGTCTGCCTCCAACTTGCTAACAAGGCTGTTCTGAGTTATGCTCTATGCCTGTTACAGCAACTGTCAGATAAATAATCTTGCTCCTCCGTAAGAAAATGAACAGGCTGGTTCACTTTAATCCCCCACCATCCAAATATATTTAAACAGTAACATAATTAGGATAAGGATACACTGCAATATGAGTTGGAAAAGTGCTAAGGCTACGGAAGCACATACTATAAATCAAGCATTTAATGATTTAAATCAAGAACTTCAAGCAGCTGCCCCTGGGAAACATTGAGAAAATAGACTGTGCAATGAAGCCTGATGAAAATTAATTTAGTAGGCAAACATTGTTATCTCATGGACTTTATGAGAATTACAAAAATAAGGTTCTGAACTTCATAATGTATTTTTATGTTTTTAGGTTAAGATTGCTTTCTACAGGCCCTCCTTTTATTTAATAAGTAGACTACAAACCCTGTACCCTAGGCAAAAGTTAATTTGGAATTTTTTTTCTAAGTTGGGTGATTAAACTATGCCTTTCAACTGCTGTTGTGTTACCTGTGGAAAAGGTCCTGACATCTGGAGGAGCCATGCACCTATGCAACACCCAGGGTTGTTCTGCAGAAAAATCAGACTGTTTAATGAAAGAAAACACGCTCCAGCTGAGGGACTGTACTCTTAAAATTCTCCTTGAGCACCATACTATCACAGGCAGTGTGAACCCACGCAAGCAGGCACTGACATCCAGATGCTCACTCCTGCCGTACTGCAGCTCTCTATGCTGCTCCTTCCCTGTCCAGGGTTATTTGAAAATTCACTTTTTTTTACTTGGATAATTAAGATTTAGAAGCAGGTTAATTTAATCCCTAAAAATATATAATATGATGTTACAATTCCCAGTACTTTGTGGTTTATTAGCAAATAAGTTTGCTTTCCAGTAATTTTGCTTATAATGACAGGTGTTTCTTCCACTCACACTTGTGTTTGTGCTCAGAATAAATTTTATCTTGCATCCATTAAAAAGAGAGGAAAGAAAATTAAAAAGAAGTTATTGGTTAAAGAAGATGTGATTATGCTTATCTGTAACAGCCAGTCTGGAATCTGGAAAATAGTTTAAAGAAGACGCAAAATAAGCCAGTCTGCATGCACTTAGGTAGAATATAGCTATTTTTACACTGCCTTTACAAAGAGATTCCTAAATAACAAAATGTTGTTGCATCGGAAATGTGTAGAGATGTTGTTATATTACATCTGTTTGCATGATCAAAATATGACAATAGGGCCTGAGTTCATCCACTTGCAACCCTCAATGGCTCCTGGAACTCAGAGGTGTATGTAGATGGTGACTTCCACAGCAACAGAGACAAGAAGCGCTGTAGGCCGTGACTGAAACTGGAGTCAGAAAACTCCTGCCTTAAGCAAAAATAGTTCTGCATCACTTTAAACAAATTTCTTAACCATCGTACATAGGAAAAAAAAAGAGGAATGAGGGAATAGAGGGAATAAAGCCTACCTACCTCAAAAAGTGTCATATTTCAAATAGAATAATTGTAGTAAAGTGCTTTTTAATCCTTGAGTGATCATGTCCTCTTATAGACATAAATATATAAATAGAGTGCTATTAGTACATTTTAAAAGTGTTCCAATTTCAAATGTATTTGTTGTGAATGCTAAAAGCTTTGTACTTTTGCATTAATTAAATTGACACTACCATTAAAGTAACAGTGCAGCAGTTTTCTGTCTAAGTTTGCTATTCACACCCAACAGTGCATGTGGTATTTCTTTCTCACTGACTCCAGCATGGTCCTGACCACAACATTTAACATCACTGCTTTCTGAGCAGGCCAGAATCATCGTGAACAAGAGAAAAGTGATAAAAGATCCAAAGCCAACAGAAAATTAAACCTACAGCTTAGGAAGCTTTATTCCAAAGGAGTTTTTTTTGTTTTCTCTCCAAAGCTATAGAAAAGCATAAAGGTTGTAGCTTTTATAATTTACATTAATAAAACTGCTACAGCCTACATATTATACAAAAATAACATAAACTAGTTTATGTAAAAAAAAGTTAGAGGTTATATTACAGCCAGTAAAGCTCCCTAAATTGTCTGTAATATCAACAGAAAATATTTTGCTGATGTATTATTCACAAAAGCATGTAGCCTACATTTGTGTGACTCATAGTCATACTATCAAGGATTCAAGGCCAAGCTTTTAAAACAAAAGTGCAGTTTTCTGGTTTTTTGTTTATCTGATATGAACGTTTCAAAAATATTTAAAGAAAAAGCAGGATATGAAAGGAATTATTGAAGTGCAGAGATTAGTATCCATGCATTTTCCTGGATACATGTGGACAAACACACACCAGCATAAATCAAGCAGAAGTAATGGCAGTTTTGTTAACATTGTCTAACAAGATTCTACATTTTGATTACTACATTGTCAAACTTAAACCATTTGTTAATTTAAATTTTCCATGACACTAATCCAGTGAAGCCCAGGTTGAGCAGTTTTAGGAAAATTTCGGCCAAAAATTTAAGTGTTTTTTTCTGAGCTGGAGGCTGAAGATACAGATACACACAGTCTGCTGTATGTAGACCTTCATGGCTGGGTGACACCAGAGCATTTCACTTGTCTATTGGGTGGGTTGAGCACACCAACACACTTAAACATGACAGCTCAGTAAAGACATGATAATACACAGTAAATTGTTGCAACTCAGTCAGGTCTGTGATATTTTGCAATATAGATTATGTCTGTGAAAAGGGAGGAATTTTTTCTCCATGCCTGCTGGGGACAGATGCAAAGTTGTGGACTAAAATAAAACAACAGAAGTTTAGGTTACATGCTGGAAAAATATTTTCAATAGTAGTGATGCTGAGGCCTGGAGCTGGTTCTCCTGGAAGTCATGGAATCTCATTTATTGGAGGATTGTAGGAAGGGGTTACACAAACATTCCCCATGAGTGATTCAGGACTGGCTGGATCTGCCTGGAGGAGGGTTATGAACTACAAGATCAATCAGGGTCCCTTCCAGTCCTACTTTCTAATTCCAAATCAATCTTGATAGAGGTTTCTGCTGAATTTGGTAAAAGAGCCTCTCTGTCTCTACTGAGATTGAAATTGACTTTGCAATAGAAGCTTGTGCTTCTAACACCATTGAAATAGTTATTATGCACTTTTTTCCCCTCTTGATAATATTTCAGTTATGCAGGTTTCTTAAACCTGAAACAGTGAATTCCTGTTAGAGCTTAAGGTGAAAAAAAACAGTCACTCACAATAATCTCATTAGGGAAGTCATATAAGGAAGGGCATATTTACTATTAGGCTGAAAAGTGTTTCACCTGAAAGAATAGAATACTATGTTCTTCAGATATTTTATAGTTTTCATTTTTTCATGATGATATAATTTGAATTGCTCAACTTATCAATGAGTAAGTTGTGATAACTTGGTTTCATGTACCAGGTACATGGACACTTCCTGTTGCATTCTGCCTTACACAGTGACATTCTGCAGACTGATCTGAGGACACAATTTTAAAATAACTTTTCTTGGTAAAATCAGAATGTGAGGATACTGAAGTACATGCTCTGGCCTCTGAACCTGCTTGGTAAGAATTTGTTATTTGAAGCAGGGAACAAGAAGTGCCACATTCTTCCTAGATATTCTGCTACAAATGTTGAGATGATTGGTGTTAGCAGGAGCAAGTGAGGTTTCACAAGAGTGACAGGAGCACCAGAGTTGCCTTTCAGCAGTCTAAAAGAAGAATCCACTGCATGAGGAACCCACTTGGAAAAAAATCTCCAGGGAGAAACTAATGCTTCAGATCTTAGGGATTAGGTATTGTTCCTATTATAGCCAGCTTACATCAAACCCTTTGCAAAAAATAGGGTAATTCCAAGAAATGCATAGATATTTAGGACAAATGCTTAGAATTTAGGACATTTATAGGATTGCATAAAGTTTCATAGAAGTGAAGGTATCATCTGATTCTTTAGCCTGCTCTTTCTGAGCAGATAAGGGATTTGGCTTCCTTTCATCTCCCAGAATCTACAAGAGCACTGTTGGTTCCCCTCTAAGTATTAATAATTCCATTTTAATGACAGAAGGCTAGAGAACAGGAAGAGGATCATAGACACATTTCATGTGGCAAATCTGTGGCACACCAAGGAACAGATGTAGGTTAGTGCTAAAACGATTTTTCTTAGGACAAAAACACTTTCTAAATTATTTGCTCCTTTTTTTTGTTTGTTTTTAAACTCTCATTTCTTTCAAAACTTCTGCGCTTTTTCAGTTACTTCAATTATTGACTAACAGTGTCAGCATTAGCAACAACACTCATTGCCTGAATTTTAGTTACACCTGAAGGCACAAAGTCATGTGAGATGCAGTATATATAGGGAGAGTTAATTCCTGTTATGAGGACTTGACTGTCTAATTACACAGAAATGAGGAAAGATTAATCATTGTGGCAGAGTGAGGAATCCATTAAAGCCCTTCTGGATCCCTGCCTGGTGCTCTCCTCACCAGCCCATTTCTCCCTTCACATTTACCCTCTGTTAAGCACAGCTAAGGGTCACATGGACTGTTAAGAAATCTTTGGCTGCTTGAGGTGTTGCAAGGCAATTAAAGTATATGCTACAAAACCTTATCTGGAAATATCTAGAGTCAGTCTTCATTTTTCAGCAATCTCCACAGGAGACTTGAAGAAGGAGCAAACCCTCATTGTGATCTGTGCAGGTAGAAAATAGATTGGCACAATTTGGACCCCAAAGAACCTTTGCCATTAGAAAAAGCAAAGAACAATAATAGGTTTTTATGAACAGTTATTTACCTACTTTTAGAAGATAGGCTCAATCAGCTCTCTACAAAATCTGTCCAGCCATCCAAAATTTGGTGGCTTGAAGAGCTCAAAAGCAGATTTAAATCCATCACCTAAGCAGAAGGAACAGCACAGTGATGTACTGTCAATGAAAGCTGGAGGGAAGTATTGTATCTGCACCCACTTTTAAAGCTCCTCTACAAGCTGTGCAAGGTAGTGTAAGGAATAAAGGTGAACTGCCATGTGAAGATCAGAAAAGGAAATTTAGCTGGAGTGATGATGACTTATGTTATTACAAAAGCTGTGAGTGAGAGACAGATTTTTCTTATCCCGCAGGTTGTCCATAAGATTTTGGGACAGACTGCTAAAGACTTCTCAGCTTCCAGATCTTAATATCTGAAGTGTAAGGCTTATTTCTTAAGAAATATGGAAAAGATGGAAATTTTTGAAACTGCCTTTTTGCACTCAATCAACAACTGTTAAGGTAGGCTGCATCTGTAAAATTTAGAGACTGAGGCTGTTTCTGTTTTTAGCGTTCCCATGAAATGCCATTGAAGGTAGAAAGGAAAAAAATACCTCATTATTTAGTTCCAAAACTATAGCCAGCTCTGATTCAGTCCTTTCCTTCCATTTTTTGGCCTGGATACATTAGCACAAGTGTTATGATGTGAGCAGAAATGCCACAGTTCTTGTACAGAGCACTTTTCAATAGTTTTCTAAAAACAAACAAACCAAAAAACAAACAGAAGAATTTTGCATTTAAGTGAAGAGCAAAATTATCCCTAGTGTTTTACATAGAAAATAAAAAAGAAATCTAGCTCTGTGACACTGACAATACTGACTTTTGCTCATCACTTTCAAGAATGCCATGTTCTGCCTCTCCCAGCCTACAGTTCAGGAAAGGACACAGATGTGCTCCTCTTGCCCTGTGATGGCAACAACACAGTGCTACTGCTGAGGGGAGCAGGAGGAAGGGCTGGGCTTCTCACCTGGAAGGCTCCTTTCAGTCTTTTCTGTGTAACCATTAAAACAACACTGGGATTCGTGGTGTGGCTTTATGAAGTCTTTATTGATATTGAATCATCCACACAGGAAAGATTTGGTTTCCTACTCACACAAGCTCTCCAACATTATGTTTGGCCTCACATGAATTTATTTCAGTGACTAAAATGGCTTAGTCAACTCTGTTTCCTTCTGCTCATTCATCCCATCACCAAAGCCTGGATGCTTATCCTTCCCATCAGCCACTTAGCAGAGCTGATCCAATCATTTATTTGGTTACTCGGGGAACAAGGTCAGGTAACTAATCAGAGTTAAAAGACAAAAAAACAAAACTTGCTGGCTTATTTCTTACCCAGATCAATTCCTCAGTTTTCACAGTGTAGCACACAAACTTTATACAAGAACATCTGTGCTGGATCAGAGCACAGGTCCATTTGGTCTGGTGTACTGCCTCCAGCAGCAGAGGAGACACAGCAGATGTTATGCAAGGAAGGATGTTAGCACAGGGCAAGCATGCAGGAATGCTTCCCAGGAATGCTCTCCCAGCCTTCTGTGACTTGTGACTCAGGGATATCTTGAGTAATAGTTAATCTTTTTGTGTTTAATATTCATTGATGGATTTTTCTTTTCATTTATGCTCCTGACTGTTTTGGGTTCTTTTTAATTAAAGGAAATATTTACAACTCTACCATGCTGTGCACCATAGTAGAACTATGTTCTATGCAGCCAATGAAGCGCCTCTCCTTGTTTGCTCTAGAAGTAGTACCCAGTAGTTTAATTCTGTGCCCTTTGATTTTTATATTGAAAGAAGCAAAGAACACCCATATACCTACCCACCCTTTTTGTTCCACTACCTATTTTATGGATCATTGTTGCATTTATGTCATTCAGCTCATCCAGCCTCAAGAGGTCTTAAAATACTCTTAAGGGAGCTGCTCAATATCAAGGGGACAGCAGAGGCAGCACTGCAATAGATGTGCATGGCCAGGAATCCTGGTAACTTAAACGGAGGACAGAAATGGTCATGAAATAAGCCTTTAATTAATAAGAAAAGTGAATCTGGATAGGCAGTCTTGTCCGCTGAACCTGACTCGGACTTTTTATTCTCCATCCTCGTTCCCGTTTCCTCTACCACTGCTTGCCAATGTCAACCAATGTCTTCAGCAGCTCTGTAAGTAACTTTTGTACTTACAGTTTTGTAAGTAAGTAAAGAATTCAAATGAATGATTTAATACATTTCCTTTCATCCTCCCATTGCTCAGTTCCTCAGCTGCCTTCTCTTTAATCTTCCCTCATTTCTGAACTGCAAATATTTTTTGAAGATTCTATCATAGCTGGTTGAAATGTTCACTTAGATTCAATGTTCAGTGTTTCTTTTTGCAACTCTGAATAAAAATCTCCTTCATCCTCCTTTGTCTTGTTTTCTACAGATCTCCCAGTACTTCTTGTTTATATTTCTAAAAAGCCACAAAGCTACTCTTCACGATCTAACTTGCCCTTTGCCACTCTTTGCCTCTGCTTACAATCTGATTTAGCTTGCAGGCTCTTGCCAAATGTGCTTTTTAGAAATATTTTCCTATCTCAGAGAGTCATAGTCAAAATTATGCTACTCATTACATGCTGTCTTAAATACATATCCTCTAATAATACTGAGATACTTGTATTTTCTCCAGTCCTTCACCTGACAAACTCTGAAATAAATGAGAAAGCCAACACTTCTTATTCTCCTGCCTGCATCATGCTCACTTGTGTGCAGGCTGACCTGCACCACTGTGTGCCTTCAGCCACAGCCACTGAACATGGTCGGAGCCCAGCACTGCCCAGAAGGGGCAGGATGAGCTCTTGTATTCAACTTGGTGCATGGCTTTTCAACAGTGCTCTTCACAGAGCAACCTCAGGCATGGTGTACTGTTGATTTAAGCTGAGTAATTTCCAAAGATCCAGGTGGAATTCAAGTGTTCAAAGATTGTCTCATCTCATATGTCTCGCTAAGCTGGTACTTACCTGAGCACCAGCCTGGGAGACACCAAACACTGGGTTATGTGCTAGGAACAAGCACAGTTATACAAGATCCTACAATTTCATAGTGCACTTTTGAAGCAGGGAAAGCAATGCTGTCCCCCAGGGAAAACACTTCCAGTGGGGCTTTTCTGGGTGAAGAACATCACCAAAAGTGTCAGGACTGACATGAATTGATTTGAAATGCATCTTCGCTTCTCTGAGTGGAAGAAGAAACACAGGTCTTTCTTAAAATGACCTTTCATGCACTCTTTAAGGGATTCTTGCCTTATTCAGTCTGTCAGTGGGAGAAAGAAGGATGAAAATATTTCTAAACAATTCTCTCAACATGATGACTTCTATGTTGTGCCATTATATCAGATGTAAGGAGTACATGGACTGCTCATGAATTTTGTCACAGAAATAATTTTCAGCTTCATGCAGCCAGAGCAAACCAAAGGGTAGAGGAATACACAGAGAAATTTACAATGGGGAAAAAAAAGAAAAAATATTTTTGCATTAACACTTTTTGAAAATCATTTTGGGATGGTTTGTGGAAATAATTACATGTTGTGCAAATTACATGTTGTACAAATAATTACATGTTGTGTCAGAGAGCATACAGGCTGAGCAGCTTTGCTTCTTTCAGCCTTGAAGGGGTTGTGGCTGCAGCTTGCCTGTGGGACATTTTCTTTTGCAGGATTGCTTTTTTTATATTCCTTGGATTATGTACAGTGACCACATCACTCCATCAGTTTAAGCTACGGTACATGGTGACATCAGATCAGGGCCATAGAAGCCCTGAACCACCTCTCACTGGAAGGGAACCTTCAGAGGCATCTTATTCCATCTCCTTCTCACCATCACCTCGCGTGAAGTGCCCATCTTCTTTTTTTATTTATTGTGAAAAGAGGGAAGAGTGCTTTGTTTCTGCATGAAAATAGGCGATATAATACATGTTCCCAGACATCAATGGCTATTTCCAGTAAATGGGACCCTTATGTCAAATATATCCTGTCTTGCATCCTCCAAGTCTATGAAAACCTCTCACAGCCACCTGAGCCACCCACATGCCCTTTGTTGCCCCTAACTTCTATTAAACGGTCTTTACTGTGGCAGGCAAAATATTTACACTATTTCTTTCTGCCGACTCAATTGCTGCCTTTCTGCCTGGTCTATCCCCAGGACTCAGAGCCTTGCATGACAACACTGCCTTCTGCTTCCCTTACCTTGAGCACAAGCAACTGAGCTTTAAAAGTGGGCAATTCAAATTAGCAGTTGGACAAAACAGGCTCCTTTTAGCTCCTTTAAAAGCTTTTTAGCTCTTGTCTGAGGTTTTCTTGCTTTTCTTTCACATTGCCTTTAAAAGCAAGACTGACAGAGAAGATTAAGTTGCTTCTGGCTGTGCTGCATAGAAGCAGATTAACGCAGCTGGATCCAACCCTGGGGAGCCCAGCCTGGATATGTATGTTAGCACAACCTCGGCAATGTATAAGCAAGAGTCGTTTGTGTTGATCTTTTTCAGGATGATGAGTTTGTGATTAACTCTTTTGTGTGGAGACTTGCTTGTGTAGGAAGCTGGTACACAGCAGGATGCTGATGGAAAAGCTCCTGAGGCGTCAGCCCTCCCTCTTGCCATTCACATCCCTGCAGCCACTCTGTTGGTCTGCACCAGGGCCTCAGTAGGGACTTTTGTTTGCCCTCTGTCACCTTTGAGATTATTTTGCCAGGAGCAGGATGGCTGGGGAAGAAAAGAAAGCTTCCATCTGAGAAAGGTTTCGTACAGCCTGTTTGGCCGAAGCTAAGGAGTAGGTCCAGTCCTGCATGGTGGATGTACATGTCTAAGTTGCATGAAGTTAATTCAACTCCACAACAAATGCAAAAGAGATGTTAGTGGGCACTGGCAGGATGTTTTCTTCCTTCATTATTTTCTTTGGGGCTGAAGATTTTTTTTTTTAATAAATATGGTCTTATTAATATAAAATGACTGAGACTAAATTGCAAAATATCAAGTAAAAATACATTTGTTTTGTTGAGCTATGAATTATAATGCACAAGAGGAATCCAGGAGACCCCAGATTCAGCAAGCCGCCTTAGTCAAGCAGATGACATCTTTTATGCCCTAATAAAGAAAAGCACAGTAGATCCTGCAGTATGCCCATTCTCCCCTCTGAGAGGCTGGCTGCAGGAACTGCTGCAAAGGGCAGGAGAGAGCAGCAGATGCAACAGCTCCACGTGTGGGACGTGTAGTCCCTGCTCATGTTCCTGTTCAGGCTTCCCTTGGGTGGAAGGATTGACCCTCTAACCTTTCCCTGCCCCCAGTCTGCCATTAGCTGACTTGAGATAACGTTATTTGCCAACCTCAAAGAAGTGTGGTGAGGATAAAAGCCCTTGAGGGGGCTCGACACAACACTGCTAAGAGCAATGAGAAGTTTCCTTCCTGGTTAGAGTGGAGGGTTCAGAGGAAATCTTTGCTAGCAATGTTTATCTGCTGGATGATCTGGAAGCCAGAGAGAAATAACATCATTATAGATATTCCGGTTCACATCTGAATTCCAACCAGGAATTACTACTGGGCTTTATTTTTTTTTTTCTTTTTACGTGGCATTAGTCCAGGACATATTTACATATAACAGTTTTGAAATTGCACACACCCCTAGGCTGCATGAAATATTTTTATACGGCATAATTTTTTGGAGACAGTAAATCTGACCATCTCAGATATGTACCTATAAATTTTAATGAATACACAATATCCCTGTCACTTCTTCCTCCCTTGTCTAATGACAGTTTTTCTCTATTTCCAGCACATCTCCTTCTATATCAATGTGAAGAAATGAAACTAAACACTGCTGACTTAGCAGTAAAGTGAGAAGGAAAGATTCTACCCTGGACTGGGGAAAATGATCATTCATTTTGCAGGCTTAGTGCCAACAACACTACCTTGCAGCTCCAATTATCTGATATTTTAGGGATTACACTCAGACAAGCAGGGATAATTGAAGCAATTTTCAACATCTTCACCAGACAGGCCAGAGGCATGACCTTATCTTAGATAACAGACAAATGAGATTCAAATGAGCTTTTTTTTTTTTTTTCTAACAGTAAGAAGCTTTAATTACTGGAGCAATTTAACAAAGGAAGTGGTACCTCTTCCAACCTTCAAGTCTTCAGGTGGTGTCTGGTGACTGACAGGGGGACACCTCTTAGCTAAGCACAAATTTAGGGGCTTCATACAATTGCCTTGGAGTTCTGTGGTTTTATAATGGATTTTGGATGAGGGAATCCTGGAACTTAATTATAACTGTACATATCTGATTTTAATTTTAATTTTTTGAACTTTAGCTCACTGGAATATGTTCTGCTTTATATCATCAGCATGTCCATAAAACTGCTAAGGCTGATTTCATCAGACCACCTGCAGGGGAATGGGATAATCAATGAGGTTTGTCTGCTTGAAGCTGAGATGCCACGGGGTGAACTCCCGGCCCCATCAGCTGCTCCAGGACAGCTGAAGGCACTGTAGCTGCTGCTCTCCAGTTCTGCATTTCTTATGACTCCAGAGATCTACAGTCTGTCAACCAAATCAAGGGTCTAAACGCTGCTCAGAAAAGCTCATGCCTTCCTGACCCGAAAGACGGGCAGGAATGTATCAGCCACGTTCCTCGCTTGCAAGTGACACTGGCTTATTTCTGCTCTGCACAGGAGCCATAAAGAGATCACTCCAGCACTGCTCAAGACTTTGGCTTTGCCAGTATTTTACTGGCACTATTTGAAAACACTATTGTTTTGGTGGAAATGTCACATACCTAATGGTTCTATGGGGAGAAGCAATAGACTGCTTTACTTGAAAAAAAATGCATGCAATAAAATTACGAAGGCATAAATGAGGACTTCCAGCACAAAGAAATGCAGTTTTGGGCATATAGTGTCAGATTTGTCTGTGTGGGTAGGATAGCTTGACTGTTTATTTCTAGACAGTTCACAAATCTGTTCCCACACACGGAGGCTGAACAGTCAGCTCAGCACAGGAAGGCAGTGGGTGCACAACCCAGTCTAATGCCAATGGTAAAAGGGGCAAGGGAGAAGGATTTCCTCAACAGGCAGGGAAACAAACCCAAATGAGGCCATAATTATCCCTGGTGGCAGTCAGGAGAATTGTGCCATAGTTCATAAATTCAAGGCTATGTTTTCCTACAGCTACAATTCAAGGACTGCTTTGCCCTGTCCTCATGGCTTCATCTTCCCTTTATACAGACTCAAGATGTTCAAATCAGTGGGTGAGAGCTGGGTGACAGAGGTCTTGGAGGCATCTCTCTCTGTAACTTCCCAGGCTATTTGTCCCCCTAGAAGAAGAACTAAGAAATTTCTTTAAGGAAAAGGCTGAAGGGACTAAATGTAAAATATTTTAGGTGATGCAGAGAAAAATCAGCAGAGCCTGAACACATGCAGGAAGCACGTGTGAGAGCTGGGTACCTCCAGTCCTTGCTGTAATGCCTGTGGTCTAATTTCTAGCTCTGATATATTGCATCACTACACAGCATGATGGCCCATTTGGCTTTCCTTTTGGGTCCAGATTCACATGTGTCTCCTGGTGTAGCCAAGGAGCTGTGTGGGAGTTACTCCCCATTTAGTTTGGTATGGCCACCATGAGAATCTGGTCCTTAAAACTCATCACTGGGAGTTAAGAAAAAAAATGTGTGTCTCACAGCTTTTAAAATTCAGCCAGCTGTGGCAGCCTTTTCATATCTGTTCATTTCTGTTTATCAACACCTTTCCCACCTCTTCCCGCTGTACCAAACTGGAGGAGACGAAACGTCCTTCTGGACCTGTCCCAACTATAGACCTCATTTAAATTTCCTCAAGTCTAGCCACAGCTAAAGGTGTTTCAGAAATATAGCACAGGCCAATGTTGTTAGTCTGTAAGCCTCTCCAGATCTTCTCTGAAATCTCAAGAGGGTTCCCTGATTTACCTAAATTAACCTCCCCTATAGATTTCCCAAAATAGAACATCTCAAATACTCTTTGTCAGTTGTTTCCACATAGAGATCAAACTGTAAACCATCAAGGACTGAGACAAAGATATTTTTCATGGTCAGCATACAGTAAGACTCTCACAGAAAGAGAAATTTGCTCATTTCCGAGACTGTCCTTTTTTAATGCCTCTTATTTAGAAGCCCTTATTTACTGAGAAGCTTTGAGATCTTATTTAATTTATAGATCTTGTGTAGAACAATAGCAGTGGCTCAGGCTGTGAAATGCCACTTTGTTGCTTTTCCCCACTGCTGCCCAGAGTGTGAATGCTCCTGATGGTGCCTATTTGGCTTCAGCATGTCAGATGGACCAGACAGAATGCTGAAGAAAGAAACTGGTGTCCTTCATTTCCAAGGCCTGGCTCATTACACATTCTGTGATGAATTTGCCCTGTTTATAAATTCTGCAGCTACTGCTTGCAGCCATACCTGTCAGGAGCTTGAGGAAATGTGAGCGGAGCTAGAACCATCTTCCAGGCAGTTGATTTTTCAGGGAAAATGTTGCACGGAAAACTTAGAAACCCAGAATACATACAGAGCAAGTGGCACGAGTGCAAACAGCAACCTGCTTGTTAAGATCTTTTACACGCTGGAGCCAGTTGGACCAGCTAAAATGTCAGGCTGAGACTGCCCCAAAGGATGACCAGGGTCAGACATGAGTATTGATCTCTGCCTGAGGCAGCACATTACCCCAGCACGGGACCATGTAGCCACTGTGATGGGTTGCAGTGTACAACAGTCCTGCCCTGCGTACAGCACGGACTGACTGCGGTGAGAGCAGCCTGTCTGAAAGCCTCTGCTGCAGTTGGTGGGAGACAGAGATGTGCTACAAGGAGGCAGCAGCCCAGACATTCACAGGTAAAACTGAAAACACTTCTAGACACTTCATTATTTGCACTTCTGTAAGTATCTCTGTTGGAAATGGGTCACCGACTCGCCCACTCTCATAACTGACCACATGGAGCTCTCTAAAGCAAGATCACCTTGACTTCGGAGAAGCAGCACACTTTCCAGGGATGAAATTAATGCCATGGCTGAAAGCTGGCTAGGATCAAACCACACAGCAGAACGCTGACACTAGTGACTACTGCGGCGGCCAGCTTCCTGCAGAGAGTGGTGAGGCTCTTCAGAGCTAACAGAAGGCACAATTCACTGGTATTAACAATACATGGATTAAGAATTGAGTAATTCCAAAAATTCATATCAGAGAAGTAGCCCTGTGAAAGCCAAGAAAAACCAGGCTGTTCATTAGCAGGGTTTGCTACAGCACGAGAGAGTATTTACATGCAGCCAGGGCAGCTTTGCCCTCCTGGGTTTTGCCGAACACCAGAAGCAGCTGCCTGTGTGCTGGCCCCACACCATCCCGCCGAGCCGCATCTGGAACCACTCAGGACTTCCAGGCAAACACCGTCCTCGGGTTCAGCTTCAGTGCAGCATGAGAGCCACCTTTCTCAGGAAGGTGCTTGGGCAGAGGGGACTCCCCCTACCCTAACATCTCCCTCCCCTCCATTACAGCCACAGGACACACATGTGCTTTGCAGGCCCTGAGGGAAAATAACAGGAATTGCTTAGGAATTGTCAGCTGCTGCTCTTTCTTTCCTCATACCTTCATCACCTGGCATGCTATGGTTAAATCCTTGGCTCTGGACAAGCTGTACCCCTCACCTTTGAACTACTGTGATGTTAAGGTTGTGGTCCCAGATTCACCCCCACTGTGAATTAAAATAATCTTATTTCCCTTACCTAATGGCCAAGCTTCTGGTATAGGGTTGCAAGGAGAAACAAGCTCCATCTGCACCTTCCCTGATCCTGGTCTATACTTGCTACTGGGGAGAGGTACAAAGGCTTTGGATCATAGGTCTGGGTCTCCTTCAGCACAATGTTCCTCCTGCAGAGGAGTTTCTGGCTGTCTTCTGAGATCACATTCTACATAATGAAAAGCATGGATGTCCCATATGAACTATCCTCTTCTCCATTTCTGTTGTCTTTCAACCACCACAGCTGTCCTGTGTAACTTGACTTGACTAACCTCCAAAAGAATTAGTAGTGCTACTAAAGAAAGAGCATCTCAGGGAGTCCTACAAGCTGAGAATACAGGAGGGGATGGTCAAGGTTTAAACTGCAGACAGACCTTGCCTGTGGATTTCCCCAGGAACCAGGTGGAGCCCTGAAACAGATTCTACGTATTTTCAGACAGCAGCAGCTCTTACTCAGTTGGTTTCTGGTTTCTGACACCAAAGATCTCAGCTGAATTCAGTTGTTCTTTTCTTCCTCTGAGGTGTACTGCCTGTTTTAAACATAATCCTGTATAAATTTTATTTCCTTCCCTTGAGCCTCACAAATGACCTGTTTTGCGTTCAGCTGGTGGGGAGAAAATTCTGCTGTGTGAAGCCACATGGGACACTTGGGTCTGCTTTTTACATGGTGGCCAAATGCAGTTTACATTATTTTATGCAACTTTTTAATAGGTTTTCCAAATAGGTGCTTTCAGTAAGGTAAAGAAACCGGATTTGATTCTGGGAACAAAAGATTTGTTCTAGTTTTGCTATGATATAGCTGAAATTTGTTGCATCATTCATTTTTTCTGCAGACATTTAATATAATACATACTTTTGGCTTTTACTATTTAACATGAAAAGGATTTTTGCATTATTAGCTACCATCCTGTAAAATTCTTTTTTTTTCTCAGTGTTCCTGACCTGCTGTCTGCATTATCTACCCTCATACACTGAAGTTATAATTTGAGTCTCCACCTTCAGTTTTCCATAGAATAGCCTGTTCCTCACCTGAGGAGGTGTGTCTCTAATAGTTCCGGCCTGGAATGTCGTATGGCAGTGCCACTTCTGCTGCCATTAGTGGTTCATCTTTCTGTTCATCTTGGCCTTCAAAGTGGTCCAGACTTTTGAAGTTAGGAGCCAGATGCCAGTTTCAGGACATCTATTCCATTGTGAGAGAGACACCTAAAAATGTAATAACAGGATAGAGAAAAACTCCTGCCCCCATAGGTAGCAGACCTTGGGACTAGAGCCCTTTAATCTACAAGCTTTCAAAGTTTCTTCTGACATTATGGACAGATGAGTAGCATGAAGTCATGGACAATGCTTTTCCTTTCTGCTATCATAGCAGTCTTTCTGGAGAATGTTTCACTACTACTGACAAAACCCAGACAATTAGGGGAACATGCTTTCAGTTTTGTGGGAGGTAGTGTTGGTCCATGGGCAAGGTATGATCCACAGAATTCCAGCAGACAATGCTTAGGTAATAGGATGGGAGCTCTAGGTATTGCAGGAATTAGCTCTTACACAGCCATTCCTCTTCCTAGACTACAAAATGATAAGACAGATCACCACAACTTCCAGCCTCAACTTACAGGTGGTAAAATCAAGGTACAGAGAGCTTGGAGATCAGCCCAAAGTAATTCAGAAAACAAGCTACAGAGTCAGAAACTGAGCCAATCTCATGCCAGCCTGTTTTGTGCGCCGAGTTTACCTTCTCAACTCTATAAGAGGTCATAGCAAGTTCCTCCTAGAATAGATGACTTCTTGCAGACAGGAACAGGCTCCACTGCAGACAGCCATCATCATCTTCAAGGGCTGGGTCCATGCCTGTGTCTGCCAGAGTCAACAGAAACACTAAACACCACTTGAAAATAAATCACAAGAATGGTTATCCACGCACATGTGTACATGCTGCCCTTTGCACCCACTGCATCTTACCCTGGCTGACAATGTTTGCTCACATGAAGAAACACTGGAGGTTCACTGGAGGCTGCATGAGAGTCTGAGACCACATTCTCTATGCTGATAGTCTACCATCCAAAAGCAGGCTTCATCAACACCAGATTTTCCTGCAACCTTTGCAGTTAGGTTTTCCAGATGAAGCCTCACAGATACTAGAGTTTGGAGACAAGAAGGGAAAAGTGGAAGACAGAGCTACCATCACAGGAAATAATTCTAAATGAGCTCAAAGAAGTCATCTAGCCCACCCTCCTGTACAAATGTAATTTTAAAAATATGTACTTTCTCATATATATTCCCCCTCTCAGAAAGTGACTCCTTCCTTTTTTTTCTTAGAACTCTATTCCGGATCTTATTTATCCTCACTGCTAGAAAACCACTGCTGCTGTCAAGTTGGATGTTTAGTCTCATAGCTTCCTGTCATTCATATGTTTTTGGAGAAAAGATAATTTCTTTCGTTTGTTTCTTTAGTAGGTACACTGCTATTATGTCTGTACCAGGAACATCACTCAACCTGGTTATTCACATTTCACATAAACAGTGCAAGTTGCTGCATATTATTGCATAGCAAAGTAACTGGATAAGCACATTATGTAGACTGTGACATTTTTAATTGTTGTGAAAATAAAATTTATTTATTTTGCAATTCATGCTCTGTGATTATTATTTTTTTATTGAATAGTGGTTTGTTTTGGGGTTTTTTTTATTAAATGATCACCTATACCAACTCCACCAGTTCTTCACCTGGAGACTAAAAGATTAATGGAAAAACACATTTCAGGGACTGTGTGGAAGAACCACAACTGTGGGGAGAGTTCCTTTCATTCTACCTTCATTTCTCATAAGCTTTGAAAAGTCATAACAGGAAATAAATGTAAAGGCATCTCAGGAAGCTATTTAATCCATCTTCCTGCTCCAGGGCTGAATTTGAACTGAGAATTTATAAGAAATAATGGAAGGCAGCCTAGAGAATTACTTTTTTCCTGAGTCACCTAAATTTCCTTTCTCTAAAGGATTCCAGAACTTTGGTCTAATTTTCCCCTACAAAAGCCATTTTTGTGTCTAGAAACACTAAAATTATGCTCTTCCTTCTGTTGAAGAAGTTTTTTTGATACTGCAAACCTCCTTGTACAACTGGTATTCTGTCAAGACTATGAAAACATGCAGGTCTTACAAAGCAACATCTTAAACTCTGAGTGACACAACCATGTCCTTAAAAAGCCAGAGATCTTGAGGAAAATTCATGTGAGGGGTCTCCAGGTCATGTTGCTGAATTTACATGCCAAATATTTCTGTCCATAAATCTGATAGAAGTTGTTACAGACCTTCACTGCATCAAGGTATTGACCTAAACAAATGAACAGGGGACCTAGGCAGACATACGAATGCCTTCTGAAATATGATAATAATAAAAGTCATTGAAACCCAAAATCCAGGAGAAATCTGGGTTGCATCTGTAAGAGTAAACTTTATTCACTGATTAAAATGCATAGAGGTTACTTGTTTTAAAGGACTGTAAACGTGGAAAACAACATTCTGGTATTTTAAAAATGGTCAAATCAACAGAATACCAGAAAACTTCCCCAGACTGATGCCCAAATCTAGCAGTTGCAATTTGAACATATTCGTGACCTGGTTGAGCAGGGCAGTGAGAAAGTTTGATGAGAATTCAGTATTATTCAAGGTAAGCTGACTGTGAGGACTTTAAGAGACTGAAGGTATTACTCAGTACACTGGACACAGAGTGTGGTGTTACTCAAGAGACCTGAGGATCTGAGATGCCCACACAACACTTACGGACATGACCCATGAGCTCCAGCAGACTTTCTAGAACAGAGGAGAGGGCTGGGAAGTCCTCCAGTACTGACATTAGCACAGGTTGTCTGCTTATAGCCAGCCACACTGAGCCTACAGTGACTAGGTGATAAAATATTGAAACAAAATCCATGCAGCTAAAAGTTAAAGCACCTGATGTGGGGTAAAGCACTCCTTACTCTGCATGTAAAATGAGCTGACATTACCGAGCAGTAGGATCCTGGGTTATTACTGATAATTCTGCAGAATAACTTGGTAGACCTCAGTAGAAACCCAAAAGCTGATTAAAAATTAGAACTTACCAGAAAGAATGGAAGTAAAAGTAGGAAATGCCGTTATGCTGTCTTGTAAATCTATTTTTAGTCTACACCATGAAAATTGCACTTATCTCAAAAAAGGTTCTCCCATCTCAAAAAAAAGAATATAGTATAATGGGATAGATATAGTGAGGGCAAGAAAGATAGTTAAAATGTGAAATGAATCCTGTATGAGGAAAGATGACATATAGTAGGAAGCTTGAACCTGTGAAAGAGATGATTTAGGGTGTCAGTATTGTCCTATAATCTTCATAGTCACAGCAAGACATCTTCTTTAGGATGTGGCAAGTAATTCTCTACCATGTCTTGATTACTGACTGGATGCCCCTTGGCTATGATAGGGTTGAGTGTGATCCAGTGAGGCACAGGTGTTTGAACTGTAGTCACAGGAAACTCAGTCGTGTTCATACACATATTTGTAGCTATAAGCTGTTACCGTAGGTTTCATTTTATGAAATGGCCACATGAAATAGTGAGAGTAACAAAATCCCTCAAGAGAAAATCAAACTTATGCCTACAATAGATTTTGCAATCTAAGAGGGATTTGCTGATGACCAGGAGGTTTGAAACACAAATCACAGACAGAAAAAAAAGGTTCCTTCTGTTTAAAGCACTTGAGTGCAGTTTCCTTAGGCCCTCCTGTGGCTTGCAGGGTCCTTGTCCCCAGACACTTTCCACCAAGCCTCTCACAGATAGGGCAGAGAAAACATGCCCACTCTGGGATGCACATGGTGTCCTGCAAGGACTTCAGTCTTTTTTCCTGAGAATTTTATGTCCCCATTAGGGGTTTTAGAGGGAAAAAAGGAAAAGATTCTGTGCTTGCAGCAGAAAGAAAAGGGACCAAATACAATACAAAAGTGTGAGACAGAAAAATTCTCTCCTGTTTGTAAGCGTACCAATTAGTCTGGTGAAAGATTGCTTCTCCCTGCAAACCTTGTCTCTCCTCACAAACAGTTGGACTATCATTATTACTCTACAGTAATGTAAAATACCCTTTAAGATTTTTTTATTCCATCTGTTACTGTAGGGATTATAAGGCAAACAAACTGATTATCACCTTGCCAACACTTATCATCAGGTGGCTGTGACTGTTTATATTGCTGTCCAAAGCCAACAAGAAAGTACCTTAACAGAGAACAAAAGGTATTGTTTAAAAAGTCAACAGTTACCATTAAGCCCTCATGATATAGATCAGATAAATCCAGTGATATTGTAGTGATCATGACCTTTGGGTTCCCCACCAGGCTCATTGCAACTTTATCTTATCATCACTGTATATCCTAATAAATCAGTGTGTGCCATAAAAACACAGCAGTTAGCATTGCCTTTCCAAAGGCTGCTTTGCAGCTTTTTTTGCTTTAACTGCACATTCCCTAATTGTTTTAGATTGGTTTAACTGTACATTCAGAGATGGGGATTAGATTTTTAAAAACTTTGGAATGAAGTGGGTTCCTGCATATGAATTTCTCCAGCTGTGTTAACAAACCCGAGAGGAAACAGACAGGTGGCAAAAACATACGAGGCTCAAAGCAGTGCATTGCTTGGGCAATCGATTAGCACCTCCAAAACTTATGAATGCCTTAATAAAGTGAACCTTCACATCTCCTGAAGAGCAGCTGGAGATCACAACTATTGTGATACGACAACCTGTAAAAGAGAAAATCTGTCTTGCAGGATATAGTTGTGTGTGTACAATCCCTCTGGTTTTTGGAGGATATTCTGCTCTCATGCCTGTGAGCCCCAAACTCAGGCATTTGTCACTGATTTGCCAGACACTGTTCCTTGATGGTTGCAATGACCAGATTTCCATTTTGACTTTGAGCTATTGAGGGCATCCACTGAAAAGGCAAGTAAAGAGACACAGGGAAACTTTCTGACTGGAGCTAAACAAAGCTAAGATCAGCCAGATTTGTGGGGTTTGTTGTGAAGGAGAATAAATAGTTTTATGTCCTCTTCTAGCATTTCAAGTAATTTAAAGATGGTGCTTATCTTGTTTTCTGTGTTAGTGGAAAATTTTGATGATGATTTATTAATGAGTACTTTGGAATTATCTCTTCTTGCTTTAGGGAGTTTCAAAGTAGAGAACTACAACATTAAATTTAGGCATGAGGTTCTAAGAGTCTAAACTTGAAGAGACTAGGGGAGAGATAAGGAAAAATAATAATAGGTTAACAAATTCAGCTATATGCAGTAAGAATGCGTCCTCCATTGTAACGCATTCCTGGAGTTAACAACCCACTCCTGAGACAGAAAAGTATGTTCAAATAGTTTGAACAATTTAACATAAATTAAACAATTTTCACTGAAACAGATGAGATCTGAGAAGATACCCTTTATCCAGCTTTTCTTGGTCATTAAACAGTGACTTAAAGGAGGAGTAGTAGTGGCAGAAAACCGTAACATCTTAAACTACTTCTCTTTAATAAATCTTCAGTGTCCTTCAGCAGAATGAGGTTCAACCAGCATTTATATGTAACTAGGATGAAGCTCTATGCAAAAAGCATGATTGAATCCTCAACCCTTTCAAGGCTGGCCCCTGAAGTAGGTCAGGTGGTTCTCTCATCAAGTCTGAAGGATCATGACAAGGAAATTTCCAACCTTGGTGTTACATCCATTTTTCCTATCACAGCTATGTCAATAGGCCACTGACCCATTAAGTAGTTTAGGTTGAAGGGACTCAAATCCATGGCTTTGTCTGTAAGAAAGTACCTAAACCATCTGGCTAAGTAAGATTCCCTCTGCTTTTCAGTGGGATCTGTGCCCTGATGCAAACAAAACCACAGAATCTAGGGGCCTATAAAGAAAGGAGGTTCTTTCCCAGAGTGTTTGAAATGAAATGTTCCACATTCAAGCTGGGGAGGTTCTGAATGAACCCCATTGCCATGCATACATGACCACTGAAATGTACATTCTTGGACTTGGTTTCTTAAGAACTTTCTCAGATCTGATCCTTCTGGCCTTTTTGCTGTCCCAATAACTATCAAGAACACAGAGGTTTTTACTGTAATTAAATTATCCACAAATGTTAATGTTATTTGCTTAAATCAAGTTCCTGAAGTCTACAGGGTGGACAGAATAGCGGTAAGAAAGAGCTCAGACTAAATAAATGTGAGGGCAATGAATGTCAGGGTTATTAAGAGAAGCAGTTGGTTAGCAATTAAATTGACTTGAAAGACTTATCTAAAAAAAAAAAGAGATAGAAATCTCTAGAGGACTGGATTTTTAGGGGATTTTGACATCCTGTGTTCCCAGACAGGCAGCTGGCAGCCCAACGGATGCTCTTCTCACTGTGCTTTGGGTTGTCTTTTTCCATCAGACCAGGAAAGCCAGAAATTGTAAACCTTACAGAGAGGATGTTGATGTCCTCAGAGATCCTTTGGCTGCACTGTTTCAAAGTTTCAGAGGAATTTGGTTGAATCAGCTCATGTGAGGGGTTGGTTAACTGACTTTCACTTTATCGGTGCATTTGGTCGATCAGTAATTGTGTGACATATCCACCCAGCTGTGTCCTGTGTCTGATGACCCACAGTCTGAACACTCCTATGTCAACTGCTTTTTATTAGCCACTTATTTCTAGGCTTGATGAAAGGTCTTGCTTACTTCTGCATGTTACTGTGCCCAGTACTGTTTCATCTTTGCTGTTGTCTTGCATTCAACGGAATAAATACTTGACTTTTAAATAAATGAGGTCAAATTCTTGCTGGGACCAGGGAAAAAAGGAGGGCAATAATGAGAGGATGTCTTTGAATTGGATCCACAGAGGAGTTGCAATCACAGTCTTACTCAGAATAGTCAGACAATTTTTGCTTTCTTCTTAGCACAATGTTTTTCTTTGGGTTCCTGATGAATTCAGGGTCTAGATAAATTCATTAAGTGAACAGATGATATAGCTCAAGATATTATTCCACTCTCCCCCACAGCTAGTTCAACCCTGAAAGCTCTGTTTGAGCTTCCACAGGAGGTGGTTGGAGCTAAGCCATCAGATCTTCTGCTGAAGGAGCTGAGCACTCTGTCCTCAAGGCAGCAGTGTCTTACAGGAAAGCAGCAGCAAAGGAGATGCAACAGCCTGACACACCACCACAGATAATGGAAAATTTGTCTCTAACTATTTTCTATTATAATTCTTTTCTATTTGTTTGTTTGGAGATAGAGGCACCCTTATTACTAGTGACAAGTGCCCACAGAAATACACCTGGCTCTACTTTAATACATTTGCCTATGTCAAGAGGTGGTAAGAGCCCAGTGTGGATAAGCCCATACAAATGGCCAGTCATACACCCAGTTTAAATTTAGACATTTACTTGTACAGCATCCCAGATCCAACTAAATTCAGCACAGTTGCACCCAAATGGAAGCAGTCTGAAGGTAGGGCAGAACTTGAGTATTCAGAGACACCAGTGCATCAACAGGAGTCTGAGGACTGTGCTTTAACAGAATAACACAAAGAGAAGTATTTGCAGATATTATTTATGTACTTAACAGCTGGAAGCAAAGAACTGCCACATAACCTACAAATATTGCTGAGTTTGGGAATATCCACAGATAATGGATATATTAAGCCTCAGAGCCCTAAGAACAGAAATGCTGTGGCTGGAGGTATTCCTTCTGTGCAATGTGAAAGGGGCTGGCCCCACTGTTTGCAGAGGGTAGACACACATCCTTCCTGTCCCACAGATGTGAGCACAAGGCAGGTTTGATTCCCTCACTTCTGTGCAAGGACCAGTAGTCACAGGTCCCGCAGTCAGAAGCAGTGAAGGACTATTCAGAGCCAGGTGATGCAATGTTAGATTTTAGCCTCCATTTCATTAAACTTTCTTTTTAAACTCATCAAAACAACATTGCTGGATACAGTGTTGCGTATCTGAGTCAACAAAAAGCATATGTATGATTTACAGTGCTGTCTTTCACTACAGTCTTTTGTAAGTAAATTCATGCTTGTGATTAGCTTTCCAACAGATGTCTGAAGACTGGCTATTAGTCAAGAGACAAATACAAGATCAGCATCACAGTTTTCCTTGTACAATCAGCATGTCTTATCTCTGCACAGGAGGTACCCTCTCTGACAAAGGGGCTAATCAGTCCCAAATCATGTGGCTTCCTGATGCAGACACATGACGCTGGGCTCAGACCACCAGCTTTCTCCTCCCAAGCCACAAGATGTGCTTCAGAGGGGTATGATATTCTGTTCATAAGACAGAGGTGAAAGGCTCTATATCCTATTACAGATCCCCTGGGCCAGCTAGTCTCCTTGTTTACATTTTTGTCAGAAAAAATCAAGGATGTTTTTACATTTGTGAATGGAAAGGCAGCAACAGAAGTGCATGTGAAGTGGTGTTCCTTAGTCCCACCATCTGACTCAGTATTGGATAGCAGCCAAGGAAGGAAGGCAATTGCCAGCTCTCCAGCTGTGAGCACAGGGCCATGCTAAACCAAAGATTTCTCTGGCACCCGATGGAAGCAATGGGGAATCTTTGAGTTCCTGAAGTCACCTTCTGAGCTGATTGCTGTAAACTGGTGACCGTGCAAGTCTAAGATACCACACACACAGAACCAAGAACATGTGCCTTCTGGAGGTTTCAATAAAAAGTATGTCTGTGGTGAGCTCTCCAGCCTTGGCTCCAGCAAAGTAGTCCAGACTTGGTGAACTTGACTCATTAGGTTCCCTCTATGCCCTTTGGAAACAAGCTTCTTTCTCACACTCTAATCTGGGATCATTACATCCTGAAATACAAAAGGATGCCCAGAGTCCTATTACTACTGAAGTTACAAGTACTTAAAATAACCTATGAATGATCCTTCTCAGAGTAAATCAATAAGAATAATTCATAGAAAAACAGCATTAATGTTGGTATAATACTGCGTTAAATAGCACCACACAGTGTTCTCGTTCTTAGTGATTCAACCATCTGTGCTTTCAGCCAGTAGACTTGTTCCTGACAGGGCTTTGACCTGACTAACTAGCTTTTACCAAGATGAGAGAGAATTGGAGGAGCTAGCACATGCCTGGGAGCACTGCTAGTCTGGATGCAGACCTTTCTTTGCTTTAGGAGTCAGGAGAATCTCTTTGTCTGTCTTTCACTCTGCTGAAGCATGTGGGAGTTTTGCCATTGACTTCCCCTGACTTTCCCAGTGGAGCCAGATTTCCCCTGAAAAGTTTTGATGATTTCTTTATTCTGCAAGCAAAGAAAGATGTGTGTGAACCAGCTCCTCTGTCTGATTCATCAAAGGCCAGCAGTAGCTGATGAGTGAAATGTAACTAAGATGTGATTATAGAATCGAACTTACAGTTTAGTCCACTTCCTCTAAATTTTTCTAAGTTTTCAAGTTGACTTTGTTTATGTGTAAATAGTTAGATATTATGGAATCCAGGCCATCTCAGCTGTTTTGGTTAGTTTGTGTAAAGTTATAGGAAAGGTACTCGAAATTACTACAATCTGCCACTTTGGCCCAAACATAATCTGCACTAGATTGCCTGAGTTTCTGAACTTCACAATATCATAAATTTGTGCTATTAAAAATGTAGAGGCAAGAAATATGTAAGCTCAATTAAAACATCTGAATTAACATCATGTAACAATAAATAGATTCCCATAAAACTGCTACAGACATCTCCAGAGAGTAGCTCTTAAACAATAACCAGAAAAAAAAATACCCCATACAGCTAAAAGCTTTATATGCTGTATTACGAGGTTTTTTGCCCTTTAAATGATGTACATTGGGTTATGGCTATGAGGTCTTAGGAAAATTCTAAGTGAAACTGTTTAATGCAAAATGTCCAAAGTGCACCCGAGAACAAATGATACCCTGAGCCTCCTTAAATGGAGTCCAGTAAGGTCTCTTTCTTCATATTAACACTGGAAGACAAAGTTAAATCAACTAGAAAAAAATCTAAGCTATTAAAATATGCTTTTGCTTACAGAAAACTTTCATCTTTGTGGCTCTTTAACCACTGCTAGGTAAAGAACTTCATCTGCTCCAGTTTAAGTCGATGGCTATGTCCTGATTGACTTAAACAGGGAAATGGCTGGGCCACAAATGCAGAACGGGAGGAAACTGATTGAAAATGGGTTCATATTTCTGTCAGAGCAAAGGAAAATATCTGTAAACAATTTCCTTCTAAGGCCTTTTAGAACCAAAGTGATTAATGGAAAGCAACTGGCAGAAAAGCAAGAGCCAACCCACTGAATGGAGAAAAATAAACAGAACATATACACAACCATCTTTCCAGGGCAGCCAGTGTCTTTCTCACATCTATATTTACTTTTTAATGCCATCTAAATATGAATACATTGAACAAATGTAATTTTTTTCTTATTTTCATAGCATCACCTTTTCTACCTTAATTTCCAGCACCACTAGGACTGCTCAACATATAATAAGGCACTTAGTAAGCTTTGGCTGCTTTGAAAATTATTTAATCTTATATTGTTCTGTTGTGACTGTTAAAAAAGTGAGGCACAATGAGTGTGTGAGCATATGTATTAATTGCAAACACATTCTGTTTATCCTGCAATGTGTAAATGAAGAAAAGATAGTGCTTAAAAGGAAAGCAGTCTTTTCTTCTGTTAAAAAAAAAAAGAGACCTCTAATGTTCTTATCTTTCCTGTTCTTATCTGGTACAGAGCACTTTCAATCCGTCAAGACAGTACTCTTCTTGTCTAATCGAACTGCTGAGAGATAAGAGGTTTTAGGGTTTCCTGACCATTGTTTGAACCTTTTTCTTCCTAGCTCAAAGAGGAAAGTCTTGAAAGTCTCTAAAGCTCCAACTGTAACTAATTAGGGAATCTGAGGAATATTCAGTTCAATGGAGAGGTTAACAAAAAGGAAAACTTCAAACCACTACAGAGATGACCTTAATGGGAGATTCAGATTTGAATTAAAGCTGTAGTAAGCTAGTCACTGGATATTCAAGCCCCTTTTCTTCTTGTTTTGGAGAAGTTGAAAAGCACATAAAGAAAAAACCTCCAAACCTTAAAAGGGTTGCCCATTTGTATCTATTTTTATGTGAGTATTGAGCCATTTTAATGGAGATGAGCAAATGGCTGGGCAATTAGTGTATTAGTTGTGTAGACCTATAGCTTGGACCAAAATGCTGAAAGACGCCACGTGCAAAGGAAAAATTAATGTTGTTTTTTAAACAACTATAACTAGCTCTTAGAATTTAAGTGCCTCTTACAGCGTAATATGACATTTCAGAAAAAGAAATTGATTTTATTCCTTTCTGTTATAATATTACTTGGCTATGTGAGAAGTAATTTTAACTAAACACAAAAACCATGTAAAAGTGAAATATGCTTGGCAAACACCAAGAGACAGTGAACAATAGATTCCAGATAGTTGGATGGTTTGGATTTTTTTTTATCCCAACTGACTTTCAGTTCCTTGTAGTATTGACTACAATAGACTAACATTTAATTAGAGAACCTTTTAAAATTACCATGTCTCCCTGGATTTAATGGCAAATTAAAGAGGGAACACTTCTCAGAATTTAGTTTCCTGCTTTTAAAATTAAAATTTTTCTTGTTCTGTAGAATTTAAAAATGTCATCAGGCTTTTACTGTCTGCAGTTTGTTATGAATCACATAAAACTCATTAAACACAGCATTTTTCATCATGTTGTGTGTATATTAGTGAAATCATTACAAATATGTTTCAATAAATCACCAGATCAACTGCCATAGAAAAGTCAACAGGAGAGTTAAAAATAACTGTTCTTTCATGGTTTCCCACAGTAATGCAACTGTCTCAAACTCTAGGCAATTTATTTATAGTCCTTTTTTAATAGTAGCTACTTAGTTGAATTTCCGCCTTCATATTTGGGTTGTTTCATCTAGACATGAGTACCAGTCCCAGCCTGATTGTTTGGATTCAACTCTAATTTCTCCCAGATTGTCCGTGGAGCATGTACATTACAGAACTTAGTGGATAAAAAGAAACACACACCAAAAACTGTAGCCCAATAACCTGCACAGAGGCAGGATCAAGCAGACTAAATCCTCCTCAGGAGAGGGTCATCTACCTCTTCTTGAAAACATTCAGTAAAAGGTTTTTCACACATATCTTGCCAGAGCTTCAGAGCCTGCACATATTTAAAGTTTTTTTCTTTTCCAATATAAAACTTTTGGTTATGAACAGACTTATTCTCTCACTACTGAACATGGAGCACAATGATTTCCTGTCCTCCCTATAGCAATATTAACATACAAGAAGCATGCCATGTTCTCCTCAACCTTCTTTTTTTAGGTACCCAGTTCCTTCAGACTTTCTATATTTGTGCTCTGTATCCCTTATCACCCAGGCACCAGGCTTGACCTTCACAAGCTTAGCTACATTATCTAAACCTTGCTATGACACTCCCGACACTCCTGAAACACCTCCCTGATGAGGAAAGGCTGAGGGACATGGGTTGTTCAACATGGAGAAGAGAGGGCTCTGGGGAGACCTCTTTGCAAACTTTCAGTATATAAAGGGGGCTTATGTGAAAGGCAGAGAGAAACATGTACCAAGGCCTATGGTGACAGGACAAGGAGAAATGGTTTTAAACTGAAAGGTTTCTGTTGGACATGAAGAAATTTTTTACTGTGAGGATGGTGAGGCACTGCAACAGGTTGTTCAGGGAAGTTGTGGATGCCCCATCATTGGAAGTGTTCAAGACCAGGCTGGATGGGCTTTGAGCAACCTGATCTAGTGCAAGAGGTCTCTGCCCGTGGCAGGGTGGGGCTACGATAGGTCACCTTTGAAGGGCCCTTCCAATTCAAACCATTCTGTGACTCTATGATTCTAATGAAACCTGGGTAACAAACAGAGAAAAATAGTTGGAACAAGAAAGGTGTTGGTTCACAAGCAAATGACATTTTATGTTCTTATTTAATTTTAGCTCTATCATAATCTCCAAACTCACTCTGCTGTACTGTTTTCATTGCCAATTACTCCAGCTTTACATATGTGAGCTTAATCCTTACCCCAAATTGTACTTACCACACTCACTCTTGGAGAATTCCCACCTGTCTGTCTTGACTCACCTACCCAATTTGACAGACTCTGTATTCCCACAGAGCCCACTGGGTTGCCACTGTCAAAACTGACGGGGCTCCACTCATGCTGACAAGTCATGGTTCAGAGGTACTGGTGCATCCCACAGGGACTGCAGAAGTTCAACTTATTGCAATATTGGTCCCTTATTTATATGCTGTTCCCTTTTACCTGTGCCAGAAGCAACATGGAGGAGCTTCTTTTTTCTACAGCTGGGGAAACACTCCAAATCCCCAATTTTGCTGATGCAGTATAAAACATACAAGCTAATGCTGAACATTATAAGGATCAGGAAATGTGGAGCTTATTCCATTAAATGTACAAAGCTACTAGACCTTTAAAAATTGTTTATAGAAACATTTTGGCTGTAGGAGGTTGATCATAGGCACTAAAGGACTTCTTCCTCAATTGGAAAAAAGATTGAGACATAAAAGGAATGAGACTTGCTTTTGCTAAATGTATTTAAGCTGCCCTTTTAATAATAAAAACCAGTTGTCTTCAAGAGGGATAACTTTTAAATATAAAAAAATAACACACCACAGGGAGCTGAAAGGAAAAACAAATTTAATTATGTACTCAAGGCCATCCAAACCACCCACCCACATATTAAGTGTTTTCTGGCTACACAGACACTCTGGTTGCCATGGCTTAGCCAATGGCCTTTGTTTGAAAAGTAAACACCTTTGTCAAAAAATTAAAATATTACATGAAGTGAATAATCAGACTGTTATGGCAACATCCTTCTCCCTCTGAAATCAGCAGGCTACTTTCAGCAGGATGGATGTTAAATTTTTTCTTGTCTGATTAACAAAAGCCGGGATAGCTGCAGTGAGAATGTCAGGAGCTGTGCTGAACTGACAGCTGGATGCACTGACAAAGAGCAACCACCTCTGACCAAGGGGCTCAGGGAGAAAGAGTAGAGGTTAAGTCAGAGGTGGCAGGATTACCAGGGGTAGGCTGTCAGAGCCACTGTGTTGATCCTAGTGAATTAAATGTTGGATTTAGTTGTACAGACAGTCAAACTCCAGTGCCTGGGAGTTTTTACTGGCATTGTTTTATTTTCTTATATAGATGTAGCTCTTAAGAGAGGAGTGTCATTTTATCAATGGGCTTGAAAGCAAACTGTCTCCAGTGCAGTGTGGCAGATGCACATGGCAAAGTAGCCATAGATTACTTCAGCCTGAATGAAATACTGATTAATATTCAGTTTGTGTGTCATCATACGTGTCTGAGCCTGCTGAAATTCAAAATTACAGACATTGAGAGGCCTAAAATTTCAACGAGCAGAAGAATGAATCTAATAGAGCTCTGCACAAAAAGCCTTTCCTAATAACCCTGAAATGAGGGGTTTCAGCCTTTTGCAGTCAGCAAAGTTTGCAGATGATACGGAGGAGCCTTGCTAAGTCGGAAAAGATGGGTCACTGCAGCAAGAGAGATTAAATATTTGTTTATATATATATATATTCTGTCAAAGAAGGTATATATATATATATGGTAGCAGGGTTTTAGTAACTGAAAACTAGAAGTGATGGCAACTGATACCAGTTTGGTCTTCAAATAGGGATGCTTTGTTATGGTACACACAGTCTAAAGCCTTTTGGAGCAGGCAATCGAAGGGATCAATGCCAAAGCATATTCGCCTGTTATCTGCAACCATCTCTGAGAGGATGCTGATTTCAAGTTGTCATGTACATTTCTTGGTAGTTAATATTATCCTCTAGACAAGAAATATCAAAAGTGACAAAAATTATGTGGGAAATTGCCATTTATAAAGCTGTGATTTGCAAAAGCAGGAAACACAAAAGTGCTGGGATTCGAGGAGAGCGAGATTTCGATGGTTTGCGAGGATCCTGTACCAGATGAAAGGCACAAGTAGCAACAATAACAAGCAAAAAAAAAAAAAATCTTGCAATGGCAGGCATTCAAAAGCCCCCACGCTGAGAGAAAGAGACATCAAGTCCATCTGAAAACTAGCGAAGGTAGATGGATGCCAGCAAAAATAATTACTTTGTAGAGACAGAGACAAATTTTTGGAAACAAACTGACAGGCTACTGGAGGAGTCATTTGTTTTAACTTGCCATGTTCTTGGAGTCCAAAATACATGTCAATGCAAACAAAATGAATAAATTAAAAATAAAAAACTCTTTACAAACCTAATTGCTTGGGAAGAGCCAGGGAAGCAAAAAGCGTGTACCAGCAACAGTGTCCTTGCAGCCCTACATTCCTAAAGAAATAGGGGACAAACTCCAGATAGACACAGTACTGCTATGCTGAAAATGCATGTTAATTCATTAGGACATAGTTTTTCAGCAAGAAAAAACACCTAGAAATGTGGAATAGAATACAGCTAAGATGAACTGGTTGATCTATATGCCTGTCCTGAGTAATCAGTCAACTGGTCACTTCAGAAGAACCTAGAAGAATTAAGGGTATGGAAAAATATGTTGAAATAAATGAATGCTGTTAGGCACTACAACACAACTTCGCAAATGAGACAATATGATGCTGATATGGCAGTGACTGGACTAAGAGAAATACTGCAAGGTGAATATGTCCATGATGGTCAGATGTCTTCCAGAAGCCTAAACCAAATCAAAATGAGGGACATGCCTTTTTTTTTTTTTATTATTTGTCAAATCTGATTCTGCTGTTTAAGACGTGAACACAGAGTGAAGGGCTGGCTGGTGTGACTCCCTAGAGACAGGGGGTGTGATAAAGTCCATTCGGGCACATGTGTTCTGCTTCCCCCAGTTTTAAGTTTCCATGTTGCCAGAGCTTCCGACAGAAGCAAGGAGCTGGAGACTGAGAAGAGACCTTTTTAGATTTGCCTGAATGAATTTTCAGAGCTCTTGGGAGCACTGCACAAACCCTCTGCTGCAGGAAGTCCCTGTTCTATAGACCTCCAGAGAGCTCAGTTTACATTAGCAAGGGATTTTTCTTAATTCAGTTCCCCATTTGAAAGATTTCAATTACTTGCCAAAATCCTTCTGAGGTACATGCATGGTTTCTTTTACCAGGAAACCAGGATTTAATCTACAGGCATACTTTTATGCCCTAAAATCAGAGATTTGTTTGAGAGAGAGAGAGAGAAAGAAAGAGGGATATTTCATATGAGAGATCTAAACAAATATCTAAAGATCCTGCTGTCATGGTACATACACAATTAGACAGAGATTCCCTGAGGGATAATGGAACATCAGTCTGACCCTGTTAAATTCAGCTTTTGCATTCATTCAGTAGACGCAGTGAAGATGTGAGTATCTTGGTCAAAAGTAGATTAAAATGTCTTGAAACAGCTGGGTTCATCTGGTATTTAACCAGGCATTGAACCTTGTGTAGAACCAGGAGAGTAATGCTAGATTTGGTTTGGGTTTTTTAAATTCATAATAAATAAATAGTATATTCATAAATAATAAATACTGAAATGTGATTTTCTGGAAAAACAAACCCAACATAGAAAAACATACAACAGACTATAATAAAGATTTCTGATTCTATACTGAAGTATTAAAATAAATTTTTTATTCTTATTCATTTTAATTACAAACACGGCTCCTGGATGTTCTCCTAAAATCCTGGAGAGAAATTGCTATCCCTTGACAGCAAAATATCCTTTGATTTTTTTCACATAAGTCATAAGTGAGTCTGTGTGGGAAAAAAATCCCACCTCACAACATAGCGCTGGAGAACTGATCAGAACCTTTTTTTGCAGTAACTTTCTATATGATTTTTCCTTCTAGGAATATCTGGTAATAACTCTATGCTTTCCAAACCAGGAAAACATAAACAAAGAAGACACTAGTCCAAACTATTATGTGTTATAAATAATAGTCAGAATGTGCATTTGCATTCACACAAATACAGTGGATGAGGGATGTTGACACAAAACATCAGATTTTCTTCCGATGTTTCTTCATTTTCGTCCTTGCAAATGAATGCAGAACCATAAGGTTTTGAAGACAAAAAGACTTCTTATAGCCTCTAGTTCCTCTCCGTGTCAGTACAAGATTGCTCCTCGATATACAATCCCATGTGGGTTGTTTGGTTTTACCCTCCGTCCTTTTGTCTTACTTCATGTCTATGTGAAATATTTAATTAGCAGCAAGAACGTCTGTGAAGCACAGCACTGTGGTACTAGAATGTGGTAGAAGTGACTCTGGCTGAAAGGAGCTCTGCTGGACAGTCCCTCTTGTCCTCTTCCTCCGCCTTCTCAAATCCAACCAGAAGATCCAGCCTTCACATGCCAAGATTTTTGTCTGTGAGCACACACAGGTTTTCAAGTAAAGCAGTGCCAAGGAGAGACTGCTGCAATTAATACAGTTCACAGAAATCCAGAACTCTGACTCCCATCCTCAAAGCCAATCCGTCCTTTCAGGAAAACGTCACCCCTGGCTTCAGATGCAGCAGAGCAGTCCACGTGCTCCTGGAGTTTGCCCCGTCGCAAACAGCGTGGCTCACATTTCTGGATGCTGTGTGTGTCATGAGCAGGCTTGTGCTGGGAAATTGCATATAGCAATCAGTATCTCCCAGACGCCCGACCAGAGCTCTTCTAGCAACTCCGGTGGCAATTCCAGGAATGATCCTTCATGTGAATGGGGAAGTTTGGTCTTCCTGAGAAGCAGGAACCACCGAGGGATTACAAGGAGGGGCAGCATATCTCAATAGGAAAGTATCCAGGAAGTGTCATTTCCAAGAACCAGCTGGTAAACAGTTCAGAGCGCCCTGTTCACATCTGTAACACTCAGCAATTAATGAGGCACTCATGTACCTATAAAATAACCAATTCAGTCCTGTTTATTTACATCACTGATTGAGCACTTTGTCATTGCCTTTGAAGAGGGAAAACTGGGATGAGCCTCAGATACAAAATTAGGGAGTGCTGGCATGGTAAAACGGCTTCTCTCTCCTGTTTAACAAGCAGTGGTTATGGTCTTAGTTTAATGTCAAACGTATTTGGAGTGGCCATTAACAGGTAATTAATAGCCTGAAATTCCCCAACCTATGAGAGTACTCAGGATTATACTGTAAAGCTAGCTCAGAGCTGCTAAAATATTTATCAGGCAATACGCAGCCTCAGAAACCTTCCCCACCAGTTCTCCCGAGCCATATGCACCGGGGTGTGCGCAGCTCCCATCCAAAGCACGAGTTTGCACTGGGAAACCCTGTTCAGACAGTGAAATTAAGTTTGCTTTTCCGCACTGACCCAGAGCCCCTGCACTGCAGAGACAGGCGACCTTCGGCGGGGTCCACGTTAGAAGAATACAGCTGCTCTTTTCTAACAGAAGGGAAGAAGGAGGCTTTTATGGCTGTCCCTGAAGAGAGCCCTCTTACAATGCATCGCAGTGTCTAAATAGACCTACGTGCTCTGATCCCACTTGGCAATAATGAGGGACTTGTATTCCTCAGGCTTCGGGGACCAGCTCGCCCGTCGGGCTGCAGATGCCGGCTCTGGTTACAGCGGCGGCGCGCTAAAAAACCTGTGACATTTAAGAGGGGATGAAAATTAAAATTGTCTTTAGCCATTGTCCGTGTATTTACCCTTTGCTTTGCTCTGTTTCCATAGCAATAAAAAAAAAAAAAAGAAAAGGGATCACATGCGTTCCCCTCGGAGGGGGCGGGAGGGGGACGGACGGGCGGCCGTTCTGCGGGCAACCGCGCCCCGCCGTGGCTCCGCGGGAAGAGCGGCCCCACACCGCTCCCCCCGCACCGAGAGCGGCCCCACATCCCTCCCCACGCCCCCCGAACGCCCCGTGCACTGACTGCACCCGGTACTGAGGAGAGGGGTTGAAGGAATTTGCTGCAAGCACTGTCAGACACCGTCTGGATGCTTTGCACCATCAAATCACAGAATCGTGGAATGGTTTGGGCTGGAAGGGACCTTAAAGATCATCTAGTTCCGACCCCCCTGCCGTGGGCAGGGACACCTCTCACTTGATTGGGTTACTCATATCATATTCCTGCCCCACGTGATCATGAATGTTTCCAGGGATGGAACATCCAGAACTTCTCTGGCAACTTGTTGCACTGTCTCACCACCCTCTGAGTCGAGAATTTCTTCATATTATTTAATCTAAACCTACCTTCTTTCAGCTGAATGTCATTACCCCTTGTCCTATCACCGCACGCCCTTGGTACTTGGTATCACAGGCCTTCCAGGTACGGGAAGGCTGCTATAAAGTCTCCTTGGAGCCTTCTCTTCTCCGGGCTGAACAGGCCCAACTCTCTCACCCTGTCTTCATAGGGAAGTTGTTCCAACCCTCTGATCATCTTTGCGGTCCTCCTCTGGACTCACTTGAATAGGTGCATATATTTCTTATATAGGAAGCCCCAGAGCTGTACATATTAGCCCAGGCAGGGTCTCATGAGAGTAGAGTAGAGGGGCAGAATTACCCCTCTTGACCTGCCTCTTCCCTCACCCTGCATCAGATTCCACTTACTCAAAATGGTGGTGCAGAGATAAACATTTCAGTGTAATGCTGAGTCTGTTTCAGGGCCCCTTTGTGGGGCAAAAACTCCACTGACCCCATTCAGTGGGCCAGATTAAAAAAAGTTGTTGCCTGACTGTAAATTCTGCCATCAGCCTTTGGCCCTGAATATTTGATGAACTCCAGGGAATTTCTACCTCTCTGAGCACAAAGACAGTAGTCAGTCAAGACCAACAGAGCATGCCAGGTGCTCCCCCACTACCTGTTTACATCCTATCAAATATTTTATTATAGCATCATAAAGGATAATATGTGGTTCCTACAACTTAGAAATTAAAATTCATAGAGAAGTTAAGAGAAGGATCATGAAATAAAGAAAAAGCTTCCCATCAAAATAGGAATTACAATTTTCAGAACTTTTTAGCATTAATCATTTTCAAATTACTAATTAAGCTGATTCTGCAATTTTGTTATTATAAATTCTATCAAAATTTAGTTGTAAGAGACCTCAGGAGATCATCTAGGCCACTACCCTCCCCAAAGCAGAGCTAACCCCCAAGCTTGTCACAGGACCTGATATCCAGGACACCTTTGCAAACTCCAAGGGTGCAACTTTGAGGGCACCTCTTCCAGTGTTGAACCATGTTCAAGGTGAAAAACTTTCCCATTATGCCCAATTTGAATTTTTCTCTTGCAACTTTTCACTCTTGCCTCCCACCCTTTTACTTTCCTCATCTTTGCAAATCGCCTTTATGTAGGGAAAAGAAGATCCTAGCATGCAATCCCTGACATGAAGAACAGTAACAGGCATGAGCTTTCTCACTCTCTCAGCCTATGCTATTAGAGCAGATGTTAGATGAATGTAGGAAAAGAAAAATACCAATTGTAAGTGTACCACAGATCTGTCTTTTCAAAACTTTTAACATAAAAAGATTTAGTGTAAGAATCAGAAAGCAAACTTTCTTAACCCAGAACTGACTTTTGCCTTGGAGATGTTCACATGGTGGACAGCAACATGGTTGCCTCTGCTCATGTCTAAAAGTTTGTTTGGGTTGATACACAACTGTCCTGATTTTGTCTGGGATAGAGTTATTTTTCTTCCTAGTAACTGGTACAGTGCTGTGCTTTGGATTTGGGATGAGAATAATATTGTTAACACACTGATGTTTTAGTTATTGCTGAGCAGTTTTTAGACAGCATCACAGTCTTTTCTGCTCCTCACCCAACCTCAACAGCAAGGATGCTGGCGGTGCACAAGCAGTTGTGAGGGGACAGAGCTGGGACAGCTGTCCCCATCTGATCCAAGGGGTATTCCATGCCATACAGCATTATGCTGAACAATAAAACTGGGGGGAATTGCCTGGGGGTTGGTTGCCCACTGCTGAGGGACTGGCTGGGCATCAGTCAGTGGATGGTGAGCAAATTGCATTGTGCACCACTTGGTTGCATATTCTTCTATCATTACTATTATTTCCTCTCCCTTTTCTGTCCAGTTAAACCGTCTTTATCTCAACCCACGAGTTTTACCTTTTTTCTGATTCTCTCCCCCATCCTGCTGGGAGGGAGTAAGTGAACAGCTGTGAGGTGTTCAGTTGCCTGCCAGGTTAAACCACAACAACAAAACATCTATAGTCTTCAAATAATCTTTCTTGTTTCTTGGAGAACTATTTCAGACTGCAATGAGCTCGGTGGCGTCAGAGCCAGACTACTGCTGCTATCCCAGCTGACTTCTTCAAGGCTAACATGGGCATCTTTATAGTTCACAACTTGTAGTAACTAATTTATGAAACATTATATAAATCAAGTGCATTGGTGGGAAGAAGGAAACTATGTATCTTATAAAAAAATTATAGAGGCATAAATTATAAGTAATCCACTGTTTGGAATGAATAGAGAATAATCTAGGTTTGGAGCATGTTTAAGTAATTTTTTGGTTTTAGAAGACACTTTCTATTAAAATATAAAACTGCTTTTCAAGAGCATTGTTCTTTGGTTTCAGATACATCTCAAACAAACATCTAGTCAGCACTTATTTCAGTGGAGAGATGCAGCGTAAGGGTATGAGGAACAGGGTATTTTCAGACTATTGTTCAAATTGAGATCTAATATAGGTATTTTTGATAGTTGTGAACAGATCCATAGCCTTTTACTAGGCAGAAGTTTTGCACAACTTAGAAGTGCAAGCAGTCATTTATTCTATCGGTATTTAAACAATAAGAAGAGATTCAAACTGCATTAAAAAACCTTTGACCTTCTTTTGAATAAATCAGTGGGGTTTTTCTTCAAACAGCAAGAAATTTTGCTGCAGGACATGATAAATTAGGGAATAGAGTTTATTGAAACTAAAAATAAGTTTTATTAGTTGATCCTGTGTCTTTTTCCAAGGACTGAGAACAAAAAGCACATGGCATTTGTAGCTCTGTGATTTATATGGTCATATATGAATGTAAACATCCTGAAGACCACACACATTTTTGTCAACTCACTACCACATTTTTGATCCTACAGTCCTGTCCGATGCACATGCTGGCAGCTAACATCAAGCTTTTTGACTTGCTGCGCATGTCCTTCTGGGAAAATAGCCATTCCTGGTGAGGGTGTTACAGATCTATGTTTAGGTCTTCCACACAGAAGTGAGGAGAAACTCTAGAGTTACATAAAACAACAACTCTACAACCAGAGCTTGAAGAGAGATTGGTGGAAAAAGCAATACAATTTCAGAAAAAGAACAATGCAGGACCAGGGCAGTGACTGTCCCCCTGTACTTGGCACTTGTGAGGTTGCACCTTGAATCCTGGGTTCAGATCTAGGCCCCTCACTTACAAGAAGGACATTGAGGTGCTGGTCCAGAGAAGGCTAACAGAGATGGTGAAGGATCTGGAGCACAAGTTTTATGAAGAGCAGTTAAAGGAGCTGGGATTGTTTCCTGGAGAAAAGGAGGCTAAAGGGAGACCTTATCACTCTCTACAACTACCTGAAAGGAGGTTGTAGCCATGTGGGGGATCGGTCTCTTCTCCCAGGTAACAAGTGACTGAACCAAAGGAAATGGTCTCAAGGGAGGTTTGGATTAGATATTAGGAAAAATGTCTTCTCTGAAAGGGTGATCAGGCACTGGAACAGGCTGCCCAGTGCAGTGGTGGAGTCACCATCCCTGGAGGTATTTAAAAGGTGTGTAGATGTGGCTTTTAGGCATATGGTTTAGTGGTGAACTTGGCAGTCGTGGGCTAGTAGTTGGACTGAATGATTTTAAAGGTCTTCTCCAACCTAAGCAATTCTATGATTCTATTACTCTATATTTTGGAGATGGTCTGTAAGTCTTAGGCTTGGGACAGGAACCCTCCCCCAGCTGTCATGACTACTGTATGAAAACTTATACCAGGAAAAAAAGACAGATCTACTCAAACACATCACTGTAGTCCAAAATGTCTTTTGGCTCTTGTGTTCAGGAGAAGGGAGAAGAACCTTAACATTTTTTGCCACCTTTTTATGTCAGGAAAGATCTAGCCGAGGCATTTCTGATCCATGCACTGCCCATGACTGGGGCTAAACCCACCCCTGTTTAGACACTGGCAATCACAGGCTCTGACACTGTGAGAACAGGCTACCAGGAGCATTTAAGGGTTGGAGAATTACACAGAGAAAAGTGTTTCCTCAATGAAAGAAGCAGAAAAAGACCAAGACAAATAAGCCAGACAGCATGTCCAGTATCATGGCCCATATAAACACACTGCCAGACGTGCACCGGATGCACTGTGATAACACAGTCTGCCTGTGCCTCTGGACCAGAGCACTCATTTCTGAAGAGGGCTTCAGATTTTTTATTTTTTTGACATTTTTGTTCCTCAGGCCTCCTGCTGCTTGTCTGAAACTGAAAGACTCCTCTACCTCATCTGTATATGTGATGGAAACAGATGAGTCCCAAGAGGGAACAGAGCGACCTTTGCACTTCAGCAGCTTGGCAGAGGTGCAGCAGAGCCCTTCAGATCCTCCTCCAGAGCCTGGAGAAGCCCTGGGATGTTGACAAGGTTCAGAGGGGTTTCCTTTCCGGTTCTGCTTTCTGCAAAAAGAAAGTGCTGGTGATCAAATTAGAAAAAATTATGTCACTCCCCATTTGCTGGCAACATGCAATAGCAGATTAATAACTCACTGGCACATTTTTCCTTCATTTTCTTTCTTTTTGCCTATTCTTCAAACTTTAACACAATAGTAGAACAGAAGAGAGATGGGAAAATGGTCAGACTGTTTTTCTTCACAAATGACTCATTAAAAAGCAAGATGTTTCTTGAAAAATCCCAAAGATGATGTAAAAATTCACAGCTGGTTAGGAAATTGGAGTGAAATTGCAGTAAATTCACTATACTTGTGTTCCATCTGGGATTCTTTTCTACTTGGGTATTAAAAATATATATACACTTCTGTAAAACTCTTGTTTCTTTAACCTCATGGTCATTCCTGAAAGTTCAGGGCCATGTTTTTGAAACCCAAGACCAAAATTTTAGTAATTTATCAATAGAGTTACTAAATTACTCCAAAAGCTCAATGTTCGCACCTTATCTGTTCTGTCATGAGCCACAATAAGTTGAACATGTTAAGAATTATGTACTCACTTATACATGGATTAATTTTGGAAGAAGTTGTGAGGGACTTGATCCAATGGAAATAGTAATGATTTTCATGGGTAGTTGATCAGATCAATCACTCCCCTCCTTCCCTCTATCCCCTCCTCAAATGTTCAGTCAATTGTTCAGTGAAAAAGACTAAAGCAGAGAGTTTAGGAGAGTGCTGGGCTATCAGAAGGTGGTTTGTGTGGCAAAAAGAGTTGAGGGAAAGATATAACAGAGCTCAGATTATTCCCTACTTGGAAGAAGTCTTGACCGAAGCCAAGATGCTCATGTCTAGGTCCTCAAAGACTTGTGGAAACTCTGATGGAAGTCAGTCATACAAATAGAAGAATGTGTTTAATCACCTTTGAAGTTCTTGGAGTTAAGGTCTCCTAAAACTGATCTTCCTCCAATTCCAGTTGTCCCATTAGAGACCCCTATGTCAAGTAGCCTTGAAATAACACATAAAACTGAACACAGGTGTAAAAGCTGCAATAAAGAATTGCCATGTGAAGCCTCAAACTATACTGAATTCAGCTGGCATCCAGACCACACAGATGCAGTCAGCTCAGAGAAGCCCTTCAGCTCCCTCAGAAGCTACAGTGGACAGATCTCATCAACAGTTAAAACGGGAAATACTGCCTGTAGTGGAAATTCACTTCGCATTTGTTGGGAAGTCTGACAGAGCAGAGGTAAGGTGTTTGTAGCACATGACAGCAGCTGGGTCAAGGCTGGAAAAAAGTGATGTTCCTGTTTCTGCAACAGGGAGATCTTTTGAACACTTTAGAGGACACCTCATATGATATCGATGAAAGTCAATACGGCTATTCTGATTTAAAAACCAGAAGTCTCCATTGAGCTCTAAGAAGCTGAAAGTAGCTGTAACAATCAGGATCACAATGAGAAGGTCTTTTTTCCTGTTGTTGAGCAGCTATGGGCTTTGTTTCAGCATCACCCATCTTTTTGTCCTGTCCCCCTTGAATTCATGTCAAAAAAGAACCAAAAATAACCATGTGGAGAGAACATACTGCACAGAAAAGAGATCAAAAGGACTTGAATTTCTGGATTTCTAATCCAATTTCTGTTCAACCACACAATGAAGTTGCCCTTCAGTTGCAGCTGTGGGCCAAGTGATGACAGATGCTGTACAAATGGATTGTAAAGGACAATCCTTAACCAACGTGAACACCACCCTCCCCAAAGTACGACTGAATAAAGGGCAAGAAAAAACATGTGGATACAGGCAAATTGCAAAGCCCAACAAGACCTTCACACCACTATGCTGAATGTGACATGGCCACTTTCTCCCATCTGTGCTACTACAGCTGGGACTTAGGGAGCTTGCTGGTTTGGGTGCTGGAGGGCTGCCTGATTTGCAAGAGATGAGGTCGAGAGCAATCTGTCAGCTATTTCTAAATTCAAACTAATGAAACATAGCATGAGTGTGATTTGAAAGCAGTAGCAATATAAAGAAGTAATTTCAGAAATTTTAGATTTCAACAGCTTTGCCAGTAATTCTTGTCACCTTATTTTGGAGAACAAGAGAATTGACTGAAACAACATCACAAGATTATGAAAGAGAGAAAATTATAATCTTAGAGGTGGGCAGTGAAAGATGCTTATTTTCCCTTATGAAACACAATTTTTGGGATAGAAGTTAAAAGGTCCTGTGAGAACCAGAGGAGTGATGTAATGATGCAATAGAAAGCCTGGACTCTCTTTTGTCTAGTCCTGGGTGGTAGAAAAGTGATTTGCAAAGGTACAAACTATTGGTTTATTCTAAATAATTGGTTTATTCTAGCTGTCTAGCTAGACAACTGGTGTACTCTCTAGGAACTGCTGTTCCATATAAAGTGTTATGAATTATGTCCTCTGGAAAAGGATGGTTACCTTTGGAAAAGGTAGGCAAGCGGCACTGGCAGACCTCTGGAATTGTGGTGTAAAGAGGCTGCTTGGATATCACATGGAACAAAAGAGGGTAGATATGTAGTGAAGGGAAGGGAAATGAGACAGTGTGGGGAACACAAGCAGGTAGGCTGAGGTCCTGGAAGCTTGCAAACATTCCAATAGAAGGTAGGAGAGACATGAACCCTAATTTTGATAAACTAAACACAGTAATAATTCATCCCACTAACAGCAGCTGGGACCTTTAGTTTGTGCTTTTGGAGTGTTTGGAAATTTCTCACAGTGTTTCAAGAGACAGCAGATATTAGATGACAAAACTGTATATAACAGAGCCAATTGAATCTTGAGGGAAAAGAAACAGACTCTTCAGAAAAATAAGAACAAAACCTGAGCCATTGCAGTAGTTTGAAATTATTTGGAACAAAAGAACCTTTGGACCAGAGGTGAGGTGTTAAAATGTGCATGGTAAATATATTCAAAGTACACTATGCTGGCACTGCCTTGTATGTAGCATATCTAATATAGAGCATATCTAATATCAAGCATATCTATATGACACTACACAGCTGTGGCAGAGAAGCTGCTCTGATGAGTGACTGAAAAGCTGAGAACTTCAACATTTTGTGCTGTTGCAGCATAGCAGAGAGGATTAGTATAACTTAACACTGAACTTTTTACACTTTCTTACACTGAAGAACCCTACATAAAATACCATGAAGTGTTGAAAGATCATTTGGCAAGTTGGCTCCAAAATTAAGAAAACAGCTTGGTTTGACTGAAGCTTATCAAGTATTTCAGCAGTTCTTTTCAGAGAACATTGAGACCCTGTTTTCAGTGCAGTTTGTCACTCGTCAGTGCATGGTAACATCTGAAGAAATAATGCAATATCAGTTTTGACACACTAATTCCTGCTTTTAAGCTGATGTTATTGGCCCATCTCTGGTAGTGGTTTGGAGAAAAGCAATGAAGCAGTGATGAGGCAATACCATAAACCCCCTAATTTTCTAAGTAGAAGACAAATGACTAAACCACATGAAAAAAAGATTGGTTTCTTTTAAACCCCCATTTGTGTCACTAACAGAAAGGAATTTGCCATGGCCATAACATAGCCAGTAGTGGTCATGTATCTACATGACACAACCAGAGGCAGTTCAATATGTGGACTCTGTTACCTGGAAACAGACTTCACCTCCAAAGGCTGTGAGCAATTCCCAAGGAAGTCATCAGGTCCAGATTTTGTCTCAACACATTCTGCCTATCTAGGTTTTCTCTCCAGCCATTGGAGAGACATAGGTGAGACTGACTGGTCTGAAAATGTACCACTGCTTGTAGCACTACAATGTAGCTCTACTTCTTTCTCTTAAGATGAGTGATCTCCCGGAAACAATTATTTGCTGACTGTAGAGAAAACAATGATTACCTTCAATTAGAAATCTAACTTTTAAACACATTGAAAAAACTGAAGTGATTTCTAAGACTCATTAAATCTTCCGTGTGTGAATTGGCCTGAGGACACCTTGTAAAAAGCTTGAGTGAGAGCTGTCTAGACAATAGAAGACTTGAAACTGGTAGAATGGATCTATTGCACAGACAAATAGCAATAAGACCTAACAGTACGGGGAAATCTCCCCATTTTTTTGTTGCATAATTTCTTGCATAAAATGCATTTAATACGAAAAAATTATTGCATAAAATATTCCCTCTACATAGTTGTGTTGCTAATGGCTATGTGCACATTCCTTGGATGGTCCTTGTGCAGTGTAGGATATATGCTCCCATGCAGGAAGACAGATATGCATGTAGCATACTGAGATGTTGTTTTAGTCCAGTCTCCCAAAGGAACGAGATTTGCCTCATCGTACTCTGTGTGTGTCTATCCCCACAGCTAATTTTTAATAACTGCTCAATTTTAAGAAAAAATGGCATCAAAGTACTAGTTCAAAGAAAATAGACAGATTGGTAGGGTAATTCTGGGTGCAGAAGGGCTTCAGCAGCACTTGTTAGTTATCAGCAAGTCCAGACAGAGAGCACACATTTTGAAGAGTGCACATTTTTAAGAACACACGTGAAGAGCTCGACTGTGAGAAAAAAATCAGTAAAACATTTCCCCTTCACTGGAGGAGCGGAAGAACCCAGCCATGAAACCAGTTGCATGTATGTTGACTAACTGGAGAGGAATCAAATATAGGGCTCAATATGAAAACTTTCATGCCTTCAAATATGAAGGCATAGATTGCTCTTTAATGCATTAACAATTATGGTTGGAGTACAAAAGAAAAGGCTGTCATTAGACTTGAGAAGAGGAAGCTGTTATGTTTGATAGCTGCCAAATGTTTGTTGATCATGCAAAAGCTGCAGTGCACACCCTACACGGTGCACACACGTGCGTGCGTGCGCATATTTAGTTCTCATAACTCTACTGCAGAACCAACGAGGGAATGACGTGAGTTGTGATCTGGGATAAAGCACTTCTACCATCAGGTCTGAAAGTTCTGCTGGGATTTGAAAGCCAGACTGTATACTTGTATTATTCTTGGTTCCTGCTGATGTACCACTTCCAGCAGTAAAAAATCAAAGATGGTTGGAGACAAATTTTAACTTCTGCAAGTCTTGCTTTGTTTTCTCTTCTTTTGATCAGATCCCAAGAAACCTTCTCTCCTTGCAGAGGCACAAGTCAGAAAAGTATTTCGTCTTGCATTTGCAAATCAGTTAACAATTTGAACAACAAATGAGCCAAAGCCACAATTTTCTTTTCTACAGTGTTATAAAGAGAGATCTGAGGAGTTCATTCACAAGTGCTGAGGAAACGAGCATAAGCATTTTTCATCGAAGTGTAACATTTCCAGTCACATTTTCCTTTGAACTCACATCCTCCATTGTGTCTGCAAAGAACTTCAAGAATCTGCAGAAAACAAGGCAGAAAAGGAAAATTAGACTTTTTCTACTTTACAGCAGCGAAGGGAAAAGTCAATATTAACTTGACCTTATTTCTTACTTTACATCTAAGACTAAATTGTGCATCTTGGCCAACATCTGGAAAATCACAAGTTATCCAGGAGAGGATTGTCTGTTGTTAAGTCCTCAGTATTGTAGAGATCATCTATCATTTGTTTTTGTCTAACACCTTTTAATAGAAGTAACAACAACAATAAAATCTCAGGTTTTAGTTTGGTCTCTCTTCTATCATAACTTGAACTCAGAGACACCTTTGGTATTTTAGGTCAATTGAGCAGAAGACTGAAGGAGTGAGAGAAGTAAGTCAAGTTCTGCTACTTCAGACTAATTCAGTTTATCAGTATCCAGTTTGGTTGAGGCCATAGGGGCAAATCAAGCCGAAGATTATTTAAGTCCCACATTTAAGATACTCCTTTTTTATAATAATAATTTGTGAGTTTGTCAGCCACAAAGGTAATAAACAAAATAAAAACAAAATCAAGAAACCAACAGGCATTCCTACCAATATAGTCAGAAAAATTGTTTCTGACACTGTGGTTCTAGCTACCTACTTCAAGTTAACTGTCCTTCCCACAGTTCTTTTTCTTTTGGGGGAAATTATTTTAAGATGAATACACTTATATCACAATAGAGAAATTATTTAAGACATAAACTACTTGTCAATACTGTGGTATTATATAAATATATTAATCATAGAATTGTAGAATCAACTGGGTTTGAAAAGACCTCTGAGATCATCAAGTCCAACCCTTGATCCAACACTGCTGTGGTTACTAGAACATGGCACTAAGTACATCACCCAGTCTCATCTTAGAAACCTCCAGGGACGGTGAATTCACCACCTCCCTGGGCAGCCCATTCCAATGTCTGATTACTCTCTCTGTGAAAAATGTATATATATATAAAATAAATTTATATACATATATGTTATACATAATTTATATAATACTGTAGTATTATATAAATGTGCTTATTTAAAAGAATGTTTTAGAAAGAAAATAGCACGAAGCTCTGAAAGGTTTTCTTCACTGTTTTTGCTGGCATTTAGATAGCAACATTTAACATGTGACCCAGATGACCAGCAACTTTTACCTTTGGTGGAGCGTTATCTGGTATATATGCAGATTTTCCTTTGGAATTAAGTGTTTCAACATGTTCCCAGCATTTCTAAGTATTTAGTGAGATCCACAATAAAGGGTGTGATTCCTTCCTAAAACACCACCTTCCCAAAGCAAGGGCCTAAGCTTCCCAAAACAAGAGCTTAAACTGGAATTCTAGCTTTCATTTGCAAAAAAAAAAAAATAAATAAATTTAAAAAGCTTACATATCTAGACACTACAGTCACAGAGCTGAAAATCTTGACCCGAGGCAAGAAGCCAGACAAACAAGCACAACTGCTTGCTAGTTAATTCTTTTGTCTTGGTAATGCTTTGGAGGACAACTCGTAATTTTTAAAAAGCTGAGATTGACAATACCAGTTTTGGGATACAATATAAACACAGCAAGTGTAAAAACCATCTGCACCATCATGTCCTTGTTATGTTCATAGCAGAATAGGCAGAGAAAGTATTTCGGTGTTGAGAATTTTTGCATAGTAGATTGAAACATAGTTTGGGTGCGAATAATTGCAGTAGGAGGCATGAGCAGCCAGGGTAATTACCCAAAACCCCAGTGGGTTAAACTAGGGACATGCATAAGCCATCTGCTGTGCAGATGGGAAAAAGGATGGGCCCGTGCCCTGGTCTTCTACAAATCAAGTACTATCTCTGGTCACTGAATAACAGCTGAAAGGATGTGCCTGTAGGTCTGAAAGCCACTGCTTCCCTAACCCACCATAAGTCTTATATATAAACCTCAGGTAAGTAACATTCCCTAAAGACACCTATCTCTGAAAAGAGCAAGATCTTTGAAAAGGGAAGGAGAACAATCCAGCACACGGGCATGTGCCCATTAGCCCAAATACCTTGATTTCCAGCTCCAGTTTACACCAGTAGAGAATCTGGTGCCATCACAGATGCTATTCCCAAGCCTTCTGTGCCTACTCTGGAGCAAGTGGCAAATTTCTCCAACTCGGCTGACTTGAGTTTCCTGGTCTAGAAGACTGTGATAGTGTTGTATCTCTTTTAGAGCCTCTTCTTTAAAAGAAAGGTGCTAAACATATCCATAAGCAAATATAAATAACAGGGAAGACACTGATGAGAGAGCATGGCTGAAAACAAGGCAGAAAAGTTACAAATGAGGATAACGCAGCAGGGAAGTCTGCAGCTGGGAGAGGGAGGAGGGGTGTGTGAAGAGAAGATAACTTTTATTCGAAACACATGTGTGTTGGTTAATCACGGCTGGAACCTGGGATCGGGTGAGACTGTAGTGGAGAGGGGGTGGCAGACACAGGGAAATTATTTTTTATTTCAAACAGATGTATTAACAATGGCCTTATGCTGATGAAACTCAATAAAGAAGAGATTTAAAGAGGAGTATACTGTGATGGGAATTTGTAGCTGGGAGGCAGAGGGGAAAATGATCATTTGCAATAGACATATATAATCACTGTGTGCACTCAGTGCTGAGATGAGGGTGGGACTGCAGCTGCCAGAGCAACTGAAAGGAAAAGCCTGGCTGCTGCTGCAGCAGAAAATGGGAAGAAGGGATAGGCTGGTTCAGCAGGAAGGGAGGAGGAAACATGTGGTAGAGGATGTATTTTTATATTTACAAATGAATCCTTGCAAAGCTAAAATTGTTACTTTAATGTGCCACATTAAAGAAAAGTTCTAAGTCCTGTAACTGTTTTCTGTCTCATTGCAGGATTTCTTGTGCCTTCTTAGCATTTATAGCCTGACGCCTGAACATGAGCCTTGTGTTTTCATCAATAAATTCACTATCATTGTCATTCAATGTGAAGTTAGAATTTCACTTGCTCTTCACTTTTTTTCTTTTTTTTATTTGCTTCCTTGGTTTTTTTTAACACTATGTTAGAAACTTATGTTCCTGATTTGGTTTAAGGTGAGAGCTGTTGTCAGCTTCACCTCTCTGGGGAATCTCCATTCGCAAGCAGCAAGTGATTTTACTTAGAAACATAAACAGATATTACCATGAGTAAATGAAAATCAAATTCAGTACAGGCAAGACTTGAATAGTTTGCCTATAACAGCAGTTATAAAATTGGTGAAAACCATGATTATGTAGATAACATGTTCAAAACTAAATAAATATCTACAGCTAATTTAAGTTTTAATTTGGAGAATGCCAGCAGACAGAAGGAAGTGAAAATACCTTCCCAGAGTCCAGAGGGTACCCAGAAGTACACGTCCAGATGAGCGCAAGGAGTCTCAGCTTTCATGACGGTCAGTGAAGATCTCATCAAAAATGTCACTGCAGACTAGGACAGGATGCCTTGCCATTTGGAAGTGTTTAGGTCAGGATGAGATGAATCCCACTGTATCCCCATTGACCACATTAACTTTTGCTTTCTCACAGTAATGTATTTTGCAAGATATGAAGACACACAACACTAACCCTTATTTTCAGGCATCCAAGGTCTTGGATAAAGAGTCAAGTTTCGATAACAAAGAGCACATGCTCAGCTACCATGGTTTGATGGATATGTTGACTTCTTAGCCCTAGAAAATTCATTGCACCCCCAACTCTGTCATAAAAATAGCTGAATTTTCAAGAGCTTTCAGATAGGCCACAGCCTTGAAACTGCATAAAAATAAAACCATGATACAATTAATGTTGCTTTATTCTCATACAGGGGTGAAAAGTGCATTTTTCTTATGACTTGCCATTGACTCAATAAACAGAAAGAACTGAAGGTGCATGATGCTGAGCTGCCCCAGGAATGGAAATAGCTGCTCTGACCTTCCAGAGTGCAGACTTCCCTTTTGGGAGCTCTCTGTTTTGCTCCGTGCTCTAAAGAAAGCTCTCTGAAGGCTTTTTTTTGTAATAATACAACTTTTTTTTTTTCCATGCTTTTGGATGTCAGGAAGAAAGTACAGCTTATGAAAAAAAAAAATCAGTATTTAAAAGAGAATTCTGAGTATGATTTTTGTCCTGTCCTTTTAAATAGTGCTGCCAGCTTGCAGCAAAAGGCAAAGTAGAAATCCATGGGAAAGCAAACCAAACTTATGTTGGAGAAAAGCTGTTTGCTATCAGCTTCTGCTGGTTTCAATCCACTGCATGACTAGAACAAGGCCATTTTATGCTCTAGGTTTCCTTTCAAAATCCAGACACAAGGGAAGTGCTTGTCAAAAATTATTAACATCTTAAACAGGGTTTACTATAGACAAAGACATTAAGATACATTTGAAAACGCCCACATACATTATAAAAGTTGGTGAATTATGCTTTTTCCAGTGCTCTTTTAGGACAGAAAGGAGAAGTGTGTATTGCATATTTCTCTTGGGACAGATTCACTAGCAGTGATTTGACCAGAATGAAGTCTCCTTCACTTCTGCAATGTATAATGAAGGAAAACTGAGCTGTAAGTTAAAGATGAAGGCAAAAGCCTGACCCCAGTGAAATGAATGGGAATTCTGCCATTGATTTCAAAGTGGCCAGTGTTTCAACCAAGATATAAACTTTATTTTGTTCTGCCTCATTCTGGGAGTTACTCAGGAGCAGTGCTATGCATGAAATTGATTTTTTTTTTTGGTGCTCTGCCCAAACTGAAAAAAAATAAAAAGAAAATAATCTTCAGTCAACCAAAACCCTTTGTTTGCTTTGTTAAACCAAGAGAAATTCAAAATGCACTTTTTGTCAACAGAGGTATTTCTTCTGACACAAAGTGTATTGTTTGTGGGATTCAAATCTCTCAGTCTTCTGTCTTCATTTATTGTTGAAAGCAGTTTTTCAAAAACCCCAAATAAATGTCTTTGTTTAAAGATGTCAAAACAAATTGTTTAGGATTTTCTAATCCTCTATCACCCAATGCTTTTGTCCAAAAACAGTCATCATACTCAAACCCGATTCTTTTGTGTTCTTCAGGAACATTTTTTGGTATAAACTGCTTTTCTGGGAGAAAAAAAAAACACAATACAAATCTCTTCAGGATTACAACATGGTCAGGACTACAAAGAGAATTTAGATCAGTTTTGAAAGTATGATCATATTAAAACTGCTTTACCTGGTAATGAATTTCAAATAATATTTTCAATATGAAAAGTTACCATTCATTTTTTGTGTGAGCCACAAATAAGAGAGGAGTGTAGATGAAGTTTTGATGCAAGCAAAAGAATCAAGTACAGTCAAGATCAGGGTGACTCTAATTCTGAAGATATACTCACCTCTAATCGCTTCAAAAACTTTTATCAAAAATCTTCAACTTCAATTATAGACTTGAAGGAGCAATGTCCCAGTAGCACCTGGACATGCACATGGTCACAGCACCACAACACAACACAACCACAGGCATGTGAACTGGCAGAGTTTGAGGGTTTGGGGCTGATAGGGATTTTTGCCCCCCCCCTTTTTTTTTTTTTTGGTTTGTATGTCAGTGTAATGTAGGTTTGAGCAATCCAGACTTTAAACTGCTCTAGTAGAAATGGAAAGTCCTAACCACAGATTAAATCATCTGTATTGTATTATGAATAGTCAGCTCTGTTGAGTAAGGACATTTGACTTTGCAATATGGTAGATATTAGCAAACACTTAAGAGAAACCACAAAACTTCATGTATTTGCCTGGAGTAAACCTGCAACATCTGCTCGAACCCTTCTGGGTCTACACTGTTAAGAACATAAGTCAGTTTGTTGGTCATTCCTCTGAACTTGAAGCCAGATGAGCAAATCCAAGCCATTTCATGGTACAATCACTCTAATCATTTCAGCATGGTTACTAGAGTTTTTTTGCAGAGGACATGAGCTTCAGAAAAATATTAGGCAGCATTTGCAACACTTCCCTCCCTTACAAAGATTAAGTTGTGTGAGCTACAGAGCTCTGAGAAAAAGCCCTGCTTATCTGTCTGTCTGGTTTATCATTCATTTATTAGGTCACATTCCCAGGCCCTGTAGTCCAGTTTCACGTATTTAGCACTACTGGCTTTTCCGTTCATGAACATTTTGTATTTTCACTCAAAGGAATTGCTACTATATATATATATGGATTACAATTTATAAGGATAATTTTTTATTGTATAATATTTTCATAATTGCTATGAAATTACTACAAATACCTCTACTGGGTGGAACTGGATTTGTTCAGTTGTCAAGGTCAGCCCTGACAGGTGAGTGAGCAGGGATTGTTTTCCTCGGCTGTTGCTGTTTGTCAGATGTCGTGTTTCTAAAGTCACAGGTAGACACAGAATCATGGGACTACCATCATAACAATTGTGAATGTACAAGCAGCCACAGTCATATTGCCATATTTATACAGAACCACTGATATCCGTGTCAGCCTGCGAAATTTTAAAGGCAGCTCCTGATTTTACATACTTCACAATCCAAAAAAGGCACAAGGTGGTAAGGGATGGTCATAGCCAACGGTGCATGGCAGGAATGAGAGAAAAGCACCACAGGAGACAAAACCCAGATTTTTTTGGTACAGTTTCAGCTGGTTTTTTAGGTACTGTTCTACTCTCCTCTTTTATTCTGCTGATTTCTTTTGGAACATTTAGGTTTCCTCATCACACAGACATAACTTAATGGTAATGGGAACAAAATTTGTTGTCCTCTTAAGACAAAAAATGAAGTTCTCTGACTACAAAATGATAAGTTTTTCCAGTTTTGTGTCATTTTGGAAATAATAAATTCCAGGTGTCTGCATACAACTTTCTGTTTTGAAAGGAGGTAGATAAAGTGATGTTTCTTGAAACCTGAGTATTGATGTATTAAAGACATATTCTTAGGGGAAATTTTAAAATCAGGTCCAAACACTTCATATGGGAATTTGGTCAAGGTTTCTGCAGGGGCTGAAGACAGATTAGACTTTTATTTGTAAAGAAAAATCTTTCTTTATGAAGTAGAAATTCCTACCCCTTCTTAAATTTTCTTCCAATATAGCAAAATTCAAAAAATTGAAAAAGTTAAAAATATCTTTTTTTTTTTTTTCCCCAGAAAGAAAAAACTGGGAGAGGAAAAAGGAAGAAAAAAAAATCGAAAACTCCAATATTTTTTAAACATTTTCTTGCAACTGAAAGAATTAAGTTAATGTGCAAGTGTGTTCCACAAATGCTTTTCCTCTCAATAGCCACTTTTGGAACTCTTTGAGCAAGTGGGTATCTCATATAAACAATAGCAATGACTGGACATGAATGAAGTTGAATAAAGATTATCTCTTCAATGTTCATCAAGATCAAAAGAAGTTCTTATAAAAAGTTGGATATCTTTCAGTAAGGTGAGAAATCTAATATTTTCCAACTATCTTTTGTCAAAAGTAGGCAGTCAGGACCATTTCTTTCAATGCTTTCCAGAAAAAAACACTTTTGGCTCAAGTTTGAGCAACGGGATTTTTCCAAAAAGGAATTGAGGGAAAACTGGCCATAAATTTGGGTTAAAACAAAAGAGGTCTGACAAACAATTATATCATTATACCACTGCAATACTGACAAAAGTTGAAAATCACAAGTACAAAGTAATGATCAGTAGGATCAAAAGAAAACAAGCAGGAAGGCAGGAAGGATCCAAATGCGTACAACATCCACACGCGCTGTAAAGGAACAGCAGCAGAATGACGTGCTGAAACAGTGGTGTTGAGTCAATGAGTGGCATCCTGCCACGCACAAACCTCCAAGAGAGTTTGCCCTTAGTCAAGATAAAAATGGAGTGCACTGGTGGCTTCTGTGCAGCAGCTGCCATGGAGATCCCCTGAGGACAACACAGGAGAAAAGCCCTCAGGAGGTGAGGTGGTGCGGGGTGTGTTTTACTGCCCACACAGTGTGTGTGACTGTGACAGAGAGGTGGCCAGGACAGTTTGTCTCCTCCCTTGGACATTCATGAAATGCCAAGAATGGAGAAAATATTGATTTGAACTGCCAATCCTGTTGATTTTGCAAGAGTCTTGCATGACTTTTCCAGAGGAGCATCTGAAGAACTGACCACAAATATACACATGTTCTGGTCAGTTTTGACTTTGGTAAGATGTCTCCTGCTCTCACGTCTCATGCCTGTATTTCTGTCAACTGAGGAAACATATTTCAGCTGTCACAATTGCTCCTTGACCCTTCACAACTACAGGAGGAAAAGTGGAGGCCATTTTATCCCCACTTCATTCCCTGTAGAAGAGAATTCAGCCGGAGCACGTGCAAAGGTGTATTCCAGATCCTTTTGTTATTTTGCAGCAGACCTACAGTAATAATTTTTCTTCTGCACAGGAAAAGGATACGAAAACATGACTGCAGTGAATCAAATGAGCAGCTGTTTACTCTCCAGTTTTGAAGGCACCTCCCAGTTTATTGCTCATTGTTTCTGGACCACTTTTATCTGTTCTTATCACCCCTTCACTGCCACGAGGGAATCATTGCAGACAGCATCCACAAACCATACTTTCCTCGTTCCTCTCGCAGCTTCTACTAAAGCCAATTCCTAATAGCTTACACAGAAACCTAATACGTCTTCCTCTGGTGAAATGATCCTTAAATTAAGCCACTGGAGGTCTAAAAGAGAAAGCAAAGAAAACTCCCCCCAGGAGGCAATACAGAAACAACGCTTCATGAAAAAATGGAGTAGATGAGCAGTCTCAAAATTGGTGATAGGATCTGCTCATTGATTGCAGATAGCCACAGTATTTGATATTGTGCATGTGTGAGCAGCCCACAACACAGCATGTTAATATGAGGGAATATTGTGCTGCCTTCTGCAGGAGTAAGTTACAGGCCACCTAAGCATAATGGAATTGCCCTCCTCATCTCCTAAGGGCACCCCCACTTTTGTTGCCAGCCACCACCTCACTCAAGAGCTGTGCCTTTAGCTGCAGGAGGGGTTTAAGGGCCCTTCCAGTTCAGCATGATTATCTCAGCAGGTTTTAGTTTAATTTGACAGATCTGCTCTCTTTCAAAGGAAAGAAGAAAGTTAACAACTGATCAACCACTATTCACAATGCAGGTTATTCACTTAGAAAAAGACTGGAAATAGAGTTTATATGCATGAGGATCAGGCACCTCCTTCAGCGCAGGTCTCTCTCAAATGTAGGGCAAAATTTTGTAAGTACTCAGAGTTAATATAAGACATTGCAGGATTGTTTAATGCATGTTCAGTTCTTCTTTCCCTTTTTAAAAAAAACAAACAAACAAACATAAAACTAACCAACCAAACTCAAAAAAACCCAACCAATAAAAAAAAACCCCAAACAACTAAAGCAAAAGCAAAACCACAATGATGTTTGTTCTTCTTCTCTTCCTTCAGAATAAAGTTTCCACAGCTTGATCTCCAGTCACATGAGGCTTCCTGCCTATGAGGTCAGGAATGCAAATCCTCATTTAAGGTTTATACCATTAACCCATTAACCTGCAAATTGTTTTTTGTACAACTGGTATTGCCTCGGTTACAGGACATGCCTTTGGACAGAACATCCTTTTTACTGTGTGTATTTGTATATACTTTGCTTTGCTTGCAGATCAAAAAATAATTGGGAAGTCATAAAGACACTACCTGGAAGGTTTCAAGCTCTATTGCTGTAAATTAACCAGAAATCTGCCTCTCTCAGATGTCCGAAAGTTAGATTTGAAGTGAGTGCCTGTGTGCTCTTTATAGCCAGCAGAGGAGGAACTGTCTGCCAGTCTCCAGAGGGAGGCCTATGCCAAACTTGTGTCTAAAATCACATGTATTAGGGCCACATCCCACCCTAGGTCTCCATATTAATTTTAGCCCAGCCCAGAGAGCTCATACATTTTTAAGACACTGTTAAAATCAGAACTTCTCCATTTCTTGCCTCATGTCCTGTGTATTTTACCTTGTTGTAAAAGACCATTTACAAAAACATCAGCTTCCATTTACACAGCATTAAAAGCCACTAGATTCTCAAAAAACTTAATGAACTTGAGCTTTAAAAGAAAAGAAAAAAACTTTTCCTAGGGATACTGGGAATTCGTAAGCACTGAAAGTTTCTGTAATTTCATCTCTAAAGTTACATATCTTACAGGAAAGAATCCGAATCTTCTCAATAGTCCAGTGTCATGAATAATTCATGACAAGAAACTTGTCTGAGCCTAAACTACTGTTCTCAACACACCCTAACTTTGTCTGGTTTTACAGTCCAACTGATCTCAATATCTGGTTTTGTCCTAATTCCAGTGGAATAAATCCAAATTTCCTTTTCTGAAAGGTTCTAGGTTACATTCTGAGGTTTAGGTTGCCTTTTACTTCTAATGGCTGTGGCAGACTGAAAAATACCAGAGTACAAATCAGATTTCTTTAGGGGCAAACACAAAGTAACCAAATGTTTAAAGAAATTGATACCTGAGCAGCAACATGGTTTTTTTGCTTCTAAACATAAAAGAAATTTAGGGAAGGTCTGAAGTGAGACTTGGGTATCTAAAGCAGAAGCCCAGGTACCGTCCAGATGCAAAAAAGCCAAAACTATTTAAAAAATCGCTTCTCAGTTGGTTCTGTGTTATCTTTGGTTGATCTGAGAGCATCAGGTCTGTGCTGCTCTGCCCCACAGCATTGCCCCAAAGGAGTGGTCTGTGTGGGCCTCCCCCAGCCTTGGGGACACACATCAGGTTCCTCCAAACTAGCCAGCATACAGCTTTAGTCCTTTTCTAGATGAGGACTGAAGAGAGACACAAAAGTATGCATTTCTGAAATCATCACAGTCCTCTACATTTGGCCAGGAAAAGTGGGAATATTCTCATCTGCAATGTAGCACACTGAGCAGGCAAAGCACTTCAAATCATTTACTAGTGTGTTCATTAAAAGCACTATCTGTTAAGTCCTGGTGCTCATCAGTGCTGACACTCTGCTTTTGAGATACTATTCATCTTCCAAATACAAAAATCTCCAACCATTATTGGTAGGTCCTGTGCTGAGCAGTTGAATTGGAGACACCTCTATGCCCTGGGAGCTGCAGACAAAGGGTCAGCCAAGCCAGGCTTTTGTACTTAGAAAGATTTTCATTAGGAGTTGAACTGTTCTTGGATACATTTACTTGCTTTAACCAAACAGCTATGTTGTGCAATTTCCCTTTTCCAAATGCAGCTTCCACGCACAGCTTTTTATCAGAGAAATGCTGACGCAGTTCCTGTTATCACAGACCCAGAGGAGGATTCAGTGGTGCATATGCATAAAAAAAGTAAGCAAACCCTTAGCTGGTGTGGTTGGGCTTTCATGCAACAGTTAACATTTAAAAAGTGGTTCTCTTTATGCAGTCGCTTGTGAGCATTATAAGGGTCCTCTTAGATGAGTTTAATTATTGGTAGTAGCTCTTTTCAGAGAGTAACTGGGTTGTATGTATAAGTACTAGGCATGTGTTCATTTGTTAAACTATTATACTTGCTTTAGAAGAACCAGGAGAATATCGACTCACGAACTTCCTTGAGAAGGTTCCTTTTTTTAAATGTTTTTTTCCCAGGCTAATGAAAATCTATAAATGTGCTGAAACATTTTTGGTATGAGAGGTTATTTGTTGAGATCCAGGCAAAGACAAAATGTTTATATATTGAGACCAGTACCTGGAGTTTTCATAACCATAATAATCATTACAAGGCTTAATAAACCTTCTGCCTTAGGGCACAAGTGGCTCAGTAAAATCATCATTTAATTCATTGAAAATATTTCCAGTAGCTTCAGATGGAGTTGTTTAAACTTCAAGTCTGGCAGACTTTTTTCCTCCCCAGTCTAAATTATTGCTGAGCTGGAGAGCAGCTTTACCAGAAGATAATGTTTCTTCATTTGCAATTACCACTACTGATTACTTGGTAATTGTCAGTGTTGAAGACAGGCTTTTGAGCTGGTTGAAACAATAGCTTTATTCAATAAAATATTTTTTCTAACTCAGAATGATAAACTAGGAAAATATATCATGAACTAAAGCTATTTTCTACTTCATGGATTAGCTTTTTTCATAAACATTTATTCCTCATATATTAAGCAGAAACAATGAGTAAACAAGAGATTGCAAGATTAATTTCTAGAATAATTTGGAAGTTATAACATTATGCCAAAAAACAACTATGTTTTTTTCACAGTAGTTGGACAACACCATTGGAATAACAAATAGTAGTACTTCCTAGTCAAAAAAGATTAAATAATTTCATTAGTATTCCCCGTATTTTATCAAAATAGATTCTGAGCTCTGTTAATGTGTATGGACCATAGGAAGATGCTGAGTGTGTTGCTCATAAGAACCCAGGAGCTGACATGGGGAAACTGTGAGACTACATAATAAATAAAAGCTCTTAAACACAGAGTCAGTTTCTGGCAGTGTTAGTGTCTGGCTTATCTCTGTTTCAAGCTAATTTAAAATTTCTGTGACTATAGCACATGTTAATAATCCAAGCCCTGCAAATGTGCTTCCTGCCAAAATAGAAAGACACTGCTTCTTTGGTTGGTATCAGGAGACCAGACCTTACCAGAGCACAGGAGGCAGGACCCGGGTCACTAGCCCAAGGCAGCTTATGCTTGTTATCAGTGTCCACACAGCCCTGTTATACTAAAATTAAGCAGCTTTGAAAGACATTAAAAAGAGATGTTTGCCTGGTTTTTGCTGTATATTCAATACAACCATTTGTCGTCTTAGCCCCATTAGGATCCCAATTCTTGATCAGCTTAAAGAGACATTTAATTTCCCTATAGGCCCACACCATGTTATTAAAAAAAAACAAACAAACAAAAAACAACAACAAAAAACCACCAACCAAAAAAAAAATCAAAAACAAAACAAAAAAAAACTAATCCCAAGGAAATACAAAGTTGCAGATAAAACTTTTCACATTCATTAACATTCATGTTCAATTGCCTTGCAAAAATAAGTTAACGACCATAGAATCATAGAATCATCAAAGTTGGGAGAGACCTACAAGATCATCCAGTCCAACCATTCACCCAGCACTACCACTTTAACCCTTAAACCACTAAACCATATCACCCAGTGCCAGATCCAGATACCTCTTAAACACCCTCAGGGGTGATGACTCCACCTCCCTGGGCAACCTTTTGTAATGCCTCATCTTGTTACATTATCCATAGAATGACAGAGTGTACTGTGAAGTCCTCCTGATAGAGTAGGTTTTGTCATTGATGTTTAAGTAATTTTTTTTCCTGGACTCTTTTAAGTAGAATGTAAAATGAATTAAGTAGCATAAATGCTAAAAAGTAGATTATATTTTAATTTTTTTTCCCCATAACTTCAGACAGAATAGCAATAGAAATTCAGGATTTACTTTGACAGTCAATACATCTAGGTGAATCTGTGCATTTATGCTATTCATAAACCAGGATGACTTCTGAAATCATAATCTTTGTAATTCCACAGTTTCTACCACGGTGGTATGTGAACACCTCCTAAAGTAGTTTTAGAGGTAGAAAAGGGCAATCTTCATTCCTTAGATGGGAAATTGCAGAACAAACAGTTGCTTTCTGGAAGTGTCACCAAGCTGATGCCCTCTTTAAAAATGTATATAATTTTAGGGCAATCACCTAAACACAGTGTGTATAACATGGCCTAGGAATCATACCAGTATAATACATATATTTTCATTCTTGATCCTTACTCTAGAAATTATCTCCATGAGGTGAGTCTAAACCACACTATATTAATATTTCTGAACTCTCTGTTACACCAAGTTACTGATCCAACACAATATTCTCCAATTATAAAATCACCTATTACATTTATGATCCTAGATGATGATATTTCCAGCCAAAAGGAGTAAGATTTCCATCAGCATTTATACCTCAAGAAGCTCATGCCTGAACAAGATTAGCAGAAATCAGGCATATTCTCAGGAAGTGCTGTTACAAACAGCCTTCACTAACACAGACCTTTCTGCCACCAGAGCGTCTTCTTCTCTCTCCAGCCAGGAGGGTATTTACAAAAAATTCCGATATACAAAATATCAAGAATATAATATTACTAAGAATTTGAATATTATAACAATTGCTGACATACTAAATATTATGCATAATTCATAGGAAATGTTTAATATCTAAACTGAAGTTCTAGTCAGTGATGCCAATGCACTGGGAACATTGGCCTCTGCATTTGAGTGCCCTAGAAAGTCTCAGGACAAATATCTCCAAATAGTTATGCACAACATGAACATATTTCAGTACCTGACAGGGATTCATGGTGCTGCTGCCCAGGCAAGGGTCAGACCCAGAACAAAGTGTTCACTTACACAAAGTCTGAATTTGCTCCCGAGACTCTCTCAACTACACTTAAAAATTTTCTGCAGTGGTTTACTAAAACAAAATCAACAAGAAAAAACCCACAAACCTCAACCCTAAAACTAATCAAATCAAATAGAAATTCAAGTAGAAGAATTACTTTCAGATTTAAAGAAAACTCAGGCAGACAGCAATCCAGACTTTTTAGCCTGAAGGCAGGGGCTTATTCATCTTCTGCATTTTAATGATCATTTCAATGAAAAGCTAAGGAAATTATTGGTTTTCAGCCCTTCTTCTATAATACTTTGCAAAATTAGTATAGTTTTTAGAAATCCTTTATTAAAAAACTGATGAACTGATTTTTTTTCCTTTTTAATCTTCTTCCATGAGGTCCACTTGGCTAGAGTCTATGAAGATATTTTTGCAAGAGAAGTGTCTCATCTGGTAAGAGTTTTCAGGAGGGAAATCTTTTGTGTTGTTCTGTTTCTGCTGTGCTTGTCTGTGTTAAAATTTAAATTTTATTTCAACAGTGTACCATAGTGTAAACCCTCACCAGTTTCCTGCACCAATGAGGACACTGTTGCACCTGCAACACGAGGAAGGAACTTCTTTGCCTTGAGGGTGGCAGAGCACTGGAACAGGCTGCCCAGGGAGGCTGTGGAGTCTCCCACTCTGGAGACTCCACTTGAACGAGTTCCTGTGTCACCTGCTCTGGGTGACCCTGCCTTGGCAGAGGGGTTGGACTGGATGATCTCCAAAGGTTTCTTCCAACCCTAACAATTCTGTGATTCTGTATTCTGAATGTCCCACCCTGAGCATCTTCGGAGAGAAACTTTTCCTTTCACATATATGCTATTCCAGTTTCTAAGCAGTGGTGTTGCAACCTGTGGCTGATGCCACAGGGAAAGAAAATGACTTATTTTTTCAGATCAGACAGGAGTGACGTTTATTTGATTTAATATAATGTGGACTCTCTCCATCACCTTAAAATAACTAGATAAGCTACCTAAACATCTGAAATATTTCTGTAATAATTCCTTACTATAGACAATGTCTCCCAGCTGACCTTTTCTCTCCTCCTTACATCATCATGGCTGGGCTTCGCGAATGAAGATTTAGGAAGGCTCTATCCACATTTGTTACAGGCACACTGGTGACTTATGAGGCCAATACGAGATAGCCTCCTTACAAGCTGGCTATTATAGTTTGGAATAATTTGGAATAAGTTGTAACTGATGGAGACTACAAGACCCAACACTTCCCCATCTTTGAAGGCTGTCAGAAAAGAAGTACCTTCACCTACCCACGCTGTGAGATCTGCCCTGCATGTCAGGGAAACCATTATCATTGCTTGGCTAAGGTTTTGAGCACTCCTACAACAGCCACCATTACATATTTTTCTTTTTCAGTCAAGGAACAACTTCTCTGCTCAATTTTTTTTTTTTTTTCACCTTTGATCATCCCTCCTACTACTCCTACTTCAATTCTTTTTTCACAGGGTCAGGTAGTGAACTACATTAGACATACAACTGCTTCCTGTGGATCAGTCCAGTGTTTTGTCCTCTCCTGGGTCCTCAGTTCATAGAAACAGAAAATGTCTCAATTTTGAGTCACACTAAAACAAAATACAAAAGGTCCTCAGTTCATAGAAGCAGCAAAAATCTTAATTTTGAGACAACTTAAAACAAAAAGCAGAACCAGGTGCCCTAAAACTAGCATGGTTTTGGGAATTTCAGAGAAGCTAGTTGCTTTCCACACAAAGTAGGCAATTGACATAATAATATAGGAGAATATGATATGTCTTGCTTTTTTTCCCCATAAGTATTGGTATTGAACAGCTAAGGGTGGCTGTAAAAAAACCCTCTCCAAACATGCTGAGAGAGCTGAACTTGCACAATACTCTTCTTATTTGTCAGTAAACCAAACAAATGCACAATATTCAATATGGAAAGGCAGGTCTCAACTAGCTGGCAAGCCAAAGCAGGAAAAAAAGTCTGTTATTGCCCCAGAAAATAGTCTCAGTTTTTCCTCAAAACTGTGTTGAAGTCAGGGAAGCACATGAGAAAACCCCTGTACTCACTCAGTTTACTGTGATCTCTTCAATCCATGACAAATCTGAGATCTCTTTCAACTACCCTGTTACATAGAAGCCATGGACTTTCATTCAGACAGAGAGAAGACACAGTCATCAAAACATTAAGCTCTCATGAAATCTCCATTTCCTTATAGGAACAACTGTATGGGATCTGAACACTGTCCAAACCATACAGCTGTTCTGGACCTAGATTTGAAAATTTGAACTCAGAACTACCTCCTCTTGTTGAACACTTTTATGTTGACACAAACAACATATGTTATGTATTTGTTTCCTTTCCCCCCTTTTAAGTTGGTTTTTCTGATCAGCGGAGCAAAGATACAAGAGGAAATTCATCTGCTGTACATAAATGTCCTTCATGGTATTTAAAGTCTTTACCAGATCTGCATGGGTAGGAAGATAAGCATGAACTTGAACATACAGCTTTGGGAGGACAAATCCTGAGGAAAAAAAAGGTGGGTTTTTTTTTACCTTGTTTGATAAAAATTAAGGTTATCAGCTCAGTTCATCAGGTTTAAGTCATATTTTTCACAATATCATTTATAGTCACAAATCTCAGCTTAGAGGTAAAATTTATTTTTATTGGGAACTAAAAATACTAAACACTCATAATAAGGTAATTGGGTTGATATTGCTGTATTCCTTTCACATTTGCTAGGCTTTGAAACTGTTACACTTTGGCTCTAGGTCTATTTTGACAAGCCATCCAAATCCAGAATAAAACTACCCAAAGCATGGCAGAAAAAACAAACAAACAAAAAAGAATGGAAAAAAACTCCTACCTTTCCCCAAGTTTATGAAACTGATGGTCAAAATAATTGTTTACAAAATTAAATTCTTAGACAAATTATTAAAAATATCAGAAATATACTATAATACTTTTTTTAGGTTAGATTAGGGATGCCAGCTGAAGAAGTGAAGCTGTTCCTTTTTACCTGTGCTTTTAATGAGCTGATATTGAAGAATTTCAAGAAGTGTTTTGATGATTCTTTGCTTAGAGTAAACATGGAGTTAAACACAGTAATTTGTGTACATTACATAGTCACTGGTTTGAGCAATTATTGAAGGATTTGCTAAAATATCTGCGGGTAATACCTAAAATGCTTAGATTGTTGAAATCTAGATGGAAGTTTTTGCAGAGACCTTATAAATATGTATAGTCACTAACTAAGCCAGAACAACATTGCATATTTACAGAAAAATGTAGACCCTCAGTGACTGGAAAGAAGTGCTTTTCCTGTAGTTTCTGAAGCAATAATTTATTTGGAGACATTTGTCTTGGGGCAGTCTACAACTGCTTTGGTGCTAATTACTCCTTGTAAAAAGTGAAGGATAAAGTCAGATAATAAAGGTAGAACAGCAGCACATATGTGTTGAAATAGCTGTTCTGTAATTTGTCACTGTTATGGGGAAAAAGCAAAGCTCCAACCTTTGGCAAGGGAGGTAAAAATCATGGCATATAACTTTCATTCCAAGGTTTTAATCATAGAATCAGAATGATTAAGGTTGAAGAAGACTTCCGAGATCATTGAGTCCAACTTTTGGCAGAACACTACCATGCCAACTAGAATCATAGAATCATAGAATCGATTGGGTTGGAAAAGACCTCCGAGATCATCGAGTCCAACCCTTGGTCCAGATCCAGTCCATTTACTAGATCATGGCACTCAGTGCCACGTCCAATCTGCGTTTAAAAATCTCCAGGGATGGTGAATCCACCACCTCTCTGGGCAGCCCATTCCAATGCCTGATCACTCTCTCTGTAAAGAATTTTCTCCTGATATCCAAACTAAACCATAGCACGAAATGCTATGTCCAATCATTTCTTGAACACTTCCAGGGATGGTGACATAATTCCCTGGGCAGCCCATTCCAATCTTTGACAGCCCTTTCAATGAAGGAATTCTTCCTGATGTCCCACCTGAACATCACCTGGCGCAGCTTTAAGACCATTTCCTCTTGTCCTATTGCTAGAAGATATAGAGAATGCAGGGAGTACTTTGACGTATTTATTATGCAAGTGATGAAGCTTATTCCACTCTGCATTTGCCAGCCAATTTCCCCATGCAGACAATCCTTCAGCAGCTGCAGATGAGCCTCTAGCTCCTGACTATCTTGAGTGGATCGTCAGAGATTTTGGATGCAACTTTGGTCAGGCTACAGAAACAGGTTTTCGGGTAAATCGTGATCCTGGATCTCTTCCACTTTCTGTTTTGTGACAACTAGATAGCAAAAACTAAAGACCTTGTTGAAACATCATGGTTCTTTTTGACCAAGGTAGAGCCTTGAGGCAAACCATGCCACCTTGCCCAAAAAACGGTAGTGATGCCATTTGCCAACACATTATCTGAAATATATTCAGAAAAGAATATGGAATAGCCTAAAGAGACCATAAAGTTAATTCCAAAGCTGAGACTTCATAGGACGTACAATTATGAGTGCATTCAAAAGGGTATTAGAAGAAGATAAAACAGATAGATCCCATTTGTAGTGCGAATGACACCAGGCGTAGAGGCCTCAGAAGTGTGGACAGATAAGTAGACCTGTGAATGTGAATGCTCTCTGTGATTGGTTTTCTTGACAAGTCTTCTAGAATTCACTTCTTTCTACATTTGTTACTCAACACATTGCACATAATTCGTCAGCATCAGCTATTTCTCCCCTTCAGATGCCCTAGTAAATGAACACATTTAAAGTCAATAAAGAGCAATCTTCCTAGAATAAAGAAAAACCAGGTTCTTGCTTGTAAGGAACAAAATTATTTTTCACATTCCAAGTAGTCTGTTTTCTGTTTTCAAATTGGCAGGTATGAAGTTGAAATCATGTCTAGATGGGTTACGTGAGAACTACAGGAGTTTGGAGGTATTTTATTAGGGAAAAGAAAACCAAAACCAATTAAAAGTATAACAAATAGAAGCTGTCCATATCTACAACAGTTAAATTTGGGAAAAGTGTGAAATAAATATGGGTTAAAAAACCCCATGATCAAGAAAATCAGGCTAGGAGCTGTGTTACATTCAGCTTTTTCTTTATGCTTGACTTACAAGTAGGTACAAGCTTTACTCAGCTTTATATTGAAAAAAAATCTATATTAAAACTAAAGTAAGGACTAGCCCTGCAAAAATAACTTTGCAGCACTTCTTAAAGTGAGCGTTTTTGTGGTTTTACACCAAGAATGATGGAACACAGTCACCATGGTTAGGACACTGGATACATAGAATAGAATCATAGAATCATTTATGTTGGAAAAGACCTTTAAGATCATCCAGTCCAACCCTTAACCCAGCACTGTCAAGTCCACCATCGGACCACATCCCTAAGTGCTACATCCATGTGCCTTTTGAACACTTGCAGGGATGGGGATTCTACCACTTCCTATAGTGGCCTGTTTCAATGCCTGACCACCCTTCAGTGAAGACATTTGTCCTAATATCCAAACTAAACCACCCCAGCACAACTTAATGCCATTTCTTCTTGTCCTATTGCTTGTTACCTGGGAGAAGAGATCAAACCCCACTCGGCTAAAACCTCTTTTCAGGTAGCTGTAGAAAGCAATAACGTCCCCCCTGAACTTCCTTTTCTCCAGGCTATTCAACCCCGGCTCCTTCAGCCACTCCTCATCAGACTTGTGCTCCAGACCCTTCACCAGCTTCATTACCCTTCTTTGGAGTCATTCCAGCACCTCAATGTCCTTCTCATAGTGAGGGGCCCAAAACAGAACACAGGATTCAAGGTGTGGCCTCAGCAGTGCTGAGTACAGGGGGATGATCACTGCCCTGGTCCTGCTGGACACAAACCAGGATGCTGCTGGCCTTCTTGGCCACCTGGGCACACTGCTAGCTTATGTTCAGGTCCTTTTCTAACAGGCAGCTTTCCAGCCACTCTTCCCCAAGCCAGTAATGCTGCATGTAGAGTGCAAGAGCTCTTTATACCAGTGTGTAGGAAATTGAGCCAGGCAGGCTGGAAAACAGCATGGCAGGACAAGGGGAATGATCACTCTCCTGCCCCTCAAATGGAGGAGTAAGAAACGCACAGCCACTGGAAGCAGGGACAGATGACCTGGGGAGAGTACAGGGATATCATTTTAATGTGTAGGGATCGGATCAGGAAAGCCAAGGCAAAACTGGACCAGGACTTGGCAAGGGACATGAAGAATAAGAAGAAGGGATTCTATAAGTACGTAGTCAGAAAAGAAAGGCAAAGGACAATGTACCTTCCCAGTAAGCAAGAGGGGTGAATTGGCGGTGACTCATGCGGAGAAGGCTGAGGCTTTCAATGGGTTCTTTGCCTCAGTCTTCCCCGGCAGTCATGCTTCCCACTTCTCTCACATCCCTGATCCTCTGGGTGGGTGTGGGTGAAGTTCCTCCCATTATAAGTGAAAAGTGGGTTTGGGACCACTTGATGAAGCTGAATAGCCACACTTCTATGGGACCTGATGACTGTGATAGTTTTCACCCTAGGCCTTCCTGGAGACCAGCTTGTAACCAGGAAGGAACTAGGGTAGTGACTTAGGAAGTATTCCATGCTATTCCTTTCCGTAACACAACATATAAAAAGGTGCAGATAAGAGAGTTCGCTCTCTTCTCTCTTCCAGTGGCTGAAGGCGACAGGTCTCTCTGTAGATGGGCTTTGCTTATATAGGCCAGGGCCTGCTACTCAGACCTGCCATTATCTCCGGTCTCTCCGGGAGGTGTGGGGGAGGTGGCTGCTGCCTTGCACAGCTCTGCTGTGCCGATCAGGGAAGTATTTAATTCATTTTTATATTTATTGACTAGCTCTCTATTAACGGGTATATTTAGGAGATATTTGGTTTTAGGCTTCTTTTTATCCCTGTTTCCCCCTCCCTTTTCCTTTTTTCCCCCCTCAGGAGCTCCCTGTTGTGGATAATATATTCAAATTGTATATATATAATTGTAAATATATATTTTTGATAGAATTCAGTTTTGTTCAAACTTCTTTCAGTTTTTTTCCCTGTGGTTCATTTTTTTTCTTCCCTCTCTGGGAAGCAGGCCTTTTTGTCAAGTTTTGGAGACTTGGTGGGAAGCCAGCTCAAAACTTGCACAATGACAAATATCCCTGGGTCTTGAGAGAACCAGCTGATGTGGTTTCCAACTACTCTCCATCATATTTATAAATTCATGGTGGTCAGGCAAAGTCCTCAGTGACTGGAAGAAGGTAAACATCACTTCCATTTTTAAAACTGGGATTGTAAAGCATGAAGAAGAGAAGGCTTCAGGGAGACCTCATTGAAGACCAGTACCTTAAAGGGGATTTTAAAAAGGAGTGAGAGGAACTTTTTATACAGGCAGACAGCAACAGGACAAGGGACAGTGATCTTAAACTGAAAGAGGGCATGTTTAGACCAGATATTAAGAAGAAATTCTTTACTCAGAGGGTAGTGAGGAACTGAAACAGCTTATCCAGAGAAGTGGATGCCCCATCCCTGGAAGTGTTCAATGCCAGGTTGAATGGAGCCCTGAGCAACCTGGTCTAGTGAATGACATCCCTGTTCAGGGCATGGGGCTGGAACTAAATAATCTTTAAGGTCCTGGGCATGGGAGCTGGAACTAGATAATCTTTAAGGTTCCCTCCAACCCAAACCATTCTATGATTCTATGGGGTTATTGTGACCCAACTGCAGGACCTGGCATTGGCCTCGTTGAACCCCACACAGTGATCTCAGCCCATCAGTTTGTCCCAGGTCCCTCTGCAGAGACTTCCTACCCTCTGGGAGATCAACACTCCCATCCAACTGCAAATTCACTGAGGGTGCCCTTGATTCGCTCTTACAGATTGTTGATAACGATATTAAACAGGGCTGGCCCCAGTACTGAGCCCTGCAAAGCACCACTTGTGATCAACTGCCAACTGGATTTAACCCCATTTGACACCGCTCTCTGGGTTGGGCCATCCAACCAGTGTTTACCCAGCAAAGAGTACACCTGTCCAAGCCATGACCAGCCAGTTTCTCCAAGAAAATGCTGGGGTAAATGATGAAAAACTACCAAGCAATATAAGCAACTAAAACAACCTCTGCAGATCCTTGGTTAGATGAATATCATGTCCTTTATCTAAGTATATGTATACAGCAATTAATTTTCTTATTAATCCTCCAACATGTTCTCTTTGACATTTATTATCTTTTGTGTGTACAGGAAATACTCATAAAGTGTGCATTTATAGACATTGAATAGATAAGTACATTTCCATGCTGTGCAGCTTTCCCTGCAATATTAGCAATTGCTGTCATTTAAAAAGGACAGTTGTTAAACATTAACAGTGGGATCCTCAGGAATAGGGACCACACTTTTTTAACAAATGAGAAGTTTGTTTCCTCCAGGGGAGCTCAGCATTCTCACCAAAACATAATAACAGAAGGGGAGGGATGGAGAGTTGTTCTTCAGCAATAAAAGTGTCCTCAATTCCATGTGTATGAAAATACAGACTAATATTATTCACATTCATGAACTGTGTCTTTAACACCTACAACCACTGCAGTCCCTCTGTTGTGGTGGCCGATGCTCCTACACACTGCTGTCTCTCTGTAGGTTTGGTTCAGGTTCCAGTTTCTCAGCCAGATCATTGCCAACAGTACTGACCTGATCTCTTAATCAAAACCCTTCAATTCAACACCTTCATCTGCCCACATTTCCTAGCACACAAGCCATACTACCTGTCCTTCTGCACCCACTTCCCCAGATCCTTTATCACCACAGCAAATTGCCAGTAGTTTTCTCTCTGTTTTACATCACATGCTACCCAATGAGCCCACTCTTTTCAGTGAGCAGCTCCCATGCTGCCCTAACTCTGCCAAAATTTGCAGTTATGATGTCAATAAGGCAGGTTTCAGCAGCGTGCACCTCATGGCCAGATGTGGACTTTTGCATGTCCCCCTTCATAACTATCTGAGAACATATCCTGCAAATGCACTTTAGACATAGTTAAGGTGGGACAGTTAATAAAACAGCATGTTTGTGTTTTCTCAGTACGTTGCTAAGGAATGTCAGAACTAGGACTATTATCTAAGCAGTCACTATGTTTACAAGGAGAAGAGCAAAATGATTGAGGTCTTTCTCCCAAACGTCCTAAAAAGACACGATAATAAACAACAATATCATTGTTTGCTTTCAGCACATTAATTTCTCCAGTGTTGCTGTTACGTAGACATTAAAATCTTGATCTTTGCTGAAATTTACCATTTAAGCTCGAACAGTATGGACTTGGTGAAAATTCTGTCATAAAATTTCCATTTGCTTTCAGGTGCAGTTACTTATTTAAAGCCAATTAAAGCTTTGAACACCTCTTTATCAAATGCAAGTCACTTCAAAAAGATATACTGATTTGCAACCTGAAACACAATGACCTGACGTCAGTATTCAGGCACTTTGCATTCCAAAGCATTGTCTTTTGTGTTTAGAGACCTCATGATATTATCCCAAGCCATAGACCTAGCAACCAATTTAAGATTTAAAAAATAATAACACATCCATTAATTTGGCAATTTTAACATATAAATCTACACATACAATGGAACAATAATCTTCTGATCTTTTGGACTAACTCCTAAAGGGAAGGGTTTTAGCTACAGATGAGAACATAGAGAACACAGTGCAGAGGGATTAATGAAGTTATTGTTTTATACAGATGTAAAATCTATGAAGATCTTCGTTACATGCCAAAATATCAGTTAGTGATTTTCCTTTTCACTGGCTCCTCTTTTCCTTCCCTTCCTTGCACATTATACTTTTCCATGTTCTCACCAAGTTTTTGTCCTAGCAGAGCAAGGGAGAGGGCAGAGCAGCCTCTGCAAAGAAACATTCAAACTCTATATTATGTGTACAACTCGCTAGCCAGCTGGTAGCATATAGACATCTGAGGTCACATCCAGTCCATGCATACATGGCCTCAGAGCATTGTCCAAAGCCTTTTCACTGACCTCAGGGCACTGGTTTGTGAACTAAAGCAAACATAATATCTGTAGATAAACCTTTGCCATCCACCCTTTGACCATATTTGATTCGTTGAGGCATATTCCCTCACCCAAAAATCTTCAAGCCAAGTGAAGAAACAGTACAATTAAACACATGACAAGCAGAAATGATTAGGTAATTTTCATTTTGATTTTCAGGAGAGAAAAATCAAGAGTTGTGTTTGCTAACTAGCTTGCATTGTGTGCTTTACAAACAAAACCTCAAACAGACTGGTCATTTCATAGAATAATAGATAACACTGGCCAACAAAGCCGCTCTCTTGAGAAAAGGAGCACTGACTAGATGAATCTTTTCTTACAACATGGAGACACAGGGTAGATGTGAGATCTTTAACCTTCCCTCCTGGACAACCACTGAAAAAAAGCATCAGGGACCTCAGTTTATAATAAACAACTCCTCCATATTACACTGCACCTAACAATACACCACACACTGCTGCTGCTGCACTGAAATGTCATTATTGGTTACCAGCCCAAATCCCTGTGGGACCTGACCATCTGTTACAGAGAACAGGACACAGTTTGATGCAGCATTATCTGTGGACAGGAAAGCAAAACCAGTAACAGCAGAATGAGGTGGTTCATAAACCATGAAATACCTATAAAGCAGGAATGTGCCAACTTGTTCTTTTATTTCATCACCTTTTAACTGTGGAGGAGAGATTCTTGCCCAGATCCTCAAAAGGAGCCTGTGACATCTTTCAACGTTTGCACCCAAGTAATGTGAGCATATCCATATGTCCCAGTTTTTCTCTTCCCAGACTATTATCCAAAGCCTTTGATTTGCAACTGATACTTTGAGAGGGCACATCTTCTTCCAGAGGTACTATAAATTCCTGAAGCCAAGTGAGGTAAACAATAAGCTAAGTAAGTTTCAGCCAAAACTGATAACTGCTTCCTTTGGATCTTTGGAAAGGAGGGAAAGGAAGGAATGATATAGATGAGTTTGCTGAGTTGTTTCTTATAGCTTAAATTGTGCATTTTAAAAATTACTTTGGAACAGTCATCTTTAGCAGACTGGTAGCTTTTTACAGACAAATGGGTAACATTAGAATAATGTTAGAATAATTATCAAGAAAATTGCTGTCTTGGAAGAAGAGATGTTTATTCAAAGCAGTCTCTTCATGCAAGGAACAGGAAATCAGATTTCCTTGACCGTATTTTCAAGGATACTCCTGTACAACTTTTCCAGCTCAGCTAAAGCCCAAACTGCAAAACCAAAAAAATGTTATCCAGTGCAAAGCCAAGGTAATGGGATATGGAATTGCAACCAGATTTTGTGATGATTATGACACAGTAAGTGTCAAATAGGATGAAGTTTTACCATCATTAATTTGCATTATGGAACTTGAAAATAAATTACTCAGCTGATTCATGTAGAATAAAGAAACAGCATTTACCTCCCATTTTTTTTCATTGGGTTTGAAAAAATTCTGCTTTGTTCTTGATCCATAGCCAGGCTGAACACTGTTTTCAACTGATTTGGATTTTTTCTTCATTATTACAATTTGACAGTAGCATGCTAGAGTTCGTTTCTCAGCTATATTGTTGTATGGAAAAGCCATCACAGACTCTGTGACCGCATATTTCTGAATAGACCTTCTCTAAGCAGGGTGCAAATGTTTTATCAGCCGTCCAAAAGTTATCTACTAGAAAACAGCATTCACTAGCCTGCTTTAGGCATGATGTGCATAGGTTTTGAAACGTCTTTCTTTACTCTGTTTCAAATTTGCCCTTTGTAATCCTGCCTTTTCTGATAAGAAAATGGCAAGAATTGCTTAGAATCCCTGCCAGCTGAGCGACCTGCCCTGGCTTCCGCAACCTCTGCAGGACTCCAGCCTCTCATCCACCCCAGGAAACCCTTACAAGGCATAAAAACACATCCCATAACCCTGTAGCAGGATTCATTCACAGAATCTATGGGGGGGTTTTGAGCTTATAGCAACAACAGCAAAGTATTGCTCACATCGAGTACACACCTTATTTGTACAGGCTGTCACAAAAGGGAAAGAATCCTTGCTCAATCACAGCTGTGCTAACTTTACATTTTTTCTTTATTCTATTTTTTATTTCACACTCATTCATTTAACCGAGTGATTAAAATAGTGCTATAAGGAATTTTATTTCAAATATAAAATTGCAAAAAAATAAGTCAACAGTGCTGGGTGGATGCTCTGCTTCCTGCATACTGTATTCAAATTAAATTGCAGACGGTAGAGGGGAACGACAACTTTGTTATCCTTGCATTACTCCACTGAACACTTCAGTGTAGTAATTTGGAGTAGTTTCACTCCAAATTTAGTTTAAATTCATCTGATGTCCATCACCTGTGTGATTTCCACCTTTTGTTCAATTAGGTCAAGTCTTTTCAATATTGACTTTTTACTCATAGGATCACAGAATCATAGAGTCATCTAGGTTGGAAAAGACCTCTAAGGTCATCAAGTCCAATTATAAACCTAACATTGCACCACTAAAACAGTGGTACCACCTCTGGCATAATGTATTTAAGAAGGGTAAGAAAACCCTGCACAATTGCAGCCAAAGAGTGGAGAATATGTGAGAGAAATAACTCTGCAGACACCAAGGTCAGTAAGGAAGAAAGGGAAGGAGGTGCTCCAGGCACTGGAGCAGAGATCCTCCTGAAGGCTGTTAAGAAGACCATGGTGAGGCAGCTGTGCCCCTGCAGCCCATGGAGGTCCATGGTAGAGCAGAGATCCACCTGCAGCCCGTAGAGGACACTACGCTGCAAGTGAATGCCCAAAGGAGGTTGTGACCATGTGGGAAGCCTGTGCTGAATCAGGCTCCTGGCAGGACCTGTGGCTTTGTGGAGAAAAGAGCCAATGCTGGAGCATGTTTGCTGGTAGGGCTTGTGACCTGTGGTAGACCCACAGTGGAGCAGAGTGTTCCTGAAGGACTGCACTCCATGGAAAGGAGCTCACACTGGAACAGAGAAAGAAGTAAGAGGTCCTTTCACTGAGGAGGAAGCAGTGGCAGAGACATATGATGAGCTGACCCCTGCTCCCATTCCCCATCCCCCTGTGCCACTGGAGAGAAGAAGGTAGAGAAAATCATAAGCAAAGTTGAGCCAGAGAAGGGAGGGGTTTTGGTTTTATTTTCCCATTACCCTACTCTGATTTGTTTGGCAAAAAGTCAATTAATTTTTCCTCAAATCAAGTCTGTTTTGCCCGTGATGGTAATTGCTGAGTGATCACTCCCTGCCCTTGTCTCAATTCATGAGCCTTTTGTTATAGTTTTTTCTCCCCTGTCCAGCTGAAGAGGAGGGAGATAAAGCAGCTTTGGTGGGCACCTGGCATCGAGCCAGGGTCAATCCACCACATCAGCTTTGGACAGTTTTGGATGTCATTCACCTGTCATATATGCAAGCCCTTCTGCCTTAACAGCCATTGTTATCCAGGCTATTTTGCCAAGGGCAGACCATAAGGGCATCCCTACAAAAAGTCTTAACTTCAAGAGGTGTATATTGTGTCACAAATGCTCTTCCCTGTGCACTGCTCAGGCTAAGAACACTGCTCTCATCCTCTAAAAGAGTCAGAAAGCATTTTCTGTCACTTGCTCTCCAAAATAAGCTCAGCTAGCAGAAACAAAAGACAATTACCATGAGATTTAATGCAGCAGATGCAGCTTTAGAAGTATATGAGTGTTTTTAACAAGAATAACCATTGGAACAACTTACATATTTGTGATGCATCATCCATCTGTTCATATCAAGCCAAGCTACTATTCTTAGAAGAAACACTGTAGGTCAAACTGAAATTATAATACAGGAAACTGACTTTTCTTAGCTTTTGTTGCAGAAGTCAGATTAAAGGAGACTAAGTACAACTGCCATAGGTTTACATTTTCCAAATATGTACTATCTTCCACCTATAATTTAAGTAAAATCCTAATTGAAATGAAAAGATTTGGACCCTTTTCCTAGCCTGCTGCACATGTAGAGGACTGCTTGCATGCTGTGCTGATAATATGTGCTTGTCACATAAACCCAAAAGACCTTCCTGAAGTCTGACTACAAAGCCCCAGGTCAGCAATACTTTTTTTATACAGCCCTTCCCAGATGCGTCGTGTTCACTGTGTATGTGTACATGTGCTGTAGAAGGCATATTTCTGCCTAGGAAATCCAACCCAAAGTTATGGGAAGCCATGTCACAACAGCTATTTCCACCCTAGGGTAACTGATGTTTTTTAATTCAGTCCTATTCTTTAGGAAGAAACTTTCCTGAGATTGCAGAAAATGCTGTCAGCCATAGGCAAAGGAATAAAAGAAAGTACTCCATGAAATGGGTAGAAATTTGAAGGACAGCATGATGTCATTTATATAGGCATAAACCAGGAAAGTGAATTAACAGTTAATGGTTTAAAATACCCCAAATCAAACCACCTTTCTTTCCATCCCCTTGCTCAGCAGACCATGTTTCTCTTCATCTGCTTATTGATGAGTCTTTAACCTGACTCCATTTCCTGTAGGTTGGCCCCGATCAGGAGAGTGAAAAGCTCTAAAGAATAGGTGAGGGTACTCAGACAGCTCTGTTTCTCCAGAGTAAGTAGACATAGCTGTCTGACTGGGACTTCTTGTTTGCTCTCTGTGGGTTTTATTTATACCTTCAAGTTTTTCATTCCAGCTGTGCCTGAAAGTGGAGGGGATGGTTTAGTCCCTTTAAGCCAAGTTCATGTGTGGTATCCGCTCCTACTTTCTCTTCTCAAAATGGGAAGACAGCCAAAGGACATCCAAGTAGTAGGAAAATGATCTTCAGGGATGCTTGAGTAAGGATCCATCAAAGTAAAGAGCCAACACAGCTGGAAAAAATAGGAAAGAGCAAGACCTCACTGAAAGCCAGATGTTCAATGCACATTTTCCTTTCTATTTTTTTTTTTTAATTAGAATTTTTTAACAACAACAGAAATGTATGCTACTTTTTTCTTAAAATACAGGCAGGAAAGGAGACTGCCTATGAGTTTAAGTTAATGTGTTTTATTGTTCTAATTCCTTTGAAACAAGTTAAGACATAAAATGTTACTGATTGGAGAAGAAACATATGCTTCTTGGCTCAACAATGCTCAATGCAGTCAGTGTTAGATTTTTTTCTATGTGCTTTCACAAGATGCCTGTTGGTTTTGAATTGGTTGCATTGTAGAGTTAAATTTATATGAAGGGATTTAGCAGACAAAACAAAGACCCTTTACAAAAAAATGTTTTCATGCAGATTTTGATGGAAGAAGAGATATAAAATGATGGGAAAGGGTGTAGTTGAAGAATAAGAAGTCTATAGGGAAAGTTTCCCTGCATGGTTTAAAAGCTTGGTAAATCCAGCACTGAACTAATTTACAAGGAACTGTGTCTGAAGCAATGCCAAAAGGAAGGAGAAGGGGGAATCAAATGTCAAAAAAACCCAGAGTCCTATTGAAGAACTCAGTTTGGGGTTAGAATGGTAAAAGAACTTGGAAGTAGAGATGCCTCATTTGGGCCAGATGTCTCAGTGTCTCTGTACAGGTGTGACTAATATTTCCCCTGATACACAAAAAACTTGAGAAGAAAGAGCACTCAACAGGGATTTGACAGTTCAACTCTTGGCTCCATTATTGACCTTTTCTGTGTGTACATCAAGTCCTGATTCTCCTCCTTTACGTCAGTCTCGGCTTCGAGCTCTCCTGGAAAGAGAGTGTGTCCTGTCATGTTTGCAGCTATTTGACTATTGTATTGATGGGACATGTTTTTCAGAAGCACAGCTTAACTCTTCTATTCAGAAAAAAACCTGATAAATTTCACAGTTTTTAATCAAGAAGCAGGCACAAAACTGGACCTACCTCATCTACATGGACAACAGTAGTCTGTTTTTAATGAGACATTACTAGTGGAAATAGTTACTGAGGATTGTTGATGAAAGAGATGGGGGGAAGCAAGAAACAGTTTTGAAAGCCAGGAAATGTAGCCTGAAAGGCACATATTTTGAACTCAGTCACCTTGGGACATGTCTGCTTAATCACGGAATAAATTAACATTTTCAAAAATGTCAATTAGGAATTTTTGTATAAAATCTACTGGCGACACCTCCAAATTTTGTATCAACACAGACTTGACAAAAATTACACCAAAAGCTGGTTGAGAATAAGAATCACAGATATGGACTGAAATCAAATCAGGTAGCACAAAATGCATCATTTGGAAAGAGTTGAAGATAAAGAAATATGTACAGTTTTTATCAGTGGATGACAATGAGGTGGTGGGTCACTGATGTGGAAAGGTGATGCAACTCTAGGAAGCATGGAGGAACTATTTTAGGCACACATAAGGGAGTATTGACAAAAGTGGTTCAACTGCTGAAGGCATCACCTTTAGGAGACTAGAGGTATAGAATCACCAGGGTTGGAAGAGACCTTCGAGATCATCCACTCCAACCACCCACCCAGCACTACCACTATAACCCCTAAACCACTAAACCATATCACCCAGCACCAGATCCAGACACCCCTTAAACACTTCCAGGGATGGTGACTCCACCACTTCCCTGGGCAACCTATTCCAGTGTTAACCACCCTAACAGTGAAATTTTTTTTTCTAATATCTTATATCTGAATCTCCAATGTCTCAGCTTAAGGCCATTTCCTCTGGTCCTCTCATGGCAGGCACAGCAGAAGAGACAAGTCCCTACCTCACTACAACCTCCTTTCAGGTAGTTGTAGAGAGCGATGAGGTCCCCCCAAGCCTTCTCTTCTCTAAACTAAAAAAAACATCTCCCTGAGCCATAAGGTTGAGACATGTTTTCTAAACCTTTCACCAGCCTTGTTGCCCTTCACTGGATGTGCTTCAGCACCTCAATGTCCTAAACTATCATCCTCCTTTTTGGAGAGAAATTTAATGAAAGAACAAGAGCAGAAGCAGGAACTTGAGTGATATAGGGAATATACGGCTTGGATGCCAAATAGCAGCTAAAGAGCTTAGGTAGTTTGCTCTTGTAAATGAAAAGCCCCCCCTCCAACCCCCAACACACACCACACAACACACACACACATAAACACGCTCCAAGTGAAAAGACCTACTTGTATTAAAAGCAGTGTCATTTTAAGAACAAGGATATACAGACTAGCAGAGAACCAGGCAGAAATTAGAAATCAGAAGAAATAGAAGTTAGAAGGTTCCCAAATGCTAGAAAAGGGAATTTTTAATAAGGTAGTAAATAAATCATAGTAAAAATAAAAACAAAATTACGATATGTATGTTATCTGCTTTTAAGATAGGATTCATTGCATTTATCAAATGGAATTGAGGATGACAGGGACCAAAGAGAGAACCCAAGGGATCCCATCCCAGACTATCTTTCGGCTTCCTGCCACAGCTTGTTTTGTCCTCCAGGAAATGTTCCACTATCATTTTATCTTCAAAGCCATCCAATTCCTAAATTATCACTGGCTTCCTTTCAAGACTTTTATAGCCCTTTCCTCAAGCTGTATGACTACCCTTCCAATTTGTCCACCCTGAGATCTTCATAGTCTTCCTACTTTGTCTGAACATTTCCAACTTCAACCCCTCCACCTTTTAACTCCCTCAACCAAAGAGAAGGAGCTTCTCATACCTTCCCCTGGGACCTATACCCTAGCTGAGGCCTTTTTTTTCCTGTTCAATAACTCTCAGACTAAGCTCACATTTCCCTGAAGAATCACCTGCCCACTCAACACCTTTAATCTGTCTCAAGTGATCTAGCTCCTCCAAAAAGCTTTTTTGGGGGTGAAGAGGGAAGACTTTCTCAAGGCTTCTGGTCCTGAAGCCTTCAAGGTCTCTTCTACTTCTAAACACCATCTTTTCCTTAGGAATAGATTCTGCTTTCCCAAGAGTTCTGTTTGTTCTCCAAAGACACTCCCAAAACAAGCAGTTTTGGGCCTTCATGCATCCTTTCACAACACATGGAATGGGAATCATTGGTGTCGGACAACTCCACTAACTTCAGAGAATCAGTATCTTATTACTGCACATTAAGTAGTTAATTTTATATCAATGATTGATTATAACACTCATTGAAAAATACATTTTTGTTTCAGCCTCTGAAAATAAAAATTTGAGATATATTTTATATAGAATAATGTGAGTCACAAAATTTTTTTATCCCTCATCTACTGACAAGCACTTCTGGCAGATTCTAAATGGCAATCCTGCTAGAAAGAGTGATATGGTTATACTTGGAGTTTGGAATCATAATTATTTTAATTAAGATCAGTTATTTGTAGTAACTGAAGTTCTACTTTCTAGGGTAATACATAACTGAAACTGGAAGTTTAGAGATCTTTTTATACATACAGTAAGCTGTGTACAGTGTTACAAGAATTTTGAGACTATTCTGATTCAAGTGCTCCCCCATACCCCAAAAAAGCATTGTACATGGTGGGTACTGTGAGATTCCAGGAAAAAAACCAAAACTAAACCCAAAACAAAAAACCCTAAACAAATAAAATCAACCAAACGAACAAAAACAGGAAAAAAGAAAATTATGGTTGAAAAAAATTGAGGAGGAACAATGGCTCTTCTCCCTCCCACCTCAAGGAACAAACAGGCTCTCCAAGGACTGACTGCAGTTGCTAACAGAGAGTTTGCATAGGTCATAGTTTCATGTGCACTGTAGTACATGATGTACATTTTGTACATATTTGTCAGAAGTCTTTAGCATGCCCTTGCATAGCTCAGCCCTTTAGTCAGAGATTTTATGACATGAAAAGAATCACTGTCTTTACAATTACTGATTTTGGTCTCAGAATCAAAGTTTCCAGCCAGTTTCTCCAAACCTTGCTTCTTGAAACCCCCTCAATCCTGTTAGTGCTACTGCCTTTTCATTACACTTGGGTTACCAGAGCTGTGATTTCACATAGTGCTAGTACTTCTCTGTGCTGTTGACTCATTCAGTGAAAAGCTAATTATTCCCTAGAGAAAGAAAAAAGATAGAGAGGAATGAACAAGATAATAGCATCAGCCCCACACCAGTAGGTAGGGCGTGACACAGGGACACTTTGTCATCCCATGTAGGCTGGAAGTCTGGGGAAGTCACCTCATTTCTCAGGAGAGCAGTGTTTCTGTAGGCTAGAAAAAAATCACGATACTCACAATGATACTACATTTTCACAACCCGTTGGAGAAAAAGAAGTGTTTGAGAAATTATTATGTACAGTTGTAAAAACTGGAAAATGTTCTTATTTTATTGGTACAGCCAATGTAAAATCAACCATCCTTACACTACTCTGTAAAAATATGAGACACAAAGGACTTCAACTCTTGCTTATGTAGCAGGTATAAGGCATAGACCTACTGTCTTAAGGAGAAAATAAATCTTCCCCTGAAGTGGACAGTATGAAAAAGGGATGAGGAGGGAAAGGAATCAGTGAAGCCTTTAGCAAATATGACAGCTTTACTAGAGACAAGTAGATAATGCAGGTGAAAGAGAAACAAACAAAGCGTCTATCCCACTCGGCATAAGTGTTTCTAGAGTACCTGCAATTTTTCTTTGCTGGAAGATATGCAAAAAGATAAATCTTTGCTGATAAATCCCTCTTGTGCATTCTGGATTCCAGCCCTTGCAGGATTTGAAATTTCATGATTGTATAATTTAAGCACTTTCTAGACATCACTGAGAATGGATGGACTAGTCTCAAATACTTAGCTCATGAAGATTATTTTCAAGTATGAGATTCCATGGAAGATACCAATAATTCTAAGCAATCAATGCACACCCCCAGCTTACCTGTGTGCTATCACTTTCATCAACCAGGGCAGTCCTGACAATTCCAGCTGCCCTTTGTAACTCTGAAATCTCAGATTGGCTTTTCCAAAAGTCTGCTCAGTAATTAGGGTATCACTTTTAAAACCTACATTACTTTCTTCTTTTTTTTCTTACTCAAAAACCAAACAAACTACAAAAATCACACCAACAAACAGATTTTTAATATGTACTAACAAATCTCAGTGCTCATTGGGCAAGCCCTGTACGATTTCTGAGATGACTGACAGTCTCTCACATTAACAGGTCTAGCACTGAACCGTTCATTCAATAATCCAGTGTATTCATACACTTACATCCTGATAATCAGACTAGCTGGCAGTACACATAAGTGATCACAAGATCGATCCCAAATGGTATAGGATTTTTGACTGTAGGAAAAACATCAGTGATATCCTTAAAACGACAAAACATTTTAGTGTAGACAGTATAAACGTTTTCATCCTTCCACTTTTAGTGCAATGTAGCATATGCGAGCAGTGCAATATTTCCAAAGTGCAAAATCTTAAGTCACTGCATGGAGCACATCCCCATGGATTGGCTCACTCCTCCTGCTGTATGATTCTCCCTTCCAGCACTGAAAGCTGTCACTTACCATAAAGATTTGACTCTCTTCGGTGTGATCACATAAATGTCGTCTAAATCATCACTTGAACACCTGGAATCTCTGGCAAGAAAAACTGCTGGTGATTCCCTTAGAAAACTCCCCTGGGATGGATAAGTGACCACAAATGATGGGAGGGCAAAGACAGATTTTTCTTTCAATTGCAGTGCTTCATGGCACGTGTTTGAGAACATGCTAACATACTGTAACTAGAGCCCACAATTCTATGATGAAGTTCGTGCTTTAAGCAACAGGAAAAAATATCTGCTCAGGCAAATGGCATGCTTAATACTTGAACATCAATTTTGTCCATAATCTAAGCTTGGCCAATCTGTACAAGATCCAAGGTGCTTTCCTGTCCATGGTGGGGCTGAGGCACAACTGAACTGTGAGAAGCAATCCACAGAATTTCTGCCCAACTTAGGACCTTAAACCTTCCCTAGAAAGCTTTATGGTGTTAAAAGTTATACCGTGGCACATTCCCAGAGATGCCATCGTCTTAGTGAAGAGGTTACACAAACTCATCAGACTCCCAAATCCCTGCATTTTGTAGACGCTGCATCCTGTCCACCAAGGAACTCACCTTTGCACATGAGGTGTCAGGAAGTCCTATACAAGGTTTTACCACAATTTAATACATAGATGTATCATGAGACAGTAGCCATTCTTTCAGACATGGCTAGGCTTCAGGAACGAAGATTTGGGAATTCTCAAAATTCTTTCAGTATAAGAATGGAAAAAGCAACAGTCATTAGTGTTCAGCAATTGTTCAAGCTGCCAAGGAATGGTTAATTAGCATTAACTGCCAGCAGTAGCTCAGCTGGGGCAGGGAGTGTCACCAAAATTTACATTAAGAGTTAATCATTGTAGCTGGGTTTTGCCCTCTGCTACCTTGGAGGAACCCAGGTCTTCCAGCAATTACACTTATCTGAGCTGTTTTTTAATTTAAATATGCAAATATGGGGGAAACTGTATGAAGACACATGAGCCAAAAGAGAGCAACACTTTCAGAAGCTGGAAAAAAAACCATTGTTCCAGAGAACTCATGCCTTTGGTGTGGGATTGTAAAGTCCATTGTCAAAGCAACACTGATGTAGCAGTGCTAAGGTTATTATGTTCAAATCCCTTTATTAATTTGGATTTATGTGCCTAAAAGTTATCCATAAACTATAAAACAGGATATTCCTCAGAAAAAAGGTAGATAAGTCTGAGATTTCACCTTACTCTAGGCAAGTGACCCTCCAGTCCTCACAGAAAGGGCAACTCTTTCAGGCAATCTGGTGTTAATGACCAAAATGTTTCATCATCCAAAGAAGAAAACCATAAGTGGATCATAATTAAGTAAAAATAGTAATTTCCTATGTTAGATCAATTCAGAGGTTACCACTTATAATTTTAAACTACAATTATCAATTTATAATGGAAAGTCAAGTATGTCTAAGTTACCACATGGGAGTATCTCTTTCACAGAGAACACGTTTTAAAATTATTTTATTGTGTAATAACAAAACATGACTATAGTAAAAGATTCACATAACAGAATATATATGCACAGCATTTTACAAATGTTAATTTAAACTCCATGGTTTTCCTTTTTCTTCTTAACATTTATTGTATTATATGCAGGGGACAATTTTGAATAAAATTACTAATAAGGAAATAAAGTTTTACTGAGAGCTATTTTTAGTTAATATTTGAAAAGAGCCATAAGGATATGTTCGTCCTCATTTCCCAAATAGAGATTTAGTGGGTCATAATAATGAGATTTATTACTACAGGATTCATTTGTGCACAGGGGGTCTCAGATGCCCCAACTATAGCTGAGATCCTAATTGGACTACGTGCACAAATCAAGCTTCAGAACGCTCCAAATATAAAAATGTGAATTTCCTCTGCCCTTTATATTTCTTTCCCCTACAGCCTGCTCAGAATTCCCCTCCTCTGGGCTCCTTCACAAGATCTTGGCTCAGACTTGGCTACAACTCCTTGCTTGCCTCTGCTTTCAGATTTAAAAAGTTTTAGGTATTATTTTCAGCTATTCCTTATGTTGAATATTGCTATCCTTTTCACCACCCCTTGTCTGTAGAACATTTTGTACTTTTATATTCTACATTTTCTCGTGGGAGGGTTTTTGTCCCAGCAGGAGTGCTGGTGCAGAAATAACCTAACATTGCTAACACTGGTGTTCAGCTATATATTTAACTAAACAGCTCAGCAATGGTTATTTCTATCAGCATGAAATCACATTGGAAAAGCCCATTAACACTAACAAAGATTTCCTCTAGATGCAGTAGTCAATGATATAATTACTAAAATAAAAGGTGTGAAATCTTTTATTCATCTTTTATTCATACTCAAAGCTAAACTAGAAAACAGAAACTTTCTAAATGGTCACCTATTCTCTCTCAGATCTGATGGGGGGTAGGGAGGATATACTGAGTATTTGTTGACAGATATTTTTCCCGTATTTGAAGTCTAACTGCAGGTTCTTTTGAATTTATTTTTATTCTGGAAACCCATGCAATCAGCCAGCCTTGACATAAAGTGAAGCAGCGAACTGCACTGTGCTATGGAACATGCCATTGCACTCCACTTCAGTGCTCCCAAACCAAATATACCCTTTCAAATGGTTTCCTGAAAAAAAAACACCATAAAGACTCATTTAAAAAAAGGGATGAAAACAACAGTGGTCACTTGAGTTTCTTTCTTATCCCCAGCTAATTTCCCAGAGGCAAATTCACAAGAGTCAAGAGACACTATAAATCATGAATGTGCAACCACAGGACCACGACTCTGTATTGTAGCTTTGAGAGCATCAATCTCTCTATCTGAGCCAGGACCAAGCAGTCTTGGAGGAGTACCAAGAACACAACCTTTAATAATGACCTAAGATCACTTTTCCCTTTTTCCTGATTTTTCTTCTTTCAATGAAAAAAGCTGTAAAAACTCCACACTTAAACAGAATTTTGGGAAAAGCCGCTGTTATCTTTTTTGTTTTTGTTTCTGGTGCTTATTCTTCTACAATTAAAGTAAAACAAATAAATAAATCGGTTAAAAAATAAGGCTATTTTAAACCAATCTTACAAACTTGGACATCTTTCGACATTCAAAACATAGTTTTCTCCATCAAGCAGAAGATCCTTATTAGCTATTTATACATACCCAGGCTGAAGAAAAGTTAAAAGTCAGGAATTTTTGTCCCATTATTTTGCAACACATACAAACAAATATGTAGTATTTGCCAGTTTCCAAATAATGGTTTTCTGCTGTTTATAAATAATTCTATTCTTATTTCTGGTTTTCTAGGATTTTATGCTTAGCTTATGCTCTTAGGAGTAGACAGTCTAATATAACTTGCCATATTGTTTCTCTCCATGAAGCACATGACCCTGAAAGGCATCAGTAATTCCCACTACAGATTCCCTATTATAATGATGCATCTTTAGGAATCAACTGTTACTTAGAGTAACGTTTTTTTAATGTTATGTCTTAAAAAAAGTCAACTTTTGTCATGTACCATGATAAGATATGTCTGTGTCATTGGTTATAGGTCTAATAAATAACAATGATGTACAATAAAGAACATAGATGTATGTACTTAAAAGCATGTTTCCAGTTTAGGGACTCTCTTCCTGCTTATTATCACTGTTCTTTCCAAAGGTTAAATGCTTTGCAATAGACATCACTGGGAACACTGCAAACGGCTGATGGTAGAACTGCTGCAGTGCACTTTCCCACTTGATAATGTGTAGCTCCCCTGAGCACCTTTGGTGGATTTGGAGCCATGTTGTTAACTTTAATTTGGCTCAGGTAATTTGGGCCCTTACTGCTGCACTGTTATATTAAAAAACTATCTCAAAAGCGTGTAATGTGTGTGGTTAAACTCATAAACATAATACATAAGGAAATGTTAAAATTTGTGCACTTTCTGAAAAATGTACTTTTGTCAACTAGCCAACACCCAAATAATGGAAGAATAAAGTGTAATAGAAATGAATGTACATACAGTAGCTTGAACACATTATTAGCTTTTTCCTTCCGAGATTAGTCAAGGGCCAGTTCATTACACACAATTTAGTACTAGTCATAATTATTGTTAGCCATAATAGCTAAAATACTTTCCTCTCAAAACTTTGAACTAAACACATTAAATTCCTACCCTATTAAAATTTTTTTGTCTGAAAAATTGAGCAGGCAAGTAAATAATGAACACAGGGACCAAATGGTTGCAGCATGCTAAGGTGTCACGGGGTACCTTGGGTTATTATCACAGCCAAAGGAAAATCTACCTCCCAGAGAACATGAAGTGTGTTGTAAAGAGGATTTGGGTTACAACACCCAGGACCATAATGCACAAAGGCCTCACTTATGTTCTAGGTAATTCAAAAAGCAAGAAACACCTAAAATTTTGCCTCCAAAATTGCATAGGCATTTAGGTAATTGTAACAGAACACTGTCCCTGAGTGGGGGATACAGCTGCTTGAAATTTGTCTTAGAATTTTATTAATGATAGCCTGAGCAAATAGGATCTGCTGACCAGTGCAAGGAGGGTCTGCTGTTCTTAGTGTTGAAAAATGCTGAGACCAGTCTGACCAGACTATCAGACCCCACCAGGAGGACATGCAAGACACACTCCCTGACTGGGGCTGGGAGCAGCAAGGATGTGCAGGCCCTGATATGGAGCTGAGAGTCAGGAGTGTTGAGCAGAAGAAACTAAAGTGTTGCTTACACCTCTTTCAGCACAAAGCATATTTTGCTGATTAAATGTGATAACACATAATCTAAAAAATGCATATGACTGACAGTCACTTTATACTCTAAGAGGCCAGTCCCGCTTTTGCACAGGGAAGACTTTTAGCATAGCACCCTAAGGTGTGTGAAGATCCTTCTTTTGAATGGGAACACCCCTTGAAGTTACTCCTCAAACTTGAGGAACAGGTCTTGGTACGGGTAAGTAATATAAAGTTATACTTAATAGAGCTTTATTAAAGTTTTGCTAGCTTTAATATAATTGCTTCAATATTGGTTCAAAAATAGTGCATTATACTAGTAGCTATAGCTATACATACTGTTTAGCAAATAATTCTGATTAAGTTCTTTTTTCCTAATCTTTATAATTATTGTAGTCAATTAAAATAAGTAATTTAATAAATTCATATAAATATATTTGATTTGCCATCCTTAATCCTGCAGGTCAAAATTGTTTAAAAGTTCGGTTACGTCTGTCAATTGTTTATGTCTGAAGGATTATACAAAGTCTGGGGCTAAGATTTGACCCAGCCACACCTGGGCTCGTCTCTGAGGAGTTTAGATAGCAAGAGGGTCCTTTCTGCACCTTGTGACTCCACAAGAGAATTTCTCTAATAAGCTTTGCACAAAGCACCCACTCTGCCTGCAACCCATATTCAGCACAAAACCTCACAATCACAGACAACCCTTTCTGCCACAAAGACAGATTTTGCTGGCCTTTGTAGGCAGCAATCTCACTGAGGCACTATGACACCTCAGCAATATTATTTTGGGTTTCAAAATTTACTGCTCCTGTCTCCCAGAAAAGGTGTGCTAAACCCTGAGCTGAAGGCAAGCCTGGAGAAAAGCAAGTCCCATCCCCTCTCTTGAAGCTGTGCCTGTCCAAAGAGAAGACTGTCTCCTTTGCCCAGGAATATGATTATTTTTTAATTAATTGTTTAACATAATGCGCTCCACTGACAGATGGGAGATTTGGGTTATATCTGCTTGATAAAGCCTGAAAAAGCCACAGACATTAAACATTATTCAACAGACTGGAGTAATGACAATGGGTACTGGGGTGAATTATGAAGATTACAGTTAGCTACCTGCATCTTCTCTTTGCTTACAATGATTGTGCAAATAATTTGGGGAAACTCCCCATGACACATATTAATGTTTCTGGATCTTGTCAGGAGAGGGATTTTAGCTACACAGCTCCATTACCTATCATTTCATCTTTGATATATTTTCCCATCTGCCTAAGGGACTTCCAAATAGATGTGATCCCAAAGGCAGCCTATAAAGCCAGGCCACGCACAGAGGAAACCACGTGTCTCAGGTCAATGAACACTTATTTGTGGAACAGTGCATAGAAGAGGGAGGGGGACAGACTCTTTGAGGAGGTCCTGCCATCAGAAGTAGTAGTTGAAGAAATAAGACAGAGAGCAAATCTGTCACAGGCAGGGCTAAAGCACAATTACGCCAAAATTATCATTGATTAAAACTGGTCTTCTTATCATGGAGGCGGGTCTGAAACAAGTAAAGTTCTGCATGCTGTCATCACAGTTACGTCATTTCACAAAGCATGATTAGCAGGTTCTGCTTTTATATCCAATCTACAGTTTGCTCTATCTGAAAAAAATACTATCTTGTGATTTTCAAATTGCCTCGCTTAACAGAGAGGTTGACCTCACAACAAATCGACATAGTACTGGGCATACTGACTAAATTGGTAATAAAGAAATTATGAATAAGGAGGAAAGAAACTGAATTTGAAGAGATCCTCAAACATGAAAACATGGGATCCAAGGTGGCATCATCTTCCAAAAAAGCAAAGATGAAAGAGTTAGTTAAGAAGTAGCTCCATAACTAGAAAGCAAAATAACATCTTCATAGCATTTCAGCTGCAAAGAGACTACTAAGGTACTCTGAAGTGTTAGGGTACGTAGGGTACATAGATTTCTCTTCATTTACTTTGGCTCCTCTCAAGACATTTGCAGCAACATCTTTTCTATTTCAACTTGTGAATACTTTCCCTATTCTATTTTAGTGCAAGTTGTGCTGGGTTACGGGTGCCTTTATGGTAATAGGGAAGTTGGGATAATGGAAGTTCTTCATAGCTAGTCATGAAAAATCCCCTTAGGCAGTAGGTAAGGGACAAAAGATACAAAACAGAAAGGAGCAAAACATATGAAACAGAAATGGCAAGGTGGGACTGATTAAATTGAAGGGTGAATTAGGATTTCTGGAATTAAACAGGCAAATATAATAAATCTCATTCTAGTAATCAATTAGGCAAAATGAATTAAGAATATTAACAATGCTAAATGCAATTAAAGAATTAATTAAAATAATTACTATAATAATTATTATTAATTATATGGATACAGTCAGGTAGATATTCACCCATCTCTGCTCTGGTTCTTTCGCTTGTGAATGACTCTTTTTTCCCCCCCACACTTTTATTTTCCCACTTGCGTGTTTCTGTCATTTTTGACTGAAAAGCCTTTGAGACAGAAGCCATCTTCCACATTCTGATTGAAATCCCTGGGCTACACTAGAGTAATGTAAAATGAATAATCCCACCAAATTTAATAAAAAAGTTTTTTACCTCTGTAGAAACCATAATTAAAAGGGCATTTCAATTATAAAAGAGAAGGAACTATTTTATCCTGATTCCATAGCTGTCAGAACAAAAATTGCCTTGTCTTTCAATAAAGCCAGAGTTACCCTTCATTTACTTGAGAGATAACTAGCTCTGGATTCACTGAAAAGATGGCCTTTTCATAAAAGAGTACACCCGGAAAGCCTAAAAACAAGGTCACAAATTTCCTGTGTTTGTGTTTTTTGTCTAAAAGACAGAAAGGCTAGACAAGGTTGCAGAGGTCCTCATACTGTATCCTTGCAGAAATATGGAACACATCGGAGTAAAGGGCCGGGTTTACTGACCCGTGCAGTATTTCAGTCTTGCATCTGCCATGTTTGCAGGCTCCCAGATGAGAGTGAACTGGCAGGAAGCTTTGTAAAGGAGGACATAATAGTAGGATAATTTGGCCAACATAACTGTGATCTTTCTGTATTCGTGTTCTATGTTATATTTTTATGTGCATGAAAATAACATAAAGGAATTACTGCTCCATTACATCATCTGGGTAACCTTTTCAACCCAACATTATCCATTCAAGATTCAAAAAAAGAGTTGCTAAGAAATTTTAGGGGAAAAAAAAATCAAAATCCTAGAGAACTGGAAAACAATAAAGACCAAAATATTTAGAGTAAAAAGTCCTAACATTAGCTCCTTCACCAACTCTCTCTCTGGTACGCTGGTAGACACTGGTTGTAGAATGGGGATTCTCCAGTTTACTAAACAAGTTTCATTTGACAAGACAGGCAATTGTAAGCCATCAACACGTCCAAAAAACCAAGGATATTTTCTGGATTTTCTTAACCATTATGATACCATTTCCAATCATATCCAGGCCTAGAATTTTTTCTCTTCCCCCTGCTTTGCTATAGGATCCAACATTTGCTACTATTTGCTGTTCTCCCTTTCAGCTGACCTCTCAATGGTCACCATATCTATACCTCCCTCTGTAAGGTAGCAGAATTACCCTTTGCTTTGTCTTTGTTCTGCTCCCAATGGACAGATAGAATGATTTCTTATGCCCTTTGCTAGTTACATTTCAGTTTTGTGCCTTTCTGGTTTTATACCTCCCTTCCCTTTTATTTTTTTATTTTGTAATTTTTGCCTGACAGACTTTCTAGGTTTTGTATACTTCTGCTTTATAATTGGGGTCGACAAAGTGGTCATGATTTAGTCAAATTGGTTCCATAATGGCCTTCAATCCTCCCTCCAATTTGGGATGATTTGTGTTTATGTCCTTCACCTGGGGAATTACTGACATTAATGGGAAAAGATTAACAGTCTCTTGCTTCCATTTAACTATCTTGTCTAATCCCAGTTTCTCTTATAAATTCAGCCCCTCCCCCTGAGCCCTCATTATGGTGTATCCATTCAGCTACTATTTTGTAATGCATCTTTTGCCATATATATATATATATTTATGCAAGGGTTTATTAGGAAACTGTCAACCTGTTGATTTCCCCTTTCCCATCTCTCCTTTCACTTCTCGAGCAAACATTTCAATTACCTGGTTTTTTATCAAGCAGCTAAGTAACTAGTGCCCCTTCCCCCTTTGAAAAGGTGGTTTCAAGATACAGGAATGTATGGTGCTGGTATCTGGTATTAACCTAGAACCCTTTACAAACCACCAAAGGCAGGCACAAACTTCAATAACATTTTCAGATGTTTATAGGGTCTAACGCTGGGACATTGTAACAGGCTTGTTAATAATTTGGTTTCCAATGATCCAACAGCACCAGCAAAGTGCAGACACCCACAGTGTTCCAGGCTGCACAGTGGAAGAACCACGCCATGGCGATTAACCGGCTGAAACAACCCAAATTGGTATCAGCCTTTTCCTCAGGGAGCTTTGGAACTACTCAGGAATAGTGTTGTCCCATTCTGTTAAGGGGTAGAGATGGGCCTCCTTCCTGTGACAAGCTGAATCTTGAAATGGGTAGAGAAATGGAAGCAAGATCAAGAAGCTAGAAAGTACAGAGAAACACATCTAAAAGACATGAGGATACAAAATTAGCAAATTCTGTGAGTCACTAACACACTATTTATAAAACAGAAAACTTACAGGGTTTATGAATTTGTAGGTATATTTCTAGCTGTTGATTATAGATAGGTTTTACTAAAGCTGTAGGTATAGAAATAAATACAACAATTTGAAAGGTTTTGTATTTATGATAAAAATAGTGGAATTGAAAATACATTTCATGTGGATTCAAGAAAAATACAGGACCTTTGTGTCCCTAGAAAGGATACCAAGCACATAAAATGTCCAACTTCCTTCTTTGCTTCCATAGCTTCTAAACAGCGGACCAATTCCCACAGTCTTCATCTGTCTGTTTCAGGACTCTTCCACAAAACTTATCATTGGAATAGTTGTTACACATGAGCTCACTGATAGCAGTTGTTCATTGGTCAATCCATCAAACTGATACACTTTGGGGGGATCTTTCAGCATTTCAATATCTTTCAAGCAGGTTCCTTAAAAGAATTATAGGGATATGCTTTTAAAACTGTCGAGGGAGCTCTACTGATCCTATCTAAACATCTACCCCTCTAAATCCCTACCAATGTGTTGTTAAAATTGAATCTCCACAAAGAACTCCTACTGTAAAACCCCCAACACATGCATGTCTTACAGAGCTTGCAGGCAGATAACACACAGTTTTGTACCACTGAAAATGTGGAAGATATGATAACTCTGCTTTTAAGAATACTTATAATTTTAGACTCTATGTACTTTTTTCAGTCTTCCTTGTAGTACGTTATTACCAGCAGTGCTGTAGAACTGTCTTTCCCAAATAAGAAAGCCTTTCTTGTCAAGCATTTTGAGTGCCTCTTACTTTATTTACTTGCAAGGCAAGCTGTGAAACCATAGAATTTGTGAATTAGGTTTTCATTGCCCTCTGCTGCATTCCTAAGTGTCTTAATCAAGGCATAGCCTGCTCATACTTGCCCATAAATACTCTGTATATTGAACATTTAAAAAACTGTTGGAGTGTACTGTCCATACTCAGTACAGAAAGCAATTAATTATGAAATTGGATACACTTTCTCTTGTTTTCATGAGTTAAGCTAGTGTGCTATATTTCCCCATATTGCCTTTTAATAACAGTAGGTAAAATGGTGAATTTTCTCTTTCCTTTTCCCCAAGCAGTTAACCAAATCCCAGTTAGTTAGCCAGAGAGACTGCAGAATTTGCACAGTTAAACTGCAGTTGCTTCTCGTATGGGTGAGCTCCAGAGACGTTATGAGAGATTTGAACTGCAGGATGAGTCAGGCGCAGAAGGAAAACAATCTGTCTCAAGTATTTTCCTGCCTTGTTAGTTATTAGAAAAACTTACAAAAATTATTGAAAAATCTTTCATTAAGAGTTTTCCATGTTGTTTTTTATCTGTGCTCTCATTTTTTTTTAATTGAAGAATTTTAAATACACATTATTTTCGGTGCTTTTAAAAAAGGGGACAGAAAATGTCACACAAGTATGTTAACACATAATTTGTTCACCAAATAAATTATATGTACTTTATAAAGTAAGAGAATTTTCAAACAATATGCAACAATTGCCAGCTGTCTATAACAGAACTCTAACATAAATTAGTCAAGAAGAGGACACTGACATCATACCTTTGAGAGTGTATCACTTAGAATGGTTGGCTTTGTTAAGTGAAGTTTTACTGTAAAATATTTATCATCATAGAAACTAATGATGCAAAAAGGCTCTTTCCGCCTCCTTCCTCTCCCATGCCAGCCAGCAGAGTTCTTGAATGAACATTTAGCACCCCTTTGCCTGTCTGCTTGTAACAGGACCAAAGAACTGATCTCCCTGAGGTACATAATGGCCACTAACACCACCCACCCCCCATTATCACAAATTTTGCAGTTTTCAGCCTTCTTTCCCTATTTATCTTCCATTTACATATGCCAAAAGTCTCACTTCCCATAAATTCGATATAGCTCAAGGAATTAATTTGGGAGAAATAAGAGGAAATAGGTGTTAATATGTCAGAATCAGATATTTTAATTTTTTAAATAGTTTTATTTATTTAATATAGAGCATAGATTACACATGAAAGACTCATAGGTGGCTGTCTGACCCCGGAGGTCACTGATATTTAAGACATCCCAGCATAGCCTTGTTGAGGTCTATATCTCTCAGCACTTGCTAACTTATTGGAAATGAGTGAGGCTGTGCTTTTTCAGTAATTATATCACATGTAAGTCCAAATAACATCAGAAGCAGAATAATTCTTTCACCAACCTCAGAGAGGAGCCAAATTAGATCCATGATCCGTGCATTCAAGCTGCCTCCAACACTCCTTGCTCAGCAGTTCAGGCCCTCATCCAGAATATGGAAGTCAGGAAAGCAAAAAAATATGCCCTGGCCAGAAAATAAATAAATAAATAAATAAATAAATAAATAAATAAATAAATAAATAAATAAATAAATAAATAAATAAATAAATAAATAAATAAATAAATAAATAAATAAATAAATAAATAAATTGACATGCCACAATACAAATGGCTACAGGAACTCAATGTAGGACTTTCCTGTGCCCAGGCCATTCTACCTGAATGGTCCTGTGCTGGGGTCTAAATAAATATTCAGCTGGGAGTAAGTAAGCTGTACTGTAGTGTTACATTTGGCCCACTTGCCAGGTGCTGTGGAAACAGTTTAGTCCCTGCTCCAGTGACCCACTTGGTATAATACCGTAAGGTTTGTGTATGAACAGGACCTTTAGCCCCTTCCTGGTGACTATTCAGGAAAAAAAATTAGCAGAATTTATTAGGAAAAATACAAAATCACAAAATCTCACTTTCTGGTTCCCAAAATAGCTAAGCATTTCTCACAAGGTTGAAAAAACTTTACCGGAATTATTTGAGTGTCTGTAACCTTATATTTAGGGATTATTTCAGAAAGATAGGAGAAAGTTTCCTAAAACCAGGTGGTTGGACAAAAGAAGGAAGGAGATATTTCTACATCTAATACTTATTTAAGAAACCTGATCTACTTCCCAGTTATCTGCATGCTTACAGAAATGGAAATTACCTTAGTAGAGTCAGGTAGTCCACTTCCAGGTGTGAAGGGATATTGATGATTTGCTCCTTGGAAGAAGGGATCATGGCACTTAATTTGAGCTGTTAGTTTATGGCAGGACTTGGCTGCTCATATTGTATTGCCTGTAAGCGAAGGTCCCAGCATTGAGAAGGCAGTGGAGAGCAAGGCTGAATTCTGTCAATCAGGTGAATATGTTCCATGTTAGCCATTACAATGATATCCTTCCAAAATCAATTAGGCTTCTGTACTCAACTTTGGCCTTGGAAATTTTACCATGCTTATGTAGAAATCCCTGAAGCTGCATTTACTGTGTATTAGTCACCTTAAATGTAATGAGGTACCTAAAATCAAATGCTATTGAATTGCAACGCCTAAATCATCTCAAGAGTCTAATCTGCCCCTGAAAATTCTGTTATCAAATAATGAAGAAATTTAGAACAAAACTGTACCTCTTATAAGCCAGACTGGTACTCCCTGGATTTTTCTGCCTTATGCCAGCACAAAAAGTCCACAGGGAGAAGATTTTTGTTACCTATTTCAGAGGCCTGAACAAAAAGCAATTATTAATAGCAAAAGGTTAAAAAAAATCAAACAAACCCAAGCCAAATAACTATCTAATATAAGACAAGGAGTGACAAAGTGGAAGAAAGCTGATTTTCTGAGGCAAGAGAATAATACATGATGGGAGCAAAGGGCCAAAAGAGGGTGTCTTTGGAAAGGAAAAAGTTTCCTGAATGCAAATTTGAAAGGCCTTGGAGTTCTGGGCAATTATTGTCATTCCTCCCAACAGCATAAAGCATCTTTGAAAGAGAAAAATAAAATGGGAGCAGTAAACGAGCAGGATTGAAAACGTTCCAGGATCAGTGAGTTTGTAAACCATTTGCATGAAGTTTGTTACTGCCACACTCTCCCAGAGAGAGTTTGCACCTCAGGGACTCCTCTGAGCTCCTGCCAGTACTTTCGGGGATAGACCCTTCCACCCAGCAAAACTGCCTCCCAGCCAGCAGTGCAGCTGTGTGCTGGTTAACAGCTGTCTGTGCAACAATGTGGATGTTATTATTAACTAATTGCAAATTCAGTAGATGACTTCCAAAGAAAGTACAATAGTCTATGAAAATGCTGAATAGTCCCAGATTCACAACAGACAAAAGTTCGGAGCCACACTGAGTGCATATTGAAAGCAAGCTGTTGCCAATCATTTTCTGAGCACAGATTTTTATCTAAAGACATACTATAGTTTTGTTCAGACCTAATTTATGCAGCTTGCTTGGCAGTATACAATACAGGAGAGCTGTGTTAAAAAACCCCAAGATGTTTAATACTCCTTGCTTATTTTTTTCTCTAAATCCTGCTATTGAACGAATCTTAGTTCATTTGGAGCTGTTTGACAAATCCATATGAAACGTAAGTATCCCTTCCCATCTTCTTTCAGACAGCTTGGAGCAATTTGTATATGGTACTCAGAATGATTTGCACTAGTGACCAGTGCTGAAAAGACCCTGGTTTAGGTTCTGGTGGTGCTTTTTGTGATGAGTGCCTTACACTCGACCTTATGTGGTGGTTTGAGACCACCACAAAAATCCAAAATCCAATTTCCAGGCTTCCCCCACCCCTTCCCACAATTTTATCTCAACGTCGAAGAGAAACTTTCAGGCAAGAGGCTTCTATAGGGGAAAAGGGGAAGTATATATACATTTATTACTGTACAAATAAATACTGTACAAGTATACAAGCAACTATATACATAATATTACACACTTCTATCAGTCCCTTTAAGCCGCTCCCTTTAATTTTAATCCAGGAAAAGCTCTTCAGGCTGATAAGTAAAGCAGTCTTTCTCTCATGGGAGCGTTCAGGGAAAAGGGTTCACTCCCTCCATCAACCTCCAGCTGTTTGCTGAAGTCTTTTCTTCTTCACGAAGTCCAAGCAGATAGCCCTGAGTCCTTTATCCTTGGTTCTGTGCCATCTCCGCTGTGTCATTCTCTCTCATACCTCTGTTCCGTGCTGCTGTAGTTCAGTCAGCTCATCACACATACGCGTCTTGGAATCTTCATTCCTTCTCTGAGTTTTCGGCTGTCCTCCATTTTAATCACTGCAAGGACATCCTCCAGGCCTTTCTCCGGTCCGTCTCCAATTTTGCCTGGGGTTATCTCCCTGGCACAGGGCTGCATTCCACCCGTCCACTTTGGCTCGGCTCCAATGCTGAGCCTCCCCTCCACTTTACAGTGAAAGGGAAAGGAGAAGCCCCCTCCGCAGTCTAGCTGCAAAGGGGGGGGAAGAGGGCCTGGCTCCTCTCTCCCTCTTACCTTCAGGTGTTGTGAATCCCTTCCTTCACAACACACACTCACTCCAATGCTGTCTCCAACCCTGGCTTAAGCAGAGCTGGGGGGCCTCAGGGCCCCCCTTCCCCGGAAGGGAAGAAAGGGGGCCCTGCCACCCCCTGGGCCTTCTACACCCACACAGCAGCAGACACAACAGCAGCCAGCCAGACAGACTGATTGCCAACAACTTCCACCAGTTGTGTATATATAATTTTTCACAGGAGCGAACAAAATGAGCGGTGATCTGCCCTCTAGGGAAGACTGTCCTGGCACCCAAGCACCTCTAGGCCCCCCAACTCCTGGGGGGGGGGGGGCAATTTTCAAACCATGACAACTTAACAATGGCTCAACTCTTTGAGGTAAAAAAGGTTGTTGGGAAAAGGAATTGCCTTTGTACTTGAGATAAATTTTTAACCTGGCCGATGAATAAAAGTGATGACAAATTTCCCATTAAATTAGAACCCAGAGAGCTTTGGTGCAGAAGTGCAGGAAGTTTTGAATTTCATAAAACTCAGTTTCACTTCTAATGAAAAAAATCTTCCTTCTTCTGTGGAGTACTTGCCCTGTGACGGATCAAAAGGGGAAATGGTCTCACAAGGTTGCTACCATTGAAGGGGCACTGCCAGGAACACATTAGGTGTCTTCACTCTCAGACTATACAGAAGCCTTGGGATTACTGAGCCCCTTAGGCAGGCACAAACCCAAATAAGTAGCTGGGGACCTCAGTCAGTTTATGTCCCTTAACTATTCTGTGCAGGCATATATGTCTTACAGGGATTAGAAGTTCCCAGTGAAAAATTAAAGCAGTACCACTTAGAATCATAGAATCATAGAATCATAGAATCGATTGGGTTGGAAAAGACCTCCGAGATCATCGAGTCCAACCCTTGGTCCAAATCCAGTCCATTTACTAGATCATGGCACTCAATGCCACGTCCAATCTGCGTTTAAAAATCTCCAGGGATGGTGAATCCACCACCTCTCTGGGCAGCCCATTCCAATGCCTGATTACTCTCTCTGTAAAGAATTTTCTCCTGATTTCCAACTTAAATTTCCCCTGGCGGAGCTTAAGCCCGTGCCCCCTTGTCCTATTGCTGAGTGCCTGAGAGAAGAGACCAACCCCCACCTGGCTAGAACTTCCCTTCAGGTAGTTATAGACGGTGATGAGGTCACCTCTGAGCCTCCTCTTCTCCAGGCTAAACAACCCCAGCTCCCTCAGCCTCTCCCCATAGGACTTATGCTCCAGTCCCTTCACCAGCCTTGTTGCTCTTCTCTGGACCCGCTCCAGCACCTCAATATCCTTTCTGAACTGAGGGGCCCAGAACTGAACACAATACTCAAGGTGTGGCCTCACCAATGCAGAGTACAGGGGAAGGATCACTTCCCTGCTCCTGCTGGCCACGCTATTTTTGATACAGGACAAGATCCCATTGGCCTTCTTGGCCACCTGGGCACACTGTTGGCTCATGTTGAGCTTCCTGTCAATTAGTACCCCCAGGTCCCTTTCTGCCTGGCTGCTCTTCAGCCACTCTTTGCCCAGCCTGTAGCACTGCATGGGGTTGTTGTGGCCAAAGTGCAGGACCCGGCACTTGGCTTTATTGAACTTCATCCCATTGGAATCAGCCCATCTCTCAAGTCTATCCAGATCCCTCTGCAGAGCCCTCCTGCCTTCCAGCAGGTCGACACTCCCTCCCAATTTAGTGTCATCAGCAAATTTGCTGATGATACACTCAATCCCCTCATCTAAATCATCTATAAAGATGTTAAACAGGACTGGGCCCAACACTGATCCCTGGGGAACACCACTGGTGACCGGCCGCCAGCTGGATGCAGCTCCATTCACCAGCACTCTCTGGGCCCGACCCTCCAGCCAGTTCCTAATCCAGGAGAGGGTATACTTGTCCAAGCCATGGGCTACCAGCTTTTCCAGGAGTATATTATGGGAGACAGTGTCAAAGGCCTTGCTGAAGTCTAGATAGACCACATCCACAGCCTTCCCCTCATCCACCAGGTGGGTCACCTGATCGTAAAAAGAGATCAGGTTGGTCAGACAGGACCTGCCCCTCCTAAACCCATGCTGGCTGGGTCTAATCCCTTGTCCATCCTGAAGGTGCTGTGTGATTGCACTCAGGATGATCTGTTCCATAACCCTGCCAGGCACCGAGGTCAGGCTGACAGGCCTATAGTTGCCAGGGTCCTGCTTGCAGCCTTTTTTGTGGATTGGGGTGACATTCGCCAACCTCCAATCATTTGGGACCTTCCCAGAGAGCCAGGACTGTTGGAAGATGATGGAGAGCGGTTTGGCAAGCTCTTCTGCCAGCTCTCTCATCACCCTGGGATGGATCCCGTCTGGTCCCATAGACTTGTTGGGATCCAGCTGGCTCAGTAAGTCACTAACTACATCCTCCTGGAATACAGGAGGGCTATTCAGCTCTCTGTCTCTGTCTATCTGCTCTAGAGGCCAGTTGTCCTGAGGGCCACCTGTCTTACTGCTAAAAACTGAGGCAAAGTAGGTGTTAAGTACCTCAGCCTTCTCCTCATCTTTGTTAACTATATTTCCCTCAAAGTCCAACAGAGAACTGAGGTTTTCCTTGCCTCTCCTTTTGCTATTAATGTATTTATAAAAGGACTTTTTGTTATCCCTAACTGAATTAGCCAAATTAACTTCAAATTCCACTTTTCTTTCCCTAATTTTTTTCCTGCATGACCTAGCTCTCTTCGTAAATTCTTCATAAGTAACCAGCCCTTTTTTCCACAGTCTGTAAACTTTCTTTTTATCCCTGATTTCTTTCAGAACCTCCCTATTTAACCAAGCCGGCCGTCTTCCCCTCCGGCTGGCCTTTCGGCACACTGGTATAGCCTGTTCCTGTGCGCTCAAAATTGCCTGCTTGAAGCATGTCCATCCCTCCTGGACCCCCCTGCCTTTAAGGGTTGTTTCCCAGGGTATGCCTTGAATTAGTTTTTTGAATAGGCCAAAATCTGCCCTCCGGAAGTCCAGATTAGAGGTTTTAATGATGGCTCTCCTTACATCCCTGAGGATTGAAAATTCAATTATTTCGTGGTCACTATGCCCCAGGCGGCCTCCAACCACTACATCATCCACCAGCTCCTCTCTGTTTGTAAACAGTAGGTCTAGTGGGGCCTTACCCCTGGTAGGCTCATTTACCAGTTGATGAAGGAAATTATCCTCTATACACTCCAGGAACCTCCTTGACTGCCTCTTCTCTGCAGTATGAAGCTCCCAGCAGATATCCGGCAGGTTAAAGTCACCCACAAGCACAAGGGCTGGAGATTTTGAGACATCTGCCAGCTGCTTGTAGAATAATTCATCTCCTTCATCATCCTGGTTGGGCGGTCTGTAACAGACACCCACAAGGATGTCAGCCTTGTTGGCCTTCCCCCTGATTCTGGTCCACAGGCACTCAACCTTGTCACTGCTGACCTCAACTTCAACAGAGTCAAGAGACTCTCTAACATATAAAGCCACCCCTCCACCTCTTCTTCCCTGCCTGTCCTTTCTGAAGAGCTTGTAGCCCCCCATAGCAGCACTCCAGTCGTGTGCGTCATCCCACCACGTTTCTGTGACACCACTTGCATTGAGCCAGGTGGAGGAAGAATTATAAAAGCATTCAGTTAGCTGATTTCTAAAATGCTTTAGGGCCATTCAGTCAATTTTCAATTTTAAAAATGTTTTAATGCAACTGGATGCTTTTCTCAAGTATCCTGTGTCCCCTTATAACTATGTGAATACACCAGCAGGGCAAAAATAAGTGTGAATTGCTTAGAGGATACTTCAAAACTTAAAGGTCAATGTAACAAACACATCTATTTCTTCCATTAGATGATACTGTCCTTGGGATTCCCACCTTTGAAAGTTGGTTTTTTTTTTTTGTCTTGCAGGGCTAAAACTCCCATGCAGTTAGCCCTGAGCCTGTAGAGCATAAGAGTCTGTAAATTACCTGGGGGATTTTTTTCCTGGGGCAAGCAGGGACTATTGAAGATGTGACATTCATCTGTGTCATCTTCTGGGCAGAGAGGAAGAATCAATAAGGTTTTGCCATGTCTCACTATTTTGCACTTCATTGCAGCTGCAGTCTGGAGCAGCCTGGTCTCCCTAGGGCAGTGTCAGCTTCTGCTGCATCCTCTGGGAGAAAAAGTGCTATACTTAGAAAAATACAATCCAAATCAGGGGAGGCAGAGACACCACAACTTTTGCTCTGACTTAATTCAAGATGAGTTGCTACTTTGAGTTATAAAACAGGTTTTTTGGCAGGAGCTTTGTAAGGGAGCAGGTGGGAGAATATATGGGGTCAAACCTGATCATTAGAATTCTCTGTCCTAAGAAGAGAAAAAAAAAGGAGAGAAAAAAGGAAGAAGAAAATTAACAGGAAATAGAAAAATTCCTCTTCTTGCGGTAGTTTAATTTAGTCCTTCTAAAAAAAAAGAGGGGGAACAAAAAGAAAGAGCCCAGAGCAAATAGCCTACCATAGACTTGGAATGACAGCAAATAACCTCCATATGGATATAATATCACATAATTGCTAGGGCAACAATTAATGATTCTGTATGCAATACTTCAAAACCTTTTTTTAATTAAAAACATTTCTTTGTGCAAGTTATTCTGCTTTTCCCTTTCAAACGACTTGGCTTCTCTGTGGCCTTTAGAGAGAGCCATAAATCCAATTTGTTTTCATCTGGCAACAAAGAGGAGCTGCAAAAAAGAAAACCTTCCTTCTGTGAGGATGGGAAGGTTGCTCTTGGATAAGTGTTAACATAGAGGAGTAATCCAAATGCTTAAAGACACCCCCCTCCCCCTCCCCTTCCCCTCCCCAAAATGCAGCAAAGATTACCATTTATTCCAAAGAGGTTTAGTTCAGGGTCCTAATGCTATTGAACCCTGCTAACCTTGGGCTCGGAGTTTCTACCCAAAGCCCAGCAAAGGCTCCATTCACATGCACTGTGAATGTTGTGAAGTGAATTTCTTCCACTGCTCTCTGCTATATGTAATGTCTTCCTGCCTCCTATGAGCACGTAAGCCTGCCTTCAGGAGCTGTAGCAGTTTGGCTTGTAATCAGAGATATTTCCCAGCACCAGGTATGAAACCTTCCAAAACCTAAACTCCGACTGATGTGGGGAGATCTGCATTGCAGGAAACATGTGGTTAGGGAGATAAAGAAGATTGTATGTTATCCCACAGCATCTTGTGCTTTGACCTGCACAAGAATGCCATACTCACAGCAGAAATGGGCACAAAGTGAAATTGCTCTCAGCTGGTCAGGACAGGGTCTTAAAATGAGTTAGGGGATTTCAGCACCAGAAAGTACAGTGTACAGGTCATGATCACCACTGTGCAGTCCTCCCATCTGGATAGGGAAGAATCCACGTTTTATGACTCCAGAAGCGCCAGCAACATAAGGAAGAGCACCACCAGTAAACCCCAGGTGATCCAAACACTGCAGCACTAGACACATCACAGAGAAACCTGCAGATCTCTGTTTTCCTGGGTACTCGTGGTCTCAAGTCTGAAGGGCCAAAATCTCCCTTCTTTAGAAGATCTGCCCCTTTCCAAGATGTAGAAAAGGACAAGGACTGTACTCCTCATTGTGAAAAGATTTCAATAAATATAAAATTGTCTTAGCTCATCCTTATATTGCTTTTCCTTGACAGTCCTATGCTCATTTCAGTGGTAAAGAGAGTGGCAAAGTGAGCTGTCAGAGCACTGCAGGCACCAGCACACCACCCATGGCTCTGTCAGGGACCATATGAGAACATCTGGAAGGGCCTGCCAGCTTCCCTGAATTGTGTTTGGTCACAAATATCATCAGGAAAGCAAGCAGCAACCTCCTTTGCCGACCTTAATGAGGTGCCAAAGATAGGAAAGAATATGGATTTTATTTTTCAGCATAACTTAATAGTATATAAGATATGAACAAGCACAAAATCAAGGTGATACTGGAGTGAAATACAATACTATGACATCAGCTGTTTTCCTGGTATGTGGTTGACAGGCCAAGACAGATTTCATTTAAATTGTGTTGGAAGCAGCTTTGTAGAGAAGGACTTGGGGGTCCTGATGAAAAACATGCTGTCCATGAGCCAGCAGTGTGCCCTTGTGGCCAAGAAGGCCAATGGCATCCTGGGATGCATTAGGAAGAGCACTGCCAGCAGTTTGAGAGAGGTGATCCTGCCCCTCTCCTCAGCCTTGGTGAGGCATATCTGGAGTGCTGTGTGCAGTTCTGGGCTCCTCAGTACAAGAGACACATGGAGCTCCTGGAGTGGGTCCAGTGGAGGGCTACAAAGATTATTAAGGGACAGGAGCATCTCTCTTATGAGGAAAGGCCGAGAGAGCTGGGCCTGTTCAGCCTCAAAAAGAGATGACTGAGAGGGGACCTTATCAAAGTAAATAACTATCTGAAGGGAGGGTGTCAAGAGGATGGAGGCAGGCTCTGCTTGGTGGTGCCAAGCAATAGGACAAGAGCCTCTGGGCATAAACTGATGTACAGGAAGTTCCATCTGAATATGAGGAAGAACTTTACTGTGCGACTGACCACACACTGGAACAGATTGTCCAGAGAGGTTGAGGAGTTTCCATCACTGGAGACATTCAAGAACCATGACCATGACTTGAGTGTGGCTGTTGATGACTACAGGCTGTTCAGAAGACAGAAGAAGAAGGGAAGGTGGAAGAGTTGTCCTCTACATCAAGAGGTGGATTGAGTGTTGAGTTGTCTCTGAAAAACAGCCATGAGCAGATCAGAAGCCGGTTGGAAGGAATCAGAGACCAAGGCAACAAAGGGATCCTAGTGGTCAGTGTCTATTATAGGCCACCTGACCAAGAGGAGCCAATTGACAAATCCTTCTTGCTCCATCTGCAGGGCTGCAGTAATCATGCATTGGTGGAGTTTGCAGTCCTGAGGGATGGGAGTCAGGTAAGAAGTAAAGTTAGGTCACTGAACTTTAGGAAAGCAAACTTAACAACTCTTCAAGAACATAGTCAGTGGGATCCCCTGGGAGACTGCCCTCAGGGACAAGGGAGTAGAACAGAGCTGGCAGACTTAAGGAAGTTTTCCATAGCAATAAATTAATTTAAAGACACCTGGGTCAGGGCACCATCTGTTATCAATACAGGCTGGGGGATGAACAGATGGAGAGCAGCCCTGCTGAGAAGGACTCGGGAGTACTGGTGAATGAGAGGCTCAGCATGAGCTCACAATGTGCACTTGCAGCCCAGAAAGCCAAAGATGTTCTGGGCTGCATCAAAAGCAGCGTGGGCAGCAGGGTAAGGGAGAGGATTCTATCCCTCTATTCTGCTTTGGTGAGACCCCACTGGGAGGGCTGAGTCCAGCTGTGGGGTCCCGAGAAGAGGAAGGGCATGGACCTGAGTGAGTCCAAAGGAGGGCCACCAAGTTGATCAGAGAGATAGAGCACCTCTTCTATGAGGAAAGTCTGAGAGAATTGGTTTTGTGCAGTCTGGAAAAGAGAAGGCTCTGGGTTCTAATTGCAGCTTTCCAGTACCTGAAAAGAGCCTATGAAAAAGATGGAGAGAGACTTTTTACAAGGGCATGTAGTGATAGGACAAGGGAGAATGGGTTTAAATTGAGAGAGTCTGGGTTTAATTAGATATTAGGAAGAAAATCTTTACTGTGAAGGTGATGACTCACTGGAACAGGTTGCCCAAAAAGGTTGTGCATATCCCATCCCTGGAAGTGTTCAAGGCCAGGTTGGATGGGCCTTTGAACAAGCTGGTCTAGTGGAAAGTATCTCTGCCCCCAGCAGAGGGATTTGAACTTCAAGGTTCCTTTCAACCCAAGCTATTCTATGATTCTATGGTGACCCACTATGGTCCTTTCCAACTGTACCCATTCTGTGATTCCGTGATTCTGTATTTTAATCCCTCTGGATTTGATATCGTGTCCCAAAGATGTATTTTTCTCTGCCTTGGAAAAATACTGCTTTTCCCAACGGACTTTTGGTACTATTGTATTGTCGTGGTTTGAATCTTGTTTTCCCCCAGAGGCTAAGAGAAGTGGTAGACCCCAAGGGGTGGAAACCCCTAGAAGTTTTGAAATTCTACCCAATGGGCGCTCCTGCAGAAATGTCAACATCTCACAACCAGACCGGAAGAGAAGAGTTGTAGTTTTTGGTTGTTGTAGAAGTGGTGGCCATGTTGTGAGCCACGAGGTAGGGGCTCTGTGCCCCTTGGGGCCTCTGGCCCCCTCCCAGCCCCTGGCTGGGGGGGGCTGCAGGGACCTGGAACAGCATAAAGCTGGGCTAGGTGCCTGTAGTTATGCTGGGAGATGTTTTTCTCCATGGGCACAGACAGCAGCCGGGACTGACCAGAGAAAACGGTGGCAGAGAGCCAGAGATAAGGACCTGAACTGAAGGAGCAACAGAAACATGCAGCACCGCAGAGAAGACTCCTGGAAGACAGAGCCAGGAGAAAGAGAGCCAGCAGCTGAGAGACAGAGTTTGGGGTAAGACTGATACCAGATTCCCCAAAACTCCCTTGGAGACCCTCTTGGAGAAGAGGGACATGGACTCCTATTTTAGAGGAGCCTTGGAGTACAGCAGTACCGGAGAGAGAGGAGCTGAGAAGCTCAAGAGACGTCCCGGAGCTGGACCGGGACAGCCAGATGGAATGCGGGGGGAGTTGACCTTGGCTTCCCCCCCTTGCACTGCTGCCACGGTGGCAGCCTGAGAGGCAGAGCACAGAGGCCCTGCAAGCAAGGAGCTGAGTCTCCTGAAGATACCAGACAGTCACGAAGACCCCCCTGTGTCTTCGTGATATGACGTGGTGATATGACCTTGTCTGGGGTTACGAAGCCCACGGAAGACCCCTCGGTTGAGGCGATGGGGCCGGGGGAGTTTGATACCTCCCTCGTTGAGTGCTGGAAGAAAGCCAGCTATCAGCTGCTGCATGTGGAGAAGACAGACAGACTGCTGCCTCAGAAGATGCTGCTGTTCAAAGACTGGAAGGGATCTGTCCTTCTTTCCCTCCTGGACTTTTATTTGGAGGGGAGAAGAGATCTGATCCACTGTAAATACTATATGTCATGGTAGAGATAGTGTGTGATTGTGTGTATAATGTGATATGATATTTATTTGTACAGTCATTGTAATATATTCCCTTTCCCCCACTTTGAGTCTGGTGTGTTTTGTCTGGAAAAACCCATCTCACATTAGGTTGAGATGTGGGAGGGGGGATGGAGCTAGGGAATTGGATTTTGGGGCTATCTCAAACCATGACATGTATGGACTGTAGTGTCTTTGAAAGTATTGAAAAGACAGATATCGTATTACAAAAAGAGTAGAAAGATGCCACCCTGAATGTTCACAAGGTTAGGGTTATTAAAGAGAGAATTTTAAATCATGCCAGGTGTTAAGTCACAGGAGAGAGAAGTAGGGAGTTAGGCACAATATATATAAATGCAATCCATTCTGTGGATGTACTCCAGGTTTAGATATTTTGGAAGTAGAAAGAAAAATTGAGATTAAAGAGTATCTGCAGAAGAGTCACATTGAAATTCAGCAGCTTCCTTATGGATTTTGGATCACGAATACAAACTTGTGTCAAGTGAATTGCTTCGTTGAGGTGTTGTTTTGACAGGATCTGAAGAATCATGGACTGTGATGTATGAACAAAGAAACAGATTACAGACTCACAACACTAATTGCCAAGCCTCCGGTTACCAGTCTTCACGTTTTGATGAATTCTGTAGATTTATAATGGCCAAGGGCCTGATTCCCATTTGCATCACCCAACGGCATAAAGTGAAATAATAGTAGAATAAAGGGACATGAATGCAAGTGAGAATCTGGCCAAATACCTGTATCTTTTGAAGTTTTGGCTGGCACCCAGAAATAATCGTGAGACTGAATATTCCTGGTTATTATCCAGTTGCTGTAACCCAGATGTGCTCAAACAAGGGCACAGGCCTACAGCTGGGAAAAGGACAATTCCTAAAGGGATGACAAACCTGGCAGGAATTTATTGATTATGGTGGTGTTCAGTTGGCAAGACACAGATATGGGATTTTGTATGAGGCATGAGGGTGATGAGAAACAGCATGATGCTGTGCTCCTCGGACTGGTCTTCATCTCCCTTACAAGAAATCCGATGGGATCTCAAAAACTGATCAAACTTCCACATTTTTCCCTAGGACAGATGGCCTTCTCAAAGCACTGGAATCATTTTGCATCATATTAACAAATTTATCACAAAAGACTATTACAAAAGTCACTCCACAAGGTACAGGAAATCTTTCCCCATATTTGTGAAATGCTTCCAAATCAAATTGCTTCATACTATCCTGTGCAATGGCCTTCACAATAATTGCCTGTTCAAAAGTTGCTTTTTTCCCCATCTCTCCTAATGAATACAAAAATTGAATCTCAAGCAGTAGCTGCATATATGCAGCCCTCCTACTTATCTCAGGAAAGCAGAATTTTTTCTTCAAGGTAAAATTTTTATGAGTTAAAACCAATGCTGAGCTCACAGTTCTAATTGGTAAGGCTCACATTACCCTTCAGCATGACCAGACAAATGTAGATTTATATGGTCTACTTGGCTTGTGTTTTAGATCTGAAGAAGGGCCTGCATATAGGAAAAAATATTTTTCCAATGAAATCCAGTGTGGTGATGATAGATCTAGCTTTCTCTACAAACCTTCATTTGAATCCTTAGGTCACCACAGCAAAGTGGGGATTGAGTGCACCTTCAGTACATTTACAGTTGACACCAGGTTGGGCGGGAGTGTTGATCTGCTTGAGGGTAGAAAGGCTTTACAGAGACACCTGGACTGACTTGATCCATGGGGTAAGGACAATGGCATGAGCTCCAACAAGGTTAAGTTCCAAGTTCTGCACTTGGGTTGCAGCTCCAACTAGAGGCTGGGGAGAAGTGGCTTGAGAGCTGTTTGGCAGAAAGGGACTTGGGGCTGCTGGTTGACAGCCGGCTGAATATGAGCCAGCAGTGTCCCAGGTGTCCAAGAAGGCCAATGATATCTTGCCTCCAAGAAAAGTATAGCCAGCAGGGCTAGGGAAATGATTGTACCCCTGTACTTGGCATCGGTGAGGCTGCACCTTGAGTACTGCATTCAGTTTTGGGCCCCTCAGTAAAAAAGGACATTGAAGGGCTGGAGTGTGTCCAGAGAAGGGCAACAAGGCTTGTGAGCAGTCTAGAAAACATGTCTTATGAGGAACAGCTGAGGGAGCTGGGTTTGTTTAGTCTAGAGAAGAGGAGACTCAGGAGGGACCTCGTTGCTCTCTACAATGACCTTTAAGGAGGTTGTATTGAAGTGGGGACTGGTCTCTTCCGCTCCGCCTGCTGTGAGAGGACCAGAGGAAATGGCCTTAAGCTGAGACGGGAGATTCAAATTAGATATTAGAACTCTTTTCACTGTTAAGGTGGTCAGTCATTGGAATAGGCTGCCCAGGGAGGTGGTAGAGTCATCATCCTTAAAGGTTTTCAGGAGGCATCTGGATCTGGTGCTGGGTGATATGGTTTAGCGGTTTAGGGGTTACAGTGGTAGTGCTGGCTGGATGGTTGGAGTGGGTGATCTTGAAGTTCTTTTCCAAGCTTGGTGATCCTGTGAAAGCAAGATCTTTTTTAGTGTTCTTGAACAATGTCTGCTTTTCCAGGAAGGAGTACTCTAAGTCCTTACAAAAACCCGCGTGACTTCTGCTGGTCTGTCTTAAGCACTTGAAGTGAGCCTTTTCCTGTTATGCAACGTTTGAGGATCACTTTTTGCTGCCTTCATCACATTCAGAGAGACTGGAAGATGCATAGTTCTCTTTCCATGCATAATTTCACAGAACAGAGACAGGAGGTGACCTTTCAAGAGCTGAACCATGTCTGGATGTCCTGACTTGTCTGCATCAGAGTCCCAGCCCCAGCTGGGACACTGTACACAAGACCTATATCACCAAACATCAGCCTACGTATGTACACCAAAACTCACTGAAGATCAGTTTATCGCTTAGTTAGCAACAAGAAAAGCAGTGACCACAACTATTTTTCAGGGAGAAAAACCTCTGGCTGACAAAGCATTTGTTTGTTCTCCTTACATCCATTCCTGTGAGTGCTTACTTCTGTTGTCATTTGCCACGGTGACACACACTGTAATGTGAAGCACTTCACATTAAGGACTGTGTTTCCAATTTGTCTGTTTGCTCTTTGTGCCCTCATAACCTTAGTAATGACAAACTAATCTCAGCAGCCCCTGCAGATAAGCAAGTATATAAATGTCTATGGACTACATCAACCTTAATCCAATAAAAAAGGACCTTCATGCATGTCAGGACCATGTCAGTGATAATAGAATTCTTTAATCTCATGTTAAAGGAGAGCATAGGGTGGCCATGATGGTTAGGTTTTCTTCAAACTAAAGGAAAAAATTAATACATGTGTACATGAGTGACTATAAGAGATTGATGGGAATTCACAGCATTAGCTGTAGTGACTCTCAATGTTCAGAAAAACTAAGTCATAGCTTTTGGTCAGCAAAGGACAGACCTTATCCCTTAAAGTGGTGAGTTTCCGAGACAGTTTACATGGATCACACTGAAAAAACAATGTCTTGTGGGGAATACTGTCCTATTTTTAGGAAACTAGCCTGACACTCAGTAGACCTTACATATTGGAACACCGGGAAAAAACTCTTCTAGCTCAGCAATAGTAGGTGAGTATCTTGGTGGATAGTTTGGGATTACTATTAGAGCACAACACGTAATGTCAAACGCTTTCCCATACCCTACAATAGTATGGTAATGATTTCTTCAAGTGTGCTGCAGCACAGTGGCTGTACTGCATGGTATCCTACAGGCTGTGTAACATCAGCTTCTAAGGGGAAAAACCACATGATGCTCTTGCTGTGTTTGTCCTAGCAAAAATCTACGAAGAGAAAGCAGATGGCAATTGTATTGACAGTTCAACAATTTCTCCACAACTAAGCAACCATTAAGGTAAATATGCATAGATTATATTTTCAAAAACTATTTCTTCATTTACAGTAAACAATATTCTTCTTATGGAAACAGATGCAATTATGAAACATGGACTATATGAAACAGGACTTTTTTTTGAAAATCTTGAGGGTCTGAATGAAAGCCCTCTTTAATCTGTGGCAATCTCCTCACTGACTGCTGTGTTTACTCTAATAGATTTTATTTTGGGAGTTGTTCTCACATGGACTTCTGGTTTGACCAACTATACCTTATAAAAGATAATTTATTGATGGTGAATATCACTAGGGTGGTAGACAAGTGATCGTATATTCATATTTTATTTTTATCAATCAGGAGACCATTTGCAAAATTCATACATACATAAATAGCAGAGAAATTCAGATCTTTGGTTTTGACCACAGTCCAGGTCTTGTTTACAGGGAGCTATCACACAAAGAGAGCTGGACTCCGCTCTCCTGTTCAGAGGGGAGAAAGAGCAGGACTTCTCACTTTTGCTGTAAGATAAGATCCATATTCCCAACAAGAGTTAAATGGGTACATATGGCAAGTTTAACAACCATCAAAGAAGACCCAGAACAACAGAACTTCCATACGTCTGTCTAAGTCACCTTATAAGATACCAAGATATCAAAATTATCTCACAAGGTGGCAGAACCTATACTTTGATTTTCAGCCTTCCATATAGTTTCACAGACAGTTGTTCCAGGCACTCCTGTGACCGTGTAGCACGGCTGTATATTAACTCTGCATGTAGATAATTTGACAAGGATTATATCTTGATCTTAACTGAAACTAAGATTGTCAGAAAGTCCCATCCTCTCTAGCTACTGGGAGGCACTCACAGACTTGACATTATCTAGAGAGCTGGACATATCCTTTCATGATGGAAGGAAGCAAAAGAATGAATAAAAAATTGCCTAAAATAGCTTTACGTTCAGATAGTCTTTGCGTCCTCTGTTTTAAAGTGGTTTAGTAATGAAGAAAAGCAGGCCTAAAACTCTGCTTCATGATTAACATAGGATCTTAGAGGATGGAAATCTTCTAGAAGTCATCTGCTCAAGACAAGACTATACTATTAGACTTTTCTTACCATTAGAATATGTTTCCTAATATGTATCCAGAATCTTGTGTACTGTGTTTTAAGCCATTTACATCCTGTCTCCTGCACAGTCATGAAGAATAAATTAGTCCCTTTCCCTTGTTAGCAAGCCTCTATGACTTGTCTTTCCTTGTCCCTCCTTGTCCCTAAGCTTCTCTTCTTTAGCTTGATAACCTTGGTTCTGTTTATCCTTCCGCATGGGATAAATTTAACCCTGCCAAAGTGAAATACCTCATTATTGTTCCCTTGAATTTTGCCCTATCATTTTCTTGATTATTTCTGCAGCTTGTCAAGATCATTTTGAATTTCAGCCCTGTCCTCCAGTGTACTTGTAGACTCCACATGACTTACAAATTAATAACCACACACTGTATTTAATCACTGCTATAGGAACAAAAAATATGAACAGAATCAGATGTAGAGGAAAAACTTCCTGAATATTCACTATCAACTTCCTTTTTTTTTTTTTTAACAGTCAACCATTGATAAAAGCTCTTTGAAGGCATTTTTTCAAACAGTTCTGTGCCTCATACAAGTTCTGTAGAATCATATCCTCTTATTTACTAATGAAAGTGATGTTTGAAAGAGTTTCGGATCCCTCTTACTGCTTATATGACACTTACAGCTTTTCCCCAGTTCCCAAAGTCTGCTTCATATCATATAAAAATGTGACTGTTTTGACACGAAACTTTATTGACAAAGATATGCTGGATAATAGCAACTTCTTTGAGCATTTGAACATTCATATTTGATATTTATCAGTCTTTCAGCTTTTTCAAGTGTTCTCAGCTTGTTTGACTACGAAATTCTTTCTCCAAGAAATGAAGTTAGACTGATAGGTTCCCTCTTAATTTTTTTATTTATTAATTTGTAAGTTCCATTTTAAAAAAAGTAGATGCTTTTTCCCAGCCTTCTGCATCCTTCCCCAGCTATTACACATTCTTAAAGGTCATTAACAATGGTGCAGAGATTGCTTCATATTATTTTTTGTTGTACACTGTGTAATAAGAGCAAAACTAAGAGTGGAAGCTTGTGCTAAGGCTGATTGTGTCTCCACACGCTCATTACAAAATGAACAGGAACCTGGGATCACTAAATCTGTGCAACCTGAACTATTTTCTCGCTCCTCTCTATTCTGAACATTATTTTTCTCCATCTGTGACCAAGGGCAGGAAATAGCCCAGGTACCTGCACCCCACATCTTTAAGTTTCCTTGAAATGTTGCAGCAAGCAAGCTCTGCTCTCACATGTAGCTCAGAAGCCAGTGCATTCCTCCTCCAAGTCACTTCTCTTCTTTGCCTAAAAGGTGGTGAACAAACCATTGTCCCCCAGTTTGCCACAGAGTCCCAGTCATTGGACTCAAACTGTTCTGGGGCATATCTGACAGGGTGAGTCTTCCTTGGAAATCTCCCAGTTTTATATAAAAAGAATTTATTTACTCAGCCAGAAAGATAACAAATAGTTTAGTCTATTCTAGTATTTATGGCATTCCTCCCCTAAAAATGGGGAAATCCCTGCTTTAATGTCTGATCGTATATTTATTCAAAGGTTTCTTCACATAAAATATACAAATATCCTTGAAATATGGAAAGACTCTAGGGATAGTTGTCTCATACCCAGCAAAGAAATGCAAGACTGGCAGGAAAACACACTCCCCTTCAGCTCAGCCTTGACAGGAGGTGAGGAATAGTGGTCGGTGTGCCATCACCAAAGAAAGGTCTCCCTCATTACAGCTGAATATCCCAACCATTGCATGTCAGCACACTAGCACCACACATTTTTTCATCCCCTTTATGAAAAGTGAGGTCTCCCCGTCTACCCATATGTAGTTTTGAACAAAAAGCCATGGGCAGGGATGTATAGCCAGGGAGAGGTACGAGCTGTTCAGAGTGTTCCAAATCCAGCAAGGAGCAGGAATTGAGTCCTTGTCCTCTGTCTTCCTACAGCCATCAGCTCTTTCCATGGGCTGCACCATGTTTTGTGGCCACACTTAGAGGCCCTCCCATGCACACTGCATCCAGACACAGTTCCAGGTTTTCCCATTACAACTAGATGGCTGAAAATCAGTGTAATCTGACTCAAAGCAGAAGAGCGTTCAAAACAACAAAAAATGCTTTCAGCCTGGAGGTCAGACTTTCACTTTCTTCTTTTCTTCTTGACTTCTCTGGTTCTCTCTCTTTGTGTCTTGAAATAAGCTTTTACTTATGCTTAACCTGGCTCTCAGTTCTGTTGCAGCTTCCATTTCATTTTTTCTCCACAACAGAGATCAAAATCATGTTCAGAGTGTTCTCTCAGTGTTCATTTGCAGACTTCCCAATGCTGTCTTTGACTCACACCCCCGATACAGACGTTTTTCCTAGCAGACTTGCCCCACACACATAGTGCTCTCCTATTATTCCTGATGGGTTTGCTCTTTTCTTGCTCCTTATGAATGTCACAACATCCCTGTGCTCATTTCCTTCATCTGCAGACAGAGGCCAAGGCTGGCTCAGGTGCAGCTCTCTCACAGGGCTTGCCCTTCCTCCTCCTCCAGCCTGATTCATTCAGATGTCACAATCCAATGTTTATGAAACATCGCCATGGCAGTGAGTCAAACGTTACTGACACTGCATCATCGAGTGAATCAGGCAGGAGAAGGATATAAAAAGGGAGAGCTACTATTTATACACAGACATTATGGTAATCAGCAAAGATGAGAACACACAGGGAAGGCAGTCACTAGATGTCATATCCATCACCTTGGGGTATTCTCCAACAGGTACCAGGAACAGCAGGAGTGCTTCCCTCCTGCTCACCAGACTCCCCATGCAGCATTTGTTTAGGCAGCTTGTGTGTTCCTGGGAGGGAACACAGTGAAAGAGCAGATGGCTCAAATAACCACAAAAACCACTGAGTGTGGCTGAGTGCAGGGAGCACCTCAGCCAGGGGCAGGTTGTAGGAGCACGAGGGAGGTGTCCTGCTGGACTCACAGCTGTCTTGTTTCGTGATATCTGGCTCTGAGGGGTTTGCTTCAATTTGGAGTGCTCGCTGGTTGTGATAGAGGGGGTGTTCTCATAGCATAATTGTCCTTAACTGTTAAAACATGTAAGTCTGCAGGGAGGAAGGAAAGGGAAATCCCTTTCAGAATTTGTTTTTCTCACTTAAAGTGGTGTCATAGTGGAGTAACTCCACCTGACTACATGAAATTATCACTGAATTACACTGGGACAAGCCAGAACCAAGCAAGTAGTCGGTCAAAATTGCTGTTTCAAATTTCATCCTTCACCTGTGATACAAGACACATTTATCTCATGGTGTTTGTACAGCATACAGTGAACTGGATGTCACAACTCAGAGGTCCACTCTAGTTCCAGGTCTCTTTGCTTGTTACCAGGAGTATTGTCAAAAGAAAGGAGAAAAAGAAAAAGAAAAAGCGACAGTCAACATCATTTTCATCCAGTCTTATGTGCTCTTTTTGGGTACATCTTTAAGCTCAGAGCAGCTTCCCCTCCAAAGCAATTGCAACTTTACAGGGCTGATAAATCATGCTTGTCAAACAAGGGTTTCCATTAGTTAAAAATATCAGTTAAATAGATAGAAGTTAATTTTTTTTTTTTAAATTCAAATAGAGGAGATTAAGACAGTCTTTTTGATGATTTTGCCTGATGCAGACACTAAAAGAGCCTGATGGAAATTGAGATTTGACTTGATAACAGTCCAAATCAGAAAAGATTACGTGATATCATTGTTCTTTGATTAAAAAAACAACAAACCACATGTGAACACACAAAACCAAGTAGAGTTTAGAGCTTGAAAAGAAATAATATTTTGACTCTGACATGTGTCAGTGAGCATAGGAGTGGTTCATTCTGAATTCGGATCTCGTATTTATTTAAACAAAATCTTCTTGGATAAATAATACAACATTCATGTGTTCAGGTAAACAACTTCCTGAATTCCAGGCTGAAGAGCTCATTTAAATGCAGCACAAGTTGAGATTGGCTTGAATGGAGTTTTCATTGTTTACAATAGGACTATAAGGTCTGTCCCATCAGTTTATACTAAATTATTTTAAGAAAAATAAGTCAATTGGAACAAAAAGCTCTTCCTCATCAAAGTTAACAGAATTAGACCTGCTATCTTTCACGTCGTGGGTTTCCCCCTTGCACAGTGCCAACTATAATAAACTTTTGGTTTATGTTGTTCATCCCAAAGTGGTACAGCAGGATGGATGCCAAATGGGAAGAAATCTGCCAGTAGGCAATTAAGTGCAAATGTTCTGGGTGAGAATTTAGATAGTTATGAACACCCAGCTATACCTTCTGTTGTGAACAGAGCAGAAACAAAACCATGCTGCATAACTTTGAAAGTGCAGTACTAAAAAGGCCACAAGGCACTGGCCAAAATAGCTCTGGCACCTCTGCAGAGGGCGGCAGATGTGCAGCATTCCCACCTGCAATCCCCATGCACTCCAGGCTATGCCAGCCAGCATCTTTCTGCTGTCAGAGTAGAGGCTGCAGCTGAGCCTGAGGAGCAAAAAAAAGTACCTGCTCATGGGCAGTGTCTACAGTTGCAGCTTCACAGCTACATGGTGGAGTTGCAGAGGTTCCTGCCAAGGTGTGCTCTGCCAGAGGGCAATAACTGCATGAAAGCAGACATAATGTGATTTTTCATTCTATGACCTAACTTGTGTGAGGCAGTGTGATGCTTCTATGAGCAGGTTTAGGATATATCCATGTGGTGATTTACTCTACCTTTGTGTCCAATGGATAAATGTGAGCTCCAACATGAAAGCCATGGAGCAGAGAACCTGGTCAATTGGCCCTTCAGGGATGTTAGATGGAGACCACCTCTACTTTAGTGCTGTTAGTAAAACTACTACAGCATGGCAGGGCATGGAAACTCTTAGCTGCACTGCTGGTGAGACTGCTTTATTTCTCAGTTCTTCAGGGTTTTTTCCCCTATCACAGGACAGGCTTCCAAGAGCAAGTGGACAGGCAGTCAGGTAGAGTGCCACCAGAGATGGTTGAACGCCTTGCTACAGTGAGTCTTTTTACCATCAATATGCATCAGTCAGGTCTCCAACCCAAAAAGAGACGTGAGTGGAATTTATGCCCCCCCCTAACGTTGAGGTCTGCGGGTATGTTTCTCTGTATACAGGAGAGCTTTCCAGTTTTCTGAGCAGCACGAGGAATGCATCTGGCAGAGACATCCTTCCTGGGAACACTTCAGTGAAGGGCATCCTACTTGATAACAGAGGGCTGTAAACACTGGCAGAGATCTTGATCTTGATGGAGGACTTGCAAGGTCAGCTCCCGAGAAGGAAATGAAGGAACTCACAGGCACTCAGGTGATAAGAGACTTCAGAGTACTCAAAAAAAGCAAAAAGTGCACTCCAAGAAAGTGGATATGGACACTTAGATGTGTACAGTGCTTGTTTAATGCTTATCTTTTCATAAAAAGGAAATTCCTACTGACATCAAACAACTTGGGACAACAAATTTTATCAGTGAAAATAAAAACTATATTTAAAACATTTGCATGGGGTGTTCAACTTGTTACAATAAAACATCAAATTCTCGGTAGAAAGTGAATTCTCCTCAGAGGCTGACAACAAAATGTAAAAGTTTTTCTCAGCTTCTGAGTCTTGGTCACATCCACAGAGTATCTTCTGCAGCATCTCTGTCTCTCCACAAATCAGCTTCCTACACAAATAGAAAAAAAAATCTGTCTTTTAGGTCTCTTAAGGAAGTCAAAAAGAAGGATTTTACTCAGGTTTGTAAGACTGTTTTACCAGGGTGTTGTCTCCAGTGTTGATCTCAACTTTTCAGGCTTTTTTCTCCACCAAATTCTGGGATTTTTTACTTATGTTTGTTCAGTTACATGAGTTGAATCATCAACACTTGCTCTGATGCTGACTTCCCACTTTCCAGCAGCCAGACAGAGGGAGTCCTCTGGTAACCATTGTTTTTCACTATGTGTTTGCACTCTGTGAGGTCTGATGCTATCAATTTCCAGACTCACTTGACCTTCTCTAGCTGCCCTAAACCTGGTTCTGCATCTCCAAGCTCCCAGAAGGTCTTATTTATACACCTCCTTCACACATAAGTGTTTGGTTTGTAGGTTTTTTTCTTATGTGCTTTGTATAAAATTGTTAGTGTTATCTTCCTTTTATTTACCTGGACTAATTTTTCTCAGATATTGAGAAGAAGTGCAACTCTATACCATTTTAACTAATTGTATAGGTTTTTCTCTTTTTTCTCATGTAATAAATATTGTCTGACTTCAATGAGAAACCAACTAAGTCCTCAACAGAAAGTTAGTGAATTAGTTATTATACTACAAAAGCAGTGAATATTTTGCCTTACTCAATTTCTCCCTAAAATTCAGGATTTTTAGACTTCTATGAAAACCACATCCATTATCACTTCTTTAAGCTGAAGATTTCAGCTTAGTTCCCTATTTCAATTCTCCCAGTTTGGAAAACAGTCTGTATGTCTGTATGTCTGTTGCTGCTTTTCTTAGTACCTCTTCAACATCTGTGTCTCTCCTGGAAACAGAATAATTACAATCATGCTCTGAATCCCAAATTCTGATCCATTATAGACTTGCAGAATGGCACAGCAATTTCAGTTCTTTTGACATCCATTCTTAAAATCTTTTGAAGTCTACTTGACTTTATAATTGCTTACGCTTTCTGAAAATGATCAACAATACCTTTTCAACTTTTTTGCCAAGTAATATTTGATGATCCCACGTTTGAACATCAGTGGTATTTTTCTAAATGTGGGTTACTTTGCTTTGACCTTCTCTCTGCTTGTAGACACTTATAATTGTAAGATCATTCTGAGCCTTTTGGGTTTGACAGTCCTAGCCCACTGCCTTAAGTGTTTGTGTAATCATAAAGCTGAAAATTAACGGAAAGACCTGCCACAGAGCCTGAGACAAGCAGGACTAGGAAGTCAGAGAGAATGAGTACTACCGAGACATAGAAATCACCTAAAAAACAGACCTTCAGCTCAAATTGCTACATAATAGCTATTATTTAATTCCTTTATGCTATACTTGATGTTCTTAATTTGATTATTTTATATAATTGTTCTTCTTTTCTCTTTCAGTTAATTATTTTTGTCTGCTTTTAGTTATATTAAATGATGAACAAGTCTTATGTCCTTATGAATGTAATTTTCTATTAATCATTTCATTGTAACTGTTCCTCAGGAGTAATAGTGTAAACAAAAAATAGTAAGGAACTTTAAATTCAAGAAACCAAAACAAAAGTGCTGCATTCTTGTCATATGTTAACAAATCATAACTTAACCCATATAGCCTAATGTTTCGGTAGGATGATGTTTATGCACATGGGGCATTGTATTATCCTGAGAGTATTTTCATATAAACACAGTTCAGTGGATATCCAGTGCCAAATTACACGCAGGTAAGTACAGTACGTAAAATATTGTCACATTAATTTGGTGGTCAGGTAGGCTCAGAATTTCTCCTACTGCGAAGCTCAGAAAAGCAATGCCTGTAACACCACAGATCACCCATGCCTGTCATAAAGCGCCAGAGATTCTCTTTAAATTTGTGTATTTGCCCATTTTTCTCTCTAAGAAACAGACGACATGAACAAACTATGGGGCATCTTCTATTCATGACTGATGAATTCAATCTTTGTCTCCCTGGCCTTGCAGCTCCGATTTAGTCCATTGATAAAGAAACAATTTCTGAGAACGGCAGGTTCAGAGTCAACTGGAGAAGCTGCTATGATCTGTTGACTTAGATTCTGCAAGATTGGAGACGTTTCCTAGACTACCAACCTTTTCTTTACTGTTTCACCAAGGAATCACTCCCTTCAGTGATGAAGAATCTAGAATAGGCTGAAATTTTTGTTCCGTGCAGATCTGCACACAAATTGTATCCATACAGGATTGGGGCAGGGAATATCCAGCACACAAAGTTTGCTTTACAATGAATGTGGACTGGCATGCACTTTCCTTGAACCCCACTTGGAGAAAGGAAGAATTTCAAAGCTCAGTTAACAACTCAGAGGAGGTGATGTAATTTGTTTTGGTGATATTTCTCAGTTACCACCTATTTAAGGTTGGCAGTTTTAGATGATTTGTGGTGAACAAATGAACTTTAATCAAACTTCCTTTTTAAAAAATAACAGAATCACGTACAGCAAGTTGACAGGGAAAATATATAAGTTTAATTGGGGAAAGTACTCTGGTTATAATGCTGGCTGGAATACCAATTCAGTTCTTAGTAAAAGACTATCATTTGTGCACAATTGTTCAGCATGTAGAAAAGCTGCCAGGAAAAGCACATTTAAACACATTCATTTAGGAAAAAAAAAGATATAGCCATATGTGTCCAAATCATTCAGCATTTACAAAACATAGCCAAGTATTCTTTGTTTTAAGTTCAGAACCCACAAAGAACACAAACTGATGGATTCAGAGCCTCAGCTGTGCCACCTTCCTATCTTGAACAGCTGCAAGGAAGACAAGCTTGTGAAAAACTAACTGCTGAAGGTAATCCCATTGCTGAACAAGTTGCTTAAAAGCAGGGCAGCGGTCTGCAGCCCTCTGCTCTCTCTCCGAGGAGCTGCCCTGCTTTGTTCAGCTAAAACAAAAGCTTCTCACATTCTTCCTCATCTGCCCGCATCTTGCTCCTGGTTGCTCTGCTTTCTTGCCTGGGCTTAGGTCATTGTGGAACCCCACTACTGCCTTATTCCCATTCTGTCCCCAGCCACCTTCCACTCCTGCCCCCTCGTTGTGTCAGATTCGTGGTCTTTTGACGGGACACATTCGGTGACAGGAGAGGAACATTTTCTAACTGAAGAACTCATGAGCTTCCTAGACTTTTCAAGTCTCTGAAGAGATGTATTCACAAGATCATCTCTGTGTCCTATTATTTAGGACACAGTGGTGCAATATTCAAATCCTCGGCCTCCTGCTTCCCTTCCTCAGCAGCTCCCCAATTCTAGAATTACGTAAAATTTCAGAGGCTTCTCTCAGTGAAATTACCCGGATACTAAACGATCTCTTTCCAGTCACACCCAGAATTGCTTAATTCTTGACAGTGTTGAGGAGCCAGGCACTGAATTCATGTCTGAATTTTGTCAAAATTTATAGTCTAAGCTTCTCCCCCATGTCTAGCAGCACAGCACTGCCTTTTCTGGGTGCACGCTGCCAGACAGCGCCTAACAAAATGCAGAGAGATAAGGAGGTTCTACACACCTCCTCTGCTTGACCCCAGCAATCAGGTCACTCAGCTAAGACATGGGAAGATTTATCAGCAAACTAAAGGAACTGTAATTTCCCTGGCTCTACAAAAAAATCCCCATGGTGTCAGCACCACCCAGCACAGCATAACAGCAGAATTGCTTCTGTAATACGTGACGCTGTCGAGAGCAGAACAGTCACCTCATTCACGCAGTCTGCATCTGACTCAGTGGTGCAATGCAAATCCTTAATCCTTTATAACTCACAAGCTTTCCAGTAACTGCAGTGTATCAGAGCATAGGAAATTCTCCCACTGGCTGACCTTAGCCTTTCCTACCGAGACACTAGCACAGCTCCCTGTCATCATGCCTGAGAGCCACAAAGTTCTGTACTACTTGTGATACTTCTGCTCTTTCTGTCCCAATAAATATTTCATGTTTTTCCATAAAATTAAATCTGTGCAGCTTTAAAATAGTACTCTGACTGTAGCAGGGCAAGAAGTGCCTTGGAGCTAGGTTCTCCAAGGTCTATGCCCTTTCATGGATCTAGGCCTCCATTCTGATGCCTTAGTGCATTTCGAAAATGATGTTTCTGACTTCATAGGTACAATTCAGAATGGGAAAATGGGGCTTAATCTCCTTATCTCTTTTTGGAAACCTGACTAGGCAGTAATTTGGACTTCTTGCTTTACATTTCATTTGCATCATTTGCATTTTCACTCAGATTCTTTCAGGATCTGACTATGGAGCATTTTTGAACATGCTATCCATGCATCTTTTCACTCTGTAGACCAATGCCTAAGCACAGTGAGCCAGGACAAAAGTGCTCATGTTCACCTACGTGACTGAAGGTACATATTGTTATACCAGGCTGTCTTCAGCTTTCTAACTCTTTTATGTTGCCACGTGAGATACCCTACAGGCAACTTTTCTATCAGTGCAGTTTCCTGCCTATTTCAGACAGATGTGAGGTTGAGATATTAAGCCTCAAAAGGAGTAAATCTTGCATCCCATTATGCAGATTTATGTGAAGACATATGCATTAAATGCCAAATTAACGTGCTGAGTTTTATACACAAAGGCATGAAAATAAATGGAGGTGTTCTAGCTTTCACTTCTAAGGCTGCTGTTCAAGCTGATGTGGGGACCTTTATGAGAGAAATGTTTGCTGCAATGATACTAACATTCTTAATTAACATATTTATTGTAATCCTTCCTCTTGTTTCATGTAACTTCTTCCTCTGCCTTGCATTTTATCTTCTTTTGACTAGGTTTCTCAAGATTTCTCATCAACAACCAGAGAGTATTTTTGTTTGCAGTATGAATGAATTTTCAGTGTTAGATTTATTTAGCTCTGTACTACTGTGTATTTGGTCTGATGGTTTCTGGGTTTAATATGTTTTTAGTTTGGTCTTATTATCCACTGCTTTATTATCCAATGCTATGACACCTACAATTATAGGTATCATAGTTAAACTAGAATCGTAGAAGTTGTTTGGAAGAGATCTCTGAAGTTTGTGGTCCAACTTTCCACCCACAGCAGGAGTATCACCAAGTAGATGAGGTCAGCTGTAGCTTTGTCTAATATTGCATTGAAAACCCCTAGAAGAGACTTCACAACCTCCCTGGGTAACTTGTTCCACCCCTGCTCTAGCCACACAGCAGAAAAAGACAGTAGCTTTCCTTGATCTGCAGACCAAGATTCTCATCGTGTATCTCAATATGAAGTTTGGTCTGTTTGCAATGAGAATGCAGAGGTGGCTCATGTTCAACCTGGCATCCACCTCCTTGATCTGCCATTGAGCCCGTCACTTCCCAAACTACAGCCGAGCGGGGAGTTATTCCTCTAGATGTTCAGGTTTTCTTTGCTGGTCCTCATGGGGGCTTTGCTGGTGCAGCCAACTTTTCTGGGGTTGCTATGCCAAGTGGTCACATCCATCAGTCCCCTTGGCTGAGGGCCATCACAGGTTTGCTGAGGGTGCACCCGCTGTCCAGGCTGCTGGTGATGCTGAACAACCATGTGCTTCAGTATCAACCCCTGGCGTGGTCTCCCATCTCTGATACAATGAGATGCACTGTGAGACTTCACCATGGTAACCCAAGATCCAAAGCCTACTGAAGCAAAAGAGAATATTTTCAGTGATTCTGCCAATGGTCTACTGTTTGTGATCCCCACATATGATTAAGATTGGTCTTGTAGGTCCAAGCTGCCTGGGCACAGGCAGCAGCAGCAGTTTCAAGCAATTATTCTCATGATTAAGCCACAGACAACAGTGTGTAAGATGTGGGGCCAGAAATTTTACTTCTCTGGGCTAAGGGCCAGGTATTTGGTGACTAGAGGCATCTTGTGCCAAAACATATCTTCACCTATTATGAAAGGTGATAGAATGAATATTACACTAGAGCTTTGCTATTTCTCAATGAAGTGTGGAATACTGTAAGATTACATTTTGTTCATTACCAGATGAAGTACTATGCTACAACCACCAGCGTCAGTTAAAAGGGAGAGAACAAGATCACATCATAAATTAATAAGGGAACAGCTAATGCATCATAGTCCAAACTGTCCTGCTTTATTTTCAATAACAAGTTAGTTTTGATTCTTCATATGTATGGATAAATCTGAAGTAGTATATTTTCCTTGAAGTGATTAAATTTTATGATATGGGGACATTTACATTTTCCATGAAAGAATTTTTTTTTTTTTTTGAGAAAAACCTCATTCAGTGGGGACAGCTCTGTGCTATGCTAGGGACTATGAATTAGTTGTTCCACTTCAATATTCTCTACACTTAAGCTCATATGCTTTGAAAAGATGTCTAAGTTTAAAAGAATGAGGTTCTGCTACTCTGCACATGAAATACATACATATCTGTTACTCATTTGCCATTAAATAGAGCATGTGGTGGAGTGCAGCAACTCTGCACAAAATTGTACATGCCTGCTTGCATTGTGAACTCCATTCTCTGTGGCAATTGCTCGACTTCAGTAATAACAATTTTTTCTATTTCCCTAGGAAGGAACAGAAGAGAGGGGGACACCTGACAGTGGATTAGCAACATGAGTCCTTGAATAACTCAGAAACAGGACCAGTTCTGAGGACAGTGATTTTTTGGGATGGGTCCATCTGGTGGCTGAAATTCAGTTGTGTGAAAGTTCAGCAAAAAGTTGAGCAAAATAGAGTTAAATTCAATAAGGAAATCCAACTGATAAAAGAGAGCAACCAGACCACATGCCAGAAGACCAACCTGGAGGAAGAAAAAAGAGAAGCAAACCCGCCAAGCCTAGGACACTCTCCAAAGAAAGACTCACAGGAAAAATGAGGTCAGAATTGGAGCAGGGTGTGCAGAGTCTAGGAAAGGGGTCTGTAACTTTTCTAGCACTTTAAAAAAAAAAAATAGTAAAAATGAATGTGCTTGAGAAACTCTTCTGGTAGTACTGTTTGTCTCATATGTCACACAGCCACTGAAAGTGCTACTCAAGAACCAGGAGATACCCAGCTTACCACTGGCCTTGGGGCTGTAGAGTACAAAATAGGCAGAAAGTTTCACATTCCAAAAACACCTTGGAAACCTGAACTAAGCAAAACTGACCTGGCTTTTCCCAGGCCCACTTGGCTCACAAGTACATGGGATTCAGCTATGATTCACAGAGCACTGGTATTCATCCAGAGCCAAGCTGCAACTTCTGCACATCATGTTCCCTGGATGGATACACGATCTACCCCAGTCAGTTAACAAACTGAAAGCATCATTCGGCTCATTGTTCCACTGCAGCAAAGCTGGGTGAGGCTTCATGGACCTGTGCCAGTTTACAGCCACTGCACTCTGGCCCCACTGAGTTCACCAGGGTGAAAGATTTTATTCTGTAGCTTCAAATCAGCTAAAATTTTTGATTATTCTCTTATTAGAAACATTAATTACTGTAAACAGTTGTGACTGAAGCCAGAAACTCTTAAAAAATATTAGTAAACCAGAATATTTCAAACTGCTGCACCAACATTGTAAACAAGCACAATTACATTAACATGCACTCCCTTCTCTATGCTGTCTTCTCTTGGAATGTCATCTCAGCCTAAAGATCTTAGTGCTGTCCATAAACTGCTTCCTTGGCACTTTGATACTTTTTGGTAGTGTTGTTCAAAGGGCCATGTTCTAGACCATAATCAAAACCACTACAACAGACTTTTTGCTTTACAGTAAATTTATCCAGGCAGCCAGGAATGGACATTTCTCAGAAACTGGTCCATGGTTGCAGGAAAAATCTTGGAACATGCACTGATCTGAAGGCATTCTTAAGTCCTGTTCTATGGAGCCATTCATGGAGTAAAGAAGTTGAAACTGGGTATGAGTCTCCCAGATTAGTTTTATCAGAGACAGTGGGGTTGCTCAGAATAGTTTTGTTGTGGTTTTCTTTTTCAGTTTTCATTTTGTCCATTTCCTTTGGAACATAGTCAAGGCTGCAAAATACTGCTTATATGCTACACAAGAAAAAAGTACTCTTCTCTCTACATATTTTTTCCCATTTTTAAACCATCAGAAACATTAAAATCTACGGCATCCAGGTGTTTCCTACAGCAACACATACCCGATATAGATCTCTGCTGCCACAGACTCCCACTTTTATATCCACAAGGCAGAGGAAAGATCTGGACTAACGATACTGTTTTGCACAATGTTAAAATCTATGCTCTGGAGAAAAAACAGCTGCAATACAAACACCAAGCTGGTTGCCAGTTGGCTCTGCTTGCTGAAACAAGAGCATATTCCTTCTAATGTAATCTTTACTTCAGGAAGGATGAAAAAAAAAGACACAACTAACATCAAACAGTGTGAAGTATCGCTGTGTTATACTTTCCAGCTAGCCAGAGAACAGCACTGTAAAGTTGGTTATTAGCCTTTCAGACTTAAATACACAGACACAGACTAAATTATAAGACTGCAAGCTTTTCAATAAAAAAAGCAAGAAACACTTTTCTATGTTCCCTGTCTTGTCTCTCAAAGGACCACAGGGGTGATTTCCCTTTTCATTCAGAAATAACCTGCAGTGGGCAATTCCTTACAGATAGTAAAAGCATCTTGTTTGACAGGTGGTTTTGGAAGGGACAGGATGTTTATAAGAATGATGAGTAGCTGAAAATGAGGACACGGGTGTTGAATCTATTTCATGGGTTTTCATTCCAATCAGCTCCAGGCTGCCTATAACAGCTGAGGCTCACCACATATACCCTCCATCGCCTGAGGCCTCTCTGTAAAGTGAAGCAGAGCATGGTTTGCTGGGACAAGCAGGAGATAACCCTCAAACCTGCACTCTTGACCCAAACTGCCATGCACAACTGAGCAACTTCTGCTGTGAAATATGTCATACAAACACACTCACATCTGGAGGAGGAATTTGCAAGACACCAACAGCTTGAAAAATATTTTCAGAGAATTGTCAGAAAAAATTATCAGGAGAAGACTCCTGGAAAGGTCTTATTGCCGAGGGATTCAACAGCAATACCAGCTTAAGGAATTTTATTTCTCCCTCTCACAAAACTTCTCCCAATTCTTCTGATTTCAAAATAGCTTTGGAAGACATAGAAATGCCAGAAATAGATTTCATTGTTAATTGTACCCCAAATACCTGTTATAGTGATAAACTTGCTTAACGTGAAATAGCCTGCCATATGCACTATTCCACTATATATTCATGCAAGTATCCACTTTCTTTTGGAAAACAATTTTTCTCACAGTACTAGCTGGTCAGTCAGCCACAGGGCCTGGGTAAGGAGCTTTTTCGTGTCTTTAAAGAAAATTAAATGTAGATTACCTCAATTTAAAACAGAAAAAGGAAGAAAGAATAATAGGAAATTGCCACCAAGGCCTGAAAGTTTTGTTTTGTGCAAGCCCATTGAAGTCACTCTATTTTCATCAAGTTGCCTTGTAGGGCTGTCTCTTCAGCATGGAACTAGCTTCGAACAGGCCATTCGAGGCAGTTTGCCAAAATTTTAAATGTCATAACATCCATTAGTGCAATTGTGAGTGGGTAAGGTGGTGGTTATGAACTCACAGCCCTTCTACCCTCTAATACAGTTCATATGTCTACTGTATCAAGGGGATTCATTTCACCCACTTGCAGTTTTATACTTATCTGAGCAGACGGAAGTAATGTCCAGTTTCCTTTAGTCTTTTAGTGCTATTATACTGGCCAAAATCTAAGGTATCTCTTTATTTTCAAAGTATAATGAAAAAAATGGATGAAACAAAATAAAATAAAATAAAGTCAAATAAACTTTGTGTGGCAGTATTCAGACTACATCCATTGCCTCATAATTCCTAGGCCACAGAACCACATTGATCTGCATTTAAGAGACTACAGGAGGTTATTAAACAGCTGTTTCTTACTGAGAACTTTAATCTGATATAAAGAGTGAAGCATTAAAAAAATAACACACATCTATTGAAAAATAACAGAATCATGGAATTCGTGAGTTTTGTGCTCTTGTCTGCTTGTGGCCACTGAAATTCAATGATATAAAGATGTCTTACTAGAAAAACGTGAGTATGACATCAGTGTTTGTTCTTACAGAATCACAGAATTGTTTAAGTTGGAAAAGACCCTGGAGATCATCAAGTATAACTGTTAATTCAGCACTACTAAGTTCACCACTAAATCATGTTCCTAAGTGCCACCCCTACACATCTTTTCAATACCTCCAGGGATGGTGACTCCAGCGCTTGCCTGGGCAGCCTGTTCCAATGCTTTACAACCCTTACAGGGAAGAAATTTTTCATAATATCCAATCTAAACCTCCCCTGGTAAAACTTCAGGCCATTTCCTCTGGTTCTATTGCTTGTTACTAGAAGAAGAGCTTGGACCCCCCCTTTCCCCGCCAGCTACAACCTCCTTTCAGGTAGTTGCAAAGAGTGAGAAGGTCTCCTCAGAGCCTCCTTTTCTCTGGGCTAAATAAGCCCAGCTCCCTCAACCACTCCTCATAGGACTTGTGCTCCAAACTCTTCACCAGCTTCGTTGCCCTTCTCTGGACGGGTTTCAGCCACTCAAAATGGCCTTGCTGCAGCAGCCAAGTCAGGTGGGCAGCTTCCACCAGGCACAACCATGCTGTCTCCTCCTGTAGAGCCCTTGCACCTTTGCTTACAGAGATTTAAATGGATTTCAAATTTCAACATGAGATGCTAAAATTTGACATGCTGTGACCTGTGAGGAGATGGAAAAAAAATTGCAAAAAAGTGATATTTTAATGGTATTTTTTAAATTTTATCTAACTGGAAGAAAAAAGTACCAGAAAATCTGCATCTAGGAAGCTTATGTTCTCTAGTCCTGTGAGCTCTGGAGGAACATCAGAAACTGTGAGCGTATTTATGAACTCTTTTCTTGCATTATTTGGTTACATCTCACCTGTGCTTGAAGTCCACTCAAAGACCAGACTCCTACTCTATCCCCCATACTGTGTTCTTACCCCTCCTGCAGCATCCATGTGCTAATGAGTACCTTCCACCCCGGGGTCATGCCCTGAGGTAGAGCTGTGGTGTCACACACTGCCATGCACAGTCATACTCAGGACAGTCCACTGCCTGCTCCTGAATCAGCTACATGGACAGAAAACTGGTGAGGCAAGTAGACAAAACGATGCTCACAGCTGCTCCAGGTCATCATCTTCTGTGTAGATGATGGTTGACTGCCACGACTTTGTGTTCCACAAGCACAGAAGAAAATATGGTTGAAACTTTCTGGCACAATATGTGCTAATACATAGATGAGGAGACAGGGTTACAAGTGTCTTCTGACTTTTCAATGGCATCTGAGAGTCCTTCAGGTAAAATCAGCAGTAATTTCAAAGCTTTTGGTTGATTTCACATAGTTAGCAAAATGTTTGGACTACCTAAGGTACTAAAAACCTTCCATCTGTACAGACTTGATGCTCACTATCTTCCTCTGGTGTGATATGTTTTGGAACTTCAAGATGTATAGTGTGATTTATGCTCTGCAGAAGTCGTAGGGGTATTCACTAGTCAACAACAATTTATTGTACTCCCATATGGAAAAATAAAATTTGGAAAGAGATAAGAGAACCATGATCTCAGAATGGGGCCTAATAGAAGATAAGGATCATGATTTCCCATCCCCCTCCTAAGAGATTTCATTCAGACCTTCATTTTGGATATAACTCACAGAATATGCATGAAATTAGGACCAGTTCCATTGAAGAAGAAGAGGGAATTGGGGTTGTATCCCTGGAGTAAAATTCAATCACTCTGGGCTTGTATAGCTACACTGTACGTGGCAGTCCCAGGCATCATTGATCCCAGCAGGAAGGGGAGGATGAGTATTTCAGAGCAAAAGGGGAAAGAAATCAAATCCAGATAGAACAAGATCACACATTTCAATTTGCATCTGTATCATCTTTGGAGTTGTGGTTGCAATTATTGAACGGAGATGACTGGAAATGTCTTTCATACCAAGATGTCTTGGTTGCACTGAGTTTCTCCTTTAGCATGTCAAATCAATTAGCTGGTGTTTGGACAATGCTTTGAAAAGAGGAAGCAAGATATTACATACAAACACACATGCACATGTCTAGTCACACAGCCTTCTGTGCAATTAGTATTTGTAAGGAATGGAAATTGATGTTTTAACTAGAAGAAGAAAGATACAAAACAGATATTTAAGGCTTAAGTTTCTTTGCAGATTTTATTAAACATAACAGAACAAAGAAATCAAGTCACTTGGAAAAGAGAAAAAAACAGCAAAAGGAATAAGAACAATATACTGAAAGATAAAGGGTTTTAAAAGTTTTCATTTTAAGCCAAGTTTAAGACTGTACAGGTACCAAACTAAATCTGCAGCTCGCTACAGTATTACAGACATTGGAAAGTAATGTTTCTGTATCTTATTTCATCATTCCACTGTTTTACGTCAATTTACTAGTCTGGTAGTACCAAGGCAAATGTAGCATTTTGCTTTACTTACCATGTCATAGTCAAAAATAAATGGCAGTGTGAATAACTATTAATCCAGAAGTCAGCACAAGTCAAATAATGAAATAAAAAATATGTAACAGTTCTTGATTACACATACATAGATATCTCTTTTTTATCTCTCTATTCTCTCCAGTTTCATTACCATCCATGGCTGCCTATGTAAGAATCAGGATTTAGCTAGGTGAAAAGTATGATGAAATTTTAAAAGAATAAGTTTACTACAAAATACCCTAAGATTCAAGAAGACAAGGCAGATCTTTGAAATCTGTTACATTCAAGATACTCTTGGTTGGCATACTCTAAGGTCTTACATTGCAGGTTCAAACTAAACCTCTGGCTCCAATGTTAAAAGTTTTTCCATAGTGTTCCATTTGCTGCTCTCTAAAAAGCTATGCCTGTCAGTGCAAACACATATGTAAAAGGAAAGCATTTGTCTCTTCTGACAAGTCACTCTAGGCTGATAAACATCAATTTATAATTCAGATCTCAATCAGAAAAAAATATTACCTTGGAGAAATATTTATGCATTTTACTAATTTCATGTCATAATGACAAATTGTACTAAAGGTTCTCAGGTAATGAGGGTGTGCCTACTACATAAGCACTTTAGTTTGGCTCAGGAGGACACTTCTGACGTGAACATCCTAATAGCCCCCAACATCACTTACTGTGTTTCACATCACAGAGCAGTCTCAGAGCACACACCATATTCCCCAAAGGAAACAAAAGCAGAAGGTGTGCTCTGGCTGTCAGTGAGCTTCCAGGCCATGGGACCAGCTTAGAGCTAGCTGGAAACAGCCCCCAGCACAAGGACACACCTCATACAGCAGGTCGTGCAGAACCATTTCTCTGCTTATTTGCTCTTGCTAGGCACCACTACTAGCTAATGTGGAAAGCCTCAGAGTATCACTTTAGCTCCTCTCACATTCCCATCCCTCTGCATAAGGTTGTATTTACTAATTCATATCCTATTAATATATATTTTCAAATAGCCTCGGATCCCCAGTGGAATCCCAGGACATAACTGCATTAACTGCCAACACAGAAAACAAGAACTTCTCCCTGGAGAGGTTCTAATGAGCTAAATAGAAGACAGAGGATTAGATGGAGATGAATAGACCAGTGACCACGAAGTGACAGTGCAATAACATGAGTCAAACAGGGCTGATCAGAGAAAGAAGCCACCTTCTCAGTACTGAAAATCAGATAGGTGATGGAGATTAGGCCAAAAAAACCACTAAGAACAAAGAAAAAATTGTATTTGATGTGCCAGAGAAGTTGCAGCAGAAAGGACAGAAAGAGAGGTCAAAGCTATGCTTTAGAAAAACGCATTTTACAGCACTAGTCTAGATGGATATAAATGGTTCAAAGCTAAAGAAACCTAACACTGTACCCAAAATGCTGTCCAAGTTCTGCATGACCTATACTAAGGCACAAACCTTTGGCACACGATAGCAATTCCTTCTTCTATCCAGAATCACTTCAGAGATGGAAACGTCCCCTTTAACACTTCCATTACCACAGATATTCCATGTCAACAGCGGAAGTATAATCTTAAATAAAAATAGAAATGTCCCTTGTCACTTGAAATACTTGGACAGTGGTGCTTTCAGTTGGAGAAGTCTTGTGACATAAAGGGACCTGTGAACACTCAAACAAAAAAGACTATGTAGCAGACAAGTGAATGAGGATATTGATAGCGTTGTTATCACCACAGTGAAGTGATTTAGAAGGCATGAATTTAATGTACCAGCTGTTCCATTTACTTTTCCTGCTTTCAACACAGCGCACATAAGTGAGGACACTAGGGAGCTGTCTTCTCCTGCCCAGAACAGTAACATGTCCTGATCTATGAACAAGAGAAAACAAGAACTCTGAAGACACTGAGCTAGCTTGGGTTTCCTCTAGTGACTGAGCCTCCCTTAAACTCACAGCTCTTCAGCAAAGGACATCTTCAGCAAAATGAGCACTTGCTTCAAGTGCTCAGTATATTTCCAGGCTCACACAAAAGAGCCTTAGTACAAGCAGGAATCAGGACTGTAAGTGCAAAACACTTTACTTGGTAGTATTTCTTATTTTCAGTGAACAGCAATGATGAACCATATTACCCTGCGCACATTCAGCACAGGAAACATTTTCCAAATGGCCAAACAGCTGCCAAAAGGAAGTAACATCATTCCCCATTTTGAATCCAGACAATATATATGGTCTGTCTTTTACATCTGCAGAAGTAGATCATTGGCCTTATCAAATCAGGTTTATTGCTTTGGGGTTTTTTTTTGTACTTCGGGCAAGAACTATTGATTTTAATTTATGAGTTAAGGATGAAATTCAAGTTTGTCCTGCAGTCACAGCTGTGCTGCAGCTGGTATCAGGATGCACACTTAGGCATTAGTTCCCTGGGTGGTCCCAGAACTAGTCTCTGCAGAGGTGACACAAGGGACTGAACCAAGAAATGGTGATCAAACTTGCTGCAAGCCTCATAGCAAAACCTTTGCCTAATTTCTGCAGGAGAAGTCCAGGTGGGAATTTCAGGCAGTCCTAGAGATTTAGTGTTAGCATCTAGAATGGAGAATCTGGCCCAGGCTGAGGACTTCTCCAGGCAGTTTCTGCTGTATAATTAACAAAAGAGTATACAGATATTTGTAAATAGTCAATAGAAACCATTCCTGTAAGTGCAGAAGGGATCATGTAGTGCATTCATTTGTACATAACCAAGACAGAATTTTTAAGGACTTTGCTATAATGTGTAGTGCAGAGTCACGCCTGTAATGGAGTGGTCACACAGACCTCATAGCAGTCTACAGCATCCTCACAAGGGGAAGTGGAAGGGCAAGCACCGATCTCTGCTCTCTGGTGACCAGCAATAGGACCAGAGGGAACAACATGAAGTCATGTCAGGGGTGGTTTAGATTGGATATTATAAAAAGTTTCTTCACTCAGAGGGTGGCTGGGCACTGGAACAGGCTCCCCAGGGAAGTGGCCACAGCACCAAGCCTGACAGAGCTCAAGAAATATCTGGACAATGCTCTCAGGCACATGATGTGATTCTTGGCAGTGTCCTCTGCAGTGCCAGGAGTTGGTTTTCAATGATCCTTGTGGGCACCTTCCAACTCAGGATATTCTGTGATTCTGTGTAGGACCCCAGACCCGCATAGTTGCATGAGCAGAGCAGAAGGAAGGTTCAAGGAATCTCACTCTGTCTGGCTGAAGATTGCCATTGCAAGGACACTCTCAGCAGAGACTCCCATCACCATCTAGGCAGTGACTGGCCTTCCTGTTCAACAGATTTGACTTCTTGGGTGAGGGTTACCCTGTGCAAAGATCTCAGTAAATTAATTTAGCAAATGCTTTGTCCATGGATGATGGTGTAACAACTTAATCTTTCTGGTTGTGTCCCCTCTCATCCTGGCAGCTCCAGTGATTCACAGGAAGGACTGCTCTCCCTGGCCTTCTGCTTTGCACAGCCCGGCTCTCTACAATACACCTCTGAAACAGGCAAAAATTATCTGATATCTTTTTTTTTTTTTATACACCTTTAGTAATTTCTACTCTTAATTCCTTTGTATGTACACAAAGTGCCCCACCCAATCAAGTCACTGGCCCTAAACTCACAACAATAGCCATAGAAAGACATACATAGCCTGAAACTGAAGTTTTAGCTCTAGTTCTGTGGTTTGGACAAAGATAATTATTGCTTTCACTGATATTTGATGAAAGTGTTTATCTACCTGTTGTTTTCATCCTTAATGAAAAGGTACAGGACTATTAAGCAAGTTTCACCCAGTTCCATCACAACAATTCAATGAAAAGTCCAATAGAGCACTTCTTGGCCAAAGTCCAACTAACATTATGCTGGTTTACATCACTGCATTATTCTAACTGACAAAGGATAATGCATCAAGTTTAAAAATTAGTGAGTAATCCTGAATTTCTTTGGCAGCTTTAACCAGAATACACCAAAGGTGTTTGTTGTAAACATTAGGATCACTATGGATTGTTACTCAAGTTAGATACAGATTAATTCATCGACTCTATTGTATAGAATATGGTTGTCCAAAGCAGTATTTTAGCTAAACTATAGCAGTAAGAGCTGGTTTGACTGTGAAATTTGCTTGTAAAGCAACAAGGTAAGAGGAATTCTTTTCTGAAGTTGTCTGTGTACGGGAGGACTAGGTTCACGGCACTCGTCTTTGCAGCAATATTAAAGGCTCCCTGTCCAAAATCTATCCTTCTCCAATGCTCCCACTAGCACTCAGAGTCTGAAGAACATAAAGCTTCCCAGAAATGTCTGTTTGACATCACACTTGCTAATTACAGCAGCAGTTTCACAGTTAATAGCTGTATGTCTGTTGTCCTGGCAGCTCTCATTGGTAGCAGTGATTCCGGTTTCGTGTTACACTGTCCAGCACAAGAAATCATCAACTCTTAAACGCTAGTGTCATTAAAACAAACCAAAACAAAACCAATAACAAAAACAAACAAGCAAACAAAACAGTAAAAACAACCCACAAGTTTTCTAATGCTAAGTCTTAAAGCACAAGTATATGAAAACACAGTACACAAACATGATAAAGTAGCACAGAAATGCCACATTGGTGGCTGAATTCCTTCTGAGATGAGGTTCATAAAACCTTTATTTACCATCTGATATAAAAATTACAGGCTTGATTTTTCTCTTAGAATCCACTGTCTAATTTAAAATCTATTTCTCATTGTGTTATTTTGCATTTTAGAGAGTAGTCACACAAAAATAAAATTGTCAGTTAATAAGATGCTAAATAACCTTTTTCTGATATCCCTAGACAGCATATGTATCTTATCTTCCTGAGCACTATGCATCTATTATAGAAGGTAAAAATCCATATACTTCCAGAAGATCCATTCCTATGTCAGTGTAAAGTTGCAAACACCTCAAAAAAGAAAAGTAAAAAGAATTGAGATCTGGTAGAAATGAAGGAACCCAAAAAGATCTTAAGCTCTGTCCCATGAAAAAGACAAAACTATATCAGCACAATTGCCACCACCACCCACATACTAAGGGAGTGTACATACTTTTGTAACAATGCCACTGATCACTAGAACAGCCAGTTGACCAACAATACTGTAATTAATAACAGATGATCACACAAAACAACTATCACAAACAAACAAAAACTCCAGGGTGCTTGATACATGTAGCTTAAAAAGAAGTTTTAGAATAACTGCTAACATGCCACGATTTGTTTACCATTGAATTTTAACCATTAAAAGATACCAAGTACTAAGCCAAAAAAAAATCTAAGAAAAGAGTTATCTGGTTTTTCTTATTACATTTCTGTAGGAAGTAATTTTCCCACCTTGAAAAGCTAGTTGATTTTTTAAATCAAAATTTATGCATTCTGCAATGTGATAAAACTGGGATCTTTCACAGGGTTTAATGAAAACAAAAATATCTGCCTAAATAGCAGGTTACAAAGGAATTCACACTGGATTTAAATTAGCAGCAAATTCAAAACATGAACTTTCTTCAATTTCTCATATTTTCCCCAAGGGTCCTATCTTCACTGGACCATGCTCTGTTCTATTGTCTTTATGTTACTGTCATCTCTGGTTTGGACCAGAAATTTCATCCTGGAAACAAGCACCTTTTCTCCCAAAATCACATCTACATATTGGTCTATTCCCACACACAGAGGGGAAAAAATGAGAAAGAATATCAACTTTATTGATTTCACATTGCAAGGCATTTTCCTCAGAAAAGTCTGACTAGTTCCTAGAATTAGTTCACAGCAGGTGATAAAATAGCGTCATCACCATTAACTCAGGGTCTTCCTCTGGGCTTAGCAAGCAGCCTGGCAGAAGTACACGCTTTTATAACTAAGCTATAAATCATCAAGGCAGGCAGCTTAGTAATTGTTTACAGCTGGTCATGGAAATTAGCTATTGCTCTGAAGAAACAGCAATTTTTCCTTAGTAGAGAAACAAGGAAAATGGATTTTTTTCCCTACACATAAGACACACGATGTGACCCTCTGTGACTTTACAACAGTATCATATTGGCCTAACTGTTTATGTCAGCTAGCTGACAAGGATATCAAACTGGTGTGCTCAAATAAGGAATGGCCCTGATGGAAAAATCTACCCTGAGTATGGGGAAGATTATTGATTTGATAATAAAAAATCAGCAAGCCAAACAGTGGCATGCAGTAGGTAAGAGAGCTGATGTAGGCTCTACCTTCACCCCATCACTGGTGTCCAACTAGAAATCATATAATTATTTAATACAATCAGATTTTACTAAGGATATAGAGGTAGAAGGAGGGAAAGGAGGGCCTCTTTCCCTTTATGTACCAGGGCACAGTGTCTTCTTGTCGCTGATGGTCACTTCCAGTCCAAAGTATTGGTATTGTCATTCTAGCCATTGTAACGGAGGATGACAGCACAGTAATGAGCTTGAAGCACAGGCAACCTTGCCTATGGTGCAATTCAAAGCATCACTCAGGCCCTGACAGCCAGATGTCTTCCTGATCTTCCTCATCTTCCTATTTCTCCAGCCCAGGGGCATGCATCTCCTCTTCAAAGGTGCTTTCCACACCTTTATGTTTATTTCAAGAGAATGTTCAGAAATGTTGGTCTGGGAAGGGGTCCCAATCAGACATGCCTGAGTGTGTATCCTTGTAGTCCATTTCTCAGTTCTCACACTCCTTCACTGCATGGGAAGTACAAAATGAACAGCTCTCATGAGCCAGACTACAAACTTTAAGGAGCTCATCAGCCACTCTCCCAACTCTTACCTTTCTTTCCAAATAGAGGTCAATGTCCTGTGCTAAAAGTTCCCTTTGTTTGCAATGCAGTGTTATTTAAGTAAGAGAGAGAGCACAGAGGCATATCTGCACTATGAATGCATGTTGGAAAAGAAAAGGGTATGAGATCAACTCACTGAAAATGCAAAGATTCCCAATCTTTAGTAGGAAGTATTGCTAGTACAAAGAAAATTTAAATTGGTAAGGCTCAGAAGCTCTAGATAAGTTGTTGAATAAATGATGTGAAAGCCAGTCTCTCTTGCTCATTGTGTCCCTGCATGGTGGATCCTTTCCTCACCCTTCCTCTGTGCTCCATCATTTTTCGGTGTTCTTTTACCTTGAATAACAGTCACACCATCCTCTTGTTGTACCTAAGAAAATTTTCTCTTCACAATCCACTTGGCCCAGAAGGTTACCCCTTCTCCTGAAGGGTTTCCACTGCTCTAGCCAGGTTAGGGCAAACAGATAAAAGAAAACCCCACCAATGGAGACGGCACCATCTTTATCAGAGCATCCAGAACACAGTACCTGCACAGCAGGCTTCAAAACAGCACATGAAAAAGCTACTGCAAACCTTCTGCCTAAAGACACCTTCATGTAATTTTAAAACACTGTAGATACATCAGTGGCAGCTGAAGGACCACTTTCCTGGGTTCAGTGCAGAAGCTGAGATAATTGTATATTTTACACAAAGATGAAGCTCAGATAAGTTCCCCACTTGCAGTGATTTAGAAGTCATTAAAAATTACACCAATGGAAACCACTTCGATCTGAATGTTCAGGCTTGTCATATACAAAATAATTTGGTAAAACCTTGCATTTAGGGAAAGTTATCTAAATCACATAACTTGGTGGTAGTTTGTGCTACATATGCAGGAATTACTGCTTCTCAGCTGACCTGTAGTAACTTGTTTAGATCATGGTAACCTGATCACACATCAAGGTCTCTACACAGCATAAGAAATATGCAAAGGCTTGTAATCCATTCTGGTATAAACGTGAGGAAAAACTGCAGAAGTCACTTATACAAACATTCAGGAGTTGTACTGAAATTTTACTGACTCTCCCATTGTTCTCCAAGCAGAAGCCTTGCAAGGACTACATCAGGATGAAATTAGGAATTTGGAATTCATACAGTGAGCTTCTCAGGGAAAAAAATGAGATGACGAAAGGGATGGATAAGATCCAGTGCTATTAGACAGTAAAATAGGATCTGCAAACATATAGCTCTGTAAAATAAACATGAAGAGTGTCTGCAAATATGTGTAGCCAAATTAGACCCATTGGCTAAGCGTTGGAGGAAATTTACTACAAATAAATTATTCTTTTAGAAGACACGCTTTAATAAACATATATTTACAATGAGTTCAAAATTCAGTTACACAAGAAAAAAAAATAAAAAAAACCAAACCCACTACTATTCACTCAGGCAGGCTCTACAGAGCTGAAAAGATGTCCATTTTGAAAACTATCTGAATTTTGTCAGTGTAAGCAGTGTGCTGTGTCCTAGAACAGATCCTATTGCTCCTCAGTTCCTACTGCTTTCCAGATGTTCCCCTGACTGCTCCTTCTGGCAAGCTCCACGACAACATTCACTCTCTGCACACTGTCTTGTGTGCAGCACTGTAAGCATCACCCCAGGTACCCCTTCATGCTGCTCCCTGCCCAGCTCAGCCTGATGACCCAGCTGGTGGGCCAGTGGGCTCTAAGCTCAGCTTATCTGGGGAAAACTCTATAGGCAGGTGGCTTAGGTGAAGGCAATACTGTGTTAGTAGAATAATATTGCTCCTTATAAATAGCCTGGTAGGTAATTCAGACTTGTTTGGGGTATTTATGTGTGACACTGCCTGAGGTGTCACAGCACACCTCAGGATGCAGGTCCATCCTCATCTTTAGTGAGCTCTCTACCTGAACGAGTCTGAATGAAGGTGCTAATGTCCAAGCAGAGAAGCTGACACATAGGTGTGAAAATGTGGCCACCACTGAAGTTGATTTTTTTCTTCAGCTCTGAAGTAAAAGTGAAAACATCTACTTGTGGCTGGTTGGAAACTACTTACAGCCAAATTATCAGGATAGAATGTACATATTTTAACAGCAAGGATAACTAACACCTGGTACGACTGGTTACTGGTGAATCCATCCCATGTGTAACTTTTTAAAATCTAGTTATTTTGTGAAGGACAGGCAAGAATTCAAAGGAGAATTCATTCAAAATGGACTTGAACCCTACTGTCCTCGCTGGTCCTTGTGGGCCCTCCTGGCCATCAAATGCAAGAAGTTGATCAACATATTAATGGCAGAAGCTTCAAGATTGTGGCTTGAATGTGATGTCAGAAGAGCAGGAATACAGTTTAGAAAAGGATAATGTGAAGTTTTCCAGGCACTCCCAGTAGAAAGGCAGGTGGGTTCAGGCTGGCTGCTGACAGGGGGAGTGGCATGCAGAAATACTTCTTTGACTCTCAAAATTCCACCCAAAAGTTCAAGTCTTTAATCCAGTCCTTCCAGCTGCTCACATCACTCTGGCGTTTGAGATAAAGTTTTTGCTTTTCTAGGGATGTTACAAAGTAGCCCTTCCCCCTCTCACTGTTTTTTTTTTAATTTAAAGTTCCATTTCGAGATTTTGTTTTCTCCAGGACAATCAACTGCTCTATCTGGCTGCACCATTTGACTAGACTTCAAAATAAATTATACTCAGCTGAAAATGACTTCCAGGCTCTCCAAGAATCAGGTAGATCCAGTGCATTCAGGGGACTCTGGCTAGGACTGAGTCAGCAGAAGCACCCGCATGTCTTCCTGGAGGGAGCGCAGCTGCAAAGCAGAACACAAAAACAAAAACACCAACAATAAGAGCTTCCATGCCAGCCAGCTGAGTAATAGGAACATTTCCACAGCACACAGGACACTCTGCTCTTATTCTCAGTGTCCAAGAAACGTGCTATTCAACAGGTCTCCATAATTACCATGTAATACCTTTACTGCTTGGTGTGGTTTTAAAGACAAAATAGTAGTTTTGTGCTGTTAAAGTAAAAAATAGGTCCCTAAAAGTGTGGGAAAACGGTATCTTTTTCTCTAATATGCAAAGACCCTGGAAGTCAACCTCTGAAAGTTACAAGCAGTTCCTTTTTCAGTTGTTTAGCTCAGTTATGAGTCTTTAAGGAGCTTCTCAGTCCCTGAGGGGAGTCATGTAATGAAGAATAACACAAATGAACAGCATTTTGTCTTGATGCCTTGAGTGTAGAAAGCCTAGATGAAACTTCTCTTTTTTCACCCCTGAGGCCTGCCACTCTTGCCAGCTGAAGTATTGTTTCCAGACTTGCCACAGGACAGCTCCTGTCCCTGGAGGCTTCAAATCAAACCTGGAAGTCCCTCAAAACTGAATCTATACTGGAGTGTGAATGGCCTGATTTTTTTGACAAAGTCTCAACCTTGTTTCTTTGTCCCCACTTTTTTTTGCTGGGGACATCTTGCTGCCCCTTTTCTTTTCTTGAGCAGTTTTGGGGAAAATGTGTATGCTCAGCTGTTTGTTTCTTTCCAGAAGCACAGTAACTCCATTAATGCATCCGCCTGTCCTGCCTCCCTCTTGATCTTCACAAAGCTGGCCAGACAGCCAATTCCCAAGTACACAGAGTCGCCTGGTACCACCACATAGGCCAGTACTTCATTCTCCAATGACAGTAGTCAGTAAATGCTCATATAAATCCAATTATTTTTCCTCTAAAACATCTGAAAGTCCAATGACCTATTCACGAGACTAAAATTTCATATATATTTCAGTATTTATCCCATGAGAAAAAATTCCTGTCATAATTCCTGTAATTCCCAGTGAAGCTCATCAGTAAGTCGATGAAATTCATGAAAAAATACACAGTAAAATCACTGGACTGACCAGGCTGTCAACTTTTTCTGCCTATATAAAAGAGGTTTCTGTGTCTGTCTCCTCACAAAAGCAGTTTGGTTTATCTAATTTCATGAAGTACAGTGTAAAGCCACTACAATGATGAGAATAAAACCAGTAGATCCAGAAAACATAGGACTGCAAGTGTTTTGACTACCCTGTGTATTGCTAAAAACAAAGCAACTTCTGAAAGCATCAATTATTTTATTGTGTCATTTGCAAAACTATTATTTATTGACTGTCATAGGATTATCTGCTAATCTGCATATTCTTTGCAGTAGAACTGAAAATATTTAAAAATAAATGTATGTGGATTAAATTCCTCTGTGAGGTATTTCAATAAGAATATTGAAATACTTACTGTTCGAACTATATTCTTTAGGTTGTTAGCAGAACAACAACACATATTCCAGCCCCAGTGAGCTAAAATCCAGTGTCCCTAAAATCCATTGATGTCCCTAAAATCCACTGATATCCCTGTGTGTTCTTCAGTCACAGCGAAAGAACTGTACAACTTGGTTCTAGAAATGAAACAAGTTAGCCGGCTGCATAAGTTTGAAGTGCATGAGAAAAAACAAGACTGCAGCACAAATGTTTGTTCAGCTCCCATGGTTATTAAAAACATTGACCTAAAAATGAGGCGTTTGCACTGGAAACAGCAGCCAAACCCCACAAAGGAGCAGAGCATATGCAGCGGTCAGACTGCGCATTGCTCTCTGCGAGGTCATCGCTGCAGGATGGGGGAGCCAACATCTGTGATGCAAGATAGACCCCTTGAAGCGCAAATAGCTTTGGCATATTTTAGGAAGAGAGAGACATCTCCTGGACGAACTGTAAATTTGCTACTCATTCCTCTGTGTGTTTAATAACATATGAAAAAAGTTAGAATTATCTGAAATATAGTTATATACTACCTAGGAGGAGTTCTCCTGGTTCCATGTTTTATCATTTCAAATTGATTTGAAAGTACAGTGTATTTGATATCAGGGGGAAAATAATGCTGTGTGTACAAAGAAAAGAAAAATGAGTTTTAGGATCACTTATGGATCTGTGGAAGGAAACACTAGGGCCATACCCTCTCTGAATTACCTTGTCTCATGCCAGCATTACTGCAGATCATGAGAGTAATATTAGTGTTGGGTCTGGAGACAACCAAGGAGCAACAGTGAGAAGTTACACAGGTGCATGTGGCAATTACTGCAGCATTTCTAGAGATTTACTTTGGAAAAAAAATGAACAGGCAAAGACAAGGGGACAATGAGTGCAGCAAAGTCCTTGCTGATCAGTTGTGAATGTCAAGGATTTGCACCCAGATCCCTCCCACCAGGGTTTAGACAGAATCAATTTGCTGCACTTTAAGGACCCTCAAAATTCAATCTATCATTGTAGGCAAGGGAGACAGAGAGGCAAGTCAGCCTACCTATGTACTGATTTCTGCCCAAGATGCACCAGTGTGTTCAGTCATCCTCCAGTGACACCATCTTGCTTTCACTAGGGCCGTAGCCTTGGAATCCTCTCTCTGCATTAAGTTACTTGGCTAAGTATCTAAATCAAAGTGTGATATAAATCAGCTTTTGCTGTCAGTCCCGAAACAAAAGCACAAAAATGCAGTCGCAGGAACAGCTGCAGACAGAAAGTTAGTGCATCTTTCTTTGAGGTTTAGGTTGATTATGATGTTTATTTATACTCCCTAAAGCCAATGACTAGATAAAAACACATTAAGACTAATGCAGTGGTATTCATACAACTTACCAGACCTGAGTGAATCTGGATTGTGGATGAAACTGTTTGCAATGAGTTCAGAATACTATTGTGGGAATAATTTATTAAGTAATAGCTTATTTTTCCAAGTGCTTTCAAATTCATGTGCACTTCCAGACTGCTTTGAAAAGTTCTGTCCCTCATCAAAGTTGCAATCAGGCTTCATGGCCTTGATTTGTTACAATTTTTTTCAATGAGTTTCCAAGATACATCATCCTCAATGAATGGGATCTCAGTTTTCTACTTGCGGTTCAAATCTCTCCAGTTTTGTCACACACTGTGCTTTGATCTTGGCACTCACTGCCACTCTCAAAAAAATACTTAAAAAGGCACAAATGTGTTGGTTGCATAAGACAATTTTCTACTACCTCTTGACACACACTGACGTGGCAGAATCAAGGTAGTTTGTGTGCAGATTGGTCTCAGGGTGGTGTGTTGCAGCCCCTGAAAATGATATTCATGTATTGACAGTGCAATTCCTACTCTGCCTGTATCAGCATCCTTGAAAATTCTTCTCATGGATACACCTAAGGTGGTACATCCAAGCAAGAGACTTTGGCCAGATCCTGCTGCCTGGTTGTGACCCAGACTCCTGAAAAAACATTTCTTCCAGCCTTATATGCAAAACCAGGCTTCAGCATAGCCAGGTTATGCTGGGGAACAGAGATGAGACACACGGTCCTCCTAAGAAGCTTTTGGTCCAACTGATTCTGCTGCCTTTCTGACATTAGTGAACACATAACTGGGATTTAGCTTAATTTTACAGGATCACAGAATCACAGAATGGTTGAGGTTGGAAGGGACTTCTTGGAGTTCATCAAGTCTAACCCCTTGCTCAGGCCGTGCCGTCTAAAACAGGTTGCACAGGACCATGTCCAGATGGCTTTTGAGACTCTCTGAGGAGGGACAGTCCACGAGTTCAATTTATTGCTTTTGAAGTGAGAGGTTATGTTAACAAGGATTATGTTCATGTTTATGAACTCAGGAACATCTGCACCAGCATAGCTGAGCAGGCAGCTAATTGGAACAGGGAGAGAAAGAGTGTAAAGGATTGTGTAGCCAGTGGGCAGGAACTTTTAAAGTCAGCTTTGTCTCTGGGGTGTTATTCAACTACACCATGAGTCTGAATGGGAGTCAAGTTCCTGAAAACAACAAATACACACCCTATTCAGGTATAGAGGTGGAGATATGCAGAGAAGAATGCCTTGGAGTCTACAGCATGCATTCAGCTTGTTGGTACTGCAAACTGCGGCCTTGAAGTATTTCTAGAGATAAGACAGATGGGGGCATCTTGGAAGGGAGAGAACAAACCTCAGAAAAGACTATCCTTCAGACACAGTGGCTGGAATGAGCAAGCACCAAGAAACCTCTCCTCAGTATGCCTTAGCTCTTCTTCCCCCATCAATCTCCCTCAAAGCCCTCCTGAAAGAAGAGGACTTGGAAAGAGAAAGAAAAAGGGAACAGCACCAAGTCCTAGCCCTTCCCCCCTTTGTTGCTCGTTCTACCAAAAAGACTAGCTTCCCTTTTTAGCCTCTGTCATGTAAAACAAGAAGCAAGGACTCCTCCTATGAATAACAGTAAATTCTTTTGATCCCTCATCCCCATACAATTCTTGCAGCTTTCCAGTATCCCCTTTCAATGCAATTGACATCTTTTTCATACCAAGAGTAAGGTAGATGTATCTTTGGTGCACAGAGATACTAGTAGGTTTACATATAATTTACTGTGAGAAAAACCCAAAATACTGATTCTGAGAGTGGCAAAGCTGAGGCCATACAAGCAGGGCAATTGTACTGTAACTCTACCTTTTCCTTTTTTTTTTCATGAGCTTGACATCATCATGAGGCAGAAAATGAGAAAGTACAAGGCCAGTGTAACTCCTGGCAAAGAGATATAGCAGTTAATGAGTCTAGAAGAGAGCTGGATCATCAGGCTTGAGTTCTGATAAATTTTCCAGGCCTGACCTTTCTTCTACCATGCACAGGTTGACCACTGGCTTGCCAAATATATTTGGTCTTCATGGATATTACTTTATTGCTAGACAATGTGCCATGGGTTAGTCCAGCAGACAGTGAGGGACAGTTCTTTGTGGACACAAGCAATATATTTATCCTACAGGAGAGAGAGGGTCAACCTACTACCAGAGTTTCTTGCTTTCTACTTCAGCACACTTCCAACCCTTCCCAAAGCCAAGATGAATTTTTCTGAAGTGCTCTTTTTCCTCTGATTTTAGAGCTCCCCATTCCAATAGTTCTTGCACAAATCTTAGTGGACCATTCTTGTTGCTGTTTTTTATCAATCAACAGAGAAAAATAAAGGTACCAGGTACTGCTCATTTCTCATTCCTCTCCCCAGGACTTTAGATCTGTTCCATAGTAACAGTCCTAATAGCACTTTTGCTATCTGCATTAATTGTCAGTTTGGGGTTTTTTTGCTAGAAGAATAGAAGTGTGAAGGATATCGCAGTGATGCATGTGGTTGGCTTTCTTGCATAACCATTTATCATTTGTACTTTATGACCTTTTGATTAATGTTTTATTCTACTTGGCTTGTAAGAAGTTGCAGTGGTTTCCAGATTTCATGTCTCTATGAGCCATTAAATGTCATACTGGCTTTCCACTTCTCTGCCTGATAATGATGGATTATGGTAGCAAAGCCTCACAGTGAATTAGTGCATTGGCCATATTGACTCATAATTCTTAACGGGCCTGTAAATGGAACAATCTTGTTTTTCAAGACTTTATAAGTGACAGGACACTTTTAAACATTATATAGTCTATGAGATAGTATGCATGTAAGTTTGATAAAGCCATTATATTGAACTACAATATTTTCCAGAACTCCTGGTTGGTTCTGAATAGTCAAATCATTTTCTTCTCTCTGAGAACATACAATAAAAACTCATGTTCTCAAGAACTTGCCAGTGATTTCAGAGTCAGTCCTTAATAGCAGAGGAGCCGTTGCTTTCAGTGGTCAAGAAGGACATTTCGTACTGCACAGGTTGGAGAGCAGCAAGCAAATCTCTTTCCTCAAAGTGCTGCCAGATCTCATTCAGATGTGATGGAAGTTTGGTCATCTGGAAGCCACAGTCTTGACCACCTATGAACAATAATGGTATCATAACATATTGCTGCAAGGAAATACATTAATCTCAGTGTGTGGCTGTGACCCCATTCATTCATTTGTGTCTGCTTACTGGACTTTCTAGTTTTCTGTACAGTACAGCCCAACTCTGCACACTGAGCACCACACTAAGTAGACAGGTAAGGCATTACCAATATATTGCACACTGAGCACCACACTAAGTAGACAGGTAAGGCATTACCAATATATTGCACACTGAGCACCACACTAAGTAGACTGGTAAGACATTACCAATACATGGGTATTTTAATCCATTTCCCACGCAAGCTTCTTGGTCCAAGTGTCCTCTTGGAGAGTAGGTAGACTGCTAATTATCTTTAAATTCAGAGTTTTGATTTTCCCACTAGCTTTCTCATGAATACTCATTCTACATACAACTAGACCCATTAATCTTTAGATTTGGCCAGACAAGTGCAACAGCAGGTCCACTAAGCCAAGCTTGCTACCACCAGCCAGTGAGAGAGGGGTTGTGTGGGATGGAGGCTGTTTTTGCAGGCATAGGCAGGTGATACTCCAGAGGCACTGCCGTCATTTCTGTCATCCACCCAACAGCAGCAGAACAGCAACAGCTATTAGACCCTCATGTCTCCCTGGCAGGAGGGGCTGGGCCCAGTCTCTCATCCTTGTTAAGTTCAGGAGTCTGAAGTCAGCTTCATTCTCCCCAAAGACAAGCCTTGACTCATTATGTATAATTGAAACCATTCTAAGGGCTATAGAGTTGCAATAAGAAGTAACATGAAATATTTTACCAGTCACACTGAATATGCTTCTCTAGAGTGATCCCCCCAGTAATTTTGCAATGGTGTTTGCTCTAACTGAGCTGATTCTTGGGGACAGGTTGTTCCCAAGTGTTGGACATTTGGTTCATTAATTTAATTTCATGAAAAATATGTCATATCACATGTCATAGAAAGAGAAAATAGCTTTCAAATCTACTTTTGAGCCCATTGGTTAACTGAGGAAATACTTTGTGGAAAAGTATTTCATGAGACCCAGTACTTTCCCTCTAGAACCAGCAAAATCCCATCAGAGCTGATGTCACTGAACTGGTAAAGGACATGTTCAATCATCACTGAAGCCTTCCTATCCCTGGGTAAATCTCACAGCAGTTTCTTTAATCCTGCTTCATTGCAGTGAAATCTCTTTTCCAGGCAGCACTTTATTTCTAATGGTTCTTTGCTTGGTGTTAGATACAAAGGATAAAGAACAGTAGACACCATGAAGGAATACTGCCAAAATCCTGTTCTGACCAAGCATGATCTGAGGATTTGTCAGGTTTTCTGGTACATGTTAACTACTTCTATTCATTGCAAATTCAGAGAAACGAAAATAGCATTTTTCTACTTATAATAGGCTCTCAGGGGACAGTGAAGAGCAGTGTCCATATCTGTGTGTCTGTCAGAGGGTCTCCATAGTGCCTCTCCAATGTCAGTGTCAACTGGCTATTTCACAGCTCGTGCAACTGCCCAATTGTGGGCTCATATTTCCCCACCTACTGTGACACAGGCAATTTTGAATTTCAGGCACAATGTATCAAGAGTTTATTTCTGAAGTTGAAAAGTCTTAGTTATTTCTTATAACTTTACAGCAGTTTCTGGATATTTTTAGCAAAACATAAATAAAACCATGAGATGAAATACAGAAGAACAAATGTGATAGAAAGAAAAAGAAAAATTATCACAACCTTGAATCTGATACATAGAAACAATGCCAGAAAATGCTTAATACATCACCAGGAGAAGGAAATAAGAAGATATTTCTTTATGTGTTTGACATGTTTCCATATTTGTGTCTATGTTTCTGTGCTGTATGTAAAGGGATCCATGATGCCCAAGTCATGGAAGAACCAAGAGTACAGTAGTCACAAAAACATGCACTAAGAATCATATTGCAGAGTCATATTTGTTTCTATACTGTGCTCCCCAGAACTCCAGGCTTTTGACTGGCATTCTAGTTCAATTGAGTGCTATATCTACACTTGGTCAAAGCAAATAAATCAAGCTGGGCCCAAGCTGCCTGTATAGAACCATCCAGAAGTCTCTTGAAGGTGTTCCCTTGTGGTCCTTTTCTGCTCTGGCTGTGTGCCAGGGTATAAAGTATTACTGGGCAGATCACCTGCACTTCATGACATGGCACCTGAATACATACCTCCTGCAGACCACACCTGACCCTGCACAAAGCCAATTTATGACTTTTCATCTGCAGAAAACTGAGCCAAAGACTGGACAAACTGTCGGTTAGTAATCATATCTTAACTGTATGACAAAATGCAATTACATTTTCTCTATTGATAGCTGCCAGAGACAGAGATTGAGCTATTTAGAGGGTTTAGGTTTCAAAAATGTTGGCACTCGATAATAACGATCTTATTGCTTACTTTCATATGTTTGCTTCTGCCGATAAAAAAGTCAAAAAATAACTTTGAACTCCCATCAGCCTGCCTTCTTCAAGAATATTGAATATAAAGAAGCACATACTAAATCTCAGAGGTAATGTAGCTCTAGCCCAGGTCCTAATCTCTTGAAGAATCAAATAGTTTTGAGATGAGAAATGCCACTTTCTAACTGAGCATGAAACTGCAGGTTTGACTCCTTCATAAAATGTGACTATCCAGGTGTGTCAACATTTTCCCTCTGCCTGAGGCAGGACCAATGAATTCACAGTATCACAGCTGCTCGACTCACTTGCCTAGACAATAATATGTGTCATAATCTGATTTAGTTGACGTTCACAGTCACATTTCTGTTTCACCGCTTTGAACAGGCAACAGGATACCTTTGAATAGAATTTATGATTTGTAGTAATACAACTTTGCAGTTATTTGGGCAATTTTAATACACAGTGTCAACAAAATTCTGTTGGGTGCAGGACAGAAAAATAAATTTCTTTTTTTCTCAAAGTTTTAACTATATGAAAAGAATCTTTCATGGGAGTTTCTAAGGTGTCTGTCACTATGGTGTGTCAGTATAATTTAGGAATTATAATGTAGGAATGAACTAAACTAAGATTATCTCACAAACTGCCTTCTCATTGACAGTACCAGCATCATCAGACATGACAGACATTTAATATTACCATCAGAGCAGTCTTAACCAAATTTACTAGAAACATTGTAAAATCTCCATCCTGCCATCTGGAGTTTCTCAATAAAAAAGTAGATCTGAGCATGCAATAATTCAATAGGATGAATTTATATCTCATTACAGGTCAAATCTCAGTGTATTTTAGCAGATTTCTTAAAAGGAGGCACTGGTATTAATGTCCACACAGGGAAAGACTTACTCTGGCTATTCATTATAGAAAAAATTTCTTAAGGTTGAACAAAGAATAGAAGACAAGTCTTCCTCCTCTGGGGTGTACACTACTAGGTCAGCATATCAGTGTCAGGCACAACCCAGCATTTTAAAACAGCAAGTCATTCATCTATATCCAATCCCACAATTTAGACCTCAAAGTGCAGGAAAGGCAGTGGACCTACGAATGACAGTCTCATTGAGACACCTAATTCATAATCCAGGGGACAGATAGTCAACCTGTCTCCTGTCTGTTGGTCAGTTAAGATATTTGCTCACCGAGTCTACTGAGACTTCTTCAGACAATTAATTTTTCCAGCTCTGACAGCAGCATAGGCTCTTAGTTGGCACTGGACAATTCTGCTGTGAAAGCAGAACAGATACAATTCAGGGAGATGTTAGTTATGCCAAAAAAATCAGCAGAAAAAAAAAGATGAAAGTATGTTTGGCCACTCCTACACGGATCTTAATGCTTAAGGTTTCTTCAACCAGAAGTCATGCCTAGGCCCCTGGAATCCAACTCTCAAATTTACTGTCAAGATATATGTGACTTTTTTATCCTCCCCATACTTCTACTCAACGTCCAAACTTGGATGCAGATGTGTTTTCATTATGTTGGACTCTTTTTCATTTGTTTTCCAAACTTTGTCTTCTTTTTTGCTTTGAGTTCAGCCAAAATCCACCATAAACTCCACATTATCAGCTGGGGAAAAGTCATGTGGTGTAAATGTGTTGATGGTTCTGGTGACTCTATCATATTACAAATCAATTTGCTGCACACGTGGAGTTGAAAAATTGCAGCATCAAGTCTAAAACCACTACTGTCAAACATATCCTTGAGAGGCACATAAATTTCCTATGCACTTTTACAACATTCTTAGTCACAAAGTTATTCTAAAAAATGGTAAGTACATTTTGCATCGTACATGGCCCTTTGGTAAGATGCTAATTATTTGTCACAAACTCAGCTTTTGGACTTCTGTGCCATTTTTCGTTTACAGCTGCAAGCCTGGTCACAGCAGTGATCCTGCAGCAGTGGGGTTGCGACAGAGAATTTCACTGCAGTCAATTCATTATTTCTTGTTTTCATTCAGTCTCTGTGAGGTACTTACCTATCAACTCCCATTGTTATCTGTACACTGCCTACAAAGGCAAGGAACTCTCTGCTTAGGGATCATCTTTTTATTTTGTATTACTTTGTATTTCTGCACAATGCCTAAATTTTCTCTTGGGCTCAGACTAAGTCCTTCTCATTTTCCCACATTTTAGCTGAGTTCCAGTGTCAGAAACAAACGCATATGGTGCTTTTTCTGTTTCTTTGAGCTTAGGCATGTTCTGAACAAGACATTGTTCATTAGACAGTTTTGTGCCTGGTGTTTCCAGCTGGCTTCCTATCCAAATACAGTCACACATAGGGCTGCTGGGGCTGCAGGATCAGGAAAGGGCAACACACATTTATCCTGGTGCAGCTACAGCGCTAAGTATGAGAGCTAAACAAGCCACATAGGATAGCTGCCACTACCCTCTTCGCTAATACCTGGCACCTCATGAAGGCAATTATCTTTGCTAAAACTGTGCCTTTGTTTCCCTACCATGTTGCTGTAAAGGCACATGAATCTTTTGAAATACCAACAATAAAAATTTCTAGGTCTCTCCTTCTAATCCTGTGATAAATGGGGAACAGGGGGTTATTATGACTGACTTCCAATGAATTGTTGTACCGAAATCCCTTACCTGCTCTAGAAATTCTCTTTCCACCGTGGACAATACTACAAACTGACTGAAGTTTACTTCTCTCTGTTCCTATTTCTTTGCCAAATTTAAGCTGTGTGATATGCATTATGGCCATCTGAGAAATGCTTAGCAATATTATCATATGTTGGCATGACCCCATAGAAAAAACAGAAATATATATTATACTATAGTACTTTATAATTTCCAGCATATTTTTGAGACAAAATATACACCAGTACGTTCATTCATTTTTTTTTTCTTCCTGCACCAACACAGTTAAAACCACCATTGGTTTCTGCAGTAACTCCAGTAGGATATATATAAACTTTCCCCACAACACCAGTGGTGAAACAGTTCTAACAAAATTTAGTTCCCTTTCCAGCCATGTCTATAAAAGTTCTCTATAGGTGGGATTAGCAGTATTGACTCAAGTTCCCCCACTGAAATTTGCCCTTTGTGCTTTGGCATAGACTTGCAATTTCGGCCTAGGTTTGCCAAATCAAGGGGTTGTACTGAGCCTGGTATGGCTAGACTGAAAATCACATGGGAAATTAATGTCTATATTTTTATGAAGAAATTGTGAAACTATGGGCAAAGTTTTTTTTTCCCTTCCTGTTTTGTCAGTTTTTCTGGTGTTACTAAATGAAACAAAACTGCAAAAAGAAGCTTGTATAACTTTCCAAATGAGGGGAAAAAAATCTCAAAGCACAGGATGAATTTGAAACATCTGCAATAATCCAAATGAGCCAGTCACAAACTAAAGTGAAGGCCATAGACAGATTCATACTGTCACACTGTGGCTGCAGAGGACAAAGAAAGCATATCCCCGCAGCTGGCGTTGTGAAGAAACAAGGTCACAGATCTCTGCTCCTACTCTGGTGAGGTCTAGGAAGGGACTTTCCTAACAGTCCATGTCAAACAGGAACCCCCAGCAGGTCCCAGAGCCTGAAATGAAAGCTTAGCACCATGCCTGCACTTTCAGGAATCGCGATAAAGGTGCAGCCTTTTATAAAAGCTCTGCCACAGCTGGGCAGTGTGTTAGCTGCACTCCACACTGGACTCCAAATTTGTTATTCCTGCCGATAGCAGCCGTTCCCAAAGCAGCGGTGGGCAGCATGTGGGAGGTCACTCATTCCTCCCAGGTGGCCCTCAGAGCTGTTTCTGGCACAGTGATGAAGCATCAGCTGATCTTCCAGCTGTGCTACTTCCCACTGATGGAAGGCCAGGTGAGGACTATTTTGGGAGATTCAGAAAACCGTTTGCTAGCTACATTTGTCAGGAGTTTCTAGGGTGTAAATTCCCCTAGAGACACACTTCTTAAAAATGCCACAACTTTACGAGAAGTAATAAAGTCAGAGTAGAACAGACCCCAGCTGCAATAGCACAAGTATAGCACAGCATGGGCTGCAGGCAATAAACACAGGCAAAATGTTTATACCTGTATAGCATTACACTAATACAGTCAATAGGATATATGAATATAAATAAACAGCTGCAGCCATTTGTCCTAAACAAACCGATATTCCACTGAATTATTAGGTGTCCAAGTGCAAAACTAAAGCAGCTACAAGGGCAAGATGAAAGTGATATCAAAAAATAGGTTGGAAGAAGAAGACTAATGGAATGTGGACTTTCTCCTTTCTTTTGTAAATATAGGTGTGTTAGAACAGGAAAAGTGAGAATGGAGCTGTCATATAGGGAGCTCCACTTACTATACGTGAGATGGGAGTGATTTTTTTTTTATAGCAGTATTGCAAAGCAAAAATTTAATTTGTTGGGAAATTACAGGAAATGACTAAAACTTTTCATTCTTTATGAATAATTATGTTTTAGTTCTAACTTCGTGATTTGGAGGAGATTTTACTTTTGGGAGGAATCTCTACAGTTAATGTTCCCACTCTGATTAAAAAAAATTTACAATGAAAAGTAAATAAATAAGTGGAGTCTTGTTTGACTACACATTGACATATCACAGGGAGACTGTTCCCAGTGATTAATGGGTTTTGGCCTGCTGAATAATTCCATTAATCCACTTATCAGCACAACTTGCTGTCACTTTTCTCAGCATTGGTTTCAGACGCATATGCAAACTAATTGCCATATAGAACAACAGGTTATGGTGCACAAACTGAGACTGTCTAACCCAATTTAGAAATTTCCATCTAGTTTTTATATTTGTTTTTTAAAGAAAAATCTCACTGTCATGAAAACCCTCCAGGTCCTACAGAAAATGTATTTAGAGAACTATAAAGAACTTTTAACCCACTTTTCCCACAAGGAAAAAATAAGTTTGAAAACTATTCTGTACCCAATATGAGGAAAACAGGAAATTAAATATTGGCCACAAGACATTTTTCTGAGTTTTATTGAAGTAAGGGTTTTAACAATGTGTTTAACTGTGTAACACATTCAGCAATTGTTAGCATGAAGCTCCTGCTTTTCTGTACAGCATTTACTGCCCCCACTTTAGAAGTCTCCACATCACAAGGGGTGTAAATGTTCTTTTTAAATTTAAATTATGCTTATTAAAACCTTCAGAATTGCCAGCAGAGCCACTGTGGTGAAAACCCTCTTATGTATTTTTCCAAGAAGATTTACAACCTACATTAGACACAGCACTCAGCCATAAAATCAAGAGAAATGTGCAGAGCTGACACACTTCCTCTGTGCAGCAGAAATTAAAATATATATCACATGAATGTTGTCATAGTAACATGTGGGAAACATTAAAAGAAGTCAACATGATGAACAGGTATAATTTATATTTCTCTAAAATCTTACCCCACACACTGCTCATAAATCATCCAGCGTGGGTCTGTATTACAAAGATGTTCAACTTTCCATCCTCTAGTTGTACTGTCACAACCCACAAAATAAGTGCTGGAAAAAATGACTCAATATCAACTGGGTCTTACAATCTGCTCAGTAATAGAGACATACAAACTTAAAAGCAAAACCAAAAAGGCTGATGTCATTTTTACAGTTTCTAAATGGATGCTCTATATTTTGACATCAATAGGATTTACTTGTATGTTTAAAATTAAGCACACACACAGGGTTTGCAGGACTGAAACTTCAAACAGTGCTTTAAGCACATCTGGGGTAATATATTCCCATGCAGGCTTTTGGACCCCTACATATTCCCTACAGCCCATGGTGCACACTAATAGGAATCACTGCAAGTGCTTCTTGACCCAGCATTACAGACCACTGCTACCTACCATTTCAGATGACAACTTCCAGCAAAATCTTTCAGGACAGACTAGTGATCCTAAGCATGTCTGGGTTTGGCTGTGCCTTCTGACAGTGCCATAAATCTGGGTATTCACATGTGTATCTGCAAGGGAGCTCCTGCAAGAGGGGAACACAAAACCTACAGTACTTGGAACCCAGGTGAGCAAATCTTTCCCAAATGGTTCAGCCAAACGAATGGTTTCTTCGGAAAGTCTTGGTCTAATTAGCTGTTTAAGACTTTCCTATTCCATAAAATCCATGTGGTTCACCCACCTGGAAAATTGAAATAAAAAATTAGTCAAAGCACCTGTAGCCTCACCTTATAGGGAGTTTCATGTGGTCCTATAACTTCAACAGCCATCAGTACACTGACAGGATCTGGCTGGGGTCTGTAATGGTCCCAGCTGAAAATTAAAGTCTACTTCCTCTTTTTATGCCCAGAATAATTTAGTTCAATTTAATTTTCATGTATTTTATAGTCTGTATTAACAATAAAATAATTCTGTACAGTCGATTTCCACAAAAACTACTTCCTAGACTATCAAAAGAATAAAAGACTTAAAAATATCCAACCATTATTTCACAGGCTGTAACAGTTCCTAAAAAGCAGTCAAACGCTTGACACACATACAAAAATATTTGCACTGCTTTGTGGAGGATACTTTGCATGTTATTTGATGTGTAATGATAGTTATGTCATTTATTTTTAGTTTTTAAATCACTATGGGACTAAAATAATGACAAAGGAAATAATACCACCGGAGATAGAGGAAAGTACCATAAAAGGTCTTCCTTAAACTGACTGAAGTCTGGCTGTTCAAAGCCAAGCATGAGAATCCAAATTGAACTCAACCCATTTGAGTTAATTTGAGTTCTGCTTTTTCAGAAGCAGAAGGGATGGGGTCAGTGAGAAAGGCACTGGGCCAACCTTCACTGGAGCGAGCGGCTCAGCTATGGACTATCAGCAGTGTAGTGGAGCTGCTGCCCCAGCACTGGACCAAGGACAAGGTGAGGACAACCCAGCCAGTTACAGCATCAGGAGAGGTTGGCAGTGGATTCATACCAGCTTTAACCCAGTGGTATTTGGGGGATTTGCATCCAGCTGTAGAGTGAGCTCACACATGATTTTGCAGGGAAAGGAGACTTGCCTGAATTTTCTTTCAGATGGGAGAAGAGAGGACAATCCTACAAATTTGTCTAAGAGCAACACAAGTTATATTGCTGCTTGCTTGTGGTGCCAGTAGCATTTGGCACATATTGCATCCTGAATGCACAGACACCCCAAAAATCATCCCAGGAGTACCTGAGGGTTCACCTGCTTTGGGTGGAATTTTTAACACTGACCTCAGAAGGGGGAGGAGGTGTCTTGTGCAGAAACCCACAGCGGTCAGATCAAATCTATTTCATCTACTGTCCTTTCTACATAGTGGCCATCAGCGAAGGTTAAGAAGTGTTTAAGGGTATAAGAGTTTAAGAGTGTAAGAGGAAGGTTAGTTATAAAGATACTCCCTATATTGCAGTGATAAATTTTCTGAGTAAAACCTTAATATTCTTTAAGAAGTTTTAGCCTAAGGTTGTTACATTAATTGTGACTGGATATCTTTAGATTACCTGAAAGGCCATAGTCTTATACAATACAAGGACTGTAAGCAGAAGTTAAGGAATATTTTTGAAAAAATCCTGAGCAAAGTATCTCAGACTTGTAAACATAAGCTTAACATAATTGTGGTCTTTTGCAAAAAAACCCTATACTAAAATAATCTGTAAAATAATTTTGTCATTAAATTACTATACTTCTCAGCAGAGAGACCTATGCTTCTATTCACTATATTCTTTTGAAGTTTACAATATAAATTGCTTCTACTGGCTTACTATATTAAAAAAAAAAAAATTAAAGTACCTATAAGCCTTCCTTATGCTTTTCAGTAGCAACTATTAATATGACTTCAATTTGGGGGACAGTATTTCATAAAGGATTCTTTTTGCTTTGGAAGCACACCATTCTGCTGGGGTTTTTTGGTGTTTTTCTTACCGAGTTCTTATGCAAATGCCTCTGAAGAATATGGCACTTCTCAATGTTTTATGCAAAAGTGCAAATTTTTCATGTGCTGCTTGACCTATGTTCTCCAAAAGACACATTTTTTCCTGACAATCCATACTGAAATAAAATTATTTCCTATGAATTTAATTATGCTGAAAGCAATTAACCACAGCCCTTTCATACCTATAAAAAGGAAAATCCTAGAAGACCACATCACATATACATGACGCAAACCATCAAGCCATACTGATTTATATAATCTAAACTGCTTTGCTCTATTTTGAATTCTTGTGTCCATTTCCAACAGTTTTACAGAACTCCTTTGTTTTTTCATCAGAAAGAAACAGAATTCTGAAATCCTAATTTTCATTCAACTGGATATGTTAGGGAAAAAAATGAAATGTTAGGCATCTAATAACTGGGATCTTACCCTTTTTTACAAAGAAACCACAGAGTTTGGAGAATGTCCAACCTTAAAATTAATGACTGAGTGTGATCCATAGAGAAATAACTTTAACCACAATTTGGCTAAACCTTAAAGTCTGCATTTTTATTGGTTTTGGCATCCGGAACTCCATTTCTAACAGATTCACTTCTCTTGAGATAAACAGTGAAAGAAAGGTGGCTAGTCCTAAACTTGAACCTTTAGTGGTTTCCTTGCTTTCTTTTCTGAGTTTTAAATAGCATTAATTACAGTGTAAGCAGAAAAGTCTGACAGCATTTCAGTTTGTATCCAAGATGTGAGTCCTAGTGCAAAGAAGAAATTACATTCAAATGGGACTTGTTCCAACACTGACAACAGCTTTGGAATCAGCACTGTAGTGGCTTTTGGCTCTCATTTCCCTTGAATGTGGCTTGTGTAAGCTCAAAAGACCTGTTGAACACAAGACAACCAGTACCTTCAGCAGCCATTGACATGAATCAGATGCAAATGAAGAAATCAGAGTAGTATATAACCTGGTGAAGCCTTGACCTTCTCTTCCTGATGGACAGAAACGCTGAGAAGGTGATAACTGCGGGTAACCACCATGCTTTGTTCTCCATGTCATTTTATATTGCAACAGGACTATGAAAACATCAGGAAGACCTTTGTGACCACCACTTTACCCGTGAGAAATGGACTGCAACCACTGAAACAACACACAGGGAGGTAAGTGGACCTCTGCACTATTCTGTCCACCAAAGCTGGCACCGGATGGATGAAGGTTTTTCTTTCTCTACAGCTAACAGAGCCATGCAAGCACAAGGTTGGGTACTAATGGGACACTTCCCTCAGACATCTGTTTGGCATCCCATTCCTAAGGGGAAGGGAAGGTCTAAGATTCGGAGATGCTTGTGGTCAAAAGGAATGACAAAAGCCAGAGGATCAGCAAAGCTTACTAAGTGAAAGAAAGAGAGAAAGAAAGAGAGAAAGAAAGAGAGAAAGAAAGAGAGAAAGAGAGAAAGAGAGAGAGAAAGAGAGAGAGAAAGAGAGAGAGAAAGAGAGAGAGAAAGAGAGAGAGAAAGAAAGAGAGAAAGAAAGAGAGAAAGAAAGAGAGAAAGAAAGAAAGAAAGAAAGAAAAAGAAAGAAAGAAAGAAAAAGAAAGAAAGAAAGAAAGAAAGAAAAAGAAAGAAAGAAAGAAAGAAAGAAAGAAAGAAAGAAAGAAAGAAAGAAAGAAAGAAAGAAAGAAAGAAAGAAAGAAAGAAAGAAAGAAAGAAAGAAAGAAAGAAAGAAAGAAAGAAAGAAAGAAAGAAAGAAAGAAAGAAAGAAAGAAAGAAAGAAAGAAAGAAAGAAAGAAAGAAAGAAAGAAAAAAAGAAAAAAAGAAAAAAAAGAAAAAAAAGAAAGAAAGAAAGAAAGAAAGAAAGAAAGAAAGAAAGAAAGAAAGAAAGAAAGAAAGAAAGAAAGAAAGAAAGAAAGAAAGAAAGAAAGAAAGAAAGAAAGAAAGAAAGAAAGAAAGAAAGAAAGAAAGAAAGAAAGAAAGAAAGAAAGAAAGAAAGAAAGAAAGAAAAAAAAAAGAAAAAAAAGAAAAAAAAGAAAAGAAAGAAAGATTCTGGCTCCACCATCACTCCAGCTGATGCAGTTTCCAGGGCTCTGGGGCACACTCACTCCGGGGCTTCAAGAGGATACCTTTGTATAGGTAAGTAACTTCTCTCCACCCTGAAGACAAATTTCTCACTTTCTACACAAAATAGTTCTCATGCACAGTACGTTCTTCTAGACCTTTCTGGAAATGGGTCAGAGGTCTTGGGGCCTTTGGTGGTCTTGATCGCCCCTACAACTCGTGTAATGTCCCCTATGGATTATATTAATAGTTCAATATATTGTAGACACAGGTGGAAAGAGCCAGTCAACAAAGCAAAAGAAATCTGTAATTTGCACAGAATCCTTCACTAGAATCAGAAATAATCCAGAACAAAAGTACAAGACCAATGTAAGTTTCAATGAATATGTCATTTAGAATTTCAGAATTGTGATATCTGCAAGATCTTGAGGCATGTACTTTGCAGAAAGCATGAAACAAACATTTCACATTGAAGTGGGAACATGAAGGAATATGTAGCCACAAAACATTTTCCAAGTGGAAAGGTTCTATGAAGGTTAAAAGAATAACAAACTACCCCCAGAATCTTCATGGGAAGAAAAACACTACATTCAGATTTTTTACAAAAATTACACAAAATTAAGCAGTTATATATGGAATGTTAAAACAAAACAGAACTAGTATCATTCTTTCATACTTGAGGTTATTAGGCATCCTGGCATTTCATACAAAGGGGAAGGAGACAAATCTGACTCCGACTATATTTGAGTTTTTCCCCTCTCTTAAAAGAGATAAAAGTTCATGGCATACTTATAATACTAAAAGTTCACACCAGAACTTCTGAAATCTTCAAAATTGCTCAAAAAATAATGAAGTCATCTTCATTTTTACAATTTGGAAAGGAAATTAAAAATTCAAAACTTCAAATCATGAAGCTCAGGAACAGTCCTCCTCAGTCTTCAAGGAAGACTGCATTTTCATGGGATATTTTCCTGAGAGTAGAGTGGCAATATATGTTGAAATGAAAATGTCCTCTACTCATCCTATCACATTCCTTCAGCAGAAGAGAAAATTAAATTAGGTCTTAGTATATCGTCTCTCTGTGCCTAGCTACTCATGGTAGGATCACTTTTGCTATTCCATGTCTTTTCTGCTACTCATGTAATTACTCTTTTTCATCGATATGCTGCCAAATATCAGCCCCTGCTGATTTGGTGAGGAGAAATGAAGATTGCTCTGCACCCCTGAGAGAAATAGGAAAGGCTGTGGGATGTGGGAGTATTACACAGAATAGGATGGAGACCCAAGCAAAAATCCATGATACTTAAAGAAGTTAAATGCAGTAGTTTGCTGAATTGAGCTGTGCTACCTCTGGAAGAACCATGCTGTAGACAAAATCCCTTTCTTTTTCCATGCCCATCACAGAGGATTGTTGGGGAGACATGCCACAACAGATTGTATGCAACTTTGATCTGTTTGCAGAAGACAGAGACATATATTAGATAACCAGATATCAAGGATAACTTACAAAGACCTTCAAAGTCTTTAGAAAACTAGATTTTAGATCTTTTGTAGAGAAACTGTGATGAGCCACGCCATGGGGCAGGGACATAGTGATGCTTCAGAGCTGCTTTTCTTTCTCCTTCATTCAGTTTCTGCACAGCTTGTTTAGCCACAACCTTTAGAGATAGATATTAAGAAACTAAAATGTTTTAAAGACACACTTAAGAAACATATCTTCTGTAAAGAGTACTTTGAAAGTGTTCCGGCTTCTGGTTTTCTCTAGTCCCAGTAATATCTGAGTGGCAGAAATCCAAAATATTTCTAAATACCTTTAATTTCTAGAAAGGTAGTATTATATTTACTCCATCATATACATTCTAGGAAAGCTGTCTTCAAGACATTTACATTAACCATCAATTTGTATATTGCTTATTGTTTAGAAATGCTTGGTCTTTGTGGATGTTGTCTTTAAGCAGGAAACATTTTGTTGTCTGTAACCAGTTTCTAATTAAAAAAAAACAAACAACAAACAGTATTTCACCCACGTTAATTTAATACAGTGGGGCTTTTCCAAGTTATATTCTTCTTTTTTTTTTTTTCAGAATGTATTTTCTGAGTCTGTTCTAGCCTTCTATCACATGCCCTAGCTATAACAGGTCAGAAAAGTTTTGTTGAAATTCATTTTAAAAGCTGAGATTTAACTGAAATACCTCAAGTTTCTTATGCTCTTGGTAGACCACAGGCATCTCTCTGACAGAAACTTGCCTGGCTTCAGAGAGTAATGACAAGGACTCAATGCTTCTACAAGAAGTCGGAGAGACTCAGGCACATATTTCTTCCCAGCCCTGTCCTCCAGAGCCAAGACCTGGGATCATTTGCCTTTGGAGACCTTGGGGCATGCAGGGCTGTGACTCCATGGCAGGTTGGAGTCCCTTACATGCATGGCTCCCTCGATGGTGCCTCTGGTAGGAGAGATGACAGTGCTGTGAATTCGGCTGCCTGAGAACCACAAAGTCCTGGCTCCAGCCACAGGTCTCCAGGCTCCCATGTTCTGATCACAGAACCAGGATGATGAAGCTGGAAGTAGCTGCACAAGCTCTCCTGTTCCATTCCAGGAAAAATCCCACAATTTCTTGATCATTAAAACTTCACAGCCTACCACACCAACCTTAAAATCAGAAGATAATGGTCCAGGAACCGGGGAGGGTTGTACCTTGCCAGGGAATGTGATGGACAGTAAACTTGGAGACCTCTGGAGCCTGTGCATTCAACGAACACTCCTTTCTTGGCAGTGAGGAAAGAAACAGAAATGCCACTTTTTTTCACACCATGGGACCTCTGTAAGCAATTTTTGGGTTCAAAGATTCAGTTCATTAGATATTTTCGAGCAACAATTATTACTGTCTGCCGGCTTGAAATTCTGTACTTTGTCCAACTCTCAATAAACCCAAATTGAAGTAAAACCTAACAAGTAAGGACATGTAAGTGACAAAATATACCTAAAGTGGCAATGTTAGAGTCGTTCTGAAGGCAACGGACTGTGTGTATGGTGAGAATCCTGTCTATTAATTTTTGTAAAGCAATGGGTGGCTGTTAACAACATATTGAGGTCTTCAAAGGGCACTGAAACTATTTAGAGACCTTTTTTCCCACCCCCTTTTACTTTTAACATCTATTGGCAATATTAAATGTCTAAAAGGATGCAGAAACCAAATCATGTGCCAGAGTTCATCTATACCAGAAGCAGCAGGCAATTTAGATTACCAGTTTGGTTATTATTAAAAGTGCAAAATTGCTGTGAATGAGGCGAAGTAAAAATACTCTCACAGACTTTTCCATTTCATTCCATTTCCTGCATTTATTTTGGAGGTGAATTTTGCTGTGTTTATAGCTGAATCTTACAGATAATTATATACTGCCAGCATTTAGTTTCATTATTTAGGCACAAATCCTTCTAGCACCTATGCAGAAACATAAATTTATTCATTTTGAAGTTCAGCAGGACAACCCATTGTATATGAAAGCAAGCATATGAATAAATCCTCAGAGCCTTAATTTGTACAAGAAGGATTAGATGTTAGATTAATCTGTTGCTGGTTTAGTGAATGTTATGTTCTTCCCAAAATACCAGATGTGAGGAAGAATGCCCAAAGAACAAAGCAGACATGACATCACCTAATTATCATTGTAGAAATAACGACAAGCATGTACCGTAATCCAACACACGACAGATATGGACAATTTGATTTTATCTTTTTGTGAAACCAAAGTAAAATTAATGTAAACTGTAGCTAAATAGCCAACTCATCAGCCAGCGCATCAAGTCCATTCTTAAACAATGGCAGATTGTTTAAGAAAATTTCTTCTCTTAAAAGTGAGTTTCAGTTCTCCAGATAAAACCAGTTCACTTCAAACTAGGATGCTGATCTTGCCCAGATTAGGTCATACATGTGTTGATCTAGCAGCCCAACTGCCCTCATGTAGCACTGCTTCAGCCTCCCCATTGGGAGAAAAGGAAAATGCTTCTGTGCAGAAGTTATGGGGCCATCATGAAACCCCTCTACAACAAGCCTCAAGCTGCTATTTATCTTTTGTCCCCACCATGTAATCACTGGAAGCACCCACTTTTCCTGGACCAAGCTGAGCCCTCATAAGGGCTACTGAGTCCTGGATGCCCAAGAGAGTTAGCCACCCTGCAAGTGTACCTCTCTGAACACGTAGTGTTGGAAAATGCTTCTCCTATTGATAAATGCCAACTGGAGTGAAAATATTTTTCTTTGATATTAGCCTTATGTTAGGATTTCAGAGGAGCCTGAGCAGGTTTCATCCTGTTTGTGCTGAAACAGTGGCCAAGTTGTTACTGAATTAGTGAATGCAGGACCTGGCCTGAGTAAGCACTGTGCTGTGAATTAGAAAGGAATGATGCAGCTATTACCTTGTATTTCTCTTCAAATGCATTTTTTTTCCTATTTTAATTAATGAGTTGACCAACCTCTCTGGTGTGCTTTACTTACAAATGCTATAGCTATAGAGAATTAACTGTCATTGCTATGCCTAAAAAATCCTGATGAGCATAGCATGGATTTGCCAGCTGGTACCAACTTCATCTTCACACTGAGCAGCAGCGGGTAGACTGCGATATCTTGGAAAAGGTGCAGCCCATTTGTGTGCTCTTGGATCCAAGCTGACAGCCCATAAAAGAAAAGTATTTGCATAACCGTGGGGTTAATCCATAACCCAGGTGAGCTTCCAGGCGTCACTGCTGACATGATTATTTTCAAAATCCATTACTTAGTCACTTGATTATACACCCAAATAGGTGAATACTAACTCATTTTTCCCAGTACTATTCAGCTCAACTTTTTTTTTTTTAATTTTGCATAATTTGACGATATTTGATAGCATTTTGGAAGTGAGAAATGAAAAGACTGCATTGTAATGATAAGGAAAACATCTGTTGAAGCCTTACAGACATCCAAAGTTGCTTATAACTCTTTTAAGTTTTAAATAACAGGCAGCAGTAAAAGTAGATATTTGAATTATTAATATAATTAAGGCACTGGGGTTTAAATAGCAGTCAAAATGAATTCCCGTGAGCAATGCAAAAGGGGTTTAAAGCCTTTATTTAAAAGATACATTCCCATTTAAAAGATACCCCCCATTATGATCATCTTCATTTCTTTTGGGCTTGTTTTTCAATTTCCAAAAGCTCGCAGAGATGTTCCTGTCCTTTGGGGAGGATGCCTGTGCACATGCAGCTGCTCTGAACCCATTACACCTGTAAGGTATTTGCTACCTCTGCTTAACTGAGCAATTTGACAAAGTGACTCTGCTGGGGATTCTCTGAAGTTAATGGGAGATTTATTAGCTACTTCAACACCAGCAGGATCAGGCTCTTTGACTTCAGCAGGCATGCCATCCATCTTCACATGAACAGGTTGACAGGACAGGAATTGAAATTTCACAGTCTGTGGTATATTTAGAGATTGTTTAGATTGCATTAGGCTATGAAAAATACTGTGTTGACCAAGATAATCATCCTACAGATATTGATCTAACCCCTGTCTGCTCAAATTTGTTCTCCCAAATCATATTGCCTGCAGCTGCCTACCACTATCTTAGAGTAATATTGTAGTGACACTTCTGGGATCTCTGTTTTTTCCCCAGTGGAAATTGGCAGTGAAACCCCAACTGACTTCAACAGTGCGGGATTGTGTGCTCTGGATACCATTTTCAGCACTACATTTCCCACTAAAATGGGAGAGTGTTTTAAGCTACGATGCTGAAAATCAGACAGTAATATCCCAACTCAGTCCAATAATACAGCGTTTAGCCTTGGGGCATAGGAAGGAAAACACATTCACAGAAATCATACCTATAATACTACATAGCACTACTTAGACTAGCATACCTGGACTAGGTCTGAACAAATTAGTGGAAATGATCAGGAAATGTGCCAAATTCCAAAAACATTGTGACAAGGCTAACATACATGACCATAACAGAGCTAAAATGCCCCCAGGAGACCATTGTACTACCATGACCATAACTGCTTCCAGCACAGCATTAGCTTGTTCCAAGAAAGCTAAACTACCTCTGGGTGGTGCTGCCTTGCCATATTTTGATTTAGACACGTTTTTGACCATTGCTGAACTGTGTCTAAATATATTCTAGTAGAACAACTCCATAACCAGGATCTCCATTACAACCACTGATTTGGAATGCAACTGTAAACACTTGTGATGGATGAAAAGGGCACACAAAGAGAATGATTATCAGCAGCCCAGAAAACTGGGGACTCTGCCAGCAAGGCATAATGTGGAATAAGACCAACAGTACTCTTAAAGCTGTACCATTGCCTGTTAGGTAAAAGTCAGGCATTGCAAAGAACTAATTGCAGAAAGAAATAATAAAATATTATGTTAGTTCTGTAAGTGCAATTCCTCCAGCAACAGAGAGATACAGATCACAAGACCCGGAGCTAGCACATGACCTCAGCAAACAGGTCAAAGGATGCTTCAAAAATTAAATTTTGTTGGATTTGCATAGCATGCTTTGGCTAAAATGCTATGTGAATTCAAAGCACCCTTTGTCCTAAAGGGAGAGAATGGAATTAAAGTGAATTGAGTTTCTTTTTCTAATACCTTACACACTGCACAAAATAAATATAAGGCTCTACCAAAGCTATACAGATTTGGGATTTTGCAGCATTGTAAATTATTGCCCCCACATCAGAGCAATAGGCTGCCTGATCCTTCTTCCTAAGATTTGCTGCTAATTCAAATAACACTACTCTCTCGAGTCATGCTACTTTTCTTAGATCTTATGTTTAGCAGATCACATAAGAAACTAGAGATTTTTATCTTTTTTTTTTTTTTTTAAATTTAGTTTGTGGTAGTCTCATGAACAAGGCAATTCAGAGATGGAGCCGGGCTTGCAATGGGTTTTGGCGTAATATTACTAGGTGTTCTCTGAGGTCCTGTGTTAGTTCTAGATCTTGTGATCTGTATTTCTTTGTTGGTGGAGGTGTTGAAGAATTTGCTCTATCTTTTGGCCTCTTATATCCATTTGTGAGGCTCAGGGTCAATGTCAGCAGCACACACAGTGCAGTTCAGTGCATCAGGTTCACTAGGCTTCAACAGCTCATCAATAGCTTGTTCCAAAAGCAGCAGTACTCCCCTCAAAACCCTCAGCATACTCCTACACAGCATTACTCTTGACCACAAAACCTTGTCTTCACAGTTTGTGCTTTCAATGATTCCATGGCAAGGGTAAGACATCCTGCCAAAACACAGGATTTTCTCCCAAAATCCTTGTACATCAATACAAAATTTTCTTATTACATAATCTCCTCTCTTGAAGCATTCCTCCCCAGCTCATCAATGGCTTGGCAATTTTTGTCAACTCTTTCAAGACACATCTCTTTAGCTTCTACATCCTTCCAAAACAGTGGCAAGGAGGGAATATTCAGAGAATCCTTTATCTAGAAAAAACAGCAAACTGTCTGTGTCAGGGTCAAGTAGATTTTAGAACCCATTAATAACATTTTTAATAAATCAGTAAGAGATGTAACTACAACACTGGCTCATATTTATTTATGAGTTTGACTTTTTCTTCATGAAAATTAATCCAAATCAGTCATTTTGACATTAAAAAAGAAACTAAAATGGTACTTCAGAAAGTAATTTTAGAAAGACAAAAGTTCATTTTGTATTAATTATTCTGAAACTGGGTTTTAAGTACATGCTATGTTTTCCAAGTATGCAAACACTTATCAATATAGTAATAAAAATGACATAATATAATTATTTTTCTCCTAACTCAACTCAACAACTCCTCAGCTTTAGATGAGTTGATTGTTGCTTTGTTTTGTTCTTGTACCATAGAGCTGTCAGAGTGCTGAGTAGAAAACAGGCATCATGCTTCCTCAAAGAAGAGTGTTTGATGTCAGAAATGGGTCTTGGTCTATAGGAAAAGGTCTAGAGCTTTTGGATGCAACGAAGAGAGGCAGAGTAAGATACTCAAATACTCTTGGGATGATCATCACAAAAAATTTCGTGCTGAGGAGCAATTCAAGGCTTGGGTCAAATATTTTGGAATTTCTGTCATGCCTTGCCTGTCACCAGTCCATCAGCCACCCTAATGTGGTTCATAGAATCACAGAATCATAGAATCAACCGGGTTGGAAAAGACCTCCGAGATCACAAGTCCAACCCTTGATCCAAAACCACCATGGTTACTAGACCAAGTGCCACATCCAGTCTTATCTTAAAAACCTCCAGGGATGGTGAATCCACCACCTCCCTGGGCAGCCCATTCCAATGTCTGATTACTCTCTCTGTAAAAAATTTCTTCCTAATATCCAACCTGAACCTCCCCTGGCAGAGCTTAAAACCATGCCCTCTTGTCCTACTGCTGGTTGCCTGGGAGAAGAGATGCCCACTTGGCTACAACCTCCTTTCAGGTAGTTGTAGAGAGTGATGAGGTCTCCCCTGAGTCTCTTCTTCTCCAGGCTAAACAACCCCAGCTCCCCCAGCCTCTCCTCATAGGACTTGTGCTCGAGACCCTTCACCAGCCTTGTTGCTCTTCTCTGGACCTGCTCCAGCACCTCAATATCCTTCCTGAACTGAGGGGCCCAGAACTGGACACAGCACTCCAGGTGTGGTCTCACCAGTGCTACAAAGGATTCAATGTCCAGGTCCTGCCATTTCCTGCCCAGAGTGAAAACAGATGCAGCTCCTCTCACTGACTTTTCAGGCATGCTCAGGGGCTAAAACCTGACATCTCCTGTCCACAGATCTGACAGAAAGCAGCTGTATACCTAATTCTGCCTCCCTGTGGGCCCCAGCTCTGGCATCCTTCAGTGTTTGCAGCCAGCTCACAGATCCTCTAAACATATGGATAACACTCTGGGCCATGATGAGGCCTCCAGTTCCTTGAAGCAAGGAACAAAGATACAAAAAGTGTTTAAAGCCTCCAAGAAGTCTTGCCAGAGTCTCTGTGAGCCACGAGGTAAGTGGCAGAGAGGAGAGGGCATGTTGCAAGGAGGTGAGGCAGCAGAACCACATTCCTTCTTGGTGGGAGCGCAGTTGGGTTGGGCTGTTGCACAGCAGCTAGAAGAGAGAAGGGGAGGTGGCAGGTCCCCAGATCACGACATGACCAAGTCGTAGACTCAGATCATCCAAATATGAATACAGTGCCACCACTGCCAGGCCTAGCTGAATGAAACCGAGAAGTGGGGTTTAGGAGTTAGCACCCTCGCCTAGGGTAAAGAGAAAAACAGTCTGAAAGAACAGGGACAGAGGTGAAGATGTCAGCAGCCATATGCAGGACTGAGGTTTATAAATACAACCCTTTCTCATTTCCAGGCTTGCAGGTAGAAATCAGATTTGGGCACCAACGGAAGATGCTCGGGCTGTCACACAACGCGTGTATTGTACCACCCTCCAAAAGGTGACTACAGTATGCACACATTTCACAAGCAGGACTGCTGTTTTCTTACCACAAGAGGGTCCTAAAGCCTCACTTTCCAGAATAAGGACTCTGCTGTTAAGGCCAGTGAATAACTATTTCCACGCTGCCTGTAAGAGGCCACCACGGGGTACAGATTGTCACATACTCAGCACAAAAACCGTCCTGCCTGTTATGAATGTGTAAATCACCCCTGAGACTCCTAAGCCACAGGAGTACGATTTCAGCCACAGCAGGAAAACAAGACTTGATCAAAGAGAAATAAATAGTTTTCAGGGACCCTCAGTTAGAGTTGAAAGGTGCAATTACACAGGACCCATTACCTGAGAGGGATCTGTCCCAGCTTGTTTTGTAGAGTTGCAAACACAAGCAATCAGAGATGAAAGATAAAACACACAGCATAAGCAGGATTCATTTCAGCAAGGTGTATTGCAGAAATGCATCCACTAGCAGGACAACACGCAGAAGTATTAGGGATGTGAAACAGATGATGGCAGCCAAGCTCAGGGCCATGTCTCCTCAGCTGGCAATGCTGACATGATGTCATGAGTGAAAAACAACTGGAAGAAGCACAGACCCTGGCTGGTCCCTCTCTCACCATCTCCTGGGCTCTCTGGGGGAGTCCTTTGCTGAGGAGGCTGTGAAGACTCCTGGCAAGAGAAGAGCAGAGCAATCAGGGTGAGACACCCAAAAGAGACACCAATCCCCTAGGAAAACTCAGTCCCAGCTCCTTGCAAAATACAGACACAAAACTTGACTCCTGTTGCAGGTCCTAGAGAGGCCAGATAGGAGCAATGTCTTAAGCAGTGCAATGCTAGTAGAGGCTTTTCATTTCCCCAGATGTTTCTTCAAACCAAGAGCTGGGTCAATTCCTTCCCACAGCGAGCTGTAAGTGAAAACCAGCACAATGTATTTCCTCCCTGTCATTTCTTCTCATTGGTGTCTGCTGGTCTTGCTTTATCTAAAAGAAAGCAGGATCAAACTTCAAAAATAAGTTCCAGGCATTGCAAATAAACTTATTTTTTCCTCCCCAAGTGCACTATTTCTACTACTTTTAATACCAGCCAAGAGATTCTTCTACAACAACTTTTTCCAGTGCTGGAGGGAAAATCATTTTTGACAGAAAATGTGTCAAAAACATATTTCATACTTTATATGTCAAATTCTTCAGCTCCATTCTTATTATTTCTCCCTTAACTTCAGTAAAGCATTAAAAATATTTTTGAGGAAGATTACCACAATTGGAGTCATATGCAATCACCTGATATAAAACAACAACCATAGGTACACCACTGACTCCCTGTGTCCTCTTGAACCTCAGTAACACTTTTTCAGAAAACCAGTGGGATGGCACAACCTCAATCACACCGTAAAATTTCTCTTGTTGTCCTAACAGTTACAAGAAAGCTATAAAGGGAGACTTGCAGCAACTCTCAGGACTACAGATCAGAGCAGATACTTAAGAGTGTTTGCAGAACAGATGAACAATAGACTCTTGAGGAGTAAAAAGAGCAAGCAAGTGGAACAGCCAGCCACGCTCAATACACATCAATCCCAGGAAAAAATAAATGTTTGCACAAAGATGCACAACCAGCATGGTCAGCAAGAGGTTTTTTCATCATGTGTTTCATATATTGACTAATTCCAAGCATTTTTTTCTTGGGTTCACTTCCAGGTGCAAGGACAAAAATCAGTCTACCTCACAACAACCAAGGGCTCATTCAAGCATGGTTCAAAATGGTCAAAATTAACAGCTTTTCCAGGGCTTGTGGAAGTAATATTGTTGCCAGACTATTGGTGCAGTGCATTTGCCAACCATTTTCTGCTGCATTGCTTCATATCAAGTATTTATTTTTATTCTAAAAATTTTTATTTGTTTATCAATGATTGAAATGTTATTGTGGAGACACTTTGGAAAGAAGTGGGCTAACAACAGCTAGTAATTAAGTTATTTTAAAGCACCATTTGCTTCAGACTCAGGTTCCTGTTTCTGTATAGTTTCTTTTACATCAGCTGCCCTCAAAAGCCCTTGTTAAAGGAAAAAAAAAATATTAAAAGTGTCAGTTCCCTCTTTACATTGTGTCCAAATTCAGGAAGTCATATTTCAACTACCTCTAGCCAGCAAAGAATTGAAGACAGCATTTGATTCTAAATGCTTGGAAATATCGCACTGAAAGAAAAATAAAATATATTCATATGCACTGAAGTGGATTGTCTATATGGCCACAGAGGGATTTGGCCATTAAAAATATAATGTCTAATTTAAATTAGAGATTTCCCCAACCATGAGGAGAGAGACATAAAACAGTTTCCTTGACCACTCATCCAACACGCCTGCATCAGGCATGCTGAGGGCTCCCTGGATGTCTCTGTCTATCCCTGGGGTGGCAGAGGGATAGGCAAGCCAAGGCTGTCATCTCTCCCAGCTGTTGTCTCCAGTGCAGGATATGCAGATGGATATGTCTCTGCCTAATGCCTGTACATGGTTATATTGTGCTCAAGACCCTCTTTCTGTTAAAAACCAGAGGAGCCACAATAGAAAAACAACAGAAGTAGCACTTATTCAGTGAAATGTTAAAGTGATAGCTGTGGCAAGTTGTGCCACTCCTAGTATCCTCTGGTATTTGGGTGTGGGGTCATTCCCACCAGACTGCCATAGCCACTTCCAACTCTCCTTTATTAGCTTTTTACAGAAGGAACATGATATGAATGATATTGCATTTACCAGTATCAAACAAAAAAATGTAACAAGTCACTTCTTGAGGCCACAATTTTAGTTCAGAATTATCCTCCACTTCCAATTTTGTCTTCAACTCCTACTACTTTGACTAAGATTCAGAATCCTACTGGAATAAGTGTGTTATAAAGAGATATTTCCCCAGTCCATGCTGATGATTCAGAAAGCTATTAGAAGAGGAGGAATCAATTGGTATTTACAATAAGTTCGCAAGCTCTTCTGCCTATTTTATTACCCCTAGACACTTTCTGTCTGCTTTGAGATTCACTGTTGGTTATTTAGGTCAGGTTTATAAGCTAGTCTCATTCCATGCTTCTCTCAAGCATCCTGTGAATCCTGTGCAAGATTCAATTTGCTGAAGATTTATGAGTCCTTCCCATTCCAGACACATATACATCATGTGGAAACAATTGAGCAATGGAGAGCTTCAAGGAAGTCCCTCCCTGGCTGCCTCCAGAACAGTGTTACAAACTAATAGCTTCTGAAAATAACTACCATAATAGTACCCCAGTCTTCTTTCCTGTTGATCTCTTTAAATTTAATTAGGCCCATTTTGTCTTTGCATTTGAATGTTTTCTAACCAAGTCCTTGAACGTTACCAAGGAAGAAGGGAAGGGAAAAGAAGATAGAAACTGCTCTTTGGTTTCAGCCACTGGCTCCCAGTTAGGGCAAATGGACTGAAATGTCCAAAAATTGAACCCCCTGAAGTTGTAGTCAGAATATTGGCATGTGCATATTCTAGCCCATCATCTCTTTGAATGAAGAGTATAAACATTGCTTTTAAATTATCTAACCTCTTGTAACTGGGTTGTTACCTTGTCCGTAAAGAACATTCAGTGCAAAGAGAGCAATACACAAACTGTATTTGAATGGGCTTTGTCCAGCACACAGATATAAATACATACTAGGGAGAGACTCCCCCATACTCAAACAGACCTACCTAGTGCAGCAGCCAGCAGCGATCAGAAGCAGAAAGCACATTAGGAAACAGGACAAATATAAAGTGGTTATTGCCTGGTCTGCATTACAGCCTCAAGCATTCAGAAGGGTAGTATCCAAACCATTATTTTTAGTAACTAAAGACTAGTGTTTAATAACAGTGCTTAATCCTCCTTAAATTTGTCTTTACCCATCTTCAGTTTACACGTAGATCTGAGCTAAAGGAATGCATGTCCAAAACACCATAAAATGTACATACTATTCTACAGTTAATTATATTAAAAAGTCTCTTAGACCAGTGGTTTGTAGCTGAAATGTTAATTTTTCACAAGGGTTGAGTCATTTTGTGGATTAAAGTACAACTATGACTCTGGCAGTGCTTTTTTTGAAACAGAATAATACCTCATTGCAATATTTTACCAGAATACTTCAAAACATGTTTTAAAATCAGAATTAAACCTTGTGAAACCACTGCATCTTTTTTATGTAGATAAAATTGATTTTTCTCACTGCCATCTCATTCACAGGTAAAGCAATCACTCACACAAGAGCACAGGAGTCAGTGTCAGAGCCGGGAATAAATATAGGAATCCTATCATTCAGGACCTTGCACTAGACATTAGGTTGCATTTTCTTTTCCAATTTATTACATTGTGAGATTGAAAAAAAATGGAAAGCCTTTAAGTGTGTCCCTGCTTTACAACACAGTGTCCTATGAACCCTTCCTTGTATTCATTATGACTGTGTTTCATGACAACTGCATAAAAAAATCTATTTTAATTCCATGTGCATAAGACACTCTTTGTGAAATGATAAAGAATCATTTTCTTTCCTAATACCTAACTAACATTTTTTAGTTAGGCTGACGAAAGTTTACCTACAGTGCTATCCTGGCACATAGTTAATACTTCCAGTGAAGTTGCTTTCTGACTGAGAAAGGGTATGAGCTTTTTTTGTCCCAGACAAAGCAAGGGTCATATGTACCTAACCTGTACAGGCTGGGACAAAATGGGAGACTCCCTGAGAATTAACAAATGGACTAGCAGGTATGATTCTAATCTCAGTGCAAGAAAGGTTCTGATTAACCTCTCTTAACCTATTCAGAAATATGTTCTTGCATGTGTTTGATGTGAAAAGCTTATAACAAGAATTCTATATTTGCTGAAAAAGGATATTTGGCATTCTCTTTGGTAATGATGCAGAACATGTGGAACATGAAGTATCTCAGACTGTGCATTTTTATCAGATTCTTCTCAATTTGACATCAATGAACCATTTATAAAATCTCCTTTGGCATTTTTCATATGTAATTTACCTTGGAATTTCCAGATGCCCTCACTTTTGTCACAGAAAACTCCAGGTGATCTTCTGAGTGCTCTTTTCATTTAACCAACAGTGGATATTTACAACACTTAATCAAAATGGATGTACCATGGTAATTTATACCAGCATTTCCAATTTAACATACTGGCTGTTTTCCAAATAGTAGAGCAGAACTAATAAATTTCATATCAGATTTCCAGTTTGCCCACTCTTCACATTATTAACTGTCGAAATATTTTTGCCAGGAATAACCGACTGCAAGTAGCACTTGCACAAGATTTCACATGCAATAACTTGATCCACACAGTAGTCTATCTGGTTTTGGATATTTCCTTACTGTTCAGAGCACCATAGGAGCTATTGCTTTTCTAATTACTACTGAAAGCCTTTCTCACTAAGAGAAGTGAGGCAAAGGCAGACAAGAGCACCGAAAAGGAAATTATTACTAAAATAGCACTGCCTGTGTACATGCTGTACCCTGCTCCTAAAGGCTTATATTTGAAGGTCAAGAGCTGGTATGTCAAAACCTTTTGGCTTTTTCAATACTAGCAAACACTGCTCTGGTATCCCTGTAATATATATGCGCAAAGGTTGCCAACTTTTGCAATTCTATCTCCAGTCTCATCCTATTCTGTAGTTTCCTGCCCGAAGGCCCCAGTGGTAGAACAGAGATCTTTCCCAAAGCTTCAGCTTTCATTTCTAAGGTAAATTTCCATCCCCCATGACTACAGGAAAAAAACATTTAAGAGGAAAAACATGTGCCACCAACGAATGGGACTTTGATTCATGGCTGTCATGTATTTGGAAAGCAAATTTTCCAATCACCCGTATTTACTTCATGTTGGCTCAGTTTGCAGAGTAGTTTTGTTGTACATGAACTAGGCTCCTTTCGGGGGACATTAAACCACACACACCAGAGCTCTCCAGACCCTCAAGGAGGCGGGAGGTGTGACCGGCTCTGCAGACAGAATCAATTCCCACACACACAGGGTGCCAGTCAGGCCAAACAACAAGACTGAGTTTAGTCCCAAGCAAAAGCCTAGAACCACACAAAGCGCAGATGAAAAGCCTCAGCACCCACTGCTCTATATACTGAACCTCTCTTACTGCTCTGAATTAACTTCCACCAGTAAGAATTACTGATTTAAAAGTGCAATATATTTTGTCATTGACCATTTAACTCAAAGAAGGCAAATAAGGTAACCGATAAACCCACAAAACCATGCTGATGCCAATCAAACTGGCTCCTTTGTCCATCTGCTCCAGCCCTGGGGTCAACAGCCTGGCTAGATCTGCACCGGGGCACTCCCTGAAAATCATCCAAGACACAAATTCAACACTTGGGAACATCCAAAGACTTTAGACATCTGTCTTTAGATAGTTGCAAAAACATTACAGCCATCTGGAAAGAAATACAACTGAGTTCTTCCTTCCTCACTTGGGGCTATTAAAGGAATGGTTAATATTTTGCTACAAAGCTCTTGCAAAATGACTAGTCACTTGTCTCTCTGTGCTGCACGTCCCCAACAGTACTGCTCTGCCCTCCTGCTGCTTTATCCCTGCTCTGTGCAGATACACCAGGTGCAAGGTGGGGGATATTAGAGAACCAGGCAGGAGACCATCTGAACCACTAATTCAGATTTTCTCTTCTAACGTCAGAAGGTTCAGCCAAATAATTACAGCACACAGCTGGTGTCTGCTAATACACTTTAAATTTGATAATCTGTCCAGAAGTGAAGAACATTTTTATTCAGTGCAGGTTGGAAAGACAAGGCAAGAGAATTGAATGAGACAAGGTATTTTCTACGTGATCTTTTTCATTACTGTGCTTCAGCTCTATTGACTTTAAGACTAGAACAGCAACTAGGCAAACAAAAGACTTCTTTTTCAGAAGTTACATAATTTAGCAATAATGTCTCTGTTTTTTTTTTTCTCCAGACTGGCAGGGTCTTAGCAACTCTTCTTTGTCAAAACAATGTCTGCTCTCAACACCAAATTTCCTTAATTGCTCCACCTGAAGCAGAAATGTGCCAATTACATTCTTGTCCTGATTATCAGACAACTCACTGGAATGTGTTGTACCAAGAGAAATTCACTTCTGAAGACAAGCCTATGTGATGAACATTTTAAAGACACATTGATATATACTTATGTATATTAAAAGAAAAAAGGTGCAAAACCAACAGTCGTAATAGCATCTGGAAAAGAAAAGACAAAGCAGCTCTGTTCTGGCATGGAGCTTGGTGCTCAGGGAGGATCATATGGGCCTCCACGTCCTCCTGGAGCCCACCTGATCCATACTCTGCCCTCACAGAGCCACCAAAGGCTTCAGCCCTTAGAGAGGATCCATGAACCAAAGATCTCAAAAACCTTTGTACAAATATTTATCCAGTCCCCAGCATGGCTGAGAAACACAAGCAAATGCTACATTGCCCACTGTACTGATGGGCAGGCAGCAGAGAAACAGAACCAAGGAACAGAAAAGGAAGCATTTCCCATGAAAGCCAAGACTCATATCTGCACATCGTGTCCCTCTTGCAGTGTCACATATCCAATAGGATGGAGGTGTTCGGTGTTGAGAACCTCTGGTAGGGCTGAGAGGGATCTCCTCATCCTGAGGTTTCACACTATTTAAATGAATGCTGCAAAGGGAGTTTTGACATCAACTAGCAAGTTTTAAAATTCTGTAGTAAAGTGTGTGCATAAGACTTCTGGGACTCTCTTCCTTATAAAATCCACTGACATGTAGTTGTAGTTGCATGCATAGAGAGTGAACTCTGTGTGTAGAGAGCAAAATTTACTACCTTATTTTTAAGGCAGTTCTGTTAATCAACATAGTCCATCATGAGAACACTGCTCTTAAGCTATGGAGAAGAACTAATCTTTATTTGGATATCCAGATGTAAATTATACTTATTAATATATATTAATATCCACTTTATAGGAAGTGTCATAGGATCATGCTGACAAGCTGGCGTGTTGGGAACAGCCCAGTGCAGAGTCACTCTCACAGGAGGAACATTAAATGATAGCAAACCAATACTCCATCAGCAGCCCTAATACTCTTCCTCCCCAGATTGACCTGCCATGTCTTCAGATGTTCCTACTCAAAACGCTACAGGATGAGAAGAAGGTGAGGATGAAGGCCATCTCCCCAGAAGGGTTGCAGGGAGGTGCCAGGGTGGCATCTGAAGCATCTGAGGATCCAGCAGACACACACAGGTTACAGGCAGCCTCTGCCAGTGAGGCAGAGGATTTGATGATACTGAGCATTGCCTGTGAAGCACTTGCTTGGCAAGAAGTTCATTCACTGGGAATAGAGAAGGAGCTTTGTAAAGTATTAGCCTTTGTGTTCAGGCCTAGGGAATGTTTCAAAATAGACCAGTGGGATATTAAATGAAAGTAGAAAATCCTACTAAAATATGTGTAATAAAATTGAATCTTTACATGAGAAAAAGATTCGTGAAGTTGCAGCTATTTAAAAATAGGCAATTTTATAGCTGCATGAAAATGCTTAAAGTTACTAAGGAAAAATAAAGATATTTTACTTCATTAAATGATATATTTAAAGGTTGGTTATTAAACAGTCCTTTTAAGTAGCCATGCAAAAACACAGGACATCCGACGTTACCAGGCACAGAGAAGCTGTAGAGAGGTAAAAGAGATCTTGAAAGCTGCCTGGTCTCTGCTGTAATTATTCAAGACTCAGAGCTGCTCTCATTTCAAGACAGCTGCTGACCCAGTGTTCCCCAGCTTTGGAGGGTGGGCCCCTCCTTAGATGAGACAGTTTTTTCCAAACACTTTTTGTAATGCTTCTTTGCAGCGCTAACAGTTTAAACCCCTGTTTGCCAGAGACAGCCCTTGTAAGGGGGCAGTTTGTGGCACAAACCAGGTGAGAAGTGAAGCAGTTTGAGCTCCTATTGCTCTGATCAAGGACATGAAGCTCAGTGTACCAGAAACACCCCTTGCCCTTCCTAAAGCACTTCTGCACAGTCTAAGGAACCTGGCCTTGTGCCATGCCATATATCTCCCCCATCATACAAGCTCCTCAGACACACACACGGAGTCGTCATTCCGCTTGCACTACAGGACTTCCATTAACAGCAGGAGCCTACAGAAAAAAAAGGAAAATTTACAATAACAAACACATAAACACAAAGAAGAGACAAGCAGATGATGGCATGGAAAAATATTTTCCACAAAGCAGTAGTGGGACTATTTGTAACCTGGGGTAATGAAGTTAAAGTAGTCAAAAAATGTGAAGCTAAATTGAGGAAGTCAGCTTCACAAGAAGGAGAAGTCAGGCTAACTTCTCTGATCCTACACATCGTGCAGAGACTAGCAAACCCCAACAGGAATAAATATATTTTAAAATGAACTTATTTCAGATCACTTTTTCCTTTGCTTATCTGTCATGATCAGAGGTTGGACCTAAGGCTATCTATCACAGTACATAATATCTTTGTTAGAGTGGCTGAGGTAGCTCCGCAGGCTCTGGAAGAGAGCTTTGCACTGCTTTAAGTGTTAGTGATGGCCATGACATGGATCTTGACAAGTAACAAAAATTTTAGTTTGCTTTCAAAACCTGCTCAGAAGTGAAGTGAAATGCCATTTATCCAGCTAAACAAGCTTCAGCTTTCTTGATAGTCGCTCTGCTCCACTTTCATTATTTATTAGTATATATTACTGGGATATAGGAATGCCTAACAGCTTGAACCGAGAAGGAATTCTCATTATAAGAGGTGTTGTACAAACACACAGCAACAGACAGCTCCTGCTCAGAGAGCTTCTGATCTGACCAGAAAAAAACTGGCACATACTGGGAAAGGCAAATTGACACACGCAGTGAAAGAAGTTTGCTTTGCAGAGAAGCCAGGAATGGTGACTGAACAGCAAACACTATTTTTACACTTAGGCACAGGGTTTTCAAGTGTTTTCTGCCTTGCTGGGGCAATTTTAATGCAAAAGATCCCACTTTCCTTTTCCTACCTGGGACCAACCATGATTATGAACATCATTACTGAGTTGGCTAAATTTCTCCTCATTCCTCAGTGCTTTTTTGGCCCAATTTCCAGCTGAATTATGTCATTAATTTGTTGAACAGTCAGCTCCTCTGAAATATTTTTTGAATCTTTTGGCTTACAGCATTCAAATTTAATAGAGGGATAAAGGTCTCAACATAATTAAGCTTCTGACAAGTTCTGTAGAAGTACTAAGTAATCAGAGAGAGGAGAGAGACCTCGTTAATACGCCTACCAAGAGAAAGACAATAGTGTGACCTCAGCTGCTTTCAGAAACTCAGCAATTGCAACAGAATTTCGGCCTCAGAAGACAAACCCTTAGAAAATTATTTGCCATTAGTTCTGCTGCTCCTGGGACAATCTGGTTGTGCAAATGCTGATATTTGGATGATGTGGCTGACAAAAGCAGAAGAACAGAAAACTCATATCATGTTCATTGCAAAGATATGTCATTTTACCTTCTCTTCCAGGCGTCCCACCCTTTCTCAAAGAAGATATCATGGAAAATCATTCTCCTGGCTGCACTGGGACAATCCAAGCTGTCTAAAGGCTCCCCAGACATGTAGCAATAATTGGTGTTTCCCAGCCATAAGGATAAATATATGCAGTCCTTATCCTCAAGAGAGCCCTCTAATTTATTTTATTAGTGATAGCAGAGCTGATTCCCAGACTGTGAAGGGAAAGAGATACTGTGGAGAAGGTAGCTCTGCTGGATATTGTAGAGCTGGGGTTGTTTAAGATGCCCACTGGGATAGGTCTATCCTTATCTGCTCCCCAGTCAGCTCTTCCTGAATCCAGCCCCTCCATCAGGACCCAGTCCTCACTGCTCTGCATGCCTCCCACCAAAGCTGGCCCCTTTTCCCTGCCGTGTAGAGGTGGTGGTGGAACGGCTGCTCTTTCCCACATTCCTTGTGTCATGCCTGCCACCATTTCTCTTGGCAGGACTTTCTTTCCTGAACACTGAACTGGTCCTGAGTGCAACGGCTCTAGGAGACAAACAAAGTATTTCAAAGTATAATTTAGCCTGATGTGGGAATACCTGCTCACATGAGCACAGGGCCTGTGTTTTGACTATGCAATGCTGTGCCTCGCTGCCTTACAGAGCATCCCAAAACACATCCTCTGCAGAGGCAGGGATACGTCCCTGAAAGAATGCTGTAAACACCACATGCAAACCATCTGTCTCTTCCTCCACAGCCAGAAGGGCTGGATACTGGTATTAAGGCTGCTGACCAACTGTCCAGTGCTCCCACTATGTTCTCAGATGCTTCATGTGCAATGGCGAGGCAGAAAAGGAATGATTTAAAGATGAGACAGCTACAAATGGAAACTCCTGAGAGTCACAGGGTTTTCAGTATTTCTTTTCATGGGTGACGGCACAAATCATTTGGTGTAGGAAGGCAACCAGAAAAAGTCATGCCTTGTGGGTGAGGTACAGAAGAACTTTGTATATGGGAGGCTTTGGGAGGGAAAGTGAAGGGTTGGTGTGACTCAGCAGAGCAACAGAGACAAACAATGTGACCAAAATATGCTGATTTATTTGAAGCTACAGCCCTAATGACAAAAAAAAATTCAGAATAAAGACATCTTATTGTTGATTCACTCTCCTTTACTGCTCATTCCTTTCCCACTCGTGCCACCGGGAACCTGAAGTCTCCGTGACACCAGGAAAATTTTGTGCCTCTGTTTCAGGACAGTGGGACATACTCTGTACTCTCCTGAGTGCAAAATTCAGTACATGGCACCACCTTGTCAGCTCAGCTGACCTTCCTCTGTAAATCATTGTCCTCAGCAAGTAAATTACCAGTTTCATTTCTGAAAAATAATGGATTATAGGTAGGAAAAGGATTATGAAAAAATGAAAGGAGGATGGATTTACTTGTGCAAAATATGCTCAGCTGGGTATTACTTTTGTTTTTTGGTGTTTGGGGGGGGTGGTTTTGGTTGTTGCTTTTTTTGGGTTTTTTTTGGTTTTTTGTTTGCTTTTTACCAGAGTTTAGTTTAGCTCAAATTTTTGGGCCAATCAGATGGGCAGTCCCATAACTGAGGGATTTGAAGTGAGCAGTTCCAGCACTGAGCTTTCTCCCAAAGGCCAGCAGCAGTGAATGAGCCACTATACCAACAGACATTACCAAGAATAGAAAGTAGATTTCCAGTCTTCCTGCTTTGCAGTAGTTTTGTTTTCCCTCGCAGTGGTACCAGTGATTACCTTATCTGTGCATACCAGCCAGCCACACAATGAAGGAAAAGCTACCGTCCAAGAAATACTCATTTAATAAGTCTTGGCATATTCCATGCAGACACGGGAAGGCAGGATGCTGCACAAGAGTATCTTCCTTCAGACAGGCTCCACAGTGACAAATACAAACCTGCAGATATGAGGTAAACCACATTTCCAGGAAGGGAACATCAAGTAGGAAATCTATCCTCTCTGAGAGAGCTTTGTAAAAATGCTTGTTTCTCCAGTGGTGGAAGTTTCTTTCCAGTCTCTGTTATAGGATTTTGGTCTCCAAACCCATATCCTGAGGTTGGGGCACATTTTTGAGTACCCACTGAGGCTCAGTAGATGGGTATGTGAACTATATCCTTTTTTCCATGTCGCAGCTCATTAGGTGTCCCCATGGTATGGCCATTAGAGAACTGAGTGACACCTTCCTCCATAAGACCTCCAACTATTTCACATATTGGGTAACCAAAATTTGACAGTACCAGTGGACCTAGAAAAGCTTGGCCAAATAGAGACAAATATTACATGATCGCACTGTATAAATACATCAGGAAGTTAATACCCAGTGGAGGGAAAAAGCTATTTAATGAAAAGCATATGTTGGCAGAAGACCAAATGGTTATGAACTATCTGTCCATGAATAGATTTAGGCTGGAAATTAGAAGAAGGATTCTACTCATTAAGGAAGTGTGGATCCAAAACAACTAAAATGACAGCTGGACAAGACTGGACACAGAAGCACACAAGGTCCCTCCCCTTCCTATGCTACTATGCTCTTGATTCTATTTTGCAGGGAAAAACAAAACACTCCTAACTTCTTTCTAATCTCAGTGCTATCCACATGCCCTGAAACGCACAAACAGGGCTTGCATCTCAACAAGGAAAGCAGAGAAACACAGAGAAATGCTGTCACAATCTAAGGATGCACTGGACCTTTTCCTCCTGCTGACTGAAGTACAAATGCGCTTTATAGCGATCCAAGACCACTATAAAAATACACTGGAATGGGCACTCTGATGCCTGATTACTCTGTTTTACAACTGACTACCTATTTATTGAACTACAATGTCTGTAAGTCACAAAATGCTATTATCGTATCATTGAAGTGGTCGTTTTGCCTCTACTTCATTACTATTAATCTTGGTAGGATATTGCATTTCTATTATTTACCATGTAAATTGCAGTGGTATCTAGACACCCCCTTTATGTTAGGACTCCATGTGCTGAACTCTACACAAACACGAGTGACAATTTTCTCTCTTCCTGCAAGATATCTAAAGCCTACATAACATTGTACCCGTTAAAGCTCAAGCCTTGCAAACAGCTCTGTAGATGAGAAAACAGAAATATATATATTTCTATTTCCAGAAACATAGAACGGCTTGGGTTGGAAGGGACCTTAATCTAATCTATTTGATTGTAGTATGGTTAAACAGTCACTTCTGCTCTGACAGCACAGTGCCGAACAACTGTTGGGTTTCCCATCCTTAAAGCTGCTGATCCCAGCAAAGCCTTCAGCAAAGACACTTTATCCTGCAGTGGCTTAGCAATATCATGCTGTCACTCAGCAGAGCAGAGCTCACAGGCAGGACCACCATATGTTTTCAAACTGTTCATCTGACCTCACCATTTGAGCAATGTGGGAAGAGGCTTGAGCCTTCCTGAGCTAAGGCATCGTGTACCTGAGAACTCAGGGCATGCACAGGGCTCCCAACTCTGCAGTTACATATGTTTGTACTGCTTTGAGCTGAACTAGCACAACTTTAATTTTGGGGTAGATCAGAAAAGACAAAATAAACAACAAATACTCAAATGCTGAGAGAAGAGGGTAAAGCTACTGCTGGAAGTGAGATTCTCTGTCGCCTTGTATCTTGCAGAGTGTCTCAGGTGGAGACTGTCTCCCATCAGGCAGTGTAACGCATAGAACTTTGCCCTGGAGAAAATGACTGCACAAGGGTCAGTGGAGATCTGAACCCACAATGGTTTGGCCCAGCAGAGTGAGCCTGAAGCCTTTAAAGCAGCCACATAATCCCACCTGCTATCTGTCAGCAGCAGGTTTTCTCCCTCCTTACTGCAGAGGTGAGCTTTAACTCTAAGCTGCAACTTTACTGTATTTTTACCAGCGGTGATTACACTAAGGCCCACTGTCATCAGGCATTGGCTGCTTAAAGAGAGTATCTTTGAGGAAAAGTGTCTGAGACTGACACAAAATGCACAGATTTCATGGGAAAAAAACCTTAATGCAGCTCATCAGAGAGGCAGATGGCAGCTTCCCTCCCGACAGGCACTGTGGGGGCTGAGTTTGCTCAACTCCCTCTCACTGCACTCTGATGTATTCCAGCAGCTGTATGAAATTAATTCCAATAAATTAAACCTTTTGCAGGGACAAATGATCCGGATGAAAACTATAGTGCTAGGGGCAATCAGTCATTTGAAACTTGGTGATCTCAGAGACAGGGAAGCAGCACTCTTGTTGGCTGTATCACAGGCACTTGCTGAGGCAGCCAGAAAAGGCTGTCAGCAAAGGAATCCCAATCAGGATCCAAAGCTCCTTCTCTATAACCACAGTAGTACCAAGCCTGAAATTGTGTGGGATCTGCTGCTCCAGCTTGATCCCTAAATCTATGGGGCCTGATAGGATTCATCCCAGAAACCTCAAAGATCTGGTTGATGTCATTGCAAAACCTGCCTTGATTTTTGAGCACTCTTGGGAATCCAGAGAGGTCCCAGCTGACTGGAAGCTGGTAAATGTCCCAATTTTCAAGAAGGGCAAGAAGGAGGACCCTGGAAACTACAGGCCTATCAGTCTCACCAGTGTCTGGTAAAGTTATGAAGAAGATTATTCTGGGAAGTATTGAAAAACACCTGAAAGACAATGCAGTCATTGGTCACAGCCAGCCCACCTTCATGAGGGGAAAGTCCTGTTTATGAAAACTAATTTTTTTTATGACAAGGCAACCCACCTAGCTGATCAAGGGAAGCCAGTTAGTGTAATCTTTCTGGATTTCATCAAAACTTTTGATACTGTCTCTCACAGGATCCTTCTGGACAAAATATCCAGCCCACAGCTGGAAAAACATATCATGCTGTGGGTGAGCAATTGGCTCATGGGTCAAGCACAGAGGGTAATAGTGACTAGGGGAACATCAGAGTGGTGACCTGTCACTAGTGGGGTTCCACAGGGCTCCGTCTTGGGCCCTGTGCTCTTCAACATCTTCATAAATGACTTGGATATAGGACTGGAAGGGATGTTGAGCAAGTTTGCAGGTGATACAAAACTGGAAGGAGCTGTTGACTCCCTTGAAGGCAGGGAGGCCCTGCAAAGAGACCTCCACTAATTAGAGGACTAGACAATCACCAACCCTATGAAGTTCAACAAGGGGAAGTGTCAGATTCTGCACCTGGAATGGGGCAACCCTGGATGTTTGTAAAGACTGGGGAATAAGATGCTGGAAAGCAGTGCCACAGAAAGGGACCTGGGGGTCCTGGTTGACAGCAAGTTGAATATGAGTCAGCAGTGCCCTGGCAGCCAGAAGAGCCAACTATGTCCTGGGGGGCATCAGGCAAAGCATCACCAGCTGAGAGAGGGAGGGGATTGTCCCACAGCTCTGTACTGGGGCAGCCTCACCTTGAATATTGTGGCAGTTTTGGGCACCACAATATAAGATATTAAGCTCTTAGAGAGTGTCCAAAGCAGGGCAGCAAAGATGGTGAAGGGGAAGCCTTGAGGGGAAGCCGTATGAGGAGCGGCTGAGATCACTTGGTCTGTTCAGTCTGGAGAAGAGGAGACTAAAGGGGAGACCTCATTGCAGTTACAACTTCCTCACGAGGGGAAGAGGAGGGGCAGGCACTGACCTCTTCTCTGTGATGACCAGTGACAGGACCCAAGGGAATGGCCTGAAGTTGTGTCAGGGGAGTTTCAGGTTGGATATTAGAAAAAGGTTCTTTATGCAGAGGGTGGTTGGATGTTGGAACAGGCTCCCCAGGGAAGTGGTCACAGCACTAAGTCTGACAGAGTTCAAGAGGCATTTGGATGATACTCTTGGGCACATGGCGGGACTCTTGGGGATGGTCCTGTGCAGGGCCTGGAGCTGGACTCGATGATCCTTGTGAGTCCCTTCCAACTTGGCATATTCTGTGATTCTGCACTTCTGTGATTTATGGTGATAAAAAATATACACAGACCCTGAGAGTTAACCTTCCTTAAGCACCTTGAGGAGGCTCCTTGCCATAAATTCACCGAGCCCTTCAAAAGCCACTCCAAGACCAAGCTCAATAGGAGGAAGAGTGACTCAACCTATTTGAAACATGAGTCTAAGTCTGACATTCAGCTTAATTATTGCAAATTTAACTTGGAGTGCACCATTGTCTTTACTGCACTTATCCAGCTGGTTATGTGAGTTGTTTGCTCTGGTTTAGGGCCACTCCAATGCATATGACAATATACAAAGACTCAGTGTTGAACAGTAAAGGACGAGCATGTGGAGCAGGTACCCATGTGCTGCAATTTCTGTGCTGTCAGCACCAATCTCTTCTCAGCTGTGTGGCAGGCAACCCTTACATTTTGCAGGGATATTGCTGGATGGCTTTTCTCCTAAACTTTAGGAGTAGGATAATTTTTCATGAAGCTTGTGCCCACTAATTTCAAACTTGTTTTTTGTAAACATCATAGTAACGTGCCCAGAGATACCAAATCTTCAAAACAAGAAACAATCTCTGTGGATTTTTTCTAGTATTTCTTAATATCAATCTGCATTTTTAAATGTCTTTTCATTTTTCACCTAGATGATTCTTTACAGTTTTAAAGAATTGACCCTTTTATAGAATTGTTTATACATTTGAGGCATGAAGTGCCTCAAACAGAGAATATATTAATTTCTCAAAATGAAAACACTAACATAGTGACAGCACATGAAGGAGTCAGAAAACTTGGGTGATGGCTGTCTTTCACCTCCCAGCTCTGCTTCAGTTTGCCTGGCTATTAACTGGATACAAAAAAGTTAAGCACCCACTGATGGTGTGTCCTGTCCCTAGTTATAGAATACCTTAAGGTTGCTTGACTAAAAGTATTAGCAAGGGCAACAGAGCACTTGCAGCAAAAAGAGAACTTGTTACTCTTTTCTGTTCCTTTTCAGGAAAAGTGAGGCAAATATGCAAATTACTTCTCTTTATATCCTCTTCTAAGGAGTTTTTAACTCTTTCCTTTCTTGTAAGACCTAAAAAATTGAGTTGCTGAGAAAGTATGACAGATGTGCCTCTCAGGGCCAAATGGCCAAATAAAGTAACCTGCCACAGACAAATTTAGCCTAGCAGATCCTTATGGAAGCACCTAAATATAAACTCATAGGCTATTTTTGTTATAATTTATCACCAATAAACATGGCAGAAATCATAAACACAAACCTTTAAGAGGCAGAAGAAGGGGCTTTGTATATATTAATGTGAAGAGGCATTTTTACCCGAGACCCTGATGGGATCTATCCCTGCTTATGGTATCCTGGCCCCCATTTTGTCTTAATCTCTGCAAAATAATAAACGCCAAAAGTCTAGACTGCAAACCACCAAAGTATTTAAATGGGTCACAGTTTTAACCCCCCAAGTCTCAATTTCATATATGGATAGGAATGATGTGTGTTTAATCATCTGCTGCTGTAACTCACTCACCTACTGATGGAGGATTTTATTTATTAGTATAAAGTGAATGTAACAGTCTTGTTCTTACTTAAACGATCAGAGATGGTCTCTGAAATGACCATCTGAACAAGTGTCAGAATAGTCTAACTCTGAGAAATGAGGGCCCTGGATTTTGAAGCTTGATTATGATCCATTTGAAGCTCTCCAGACTGATAATTCATCCTGGCTACTCATTGGAGTGGGTTCCTCTGTTATCAAAGGAAATGACTGCCCTTGATGTTGAAGTGTCACACAGTGGATGCCAACACAGCAGAAGAAATATGAGTTAGAGAGACAGCAAAGATGACATGTAATGGGAAATAACCCTGCCCAATGACCCCCATTAACAAATGAGTGTGCAGAGACTAGTGGATAGAGTGTGCCTGTGCAAATAGCCACAAATTACACAATTAATTGCAGTGCCAGACAGGAAAGCTCTTTGCAGCACTTAGTCCTGTTCTGCAACTTGTCCCCTGCCTAGCAGGGAAGTGGTATCGAGCTGCAAGGGATCACGTGCCTGTGTCCCGAGAGCAATAACACTGCTGGCAACTCTCCTTTTCAAGTCTTTTCTATCATCTCACTATTCCTCTCCAAAAAGGACAGGGAAAGCTGTAGTGCTTCTGTCTTTTGGTGTAATTCTCCTTTCTTCTTTTCCCTTCTGTTTCTTTGTTTTATCCTAGGAGTCACTAGAACAGCACCATCCCAGCAGCGGGAGATTTGCCTGCTGTGGGACGTGTTTAGGGAAAATGTTTCTGGCAGGCAAATCTGAAATTTGGAGCCCTCCTCAGCTCCTGTCTCTTGAGAGGATGAGTGCCTCACAGAAGTTATTTAACAGCTCGTATCCCCTAGCAGCAAACAATGCTATGATATATTAAGGGTGAAATCCAGCTATTTCATACCATTGACATGGAGTGGGATCACCTGATGTGCCAATCTGAGCTGCACCTGACCCCAAGTCTTAAAGGATTTGCTACTCCACCGAATCTTGATCTAGCCAGGTTCTTTTAATGTTGTCAGTAACACCTACTTGTATGTGGACATTAAAAAGGAGCCAATCAACCCAGCATGCCTATGTTCATTTCTTCATCAGTTCAAATCCCACTGGTGTGATGCACTTTCCCACAGGTGTTCATAAGCCTGTTCTAATCTCCTGTAATTTATAGCTGCTTTTATAAACAATCTGCCTTCTCGTGGACGTTCTAGGACCAAGTTCAATAACTAACTGAGGCTACAGGAATGAGATGTGGAGAGATATTCAGAGGTGGGATCTAGAGCACTAGTCCCTTAGGCCTAGCTGATACCTCCTCCTAAATCTGCACGGTGATGGGATTCCACTGTCCTAGGCAGCCCAGAACCTGCTCTCACTATGGTCCATCAACCAGGAATTTCTCCTAAAAAGCCCCCCTGGGTGTTGTTCTCCCATATCCCAGCCTGCATGCAGATAGCACTGGAGGTCACCACGCTCTTTTAAAAGCTGGAGAAGACGGTGTCCTCTGTAACACTCAGCAGCCAGGTGGTCAGAGGGCTTACCAGAAAAATAGGATGTCACACAACAGTCCTGTTAACCATGAAACCTACCCACATCTTGGTTTTCAGATAAACCCTAATATCATACCTCACTTGCTCTATGAAGTGTGACTTTTGAATAAAGGTATTGTGGACAGTCTGGCAGCAATTCTGGTGTAATTCGTCCTCTGACAAACTTCATACTTTGCTACTAATTATTATTCTAGCTAAGTCTAGGGGGAGGGCTCCGAGAAAGAACTCGAAAAGTTTGGTAGGTTAATCACACATGAAAACAGGGAGATAGGCGGAGATTGAGCAAGAAAAATGAAATCTGGAATTGCCTTTATTCCATTTGATTACTTTTGGGGTATAGGACTATGAGCATCCCTAATCTGTTCTCAATTTGCTGAATTAATTTAAACAAATAATTCCCACTCAGAGAAATAGAGGGAATGAGGAAGAAGAAGGGAGAGAGAGACAAGGGAAAGGGAGAGAAAAAAATCACATTTTCCAGAAACTGTGACTTGTTACCTGTAGATACTGCAGAATCTTGCAGATCAATGGCAGGATCTTCAAATACGCAACAATAGTTCCAAGGGTTCTGTAAATCTAGCATAATCCTCCTGCCTCTTCTTATGTTTTTGTACACAAATTTCCCAAATCTCAAACACTGAGTGCTGGGTGGGATTTAGGGCTAAGCAAGCCACAGGTGGAGGGCGACTGGGCAGACAGAAAGACAGAATAAGTACAGGAGGGTGGAGTCCAGTGATCTTCAAAAGGCAACTGAAGTACAAACAAGAAACTTAAGCTAACTAAATATTTGATACAAGATTCCAGGATCTATCATTGAGATGCAGGAAAAAAAATACAGAATTTATTAAATTCTGTATTAAATGAAAGTTGACAATAAACAGTAAAATTATGAAACAAAAAGTGTGGGCAAGGGTTTATAATTAAACCTAAATTCAAGATTCCTATATTTCTAAGCTCATTTCTAACCTTGTGAAAACTGCACAAAATTATTCCATTTACTGGCCTCTAAAATTATTTATTACTGATACTCTATTCTTATATTATTTTTCCTACCTACTGGAAATATTACAACATTCAACTTATTGACACAATCACAGACAATTCAGTGGAAATTCTGCCTGAATAAAATCCTCAGGACTTAGCCATTTTGACAGCCTGACTGTGGCATTATAAGTTTGACATAAAAGCTAAAATTATATAGATGTAATCCATATAAATGATGTAATAACAGATGTGGGGAAAATAAAGGCATAAGAAGAAACAGAAAAATCTCTGGGCTCTTTTCTAAGAGAATTCTCTGTGTATGAAGTTATTACAGGAAAATAGAATTAAATGTGACAAATACATACTTTAAAACACCAGGAAACTGGAAGAACAATGTCAAGAAAAATAACCATGAGGTGAAAACATGGAGAAGGACCTGATAAAAGCACCTATGTTTTGCTGCAAGTGTGTCTCTTTGGTCTGCCTGTACCTATTGCAACATGGATGATAATGTTTGCTCCCTGGATGGGAGTTGCAGAAGACAGGCATGTGTGGAATTCCCCAGCCGTCCTCAGGGCATCCGCCTGCCTCACTGCTGCTTTTTATTTTTTATAGGTGAAGTGTGGATTAGTAACTTTGCATGCTCAAAATTGCCAAATTTAATCCACAGAGCCCTAAATCCATACATATCACACAGCATTACAAAACCTTTCTTCTTTACAAGAGTTTGCTGGTGTTTTCATTCCAGATGACTTAAGTAAGTAATTAAAGAGATCATTAGCAAAGAAGTGTACAAAAATCCTTAAGCCTCTCATGACCAGTCTGCTTTCTTAACACGTGGAATTGACACTCCTACTGCCCCATTTAATGTAGATTGTTTTGGGCAAATACCATGTTTTCTTCCTAGACTCAAAACCAAAACATCAGCTGATCAGCTCTGCTGTGTCTCCACCTTGCTTCAGTAATGAGTCTGTCCTTAAAATGATTTACAGCTCCATCAAGGGCTTCCTGAGTTACAACTTTGGGTAAACCAAGCATTTATTCATTGCTGTAGTGAATTATGATCAGCTTTGTCTGTTCAGAAGCTCTTCCAGGCAGGGACAGTCTCCCTAAAAGTATGTCCTGTACATAGCACATAGGTATTCCAACATAGTTTGAGCCTCAGGAGGCTTCTGCAATGCAAACAGTAATAACTGAACAATCTGCTGATGTGATAATAACAGTGTCTGCCATTTGCCTTTAAATAGAAAATTATGGCCTTGTCCTGTGTGAGAAAGGGATGAAAAATCACACTATCCCTGTCCAGCAGCAATACTACCATGTGTCCCCATATCATGTTTCTCAGCAGCTTCCCCGACTTCTAAAGAGCTCAAAAACAATAATCTTACCCTGCTGAAGTTATAAAAGCCCTACTATTAAGCTGGGAAATCTCTTCAGGGTAACTGTGGAAGCAGCCCTACCAGCTCTCTCCACCGCTGTCCACCCTCTCAGCTGGTGACAATCACACTGTCACCAAGGTAACCAAGGAGGGGTCATGGTCAGGCATGATCAAGAACCAGGCTGCATGCAGGCTTGCTGGGCACAGTCCTGACCATAAGGTGCCTGTTCAAGATTTATCCCTCTCTTTGAGCCAGAGCAGCCCTAGCTTTGCTTTCGTTCCTGTCCCCTTCTCTGCGCTCATCCCTAGAGAGCTGAGTCTCATCTCCTCCTCCCATCAAACCTAGTTTAAAGCCCTCTCAATCAGCCCTGCCAAGTCACAGGCTAGAATCATTTTGTCCCTATTAGATAGGTAAACCTCACCTGTCTCCAGCAGACCTGGTGCGGTATAAACCAGCCCATGACCAAAAAAACCAAAATTCCACTTATGGCACCAGTGGAATTTAGGTCACTTGTTGTTCACATGGGTTTTCCAGCTCCTTTCAGTATTCATTCCTTCTACCAATGGAATTAAGGAGAACACCACCTATGCTCCTCTCCCTGTAACCAGGTGACCCAGTGCCTTGAAGTCCTTTTTGACTATCCCGGTACTTCTCTCATCAACCTCATCACTGCCAACCTGGACAACCAGTAGTGGGTAATAAACAGAACAGAGGAGCTGCAAGTCAAACCCCTTTTCCATGCTGGGATTGCCTATGCAGAGGGGATGTTCACTGGAAAGTGTGAAAAGGCAGGAAAGTGTGCTGCTGGCTAGATGAGTGAAAGGACACTTTGCTTATGGAAATTGCTATACACTATAAGGTGTATAATGGCTGTGCTGCAAAAGCTCCCAGCAGCAGCAAGGTCTGACTGACAGGATTTTGTACAGCATTAAGGGGAAGTGAAAAGTTTGAACCACAACAAAATGCATTTATTTCTTAACTCAGGCAAAACACCCATTCGCTTCCATTCAACCCTCTCTGTCAAAGTTCACGTTGTCCTCATTGAGGGCTTCAGCTGAGTAGACTGCCCCTGTAAGCTTTAGCTCCCAGTGAGGAATTAATGACAGACACTTTTCAATGATTAACTCATACAGTTGATAGTCATCTCCCATTCCTGTAATTAAAGAGATAAAGGTGTTATGGTTAATGAGTGCTTTAGCATGAGCTTAATTGCAAATCCTTTCATCAATGAAGTGACTTATTGAAACACCTGTGGAGCAGTGAATAATTTGTCTTCACTTTGGAAGTGCAAACTCTGAGACATAAAAGAGTTCAGAAGATTCACAACCACTGTCAATATTCCTATGCAGCCACTCAGCATCCTAGGTCTTTTCCAGCTCCCCATTTTGTCCTTCAGGATTGAATGTATTTCAGAAACTACGAGACTTTGCCTATTGAGGTGAAGGAGAAAAAAGAAAAGAACCCATGTTGAATTACTAGTGTAATTTTGTTCCTATTTCTGTCTTTCTACTCTTCAGTCTCAACAAACACAGTTCAAACAAATTCAGAGCAAACCTTTGAAAAATCAGTATCAGCTGTGTATAAGCCTTTGGGAGAAAAACTGATTTTTTCCCAGTTTTCACAGAAGACATGAGCTTCCTTAGCTGTCATATTATATCTTCAGGATATCATCTAGAAGCATTAAAATGTCATTTGAATGATCTCTGGTCTGATATACATTGAAAGTGACCACATAAAGGATATATTTTTGATAAAGAAAACAAACTGGAAGTGAAGGAAGAGTACCTCTTGGTGATCATCTCACAGCAAAAAAATAAGCAGGGAAATTTAGACACGTTTCTTTTCTGCAAACAGGCAGCAGTGTTTATGTTTGTTGTCTACCAAAGGCTATTTAAATAGCTGGTCTAAGAAAACTTGTTTGAGCACATTCAAGCTTGTGAGCTGCTTGCAAACTGAACATTTATTTCTGAAATTCAAGCTCTGCCCTTGATCACCTAAGATACATGATATTGATTCCTTTTCTGATTGGAAAACTTTGATTTGATTTTTGCCACTAACTTGAATAAGAGCCACGATTAAACAAGTCCTGTCTGTAAGCTCAGGCTGCAGGCTTTCTCACACGCCCTCCACACACAAAAATCTCTTCACAGAAATGGCCATGAAAAGTACATGGTCTGAGTGATAGCAGCCACCTGGAGCCTCCCGATTAAACCCGGCCAAACATAGGCTTCCAAAATCCTACTAAGAAATCATAAAAATGCCAGTGATTAAACTTGTATCCCTGTACAGGCAACTCAGATGGGAAATCAGGGTGGCACTATCACACCCACCTTTTACATGCAGCAGTTTATCTCAGTGCTGACTGGGATTTAAGAGCAAAAAATGAGGATATATTCAGCACAGACAATGGAGTAGTTTAAGGCTGTGGCAGCACAAACTGCAGTACAAAACTGTGCAAAACTCCAGCTTATCCAATATCCTTAAACCCTCTGAATTTATTATAGAAGATACACGTACCCAATGCCTTTTTTTACGAAGAGAAAAAAGGGGAATATCACTGAACAGAACAGTGATCTGAATCTGAAATAAAAGAAAATAAAGGAAGAAAATAAAAAACAACAACAACAACAACAACAACAACAAAACCACCAAAAAACAAGGGGGAGTTTCACCAAAAAGTTTCATCTATTGCAAGCAGCAGAAGCAGAGGCTGCTGCCTTCAGCATCAGAGGATATGGTCGGCCTTGACCAGACTTAACGCTGAACTCGGTGCACAAGCTGCAAAACCAAGGCTCAGAGCTCAGGCTGCAAAGGCATTTTGGGGAGACACGGCACTGGGTCCAGCCCAGCACCTCCGTATTCCCTCAGAACTTCTGCTAGTGGAAGACCACTAGTAACCTTCTCTGTCCTATCTGTCAGTCTGTCCTTCCCTTCTCTTCAACTTCTTGTGAAAGTTAGAGCCTTTCCTGATTCTGGTTTAGTCACACAAGAAATGACCCCTTCAGAGCATTTAATTAAATTATTTTATCACTTGGAGGTTGCAGGGTTTTCTGACCTGTAAAAGTATGAAAAAGGGGAAAGGAAGCATGTGACTGCCTTTTGACTAACATACGCAATAGTCTCGGACAGAAGTCTCAACCAAAAGGTCAAGGAGTGATATTCCTTTCACTTCACTAAAAGGCATTTCACTAACCATGGCATCCACCACTGCAAAATGTCACAAGCCATGCAGCCCAGAGTTGTGCTCCTAGGTAGGGCACAATCTGTAATAATAACTAGAAAATAACAAATCATGTGGAAAAAAACCCCTCTACTTTTATTCTCTAGAGTCCATTTTTTCAACCAGAAGCTGCTTGCTATAGAAACAGCAGCTGGCAGCTCCTACTTTCTGATCCTGCCTCCACAGATGCTTCGCTGCACAGACCTTAGAAAGTTGCTCAGCCTTTCTGCACCTGCTATTTTTCTTCATCTCTTAAATTTTAATTTTATTTTGTGCTCGTGCTTCCCACTGTAAAAGCCCTGCACTACTCTGCTCATCCTCATCAGAATGCCCCTCCAGGGCAGATGAATATCAGTGTTCCTGTTTCAATACGATGGAGAAATTGAAGCATGGAAATTAAATTACTAGTCCACAGAATCAGGCCTCTCTGAATCAAAACAATATCTTTCTGGTTTGTAGAGGTGTCCTCTTGCTACAAGATCATTTCTTTCCATCTAGTTCAGAGATAATAATATCTCTGTAACTAATCCCTATGGTTGTTGTGAGGATCTACTGTTCATTCTGTTGAAAATCTAAAGCAGTATAAAATATATTACTGATTAAAGATGATGAAAAAGTCACAGTGAAGGTGGAAAATGAGAGTTATTCCTCTTAATTTTTAGGTTTTCATCTGCAGCAACATGACATGTCTCCTGAAGCCTTACCACCCGCTCTCTTATTGCTATAGTGCTTTTCCAGGGGAGCTACACAGTGGACTGTGCTTGAGGAGAGGACTTTAAAAGATAAAGTGTTATTTCAGAATAGGAATGAACCATGAAAATGAGGTAAATTTTTAAGATACAGACAGAAAAAATGATGATCAGATTATAAACTGGAAGGGATGGTAGGAGGATTACCATTGATTTGACATAATTCAAGAACAATGTTTCTGTAGTCAAGAAAATTCTTTCTAAGCTTTCCTGTCCTTCCCTGCTGAGTCTCTCAAGGGTTAAATGACCAGTGCAGCTCTGCCATGGGACCAGATTCCAGGGAGCTTGTGTAAGCCCCCAGGGACCCAAAACATTAGAGGCAACCGGTTTCAAAATCAAACCGGGCTGGGCTGTATCAAAATGAAGGGATGAGGGAAGATGCTGGAGCTCTGGTCAGAGATTTTTAGATCCCAAATTAAAAGTGATGCAGAGTTTCTCCAGATGTCAGCCAGCACCTGGGCCTGCTTACAGCAGCTGGCTGTCCCTGTGGACAGGGAGGGGCTGATTTTAGCACAAAACGCTGAGAAAATCAGACAGCTTGGTGTACAGACAGCAAGCAAGCAAACACAAAGAATGCACAGCAGTAATGTAAATTTGCCTTTGTAGCCAAATGGGGTAAAAATTGGCCTTTAAGACATAAGATGGTGTTGAACTTGGCTCAGAATTCAGGACGGGTTTGTCTTGTTTACAGCTAAAGTTTTTGCTGACAAGAACTATGTTGTTTGAAAGCATGAAGAATTCATACCCCCAAACAGTACATCTGTATATTGGAAGTCCTTTAATAACAGGAGTAATAAGTTATTTCATGGGAAATTGGACTTTTTTTCTTTTTTTTTTTTTTCTCCCTACTTTCCCCCCTTAATTCCCAAGTATTTTGTCATGACCAAGTACTTTCTTAGAATAAGAAAGTGTGCAGGGACTTTGTATGCACCAGAGGAAGTCTGCCAATCAGTTCAACCATGTAGATATACAAATCCTCTCAGTGGAGATGCAGTTTATAAAGACAAAGGAGATGTATATCTAAATGGCCTGCTCATAACAGCAAACTCCTTCTAATGTAGACAAAACTACTGTTTATTTTGTTATTCTGATAAGCACTAGCCCGTGACACAATGCCGAAGTATCAGACTTAAAGTTATTAGAGTTTGGCCTCTAGCTGCTCTGCCACTTGAAAGAACAAATCTTCCAAGAGATCCCAATTAGGAGCAAAAGAAAAATTCAGGCACCAAAATAAGTTAGATTCCAAATAGTTTCATCATGGATGAGATATAGCCTTTCATCATTTTTGGGAACTCCCCTTTTCCAGTTAGAGAATACAGCTGCTTGAATAGTGTCATGTCTGTTCAGCAAGTAGCAGGCACAATATGCAAGCACTTGTAGCATCGAGACCATTGTTCAGAAAATATTGCCATTGAAATATTGTAAATGTGAACAGAATTAACTTCCCCTTCATCTCTTGCTTTCACACTCTGTTTATTTTACTGCATTGTCTGAATGAAAGCACAGCCTCTCATACACTCACAGGTCCCGTTTCACCTAACAAACGTCTGATTGTTTGCTGCTCTTCCCTTCCTTCCCACTGAGCTTCCAGCAGAGATCAGAGCATTAATGAAACCCTTCCCCAAATTGTCCTTTTCCTGCCGAGAATGTTATATAAGGCCTAATTCTTCTTTATATTATTCTCTGCAAAACCCTTTATATTACTCTTCTACTCAAGGAACAAAAGACACTTGTTCGGCAGCAGCAGAGGAGAATCAGAAGAACATATTCTTTCAGGTAATGGCACGTTTCTGTTAATTGGTTACTTGGTTCTTGCTGCAAAAGAGAGTAATATGTCAGATCTCAGAAGAAGTTAATCACATCTGACTAACTACATTCTGTTTTGAATTATGAGTATCATGAAACAACACAGGTTCATGAAACCAATATTCCTTGATCACTTAATTTCTTTTATAGCCTTAACCTTCCAACTTTCCCATGGTGTTCTTGAAGATTTGAAGCAGTTTTTTTATCTATAATGAACAGTCTTATTCTCTTATTGACAGTAAATATGCATCTCCCTTTTAATTAATTTTAGCACTGCAGGATACACAGTACAGAGCTGCAGATACAACAAAGGAGGTTGCTTGTGTGTGGGAACGAGTGTGCTTTTATCTGATGGAGCACTGGAAAAGGGCAGGGCATAATTCTGTATGGAGCTATTATGACTTCTGCCTCTAATGCTGCACATTTTTTTAATCCTACTGTTTTCATGGGACCTCTATCAAATCCCATTATGTGGGTGGGAATCTTACAATGTACTTCAGTGGGAGGTGGATTAGATCCATGTCATAAACAGTGTTGATGGACAGTCAACATAGTTGTATCTATCACTTACTCATTTTCCAGCATTTGCTAAAAATAGGAGAGACACTGCTGATATGCAGTGGAGTGTGCTCTGCTGCCCTGCTGTCTGTGAAGAACAGGCTGACTGACGTGGCTAGGAAAGCACAGGTCTTTCCTGACTCTATCTTCCCTTTGCCTAACTCAGAGTCACAAAATCACAGAACCACTGGAGGTGTCTAGTCCAACCTTCTGTTCAGAGCAGGGTTAGGGCTGAGCAGCTCACTCAGGGCTCTCCTCTTACATGTGCTTCAGTCCCTGACCATCTCAGTGAACCTCTGTGGGGCTTACTCTAGTTTGTTAATGGGTTTTTTTGCACTGAAACCTGTAACCAAAACTGGTTACACTGCTCCAGATGCATTCTTAAAATTGCTAATTAAAGGAAGAAAAATCACTTCCTTCCTGCTAGCTACATTTTTGGTAATACAGCCCAGTATGTCATTGTTGCAAGGACATACTTCAACTAGACCCCCAGATCTTTTCTGCAAAACTGCTTCCTAGCCAGTCATACTCCAGTCTGTTTTGGTGTAGTGGGTTATTGTGGTCCAGTTGAAGGAATGTGCATTGACATTTGCTGAACTTCACAAGTACCTGTCAGCACACCTCTCCAGCCTGTGCAGGTTCCTCTGAATAGCAGCCCTGCCCTCCAGGGTATTGATTGCTTACCCACAAACTCACTGAGAGTGCACATCATATCACCATCTCATTAATAAAGACATTAAACAACATTGGCTGCAATATTAATCCCTGAGATACACCACTGGTAACTGGCTGACAGTTTTTCCAGGTCACAGATCACTAGCAATCTAATTTTCCACCTACCTTGTCATCCGCTCATCCAGTCTGTATCTCAGCACTTGGGCAATCTTAGTGATATCATGGGCAACTCAGGGATACCTGATGTATACAAAGATCTGTGGGGGAAAAAATTATTAGTGTTGTAGACTAGGAAAGCATAGAAAGGGAATTTGCTTTATTTACAATCTTATACTCCCTTCTGCTACACTCATCTATTGGACAATGGTGCTCCCTTCAAAGCTTCCTGGGAAACCAAAGTAGTATTTCAAGAAAATTACAACAAACCTTGAATTTTCTTTTTGCTACTGGGAAAAACCTTCTGAGAATAATTCCAAGGATCAGAAGAGAAGCACAAATCCTCTGTGTTTATCAATAAGTGAATCTCAACAAAAGCTGACACATTTTTTATCCAAACATGTCTATGCACTGTGTCCAAATGCAATGGCAGTTCGCCACAACCAAAGTCGGATTTCAAACAGAATCCAGAAGTGGTGCAGTGACCAGGACATGGATTAAATTTGCACCCTTAAGACAAGCTTGAAACATGGACTTAGACTACCTACAAATGTCTACTGTCTGTGACAGACAACTTGAGCCCTCCCATGAAGGACTGTCTGCTATCTTGTCTCCTGATACTGCTGCAAGGGCAGATAAGCATGTGGCCTACCAGGCACAGTTCAACAGGGCACATCCCACTGAAGGAAAGTGAGATGTATGCATAGTCTCCCTCCCTTCCCTAACTCATTCTTTAACACACCTTGTCTTAAAAACAATCCCCAAGGAACTCCTGCAGCAAAATGATGGAAACAGAAGTTTTTGCCTTGAATTTACCACTAAAACTGATCTAAAAGAAAGTGCAGAGGTGATGTTTCACTTCCAGGGTCTTTGGCTCTAATCCCAGGGCTTCATCTGGGACTCAGAAGCAGTTTAAAATGCCAGGACTTCCAGGCCTTTTGCAATGGAGCCAGAAGCCTTGTGTGTTAGTGAGCTATGGAATTTAATTTACAGACATTCAAACCTATAGTTACAGCTACAGTGCTGCTGGTGCCAGGGCTGCACCTGGGTGCACACCCTGTGCACTTAGGCATTAGTTCCCTGGGTGGTTCCAAAGCTCTCAACTAGTCTCTGCAGAGGTGACAGAAGGGACTAATCAAGGCAAGGTGATTGCCTGAGCTTCCAGACACCCTCACAGCAAAGACTTTGTCTAATTCCTGCAGGAGGAATTAGGTGGGAGTCCACGTGGGAATTTTTTGACAGGCCCAGAGATTCTTCCATGCAGTTCTTGCTTTACTTAGATCATTTTATAGGCACTATTTGATGTGTCAGTGTGTTAGTATATAGGATGACAAATCTGCCCATGCTGGGGACTCCACTAAGAAGTAATGGCTGCAGAACTGATAGACTTATATATTGATGAGCTACTTCTAAATACTTAGTAGAAATTGTTCCTGAAGTTTCAGAAATGATCATGCAGAACAGCCTTCTGCACATAGTAAGGACAGATAGGGGATGTTTTGCTCATGGTTTAAGATAATCTGTAGCAGGTCATGTAGGAGCCCAACCCCAACAAAGCAGGATGGTGGTTCAGGGAGTCTCTGATATGTCAGAAGACACTGTTGCAGGGACCCTCACAATAGCCACTCCATTTGCCATGTGGATAGTGAGCCAAACATCACATCCAAGAGATGTGATTTCCCACGCGAGCATTACCCTAAGCCAAGACCCCAATAAGTTAAGGGATTTTCTTAAGGAAACAAACACTCTCCATGAGACAACAGATGTTTCACATTTGTTGTGCAGATGTGCAAGGCTTGAAGCCTTAGAGCTCTACAGTTATCCCCATCTAGACCTTCTTGTCCATCACTGCACCAGAGATTGTGAGAGTCTCGCAAATGTCAGGGAGGGATGAACGCTCAGAGCTGCCAGACTGTCTGCAAAAGGGCACACAAAAGTCTGTAAATCTTGGGTCTTTTGGGCTTGGGGATGTCTGGTTCTTACAAACCCTGGTGAACATTTACAGCTGTTCAGATATATGACTGTTCACACTGATTTTGCAGCTGCTGCCAACAGTGGGCCAAGAGAGTTTCCTGGTAGTAAATGGAATTGGAATACAGTATTGTATGAACAAAATGTAAAAAAAAAAATAAATAAAATAATCCTGCCACCAAATAATGTTGGTTTTCAGTAAGATGTAGCTGCTACCCTCAGATAGGGCAGGGGACAGCTGCAAAGGACTAGCAGGAGTCACATATTACACTGCGCACCCACAAGTGGATCTTCATTCTGCAGCACGTGGTGTATTTCCCAATGCAAGACCTTCTCCAGATCTGTGCTCCATGAATTCAACCTCCACTGCCCTGGATTAGTGCTACTGATCACTATGTAGGCTCTTTCATGAGGCTAGAGTTGTTTTTCCAGACTGCTCCCAGCTCTGCTGGTTGCAGTTCCCTATATTTATTCTATCCCAGCCTTGAAACAACATTAAAGAGTCTGGATAAAAAAACCAAACTCATTCCCACAGGCTCAAAACAGCACTATCTTTAGGAATTTTGTGTTCCCTGGCCAAGCACACACTCCAATTATACAAGTTTATCACTGTTATCATGAACGCATTTTTACTCTTATATTAAATGTTCATCAATCGTGCTTTTATTGTTACGCTTTAATAATGGATTGCCACCCAGAAAAAAAAGAGAAGCACTGCTGTAGGCAACTGGGAAGTGGTCCAGAGCTACCCTCCTGTGTGTTCTTGGTGCTATATTTCAGAGGCTCATGCTTATTTGTCTCAGTTCAAATCTAGTGAGAAAGTTGTTCTGTATTTGCATTAGCACGAAGAAACACATTCTCCTAAAATCACCCCCTTCTCCCCCCTCATGTTTTTTCTCATTATGTGTGGTAGAACCAGATTCCCAGAGGAAGTATACTTGGCTAAATAACTGTGATGACTATCCCACCAGTTGTTAAATACATTATGCAATTTCTATTACTACTCTCATTTTAACAAACTATTTTTAATTTATACTATATAAATACTAAACGAAACCCCAATATTTCAAAAACCACCCAGTCTTTGAAACTATGTTTTCCATTTAGTGTGTTTTGCACAATCTAACTAATATCTCCTACTTAAAGACCAAAATTCTTATAAAAAGATGCAAAAAATTCACTTTCACTATAATACTAATTTTAAAAAAGATTCAGTCTATGCCACCCTGACAGAAAATTAGTCAGCATGTTCCATACTAAATATGACTTTTAATTCTGGATTAGATATTAGTTCTGGGTTAAATATACAAAACCAGATCTGGTTAGTATGTTACCTGTATCAGTGATGTATCAGAAAGCTCCAACACCAAGAGCTTTACATCTAGGTACACTCTTTGGGCAGAAGCAGTGACAGTGGCAGCAGTGAAAGGTACACAGAATGGATAGGGTAAGGTAGGTTAGGGTAGGGCAGCTTGTGTCCTTATCACACAACCAAGAGTGTGCACAGGATGGAAAAGCTGATGGGGATGTGGTTTGGCAGTACAGGGTGGTGAGGAAGAGATAACATCTAGAGGCTCCTGCATCCTCTGTGACTTTCTCAACTCTTAATTTCACCCTGAATATTGAGAAATGTCATTGTGAACTCATATCATAATTTCCATTAAAGAAAATTAAAGTACTTTAAAAAGAAATCCAGTATTCTTTTATCAATTAGTTGATAGGCAACTAGGACACAAAATAAGGATTTGTCCATGGCCAGGCAGTTCAACACTGGCTTTCAGAACTTGCAGGCCAGGGCTTATACATGAAAAAATACTGACATAAAGACAATCCACAACCAAACAACAATCAAAAAAATTTGCTTAAGGAATCTTTCAGGCAGATGTGCAAAGGGCTCAAACATCTGTCCAAGAACGCATTGTGCAACAGGTGGGATTAATAAAGGATGCTTTAATGTCACAGAACCAATCTCACTTAGATTTCAGTGTCAAATACCTTCACAGTTTCTCAAAATGAAATTTAAATCAACTTTGTCTATGATTTGTAAATAGAGTAGTTTTACTTCCAACAGAAATATCTGATTTAGCAAAGAACTTTGGTCCATTTTACAATCTTAGCAGTGAATGTATCTATTGTGTGTAGAGGATCTGCTCCTGCCCTGCCTCACACACCTTCCCTGCCTCGCTTGGGTCTGACCTTATTTTTCTTTCAGGAGGTTCCTGCCCACGGAACACTAACTCAGACTGATTACACTAAAATAAGAACACACTTTCAACGTTTCCCTCCTAGACCTGCCTTATAATTTGATCTGGGCAAAGAAGCACATTGTCATTAGTCCCCTGAATGTGATGGTTCCCATCTTAATTAACTGTAAGGACATTGTGTCTTATTTCTAGAGCACAGGAGAAACACTCAAGAATCAAAAATACAGTGAGGCTGATTCTTATTTCTCTGAGATCAGTTTTCCATTGCCCTCCCTGGATTTACACTTGATTTACAATGCTGTGAGAAGAGAACTAGCACAGATATTGTGTGAAGCAAGAGACAGAACTAAGTCATTGCAGAGCTCAAAAGTGAAACAAACAAACAAAAGTGAAAATGGCATGTACACATGCAAAATAATGTAATAGTATTATAGAGGACCTGGAGGTGAGCACTATTATTTCTAGCATGCCAGCAATACTTCTGTACTCTCTTATTTCTTGGTGGAGCAGGCTTTCTGTACATCACAAGGCATTTCTTGGAAAATTCGCTACTTCCTCTCTGATGAGGTCCTGCCCTGCCATGGGAGGGAGCAAGGTCCCAACTGCTGGTTTGCAGCTCACATTCACTGCATATTCACAGTGCAGAGCTTGGAGGAGCTGTCTGACCTCTCTGCCTTCTCTTGTGATGGCAATGAGAAAGCAAGGTGCTTCTGGAGAACATAGAATTGGGACATCTCTCCTGCCTGGAGTATCAAGTTGCTGCTTCCATGAGGGCAGGCGGGTAGGGGAGCCTTGCTAAGGTCCTGAAGGAGTCCTAGAGAGCCCTTCTCCTTTGGTAACCAGCAGGACCATGCTGTTTCCCTCTCTTGGGCTGGGGGATGCTCTTGGGAGGCAAACTTGTGCTGAAGTCATAGCATGAGCTCAGCATAATCTCTGCAGGACCAATCTTGGAGAATAGTCTGTTTCCAAATTGCAAACTCCTCTCTTCATTTCCCTTCTGTCTGAGCAATCCATTGCTGTTTTTCACCATTGTAACAGATTGATTTATGACCCTGGGAATTGCATGGAAAGGGGGAAAATGACCTTAGTTCACCTGTGACAGGGTACAGCTGGAGCTCTAGGCTACAGAAGGAGCAAACTAGCTTTTCTAGCTGAACTACTTTGCACAAAGGAAACAAACACTTCTGGCACCTGCACAGCAGCCAGCTTCTCTCCTGCTGTCAGCAGCATGCTGCAGGAACAGATGCCTGGGGACACCCGAGCAGTAAATACCACAGGAGATTCCAGGACAGGAAAAGTCCAAAGACCTCGTGGACAGTGTGTTTCACAGGCACCATGGCAGCAGCAGAGTGGAAGGCAGGACACCTCCAAGTGAGACTTGCAGGAATGCACAGGATTTGACAGGTTGAGGACAAGGGCATGAAGTCATTGGACTGTGGGGTCAGGACCACATGTTGTAATGCACAACATATCTCACCCCTACAACATTAAAAAACCATAGGTTAAGACCAAGAAAGAACAGGATAGTAAAAAATGCTTTTGTTGCTTTGACACCCAAACAGATTAATCTGCTTCTGATGAAAATGAAAACCAGAGCTGAAGCATGTTGGATGATATCTAGGGTTCCACCACCTTTTTCATTATTTATTATATGTTCAAGAATTGCTGCAATGCAAACCTCTCACCTTGGCATTTAAAACATCTTGGGCTTAGCTTAGGGAGTGGGGGGAGATCGGTATGCAAGAGATAAAAAACCAATTCAAGAAACTGCAAGATCAAAGTAACTTGGAATGAAAAAGTTAAGAAACTAATGCACTGAGAGAGATCTGCAAAGCAAGTGCAGGACACCAAAACAGGACAAACTCTGCTATAGTGTCAACACTATTATATGAACCTTTATTTTCAGAATTTTTTTGTTTTAGTTCTTTCATAAAATTGCTTGAAGCCAAGGCAAAACTTTCTAGAGTTCTGAGCTTGATCTTGTCTTTTTTAAAAGTCATCTTAACTGTTTCAGGAAACAGCCCCAGATGTAAGCGCACAAGAAACCTGAACGCTGCCTGGCACCAGCTTCTGCATTCACTTGTGCCAGAGTTGTATTTGCAGAAGGGATATGTTCGTTTGCAGCCTGGCCCATAACTCCCTGGCTGTGGGAACATTTTCTCAGTTTACCTAGTTAACATGTGACTTAGGTAGGTGCACATACAGATTTCACACAGATACTTCTTTCATGTGCACACAAGTAGGTTCCTGCTTTGAAAAACTGAATGCATAAAGCATTTGTTGGCAAGCAGCTATGCATTCATTTTATTTCTAAATACCACGATGTGTGGAAAAACCTGGATAGCTTCAAACCAGGAAAAGAAAAACAATGCTTCTGTAATTTGGAAAATAAGCCATAATGCAACCTCCAGGTTACGAAGATCTTCAGGCACTCTTGACATCTTCATAACCCCACCAGCACCAATGAGCAATGATTGGTCAATGCTGACTTTAAAGCCAACAGGCTCCCTTAACACTGAGAAAGGGTGGGTAGCTCGTGAGGATTAGTGGGACTGCCTGCCCTCCACCAGCAATGCCTTTTGGAAGGCATGACCCTGGCCAAGTGAGAGGTCCCCCCACTGTGCAACAGGGACATCCGCATCAGGGCTGGAGCTTGCCCTGCTGCATCCCATCCTGCATAGACATAGGAGGGGCTGCCATGGGGGAATTAGTAGTTCAGGCATGTTCCTCAGAAAGGAACTTAAACTTGGCTGCTGAACAGTGTTTGGGATCACTGGAGGAACTGGACTCCTTTCCAGCTCTCTCATTTTTTGTCGGGTTTCCAGTACTGGCCTTCTGACACTGGACTTCCTTCCTGTCTAGATCCGTCTGCTGAGCTGGTCGGTGTCAGGGTAACAAGATGGGAACGTCATTATCCAGACCTGACTTCTTCCAACTTCTATCATCTGAAACATGTTCAAGGATCACAACCCTGTTGTTTCCAATGTAAAGGAATTTCAGCTGAGCTGGCTTTGAGCTATTGTTGCAACACTAATAATGCAAAAAGAAAGAAAAAAAGACACTAGAAGGGTTTGAGCATGTCCCAAAAGTCCTTCAAAAATTACATCTCTGCTATAGAAAAGCACAGATAGTCATAAAGAAGCCATGGCTATAGAAAGGCTCTCTTGTGTCCTTACCTTCTCTGCCTGTGATGGGAGTGGGAGCTGTGTCCCCTGCACCACTGTGTGAGTGGTGAGCTTGCATATGAGGCTTTGCAATGATTTTGCTATCAGGAGGAGTTTATTTATATAAGATGTGAACACTGACCTCTTTGCCTGAAAACAGGGGGAAAAATCCCATGAACAGGCAGGGTCCTCATTCTATCTCCAGTAGCCTCTTCAGTAAAGCTGAGCCTGAAGAACATCCTCAGTGCCACACTCACAACCCTTTCTTCATGGTTCTTCTTGTATTTCTGTTCTTGCATGCATGCACAGATCCCACATCCCTTCACCTTGCTTGGACACCTCAGACATCACTGCTGCCCTTTATGACCTGGACATGCCTCGGTGCTCCTTGTCCCAGGAAGCCATTGCTGTGTTTTCCAATGCACTGACTTCTTCCAGTTCGCTGAATCGCTTCTTCCATTTGGCCCCTTTACTTTAGCTGAGCCCACAGGCCCCTCCAGGTCAACAGCAGCTATTAGCATTATCTTGCCTAACAATTTGTTTATACAATATGAGAAAGGACACTAACCTAGTTCAAGCTTTTACACACTGCTAAAATACAAACATCAAAAGATGATTATTTGACTTTTTTGAAAGGCTCTGCTTTTCACACCAGACTCTTTCAGAAGGACAACTGATGGAGAGAGACTTTTGCTAAGTTTTGTCTGTGCTGAAAGCCTTTCTGGTGACTAGAGATGGGAGCTTGGAAGTACTGAGTCCTCTGCCAATCCCACCACGCATCCCAGCTTCCTTGCAAAGAGTCTCACTGAACACTGCAATTGTAGTGTGGATATTTATAGATGATGTCGGAAACATCGCCAGGAGAAGCTTGCAGCTGAAATTGGGAGATTGCACTCTGCTATGCCTTGGAAACTATTAGGGACCAGCAGCTGACTTTGAAGTAACAGTTTTATTTGTTGCAAACCTGAGCATCCAATAGCTGCAAACCCAATTAAACACCTGTTTTTATCTTCTGTTTTTGCTCCTGCTGCATGAACCTGAATTTCAGAAACTACCCCTGCAGGTGTGACTGGCAGACCTGAGGTAGGGCTGGGGATAGTAATGTTGCCAGGGGTACCAGCAGAGAAGTCTCAAGGCACCTTTTCTTTCTCACCCATAGTTCAGCAGCCAGAAGTTGCTCTTGGGGTACACAAAGACTCAGGGTACACAAACACAATTACAAGCCTGCACTCCTAGGACAGAGAAGCACAGACATTAGGTATCAATTGCACTGTCTCCAGTAGGGGAGATGATCTGGGACACTGTTTGCCTTGGATCTGTGCCTTAGCATCTCTTATACTATCTTCTTTCTACTTCTATTTTCAAGATTAAAACATCACCTCTCTTTTCTTATAGCTCCAAGGTGGGCAGGAAGGGGGAAGAGAAGCAATGGAGACTGCTACAAAGCCTTTTTTGTACCAGGGACCCATATATCAGATGCTGGCCTTAGGAAACTTTATTATTTACCTCTGCTGGAATAGGAAAGGAAAATAGCTGGAACAAGCACAGTTCTCGGATACATGCAGTGCAATTGTCTACACCAGGCAGTTCCACAGGATCCCCACTGGAGAACCAGACACGTTCAGCAAACACGGCCCAAACGCACAGTGTGTGGAAGAAGTGTGAGGCATTAAACATTAACTTTCCTTTCTCTATTACCTTTTCACAACAGGACAGAAACATCTGAATATCCTGAATTTTCTGAAACTATGTTAAAAAGATACATTCCCATTAGAAGCAGCACTGATCCTTTAGTAATTCATAAAGAAGAAACATTAAATAACTGGTAAGAGCCAATTTACCAAGCAGAGGTGCCTGATTTTATAACTTGGCCTGGTCACTTGGGCTTGGAGCTATGCAGGAATATGAGTGCTATGACAACTGGCATCGTAGCATTCAATTTTTGCAAGCCTGTCTTTTCCCTCCCATCCTTCTCTCACCTACCCGAAGCTGCTGCAACTGAGCAAGCACATTCATTAACTATGTTTGGCACCTGGGAATGGTATCTAAAAAAACCCACCAACCCAAACATCCAGTGTTATACGTGAGCTACCTAAATCAGGTAGTGAGGAATTAGCTGGAGAAAAGGATGTGTTGTGTTTTTCTCCTATGTAGGGATTAGGTGCCTTGTTCAGGTTTAACGGGACATGCTTCTTTTCACTTTGGATTCACAGTCCTGAAAACTTAATTATAGCTTTTCACCTTGCATTAATTAACATGAGAAATGAAGAGACCTCTCTCCAGACTGCTTTTTCTCCACCCACCCATTATCCTTGAATAACCCATTGCCTGTGGATTCCCGCTCTCCCTAGGTGCAGGGTTGCATTCCTACTGGGAGGAGGGACCTGCGCGCAGCCTGGGTGAGGCTGTAGATGAAGGAAGATTGGGGCCTCCTTCTGCTGTCCTTTGGAGGAAAGGGAACGTGTTCTGTGTAGCTCAGTGTGAGCAGCGTGGTCTGACAGACTCCACTAAACCAAGACAAGCTTTTCTGGGGAGAATCCCACATGTAGGTCCAACCCCATGCTGAGAAGGTGAATCCCAAATTAATCCCCACATTAATCTGGGGCATGTGTGAGTACCTGGAAGCAAAACCTTGGTGTCAGAAATTAATGGCATCACTTCAGAGAGGAGCAAGATGCTGTATTTAGGGACCCACATGACTCACATGGCCAAAATGATTGGGACTAATAACTTCACTAGCTATCCCAACCTTCCCAAAGTGTTGCTCCTATATACACCAAATGTTTCAGAACTGCCAGAGTTTTCATTCCAGTTTAGGAAGAAGCTAGAGCTGCTCTGCAAGGAGAAGAAACAAAGGCAGTCCAGGAGGTGCTTCGTGTCTGTAGAGTCACATTGCTATGGGGCAGCACCTCCAGGTCTGCTAGGGACATCTCCAAACAGGAATGTGAAAGCTTTCTCCTCTCTGGTGCCTAAGCTGGATCTTTGAGTCCCTTCGAGTCCCACCTATTACTTCCTGGGAGGGAAGGGTGCATGGGAAAAGCTGCAAAATGACAAATGTGGACTCCACGGGCCTTTAAAATTCGTAGTCAAAGGGCATAGAAAACAGTTTCAAAACGTGCAAAAGTATCTGTCATAAGCAATTAACAACTTCATCCCACAAAGCCGTAAAACAACTTGAATTTTACTTCCATACTGTTGAAATTTAACTACCTTTGGGTTACCTATTAGTTTTAATCCACTTTATAGAAAAAAAAATCCCTGTGGGGAAAAAAAAAAAAAAAGGAGTTGGGGGTTTTCCTTATCTCTTCCCTGCCACCAGTTTCCTTCAACTCCTCTGTACACCCCACTGCAGACGGCAGCTGCCGGCGCTCCGGCGGGGCCCCTCCAGCGCTGGGTGCCATCACACCCTCAGCTCGAAAGGACCCGCGGCTCAGCCAGGGGTGTCCCGCGACGTGTCCCCGCGGGAGGGGCGGGACACCCATGGCCGGGGCGGGACACCCTCGCCCGGCACACCCACCCACCCCGCGGGCGGTGCCGCCAGGTGCGCCCGCCCCGGCGCAGCCCCGGGGGGGCGGCCGCGGCTCCTCGCCCCTCCCCGCCGCGCCGGGAGCTCGCCGCCCCCCGGCTGAAGTCCGGGTCCGCCGCGCTGTGCCGAGCCGGGGGTGCCGTCACTCGGCGCTTCCAGCATGCTCCTAAGATGGCGGTAGCGGCGGCGGGCGGCGGCGGGGGCGGCCGGGCGCAGCGCAGCGGCTGGCTGGAAGTTTTGGTGCGGGAGCGCTGGCACAAAGTGCTGGCCAACTTGGGCGGCGAGGCGCTGGTGCTGAGCGGCGAGGAGCGCCCCGACGGCGCGGCCCACAACGGGCTGGGCGGCGATGGGACGGCGTGCCGCGGGGCCGAGGGCGGCGGGGGGGCGGCCGCGGTGCGCACCGCCTTCACAGACCCCCCCGAGCAGGTGCCCGAGGCCGTCTCCAACAAGAAGCGGTGCGTGAAGGTGCTGAAGCAGGAGATGGGCGGGCTGGGCATCAGCATCAAGGGAGGCAAGGAGAACAAGATGCCCATCCTCATCAGCAAGATCTTCAAGGGACTGGCAGCCGACCAGACCCAGGCCCTCTACGTGGGCGATGCCATCCTGGCCGTCAACGGCACGGACCTGCGGGATGCCACTCACGACGAGGCGGTGCAGGCGCTCAAACGGGCCGGCAAGGAGGTGCTGCTGGAAGGTAGGGGAGCGGGGACGGGCCGGCTCAGTGCGCCCAAGAGTGGGAGGCTCTGGGGCGGGTCGGCTCGGCTGCCGAAGGGGCGGCGGAGTCGAGCCGGGGGTTAGGGGGTAATGCCGCGCATCTCCTGCTGCTCCTCCGGGCGTATTTCCAGCGGGGAGAGCTCACACTCTCTACCCCGCGCCGCGCCGGGACCCCCGACGGCATGAGTTACGGGTGCGGCCCCTCGGGAAGGGGCGAGCGAGGTGCCGCGGAGCTGGGCTTGAACTTTCCGCCCTCGTATCCTCCAGCACAGCCCCCACAGCCCCGTCCGGGCGCGCCCGGTGGAGCCTCCGCAGTCGCGTCTGGTCGCGGCGGCGGGTCGGCTCCCGGGCTCTGAGCTCCCGGTGGCAGCCTGGCCGACACCACTCCCCTCCACACACCTCCAGGGTGAGCGATCTTCGGGATCTGCCGTCTGGACGTTTTCGCATCTTTTCAGCCCGGGAAAGGTGGGGGGAGTTGGGTACCGTGAGAGGAGGGGTTAAAGAAGTAAAGGCCCCCCGTTCTCCCCGGTATTAAAGGAAGGGCTTGAGTGACTTTTCCGTAGTTACCTCGAAACGCCCGACACCTCCCTCTGTCCAGTTTCGCCCTCCACCACCCCACTCCCGACTAGGACAGCGGGGGCTGCAAAGCAGCTTAAATGAAGCTGGTGGTGCCTCACGGACACATCAGCCATCCCTGCAAAGCAGTGCCTTTTCCTTTCGCAGGGGTGACTGAAACAGTTTTGTAAGAAGTAGCCTTACAAACCGAGCCCAGAGAAAGGAGCAAACGCTGGTGTGCGTGGAGGAGACGTGAAGCGAGGGTGTCCCCCTAGAACGGGACGGATGGTGGGGAGGGAGTAAGAAGCAGCAGAGTCACATTCCCAAGACCGCGAGTTCATGAGGCGAGTTCATGAGGCGTGCACAGGCGTTTGATCCCCGTCTCCTCACAGAGACTAATTTACTTGCTCCACCTGAGAGAACGAACAGCTTCAGAAATGCCCTTGGCGCGTGTTTGATAAAGTGATTACATATTTGCCCAGAAGTTCATTTAACCGGAGGTCAATGGCATTCGAAGCATGCTGCGGTGTTGCCTTCCCCTGTGCCATCGCTTTCCTCCGAGCCACGGGTGCTCCCACCTTACTGTGCCTGTAGCCCTTTCGGTACCGCAGGTTTTTTCACGTGTGTCTTTTTGGTGGTTATTCCGAGAAGCAAAGGAGGTGCTGCTGGCGGCTGGGAGGTGCAGCTGAGGATCAGCCGTGAGCAACCAACTATGGCATAAAGTTACAGGAAAAGTTTGAAGGGGAGGAAAGGTGAGAAAATGCATTCTTCAGTAGCGTGTGCTGAGAAACTGTTTGGTTGTCCGCGTGATAGTGAAAAGTGCGGAGGAGTTCGTGCCCCGTGAGGATTTAGGAAGGCGAGGGCAGTTGTGTTTCCGCCCTGTGAGCCCCGCTCTCCCTGCGGGACCAAAGCGCCTCTCGTCCTCCCGCACTGCAGCTGCATCGTTTACAAAGATACCTGTGAAGTCTTGATACGAACTTCTCTGTGGGGTCTGAATTGAGGCTGTTGCATCTAAATTTTGTCACTGGTTTGTTTATGCAGTTTAAGGGACTTCCTGGGGTGGAGACCGGGTAATAATGTTTGAGCTTTGCTGTGATCGAATGAGTAATGTATACAGTGCTTGTAAGTCTGCCTCCCTCTGTTAGTGCCTGCAGTAACAGCACCTGAGCACACTGCTGCTGTATGAGTCTTTAAAACACATCAGTTTTCTTCCTGTTTAGGAGTGAAGATGAAGCCTTTTCAGTGTGTACTCAGCACTCGCCTTCACTCCTTTTGACATCGCAGCTGTCTTGCATTTCTTTGCTCCGTGAAGGCTGATGTGCCTCAGTAGCTATTTCCACGATTGATTTTGTAATTTGTAAATCGAGAGCATATTTCAGTAGTCAGCCTTATGTAGAATTAAAAATTGCCCCGAGAGGGCTGCTCCCTTTAGCAGGGACCCACTCTACGTGAATGGCTTGTGTAAACAGGCAGTTTAAAACAATTCTCTGTGATACTGTTGCCCAATTTATTGCTCATTCTTTAGTAGCACAGTCTAAAATGGTATTTTTATTACTAAAGGAAGGGAAATCCAAAATTTCTTTTTACCCTTTAAAGTACAAGAGGGCAAGACTTGATTGTCCTTTCCTTCCAGACAATAGGAATTTGCCATTTCCTAACTTCTTAGAGAGTTATATATGGCAAAAAGCAGTGTGCGCTGGGGCAGGGCAAGACCTGTGTGCAGCTCCTCTCTAGACTCTTTCTCCAATTCACAGAGCAAAGCCAGCACGTGTTTCCAGCGTCAAAATGCACCATTTACATTTTTGGGGAGTTTCTGAGATTTGCATGTGACTTCCAGCCCAGGAAAGCCGAATTTACAAAGGCATGGCAAGGTGTGAAGCACAAGAGGCATATTTCCCAGATAGCAGGGCTCTGAGTATTGCCCAATGCACTGTGCATTCCTGGAAAGGGTCTTATGGTTGAAAATTTCCTAGAAGTTATTGCAGGGAAGATGTGGTCAGTGTGGCTCAACACACCCAACCATCAGAGTGCCAGAGTCTGCCTGTTATATAGTGTCCTGCCTAAAATCGCTTGCTCAGTGAAATGAGGCATTTACCAGCTCAGCACTAAACTGTAGTCTCTCCTGCATTCCTGTGCAGGGAGGAAGGGAGCGGAAAATCCCTCTGCAGACCTATGCACCCTGTATGGGAGACAGGGCTGGCACCGGGATGGGTGGTGGGAGGAGGAAGGTCTGCAAAGAGAAGGGATGAGAGAATGCTTCGTTTTAACACTTGCCCCTTTTGCTGCATTGATCTCTGTCTCTGAGCTGGTGGAAATAGAGATTTGATCTCTGTCTCTGAGCTGGTGGAAATAGAGATTTGCTGAGGGGTTAGGGCTGACATAGCTGCGGTATCTGTGCTGGTGAGGGGAGGTGGGGCACAGCTGTAAAGCCTGGTAGGAGAGATCCTACTCTAACAAATTTAATAGCCATGCTGGGTTGTTCTGTCTTCTCATTTTCCATCCCTGAAGGACATCAGTCTTCACTTGTATAGTCCACCTATTAAGCTAAAGTTCCTTCTTATAGGTGTGGTCCATGGGGTTGGCCAGGAAGGGAAATAAGATAATAGGTGATACTGCCATAAGAGGAGCTATAAGGCAGAAAGGTCAAGAGGAGAGGGAGGTGATGGTGAGGAAAGGACTTGAGCCCTTAGAAATATTGTTGTCTCCTCGTGTGCAGGGGTGAACTGCTTCTGCTTGCAGGTTTAATTTCCTGTGAGCTTTCTGTCACAGCTTGGGCATGGGTGTGGGGGAGCAAAGCAGGCAGAGTGAGAAGGGACTGGTGTTGAGCTTGTCAGCCCTGGGTGGCTTCTCAGGTGTTCAGTACAGCAGGATGGAGCTTCTCACCAGCATTCAGGACCAGAAAGCATTTCCTGACGTGAGAGACGAGGCAGCCTCCTTGTACAGTGTGTATTTGCAGGTGTGGAAGGAAGCTAAAATAACCATGGCAGCTATTGTTTATACATATAATTTCCCTGTGCTTCTGTTAATTTGGACTTCTTAAATAAGCACTTTGGAAAATCAAGCAGCCCCTCTTGTGCTGTGTAAAGCACATTACATTCAAGTGACTCTCAAGACACAAAAGGTGTTTGTTTTTATCAAAGCATCCTAGATGAGAGCAGTCCCTTGGCATGCTCTCTAACTGAACTGGTTGTGCTTTACTTGTATTCTCTATGTTTGGTGAAAAAATGAAAAATTGAAGTAGCCTGTGCTTTACTGAGATGTGAAGAAAACCCCCCCACATTAGTGTTATTTGTTATCTGTCTGCAGGGTATTTTTTCCTAACTTGTTTAATGTGTGTGGACGAGCTAGTGATGTTTGTGGTGGAAGGTATGTAGTGGGAAAAGGAGCATCTTCTTAGTGTTGCTAGAGTTTTTATTGGTTTTCAGTGCTTCCCCGTTAACACAGTTGCAAGGTCCCTGGAGAAGTGGCTTTGGCAGCCTTTTTGGGGTTGCGTAAATTTCCCACAGGGAGGCCACTCCCTACATAGTGAATTTTAGCATATGGACAGTAGACTGTCTGTAGCCTTCTTGGGAGTAATACACAGCTTTAAAGCAATGTAAGAATATGTATGATGCAGTTTGTACTGTAGTAACATGTATTATTTTCCAGACAATATTTCTGTAAGAATTGCAAGGATTCTCCCCTTCCCACCCTTTTAAATTTTTTTGGGGGGTGAAGCAAAGCAATTCTGCCTGTTTGAATTACATGTTGAAATAACATAAAATAGACATGGGCAGCTTGTTGGCTTTAGTTTTCTATCTTATCTGTGTTTTTGTGTTTCTTTCAGTAGGGTCAACAGGAGATTTCTAGTGTTAACAAAATACAATATTAATCCAAAAACTGTGTCTCTTGCAAGTATAGAGGAAGAATGAGGCACAGGGTGCTTACAAAATGCATATGTGACATTACTTACTACAGTCAGGTCAGGGCTGTAAATCTCAGTGATTGCAACTTGTATGTGTAGTTATTCTTTATACTTTGAGTATAAAGAATGGAGAAAACAGTCTTTTTTGTATGTGTGTGCAGCAAATATGCAGTTAGGGAAATGCTTTGTATTTAGAGGCTATACCATATTTCATAGCCTGTGTAGCTGCTCTTGGCGCACATCAGTTTAAAAGTGAAATTGAAAGGGAAAGGAACAGGTAATCTTATTCTCAAGAGTTCCAGGTCTATGCAATTCCTGAGAATCTCAGTTTTGATTGTTTTAGCTGCTTGCAGCTGATGGGGAAGCCTGAGTGGCAACACTTGATGTGTCTTTCTTTGATTAGATTAGATTACAGGCTAATTTAGCAGTCCAGACAATCTGTATCACCTTTCACAGACAAAAATCAGTACATCCTCTTTGCAGTAATTCTCATATGAGTCCTCTTTCTCAGTTACTGTAAAGAAAATAAGGCAGTTGTGGGCAACACAATTCCTGAATTTATTTGGACCAAGTGCAGGGTGCCCTGTCAATTTACCCACCTTGGAAACCATATACTAAGCCCTATAGAAGTAACTTACTGCCATCTCCTTAAGGATGTCAGAAGATTAAATGTCTAGAGATCTGGGATTCAGTTGCACATACAGATTATATGTGTTAAGTATCATTAGAAAAGAAAAAAGCCTGTTTTAAAATCCCAGCAGTACTTCCTTTGTGGAATATTAAATTGAAATCTTGGTATAACTCTTTGAAGAATCTTTAAACCATTAGAGTAAAATGGAAAGCTGAAGGCTTTTGCTGTGGTTAATGAAACAGTGTTTGTGTCTTCATTTTCCCATGGCAGGTGCCTTTTCTTTGGAGATGAGTTCCATTCTCCCAAGAAGGCATTTTCACAAAGGTGATGCCAGAGGCACTGGCCTTTCCTCATCCCTGCTGCGCACTGGGTTTGGGTCAAAAATGATCACTGCATATCTGTCCTGAGAGAGCTGATGAGGAGTGTCTGTAATTCAGAACAGTTTGGGTTTGGGACAGGTGCTGATCCAAATAAGTTGATAGTTTCAAGTGTAAGATAGGAATGTGTTTTTTTTTTTTTTTACTCTCTTAATCTCACTGTTTTTATAATACATGGTGTGGAACTTCTCTTGTTAGTAATGTATCTGTAAATTTGGCTTTAAGTATAGCACGTACTTTTGTTCATTCAGAGTTTGTAAGTGTTGGAGAGTTTACCACATCTATTTGTAACCCTTTCCAGTAGGCATCTAATTCCAGGTTTTAAGAACACATTATTTCCATTCTATTTTTCTAATTTAGATTTCTGATCATAGGTTTATTTTGTAGTTTATTCTGTAAAATTATGTTGCCATGGCTACTTGTTAGAATTGGTACAGCTACTTCAGTAGAAGGGAAATTGGAGGAAACAGTAGTTCAAGAGAGCAATAGCATCAGTGAACAAAATGTGATGGGGGAAAAAAGCTGTCCCAGTACTGCATACGAGACTCTGGCTTTCCAAGTCTGAAACAATTCTTCAAGCATTTCAGAAAAATAGTTAGTGGAGAAGGGATTGTAGTGGTACTACAATAATATAAATTTAACTATTTATAGTGTACAGTTTGTGAGTAGCCCATAGAACACAGCTTTGCTGGCCTTGACATGGTGGGTGGAGGTGAGATTCTGCTCTCCTACCCCCACTGGTGTCACTACAGCAACTGTAGCTGGTGTGAAGTAGGCTTCACTTGGCTCAACTGTGTCACCTCTTCAGACCCAAAGCTATGTTGAGCAGAGAAAAGTACTGCTGTCAGCATAAGGTGTGTCTGCTCTGAGGGTCTTTGCCAGGACATCTTTTCTTAGAGCAATCAGGGAGAGCATCGTATTGTTATGGCAGATTGGGAAAGAGCTAGGACTTTGAATAGGAGGAATAGTCTTGTTTTGGCAGGAGCACAAAGCTTGTTGTAGAGATGGGAAGGAACATCAGGGGAATGGCAGCATTTGGTACATGCCTTGAGGAGTGTCTCTGCAAGCAGGGAGGGAGTTTAAAGATGTTCAAGGTGAGACATGGCTGATTTGGGCTAGAGAAGTCCATGAGGAGCTACAAGGTATATAGAAAGCATGGAGTGATACTTGCCACTCACGCCACTTATTGGAAGGTGTGTTGTGAGCCTCCTTCATGCTCTTAAATAAATATCTGTTGGCTGCTATTTTGCAGGACCGGGAAAGCTGCTCTATGAGACCGTGTCTCTGTACTTTATATGATGATTAATGATCCAGCCTTACACTTCTGGGAGAGAGAGCATTCATTGAAATTATGGCATACAGCATCTTGCAGCATCCGAGAGTCCAGCAACACTGAGTAATGAACTAGGACACCAAAGTTTTTACCTAACTTTGCTTGCAGGAGAAGTTGGGAAAAGACAGAATTGGTTTGTTCACCATCCATTTAGCTGTCAAAACATACTTTTCTTGAGAACATAACTTAACAAACTTGCTTACAAAAGATTTAATCAACTGTGACTAGTTCTTCAGATTGCTTCAACACTAGATACGGCCTTGCTGTAGGGTTAAGTTTGTTCCTTCACATAAATTCAATTAAGGGGCGTAATTTCCTCATAACTCTTTGGCAAACATGAATTTCCGACTCCTGCTACTGCACAAACTTCTGTTACAGTCTGGCTTTAATTTGAACTGTCTAGAACTTGAACTGCTGAACTGGTTACAGATTTCATTGTGCATATGCTGAGGGCAAAACACAGGCGGTCACTATCAAAGCAGCACATCTGTATTGTAACTATTGGGTAAAATTGAATTTTTAATTGTAAGGAAATGAGCCAGAAAAGTAGACGTGGAGAAACTGTCTCTGATTAGAAATGATTAACGTACAGCACGCTCCTTCTAAAAATGATGTGCAGCTTTTTCACAAACTGTTGGAAGTCATGTTTGTTGGCACAGTTCTAGAAGTCATCAAAACGAAAACTGTGGTTACATTTATTCCTCACTGCTCTGGGATATTTTCTTCTACAGATGACCTGTATTTGAGCAATGAGGCTGCTTCAGGGCAGCACACAGGTGGGTAACTTCTGTGTGTGTGCGTGCGTCTGTGTAAACAGCTTCTGTTCACTTTAATGGCATGCTAAAAATGGTGAATTCCTGCTTTGGTGTAAGTACCTGAAAAACAGGATCCTTTTTCCAAGCATCAGAAAGTTAGAAATATATCATAACATTAAAAGAAAATGTAAAAAATTTTCTTTTTAAAAAGCTGTTATCAGAATATAAATTCTTTTCTGACAAAGGAGGCACAATTTACCTGATTTGATCCAACAGATAACATGACCTCTTGGGAACATTTATCAGCCTCATGTGTCCTTTCGGGGAAATAGGGCCATTAGTTAAGTTTTATGTTCCATTTGCCATAGGCATATACAGCTGGTGCAGTACCTATTTGGCTTTCAACATAATCAAGTGGTTATGGGAGAGTATGGCAAGCTATACCATGGGAATAACATTTCTCCACTTTTGTCTGAGTTATTTCAATAATGCTATTTCTAGGATGATTTACCATCCTGACATGTTTTAACTGCCACTGGCTCTGATTCTGCAAGGGAAGCAAGAGGCAGCTGTGTGAAGATGAAGATGCTAGAGAGGTTTAGTGTTATCCAGCATGTATCTTATGAGGCTGCTTTAAGCTAGTGGTTTTAACTCAGACAGTGAAAGTTTAATCTGTTTATGCGGACTTTGGGCTTTAGTCCCTGCAAAACAGCCTGGAAGGACAGAGCTGGTAGCAGGGCTGGCAGGATGTACTGGCAGACATGATTTCCCTCATAGCAGGTGGCTTCCCGTTGGTCTTACTCTTCCCAGGTAGGAGCCAGAAGGATCCTTCTCTTGCTGACATGACGCCAAATGAGGTATTTAATTTCTCGATGTTCAGAAGTGTTTTACAGGAATAAGGTAAGCAGGGTTTGCCTTCAGTACTTGCTGGTTGAATTATTTTTGAGGGCTTTTTTTTGTTTGATTTATTTTGTGTGGGTTTTTATGTTTGGTTGGTTAGTTTTGTGATTCTTTTTTGGTTTTTTTTTTCTGTTGAGGATGCTGTGGACAGAAAAAAAGGCTTCCAAATTACAATTGTTTTCCAAAGAACATGTTGTTCTTGGTAACACCTGCACCTTTTAACTTACTTGCCCTGTCTCACGTAGTGCCAGAGTTTCCTGATACCCAGTCTCCTTCATCAGTGATATGTGGCTGGGATGGAGGAATGTCTCCGGAGAACCAGCAGGATTCCTATCACATAAGTACATCCTTGGGCACGGAGACACACACAGGAAGATGTGTTTATATACATACTCCTCTAATTAACAGTCACATCAACAGGCATTTCTTGTTTGGTGCTTGACCTTCATATGCGCTTAGGGCCAACATGGTTGTACCAAACGCTGGGCCTTTGCCAGGTCTGGAGAGGCTGAGCTGATGCCTGTGTTACCCATCGGGTCTCTCTGCTGTGAGGGCATGGTGGGCTGTCCTAGCTCAAGACTGCATGGAGAGGTTGTGGAGTCTCCCTCACTGGAGATATTCAGGAACCTTCTCTGGATGCAGTCCTGTGCAATGGTTGAGCAGCGAGGCTGGACCAGATGACCCCACATGTGGTCCTCTCCAACCTTACCGTTCTGTGATTCTGTCATTCTGATTCTGTACTTCACCCTGGGAAGCCTTTTCCAGAGCGGAGGATGTGGCTGGTTGTGAAATCTGTAATATAAAGTCACGAAGATGTGCTTACTGCAAGAGAAGGGGAGCAAGCTTCAAGCTGGAATGACTTGGATGATGACAGCAGGCCTTTCATTAAGAGCTTCAGGTGTTATTACTGTGCTCTGTCTAAATTAAACCCATCTAGATTTTAGAAGCTCAGGTAAATGGCCAGTCAAATGGTTAACATAGCCCAAATTCTTGAAGTCCTGACCACGCTGGTGAGGAGAAACACAAGCAACACTTAAACCTGCTGACAGACCTCAAGGTCCTGCAGATGCCACAGCTAATATGCTTGAAGGCACTGTTGCTCTCCTGGCTTTTGTTACCCTTTCCTTTGAAGGAGCAGTCAGGTTGGGGTTGCAGGCTGATGCTCTTGTGACGTTTGTAAGGCACAGCTCTCATGTGACTCTTGGGAGGAAATCTCTATTCCTGACTTAAAAAAGGGGAAAAAACCCCTCATGGTAAGTTCAGTCTTCTTCAGGTTTGTGGAACGCTGGAGAAATGTCAGGCCAAAAAGGCAATGAAAGAAAACCACATTTTAATTCAGGAAGAATGCAAGTGAAAGCAGCTAGTTTTAAGAAGTTCCCTGTCCATTCAGTGAATGTCTGTCTGTATAAATAAGTCAGACTTAGGTGATGTATGAGAGTAGACTGGCCATGAAGAAAGCATTGCAGTAACAAACCAGTGGAATTTCCACTTAACACATTAAAATCAACCCTGAAAGGCTCCATTAAGGAAAGCCATAAATTGAAGTTCTAAGAGATGGCATATAAAATTTCAGGGCATATAAAATTGCCCTGAAACTAAAAATGATCCTTTGTCAGTTTTATGTTTCCCTTTCACTCTGTTATATCTGCTTTAATAAACACGTGGGATAGACTATCAAAAGAGCAGCACTTTGACTGTGAAGCCTTGAGGAAATAAGTAGTGAGTCTGGGCATATTATAAATTACACCCAGTAAAAATAAACTGAAACGATTCTGGACTTTGCCTGTGTGAGGACTGCATTGTGAGGATCATTCTGTGTTGATCTTGTTTTATATATATTGAACTTATCTGCTAGGCATATCTTGAAATGTTAGTATTTAATGCTTGAGTTTTTGTTCAGCTACTGCCAGAGCTTACTGTCTATATGCAGATATAGTATTAAGACCCTAGAGAGGTTTCAAGGTTCACTCTCTTAGCAAAACACTGAGGAACAAACACCCTTTGGTTTTTGAGGGAAGAGCTGACTTGAAAACACGCAAGTTTCTGTGGGACTCTTTATGATGTTTTAATGTGAAATGGTATTTTGTATCTAAGAATAAAGCAATTTGCTTTCAAAAGACTGATTTGAACTTGCATTGAAAACCTTTTCTAAGTAGAATTTTCTGTGTGGAATAGCAGAAAATTACCCAATGTACCATCTCCTCATAGAAAGTCTTTGCAATCGCATCACATTAATCACAAGAAATTTTCATAGCCAAAAAGTTTTGAGCAACTCAATGTAGTACTTTTCTCCCTTTTTGTTAAAATACGTAGTTAGCTTCAATAAGTGCAGGTTTTTTCAGTTCTTTGGAAACTTTAGATATGCTGTTCCTCAGTCACTTTGTTCCATTACTTTTCTATCAATATGCACATTGTATGAAGTGGATAAGGATGTATATTTGGTATGAGCCAAGATAGATGCACTTCCAGTGGAGAAGTCACAAGTGAAACATTTTATGAATTCCTGTAAGACGTTTATGTTTGATCTTTTCAGTTAGTCATAGTTCTGGGGCTACGCTTCCTTGTTTCTGTGAAACTCACAGTGGAAACCTTGAATACAAAAGGAAATAAGGAAGAAACTTCTTAAGTCTCTAAAACTGCATAAAATAGCTCTTCTATGTGTAATTTTAATATCTCCTCAATGCAGCTGTAAATTAAGTTGGCCTACTACTTTTTTAGCTTTTACTGTATTAAAGGCTTCGTGTAGAACTCTATGTATGAGGGAATCAAGTGTTCATGAAACCATAAAGGGTACAAAATTATTTCTATGGGGGCAATGTGCAATATGTTATTTATTTCTTTATTTTCTCTATTGCACTGGCTGATGTTGGTTTAGGAATGCCTTAAAATGTAGCTGTTTAATTCCAGAGCTGACCTAGCCCTAGTGTGGGCACAGCTGTAAATGCCTGTCAGCAGTATTGCATAGGCACAAGATGCAAGTGGGCACACACATACAGCTTGCATGCATGTTGTACATGCGTTTGCCCATATCTGACAGAATTTGTTTGTTGTTAGTGCAGTGTAGATTAAGTTAATTGTTCTTTGAAAATGGAAAAGTCTTGATTATAGCTGCCCTGAAGGAGTCTCTGGGTTGATTCATTTGCTGGAATGCTTCACAGGAGACTGCACCTGCAATTTTGGTTTTTCTCAGGGTCTGTGTTCTCCACCCAGACCCTGCTGTCTGTGTCCACTTGTCTGGGTGTAGCACTGTCAATGCATAGACGATTCTTCAGCAGAAATTTGAGTTTGCTACTACCCTCCTGTCATTGCAGTGTATAATGCCAGACTGTGACAGTCATCAGAGAGATTCTAGGTTTGCAGAGTACACCAAGCCCATAGTCTCTGCGTGGCTTGCCCCTGAGCCAACAACATAATGCTCCTCTTCCCATTGGATTTTTCTGGATATCATTTGCCTCCTTTCTGGCTTCTGACTACATCATTTAAGATTTGAGGCAACACCAGAAAAAGTTTGATGTTTATCAGCCTGACTATGTAGGAAAACCTGCAGTTGTAGCTGAACAAGTAATTGCATAATCAAAACGTTGGCTTGCTGACTTTGTCCCGGCTGGCTGATTTGTGTATCTGAACGCTGGCGGATCCTTGCTGGGGATGAACAGTGCTTCTGGGCAGGCTCTGTCAGCTGCTGATGGCTACCTGGCCAACAGCCAAACCTGATGGTTTTCCTTATCTCTAAAGAGGTGCAAAGTTGTGACCACAGTTTAAGGGTGATGGAAAAGTGACAAAATGGTATCATCACAAGAAGGTACAAGTCTGCTGTATTTTGTGTTTGAGTTCTTGGGAGAATTTGGATTAGCTCAGGAGCCCTGAGGTTTCCAGGCCTGGAATGCAACCCAATTACCTTATGGGATTTTTTTTTTCTTTTAAATATAGGTATCATTAGAAAATATAGTAAGTTGAAACTAAGCTGTAATGTTAAACCTGTAATCACAGCTTTGGCAGAGTGTTGCAAAGAAAGCTTTTTCAGTATTACATAAAAAGTACCCAGTTAAAGCATAATAACTGATTCTGAAAAGTCAAGTGAGATGCAGGTCTGCAAAAACAACTAATGCCTTTGAACATTATTTCCTTTATAAATGTTAGGATGAGAAAAAAAGTCTGATTCAATGGCACTTCAGCTGCAGTGCCTCTGGCATTGACTCATCTGGGGTTCAGTTCTGGCTAAAGGGCCCCTGTGGTGCAGCTTCAGCCCTCTGAACACTCCTGCTTCAGAAGGACATTTGTGTATTAGCCACAGTGGCCAATGAGGCTGGAGAAAAGAGGGCCTGTTAGGCTCAGCTTGCTCTGGAGGCAGGAAGGGTTTATAGAATCACAGAATTGTTTAGGTTGGAAAAGACCCTTAAGATCATTAAGTCCAATTGTTAACCCAGTACTGCCAAGTCCACCACTAAACCATGTCCCTAAATCCCACATCCACATGTCTCTAAATACCTTCAGGGATAGTGACTCCTCCACTTGTCTGGGAAACCTGTTCCGATACTTGATAACCCCTTCTGTGAAGAAATTTTTCCTAATATCCAGTCTAAACCTCTCCTGGCACAACCTGAAGCCATTTCCTCCTGTCCCATTGCTTGTTACTGGGAGGAGACCAACCCCCACTTTGGTACAACCTCCTTTCAGGCAGTTGTAGAGAGAAATAAGGTCTCCCCTGAGCCTCCTTTTCTCCAGGCTAAACAATCCCAGCTCCCTCAGCCACTCCTCATAAGACTTGTTCTCCAGACCCTTTATCAGCTTTGTTGCCCTTCTTTGGACATGCTTCTTATCCCAGAAGCACCTATCACCATGTCTCTGTTTAGTATAGTAGGTGATGGAGGGGATGGAGCTGTGCAGGGCACTGGCAACCCCCCTCAGACCAGCCTTCCTCACAGCTGTCTTGTGCTAGAGGGTCTGTGTGGCTGGACCCATGGCTGCTGTGCACAGGTACTCCCTGAAAGTAAAGGAGTACACACAAAGCAAAAGGGAAAACATTCCACTTTATAGGGTGAAGCAGGGTGGGCAGGCAGCAAGGTGTACAAGTTTCGAGCTGGCTTCCCGCCAAGTCCCCCGAAACTCGACAACAAGGACCCACCTCCCAGAGAGGGAAAAGAAAAAAAAGAAACCAAGCAGCCAAAGTTATAGCATATATATATATATATATATATTTTACATATAAGACAGATACACAAAAGGAGAATACCACACGGGGGGGGGGGGGGGGGGGGGGAAGTGAGAAGGACAAAAAGGGGCAGGGACCGAACAAGTCAAACAGCCAGCCGAAGGCAAACTAGCAAAAATCTCACCACTTCCCTTCGAACAGGCAGGATGGCCAGACATGGTCCTTGGCTCTCCCCTCACGCGTGGCAGATAACGGCAGTCACTGTAGGCCTCGGCTCCAGATAAGCCAGACCGAGACAGGGACCCACCGTTCTTGAACCTCGCTGGAGAGGAAGAGAGCGAACTCTCTTATCAATGCCTTATTTATACCCTAGGTTACGTAAAGGAATAGCATGGAATACTTCCTTGGTCACCTTCCTAGTTCCTTCCTGGTTACAAGCTGGTTTCCAGGAAGGCCTAGACTGAAACCATCACACAAGGCCAGGCAGAATGCCCCGTTCTGCTCTGCGCGGTGTGTGTAGGCTGAGGTTTAGTGTGTACAAGCTCCTCTGTCCGTGCCCTAATCCTGTAACTACATAGATGAGGATGACCTCTGCATGCATAAGTCTTTTGCATTGATTTCATTGAAGCTAAGTTTGGGTAAGGCTATGCAAGATGAAGAGCCATGATTTTGTTTTCTTTCTCCTATGGGCATGCCTGTGCTGACTGTACTATATAAAGCTGCTTGCTGGTGAGTCTGTCCCCGTTCAAGGTGAGGAGAAAAAGTGTTCGTGTTCTTTTTATCATTCCACCCTCCCTCCCTATGCTGCACCAAAACAAACAAGCAAATGGTAGTGATTGCCAAGGAGAGAAGCAGTGTTTTGCAGATCATAGTTTTTTCTGTTGGGAAAAACATAGCCATGTTTAACTTCTTTTTTGAGAGTGACAATGTTGAATATACAAATTAAACTCCAGTTTACACAGTTGAGATTTCCATGAGCGCTTCACACAAGCATTCTCAAAGTACAACGTTTTTGAATAATGGCATTTCCTAAGAACAGTCTTTAGGGAAGTGGGACAACCCTTCTGTTTTTACCCTTCCCCCTTTGACGCCAGCCTGTGTCAGCCAGTGCTGGGAGCCAGGCGGGAGGGCTGTGGCCAGCTTTGAACAGATCAGCCTTTGTGTCCCCAGCACAAACATCCCTCTTCTTTCAGAGGGAATGGGCAAAATGGGTTCTGACCCAGCAAGACCAGCTGTTTGCAGCTTGTTGGTCAGCAGGAGAGAGACAAGTGGCTCCTCTGTGTCCCCATTAAAATGCTGCTACAGAGCAAACTGTCAAGCAGGCAGTTAAACAGTTCAAATCTTTACAAGCCAAAGTTTAATATCAGCCATAAGGTACTTCAGCTGTGTCACAAGACTGCCCAAGTTGCTCTGCAGAGGTTTTCTGCTCTGGTTAGAGGCTTGGAGCTGTGCAGAAGTGCATTGGTGCCCACTGAGGTTGTTTGTTTTCTTGGCAACTTAGACCTTCAAGTGTTTAGCGGGAATAGCTCATGTGAGAACAACTTAAAAATTACAAAAACCAGTAATAACCTCTGCCATTGTTACTTTGAAAGGTATGCCCTTGTGAAATTTAGGAGGAAATCTGGAATGATGTAAAGAGTCTAATTCTGCCCTTTTTAATTGTATGATGCCTTATATTGATACTGTTCAAGTGCTTGGTATTTTTACTATTCCTAAGTAAACTCAGACTTAAATTACTTCCCAGGGCCCAAAACCTACTCAACATTTTTCCTGAGCATGGTGTAACTTGCAGCACCTATTACCTTCAGCAGCAAAGAGATGCTGCTACAGTCTGACTGTAGTTTCAGGCTTTGCCAGGGTCATTGGCATGACTCCTTTGGGTTCATATCAATAATGAACCAGATGAGGAGGAGAAGAGGAAGATGCTTACAAGCCATTGCTATCCAGAGCACTGCTCAACTGCTGCATCAGTTGGGATCCCTGCTGCCTGCCCTTGCACCTCAGCCTGGCACATTAAGCTGCTGAGGTTAATCGGGCTCAACCTATCTTTAACAAAATGTGGAGTATTTCCATCACCAGGGCCAATGCTTTTCACACCCTCAGTGCTGTGCAGGAAGAGTCGTCTGATTTCTGTGTTTGCTGGTTGTGCTCCAGATCTTTCTGCCTCAGTTAATGGAGCCAGGCTTGGAATGTGGGCAGCCATGAAGCTGGAGCCTACAAGAAAATGTGTACATCACCTCCAAATGTCTTTTTCTTTGCAGCAGTGGTGATGGACTGTGAGAGGTGGGCCCAGCTGTTGCCTGCCAGGGTAGGCAGTATTATTAATTTTCAGTAACACTGATTAAACATCGGCTGCTGAAGAAGATTCGTGCTGGAGTCAGAGTCCATTCTGTGTTCCTCTAGCTCCCTTGTTAGAGACTGAACCTTCTCTGCTTCTCTGTGGTTGTGGGCTGGGCTGGACTTCAACAAATAAAGCCAAGTGAAACCTGTCTTTTTAGGTCTAGTTTGGCATGTTCCCTTCTGGGTCATGTTTTTTGTCGTTCATGCTGTAGAGACAACAACAAAGGGAAAATGGAATGATGATGCCTTGGCCTATGCAGTCCAGGCATGGTCTTCCCTCTGGGGTGGAGGATCTCTGAGCCAGCACAGTATGAGACTGAATTGTGGCTCGTGTGCTATCATCACCCAGTGATGTTTATCCTCTGAGGCAGGAGGGAAAATGCCCCACTGTAGCACAACTGCCAGAGAAATCTGTCTCCTCAGTACTTTCAAACCTTGCTGGGCAGCCAGACTGCAGCCCAGGCTTCTAGGTAGACTTTAATTTGGTATCAAGAACTATCATATTAATGGCTTAATTTCTTTTAAAGGAGCTTTGAAGGAGATGTCATTCTTTTAGCACTCACAGACTACAGAAGAGAGCCCTTTACTTCCTAAATTTTTGATGTTCTTGAGTAATTGTGAGATATGCTAACAGGGAATGTGTTTTAACAAGGATGCAGAGCTAGAGACCGTGTGAAATGAAATTTTAATTAAGGCTCCCATCAAGCTGTAAAAAAGCATTTAACTTTGTTTTGAGGGGTAATGTATGGGATACAGCCTTTGCTTTTAAAGAAACAGTATCTAATTGCTTTGGACTTTTGGTTGAAAGGATAAATCATTCTCCCTTTTCCTCTTTTTTTTTTTTATTTTTCCTTTTGTTTATAAAATGGGCTTGCTTGTATCTTTGAGTGCTTCCTTTTGCTGGCTTTATACTGTGCTTTTTTACTGATTGTGTAGTGACCTTTGCTGCCCCCAAAACCTTAATTTCTAATTCCGAGCAGTAGAGGTAATAGACTGAGAAAGGTGTTTGTGATTTTGGTTTTGTTTTCCCCTTTCTCAGGTGTGTTCAGACCTTTAGAGAGGATTCCTCTTACATTAGGCATTTAGGCTACGCTGAGCATCCCTGCTCTCGGAATGGGCAGAAGAGAAAGGAACAGCCCGAGTGTTCTTGGGCGATGCCATTCTGCTTCCTCACCTACTAGGGATACTAACTTGGCTTCCACTTACACCTCTTAGGTGATTAAAGCTATGTGATATAGATTCCCTCCCTTATAGTGTTTTTCCAGCTTTTTCTTTGCAACCCAAGGACAGTTCTGTATGTCTCAGTTCTCACTCAGTTACATGGTTCTCCAGAACTGGGATTTTGTGTAGTGCAGGATATAATCCAAAGAGTAGAAAGTGCTACATACCTTTGCTGCAAGTAGTATGAAAAAAAGATATACTGTTTGAGAATATTACTGTGTGATTGTGTTGTATGTTGGCCTTGGCAAGAGTCTTCAATGAGAAAAGCCCATCCTTGTGCTGCAGTGTACCTCTTTGTGGTTGCACTGATTTAACTGCGTGCGATGCCATGTCGGAGGCAGATTATTTTTAACTTACATGGGCTAAATGTATGCTCCAGAAAAGATGTCATCTCAAGTGCTTACCTTTTCCCTGATGGAGTTTACAGAGCAGACTGGAAAGCAGTTGTGTCAGCAGAAGGACCCAAGCACAAGGTAGAAGTGCTGAGGTTAGAGGAAGAACCCAGCAAGATGGTTTTGTCATTGAAGCCAGCGTGTTGTGAAACTGCAGCCTGAGCTGATTGGGACTTTCCTGCCCTCCTCCTGGCCTCGGCAGCTCATTCCTGAGCTCCTCCACCTGAGCTCTGACAACTGCTCCCTTGTGGCCATGCAGCCTGTTGTGTGTTCTAGGTTTCCAGGTCGGCTTACTGGGTGGCAGCAAGGTCATGGGAAGCTTGAGTCATTGGGGGTCCCTTTTGCAGGGTAGCTTATATTTAAGATCTATGTAAAGCCATTGTGAAACTGCACCCGTCATGCTGAGGCTTGTCTTCTTGTTGTCAACATGCAGTGGCCCCACTGAAACCAACTTCAAACGCTCAGTGATGGAACAGGGCCAGGATCTCTCTCAGTGTGGCAAATTGTGCCACAGCTGAGAAAAAAGCCACTTTTTTTTTTTTGAAGTGCTAGACTTGAGTGACAACCTTGAATTTTCAGTGTTAATTGTGTCACCTACAAGTTAAAGTGTGCTTCTTACCTGCTTTGTATTCTGCATATCCCAGCTTTTATATAACCTTGTGTTGCTGTACAAAGGATGGATATAAATCTTTCATACACACTGTCTCCGGGATTGTGTGTGGGAGTGGGAAATTCTGCAGAAGTTAAAAGTACCTGTCCTGAACAAAGACTGGGTTGATTTGATAGCAAGAGCAATGATCTTACAGCTGAAGTGAGGAACAAGAGCTAGAAAATTAGACACCACCCCCTCCCTCCGATGGGTGAGAAGAGGGACAACCGAGTCGTGTGGTGCCCAGGAGCAAAGCACAGACTGAATTGATCCTCCTGAGCTGGGCATATCTTAAGTGTTGATTTGCATCAACGCAGGAGGGGAGACTGAAGTCCAGCAGTTTTACTTGTATACACCTTGCTTAGGGAACATGCATCTTATTCATTAATTGGCTTAATGTACAAGTAGTCCCCTAGTTTCATGCTGTCACTAGCTATACATAGAGATGTCTGGGCATGCTAAATTTGGTCCACAGTGTGCAACTGGTCACACTTTAAGTGTACGAATCCTGTGGGGTTTTTTGTGTTTTCTTGGCTCTCAGATTGGGATGACTTGTCCTGTGCTATGCCCAGCCAAGCTGTATTTACTGTGCCTTGAGGCCATTTTAATACATTGACTCTCCTACCCATTTCATAGCTGTCAGAGTTGCTTTCTGAGGTCTACAGCCTTTCCAAATGCTCTAGTTTATTTATGTAAGATTTTCTAACAATACTGTTTCCTTCTGTATTCAGTCCCTGTCCTATTAGTAACAAATTTGATTTTTTTAAACCTGTTGTTTATCACTTCTGTTGTTTATGCCTTTTTATTTTTGAGTCTTGGTGACTCCAGCCTAAGAGTGTCGGTTCTTTGAACCTCCACCAGTAGTTTGCTCCATTGCATGCTCTTCCAACATAGTAATTAATCTGGCAATGCTACCCAGAATACCAGATGTTTGAATGCTTAAAGACTTCCTTTCTTGAAAAAATATTTTTTAAGTAAAAAAATCAGAAACATCCCCAGAACCGTAAGAAGCTTACCTTCATTAGCTAAGTTAGAAAGTTGTATAGAGTTCCAAAGATATGAGAAAAAAGCCAGAGAATACAACAAAAAGAAACCCAGAAAAAAAATGGGATTAGCAGGCTTGGAAAGCTCTGAAAGGCACTACTTATATTGTGCAAAGGGGTAGTGACCCTTAGGTTTGGTTGCAAGACTGAATGCCTCATACCCACAGGATGGCTTTGCATGTTCTTATTCAGGAGTTACAACATATTTCTTAGCATGAGGCTGATTTACAGGTCAAGGCTCTTCCAGGAGATTGAGTGCTGCAATGTGGAAATGCCATTTGCCATGATCTGTAGACTTCATTGTATTGATCTGGGCTTAGTTAATGCATGTTGGAGAACTTGGGGTGTGCTTGCATTGCACTTAAAACTTTTCAAATGGTTGCTACCATGGCATTGACCTGCTTCCATCCCCAGCTGCATGTTCCTGATTCTTCTTTGCATGGCTCAGTTCTTTATCTGAGTTTCTAGGGGTCTGGTTCAGAGAATTAAGCCAGCAATAAATTGGGGCTGTTGCACTGGCCATGCAGCCCTGAACTGCCCCTTATATGGATACTGGTGGTTTTGCAATCAGTCAGGGAGTTGGTTCACCCAGCTGAACATGAGGAGTGTTCATGTTGTTTCATCAACATTCATCAATGTTGTTTCAAATGTGAAAAAGATTCCACACCTGAACATCTCTTCTGATGCCTTTGCTGGCTCTGGCCCTGGTGTAGTTTCTCCCCCAGTATATTGCCCTCCACGCAGCGGATGGGGTGGCAAACAGTGATTCATGGGTAGGACGGAGAATTTGGTGTGGCACTTCTTAATCATGGCTAGGCTTCGCGAACGAAGATTTGGGAAGGCTCTATCCGCATTTGCTACAGGCACGCTGGTGGCTTATGAGGCCAATACGTGACAGACATATCCGATTGCAAAAGGCACAGCAGAAAGACTCCTTAGATGGTGTATTCTGCAATACACGGTTCTTTCTGCGTTGCCTTTTCTCCTCGAGGGTGATCCTGCGTGTGTTCTCAAAGGAGACAGCAGCGTTATAGATGGTGTGTCTCCAGGCCTCCTGATTTGAGGCCGGAGTAGACCAGTTGTGGTGATCAATATGGCCAAGGCTGAGATGTTGTTTCAGGGAGTCCTTGTATCTTTTCTTCGGGACTCCTCTCATGCAGCAGCCAGTGGCAAGTTCACCGTAAAGCTGGATCTTAGGGAGGCGGTGGTCCTTCATCCTGGAGACGTGTCCTGCCCGTCGCTGCTGTGTTCTCATCAACATGGCCTCAATACTTGTGACAGCTGCTTGCTCTAGAACAGATGTATTGGGCACTTCTTAAACTTGCTAGAGAAATCACAATAACCAGTTTCAGCAGGAGAGCACATATTGCGAGCAGCTACTAAATGCAGTGCTTTTGCAGGCAACAGCTTTTTTCACATATTTAGACAAAGTTCTGATTGGATGTTTTATTTCTTTCTCCTTAACTGATACGTTTTACAGTAACATCAGTTCATCCGAAACTTTCAAATTCTGGGAAAGCACGAGAAACAGTGATTAGGTCTTTTTTTGGGAGGTTGTTTGAATTAATTGACATGACTGAAAAGCACTAGAATGGGGAGGCCATGGAAACCCCTTGCTGCCAATAACCCAGATGGCATCTCTCCAAACTCACGGTGTGGGCAGACAGACTGCAATACTCACATGTCCCTTTCCGTGCTGTTTTATCGTGGTTTTTGAGGAATGTGCACAAAAGCTTCCCCTCTGGGAGAGGACTGATCTGCATCAGCCCTTTTCTGAGGTTTTGTGTGAGGACACAGCCAACAGTGAGGACAACAAGCCTGGAGATCAGCCCAGCTACATGAGTTCCTGGGTTCAGGTTACTTTTCAAATATCCCTACACAGTGTTAGGTCCAGTGCCCATAAGAAAATACACAGTGAAGGCAGTCAGAAAACCGTCAGGGAGTGTTAGGTGTAGAGCGGATAAATAGTGGCACTGTGTTGGTTTATCTTAACAGTCGATACAGTAAAATCACCTTGTTTTTCCCTCCTCTCTCCTTGTTTTCTCCTCCTTTTCCCAGTCCTCAGTGTCTGGTCCCTTTTGTTCAGAGATGCTGTGGGTTGGTGCCGGTGGCACACGGCACAAGGCGAACGTAGAGCACCAGACTATATAGTTGTGCTTGATTTTTTTTCTGTCCTTCTCTTCCGTATATGAAGATCAAATCTTTAGTACTGCATCTCTGCATATATTCCTGTAGTTGTTCTTGTTCTTCCAAGCTCTTTTACATGGCTCCGCAGGCTAATTTGCCTAGACTCACAAGGTTTATGTCATCTCTCCTTCTCCCTCTTTCTTTCTTTTTTTTTCCTTTAAGCTACCACCAAGGTGCCTAAGCAGCAATTTTCAATAAAAATCTTTGCTTTCCTGAAGTTGCACCCTCCATGTGACCTGGGCTGACAGAGGTCTGTGCCCTTTCCTGGAGGGGCAAACCCAGGTCTCAGCTTTAGTGGAGGCAAAGCCAGGTCTAGCTGCACCTTTCTCAGCTCCTTGGAGAGAATAAAGCTACTGAAAGTTCAACATTTCAGAGCCTATCAGTTTTGCATAAGACAGAGAAGGTGGGAGGCTTTGGCGTCTTTCTTGTAACAACAAAGGCAGCAAGAGGTGCAAAATGTGAGCATGGCTCAAACATTTTTTTACTTTATCTTGAAATTAAGCAGGCTAAATCTGGAAAGGAATTAAGACATTAGTCTGCCTTAAGTTATTTTGGCAAGAGGGTGAGCCTTCTTTGTACCAGTAATGTTCCTCGAGGAACAGCATGGACCTCAGAAAGTATGGTTTCATATGCCCTAGCAATTTGAATATTATAATTTTGAGGTGAGTGAACTTAGCAGAAATGCTAATAAATATGTCCAGTATTGAAATCTTTGTAAGTACTGATGTTTACCCCTGTTGATAAAGCTACAAAACTCCTGAAATGGAGATGCAAGTGGAGAGGTGGTGAATGTATCCTTTATACAGAGAAGCATTTCTGAGAAAGCAAAAAGCACATCTCCAAATCCAGTAAAAATTAGAGATGAAGAGTCATTTGTCATCTAATCCCAGGGACCTGCCAGAGCGCAGCAGTGAAGCTAGCAGCCTTCTCTTCAGTTCAGGATTTCTGATGATTTAGCTTGAAAATACCATTCTTAATTTCCATGACAGAAGAATACTGTTTTACAAATGTTTTCAATTCACACATGAAATTAGGTAAATGGAAATTTTTACCATTTATGAAAGCTTCAAAGGAAGTAGTTATGTTTAGTTAATTAGTTTTGCAGTTTAAATATCTACAATCCGTCCTTTACTGGCATATAAATTAGTAAAGAATCCATTACGGAAACGATAGCCTGGGGGGAGTGTGTCTGTCCTGTAAACCCTTTTAGCTGATGGCTACTATGAGTGTATGTGAAATGTCAGCTTTGTTCAAATGCAGGAATAAAGAATGCTTTTGTAATGTATATTCTCTTAATCGGGTGCTTGATCAGAGGTTTTGCCTTCAGAAACCAAAGCAGTAGAGAGAGTGAAGAAGATAGAGAGAGTGAAGAAGCCTTGAAAACAAAAAGGAGCCAAAGCATGTTCCTTGCAAAATATTTGAGGCTGATACCTGTAGAGTTTGGCAGGAAGGACATGAGGTCAGACCAGCACACCATTGTCTTCATGTGGTCTGTCTGCATCTGTGAAGTACTCTATGAAGTGAGGCTCCATCCATGTCTGTGAGGACCCCACCAATTCTCCGTTTGCCTTTTCTATCTACCTTTGTGTCTTCTGGGTCACCACTGCTCGGATGTTTTTTTTCTGGTGCCTTCTCCTTCGTGTCACCTGGTGCAGCATCATTTCACAAGCCCTCATTGCCTCATCCTCACTCAGGCATGATTAAGCATATCCTGGAGTTTGGATAAGCTGCTTACACAAATGGATTGGAGCTGTTGGCTATGGCTTTTTTACTCAGAAGTTGAACTGCTTAAAACACCTGTTATTTTGATCCTACACTTTAAGTTATGAATATTCTTGCTCCATCTGTTCTATGTTTGCTTCACAGTAAACATGTAGTTATCTCTGCCCTTCACAAACCTACAGAAAGTGCAATTTATAGACCCAGTCCATGTTTAAAGATTGGGTCTGTTACAGGCTGGCTAAGAAAACTGTCCTCTAATTCAGAGCAATGGTATTTTCTACTGCTTTTTTTTTTCCCCCTGAGTGTCTCAGTTGCTGAAAAAAAACAGGGAGAGTGCCTCCATCAAAGCAGCATATTACAAAGTCAGTATTAATTGAAGGCTGAAGTTGTGCATAGAGGTGTTTGTGCATTTCTCTGCAAAAGTTTAATGTCTTCAAAGCTGAGCAACAGAAATGTGCCCATTTTTAAAATCAGCAGTCACTTTCAAAGATGTCGATTTTAATGGGACTAAAGTACATTGGGGGAGAACCAGTGATGGAAAATGAAAGCAAGAAATAAAGTCTGCAGAAGTTGTTCTGGCAAAGCCTTGCATCTACTCTGTTTTTAGTAATGAAATTAATCTTTCCTAAATGGCAAGGAAATAAATATTATGGTTCATTTCAATGGGATCTTTAAATATGGTTAGTGTTAATGTACTTAATTTGCTCTAAGAATGATTTTTTGATTACATCATTAGCGGAAGATCAATTAGATTCCTTTGAATGCACTATGTCTGTAGGAGATTAAAAATGAAAGAGTATATGTGTTTCCTTGAGTCTCAATCACATGTTGGAACCTAATTCAAAGCCTTCTTAAAGTGATAAGTAGAAAGGAGTCTTTTCATTGACTTCAAGTTTCCTTGGATGAGTCTTCAGAAGAAAAAATCATTTGGACAATTTCATTCTTGTTACAAATATGCAAACTTAATTAATATATGGAATTGGATTTGTGCCTACACATTTTTAAGCATTTTGGTTGTTGTTTAGATGGTTAGGAGACAAAGGGGAGGTTTAGGTTAGATATTAGAAAAAGGTTCTTCACCCAGAGGGTGCTGGAACAGGCTCCCCAGGGAAAGTGGTCACAGGACCAAGCCTGACAGAACTCAAGAAGCGTTTGGATGATACTCTCAGGTGCATGACGTGACTTTTGGGGATGGTCCTGTGCAGGGCTAGAGGTTGGACTCAATGATCCTTGTGGGTCCCTTCCAACTTGTGATTCTGAGAAATAAGATTTTACTGGTGTGAAAACATGTATGTTCTTCAGGTAGGTACCTTTGCTGATGAATAGGATTTTGTACATTTTTTTCTTGTGGCCTCCTAATAGACTGTTGGGAAAGGGGCACCCCATATCCTTGGCAGTTTCAGTGCTCTGAACTTATAACTGAAAGACCTCGTAAGACTCTTCCCTTATTTGTGTGGCTCTTAAACTGAAGCAAGTTTTGAACAGTTCTGAGCTTCCTCTGTTTACTCAAGAAAAGTTTTTTTGGAACTAACCCATTTTTTGTGGGACTACTAAGGGTATTGGTATTTCAGTCACCATTATGGTGGCTAGGAGAACACTAATGTCAGGGCCAATTTGATTGATTTTGTCAGTACTTTTTCACTACTTGAAGTAACAAAGGCTTATTTAGAGCTGTAGGGGGACTAAGAGAAAAATGTCCTGCCTTGCAATAGTTTTCGACGCTTCTGGGAGATGCAAAGTGTTTTGTTGACCCAGCCCAGCAGACAGACCAGAGATGTATTTCGTCTTGATCTCGTTATTGTGAAGGTACGAGATTACCTCTGAGAGGAGGAGAGCTAGAGAGAAAATTGGTCTTGGGGCTTACTCAGCCAGTCCATCTCCAGCTGAGTCATTTATATTTGTCAGTACAGTGTTGCCTTGGGGATTTTTTTGCACTTGTTAAAAATAAAGACAAACCTCAGGGGGGTGGAGAGTCTGGACAGCATCGCATCAGGGTATGGGAACAGCGTGGGCATTTGGCCTCCTTGCAACATCCTGTTTCCCCAAGTTATCACAGTAAGTCTTTGCTCTTTTTCCAGCCAGGCTTCCTGAGTCCCTCCTCTCACCATGCCCTCCCACCTTTAACTCTTTTTCTTCCTACCTTGGCTGGGAAAGAGGAGGATATGCCTGCTGTGCGTAAGGCTTTTTTTTGCATCTGTTCCTGGAGCTGGAGGATGGAGATGGAGAAGCTTGCCTAGTGTGAATCCAGAAAATGGTGGCTGGGTCAGGCCACTACCAAACCATAGGTCCTTGGGGGAAGGGAGATCTCCTGCAACTTTGCTGCCTGTTGACATCACATCTTTCTGGGGGCACAGCAGTTGGTGAGCACCCCTGGAGTGCATCAGTGAGGGAAGGCTTCACCTGTGGCCTGGGATGGGTGATGAGCACACCCCCAGCCACTGTATGCTCTCTGAAGGATTTGTATTGGCAATATGTAGGAAGCACATAGGGCTCCTGCTCAAGAGCAAGCTACTTTCCAAAGCTGTGGCGAAGATGTCCTTGTCCTGCAGGTCCCCCTGAGCTGAGACTGCCCTTAGATAAACCTCGTTGTAGGTTTAATTCCATTCATGGACATAAACATCTGTAGGAGTATGACTGTATGCCTGCCACCCCAGGATTCTCTCTTATACTGGCCAATAAGGTGGTATTTAGGGGGTGTCATGGTTTAATCACAACCAGCAACTCGGCCCCACATAGTGCTCACTCACTTATCCCCGTGGGACTGGGGAGGGAACTGGAAGAGTAAAAGTGAGTAAACTCATGAGTTGAGGTAAAGACAGTTTAATAGGTAAAGCAAAAGCCACACATGCAAGGAAAGCCAAACAAACCAAGGAATTCATTCAGCACTTCCCATGGACAGGCAGGTGTTCATCCATCCCAAGGAAAGCAGATCTCCATCACGCATAACAGTGATGTGGGAAGATGAGTGCTAGCATTCCGAACGTCTCACCCTTCCTCCTTCTTTCCCCCAGCTTTATATACTGAGTGTGATGCCATGTGGTATGGAATGGCCCTTGGGTCAGTTAGGGTCAGCTGTCCCAGCTATGTCCCCTCCCAGCTCTTTGTGCACCCTCACTGGTGTGGCGGGGCGAGGGACAGAAAAGACCTTGATGCTATGTGAGCAGTGCTCAGCAGTAACAAAAACATCCCTGTGTCATCAACACTGCTTTCAGCACAAATCCAAAACACAGCCTCCACAGCTCCTATGGAGCAAATGAACTCTCTTCCAACCAAAACCACCATGGAGGGGGAAAGTATAAAAATCTGCCTGAGGGTGAGGTGCTGCTCCTTCCCTTTGTATCCCCTTCTTCCTGCCTTTGGGCCATTGGCAGCTTGGGACTGCTGGAGCCAGGCATTGTACCCCAGCCACTGCATGTCATAGCCACCACCTACCTAGCCCCCACAGATTTGTTTGAAGTCCTTTTTTAAGCTTTGCAATACCCAAAGCTACACCTGCAATACCTGACAGTAAGCACATGTATTACGTGGAAAAAATACTCTCTTTTAAGTTGTCTAGCTGATAATTTCACAGCATGCTCATTAGTTCTCTGATAGGAAAAAACGATGAATAGTCGTTGTTTTCTCTGTCATTTCTATCATCAAACACTTTTTTTTTAACATGTCCTGGTATATTCAGTCTAATGATATGTCTGGAAGCTGGCACGCACTTACAGCCATCCTTTTAATTCTCAACGTCTTTTCTTATTTTTCTAAATCCCTGAGATGGGGTGACCAAGAGTGAGTACTGTGTTGGAGATGTGAGTGTATTGTTGATGTGTTTCTATTTTTTGTAGTCCCTGGTTCTGATGTTCTCTGAGCCTTTTCTACTGTCACCTTTAGATTTCTTCACTGAGTTGTAAGAGCTAATGTTCATCTCATCTGTAATCCCTTATGGGAATTACAGATGGGAGTATCTTGATGACTGTCCAGATTGGTTTAAAATAACCTTGAAAGACGTTTTGTCTAGCATAGGACTGGGAGACAGATAGCATCTCCACGAAGAACGGAAACACCAGCATCCCCAGCAGAGGGAAAGCAGGGGGATTAAGAGTTGATGAGTGAATTTAACTGTCTTTGAAGAACTGCTGCCAGCTCTGTTTGATAGACATGCTAGAAATAATAAATTTTTTCACTTCACCCCTGGTATAACTTCAATGACCATGGCATACGGGACATGGGGAGGTTTTATTAGTTCTCTGTGACCCCCTGATGTACTTCTGTCAGTGATTCCCCAGCTCAGCCCTTCTGTCTCTGACCAGATCCTTAAACCCTGGCACAGACCCTTTCCCTGGTGATGGGGCAGTTTATTTGTTCTTTTGCTGTATTTGAGCATCTAAATTACACCCAGAGGAATCTTCTCTTGAATTCATTGAGTTGCATGGCACAATTTCATCCTCTATCTCTGAATGTCATGAGGGACAAGGATGGAGTTGGAGGGATCTGAGATGAGGTGAAGTCCTTCAGCAGACAAATAGAAACCCTCTGAGTTGGAGGCCACGTCATGAGGGCCTTTTGCTTTTAAGCCTCCTATAATTTAAGTTTTTTTTAATTAAACTACTAATCCAACTGGAGGGAGGAGGAGGAGATATTGGCCCGGAGTTGAAGGGGAGGACCAGGACAACCTCTGTGGGGGCCCAGGGGAAACTGCTCTTTGTTTAATTGGAACAGGATTTTTTCTTATTTTGTCTCTGGATCTGCAATGTCATCCAAGCCAAGAGTGACAGAAATAACGAATTTTGGTAATTAGAATATTTATGCTGTATCTGTTTATCTTCTTACAAAGAGAAATGTACCAAATGTAATGTCACAGTATATAGCTGCATGTTGATATATTTTGATAATTCAATGCTCACTGTTAGGTAGCTTTCTTTGAGAAAGAAAGCAAGCTATAAATTGAAGATTTAGCTTTATAAAGCAATGCAGAATAGGATAAAAATATGATGTTCATTTAAATCAAGGCTTCTCACTGCCTTCATTGCACTAGCCAACCTCTTCCCATCACCTCAGACAGTTGAGTGTACTAATCTTTAAGCTTGTGAACAAACTGTACTGCTAATTTATTTGCAAGCTCTTAGTGGCCTGTTGTGGTTTGTTTTTGTTGTTTGGTAACATCTCTTAATTAATGAGTAAACCTGTTGGAGAGACTCATGAGCTTATCTGTTGACAAACATCTGACCCTGTTTGACAGCATACCCTGCCCTGGTTGGGTCATGGTACGTGGTGAAGGTTGGGTTGTCAGCACCCAAATATAGGGAGGAGGAGTGTCCCTTCTTCAAAGTGCCCATAGTCTAAATAAACAATACCAGTGAGGGAGAGGAGGAAGGGGAAGTAAAACAGTATGTGCCAACATGCTGTGTGTTAGCTCCACAACTTTTGTTTTATTTTTTTAAATCCTCATTTATGGCTTTGCCCTTGAAGTAACAGACTTCAGGAGCCCATGTGGCAGCCGGCACCCCAGCTGCAGCTTTTATGGGAGCAGGCAAGGCCATAGGTGGTGCAGTGCCTGAAAGCTGGAAGGCAATCACCCTTCTTCTCTTTGGGCTAATACATCTCTACTCACAGTGCCTGGGACTTTGTAGAAAAACCAGATGCTTCCTTTTCTGTTTGAGGTATGTGGGCTCATTACTGGGCAGACCAAATGCCAGTGCTGGAATTATCTCTGGCTTGGTTTTTCCTCCTGCTTTTTCCCTTTTTAGTGATTTCAAAGTAATGGTTTGAAAACTGCATCACCTGAAAACAGCCCTTTTCCTTGGAAAAATGCTGTTGAGAGACTTGAAAATAAGCACTCAAATCCCTGCTCCCAGTCTTTCTGCAATTGAACCAGGTAAATATACTCTTCAGATGCATCTTAGACACTACATAAGGTAAAACTCACAGCTCCATTACACTTATATTTCTGTCTATACCAATCCATCTAATCTTTCTTTTACTCACAACTGGCAATTAGTGTTTTCTTCACGGGAGCTCTACTGTGCTGGTGGTGACCATGGCCATTTTGGGAGGGTCTGTCAAAATAAAGATATTTGGGTTCTGAGGATGGTGCACTGCCCTCAACCTCATTTCCAGAAGACTTGTGAGGCTTCATGCAAAGCCTCATGGTTGAGCAGAAAACTCGGACTAAAAGGTGCTTGAGTGTCTGTGCTGGCAAACAGTGCTGATTTGACTGTCCCAGAAGACAAAAACTTTCATCCCAAGAAACTTTCAGCCTGTACTGTTATGGTAGAATCTCTAGATCTTTCCCTTTGGCATACTGCAGACTTCCTGTGTCCTAACCTGAGATGTGTCCCTGTTCAGTTCTTGGCGTGCCAGCAACCTTGACAAAGTTTGGTGGTTTAGTAATGAAATTGAGAATACAAAAATAAGGCCTTTCACTTGTGTTTGAAATTCAGTTCATGTCAGCAGTGAGTGAATCCTTTTATCTGATGGTTGTTCAGTGACCTTTGGAAATTAATAGCTTCTTGCTTTCCTTGTAGTTCTCAGTAGATACTTAGGTTACAAGGGATGCTTATTTATGATACTTTTCGAATTTGTCTCAGGATGCTGGGGTGTGTGTTTGGGTTTTCGTTCTTCTCTCTGAAGGATTTCACCTCTTTTGCACTTCTAGAGAGAAATTATCATTGAATCCAGTTTTAGGAATGGCTTATCTATACAAGCTGAGCCATAGCGAGGGCTTGCTGAAGTGCTGGTTACATTAGTAGGGAGACATGGTTATTTATTAAAGATTTGAAAGCTAATGCAAGAATATCATCTTGCTGAACACAGGAGGGGTGTGGGACAGTACCAAAACCAAGGTCCTAGACTAAGGAGAGCTTAAAGTTATGGTAGAATATGCTGTACTGGCTTAGAGGCAGTTGTGGACTCTGTCAGAGAGGGCTTTTTTTTTTTTTGGAGAGAGCCACACTGGATTTGAATCTGATGCCCTTTGTCCTGCCAGTTGCAGATGTGCAGCTTTTTTCCTGTCTTTCTGAATCCAGGAGGCAGCCAGGTGTTCAGTTCCTCTTCCAGTCCTGTTTGCAGCCTGTCTGCTGCCTACGCCAGCTCCTGGCTCCCAGGCTGCTCACTGGATTATTTAGAGCAGAGAAAAGCCCTGTTGTCGAAGCGTAACAGGTTATGTAAGCGTTTTGAAAGTACACCCTCTAGCACTTGAAGTCTTTCAAGTGTTTTAAAAAAAAATAAAAATTACAGGCTTACTGGGTCTTCCTGCTTGGGCCTTTTATATATGTACAGGTAGGATCCTTTCGTAACATTATGTTCTGCCCTCCCAAAAGGTAAGTGGCCAAGCTCTTTCTGCTGCATTCATCAGTGGCTTTATGCAAAAAAGCAGAGATCAGTTGCTGGCTAACTTGGAAATGAACCACTTAGAACTGGAGTAGGTTGACAGATCATAGGCTTTTCAGCATTTCCTTTTTGAGACAAAACTGGAAATATGAAAATTAATAAGAACTAAGTATTCTTTTCATTTGTCTGTAAAGTTTTGTAGGAAGTTTTTGCTTGGGTATAGAATTTAAAATGCAGTTTAATTCAGCCTTGCGGCACAAGAACTGCATGTTGTATTTCCAACTGAGAGACATAAGTTTAGGAGCAGACAGACTACTTTAGTACCACCTGCCAATAATAATAATAATAATAATAATAATAATAATAATAATAATAGTAATAGCAGCCCTTCAAAACTTCTTTAGTCATTTGATTACCTGCTGTGTATTTAATGTTTTATTCATTTCTTATGCACAGTCTTCCTGTCTCAAGTACCAGATGATTCTACTCATGCCTTGGCTGCAGATTAAACTGAGTTGGATTTTGGGGTCTTCGTCACTATTTTGTATATAGTCCTAAGGGTTTTCTGTGAGTGGATAATAGTAAGAGAGCATCAAGCTGTCTGTTGAAATGGTCCAATTCCTGCTTGCTGCATTACAGGCATCATTTTGTTAGCAGTGTGAGGCCAGAATGGCATGATGAACAGTCATTGCAAAGTCAAAGTGTCTGTGGTGGCCATAGATTTCAAAATCCCAGCAAATTTGTAGGTCTTAGTGGATGATGAAATGCAATTGTTAATGTGACTGAGGGACAAAGAAATCCAGGAGTCATTTGTTTCATGGAGGTCGTGTTTCGCCTGAATCATCTGGGCATGCTTGTTTCTCTCACTTTCCTGCTTTTCCATTCAAGCTAATGAGATGTAGGTTCAGAGAAGAACCCTATCTGAATAGATTCACTGCATGTTCTGGAATTCTAATGATGATAAAATTCAGCACTTTTATCATATTATCACCTAATGGTTGTTCTAGACCTACTGTAACCTTTTTGTACCTTAAGTACCTCAATAATCTGATATCCCAAGCTGAATTTTTCATAAGGATTAGTACAGCAAGTCCTAGATCCATGGTTCCTCTTCCCTAACAATCTTGACCTCAAATGATTCAGTTGTCCTCCTTGTAATCCACGTTGTTCATCTGTCTTGAGGTGAAGATTCATCAAGATGACTGTAATGAAGTTTGATATTATGAAGAACAATCCAAGAGATCTCCGGAATTAGAACACCAAAAGCCAACATTTTTCATGCTTTTATCCTAAAGAATGTGTTTTGCTGTTCATATTTGCTTTATATCAAAAGCCTGAGAAGTTTTCTGGAAGACTTTCGTGTCTTGACTGTAAAAGTTTCAAGGAAGGTCTTCAGTATGTCTGTTTGTTCTGCACATTCTTCTGTATTTCAGTTTCATCTTAGGAGTGAACTCTTTGACTTGTCAGCATTTAAAATCACATTTCTTTACAGACACATCTTAAGCAGAGTAAAAATGTGGACTTAGGCAGTGATACCTTTGCAGGCTAAAACCAGCTTGGTACTGTTGTGCTGGTATTGTTGGAGCCTGATGAAACAAGTGGCAGGGTGTGCAAAAACCAGCAAGTGACTTTCCTGGGGAAGAGGAAACATCCCTATGCTGTTACTCACTACTGAACTGAGTAAGAACTGGATAGGCAGCTTTTGGGTTTTAGTTTTTTGTTTTGTAGGTGAATGTAGTTGTCATTTTTGCTGCATTGAGCAAATAGTGTGACTTGAGCTGATTGATCTTTTTAAAGTTTTTTCTAAAAATGATTCTCTGGTCTGATTGATCTCTAACAGAGACAACTGAAAGAAAAAAAATAAGATCCTATCACATGCAACCTAAATGTGTGATTCACGACTTGTACTAGATTTTCCTGATGGAAATGAGGCAAGGGACAAACTGTCTGCATCTGATTTATACAAACTGATATATACAGTTTATACATTTGACATTCTTCCTGCTTTGGGAAATAGCTTCTAATATTGTCTTTTAATGTTGTCGTCTTGACAAAATCTTCCAATTTTTTTTAAGAAACAGAATTCTCAACTGACACTGTCTTGAGATGAAAATATACTGGCATATTTTACTTGGGTCAGTATTATATTAGAAATTACTGTCGAACTGTAGACGTGATACCTTCTGATATGCAGGCTTATAACCTGTATAAGTCAAAAAAACTTTTGAAAATGTTCAGACCAACTCAGACAGTTGTTCTATCTGTTGTGGTGTTGACCAGAGTTTATTTGGTTTCCTTTAAAGTTTGACTTAAAAAAAAAAAATAGTTCTGCAGTTGAAAAGAGAAACATCAGGGACAAATTTAATAGTGCAAGCAATTCAGAAGCATTTTCTGAGCTGTTTCATTGCATCTGGTAATTCTTTGCATAATCTTCTCTTCAGAAATCTTATCTAACCAATTGTATCCAGGCAACTTATTTTGAGCCTTTAATCTTCAAAATCCACAGCGTGTGAAACTTAAAAGTTTCCTAAAGAGTTGATTAGTGGTAGAACTGGATATAAATGCAGACAGAACAGAGGCTCCTCACGGCACTGACCCAGGCTATAGGTTGGAGCCACGGTCAAAAGCTCCCTGGGCCCTTGGCCTAAATACACAGATCAGCTCTGGTAACAGTGGGAATGACCATGTGTGTGTGTCTCTACTACTTAACTTAGTCAATGCAGACTTTTTTTCTTCCCCAGTTCTCCTTTCCCGTCTGTGTGCTGAGGAATTGGGATTTGCCAACACTTGTAGTTCTTAAGGCTTCAAATAGCCGTAGTTGATATTTTTTAATTTTGCAAGTTGAAACAAGGGAAATTCCGATTCAATATAAGGCAGAAAATCTTCAGAATGTGAGGTCAAACACTGGGACAAGTTGCCCTGCGAGTCTGTGTAATTGTCATCCCCAGAGGAATTCAGAACTTGCCTGGGCAAGGCCCCAAGCAGCTGGCTCTTGACTGAGGTTGGTCCTACTGTGAGCAGGGGCTGCACCAGGCAACCTCCAGAGGTCCCATCCAACCTCTACAACTTTGTAACTTTTGTTCAGTGATTAATGAAATTCTTCTGAAGGCTGACGAAATGAGCCCAAGATAAGGAAGGTAAATGTAGATTTGTTGTATTCATTTATCATCACTTTCATCAAAAATTGAGCATCTTACTGCCAATTAAAGAAGATGTTTTCAAAGAAATATGCATGAAACATAAAGAAGGCAGGAATTGGTAGAAAGCAAAGTTTTTCTTTTGGTAATTTGCTGGTAATCACAGAATATTAGTGCAAATATTGAAAAGCTGGGGAAATAGACTACTTGTCTTCCTAGAGGAACCTGTGTTTGCTGGCTTTATTCAGCCTTTTCTTGGGATTGGCAGTGTTTCTGTAATTAGATTCTGTATATCCAGATTGTTCTTTATGTCTCTGATTTTGGTAAGCCTGCCCACTGTATGCGCCAGCAAAGCTTGTATCAAGAGGATATTCAAAGTCTTTAATCTTGTAAAGAAGTAGCTTACAAACACATGCCCAAGAATTCCTGCATGCAACAGCAGCATTTCCCTGAAGGCTTCTTTGTTGGTGGCAGCTAAGCTGAGTTCTCCTTTCAGCTCTGGCTGTGACAAGATTCTTCATAGAGAAAATTATATGGGTATTTTGTGACCTTCTCTGGGATTAGTGGGTTTTTTTTCTCTCTGTGTACACCAGTTTCACATTATTGTGTTTCAGAATCATAGAATTATCAAGGTCAGAAGAGACCTTCAAGATCATCTACTTCAACCATCAACCCAGAACCACCATAATCACTCCTGAACCATATTCCCAAGTGCCACATTCAGATGCCTCTTGAACCCTTCCAGAGATGGTGACTCCACTATGTCCCTGGGAAATTTTGCTTGTACTATTTGCTGGGTTAAAAACTGGCTGAATGGCCAGACCCAGAGAGTGGTGGTGGATGATGAAGGATCTAGAAAGTGAGTCCTAAGAGAAGTGGCTGAGGGAGCTTGGAGAAAAAGAGGCTCAGGGGAGGCCTTCTCTCTCTCTACACCTACCTGAAAGGAGGTTATGTCAAGGTGAGTCAGCCTCTTCTCTGGGCAACTAGCAACAGGACAAGATGAAATGGCCTCAGATTGTGCCAGGGGAGGTTCACGTTGGACTGGAAGAATTTCAGGAAGAATTTCTTCTCTGAAAGGGTGGTTAAGCACTGGAATGGGCTGCCCAGCGAGGTGGTAGAGTCACCATCCCTGGATGTCTTCAAGAAATGACTGGACAAGGCGCTTAGTGCCATGGTTTAGTTGATAGGGTGGTATTTGGCCAAAGCTTGGACTCGATGGTCTTGGAGGTCTTTTCCAACTTTAATGATTGTATCTGATTTGCGTCTGTGAGCAAAAAGACTAACCAAAACAGAGAGGATGAATTAATTTTGGTTGAACCTCAGCAACCGTATTGCATCTTCATAACTAGTGCTTGGTCAGCTCTGCAGTTGTCAGTGGGGCTTTCGGAGAGAGCACCAGGAAGGGATGTGTGTTGTGGTTTAGCCGAGGCATGTAGCTCTCTGTAGGAGATTAACTGTGATCTTGTTTCTATTGTAACCAAGAGACTGTCTCAATAGAGGGTCTGTCTGGGCGCAGAGAGGATTTGCTTCATTGTTGGAACAACTTTTGGCCCCTGAGTGTCTCCCCTACAGCTACGAAATAAATTCCTTGGAGTTCTGTGTTTCTGACCATTATTTTTGCCATCCGTCCTTGATTGAGATTATGGCAGGGAGTTCAGTGCCCTGTTTTTATTGCCAGGAAATAAAAAAGGTTTTCTATGCAAACTAAAACATGTTCCTTCACACTCTGGTCAGCTTAGACATCTATATGGTTTTGGATATAGAGTTGGAAAATTTTGGGTTTTCTTTTGGTTTTATTTATACCTTGCCTGTTTTGAGATTGATTTCCTGTGTATTTTTTTCCCATGGCTTTGAGGAGACTGAGGGGAGACCTCATTGCGGTCTACAACTTTCTTATGAGGGGAAGAGGAAGAGCAGGCACTGATCTCTTCTCTGTGGTGACCAGTGACAGGACCCGAGGGAATGGCCTGAAGTTGTGTCAGAGGAGGTTTAGAAAAAGGTTCTTCATTCAGAGGGTGGTTGGGTACTGGAACCGGCTGCCCAGGGAAGTGGTCACAGCACCAAGCCTGACAGAGTTCAAGAAGCATTTGGATGATACTCTCAGGCACATGGTGTGACTCTTGGGGATGGTCCTGTGCAGGGCTAGGAGCTGGACTTGATGATCCATGTGGGTCCCTTCCAACTCAGCATATTCTGTGAATATCTTACTTGTTAAACACTCACGTCACTCTGACATTTGAAAAGTCAAGTTCTACACTTTCCCCTTCTACATACACTTCTTAGCATTTGGAAATGAAGATCCCAAAGATAACTATTGCTTGACGATCCATATTAATGTGCCTTACCTGCAGAAAACAAGTCTTGAAAGACCTCAACATATAACTTTAACTTTTAACTTGTCCCTTGAAATTGTGCAGCCATGTGAGCCCAGGGAATTAATGTGAAGACCTTGGGCACAGGTGCCAGTTGTCTTAAGTGGCTGTTGAGAACAAAGTGCCCATGCGGACACTGGAGATTTTCACAGGTTGAGTGAGTTGATTGTGCTTTGAGGGTACTAGTCGTTATGCTTGAATACCAATTCAGACTAAATGCTGCAATAATGGTGTTCCAGACTAGTGCTTGCATTAGAGAAAATTAATTTATAATAGCTGAAATATTTTTGATTTTGAAATAAGTTGTTTCTGGTTCTCCTGTTCAGCTAAGACTAATAATTGTAATTTTCCCATAAAAAACGGAATAAGCGGGTAGATGATTCAGTGATGGAGGAGGGTTTAGAGTACAGTTCAGATTTCAGGTGTGTAAGTAAAATCTCTTTATTCTTTTAAACAGAAGAAAACATCAATTAAAACACAGGCAATGCATTATCTGATTCCTGCAAACTTTTTTCCTTTTTGGTAGTGCTAGATTCTGAGTTTAATTCTTCCCTGCAGACAGTCCTCACTGTTCAGTGCAAACATATGAGTTCATTGAGTAAATATCTTCACAATAATGTTGGTGTTAATAGTAAGAGAAGTTAACAGTTGAATTTGCAGGACTGTGTGTGACTACTCTGTGTTTTGACAGCTTGACTTTTAGTATTAGGTGTTGTTAATTTCATTGGGAAGCATCACTGGTCAGAGCAGTGGAGTGAAGGCAGTCAGAGGCTGAAAATCTGACATCCACTCATGGGCTGGGGAGACTGCCCAGCGTTGAGGTTTGCCTGTTCAGCCCTTAGGTTATCAGGTGTAAGCAGTATATTGCCAGGGCATCACTTATCATCTTTGATTTGTGAAGACAAAAAACGGGACATTTGAAAACCCTGAGGCTCCCATGAGAGATTTCCAAGGAAAAGAAGGCATCTCTGAGGGGCTGTATGGGACAAGGTGGTTCCTGAACTGTCGAGATGCATATTGAGTTGTGTAGTATATTGGTTGATGACAGGGATATCTGTGTAAATCTGTATGAAAAGGACAGTGCATAGTTTATTTTTTGATGGTCATGATCTTTTAAATTAATATTTCTATTTAGTTTTGTCTCACAGGGATAATTACTTTAAAAGTTTATTCAATTTCACACCTGCTGAGAAAAGTAAGTCTTTTTTTTTATCATCCATCCCTCATTGTCTGTGCAAGATGCGATCAAAATAAACCTGCCCAGAAGAATTCCTGAATGTCTCTGTCCTATCTCTGCCTTTCCAAGCTTTGTGTTGGAAACAGGGTAATCCATACCTTTGATTAGGAATAAGTTTGGGAAGGAATGGGGAAAGAAGGGATGGATGGGTTTGAGGTTGGTTTTTTTTTTGACATCCATTAGTTGGGACTTGTGAAACATAATGAACTTCCTTGCCATCTCTGATTATGGTTTGCAGTTAAAAGAATAATGTATATGCATGTGATTTGGGTATGGTAATGTAATCAAAAAAAACCTTATGGAAACTCCAGAGCATTTAATTTACTCTTATTTTCCTGTCTCCCAAGTCTTTGCAGTACCACTTAAGCATTTACAAATTATAATTGAATGATATGACCTTGGATTTAAAATACTGGATTTGATGCAAAATCAAATAGAGGTTGATCAAATGGAGTCTCTTGGTCTGTGTAAAGTTCATCCCTCTGAATTTTAGCTAACTGCTGGACAGCTAGCTAAAACAGGATACTTACTCTTCTTGATTGTTAACAGAGAAAAAGAAAACCTGGCAGCTCCAAAAACTGATTTCTTCCTACTTTACAATAACTGCTGCATGAATTTCCCTCTTGAGAGGACTGTTTCTCTCTGTGAACTACAGAGATTGCCAGTTTCTGACATAGTAATTTTAACTCAGTGGATGCCTCCCGTTATGCCCACGTTATTGGCTGTTTTCATTTTGGATTTTAAGTTGTATTAGATCACATTAAAGGCCTCCTTCTCCCCCCAGACTTCTCATTTTTAGTCATTTGATTTTGCTAACTTGATCACCAAGGGAATAGCAGCAGCATGTGTCTACCAAAAGCTAACTGTGCCAAAGCAGCAGAGACAATTAAATCATCTCCTGAAGTCTTGGGAGCTCAGCCAATGCCTGGTTTCTGCTCTACAAGATTTCCTTGTATTTTTCCTCTTAAAAGACCAAGTCACCATGCTTGGTTAAGCATGGGGATTGATGATGTTGGTGACTCGAATCCTGAATAGGGCCAGCTGCTGCGCTGGGTGCTTGTGGTGCCCAGCTAGTGCCATGCCTCTGAACTGAAGGGCACTTATAGAAAGAAGGGGGTTTATGGCTCTTTAGGCCTCAGTTCTCTACTCAGCTTCCATCAAGGGCTCCATCTGGCCCGGTCTGGAGCATTGCTAAGTGGGGATGACTGTTTATGGGTACTTCTGGCAAGGACTTGACAAAAGCTGCAGGCAGCTGTATGTCTTATACCAGTCAGTTTCTTCCCATTGCAAGGGAACAGATTCCTGCTCAGACAAACTGTTATTTGGGGCTTGGACTCCCTCTGTTAATTCTTTGAGGAATCCAATGTTCTGTGTTTTTTGCTGTGTATGTAATTGGACTTCCTGGTTATTTGCAAAAAACCTGAAGTCTGACAGCCCCAGAATTAATGGAGCCTGGTTTTCAGTGAATCCTGTTTCATGGTTGATTTACTTCTTAATCTAATTAATCAACTAGAAATATTATAAGACTGTGGTGGGAACTATGTCTTGTAAACATCAGAGTCCAGTGGCAAGAGTGACAGTTGTAATATCTTAACAGAGGAAAAGTTTTGCTGAGCTTTTATATCTCTTTACCAAAAAATCTGCAAGGGAAGAAAATATTTCATACCATTTTCATTCTGTAGATCTTCTGGTGTCTAAGGAGGGTTTGCCTCTGGTTATTTCCTTTAGCAGGCCACTGATAAAAGTCTCTCTACTTTGCTGTGTTTGATCAGTATTTCCAAGGAGGTACATTTGCCAAGGTTGAGGTGTGTTTTCCTTCCTCCTGACCCTCCAGCTTTCAGCGGGATTGGCTTGGATGTCTGTAGTGGTAGCAACACAAAAGCAAGACAGACTTTTTTTCATCCTAGCAAACATCAGGATCATATATCCCTGCAATGCCGGGCAATACAGAAGGGAGCCAGAGGAGATAGTGCTTTGATTGAAGAGATCAACATTTAAAGATGATGAGAATTCAGGAGAAGTAAAACAACAACAGAAACCCTTGTGCAATTAAGATGTGCAAGGTCCAAACCACGACAACACTAAAATAGGGCTGAAAGGTGAGAATATTAGTGAAAGAGGATGAGCAATTACATAGGCTTAGTTTTGTGGAATTACTCAGCCCTGACCTGCCTAATTGATTGATCATATGAAACAAATCAGACAGTAAAATAGAGTTGATCTCTGTTCTTCTCCCTAGTGGTTACCATCTGGGGAAGTCTTGTAGGTTTTGTGTCAGACACAGAATACAAGCACAAAGAGGTATCCTTACAAAGGAATATAGTGAGGACATTGAAAGCAGAGGATGCTAGGAAAAGGTCATTTAAACTGAATGCCTATTTGAGGCTGCTGAAGGACTGTAGAGTAGCAAACAGTATGTTGTGTTGGAGAATATGCAGGGAAAAAAAATCACTGTATGTGTCTCTGTTTCTGCATTGGTATTTCTGTATCTGAAAGATGACAGGAACAAGCAGCGTTGTGTGAGCAGCTGGGCCTTTGCTCTGTGCTTGCTCAGGGCAGTGAGCAGGATGGCCTGTGAGCGGGGCTGCCTGTGCACACACTACCTTTCCTCCAGCTGGAGGAGCAACTGTGGAATTTAAAGAAAAACAATGGTTCTTCTAAAAGTGATAGCCTATGCAGAGGAGTGTGCTTTTCATCGAAGTGCAGAGTCGAATGCTTGACTTCAGACAGCTGTAGGTACAGCAGAGGTCTGCTCCAGCACAGGGATGAGGGAGAATGGAGACAGCAGTAGGGTCCACCTGGTCCCTGTGTGCTTGGACCTGCCTTCCTCCCCTCTCCCCTGTGGGATGAAGAGACCCTAGTGCTACAAGAACACTTTAGGAGATTTGTTTAGTAAGAAGTGTGGGTCCCTTTTTTCACTCAGCCAAGTTGTTCAAGAGATTCTCCTCTACCACGAAAATCCTGGTCACAAATTTTGAGGTAAATATACACCTGCTCATTCTTGAGCCTCACAGGCTCAAGTGTCAGCCACACACTCCTGAGTGTGTATTTTAATAAACAATTTTTTCTGTTCCCAAGTAAGAAATAGCAGAATCAAGGGTGCCATAGGAGTGGAAGATGCATGTCTGGGAGAGGAGCTGTTGGTGGCCCATTGGGTTAGTCTTGCTGGAAAGTGAAACATGACTTAATTGCACAAGGGTTTCTGTTGTTGTTTTACTTCTCCTGAAGAACTTCTTGAGCTTTCCATCTCCTGAGCACAGCAGGCATCTGCACGATTACTGCGGCATGATGCAAAGAGAAGGGGGGAGAAACTGTTGACTGGGGGATCCTGACAAACATTATTTAAACCGTTGGAGAAGTGCAGCAGATTGACTCCCCGGCCGTCACTGCTGATAATGCTGCTCGTAGAGCTTGTCAGCATTCCAGCTTCACATTTTTATAACCATTTAATTACTGCCTGTATTGAATATAGCTGGAATTCACCATTGCAGCTAATGCTCTGGAAGTGCACTGTAGACTATAGGAAAGTGGAGAATTTCAAGGAGACAGGCTGTAATGAGTTTGCTCATCCTGTTAGGTACCATCTCAGTAACAGCCCAAATAACCATTCTGTTTGTTTTGTATCTGGGTGGGTTTTTTGTTGATTTTTTGTTGGTTTTTTTTTAGAATACTGCGTCCTTGACTTGATGAAATTTTCTTTTCTGTTAAAATCACAATCCCTTTCTCAAAACTTAGTTTGACTGTATATTACTAAATATGTTTTATCTTTAACTTTCTTCTAGCTCCCCATGCCTGACAGGGGGTAGTGGTGGGCTGTGACATGGTCTAGCATGGACACCTCATTCCCGTTTTATCCAAGACTTCCCTTCATGTGGAGCAGTGCAGACCTACTGCTGCAACTTGATCTGACTGTGGTGGGTGCTGAGCTGCTGTGAAGTGATCTGAAAATACTGATGCGTAGAGAATGCTCTGAGTATTTTAAAGATATTTTGTCAGGGAGGCAGTGTTTCTCTGTAATGGTAGATAGAATTCCCGACATGAGCACGTTGGCATCATTCGCCACAGGACAACACGTGGCTCATGGGATGCTTCTGCCCTTGCTGCTGTGCTTTCCAATGGAGACAGAAGCTGCACAGCACGGGGACTTCTTGCAGCACCTGCCCCAGCACAAGAGACTGCTGGGATGAGGGAGGCGCTGGAGTCCAGCATCAGCTGCTGCTCCCTGTGTGCACCTTGTGCACAGAGCTAAGGGAGAGAGGGCAAGGACAGTCCGGCCCAGCAGCACTGCTTATCTCTGCCTCATCTTTTCCCTCCTTCCCTCCTTTGCAGAAGAGTTTAGAGACTGCTGCTGTGAGAGGGAAAGGGTAGAAGCGAAGGTGAGGTGTTTTTTGAGGCAGGGAGGGAAAAGATTGGTACTTGTTGAGATGAGTGAGAGGGGTGTGCAGTGTGTGCCCATGAGAGGGAGACAGGGAAGGGGCTGGGGTAGGTGCTGGCTGAAGGGGAGACTGCTGCTGCCAACCGGTTCCTGGCAGAGGAACACATCCAGATTTGGTCCCAGGGGTTGAGGGAGTAGGACCACTGTGATCAGGTAACAACTTCTGGAGGAATGAGGAGCCAGAAATCTCTAGCTGTCTAACAGCACCCAAGGATATGGCATATGTTGAGGAGATGCATGTATATCTGCATATATTTGAAATGTCTATGTATTGCTATATTGGCTTGCATATATATAGTTGCTCTGTTGTATATTTGTTGCTGCTGAATTATCTCGTTAACACTTTTGTTGAAGAGGCCTTTCTGGTCACTGATCATTAATGTCACTACATGCTAAACATGAACCCTGTAAACCTCAAAGTGTAAGCCAGGTCTAGTGTTTGGAAACTAAACTGAGGTGCAGAGATTGTGCTGTCAATCTGGAAGAATCCCATGAGTCTTCTAGTCCTGCCTCTGAAGGTGATGATGATTTGTCCCTTCAGTGGGCTGAAACAAGACAGTGCAATATAAATAGTGTGAAAAACAGTCTTGAGGAAGCTGAAGTGACCTAGAAACACTCTATTTACTGGCACATACTTCAGAACTGGTCTGCCCTCTTTGCAGTTAATAGGCTTGTACACTCTTTAATCTATCATGCATTTAATAAAAGAGTTACAGAATAACCTTTGGTTAAACAAAGAGTGTATAAAGCACTCCAGTATTCTCAGCTCCTAACTTGGGATATCTATTATTTACCCACTGGATAAGTTTCTAACACTTCCTGTGGTGGAAGAGGTGGAAATATCACAGGCATAAATTTGTCATCAGCTAGATTAACATCCTCTCCTAAGTCCTCATCTTTTTTTCTTATATCCAGTAACTGACCAGGCAGATTGGTCTTATGTTCCTCAAAAGTTTTGCTTTAGGCTCTCAATCTGCCACCAACTTTATTTCAGCCTCTTATGGCTTCTGGAAGGGGGGAAATCGCAGAAGTGATCTTTAAGAGTTGGAGATGAGCATAGTGTACATATTGAATTGTTTATCCGTTTCTTACATATTCTGAAATCTAGGGTTTCAGACTTGTCCTTTTATAAACTGGAGCACAAACCTACAAAGGCAGTTAGCCCAAAGGTCAGCTTACTTAAGTGAGTGATCCCTTTAGAAATATATGTCAATAATATTCTGACAACCTTTGGTGTACGAGATGAGAGGAGAGTCACCCTGACCGTAGGGACACAGATGGGCTGGTGTTTGTGATCTGCACTGAGCCATGGTGTAAGGCTGAAGTCAAAGCTCTTTTCCAATAATTCCGTTCGGGATATCTCTTGTTGAACTGGAGTTCAACTCATGCAGCTACGTGCCAGGGTTAGTTTTCCTTACACTGCCCATTCTTTCCTTCTTCATAGACTATTCACATCTTCAGCTTTGACCCTTGGACCTGATCTAATTCCCACTGAAGATGAACCCAGTGACTTTGGCAGAAGTTGTAAGTGACCTTGAGATCGGAAGCTCTTTAGGGGAGAAACTGTTCTTGATACATTTTTTTTCCTCTATGCCCATCAGTGCTGCTGTTAAAAAATAAAAAAATTTAAAAAAAAAAAAGAAAAAAAAAAGAAAAGGAAAGCAGCAGCATTGATATAATCTGATTGAGCTCTCTGCAAGTAGCAGGAGAGACCTGCCCTTAAGCTAAATAAAGCAAACAAGCCTCAAACAGATAGTTATCCCTGTTTTGTATCCCCAAGCCTCTGTAAAAGCATAGATGATCTGGATGGGAAAGCTGTGCTTTCAACTCCTCATTTCAAAGGTACTCCCACACTGGAGCATAAAGAAAACCAGTTATGCTAATGGAAGCATACGTGTCTTATCCTTTGCTTTCAGTCTGCCTTAGCCTTGCAAGCTTGTTTACTTTTGCAACAGGATTATTCCCAGGTCTTACAGGACATTCATACAGGCAAGGGGTTTTTTTTTTCCCTTTTGTGGGAATTGGCCTGAACATATGAGGCCAAGACAGAGATTGCGAGGTTTAGCAGAGCTGCAGTTAATCTGCACATGTATTGAGGACTCTTCATTATATGTGCCTCAAGGCACATATAATGCTGGGTATCCTTGTCTGGCTAGCTGCTCCTACTTGCTTGAGCTGTCCTCGTTTCAGACAAATGCTTTTATATCTATATCTATATCTAACAGCAGAATTCAAGCAACAATTCCAGTGCAAAAACCTTTTACACCTGAGGTGGTGCTGAAAGTTTGTCTTGATGGATCTCTGCTTGGGAAGCAGCAGTGATAACCACACAGGGAAAATTCTTGCTACTATTAATTGCAAATGCATCCTAGCAACTGTATCACCCTATTCGGTTTTCCTTTTCTTCCCCACGTTTTTCCAGTGTTTTTACAAACAGCACCTACTCCTGCTTTCTGCCTTACAGAGAATACAATACAACTGTAACAACACTGGGAGATACATGCATGATATTTACCGTGGGCTCTTCTGCCTGCTTATTTCCTTGTCATGTCTCTATTGTCCCTTGTACTTGATTTCTAAGATCTTTGGGAGGGGAACAGCTTTTTTGTTCTGTGTTTGCACAGCATCTGAGGCTGTCATGCCCATTTGTCACCAGTCCTGGTAAGTGCTCCACTAGTACAAATGGCAAATAAATTTGAGATACAAGCAAATCAGCATTCTTCTCACCGATTAAACAAATGATTTTCTCTGTGATGATTTGAACCAGGGTTGCATTTCAATACAGCTCTTTGAAGCTCAGTTTGAAATTGCCAGTTTCTTTTCCAGCCTCTCTTATCAGCCTCCTGTACTGGTTGACCAAAATGTACTTGGCAGGCAGTTTGCAGACTCTGAAAAACAATAGGTTGTACTATTTTAGCCTGGCTTTGACCTAACCTGGAACAGCCAAACTGGCATTTAGCATAGTGAGCAAATGTGTTTTGATGTGCCGAGTCAACTGTACTTGCTGAGAGCAGCTGCTGAGAGCAACCTGTGCCTGTCTTGCCCTATGGAGAGGTGGGGGACCATGCTGGCCCCAGCATCGGCACAGTACCAGGACAGTCTCAGTAATTCTCTGTAATAGGGCTTGAATGAAGCAGGGAATTACTTTACCCTTAAATTGAAGATTAATGTAATTTTTTTCTAGGACAGAAAACATTGCTTGTTTTCTGGAAGGATAAAGTGTCCACTGAAACGGGATTATATTTACATTATTATTGCAGGGTGATCTGTGAAATAGGCTTTCTGTTCCTCAGTAAAGAGCCATGACCCCTCACAGAGTTATCTTTTAAGCTGCATGCTAAACCCACAGGGGCTTACGGCTCAAAGCTAATGGGGATTTAACTTCTCACTGAAAGGAATTTGAAGCCTAACCCTATTTAGATGCTCTTTGCTCTCATTGATTAAATGCCCAGTGCACTGCAAGAAACCTAATAGAATCATAACTGTATAAATTTTCCATCTGACAAAATGGATGCTGGGAAACTCTATGCAATATTTATTAGAAAAGGAGTTTGATCTTAAAAAGACATTTTAAATCAAAATGTCAATTCACAGTTCTATTTTGTTTGTAGAGAAAGAAAAGAACTTGAATGAAGATGCATTTTTCAGAGCACCTCACAAAATCATTTCATGGAAAAGAATCAGATTCTGAATTCAGTATTTTTATGAGGATTTTTACTGCTTCACTTGTTCCCTGCGTTCAGTAATTCATTTTTTGAGTTCCTGTCTGCAGAATAGTTTTAGATTATGCTATTTAAAAGTAATAAACCTGCCCCTCCCCTAAGTATTTCCTTTCACCCCAAACTGCATTATGCACTTAAGTTCCAGGAGGGCCATATTACATCAGGGATCACTGGCATTTTTTAAGATACAGTAACTGTAGCTCCTTGGGGATGAGAACAGAAGAGCTGTCATCTTGGTAAGAACTTTTCACTGCAAAGAGCAGCACATGATGCCATCCATGGTCCTGTGGCAGCACCGTTGGGTTTCAGTCTCACTCTCTTTGTGTGCTTCAGTTCTGAGAATTTCCTGTGTTCAAAGTGGAGGTGCTTTCTGAATAACTTTTAACCAGTTCTAATGACTAGTGTGCTTATTCTTTAATCGTTGTAGTTTGTTGTTAGGTTTTTGGTGGCTTATTCCTAGAGAAAACCATAATCCCTGGGAGAAAAGAGCTCCATTCAAATGGAAGCCAAAGAACTGAGGCACAAGGATGTGGTTAAATGTTTCATTGTCAGTCTCTTTTCATCACCCTTGCTGGATATATAGTCCTGCTTCGTTCATTCCTTGAAATACAAGAGGTGGTGTCATGTGAGTTCTGTCTCCCTTCCTGTGCCTCTGTCTGCTTCAGGTAGTTTTCTCCAGGTGATAGTTGTAGAGCCAAACCTCATTCCAGGTCTGCCACTCTCATGCTGGGTCATCTTACAAATTACTTTAGGTGGAGTAGAGGGAGTGTGAGACTGTGCTTGGACTTCAGAACCAGGCAAAGGTGGTCTTGAGCTATCATTATGCCACAAAAATAAATGAAAATAAAAGTTGCTACATGATGCCCACCTCTGGTCAGAAACACTCATCCCAGTTCACCATGATTAATTTAGGGACCTCCTTGGATTTGTATTTCTTTGTCATTGAACTTCAATAGTGTTCATATTCTTTCCTTCCTGCTTTCCTTCCTTCTTGCCTTCTTTCAATACCTCTATGGATAAGTATTTATAATCTCTGGCACATGAGTGTTGTGGATATGGCCATTGGTCTGTCCTGTTGGTAAGGGTACAAACTAAAGGATTACAAAAAATAAGGACTTGCATGGTGATCTGATGCCTTTTGGTGCACAGCCCAGCCACAGGAGATACAGCAGGTTCTTTGTTGAATGTGTGCCCTGAGTTTGTTCGTTTCAAAGCTCTCAGTATTGTCTAGTGAAGAATGAAAAGGATGAACTGAAATTTTGCAAGTGATTGCAGCCCTGCACTTTAAAAGGAATCCTGGGAATCTTAGAAGGTCTTGAGAGTTTTCTGACAGGGAGAAGACCATGGACATTGTGAATCCAGTTTTCACTGACACTAGGATCTTTTTGATTTGTTTAAAAAGCAAAAGTCATGAAGGGGTAGAAATTAAGTTTAATGCTGAGAACTCTGCCACTGACTTACTGCATGACTTTGAGGAAGGCATTTTAACTTGCCTGTGTCAGTTTAGCCATCTGTAAAACAGGTACAGTCATACACAGCATAATAATTTCCCTCTCAGTGAGTGCCATTTTCAGTCTATCCTGTAGTACTTAATGATTTGTGTGACTGCTGAAATAACAGCATCCTCTAAAACCGTAATATCCTTACGTATTTTTCACATAATCAGTAGCAGTTGAAATATTTGTTCTGACACTTGAGATTACTCATGTAAATAGAAAAATTATAGTGTGCTGGCAATGCCAGACACCTTGAATTCCATCTGAGCATGTGGGTGATTGGAGAGGGATCTGTAAATACTAACAGAGGCGGGGAAACAAACATGAGCAGCATACAAGAAATTCTGAAAGGACTTATTCCTGAGATTTATGTAAAAGATTTTAAAGTATAATGTCAATTTCAGGGAGGACGTTGCCCTTAGAAATCTAAGTACTGGTTGCACTGAAGAAATGTATTTCACTCCATTTCCCTGCTTTACATGAAGTCACATTTTTCTGTTGTACTTTGAGTAGGGTTACAAGGAGTATGATGACCTACTTCTAATATCAATTGACTAAAACCACTTTTTTTTTTTTTTTAACTTAGGAAACATTCTCCCTTGGAGACAAACAGAAGCTCCAGTTTTGTTATCAATGGTGACTCACGGGTCCTACAATGCTTTTTCTCAAAATGTGACTGCTAATATCCATGTTCAGCTCCCAAATTGCCAGTTTCAGATGTTTTCCACTGCCCTTATGAAAGATCTGCGTAGTTCTAATGGTAGAGTTCATAGTGTCACGAAACAATGTGGCAAATGAGCTGTGTAACATTTTACATAAAACTGTAGTAAGTTAGCTACAGCTTGCAGGTTTAGACAGTAGTCTTTTTCTATTTGTAGTTTATTTGAGAAGGGACACTTGTGCAATGTAACTGCTTCCTGTTCTCCACTGAGTAGTGTTTCTTTTGAGAACAAGTTCTTCAAGATAGCATCAGTGTCTCCTTCTAGATCAAACTATAAGCATCTCCCTTTTAACCAAACATTGCACTTCTGGGATTTACAGGATATGTACAAGCTAAAATTTGTTTTTCACATTATGAAGAGAGAGATATATCTGCTTTTATTTCAGGGAAGTACGTAAAGTTTTTGAAAGATAGATGAATAGTTTATGGGACCTTGCCAGTAGAATTCATGTAATTATCATTAGTTACATATCAAAACTCAGAACTAAATACATCCAATTGATTGAAACAGAAACTTTGAAATTTAAAATAAACTAAATAACTTGAAGGAAACTGTAACACATTCAGTGTAGTAGGTATGTAATGGAGACCTTATAATGGAAAATATAGAGAAACACCAACTGGAAAGAGTCTGCCTTTAGTTTATTATTACTTTACCAGTCTGAAACTTTTGTGTACCAGATTACTGACAGCCTGTGACTGCTTTTGATCACTCCATCAACTCAAGTGCTGATGTCACGTATTTAGAGCTTTGATCCAGCCTCCGGTTTCATTGTGATTCTGTCTGACACAAGTTTGTGTCTGTTTAGTTTCTGTTAATCTGTTTTAAACAGAAATACAAAAAAATCTCACTGCAGCATTGAAACTCGTCCTGCTTCCTTGAGCACATGTGCTGTTAACTTGGAACATCGAGTTGATTATTAGACCATGGAAACGTAACTCAGAAGGGAGCTGAAAGGGGATAGTTAGCGGTGACCAGCTCCAAGTGACCTCAGGAAGAGGGGGTGGGAAATGCTGACTGGAGGCGAAGTTTTCAGGCTGTCTAATATAGGCTGGAGGGGAGTAAGTTGTGTGCTATACTCATGCTGTGGAGTATAAAACTGTAGCTTTGTTGGAGGAATGAAAATGGATTAATACTTACAGGCTTTGCAGTTAATGAAATTGATATGCTGCATAAGATAAGAAGATGTGTAAAGCCTTCTCTCCCTAGAAAACATTTGTTTGCTAAGGAATGTCAGAAAGGGTTGAAGAAGTGTTTGCTAAAGGGGAACATGAGGCCTAGGGAATTGGTGACTGAATCAGCCCATATCGTAGGCAAAGTCTCAGGGAAAGGAAACTGAGGAAAAGTAACTGTAGAATTTTTGATGTTATACAGAAGCGTGGGATGGCCTGGGAATGTAATCTCCAGCTCCTACAGGTGCTGAAATCAGAGCAGAAAAGGGAGGCTCCTGGTGCAGGTGGGAAGGAGAAAGCGTCCATAGAGGCTGCTCATGGCTCCAGTCTGGACTCACACTGGGTTTCCCCCTGCAATTTCTTGACTTCTAAGACATTTTTGGTGGTGAGTTACGTTTTTTGAAACCTGATATAGATAACACAGGGTAGCTGGTCACTGTGACCTATTCAGTTATCAAAACCACGAGATTTCACAAAATGCACTGTTGCATGGCATCCCAAGAGCAGCCCATTTTGTCCCATTTTCTCCTGTTTGATGAGGACCAGACCACAAATCTCCTTGCCTTATTAACAGAGAAATTCTCTTAACCACATAAAACTGCGTATTGCAAGGCACTTTGAAGAGGAACTGCCTTCAATTTTTGAGTACAAACATGTGATGGTGCTTATAGCCCTGCTTAACATTGCTTCACCTCTTCTATAAAAGCAGCTGCTAATTTTAATTTACACTGTGAAGTATTCCTTGTATTTTTAAAGTGAAATTGTTGATCTTATTATTCCAGCTTGTTTGTAGCCCTCTGAAAGCTCAAACTTGAAGCCTGTGATTGCTTACCAGCCACCTTTTGGCACCAATTGCTAAGGTTCTCCTTTCAGGTAAACCTTGTCTTAAAGATGTGTTTGTCTCCTGGATCTTTCTGAAATTATTCTTTCAAAACACTCATTCATGTTTTCCATATAAAAAGCATAATAAGTGCAAACATCAAATGTTTTTTAAAAAGGATTTAAAAACAGCCATTTCCTTACAATTTAGGTCCAAGCTGTCTCTTTAAGAGATGAATACAGAATATACTGAATTCGGTAGAATTACTTTAAAGACAGCAGAAAATGGGAAATTGAGTATAGTCTCACTATACAGTATGAGAAATGACCAAAGCCTAAAGGAGATTTGTGTTCTCATAAGGTGTTTATTTTAACTAATTCGTATTATCTTCCAGAGGCAAAGATCCGATTCTTTTGGCAGATCAAGAGGTTTACTATTTTCGAATCCCTTTCAGCATGGGAGAAAGCAGATGATGTTAATGGATGTTACTTGTCTGAACTTAGCAAGAGATGTTTGTGTAGGAAATGTAGTGGAAACATTCACAGGCAGGATTGTTGACTGCTATTTGGTTTATACCCACATTAAAGCTGCTGTAAGGGTCATATCTTCATAGATTATCTGATTCATAAACTCTTTTCTTCAAGTATTTGGGTCTTAAGCTGCTGGTGCCATCATCAAAACTATCTCAATTTTATATCCCATTTTTATACATGTGTCTTTACTATAGGGTGTGCAGTTGGCTTGAGTTTAGTGGAAATTTGATCTCTTATGTAACACCGAGCAGGCAAATTCTGGTATTGTGGTAGGGGACACACTGTGCTTTTCCCCTGCGAAGGGGAATTCCTTGATCAACTGTCTTCAAGCAGATTCAGTGATGTTGTTCCTTTTACTTTCGTACTGTAAACCTACACATCCTGTCCTCATTCCTCGAGTAACAAAAGAGCTTTCCTCCGGCTCGCTGGCTTCTCTTCAGTGGTCTTTGTCTTCCCTCCTAGGAAACAGTTTGAATGTGTCAGAAGAGTCCCAGTTCCTCAGAAAGGCGTCTGGCCAAGAACCTGACCAAGTTGGTCTGTAGTATTTCTCTCATTAAAAGCCTGCTTCTTCCCCCCCAAAAAATCATCTGTGAACAGTAACAAAGGATTAATTGTGGAGTCTTGGGACTTGGCAGAAGTGCATATAAATGAAGTGCTTTTTTGGAAGCTACATTGCCTGTCTTGCAGATCAAAAAATATATCCAAAATATTTCAGTGTGTATCAGTGGATTAATTCATTTGATTGCCACTTCCCTTCCTCTTCTCTTTGTGGGGAGGGGCACTTCGGAGATTGGAATTTTAATTGCTTGACCGCAGTTTCTTATTAGTGGTGCACCAAAAGGGTATGGATCATTAATTAGGACTAAATATAAGGATCTCTGAGGTTGAGCTATAGCATCAAACAAATGAGTTTAGACAACTCTCGACTAAAATTACAGTCTATCAGTAAATTGAGTTATAATAATGAAACCATTAAAATTTTTTTCTGAGTCACTGCGTGTTGGTTTCTGTGTTTGCAGAGTACATTCTGGTGGTCTTACAGATATTGGTGGGTTTATATAAATATATATTTAATATTTGTATATATAGTAGACATATGTATTCTGAAGGCATATACATATATACATACTTATAGTCCAGTTATACATAATTCAGAGTTGCTATACAATGGCATGCCTTATTTAGTTTTATTAAATGTTTTGGAGGTTTAATCCATTAAGTAGTTTCATTGGCAATGTATAAAAGCAGTTTTCTTGATAGTCGCTTTCTTTTTCAGTCAGTACCTGAATTTATGCTAATGTATCCAAAGGAAAATCTAGCTCTTGAGTGTAGTGGTCTGAAAGCAGAATATTATCCACATTATTGCTTTAGTGTCCAATAATTTGTATCATATTTTCCTGGTTTTAAAACTTGATGATGGAAGCGAATTGTATAACTTCAGTTATATTTTAACTTTGCTGTATCCATGATTCTCAGTGCAGTGTGGAATAGGATATTCCAATATAAACTTGTTTTCTTCTGTGTGGATTAAGAGCTGGTTAGTGCAAAATGTAACTTGTAGGGGGTCACCCTAAATTGCTGTGTATGTAGTAGGGTTACTGGTGCATTGCTATAAAACAGCATGTTCTTCAGTATTTGCATCCAGAATTTAGAAGAAAATAGGAAATAATTGCTCATAAAACTTATGAGTCATCTGAACACTGTGTGCCTTATTTCAGCTAAATTCATAAACTGAACTTTGGTTATGGACATGTTATTATGCATGTTGATGAAGCAACTGGAAAACAGTGGCTCTGAAATTTAAATAATAACAAAAAAATTTATAAATGGATCAAGTTCTGCCACCTGTTCCACTCCCATATTACATTTGTGCCTTTATGTGTATCCATTTGGGGACTTTTAAAATATGAAACGTGTTACAATATGCAACAGCCATAAAGTCTGGACTGTAAAACCCAGCAGAATTCAGCCATGAATTTAGAGCTGTGCTTATATTTAGTAGGACATAATTAGTAGAAACTACCAAAATCCTTTTTTTTTTTTTTTGACAGAAAACCTATATCACTTCATTTTTTTATTCTGGGAAGAGGGTTGTGCTTCTGCTCTCTCTGTCTGATCCTGCTTCCTCTTTCATGGGGGTTTCTGAAACATTTCAGCTGTCTGCCATGAATTCACTGGTGCATCACATGGAAACTTGGCTTCTTGGCACCTGGAAGGGACGTCTCTTTTCTTCTGTCCCATCTCTGGGGAATTAAATCCACATTTTGTGTTCCTGCTTAGGTTTACAGCCAAATTTTTTACTTCAGCTTCCTTCCTGCCCCTCTCTCTTTTCCTTAATTAAAATGTGCTAAGGTCGAATGCATATAGCTGCAACTGAAAAAGGACGAAAATAGCACAGATGAAACAGCTACACTATTGAGACCTGGACCTTCATTTAGCATTACATTTGCTGGCATGTCACTGTAACAGGGTTCAAAAGCTGACAGGATTACTTTTTTCAACAGATTAATTGTTAATCTCTAGTTTTAAAGAGAACAAAATTTTGTTTCCAGTCAAACGTGATTTTTACAGCTTCAGCTGTTCCACCCATCTGAGTTAATGACAAAGTCGTATTCATTCAGTGTAAACAGGAATAGATTCACCACATCTGTATGTGTTCAGTTTCTCTGCTTATGAGTACATACATGAGGCTACGAGTACATCCAAACTGAGATGCCAACTGCTGCAACCAGTATCTCTATGACACTGACTAGAACTGCTTATTTTCAGCACCTTTGAAAATCACGTAATTTATGGAGTACCCAAGGATGAGCACTGGTTTTGGGAGTTAGGTAACTCAGTTTTGTAGATAATGGACTTCAGGTATGTGTCTACAAAAAGATTAAAAAAATAAATCACAACACCTTTTGTTTCAAATAGTTTCTGGAAGCCTCACAGAATTCTGTGCTAATTTTTCCCTGAGTAGGGAACAAATTAATTTAAAAAATGCTCAGAATAGGAGCATTGAGCTCAGAATAGGGACAAGGAAATCAAAACACTAGTGTTGGGTAAGACAGCTTTTCTGATAAATCACAAATGATTCTTCTCACAGAGGAATATTGTGTAACATACCTAAACAAAGAAGTTCTTGTAATTGAAGTTCACAAACTTTTTAAAAAGGAGAGAGTGAGCAATGGCAAGATGTGCACTAAACTGTTTTAGAGAAAAGATGGCAATAGATGTTAACAGAGCCTGGACTCCAGTTTTGCACTGATTTCTCTCTTGGTAAAACTGTTATGAAGTGCCTTAAAAATAGTGATACTGCAGTTATCTCTGGTTTTGACAGAAAATCCGTTGTTGTTCTTCTCCACTCTTCTGAATGCTTTTGTTGCTTTCTTTTTGAACTTCAAAACTTCTCTAGGCTTTCCCTTATTTAACGTCCTTTACCACAATGCCGCTTTGTAATTTACCCGCCCTTTTGTTAATCAGTCCTTCACAGCTTCTTCAGCTGAGCTGACACGGTGATCTGCACCATTTCCTTGAAATGGTCTCTCACAGCATTTTAATAACATCCCCAAATAATTTCACAGTGCTCTTGCCCTTTCAGTTCATGTCACTGCTGTCTGAGTCCTGGGTACAATCAAGTGGCCACAGCCAGTTAGACAGCCACAGCTGTGTGCAGTGGGGATAGAGACTTAACCAGGGCACTTAAATGTGAGGTCTTTTCTTGGCTCAGGTTTATGAAGGAGAAGGAGACTGTGACTGGCAAATTTGCCAAGCATATGAAAAGCAAAAGTAATCTTGAACTACCAAAAGAATTAAAAAGCAGAGAAAAATGTTGCAATATTTGCCTGCATAAAGAGAGGAGTATGAAGTACATGTGTAAAAGAGGTATTGATTTTTGAATACATTAAGATAATTTCAGAATCCTACATTCCTGTTTCCTATCCATACTGGAAAAAAGCCTGGAAGAGGCTGAGAAGAGATCTAATCTGACACCTCCACTCTCACGAAAGGCTGAAACTCAATTTTATTTCCCCAGGAGAAATCTAAGAAATGAATTGGTTTTTATTTACTCCATATATATATATGTACAAGTAGATTAGCTAAAACTGCTTCCCAGCAAGCAGAAATAGCTGTTGAGATTGGTGGTGTGATACCGACAAGCATGAACCAGAAGCAAGATGTGAGTTGGCAGCACTGGAAGTATTGTTGGAACATTTTAGATAGCAGTATAATAGGTTCACTGTCACTTGATTGAATGTCTTTCTTAAAAACTTCCACGTACCTCAGACAGCCCATGGCTTCTGTACGTAGGAATTCCTGCATGACTACTTACAGGTTGCCTATAGAGGTGGGATGGCTCTCCTGGCCTTACACCAGCTGTATGTTCTATTTTGCCTATTCTGTTCTTCTTCCTCATTTTACTTATTGCACCATACTGAGACTGCAGCAGTCAGATTTCCATCTCCTGTATTTGCACAGCTTCCAATGCTGGGATGCTGGGTGAGCAGAAATAATGAACAACACTGGGAGTTAACACCAGCTCAGGGAACTCACCTGAGGATGCAACTACTGAACATCCATTTATTTATTGTTTTCCTTTTTTTTTTTTTAATTTCTCTTTTCCATAGTGAAATACATGAGAGAAGCAACCCCCTACGTGAAGAAAGGCTCCCCTGTGTCGGAGATCGGGTGGGAGACGCCTCCCCCCGAGTCCCCCCGCTTGGGCTGTGCCTCTGCTGACCCAATGTCGCAGCTTTCACTCTCCATCCACAGAGACAAGAAGACAATACCACTCAAGATGTGCTACGTGACACGCAACATGACAGTGTCAGACCCTGAAAACAGGTGAGCTGGGGATTTGCCTGGGGTTGGGATTTTGCGTTCGTGTTGAATCGTTGTTGACCTTTTCAGCGCTGGGATTGGTGAGCAGGAGCTGGGCTCTGGCCACACGTAGCAACCCAGCAAGGGAAGCAAGCACTGATTTGGGAAGGCTGGGTAGTTGTGTCTGAGACATGTGATGCTGGGTTCAGCTTTTGGGTGTGCTAAAGAAACCCTTCGATGTGGTAATCCAGCATTTTTATTAGAAATAGAATTGCAGGAGTTTGTTTTCATCCTGATTAAGTGTCTGCTTTTGAAGGAAAAGACACTGTACACACTAATTGGTTACATCCTCCAGGCTGGCTAGATCTGATTCCACTAAATTGCATTTTCTTTCCTTTTTCTAATGAATATTATTTTAAAAATGGTCTGTTTTGTCCATTCCATTCTGGACATTAAAGTCAGGAAGAAGAGAAAAGTTCCACTTACAAAGCATTTATGGGGAATTTTTGTGACTTCTTGGTTGGCTTTTTTTTTAATGATGTTAAAAATAGGATGAGCTTTTACCAGCCCTTATTTATAACATATGTGGAACAGCTGCACAACACCAGCACACTCCTTGATCCTTGCTCTAACAGCTGCTAATAAAAAAGGGACCAGTCAAGTCAGGGATGCAGACTGATTCTCCATCCAAATAATGGCCTTTTTGTTTCTCTGCAGTGTGCTGCCTTGCCCAGAAGCTGGGTGTAATGTCTTTGATTCTCAGCACTTACATATAGGCGTAAACAAAAGTTACATTTTCATTTGCAGAGAAGGTTAAGGAGAGGAGCGGAGAACAGAAAGGGGTCTGGGGAGAATGGGTTCCTTTGTAATCTCTTGCACTGCAATTCAGAAACTTTATTAGTATCTGTGTAATTTTCCGTCTTTTTCATATTTGTCTGACCTTTTAATTTTCACCCTCCATGCTTTATTGTTTAGTATTGATTTATTCTCCTTCTGGTCCTCATCTCACCACGTGGTTACCACCATAGTCGGTGATAACTGACAACTACAGAACTGCAATTGTAAAACAGAAATAGCCCTGGCAGTCTTTCTCAGTTTAAATCAAGATGTTTACTGATATTGGCCACCTTTTTTCACCTATATCTGTATAGTTTAAGATGTTGAGGTTTGACAGCTGTATCACTTACTTGTCTGAGAGTTTGTTGTTCTCTCTGCTATGGGGTGTATTTTAAAAATACCCATACAGGTCACATTGTTTGAATTGATACAGTGTAATGATACTTTACATGTGTTGGCTTCATTTTGTCATAATTTTTCCCCTTTTCTTTGGTCCATATTGTAGTTTTCAGCTTCTGTCACTCTCCTGATCCTCGGTTTGGTTTGGGGGCCAGGAGGACTGACTCAGAGGGACACACACTTATTGCTCATGCTACTTCTGCAATGGAGCTAACTTTTTTGAAGCATGCTACAAATGTGTGTGTTCTTAGGTGTTACTAGGAAGTAATGTGTGGGAGAGTCATTTTGCTTGTTATCATGGTTTTCATTTTGTGTTGCTGTCATTTCCTGTGGAAAGATAGACTTCTGATTGTTACTATGGTCCAGCACAGTGTGGTCTAAGCTGGATTTTTCCATCAAAGCCCACAGTACCTCACCACTGTGGTAGCTGTAGTGTAGTAGCAGCACCTCATCGATTACCATCTTTACCAGTTTCAGGGTTTTTTAACAATTCTGAGTACTGGAACTCGTATTTCCCAGGAGAAATGCTACTACAATGCAGCAATCCCTTCCCACTGGAATGCATCCCAGGACAGTAATCTTATTCCATAAAAATAATTTTATCTTCATTCACAGCGGAGTCCAAACCATGTTCTTACGTGCTTACAGCGCTTCTGTTTCATAACCCAGTGACCTGACACACATAGATTTTATAACTGATGGTGTCACTTTGCTGGATGACTTTAGGAGAGCACTGCTGGCAGACTGCAAAAGCATATGCTGGCCATAGAAGGGCTCCTTTGGATTATAGCTGAGCTAATTTTCATCTAAGAACAAACATGGGCATGAAAAGCCTGAGTTTTCCAGTGCAGCTATTTCTTCAGTGCAGGCTGAGGATAATGTCATAGCAGCATTGTGGAACCAGCCTGGACTGGTTGGATGTTCAGCATGAGAAGATACATATATTAAAAGACCTAAAGGGAAATATTTGCTTGTTGGCAGAGAATTATCTTCAATTCTTAGAAAGCTGCAGTGAAATGTGAGTTTAATGGGCATGGAGGAGAATTGTTTTTGCCATTAGAGCTGGTAGCGCTGCATAGGATTTCTTCTTCTCCTGGAAGACTCACGCTGGTTAAGAGATTCTTAGGTCTGTGTCTAATCTCAGCTGGTTTGGTCAACTTGTTATGTTGGAGCAGGAGTGAAGTTTGGTGCTTTTAGAGCCATAGGTTCTCAGATGTCTCCGTCTGCTACGCTACCTGTGGGTTCACTCTGGAGGAGGTAGAGAATTGTCTTCTGTGTCACCTTATTAAAAAAACGGTAAGATAACAAGGAGAAGATCCTTAATACAAATTAATGCCATACTTAATGTGTAGGAATTTTTTTTAATAATATAGACATGGCATCAGGAGAAAAGATTCAGAGCTGCTTAGTGGCATCTGTCATTCTCCTCTAGATGCAGGGCCCATTGTTATATTTTAGGCTAGAAAAAAATGCTTAAAATAATTGCTACCAAAATCAGTTGTTTACCTGTGTTTTCACTAATAAATGACCTCTTTGGTGGCAGCAGTTAAGGTTAATGTCAGGCCTCACAGAGGAGCATCCCCTCCCAATGAAGGGACATGTGGGAATGGTCATAGGTAGTAATACCAATAAGCAGTAAATCTTACTGCAGTGTAGAAAGCTTTTCATCAATTTCTGGTGATGATATTAAGGAATAGGAGAAAAAAAATAGGTCTCGGAGGTGAAATTTTTTCTATTGGTGCTTTTAAAGTCTTGGGACGTAATACAGTACATGGCATGGGAGACATGACATTCCCTGAAGGAATGAGACCATACTTTGTGGACTGAAAAGATTTTCTTGTCTGCTTTTGAAGTCACCCAAAAATCCTGCTTACACTTCTTTCAGCTAAACCCAGGATGTGTGGGCCTGATCTTGTCAGCACTTAATGTGCACACATCATGTTTTTCCAGTGTCAGGAGTCCAGAGCAGTGTGATCCTTACAGGCAACTTTGCCAGGGTCCAGTCTTAATGACTGAGTTATTCATTGGCTGGATTTGGCCCTCCAATGGGAAAGGTTTGCTTTGGTCTGGAAGCAAGTTAAAATGGGCCAAGACAGATTCCCAGCAGTGTGGTGCCAGCTGTCAGCTGCACACAGTAGCAGCACCATAGCAAGTACGGCTACAGCTCAGAGACTTCACACCAAGGACACATGGAGAAACAGATACGGAACTTTCCTTATCTGTTGTGCATTTCAGGGTTGAACTGAGAATTACAAACAGAAGGTAAAATTGAGCAGGTGTGTTCTATAGATATGTTGAGTTTGCATGGCCAGGTTCTGGTAGCGGGGCAGCTACAGGGGTGGTTTCTGTGAGAAGCTGCTGGAAGCTTCCCCCATGTCTGACAGAGACAATGACAGACAACTCCAGGATGGACCCATCCCTGGCCAAAGCCAAGCCAGTCAGGAATGATAGCAACACCTCTGTGATAACATGTTTAAGAAGGGGGGAAAAATAGAAATAATTGCAGCCAGAGAGGAGTGGAGTGAGAATCTGTGAGAAAAACAACTCTGCAGCCACTAAGGTCAGTGAAGAAGGAAGGGCAGGAGGTGCTCCAAGTGCCAGAGCTGAGATTCCCCTGCAGCCTGTTGTGAAGACCATGATGAGGCAGGAGTGCCCCTGCAGCCCATAGAGGTCCATGGGGGTGCAGAGATCCACTTGCAGCCCGTGGAGGAACCAACGCCAGAGTAGGTGGATGCCTGAGAGAGGTCTGTGAACCCATGGAAACCCATGAGGGAGCAGGCTTCTGGCAGGGACCTGTGGATCCATGGAGAGAGAAGCCCACTCTGGAGCAGGTTTCCTGGTAGGACTTGCGACCCTGTCGGGGACCCACAATGGAGCAGCCTGTGCCTGAAGGACTGCATTCCATGGCAGACTGATCAGCAATTGATGGAGAACTGTTGCCCATGGGATGGACTCACACTGGAGAAGTTCATGGAGAACTGTCTCCCATGGGAGGGGAGCAGGGGAAACAACATGTGGTGACCTGACCATAACCCCCATTTCCCATCTCCCTGCACTGCTGAGGGAAAGGAGGTAGAGCTCAGGAAGAAGGGACTGGTGGCGGGAAGATGTTTTTAAGATTTATTTTACTTCTCATTATCCTGCTCTGATTTTGTTAGTAATAAATTCGATTAATATCTCCAAGTTCAAGTCTCTTTTGTCTGTGACAGTATTCAATGAGTGATCACTCCTGGTCCTTATCTCAACCCATGAACCCTTTGTTATATTTTCTCTCCTCTGTCCACGGGTGGAGGGGAGTGATAGAGCAGCTTTGGTGGGTGCCTGGTATTCAGCCAGGGACAACTGACTACAAGGTGGCTGAGGAACTGCCTAGTATCCATTCATTCTGGGCTCTGCACACAGAGCTGTGTCTGAGCTTCCCAAGACAATGGGGAGGTGCAGGACAGGACAGACTGAGACCTATTTACTCCAAAGGCAGCAATAGAGTTAAGCAGCTTCATTATTTTATTTTTTGTTTTTGCATTAGGAAATACTGATTCACTGAAAGAAGTATTTGCAAGATTTATTGCAAAGCTGTCGCTCCCCAAAAATGATTCCTTTTGCATGCATTCTTTTATAAAAATATTTTTTACTTTATTCAGTAACATGTCAGTAATGCACAGTAACAGGGTCAGTGAGATTTAACATTTTGAAATGTAATTGGTGTATAAGCATGTAATTTATGCAAGCATGAAATAGCCCTGTGTGATTCTGAAATGGCATTTCAAAATCTTAAATAGAAAAAAAATTCTGGGGAATTTGCATATATTTATTTTTGTTACAATAAGATGTGAAAACAAAAGTTAAGCTTCTTTTTTAGGGCAAAAACTGAGTTTCCAACAGATTTAATATGACTTAGTAGAAACAAGTCCTTGCATCAAAAAGCTTAAGTCATGAATGCTCACAACAAATATAAGAAGTTACCAGAAGATTGTAAAGATGCAATAAAAAGAAAACATCTTGAAGTAAAAGTCAAGGATCTGGGATGCTAGTTCAGGACAGCAGTGTTCAAAAATTGACTTCCTGAATCTTTTTCTGGTGCATTTTTATCTGTGAGGCTCAGTATGTGTTTTTAGAGGTGATGTCTGGAGTACTAGTAGAAACTCCATGCCTTTTCAGTAAAACTCTACAAAACATGACCACACATAGTTCAGGACCTGCCAACACTCCCAGTTTCACTACTGAGACAAAGTACAGCTAATTTTCTTTAAAAGGATTACAAGACTTGAAATGTTCAAACTGGACATTAGGAAGCATTTCTGAACTGAGACAGTGGCCAAACCTTGGAACAAGCTTCCTAGAGAGGTGGTGGTTGATGCCCCAAGCCTGTCAGTGTTTAAGAGGCATTTAGACAGTGCTCTTAATAAGAGGCTTAAACTTTTGATCAGCCCTGAACTGATCAGGGTGATGGACTAGGTGATCACTGTAGGTTCCTTGCAACTGAACTATTCTGTTCTGTTCTGATTCTTTTCTATTCTATGAGGGGATGAAAGACCGAGGAGCTCCTGTATCTCTTCACGTTCCTACCTGTATAAGTTAAGGGCAACTGAGGGGGCAGGGAGGCAAGTGGAAAAGATTCTAGATGTCTAAATGAAAACATGGTCTTGCTTATGCCTCCACCCTGCCTGTTTCCTGCTTAGTAAAGAGGACCATATGTTGATGCTGCCAGGTATGAGCAGCCACTGGTGCACAAAGCAAATGCTGGATTCTCCTCAAAGAGCTGTGTGGTTTAGGTGTGCAGCTTTGCAGCCCGGGTTTTTCTTTGCTGTTGGGGAAATGGTTCCCCTGAGTCGTGTGTGTATGGGGCTCGCAGAGGGCAGAGCACTGCCACAAAGTGACCATAGTACCAGAATGATTTACAGCTGCTCTTGGAGAGCATAGATCACATTTATCTTGTTTTCTGCCTCTTAAGAGGTAGTTTGATAACACTGGGCACAGTCAATGACACTGGCAGTAGCAAGCACAGATGGGGTTAGGTGCTGGGTAAAGGCTGAGACCTGGACCCAGGATTGAGGAGATGATGAACTGCTTCCATCACTGTGCTGGCACTGCTGAAGCATGCTGGAGCTGCGTCAGTCCTGGGTGGACATCAGCAGCTCTGTAAGGCTTCCTGGGGAGGTGAAAATTTCCTTTTCCTAGTGGGTCTTTTTTCTGTTACTGTGTGTTGTATATGGGCGACGGAAAGATAAAGGAGTTAGGAATGCATGGGGTAGAGCAAAGGTAAAGATATATAATGGGTGCATTACTAGTATTAAAAAATCCCCCTCCACACCTCCTCAAGGAATTGCTCCTTATGTTGTTATTGAGCTGCTCTCTGGCTGTAGACAAAACCTCTGTGAAATGGAGAGACCGTACTTAATTCACAGTGTTGTTGTGAGCTACAGCTTGAGATCCTTGGATGAAAGGCACTTAATTATCATTATTGGTACAGACATGTTTTACTATTTGAATATCAATAAGTCCTTTGAAGAAGTTATTGAGCCTGCTAGAGTCAAAGTCCTGATTTATATCAGGAATTTTTGTTACTTTTCTTTTTCCCCCTGGTGGGCTCTGTTTGTTATCTATTTAGATTACTGTATCAGCAATCCAACAGTAAAATAAAGCAACTTGAAAGAGTATAATTCAAATCCAGAAAAGAACAAAAATGACAATAATCAGGGTGAAACTCTGGTTGACTCGCCCCTCATCATTAAACCACCCTGTTGTTCTGTGTCTGTTTGAGAAGGACACTGTGATACCTTATACATCCTTGCCCACAGAGGCTTGTGAATTTAAAGTCAAGATGAACATGGGTTTATAACCTTAGCTCCCAACTATTTTACTATATTGGATCCAAATCCACCTTTTGTGTGAAGTTGGATGTCTCTTGTGTTCTTGTTTATAGTACTGTAACAGCTAATCTGCTCACAAAATCCGCTCTTTATTGGAAGAGATGAACAAGTAGGTGGCACTTGAGATTTATCTACTGTTCTCTCTTTCAAGCTGAGAGACATTAGGCAATTTAGCTAAAAAGGCATTTGCCGTGTCCCCTTCAATACCCTGAGGGTAGGAGAAGGGAAGAAGTTGGGGTGTGAGGAACAAGAGTGGAGTTGTGGGATAGGCCATGGGGAAGGCCTCCTCTTCCTCCTTGATATGTTTCATGGCTGTGGGACCCTCCTTGGTAGCCAGGGTCAATGCATTTAGGGCTAGGTTTGTCAGATGTGAGACCTCTAAGATTTTATTTTTTCTCTTATAACAGAATTTTGGGGCAAATCATTAACTGCTAGAATTAATAATTAATGGTTCGATAATTGGGTGTCTAACGGTCCTCTGTCATCTACATCAGCTGCTTTTTGGGCAGCTCTGTGATTGCTGGTGCATTTTGGAAGCTGCAGTCATCTAGCTTGTTAAGGGGGCAGTTTTCCAAACCTGTAGGAGCTGGAGCTCTGAAGCCTCTATAGGCAGAAATGGTGATCTTTTTTTTCCCGTTATTAGGAATAGTTGTTTTCCATCATTTGTGAAACTCCCCAGCAGCCAAACAGGTAATTGTTTTTACTCTGGGTCATACCTATTTTTATCTATTTTGTCTATTTTTTTGAAAGGCCACTGAGATCAGACACCTCTGTAGGATTATCTCTTCCATAGAGAGGAGTGGTTTTGCCTCTTCTGAGTTCAGATCAGCTTTTTTTTCCCTTCTTTTTGGAAGAAGGAAAAAAATCCACCAGACAATCTAAAGGCAATTTTCCACAGAACAGCCTCCAGGGTATCCAGCATATACACAAATACATTAACAAACTAGGTTGAACTTTAGATGTTCATTACTTTTTTTTTTTTTTTTACTTTGGGTGTAATCCTTGCTGTTAAATCATGTTAAAGTAGCTTTCTAATGTCCTCAAGACTGCTGTACTCTCTGGGCAATGGTTTGAGAAGTGTATTGCTGGGGGAATGTGCCAGTATTTGGAGATACAGTGGAAACCGCTGAGTTTTCCTGAAGGATGTTTGGGATATCAGTGTAGAATTGGATAGTTACAGCATGTTGTGACTGATCTTCAATTTGTGCAGGTCCTGGTGAATCTGGAATTAGTTTTGTCTCATTTTCTTGAAGGAGAAAAAAAAAATGTCCCATCTTTTCCCCTGACATAATGACAGGGGGCTTTCTCCCTTCCCCAAGAGCAGTGTGAGTGCTGCAGGGCAGGACAGAAGAGAACAAATAGTTCATCACGTTTTTGTGTGTGTCTGTTTGTAAAGCTATGTAAGTGCTGACATCCACGTTGCTGCTAAATAATGCTGAAGAGCAGTTTTAAGACCCCTGAGATCTTCCAAACAAAGTAAGTTGAGATGCAAGAGTTTTAGTTTCCTGCCATACTCCCAGTCCCCAGAGTCTTCGTATTATGACTTGGAGATAGCGACAACCTCAGACCCTTTGTCCTGCCCAGCTGTTGTCCTGTGCTCAGTGCTGGGCTTTCCCTTGCTTATCAGCGGGTCTGCAAATTGGATTTCAGTCTTACAGCTCTGATCTGGCCTGACCTGCCATTAATTAAGGAGCAGGAATTTCAGCTGGTGTATTTAAAGCTGCTCCCTCCTGCACATTGTGTAGTCACTGGTATGGCAGCAAATTACATCCTCAGCATGAGCCTTGGGTGGTGGGTTGCCACCGTAGGTGCCCCAGCTCAGTGTTGGTAGATGCTGAGGCTGATCTTTAGTGCTTAGGTTGCGGATACATTGCCATTTTAGTACCCTGCATTCTCTTCTAGCTTTCTTGCACATCCGTTTCTGCTGATGAAAATTCCTGTTTTACTGTAGTAGGAGTTGTGGTGAAGTTGTTACTTCTTCTCATCACTTATGTACAGCTTTTCCATCAATCCCTGAGTCTATTCGATGGGAAGATGAGTTCACTGCCAGTAGAGAAAGTCCCCAAGGAAGCTGCCAGTATTTTCAGGTGGTGCTTCTTCCCACAACACTCAGAGGCCAGTAACTGATCCCGAGTGAATTTATGGCTTTGTTGTCTTGGTTGTCTGGCTTCTGTTTTGCTTCACTTGGTAACTAAGCAGTGATTCCTGGGATTCTTGATCATGGAAGCCAAAAAGTAGGTATTTAAAATAATGAGACATTGAGACGTCCTTCTAGACAAGGTGGATGGGCTCTTTCTCTCTTCCAGCAGGACTTTCTCCTGTGACAATTCATCCACAAGTCAGAGCTGATCTATCAGCAGCCCTACTCATTTTTCCTGTTTTCATATCAGTTTTCACCCAGGCTTGTAGATCTGTCCTCTTCTTTCCCCTGGGTCCTAGTACAGCACTGCCTAACAGGAACAGTGGCGTTCCTTCTCAGAAGACATCTAGTTCTTCTCCAAGACCACGATCTCTTATTTATGCAGCAGCATGAGACCCTCCACCCTCATCTCAATTTGAAGGGGTCATTTGCCACTATTACCAGCTGCTGTCAGGTGCTCTTTGCTTAGCCCAGATGCAGTTCCAGCTGCAGAAGGTTTGCTTTGCTGCAGAAGATGCTTTGAGATTGGCTTTGCTTCAGGTAAAACAGCTACTTCAGCAAGCTGTGGTCAGTGTGTTGACCACACCATCTTCTGGCCTTAAATTTTCAGACAGAATCTTCTAAAGGTTAAATCAAATTCCTGCCATGCCTATGAAACAATGCAGTTGGTGGGGTTTTTTTCTCCTCAAATAACTGACCCCAGCTGCTCCTTAAAACAGCACTTTTGACATTGTTTGGTGCTGAATCCACTGTGAAGAAGACTGGACTGTATTCCCAGGTTACCAATTCTCAGCACTATTACAATCAGACCATAAAAGAAAAATTCAAGGAAGTAAAAGATAAGAGGTCTTTTGGGCAATGTGGGCTAAGAGTCCTGCTCCTTAACATATGTATACATTTAATTCCTTTAATATACTATTCAATTCCTTTTGTACTTGTTTTGGGTGGAGAAGGCAGCGTGTGATGTGCTCTGCAGATCAGTCGGCATCAGCACACCGTGGTGTGAGCAAGTCCATTACAGAAACAAAGCCTTTACTTGCATGTGGCACAAGTCTGCTGATATCCCTTTTAATAAAGCCCAGCTGGTGGCAAATAGAAATGAAATCAACTGTGACAGCTCAGTACTGATATATCCACTCTCTAGTTGGACATCCCTCTAGTCCAGCTCTCAAGGAACAAGTATCTACATACTTTTAGCACTGTAAGTTGAAAGTCATCAAGTAACTATTAATACAGCAAATGCCCCTGTGACAGTGAGGGGACCCAGGAACTTTCACATAGAAAAATTCCACTTGATTACCAAATAAGGCTCGCTTAGTAAAATTGTTTTCACCTCCATTTAAGTTAATCATAGGAAGATGCTTCTTAGAGTATGCTGGGAAATTCATTGTGAGCCTAACAACCTCTCTGGAATATTTTCCTTGCAGACTAAACCCAAAGTATTCATTTCTTAATTTTAATATATTTTGTTCCTGGTTCATCTCCTGATACTGCAGGTGGAATTCTAAAGAACCTTAACAGTTTTTTAAAATTTATTTAATAACAAAACTTACAACTATTTAAATATAAATCAGATTGTGTTCCTCTAAGTCTGCCTTTTTCCTGGAAAGGCTCCTACTGTTGTACACTCAAAAATAAAATTACTTGCCGTGGTTTCATGTGCAGACAATGATGCCAGAGATGGAGTGAGCAGTTTGGCCTTTGATTCATTTTTAAGTTTGCAGAGTCACTGACAGACTGTTTCATTCCTGGCTATGCCGGTGCAAAATCAAAGTAGCGTGATGGACTTGAATAACTCTGGCTCCAGCTTATCATTAACTTCAAGGGATTTACTCCACACTTTAATCAGTCACTGAATGCATAATCTGACCCGGGAACAGGCATGAAGTGGAACTCAGTGCCTGATTTGGTGCTGAGCCAATGCTGGTGGGAGAAACGCTTTCAAGAGTTTTGATAAAAGTTATTTCTTAAATAATGAACACTCCTACAGAAAGAGGCCTTATCAAATGGGGAATGAGTATGGTCTATCAAACGTTTGCTTTCAGCTTTTTCTGATCCTCTTTAAAGTAAAAAGTCTGGATGATGAAGCGAGGGATGGAGTTTTCCTCTTACGTGCCAGGTTAGAGCATTTGGAGGCAGTGGGTTTTGTGTCACCTCCGTATTTTGCAGGTGGAGAAGGGGATGCTGGAAACACTCCTTGGCTCAGTGAGGCTCTTTGAGAAGGAGAGAGAAAATTACTCTTTTATTATAAGGTTTGCCAAATGATCTCTGAGAAAATGTGATATCATTCATATGCATTGCCAAGCTGGAGAGATGCCGCACATCTTGGCAGTCATCTAGAGCTAACATATAATTCCTTTGGGTTGGTATGGGCTTTATCAGAAACAGCTCCATATGCAGTATTTACATAACTGTGGTGGAGTGTGAGAATAAACACAGCTGTGGCATTGCCCTAAATATTTCAATTCAGTGGGGAATTAAGGGAACTTTATCACTGAACTGCAGATAAACAGAAGTCAGTAAGCGGTGGTCAGTTTAGCCAGGGAACAAATCAAAACTACAATAGCTGGACTGCTGGAAATGTTTAAGTGCTTTAGTCTTGCAGTTTACTCAGGTCACTGGTATTTTTTTGCTTTTCAAAAAGTATGGAAATGCCATCAGTCAGCTGCTATACAGAAAGCATCATCCAAATGGTCTGGTGAATCAAAGCAGCGTAGGCTGAAAGGCAGAAAAGGGAAGAGTTTATAGGGACACAGCACTTTCAGCATCTGATTGCTGTCAGAGCCCATGGGTTTCTGGGAAGATTTTAAGTTTCTTTTAGTATCTCCATCCCAGTCGACTGTGGAGACAGGAGTCCTGGGTCTTCAGTGGAAATCTGCAAGCTCGGTTTCCAAAAGTTTTCTAGTGATCAGGCAGTTGAGGATTTAGACTGTCATCCTTAAGGTGTGTGTAAATAAAAGGTGCCCTACCTAGCAGCTTGCACAGGAGTGATGCTTGCAGATGTATTTCTGGGACTGGGCAAGTGCCATGAATAAAAGATGCAGTTTCAGAGCTGTCAAAGCAGCATTTATTCGTGTTTTGAACTAAATTTTGAGAAGTGTAACATGTATAGTCCAGTCATCCTGTTACTCAGCTCAGGGAACAAGGTAGACTTTCTGCAGTTGTTAGTGTATCACCAGCAAACTTTGATGACTGACAAGCATTCCCCAAAACAGCTCCATTTTAAGAGTTTTTTTTCGAGCATGGCTCAGTAGGTGTGTATGCATATGTATACTAGAATATATACTTTGATATCACATTTGAACGTGTAGATATTAGAATATGCATGGTTTAGAACCCTGAAACAGAATTGTTAACAGCTGTCTAAATGTTCATTGTTGCAAGTATTGTACAAATACTTAAATAGTCACCATCAAGGGAAATACACTTCGATGAAGGGCCAAGTAGCAAAATAGTTGTTTGTATGTTAATCCACTTGCTTTAAGGAAGAATTTACAAATTGGAGGTACGCAGTTGCCATTTGAAAGCTCTTTCAGATCTAGATAATTTATTTTTAAACCAAATCCTGCTACAGTTCTAACTTATAAAGAAATCACACAAGTTTGCTGCTGTTCCTTTGCAACTGAAAGAGCAGCACATTCTTCTGACTCTTTATAGTCTGTGTTCAGCACTTTGTTTACTGCTTGATGTGCAGTGACTTTGTAGGTGGCAGTTCCCATATAGAAACCACAGGCTTTGTAAAGAGCATTGTTTTGCACCATCCATATTGTGCATTAACATCTTTCAAAACCAGCACAATGCTGGTTCAACAAATGTTCCAGTAAAGTTCAAATAATTTTTGTTTCTAAAAGAAATATTAAAATGGGAGACAGAGTGCTGAAAATCCTAATTGCTGCTCCTGGCCTTGTCTGGGTTCTTCACTTTTCTGCTTTTTTTGGTGGTGAAATGGGGATGCTGTCACTGACCTCATTTGTAAAATGCTGTAAGATCTCCTGCCAAAAAGTGCTCTGTAGATAATAAGCAACATTTCACTGATTACCACAATGTACTTTGAAAATCCAAGCCTGCATAAGTTTGTTTTCATTGATGGCTGCCTACAAGAACAACCTGAAACTCCAGTTCGGATGGCAAAGAGAGCAGTGTTTCTGATAGGAAGACAGACCCAAGTTGTGATAGCTGTGCATGACCGTAATAATCAGTGAACACAAGGGGCTAAATCATAACCATCAGGGAGATTACTTTTTCTCCCAGTTCAGAAAAAGTGAGAGTGTGATTGGGAGCATGCCTATCTATAAACATAGTTTTCTTATTCACCAGACTGGCATCATCTGACAGGGAATTTTACTTTTGGTACCTGAAGTTGAATGTTTGGTGCATCCTGGAGCAGCTAAATAAGAACCTTTATTTTCAGACAGTGCTGAGCTGCAGCAGCTTTACTGAGGAAACATGCATTACTGTGCTGGCTTAGTGCTTTCTGAAAAATCAGCCCGCTTTTTAAGCTATCCAGTGATTTAGGACCCTGAACAGTTCAGCTGCTGAGTTTGGAAAATCATGACCTTTTCTATCTTTAGAACAGTGTCTACATGGAGACCTCCCCTTCCCAAAATGGACAAACATGAAACCAGTGATCCTTGCTCTCTGAGCCCCAGAGAGCTATGCAGATAGTCACCCTCTGTTCTGCATTCTGCTCTGGTTTAACCAATTAATTAAAACCTTTTAATTGTTAGTTAAGCTCCAAATTGCAGGATTTTGTAATTGCATAACAAATATTTGCATTACAGTACTGGTTTGAACCTCAACCTGAATAAATTCCACTGAACTAATTAATTTTCTGCTGCAGAAAGGAGTCATTGTGTGTCCCAGAGATTGGGCAGCCATACTCAGGACAGAAGTATGTGCTTAGGCTCAGATCCCAGGTCGAATTTGTGAGGGTAACATTCAGGGGCAGTCACTGTACCTTTATAATGAAAATGCACAAATGTGATACAGAGTTGAGTGATGGGCAATGACCAGAGCTTGGTTTTATAATTGCCACATAAAGATAAACAAGACTATTACTTTGTGGGTTATTTAACAAATGTTCAAGTAAAAATGGCCCACAAAGCTATAAAGAGCACACAAAGCCCTACTAATAACTAATAACTTCACTGAGAACAAAGCTGAAATAGCTGCAGCTGCCTGTCAAAGCATTTTTGTTGTTGTTGTTAGCAAAGGTGTTGGCACATGTCCCATAACCACAACGAACAGGATTTATTTTCCTGAAAACTGTGTTTGTTTGTGCATTTCAAGCCACGGTGGTGGGGTGGAAACCCACAGGATGGTCTAGTAGGCATAGTTTTTTTGAAAAAAACTCATCTCTTTCCACGGGAGTTTGAAAATCTGCAAAAAATGCCTGCCAGCAGCAGTCATATGGTTGTGGTTAGCACTTTCTTGCTGCCACTGTTAGCAGGATCTAAATGGAGCACTGAGGATGCTGGTAACTCCTGGAGAAGGCCAGTTGCAGTAGCCTCTGGCTAATGCATAGTGGTGTCACTGAAACTACAGTGCAATCCTAAGAGAATGTCTGTGCTTGGGAGGAGGAATGGTTTTCATTTATCTCTGTAGGTGTAAAGTAAACAAAATGAAAAAGTCTGATTGTGCCATGATGGCCAGCTAAAGAAGGTAGCCACTTATCCCTGGCTTCTCCCCAGTCATCTTCCATGCGTTTCTGGATGGCTGCCATGTGAGTGAATGTTGCTCTTGCCTACATATTTGAAACTCCTATTGACATGCTGTGTATGGGGTTGCATCAGCATTGGCAAATCCCCTTCTCAAGGATTTTATCATAATGCCACTACAGACCTGGCTTCCGTTAAGATGATACACCTGAAGGTGTATTCAGGTGTTGTAAAGGTAAGTTTTTAGTGCTAGGTCTCAATATTAGTATCGTTCTTTTTAACTCATTGATATCACTAAGCGAGGTAATAAATTTAGCTGCCTAACGCTGTATGAACGAATATAATGTTTTTCCCCCCATTTTTCTAGAATTATTGAAGTTCATTCACCTGATGCCAAGCACACCGTGGTGCTCAGGAGTAAGGATTCAGCGACAGCCCAGGCCTGGTTCAATGCCATCCACTCCAGTGTCAATGAGCTCATCCCCAGGGTGATTGCAGAGGTCAGAGACCAGCTGGGTAAAACAGGGATTGCTGGAAGTCGAGAGATTAGGCATCTAGGCTGGCTTGCAGAAAAGGTAATGAAAATATTCTTATTTTCTTTTCTAAGCTCTCTGTCTCTTGCACTCTGTTTCTGAATTCAGACGTGTCTGGAAGTGGAGAGACTAAATGAGATTCTTGGGTTTGATTTAGCATTCCTTGAAGACCTTTCTTTTCTTAACATACCAGTTTTTGTGCTTTAAAAAACCCAAACAAATAGAAAACTAGAAGGTCCCCATAGTCTTTGCTTCTGTATGCCAATTAGCAGTGACTTTCCCAGGAGAGCAGAAAGTGTCATGTCAAGTTCAAGTATGGGACATGAATCACAAAAACTGACCAGCCCCAAGCTCACCTGCTGTTATGAGTCCCATGATGTTATGAGTTGTCACCTTCCTGCTCCCAGCTTGGGAAGTACCCACTTACTTGGTCCATGGTCTTCCTCTCTGCTGTGCCTGGCTACAGGAGCTGGGCATGATCTGAAGCAGGAGGTGGTGTCCCCATTAAGCCTAGGAGCTTGTTCTTTAATTGCAATCCTGCGTTTGAGCTGAGCGTTGTAGAAGGCTGAGCTTGCAATGGCAACTTTCACCCATCTTGCAAAGTCTGAGTATCAAAATGTTTTACGCCACAAGGGAAACCTGGTGTCCAGTTCAAAAGTAGTTTGGGATCTGTTGGGCTGTGGAATGACCACCCACTGAATGCATCAGTATGAAATGATCTGGTTTTAAATCAGTAGTCTCAGTTTTTTTTTTAGGCACTGTACCAACTGATAAGTGTGGATTTACTTCAGTAACAGTGTTAGAATTGTGCCTAGAAATAATTCCCATCCAGCTACTGCCCGGGCAGCTGTTCAGAGCATCTGTGCCTCTCCAACTGGAGTGTGTGGAAAAATGGCCACTATGTACACACTGCCCTTTCAACCCATGTATCCAGGACAGATGTGGAAAACTGACTGCAATTGCCCTGAAAAAAATTATTTTATGTTTTAACTTTGTTTTGGATTTTGTAGATGAAAATATGGGAGCCACAGACACAGGTGCCATATTTCTATCTAGTGTCCTTTAAGAAGGCACACCATTAATTGTTAGCAAAACACGGGTCAGTCCACACCAGTCCACATCACTTGCAGTGACACAAAGATTACAAAACTTTTCAGGCACATTTTGTATGTTTTCCTATCCTTCCCTCCAGGCTTGCAGAGTAGGGCTAACAACACAACTCTGTGGCTTTGTGCTATAAAAAATGTAAAAGTTTGGGGAAATAATTTGGTGTTAAAGCATCAAAGAATTGGTAAGTAAATTTTAACAGTATTAAACTGTACAGCCATGGAATCTTTAATCTTGTTTTCCCTTTTGTATTTCTATAAACTTATGAAAAGCTGAATATAAGAGGCTTTTCCTGTTGCAAAAGCCTCTCCTCTGAAAGGGTAACTGCTTTGTAGCAGGTCACGTAGATCTTGTAAATATAATTTTCACATATCATCTTAAATGGACACATGGCATGCTTCTGGTTTATGAATTTCCTCTTCTTACTGTTAATACACAATATCCCATTCACATGCTTTTTTCTGCTTTTTTTTTTTATTTTGTGGACTGAAATCTTATTTCATGTTACTCATTATAGACCATTTCAAGGTCTTGATGAAATTTAATGGTGAAACTTGGTTTGCCTTTATTAGGGTCATGCTGTGGCTCTGTGTATGTTCCAGTGCATTTACAGTGGCTGTCACCAAAAATTAGCCTTGAGAGATTTGCAGTGACATTGTTACTAAAAATCCAACATGTTTTCTCACTAAAAACCCTGAAGAGCTGTGCAGTAGTAGTGGAGTGAGGTCAAAAGTTCCCACCCTTCTCTCATGTTGGACACCTGTTGAAAAGTAGAGAAAATTCCTACATATGGTAAAAAGCAATGTGAAATTCCTTTTCTCTTGTTGCTACAAGAGTAGCACTTTTCTCCAGTGCTACAACTGGACTGTGGGCTGGAAAGCCTGCATGAGAGAGTGATAACCTGCAGGGTGGGAGAAAAAGGTGCATATCCTGTATATGTGAAAACTCTTTATATACTGTTTCAGAGGAGGTGTTCAAGGCAGCTAGATGATGTGCTGACTACAGATGCTCCTTGTGTGAAACCTGGGTTTGTCAGCAGAGAGGGATTAAATTCTGCAGTGATTTGTGGGAGCACACTGTGAATACCAGTGTGGTTGGTTGACCCTGGTGGGACACCAGGTGCCCACCAAAGCCACTCTGCCATTCCCCCTCTTCAGCTAAATAGGAGAGAGAAAATAAAAGGAAGGCTCATGAGTTGAAATAAGGTCAGGGAGAAATCACTCACTGCTTGCCATCATGGTCAAAACAGACTTGACTTGGGGAGAAATTAATTGAATTTATTACCAAACAAGCCAGAAAAGGCTAATGAGAAAATAAAACCAAAACTTAAAAAACACCTTCCCCCTGCCCAGCCCTTCTTCCCAGATGTGCAATTTTCTCTACCTTTCTCCCCTCCCTGTGGCACTGGGGGATGGGAATGGGGGTTGTGGTCATTTCATCACACATTGTCTATTCTGCTCCTTCCTCCTCAGGGGCAGGACTCCTCACACTCCTCCCCTGCTCCAGCATGGGGTCACAAAATCACAGAATATGCTGAGTTGGAAGGAATCCACAAGGATCATAGAGTCCAGCTCTTGGCCCTGCACAGGACCATCCCTGAGAGTCACACCATGTGCCTGAAAGTATCATCCAGGCACTTCTAGAACTCTTTCAGGCTTGGTGCTGTGACCACTTCCCTGGGGAGCCTGTTCCAGTGCCCAACCACCCTCTGGGTAAAGAACCTTTTTCTGATATCCAACCTAAACTTACCTTGACACAACTTCAGGCCATTCCCTCAGGTCCTGTCACTGGTCACCACAGAGAAGAGATCAGTGCCTGCTCCTCCTCTTCCTCTCACGAGGAAGTTGTAACTGCAGTGAGGTCTCCCCTCAGCCTTCTCCAGATTGAACAGACCAAGTGACCTCAGCCTCTCCTCCCTCCCCAAGGAGACAGTTCCCCATGATCTTCTCCAACATGAGTCCTTCCCATGGGCTGCAGTTCTTCACAAACGGTTCCAGTGTGGATCCTTCGTGGGGTCTCAAGTCCTCCCTGGAAATCTGCCTCAGGGTGGGCTCCTCTCTCCATGAGGCCAGTGGTCCTGCCACGAGCCTGCTCCAGCATGAGCTTCCTGCAGGGTCAAAAAAGCATCTTAGACTGCAACTTTTAAGACAGTTATTATGGCATCATATTATGTTACTGACATAGCATATCCTTACAGTGAATTCTCAGCAAAATGGAACGACTGTAAGTGAGATGAATTCCTCTGCTTGTTTGGGGAATGCAAAATGTAATCCCATAGATATTTCACTGTAATTTGCTGTGATTACTCTCTGCTTTCATTAAGCTATTTCCTGGTTTGACATTTTTTATATGACTCTGCTCTAAACTTAGCTTTAAACTTCAACCTTCATGATACTACAAAAATAGATTCATTAGGGGAGCCTCCCTCAGTGGGTAACATTAAAATAAATGGTAGGTTATCTAAGGTACTAAGTAATTGAATGCTAACAGGATTCTACCACCTTAACTGAACTTCCCTGTGAAGGCAGCCCTAAATTTGTGGTCTTCAGCCTGAAACATCCATCTTGCAGATCCACTTTCAGGTCCCTGGCTGTGCCCTGGGGTGGGCAGCAAGGATCCGTCTGCAGGTAAAGCAAAGAGCTCTGCATGACCTTAAGAAAGCAAATGCTCACTGTGGCCTTCTTGTAGGTAAGGAGAAAAACAGCCAGAAGCAATCATTAGAGATGCCATATTCCCTCTTTTTATTAAGGAAGCAACCTTGTCCTGACCTTGACCTTATGAGGAGGGTTTCTAAAGCTGACCAAGGATTAGGGAGTTGTATTAGTCACCACCGTCCTCAAACTTCTCTTGTAACTAATAGAAATATCAAGTACTGGTTTGTAATGAAGTATGTGCACTCCTCATCACCCTGTATTTTCTGTATTTGTCTTTTCATTTTATCAAGACCTGTGCAATTAACAGTTGTGCAAAGCATGAGGGAACAGTTACATGTGGGTTTTAATATTTCCAGGCTCTTTTTTTACTGCTCTCTATAAAGATACATTTAGCACCTAAATTTAAAAAAAGCGAGTTAGTAATGTCATCAAGATTGAGGAACTTTTCCATGTGTATGTTAATTGTTCCTCTTCTTTCCAGAAATACTTTCAGCCCTTGTAGAAATGTCTTCTCCAGCTTTCTTTCCCCCTTTTTTAAATACTTCTGTACATCTTATGACTTAGAGAGGAGCTGAAGCAGGAATTGCTGCTTTTCCCCTTATGCTTATTCACCTTCCACTGAGTTCCTTCACGAGGAGCGAATTCTGAGGAGAGCTAAAACACTGAGGAAATTGTAGTTTATTTTATCACTCTCTAACATCTGCTCCAATAGACCAAGATATCATTGGCAAAAGCCTTATCTAAATTTTTGCCTCTTTAATGCAAACACAAAAAGGTGTTCTGGCAAAGGGGGTTTTGCAAAGGTAGCTTTTGCCAATTCAGCAGTCAGCCACACAAGCAAAAGCATTACTGGCTTCAGGGGCAGCTGAAGCTGTAGCCAGGCGCCAGCTTCAAGCTGGGTCAGTTAAAAAAAACCCCACAAACTAAATGAAACACTGAGCTGTGCATCTCTCCCTGTCCTCTCTGAGCCAGTGACACTTTAAATGTAGGTTTGGAAGAAGGAGAAAGTGCTTCTGTAGAGACTCTTCTCTGGAGGTCAAATGTCTTACAAGCAGCGGACTTTTAAGAATGATCTCAAAGCTCATTTGAGAAACTTAAAAATAGGAAATGCTGCAAGTTGTCTTCCAGAATGTTAATTTTCGAATCTACAGAAAAAAGGCTCTTATGGACTTTTCTCTTTAGATCTTAACCCCAGCACTTGGTTCCTGTTCATGTTGTTCTGCCTGGGCAGGGCAAGCATGTTTCTGCTCCCTCAAATCTGATGTGGGTTTTAGAGGTAAGAAAAGACCTGATATTGGAGGGGAAATAAGCAAAGCAGCACGGTGAATTGGAGTTGTTTTTCAGCTCCTGACACTATCTCCAAAATGAAAAGTGTGCTAATGTATTACAGGCTGTTCAGTCTCCTCAAACCTTAGATAACCATGTCATTGTGTTAGCACTGAAGCGTGAGGCACACCACAGCAGAGTGATCTTCTTCAGTATGGAGCTGTATGTTGCAGTATTATATTTATCTTCCTGCTCTCACTCTAATTCAGAGGAGTTAGTGATAACAGAAATATTGTGAGGTGTGCAAGCTGTCCAAACAAGATTTAGGCAAATGACATGGAAGTGTATTTGAGGTTGTTTTTTTTTCCCAGTGTGAAGTGAAAATGTTTCTGTTTTGCCATTTTCTTTAGAAGCATGTTCACTGGTTAGCAAAATAAGTAGACAGCAACAGAGCTGCATTGTTATTCTCATCACAGACAAATGACTTTTCAAAGAAGTGGAGAAGATCTTCAGTTTTAAAGTTTTATATAATTTCCAAATTGTAAAAGTGAGTTTAAAATGTCTTTGCATGAGAAAACCACCAGCCCACCACATAGTTAAAATATTTTGCCATTATGTAACATTATGAATCTGACTTTATCTGATTTTATTTATTTATATCTGACTTCAGCCACCTTCTCTTGAAGCAGAGCATCTGCTAGGCAGCATTTTAAAAAACGTGGCACAGCCATGTCTGTGGTTGTAGCTGGTTCCCCTTAGCGCTCTCAGCTCTTCCATCATTGTACCAGCAATGCTGGTAGAAAACTCCTTACTTTTGGAGAGACACCATTAGCTTTCTGCAGATTTTATGACAAAGGCAGATCCCAGTGCAAGACAAGTCATGAGAACCTGTGGCCTGGAGGAGGGGATCGGGAAACTGCTGCTTCATTAGGCAGCGTGTAACTCTTCCTGTGGGGTGGCTGCCTCGTCAGGCTGCACAATCTGAAACAGCAGCATTTTTGGGAATAAAATCCAAGTTATGCTAATCCCCAGGTCTTTTTTTTGGGCCTGGAAAATACCTGTGCATGTTTAGGCTGAGATTGCAGCAAGCTCTGGTTGTACTGTTCTTAACCCAGTACAAATCAATGTATAATTTAACCAGATAAATAGCCTGCTAGAAACATGGGTATATGGTCAAAAACTTATTACTGAAGTGACAAACTTATTTGCAAGTAAATTACACATTCCTGTAATGTGGTCTTCTTTGAAATGTCTAGTCTCTACAGGGATTTTTTTTCCTCTTTTCTATAAATCCCTGTTTTCTTTACTAATGATCTGGGCAGGTTTGGAAGTATTACCCACCTATAATGCTCAGGAAGAAGAGCAAGGCAATTTGGGCCTGGCCTCCTGTTTTCAGTAGTCAGAGAAGGATGCAATTTCTCTTATTGATAATATATATCTGGTCATAATCTTAAAATTAATCTGACCTTTTGGAGATTATACCTACCTCAAATTGGAAAATTGTGTCCTAAATTAGAAATCGCACCTTTAAGTAGCAGCTAATGACTTGCTGTGGAGCACCTACATCCAAGTGAAGAATCCTGCTTTTTTCCCATGTCACTTAACCTTGCAGCCTTTCATACCGGAACTTATTTGTTTGTTTTGTAAAACACCAGAACAGAGCTCTTAATTACATTAACAGTCTCATTATCTGGGATAACGATCAGCCTGTTCTTAGGAAAGACGCAAACCTGAAATAGCATGAAGAGTAATTTCCTCTTCCAGCTTCAGCGAGGTTCCTCCACAGGCCACTTTTATCAGCAGTGACATCATTCTTTTCTCGGCTTTAGGTGCCTTCAGTAAATGGCTACATTAAAGAAAGCTCAGGCTGAAAACAGCCTTTTCATTCACTGTACTGTTTTAAAGGCTTTGCCAGTCTTTATCCATAATACACATGCTATTTTTTCCCATGCCAGTGACTGACAAGCAAATCATAAAATAAAGTCAGGTGGACGTGCTGCAGGGGGATTGGAAAGAAGAATAAGTAAATAATGAAGAATTATAGGAAAATGATGGTAAATGCATGGAAGACGTAAACTCGAAAGTCTGTATTTCTGCAGTACAGTTGGCTGTTACAGTGAAGGAAAACCCCTCTATTAGATAATTATGGAGCACAGTTAAATAGCAAGTGAGCACTCCTGTGCCTGTGGTAGCCTTCAGGTACGAGATTATTCTTGCAAAACTGAGCTGCAGTTTAAACTGGGCCCTGTCCTCTTGCCCTTCCCATGAGGGCTGCATTAGTTCTGGTTGTATCCCAGCAGAGGTAAACATACCCTTCCCATACTCCCTCTGCCTCAGTTTTAATCTAACCATCCTTATGGCTGACTTAACTTTTTCCATAAAATATAGTGTATTGCTATCGCTATTCCTATGAACCCCAGGAATGATAAGAAAGTTCCTTTTTATAGTGATCCCGCCCTGAAGCTTTATTTAACTTCTCCCTTCCTGCATCAGGAGGAATTCTGAGCCCAGAGATGTGGCTCCTGCTCTGGCACATGTGCCTGTGCTCACATGTTGGGTCAGCTCACCTTTTGGGGCTTCACAGGTTTGAAAGTCTATGTTTGAACATATTTGCGGTAAAGTTCAGTTGGAAAAAAAGCAGCAAAGGTATAGGTATGATGTGAAGGAAGGCTTTGATCCCCTTCCTTCAGAGCCAGGAAAAGGCTTCCTTTTTTCTCTCAGCCTCTGACAGAAAACATTGCAAGAAAGACAGTGAAGAAATTGGAGACAGTGATGTTTCTTTGTTTTCAAATGTGATTTAAATGCAACATGATCCCCTTAAAAAACACTTGTTGCATAAGGAAGCAGAGACCTCTACTGAACCCAAATCCAGCCCTGCTGTCAGTGGGGAGCAGAGGGTGCCCTTCCCAGTTATTTTAGATGCTTAAGTACCAAAACAACTGGTCTGCTTCTGCCTCAGTGTGTTTCTGCCTCCTCTCACTGATGCAAGTAAGGTGTCAGCAGTGGCAGGGCAGAAAAGGGGAGCATCTGTTCTTGCCCAGCTGTGGGATGCAGGGTGGGAGAAGTCAGACCAGCATGAAGTTGCGGAAGGTGTGGGCATTTGGAGACACTGTGGAGTGGTTGTCCAGGGGGAGGAGGCTTCTATAAAGGCTTTGGGGCAAACTCAGCTAAACAATGAGCAAGGCAAACACAGTCTGAGCAAGAGGAAAGCCCTGAGCCTCGACCCCACTGACTGCACTGACCCGAACAGCCCTGTGGACACCCTTCAGCCCCTACATCCCACTTCACTTGTATGGAACAGGCAGACTTACTCTTACATTCCCAGGGCTGATCTACCCTGAGTACATATCAGTGTGATGTGAGGGGTGCTGGGAAACAGTTTTGCAAGAGCTGTGCCCTTGCACTCTGTCTATTTGCCCATTTGTCTGCATTTCTGTGATTACAGGCTGCATGTAAGAAGCTTGAAAGGAAAGGGATTGTCTGTCTTAGAAAATCCTAGATTTTTCAAACATTATGTTCCCATCAAGCTGCATTTTCTCTGTTCAAAGTTACCTTGTTCTCATTTGCTGGTTTTGTCTCCTGGAGTTAAAAATCACGTTCAGGGGAATGGAGGGGCCCGTTAGGGTGTGTTGACCTTCAGGCTTTGCCCAGTATGAATTTCTCTCACCCCAGTCATCATTTTGTTTTTTTTCTAGCACAACAATACTCCCATTTCAGCTTTTTGATTAATGGCATGAATAAATAGATCAGAAAGCAGCAGAATAGGCCATAAAAAAGCCTCTTCTCTCTGCCCTGCAGCCATTCTTTCCCCAGGTCCCTAAGCTATTCCCTAGGGAAAACTTCTGGCAAAAATAGAGCTATTCTTAGTAAAAATATTCTAATTTAGAGGGAAACATTTGGGTTTTTTCTCTATCTTTTTGCATAGTATTGCCCCATCCTGCTCACCCACTCAGCTTGCAATCAGAGATGTGCTGTCTCTACCCACAAGTGCTTTTAGGACAGATGAGCTGATTAATGTTCGAGGGGTGTTGCAGAAGAGCAGAGTGTCACTGCTGGTACAAGCAGAAGCAGCATATGTCTTGTATGCTGTTTTGCTGAACAACTTTTAACAGAGAAAAATAAACAGATTTTCTAAATATATCTTGAGGAGAAGTCATGTTCTCTGTTGGAAAGAGGGACTGACCTTTGGAAGAATAAGAGAGCTAAAAAAAATAGTGAAGAAGGAAAGGTTATATGCATTATGATTTTCAACCTGGCAAGACATTCACTCAATGCAACCTCTACAAATCCAGTTCAATTTTAATACTCAACTTCTGTTTATGTAATAAGATCCTAAGGCTATTAATACCAGCCTTTTACCTTATTATCAAATCCTGTAAAAATAAAATTATACCCATAATACCATGACAGCCCTTACAAAAATGTGCCATTAGACAATTATATTGCAACACAGCAACTCTGTAGACTGCAGGGAGGTATTTCTCTTACAGTCTAATAGTTGTATCAATAGCATTTTCAACACCCTTGGTTACTGGGGAAGAAAGAACATGCTGATACCATATGTAAAATAGCATATTTTGAAGTTCTAATTTCAGGGCCTGACTGTGGCAGAAGTGCTTGAGTTATGAGTAAAATCCTTGCAATCACTGTAGTTTAAACAAATCCACAATTGAAGAGGTTTCATGTATCATTCCTCTTCTCTCTCCCACTCTTAAACTAATGATTGTTTTATTCTAGTTATTTTAAGATGGGAAATGTTTTGACAATGGAGTTTTAACTAAAAGAAATAATAGTGCTGATTAAAAAAAAAATCCATTTATTTCCTTCTCCGAGATTCTTCAGTTCTGAAGATTTATTTCTGCCTGCAGAATTATTCCCTCTGCTTAAATGGACAGTAATTGATAGTGCACATCACGATAATTAGTCTAATGAGTCTCCTAAACCCCAAACCCCACAGCTACCTCTAAACTCCACATTGTCTTTACTGTAACGTAAATAAAAGCTTTAGGAAAGGACTGAAAAAAAAAAATTGATAGTGAAGGAGCCTCCTTACCTTCTCCAAGGGATTTCCTCTACTCATTTTTAATGAGGCCTGTATTAGTTGTCATTTGTACCTTCCCTGATGAATAGTTTGGAAGAAAAACTTTCTCTGTTCACAGCGAAATTTGTGCCAAGTTGCTGACCTTTGCTTTTGGTGAGACCTCATTTGAGTCTTAGTCCCAAGCCCAAACATATTGTTGGATCAATCATGTTGATTTTTGGCTCAGATAGCAATGCACGGTTAATGAGTTGTACTGTGTACACATTAACCTCAGACCCGGCAGAAGTTGTGCCAGGCACAGAGCAAAACTGTGCTGGGCTGCAGGAAAGACTTACAGTGCTGGCATCTTAATAGAAGGAGACAATTAAAAACAGTAGAACAGTATCCCAGGTTCATTGCTTGTGGGATGTAGGATTTAATCAAAGCTGGAAAAACAAACTGCCTTCTCTCTGTTTGGAAAAAAACCACCCTCAACACCATAAAGGTGCTTTATGAACTGTGAAATAGAGAGGAAAGCCTGAATGTTTAAACAGTAAGACAATGATTCTACTACCTAAAGGGAATCTACTTCAAGGAACAGCCTTTGAATGACATTAGATTTAACCTTGTCAGAGCTTACGATCTATTGACTATCATGGCATTGCAAGGAATTTGGGAACATTGGTATTTTTTTATTTTATTAGTGATACCATATTTAGCAATAGTTTAGAAAAATTCTCCTTTCTTTGCAAGTAAAATTGCTAAGACCAATTGTTGAATTACCACAAACAGCCAGCATCACTGTTTCTGATAATTTCAAAAAGTAACATTTCTCTTGAAGGACCAGATTTTGACCTCATTTTACAATTGTAAATCTAGAGAGAGACAGAAATTATCCTCATGGAGAGATAGACCATAGACCGAACGTCCACAATATTCTTCTTCTGACTGTTTTCCTCACTTAAAGGATTAGGAAAGGAAAGAAGAGTTGGTCAGTTACTACATAAGAAAACAACATTTTCAATTTCAGGGTAAGCCCTAAACAACCAGTTGCAGGGGACAGAGAAATAGAGACGGAATAAATTTGATTTCTACAGATCACACACAATTTTGTGTCCTCCTCTGTGCAATGAAAACTGATCAATAAGGCTGAAAGACCATTACTGCTTCAGATAGAAAATCCAGTGAAATCAAGTGGAAAAAACCCCAAAGTACAGAGAGATGCAGCCTTTGGTGTTCATATTAGACTTTGGATGAAAGATAGGAAACAGATGAAAGGGACAGGGTGAGAAGGGGGATCAGTGGGTATGAGTATGCAAAACAGAATCTTCTAGAAGAGCAAAGTTCTTCAGAGGTATGAGAAACTGCCCCATCCTTGCATTGTTCCTGGTAGAGCTCCCTAAACGTGAAACATTTCTGTGATCTGAAGAGGGTGGACGTGAAAGTAGTGAAGTGGCCTCACACTCACATGAGGCATTGAGAACTTCTCTGAGAGACATACAAGGGGATTAAAGAAATCAGATACTGTCGTGTCATACCTGACCTCTTGGAAGAACCTGTTGGAATTATACTGTTTTTTCCAACACTAGCATGGCACACAGAAGTCATGAAATTTTAACAGCTGTGTAGTACACCATCCTTGGTAATAACCACTCAATAGGATCCATAGAAGGCTCTGTGGTTGATTTTAGAGCTGTGCTTGCTGAAAGGGCCCATGAAATCACTTTTTTTTTTTGGTCTAATAGTGTCATGAAGTATTTTTCTCTTCTAATAGCTTTTTTTCAGAAAAGTCAGACAACAGCAATGGAGTCACAGGTATAGCAAGCGACAGAAGTTAAACTTTTTTGAGATGGGAATCAGAAGAGTCATTGCTAAAGGTGGTAGTACATTGATGTCACACTGTTACAGTGAGCCGTCTTGTCAGCAACTCCAGCAACTTCAGCAAAAGCACAGCCATCCTCACCAGCTCCAACTGCAGGATTGTTGAGGACCATCTTGGAGACCTAGGTGGATACCCTGGCACACTTTTTTTAAGTACAGGGATTTCCACTCCCTCCTTTAGAAGGGCACATTGGCTTGTACAGCATGCCTTTTCAACAGTCAGGGTACAAAAAGGGGGTCTGGAGCCACAGTGGCTGTTTCTTTTGGCGTATGTCTGAAGGACTACATGGGAGTTTGGGCCTTCTGCTTCCAGTGTGGTGCTGTTGAAGACAAATGAACTTAGCAAAGGTTTTCCTCAGATGTTATTTGGATTCCCTGAGTTTCAGGTGCTCTTACAGTAACAGTAGCCCTTCTGGAAGGAAGCACCTGGGTTTTAATCACTAACGACACATCACAGTGAAGATTCCCAAAACTGTGTGAACGCATCGTGTTATTGTTGGAGTTTCTTTTGTTTATACATTTCTGCTGAGCAAATGTTGCTGTGCAAACATTCATTTGTTGATCTTGTGCTGAAAATAGTTTCAGACATTGGCCAGAGTAGCTGCTGATATGTAGTGTGGCTATAACTGCTTTTTGTACTTCATGCTGGAAATGCCAGTGATGTTTATGGAAATGGCTCTAAAAGGTTCACTTTGAGTAGAAGCCTGCTATGGGAATAAAAGCATACCTATTGTTTTGTAAAATAAAAAGCTTGTACATTATTATGAGGTGTTTTATGGTGTTGTCTCTGGCTTCTTTCACCCTGGGAGATTTAGCACTGGTCTCTTCAGGTTGGGGAATACATTAAAACTTCATGTTTGAACACACACATGTATTCATTCCACTTAAAAAATGCTTATTATTGATATGTTCTTTGGATCTCTGAATCACAGGATTAAAGACTACATTAACATTCTCCCACGTAAAATTTCAAAACAGAGGTTTAAATCTGCTTTCCCAAAACTGTAGGCACGTGTTTACAAGGCAAAGGCAACTGGAAGAAATGGAAGAAGCTGGAAGTATTGCAAAGAGAAGTGTGGAGAGGGGTTGCATAGCTGCATGGGATAGCGTCAGAACCTTTTATGTGATGTTTTTGTCTGGATGCCCCCTGTTTTTGTGGGTTTGGGGAAAGCTGTCTATTGAGGATAAGCTGACTTGCTGTTGGATTCTTTGTTGTTGCAAGAGTTTGAAACAAGAAAGAGAGCATCACTGATTCCAGGGGTGAATGTTGTGGTTAATAATATAATATTAATAATTCCATTAGTATAAGAATGCCTAGGGAATAGCCAAACATGGAATGCCATGGTGTGAGATTGCAGCATAAATAGTATCAATAGAAGCAAACTCTGCTCCAAACTATAAACATCTGAGTAGGCAAGGAGAGGAAAGAGGAGACATGGAACCACATATCAGACGATGTGTCTCTGCTGTGATTTTTGTTCTTGTGGGACATAAGCCAAGTGGATGAGTGCAGAAAGATGAGTTAGAGCCTGGGAGAAAGGAAGTGTGGGACAGTACTTTTCATAACTCTGTAAGATTAATTCTTCACAGCTGCAAGGAGATCTCAAAGAGAGGAACTTTAGCTTCTCTGTCTTCTTGCCTTTCAGATTGGATAAAGGGGGCTGTCAGCACTCATCAAAGGTCATGTACCTCATCAGTTTCCATTAGCCTGGACATATCAAGTAAAACTTCATTTTCTAGCCCCTTCAAATAACTTAAAACAGCTGCTTGGATATTTGCAAACACAAGCAGAAGGAATGGGTTGTGTGTACGGGATCACATGCAAGTGAGTGAACAGTTCTGAAAAACAGTGACAAGGAGACAAACACTAACTGATAGTGCTTACACACCTGTAGCCCTGTGTGGACCTGAAAAGGGGTTCACAGCTTTGGGAACAATAGCATTACAAGCTGCTCTGCTAAGAAATGCAATGTAAGAATACCAGTCTCAGAAGTAACACAGATCTCAGGCTGCTTTTCTACCAGGGAAGCAAATAACAACCATGTTGCCTTGTGTCAGCCCCAGAGGTTATCAGCGTAGTGCCCAGGATTCAGCAGCAGTGAAGGTTATGTGCATGAGCAGATAGCAGCAAATGAAGTTGCTCCAGATCTCTTCTTTCTTTTCTCCTTCTATCACTCCTCTGCCCCATCACTTGTCTGCCCCTTCCTCTGATGTTAGCTGGGTTATGTGAGTATCCCTGCTGTCTGAGGCATGTGCTTTTGAATAAACGGTGCTTTTGAAGGGATGCTAGTTGTATGCATGAAAATGTGGTAATAGCTAGCCTGATTTCCATCTGGCATAATTTAGGAGTAAATCTATTGACGTCAGTAGAATTGAAAGGATATAAATATAATTGAAGTCAGATCCTATATTTTTAAGGTTAAGCCTAAAAAATGCTGTAACTTCCTTTTCCCCCCTCCACCTTCCTTTCTTTTCTCTTTCAAGATCTGCCACAAATTTAAATTTCTTAATTGGGATTTCATCTATTTCTGCCCAGTTCAGTCAAGGATCTGTCAGTAGGGAATTTTAGGAGATGCAGAGGTGAAGCCTTGCTGACCCCCTACCTATCTTTAGAAAACCTTGCTGGCTGCTGGTTCTGAACAACCGTGGCAGCAGTTGTTCTTTCTTGCCTTGGTCAGTTGTGTCAAGCCATGTATCTGTAGCTATGTTTAGTTCAGAGCACAAACATGAGGCAGGAATGGAAGCTTTTTGGCAAGCAAAGAACATGATTTTCAACCTATTCACACAGAATGGTGTTAATTAATAGATTGTTTTCTGACAAATAGTTAATTGTGCCTGACTGTTTTCCATATGGCTAAGGAAATAAAAAAGCCAATGAGGACATATTATTTAAAAATCCAGAAATTTTGGTATGAAACTGCTGGTATGATATCCAGTGCAATCCCATTTGCTATACTTCTAAAATGGGTTATGTGAATATTAGCATATGACCACATAATGAAATACAGTTTCTAATTTTCTTTTTGCAGTGTTACTCAACTGAACTACTTAAAATTTTTTATACAAGTATATATAAGATGTTTAGCCAGTACAAACTACAAAAGAGATCTCAATGAAAAGATAAATATTTATCTCTACCTTAGGAATAAAACCGAGAGAAATAATTTGTAAAATTTCCCAGAGACTTCAGGGCAAGTACATTTCTAACACCAAGGGTGGAATTAGGTGCAGTCACTTGGTAATATTCACACATATTTGTCTTCTTGGAGTTTCCACTTTCCTGTAGGTAATAGCAGCTCTGTGATGTTCACGTTATCCTCAGCCAGTTCATCCTGTAAATGCCTGGCACTTGCTGGCTGGGGTGATTTATTAGCCCACAGAAGGAAAGAAACTTCCATTGATCAAATCGGTTCGTGAGATTGTATGTCTCTTGTGCCAAAAATACTTTCCCTTTGGATATGTGAGATGTTTATTAAGAGATCTAAAAGTCTATTTGCTGTTACCAGGAAGTTCTTAATTTTATTAAGTTAGGTATTGCAGGAGTAGTTCTTAAATCTGAAATCTTAGTTTCCCATCCTGGCCCCAGGTAAATAACCTGTAGCATGCAATCTGGTTATACTAAGTTTGGAAATTAACTTTATTCCTCTGAAGTTTTTCTTCTAGAAGGATGTTCAGTTCCCAGTAGAATTTCCTGTGAGTAGTTAAATGCTGTAATTTTTTAAAAAAATATGAAACACTGAGAGTTAGAACCAGATAAAGAGCGTTAGCTTTCAAAATTGCATAGCTAATAGCATGTAATTTGCTGATATTTGTAGGATTTGGATCTGTAGATTGATGGCCCTAATTGTGTATTTTTTAGTAGTCTGGATGACATAACATGGCGCAGTACTAAATCCGTTTGTCCTGGGTGGCTAATGTAAAGCTCAGCATAGGTAACTGCCAAGTAGAAGATTCTTTATTTGTCTTCCTTATGTGGCTCTGTCGATTATTCATAGTTCCTATTAACATGTCCTTCAATATTTGCTTTTTTTTTTGTCGTAGATAGTAGATTAATTGAAAGAGTTGTTGCCATAAATCCCTGGGCTGTGATCTTGTCAGGTCTTATAATATAAACAGTATCAGATCTGGGAAAGTGATGCCTCTTGAGAAGTGTCAGCTCACATCCTGATCATAGGTGCAAACCTCATAGCTCGAATGCTTTTACTTTAGGGATATTTCTTCTACTGCATCTTCTGAAATAATGAGGCTTTATGAAAACTGAGCTCTCATTTTTATTATATGTTCCTAACCACAGAGAAAAGCTTGAAACTATGGCATGTCAGCAAAGCAAAAAGGCTTGATGTATCAGCAAGAATTAAAAATGTATTTTAAATACCAAGCAAACCTCAGATGGATTTTCAAGCCCCACTTGACATCCCCAAGGGAGCTTTGTCTGGCTAGAGTTGGTAATAGTGGTTTCCTATTAAAGCTGCCTTGTCAGTTATTTTTGCAACATTAGGTATGTGTGTGTGTTTCTTCATGTACCAGATAGTTAGTGATGACAACTGTCCAGCAAATCACAGACCAGTGACAAACTGGAGTTATCCTCTAGCTCTGAACTTTCTCTCTTGCATTCTTCCCACTTGTCTGTTTCCTCTGTGGCCATTGCTCTCCTGAGATTACTTTGGCAGGGTTAGAGTAATGACCATCTTAAAACTACATTTAGCTAAAAAACCCCCAGATTTCAGTTTTCTGCTAGTCTCCCAAAGCATGTAATGATACCTGAACTCACAGTATCCCCAGGACCACAGTGGTGTGTGCTCTAGGATGGGCAACAATTTCCTAATGGTGAGACTGGCCAAGGACTACAATAGAGTAGCTGGGAATTTCTATCAGGGAAGGTTTTACAAAAGAGTCTAGGCAAATCTTGGGAATAAAGTCTCTCCTCTCCTGAGCAGAGTTCAGCTTAAGCATCTAAATAAGTAGATTTGAATTTCAAATTGTAACTGATTTTCACCAGATTTTTCAGACATCTGTGGCTGTTCCACATTTTTATCAAAATTAAACCAAATTATTAAGGATTCTACTTGAATTTTTGCTTTTTCAGTAAGTCTTCCAAATATTTCTCAGCAAGTTCAAAATTCCAGTTGATGAAGCACAGCATACAGATTCTAACAGTGGTTTTTGAAGATAATACATTTTTGTACCAGGCGTGTAGTGAATTCACTCATTTGCTTGAGGTCATTAGTTGCATTGAAGTCTATCAGTATTACTGAATATTGATTGATGACAGACTGAAATGGCACAGTATTCTGGACTGTTCTTCAGACAGTGTAATAACAATGAGAATGAAACATCTTGTTCTCTCTGTATTGCTCCCCTACTATTTTTCTTCAAGCACTTGTGATTTATTATGACCCTTGAGTAAAGTAGTCAGATCTGTCAGTGTTCAAAAGGTACCAGTCATGATGGACCATTATTTCTGAGGTGGAATATTAGGAAAGACAATTTTATAGAGAAAGGCACAGAACATCTCCTGGGACAGATTTCCGTCACTGTAGTTTTAATGTAGACATCGATGATTACCTGTCCTTCACCAAACAGACACTGTAGTAATTTCAAATTGCATTTTTCATGTGTCAGCCATCATTAAAAACTGCAAACTGCTTTCAAATCAAAAGTCCACCTCCAGCATTCTTATTTGATTGGAAGCTGTTGAAAAGTGGTTTTGAGATGATGTTCCGAAATCCACACAGTTTTACTGAATTGAAAGATGACACATGTGTATCTTTTGAGGCAATGGGAATTATTACTCATTTTTTCTATTGTGGTACCCACTTGATCAGCAGAGGTCAGACTCAGTTGTAAATTATAGTCTCTTCAGAGACACTGAGTTGAAACTATGGTGTCTGTACATGGATTCTGCTGCTGTACAATTACTGTTATGCCTCAGTGATGGTGATGAGCTCCCTCAAAAAATGCTTCACCTTGGCCTGAACAGAAAACTCTGCTCACAGCAGAACTCCAGCATATACTATAGCATATATATATAGCATAGTATATGCACAGCATATATATGACCTGCAGGTCACAGCAATGATTATGGTTGTTCTTGCTATTCTGGAACATACCCATTTTCCCCTCCACAGAGTAACAATATCCATTCTTGAACAGTTACACAGGAGATGTGGTAGAGCTTCCAAAGCTCCCCATCTGTTGTCGTGCCTCCTACACAAAGCCACTCACAAGTATGTCCCCTCTTCATCTATGGCTGATCCTGATGTGCAAAACAGCTCCATGGACTAAGTTGAAGATAGACAACCATGCTACTCTCCTTCTTAGTTTTTCCCATGGCAAGTCTGGCTTTCTGGAGGAAGGGAACTGCTCCATTTTGAAGGGAAGTACAATCACAGAATCATAGAATCAGCTGGGTTGGAAGAGACCTCAGAGATCATCAAGTCCAACCATTGATCCACTACTGCTGCGGTTACTAGGCCATGGCACTAAGGCCACATCCAGTGTCATCTTAAAAACCTCCAGGGAAGGAGAATCCACCACCTCCCTGGGCAGCCCATTTCAATGCCCGATTACCCTCTCTGTAAAGAATTTCTTCCTAATGTCCAACCTAGACTTTCCCTGGCAGAGCTTAAGACCATGCCCTCTTGTCTTACGGATAGTTGCCTGGGAGAAGAGACCAACCCCCACCTGGCTACCACCTCCTTTCAGGGAGCTGTAGAGAGTGATGAGGTCTTCCCTGAATGTCCTCTTCTCCAGGCTCAACAACCCCAGCTCCCTCAGCCTCTCCTCATAGGACTTGTGCTCATGTCCCTTCACCAGCCTTGTTGCTCTTCTCCAGACCTGCTCCAGGACCTCAATATCCTTCCTGAACTGAGGGGCCCAGAACTGGACACAGTACTCGAGGTGTGGCCTCACCAGCACTGAGTACAGGGGAAGAATCACTTCCTTGGACCTGCTGACCACACTGTTCCTGATCCAGACCAGTATGCCATTGGCCTTCTTGGCCACCTGGGCACACTGCTGGCTCATGTTCAGCTTCCTGTCAATCCAAACTCCCAGGTCCTTTTCTGCCTGGCTGCTCTCCAGCCACTCTGTCCCCTGCCTGTAGCACTGCATGGAGTCGTTGTGATCAAAATGCAGGACCCAGCACTTGGCCTTGTTGAACCTCATCCCGTTGGAATCAAACCATCTCCAGCCTGTCCAGGTCCCTCTGCAGAGCCCTCCTGCCTTCCAGCTGATCGACATTCCCCCCCAATTAGAGTCATCTGCAAATTTGCTGATGGTGGACTCAATGCCCTCATCTAAATCATCGATAAAGATATTAAACAGGACTGGCCCCAACATTGATCCCTGGGGGACACCACTAGTGACCAGCCGCCAAGTGGATGCAGCACCGTTCACCACCACTCTCTGGGCCTGGCCCTCCAGCCAGTTCCTAACCCAGCACAGTGCCCCTGTCCAAGCCATGGGCTGCCAACTTTTTCAGGAGTATGCTTTGGGAGACAGTGTCAAAGACTTTGCTGAAGTCCAGGGTAGACATATCCACAGCCTTCCCCTCATCCAAAGGCAGGTCACATGATCATAAAAGGAGATCAAGTTGGTCAGACAGGACTTGCCCTTCCTAAACCTGTGCAATCTTTTCCCCCCAGTACTAGGTTTATTGTTCTTTGGGGTCCAGTGATTATTTTGGAGATAACACAGCTGCTCACCTCTCCCAGAACTAAGCTGCATCTTAGAGGTACAGTTTCTGCCACATTTTCACTTCACGATTTTTATTTTAAATATGCCAGCTTTCTAATGATATGTTCATGAGACATGTTTCAGAAAGCAAGTTTAGAGCCATTCTCACGTACAGTCTGAAGAGCCCTGACACTTCATAAATAAGCTATGCATGAACACACAACAGATTCAAAGATGCCTGCTAATAGCAGCTTCACTTTTATCCTGACTGTGTGGTGTGAGCATACTGGAAGAGAGAGAGATTGATGTGTGAAACCCAGGTGCTGGTAGGTCAAACAGTTGCTGGCAGGCCATGGAGGTAGGGAGTTGTGATTGCCCCCACTTGTACAGAGGTTTTTTGCTTTTGTAGAGCAGTTTTGTGCTCACCTCCACTCTCCAGGCTTTCCATTCATTTGTTCAATCAGTATAACTGATTAGAAAATACTGAGGTTAATGGTCTTTCCTTTCCTTTTGTCCTCTTTCCCCTGTGCCTCTTTTATAAGCAGTACTAAAAATATGACCTCTTCCAGACCAGGTTTGTTCCCAGTCAAGCTTTCTTTGAAGGTCAGTGGAACTTCAGCTGTCCACTATCTCTTGATGAGCCTCAGTGGCTAGTGGAGCTGGGCTGTGCTGACCTTCCTCTGTGTCTGACTTGCCTTTTGTTTCTAGCCTGGTGACTTACAGGTTGGGCAGGTTTTCCTTGCCACAGCCAATGAGTGATGAAATGTCCTCTTCCCTTTCCTGCTTTCCTTGGCAATTTCTGAGAAGCAATAAAAATGGGGACAGAAAAAAAAAAGAGAAGAAAAAAGCAGCGTACAGGTTTTTCTAGAGAAATCATTTAGTTCAACATTGGATCTTTTCAGGAGTAGACCTTTGCTATTTGCAAAGCCTTGTTATCATGAATTACCACGACTCTGATTTTAGAGAGTGCTCTCATGGTCTGAAGATTCTGCTGTAGAAGAAAATGTGTTTTATGCAGGAAGCATCAGCATACTTCTTAAAACACAACAGTCACCTTCTCTAAGATGAAAAGCAATCAACGTCTTAACAAATGGTGTGCGGCTTTTGCCATCTCCTATGCATCCTGCCTGTTTGTTCTTCCCTGGAAAGACTCCTGACATTATCAGAAAGTTAGAGTCTCCTGTCTCACAGCAAAATAGCTCTTACTTATGGACCTTCAAATCTCAACTTCAAATCTCATGGTAGAGATTTCTAAAATAATAGTATTACCATTTTGTCCCTTTTTGAGTCCCCTGGACTTGGATTTCTGTGTATTTAGTTAACCAGTTTCTGTGGATTTTAAAATTTTCTCATGTTGTTGTGTAATATATTTTTACTTAAAGTGAATAAACTTTATATGATGCTGGGTTTTTCACTCCCTTACATTCCTTACCTTTGGCAAGGAATCTAAGGCAAAGGAAATGCAGTGTGTTAGACTCTGTCAAGTCAGAAGGATCAAGGATGTACATCTTATACAGTTCTAGAGGATTTAAGGTTCAAGGTAACTGCAAATCATCCTGCAAACCCTTAAGCGCAATAACTGTTTTATATGACTACTGCATTCATACTGACACAACATCTGTGCAACACACGTGTATGAAAAACTGCATGTGTACAGAATAATTATACAACCAGTTTTAACTCGGGCAGCATAAATGATGTCAATCTGATCCAAATCTGGACTTCTTCCATTTTTTCTGTTGTTTTATAGACTCACAGAATAATATCAGTTGGAAGGGAGTACTTGGGCTTTGACCCCTCTGCTCTAAGCAAAGCCAACTAGACCAGCTTGCTTAGGGCCTTGCCTAGTCATGTTGTGAGTATCTCAAGGGGTGACTATTTCACAGTCTGCCCCAGTATTCACCCTCCATGACACACTGAAAAAGTTTCTCTGAATATCAAATCAAATTCCCCTTGCTTCAGTTTGTGTATATTGAACGCCATCCTCTCACTCTGCACCTCTGAGAAGAATTCTCTGTAGCATGGGAGACATGCAGCCCTCCAGGCTTGTTTCCCAAGTGCCTAGTCTGAAACAAAAGAGTTACTAGAAAAGCTCCAGCTGACTTCACCAAACTCTGGAACAAACCTTTACTGCAAAACTGGGATCAGGCATTCTCGTTTGGCTGCAGGAAAGGTCTCAAATCACCTGCCATTCCTGCATGGGTGAGTCCAGAGTACTCAGGTGCTTCACTTGCATTTAGAGGTATTTGGATATGAGCCGGAGCTGTTTGAAAATCCCATTAGTCCAGCGAGTTGGGACATTGGCTTAAAAATATTGCTGTGTTGATGTGGTTGACTGTGTTAACTTTGAGAAAAGTTGGCTTTTTTCCTGTCATTCTGAAAGATATTTAGGAGTTCAGACTTGAACAGACCTGTCTTGAGAATGGGTGTCTTGTCCGTGCTCAGCAGTGCTCGTAGCTGAGGCTGTCAATGCATCCCTGGGCTCTGCTCAGGATAGCACAAGGGTTGGATCCACACGGTCCCCACCTGATCTGTGTGGCTCTGGCTGCTTGCATAGTGGTGGTACATGTGCATCACTTGCTGCTCACTGCTTACAGGAGGCAAATATTGTACCCTTTTGGGGATTTTCATGTGTGCATTGACTCTAATCTATATCTGATAATGGCACAAGCCACCTTTGACCCATCATTGAGGTCAAAGACAGAGAAGAAAAAAACCAGACACATTTTCATTAGCGTTTTTTTTCTTTATCCCTAAACACTGTGAACATTATTTCCTGTTTAAAACTACAAAGTTTAGCAGCAAAACACATCTCATCTGCATGTGGTGTGGAAGATGTTGATATCCCCTGCCTATGGCTGTCACTTACACCCACTGCTGTATTGCAAATTGCCTCCCATCAAATGAGCTCACAGAAATATCAGTGTTGTGGCATATGCTGGGGTTTGCAGGATGTATTTCTGCATCCCTGCTGTTCATCTTGCAAAAATCCTTTTCAGTCCCAGCTGTTATTTTCAGGAACTGCCAAGTAGCTTTTTGTAAATTAATCAAATTTATTCTGAACATGGATGTAACCCTTCATCAAAAGACAATGAAAAGGCAAGAAATACATAGCAGAACATATCCCAGCCTGTGTCAAAGCTGGCTTGTCAGCACGGAGAGATTTTAAATAAAGGAGGAGGGAAAGTAGCAAGAAAATTCTTTCTTGGTTGCTCTTCCTGTGCTCTGTGTAAGGGGATAGTGTAGGTCTGGAATTTGGGAGGAGGTGATGGAAAAGGGATTTAAACAAACCACTCACTATAAACATAAACTTGCTACCTTCACAGTGTCTCTGAAAAGGCACATTCTGGACACTTGCTGCAGTTTATAATTTGTTTACTAAACAAGGAATGTAATTGAAATATCCCTTTTGAGGTAATGAAAATATAAAACAGCTTTTCAGAGCAGACCAAGGCCTCTAATTTAATTATCTGTGAGCCTCATAGATCCTTTCATCCATGCCTGGCAGCCTGAAGCAGATGAATAACTGAAATTCAGAGAAAACCCTTTTGAAAAGGAGACCTGGCAGATGAAAGAGCAGAGGGCCAAACAGTTTGTAAAAGGATTTATCTCCACTGAGATGCCCATTGTCTTTATGGCAACAAATTATATGTGAAAACTGTTAAATGTGATCCCCATTGAAGGGGACAGGGGTCCCCATCGCTGCAGGCAAAACAAGCTGGCTTCTCTGAAATACTGTTTGCTGTGTATCAGAGGAGTTATTCTTTATAAGGGTACATTGTGAGCAGTGGCCTTAAGCACGTGAGCAGTTACCAGAAAACAAGCAGGAGCAGTCCTACAGGTGGCACTGAGCTTGTGTCATCATGTGCAGTCAGTCCTTCACACTGCAGATCTGGCCCTAAAGCAAAGCCTGGAGCAATGCTGCCCCACCTCTGCAAAGGCATCCAGAGGCAGCCGGAGCTGCTCGGTGGGACCTGGTGTGTCCTAACCCTGCGTGAGCCGCCTGCTTTCTGCATCAGAGCACATTTGCTTCTGTGTCAGCCAAAGGCTGATGGCCAAGTCTCCATGTAGCTGCTTGAAATACAGCAGCTGTTCTTGCACACTTTTTGTCCGCCTCCACATTTACATCTGTTCCTGCCGTGTGTGTTACAGGAGCACTTGACACCCCAGCAGAGACTGCAGTGTCCATACGGAAACACACACATTTAGGCTGACTTTGCAGAGGAAACCTATGGCTGAGCAAGTCGTGGACACAGGTCTCCTCTGGAGTCATTCCAGGCCCAGCCATCATATTGTTACACACCAAAAATTTAGATTTTATCCCTGACATACATGGAATATTTTCTGAATTTGGAAAGGTAAACCAGAGAGGTACATATGGGAAAAAGTGGGATTTCAACTTAATGGGGTGAATAATGAGGAGCAAAGAGGTTTGGAGTAGGAAAAAGGATTCTTCACTGCACTTGGGTTTTTTTTCTTACAATATGTTCTCCCTTTTCAGGTTGGTCCTTGAAGACTTTGATCTAGAGGCACAGTGTGTCTAGGAAAGAAAGAAATCAAGTTTGCTTCTGGTATAAACATTTATAGCTTCATTGACTTGAAGTGGAATTTCTTCTGGGAGTATAAGCAGTGACCTCAGTGACACAGGGAGAGGGAACACTGGTACTTTTTGCTTAGAGGTACTTGAACAGCACCCAGAACACCAGCAAAATGTTTGCTGATTAATTTTTTTCTGGAGTACTGATTTTTCTTTTCCATAGTTCATCTAGATTTGACCTAATGATTTTGACTTAGAAAAAGGGTTGAGTTTGAAAAGTTTTTTAGAGTGGATGGTGATTTTATTTGTCTACAACAAAGATCAATGCACTTTGAATTTTATATGTGCAAGTGGGAACTGGAGCAAAGAAACTGTAGTGTAAGTTCCAGAATTCTGCAAAATTCTGGCTAAGAAACTGCCCCAATCATTGTCTAAAAGAGTGCCCCTAAAAGGTATCTCAGATGATACTTAAATTTATTTTTACAGAAGTATTTCATATTATCTTTCTGATATGTCAGATTTTAAAACCTTTAACACTTGAGCAAATCCTTCACTTAGCTGCCCATAAGCAGTATGTTGTTTTGCTTTTGTTTTGTAATTTGCTATTATACTCATGCTTGGTATGACACTTGCTTGATCTGGATTAATTTCCCATGCTGATTTGTGCTGAATGTGCCCTGTAGGCTAATGATATATTTGCAGCCTCTCTTCTTCCTTTGTAAAATCTGCTATTACCATTCACAGGACAGCGTGTTCTTTTTGACACCTCCCAGAAGTGCCAACTGCCTGTTGAACAGCACAACATCAGCTGTTACAGCCTGATCCAAACCCCAACGAAATAAGGGAACAATAATGCAATTCGAGGTTTTTTAAGGAAAGGCAGTATCTTTTATTAGATCAGCTGTTACAGTTGGAAAAAAAACAGACAGGCTTTCAGGCACACAAATCCTTCTTCAGGTCTAAAATAGCAGCAGTATTGCTTACACCAGCATTCCTCATCAGTGAGGCAGCTATGGTCCCAGCAAGGTTTAAAAAATGTGTTTAAAAGTGTGTGTGTATTGCGTGGCCCTTCTCACTGGGGAGGGCTTCATAGCAGGGCACAGGCAAACATAATTCTCCTCCTCTCCCCTTTCCAGTACACATCCTACAAACATGGAATACACCTTAGAAGGAGAGGTAATATAAGGTCACTTATTCTTGAGAAAAAATCTTCAATACCTTGTGACCAAGCCACATTTTCTCCACAGTCACCCTGGTATGGGGAAGAACTGGAGCAAAGCTGTGGGATTCACTGTGCAGGTGGTAACCTCAGGGTACACGCTGAAAATTCTGTCTCCTAATGTTTACAGCTGTCCAGCAAACAGTTGTGGGACCAGCTGGCAAAATGAGTTTTGGGCTCTTTCTTGTGGTTGCTTTACAGGGAACAGTGTTTGCCAAAGTTTCTGCAGTCACAGTTGACTAACCAGCCACTTGATAGCAAAGCTTGTGATTGAAAATACTACACAGGCAGAGTGGTTCTGCAGAAAAGCTGTGAGCAGCTTCCCATAGTCTTTGGATTGCTTGTGGTCAGAGAATTAAAAAATAAGAAGTAAGACCCCAGTAGACTGCCTGCTTACTTCTCCAGAGAGTGGATCCGAACATCCTGCTGTTTTATCCTGGGAGAGATTTCATATTTATCTTCCTTTTTATTTTCTGGAAATTTTCAAAAGTATGTACTACTTTCTATTTAAAGAGCATAGACAGGTGCTCCAAATTTAAATGTTAACATTAACCATAACATTTATTTAGTGTTAACTGTAACACTCATCTCTATATTCCCACGCTAGGAACTAGAGTGTTAGCTGTAGTTAATAGCTGTGGCATTAGGAAACCGAGGATGCTTTTTGCTCATGTGAATATTTCCATAGTACATGGGCTCTGAGAACTCTGAATTTTGCATTCTTTCTGGAGTGTCTTAATAGGTATGTAAATTATTTGGCTTCTCTGTTCAGCCCTATTTGAAAATGAAAGGTTGTGTTTTAAGAAACTGTCACCACAAGAAAATTGTAAATAAGTGTTGAGGGCTCTGAAGAAATTGAAGAGATTTCAATTTCAATTATGTTGATGACTTTGATTCGTGACCAGCCAATGGGCAAGTAATGCTGTAAACAGGAATATGATAATAATGATAATAATCATTGGAAAAGCATCATTCCGAGGGAAAAATACATCTTGAAAATTATGCAAGATAAAAATCTTACTTTGAGATCTGCTTTGGGCATTGGTGTTCTGGTATGAAGTTATCTTGAAGTCTTGAAAGCCCTTAAAAGTTTAGAAATTTGTGGGACCTTGTCTTTGTATAAAATACACGTGTTTCAAATGTGGTTCTCAATCTGAATCCATCACATAAAACACATCGTACTTAAGGATCTGAACTACCATTCCTGCCTGTGCCACTCCAAGTCTGCCCAAATTTTTATCCCTTTTATATGTTTCTCCACCCAACAATGTTCCCAGTGACACATGCCCATGGCAGGTAGGCTGGCATCAACCATAAACCCGCACAGACAGCTGCTTCTGTATCTCAGGGAAGGTTTAATGCAGGAGTCATGTAGACAACCAGATTCTCTGGTGAATCTCAGAATTTGTTTCAATCCCTTTAAGTACCTAGCCAAGACGTTTGAGTTTGAAAGCATGGCTGTGTTACTGTGGGCTCAGGCTTCTTTTTCTTTATGTTTACCAAATGGAAAATGATTGTCTGTGAAAGAGCTTCATTCTTACTTGAAACTAAGGTCCTTTCATATTCTCATCTATTTTAAGACACTTCTATGCTGCCAGAGTAGAATAATTAGAAACCAGAATCCATACGTGGTCCTCATAGTAGTAATTGTGTAGCCACGTGGACTATCACACCTCTAACCTGCAAAATATAATTCCACATCTGGATTCTGCAGCGAGTAAAGGGCTCTGATGTCTCAGTCTTTGGAAATCTTCGACATATGGGTTTGAAATGCGGAGCAGATCCATCACTGAGTCAATGCTTGAGATCATCCCCATGTTTAGGTTGGACCTCTTACAAATAGGCACTTGTAAAACTGGAAGAATGGTATGAAAGAAGGAGAAGCAATGCAGACGTGAACTGCTGAGGAAAAAAGATCTGCTCCCAAAGCACTAGGTTTTACTACCTGTCACTCTTTAATAGTGATGACGTTGCAGCTTTTTTTCACTCACGAAAATACAAACAGCAGCAGCAACGTCCAGCATTCAGATTAATGTGCCAGCTACACGTGAATGGTGCACATCATAAATATACATTAAACATCCTTTCATGCATACCACAGCTAAGTAACAGCCAGCTCCACCTCAGTGTTCTTCCACATTTATCAAGTAACCCATGGTAAGGGAAGGCTGGAAATGGCAGTGCTAATGGGACCAGCAGATGACATTGCACTTTACTCCGTTTCTGCTGCATCTGGTTATAAATCCATGTGGGAGATGTCAAAAAGCCAAAGAAGTCAAACTCCCTTTTGTTCATTTTCTCACCCAGGACTCAACATGTCCTTTGGTCAGGCTTTGCATGATGGTAGCTTTTTTTCTTGTTGCTTCATAGAGACTTTTCTCTTTTTCAGGTGCCAGGAGACAACGAGAAGCGCTGGAAGCCAGTGTTAGTGGTTTTGACAGAGAAAGACCTCTTAATATATGAGAGCATGCCCCGGATGAAGGAAGCTTGGTTCAGCCCTCTGCATACCTACCCCCTGCTAGCCACCAGGTACCTGTGCCTTTTTATTATGACCACTTCAAGAGCAGTGGGAACAGCTGAGTCAGCCAGGAACAGGTAGAGCTGGTGCACAGCTGTATTTCACACTTGAAATGTTGTGGTTTGAGAAGCAGGTTCTTCAATGGGCCAATGTGCTGAGCTTAACTCCCCTCTTCTCCTCCATTTCAAGGTCTGGCCAAGGCTGATGGCCAGGAGCACACCAGGATTATGGATGTGACCATTTGGCCTGGATACAGAGGCAGGAGTGCTGAAAAAGCCAAGAGCTTGGTCTCCTGAGATTTCTATCTCAGTGTGCAGACCTTAGGGCTTAGCAGAAGCACTTTGATTTCTAGTTGCTCCTCCAGACTGAAACAAAGTGAAATTGGCCCTAAGTTGAACGTGCTGGTGTGGCAGTTCTGCACCACCAGCATGGGGCTTTTGGAGACACTTTCAGCACAGCTTCTCTTCCTTGTTCTAACAAATGAATTCCTGGCTTTTTTTAGCTTAAAATGGTGAGCTTGGAAGACACATTCTTGAAGAGAGGTTGGAAATAATCATTTGCATTGTTTTGGAGGTATCCATCAACACTAATTCAGAGAGAGCTTTCCCATGGTCATCGTTATGCAGTGGAAACTGTCTGTGCTTCTTGATGTGAATCTTAATCATGTTTCTCTGCAAGTATTGTCAAAGGGCTTGAGAAAGAGCTCTTGTTCCATTGTTTTGGCCTTGCTACAGGCCTCCATTATACCATTTTCAATGAGTTCTAATTCAGAAGGGCTGATTGCACATGGCCAAAAGCAGTGGGTCTCTCACTGCACTCTCATTAGTTAATTTTTGTTCTCTGTCTCTTAGTTGTCTCCTCAAATGAACCAAGGCTTTGCTGCTTAGTCATTATATTAAAAAAATGAAATGGAACTCAGTGAATTACACTGATGGTTGTTTGTCCCAGTCTACCCACCCATGATGGAGTTTTCAGACTTCCTGAGAATCCAGCTTCTGACTCACTCTTTGTTACTGTAACATGAGGCAAGAGACACAAGCTTTGCAGCTTGCAGCCTGATGCGTAGTGTGGTGATGAATGTTGAGAATTCCAGGTGACAAGTCTCAGTGAAAACTGGGTAGTGTTGGAGCTAGAGGCTGTGTCCATGTGTATCACTAAGCCTTAAAATTTGAGAAGCAAGAGTACCCCAGCAGAAGATGATGCATTTCCTTCCCACTGTTTTGGGGTTTCATTTGTATATGGCCTCAAGTCCTCCTTAAAGTGACTGGAGATCCTGTAGTGCATCCTGTCCCTTCCTGCCCACATGCTGTCACGTGTAAAGACAACTCTTTGGTGAGTATTGCCAGCCCTCATCATCAGTGACCTCCAGATTACTGCATCCAGCAATCTAAGTCCTCATCTTGGAGGGCCCGTTAGTAGATTATTTTTCCTCAAGAGGTCACATTTGATAACAGACCGGATTGCCTTGGCTGGGGATAGTCATCTCCCTGTATGATGGGATACCTGCCTGAGCGGAGAAACATTGGATTTCAGGATGGAGGGGAATGAGAAGTTGCACAGCACATGTGTCAGGCTGATGAAGGCTGGGGGAATGGTCTGTAAGAAAACCAGGATGCAGTTCAGAAAGGGCAAGTGTAACGTTCAATGCTGGGGAATAATCCGCTGCACCTTTGTGGGGTGGAGTATGAGTGACAAAGTAGTTGCTCTGCCAGGAAGCACCTGGACAGTGTGGCAAAACTGCTTAAATCTAAGGTATTATGTTTTTGAGAGGGGATAATAAAGACAATCATCTTGGGTTATAGCAGAAATGTTGCATGTTGGGCAGATGTAATAATCATACCTAACTAGAGACCATAAGTAAAGCCTGAGGTGATACACCACCTTCATGTGAGGAATTGCACTTCCAAAAAGTGCCAGTTAACTGTGGCAGGTCTAGAAGAAATCAATGCAAATATATAGAAACACTTGCAGTAGGGGAATTCTTAAGAAACCTTAGTTGTTTAATCTAGAGAAGTCCATGGAAAACATGTCAGTAGTTTTCAGGTATGAAGATGAGACACAAGTAGGACAGGGGAGCATCTTCTCTTCATCCCTCCTGGATACAACAGGAAGTAGTTGACTGCACTTGTGGCAGGAGAGGTTTAGAGTAGGTCCTGGGGAAAAACTTGGTGTGCAGGTGAGGTACTGGATTAGATTCCCTAGGAACAGTGCACAGTTCTCATCACTGGGGACTTTGAAGGATGGGTGACACAGCAGTGTGTCAGTACAGTTAGCCCTGCTCTGTGAAGGGGGATTTGCTGGGTGACCTCCTGAGAACTGCTCCAGCCCCATTTCTGTGATTTCTTACTAATATCACTGTGAATTTAATATTCAGGTAAAAAGGCAGCAACTATACAGAAGCTGGCATTCAGAATGGAGTCATGATGTGATAAATACATATAAATACATGAATCCTCAAGATGAGCAGATTACATAAATGGACAGATTCCCTAAATTATTACCCCTATTGTTTTGGATGATTCTGATTAAAACCCTGCAGGGTCCTGCTTTTATGACCTGTCACACTGAGTACAGTTATACCAAAAAAATAGAGAGGGTTTGCTTTTGGTATTGACTGCTGTGTTCATTCTCGGTCAGTGATTACCCTCCTCGTGACAAGTTTTTTAATCCCCTCTGTGCATTGATCAGTGCAATTTAGAACTTTTCACCTGGAAAGTTTGCAGAGTCCATGTTGTAATCTTGGCTGCTTCCATCTTTCAGATTTTTATGAGTCCTTGGAAAAACATTTTTGCTTAGCTAATGCATATTTGAAAAGCTGCTGAAACTGGAAAACTTCAGTGCCAGATACTGTACAGAGTCATGCTTAATCTACCCAAGACATAATGAGCAGAGAAAATTGGAAAGTGGTAGAAGGATTACAATCTTCTTACAGTCCTTTAACAGCAGAATTTCAGCATGCCCTTTTTGTTTGTTGATAAGTTTGCCTTCAACCTCTGGATGCTATTAAGACCTAAAAATATTTTCCAGTCAGTCTTTTCCATCTTTGTGTGGAATATAAGTAATAGCTCAAATAAAACTGAGATCAGATTTAAGTTGTTCCTTTAAATCCCTGCACCAGGAGGCACAGAAGCTGGCACACAGCCCTGACTCCAAGGACCTTTTTGTCATAATCTCTGTTTCAGTGTTTCCTTATGCCTGAATAACAGTGCCTCCCTCTAGCATAGGAATAGGGCTTAAGTAATTACATCTTAAATGTTTGCAATCAAATTCTGTTATCTATCATAGCCAGATATGAAATGAAAGGGAAAAAAAGTGCAGTCCATGTTGGGCTCTGATTAAAGATCAGGTAAGTAGCTTTTGTGTACAGCTGAGGTCTGTAATCAGAAATTATTAAAGCAGCTTAAGAGCTAATGACATAAAAACTTGGGGAAGGGGTTTGGGCACTGATTAGTTATCTGGGAAAGCGAGCAAAGGGACAGGCAGAGAGCATTGAGTTCCCTGAGAACCCTGAGAAAGTGTATGAGGTGCCCTGCAAGTTCTCTGCTTGTCTTCCAGAGGCAGTGAGGGTGGTTGTGGCTCCCTCCACGCAGATGAATTGAGAGCATGTGCATAGGTTTCCAAAGAGTACAGCCATTCCAGAGCAGGTTTCAAATGCTAAGTCAGAGTGACATAAGAAAGATCAGTGATAGTGGTGTTCTAACCAGCAGAGCTGCATGAGTATCTGCACGTGTAGCATGGTCTCTTCTGAGATAAATCTTGAGTGAGTGAGCAGCTGAAGGCTTCCTTTGAATGTCAGTGCTGGTTTCACTGTCCTTTCTGAAGAGGCCTCTAGATTTGGCTGTTGCATTACATTGTTGAAGCTCTTTCCATAGCATTAGGATGAGAAGCAGGTCCCAGTGCATCTCACCCTACGCCAGCACTTCATGTTGGATCCTATCCATCTTGCTATCACACATTTGCAACAAATAATGCTGAAAAGGCCCCCGGAACATAGAGAGACAAGGGAGAAATGAGAGAATATTAGAAGTAGAAACGAGAGAAGATCAGAAGTGGCTCCCTGGCTCCCTGGAGCGCGCCAAGAGTGGTATTCAGAGCCGCTCCAGTTCCCCGTGCTCTGTGCGGAGGCTCGGTCGTGACCAGCCTTCTCCTGCCCTCTCGCGGCTCTCGCTGTGCCGGGAGGAGCGATCAGCGCTCAGTGCTCGGTGATGGGAGGAAGGGGCGAGGGGAAGCCTGTGAGGTTTCTAAGGATATTTTTGCCTTTTAAGGTAGTTTTATGGTCTTTAGGATAAAGTATCTTCTCTGTAAATGAAACATCTCACACAAATGTAACTTTATTAAAGCTTGGGAATCCTTTGATCTGTGCCCAAATACATTAGTACTGACACCTGGTACATAAATACTATCAAATATTCCCCTGCATGTTTGTCTAGTTCATGCTTAAGTGCATGACTTTACAAAGCACTATCTGTAGTTGTATGATAGAAAAGGGTTTTTTAATAGTGAGACTCGATTTTTAATAATGAGGGGATAGTAAGAGAAGGCAGGCAAGAATAAATGTTCATGTTGGATGTCTACATACTTTACTTTGTAAAGTATATCTTCATTCTGTCCATATGCTGAAAAACCTACAATGCCAGTGGTATGGATAAAGCATGAAGGTATGGAGGTGGTGTGTGTTTTTAGAGGAAACAAAACATTGGTATCATCTGTTTGTCTTGCATTCAGTGTTGTAAGTATGAGGAAACAACTTTTAGCACAGCTGATGAGTACTGCATACAAGAGAAGGAATGACCCAGGGAAAAGCTGGAATAGTTTTATTTCTGTTGACAAACTTGATGTGATTTTCTAGGCTGATTTCTAGGTTGCTTTCCCACAGCCTGGTAGCAGAAGGCAGCATGAAAGTGGTGGCCATGCCTATGGCTGGGTGACTGGCTGGGGACAGGCAGCAAGCAGATGTCACTAGAGATTTCAGTTCCTTGGCTCCTCCCTTAATTATCAAGATGCAGCTTCTGCTCAGAGCTTGCACCCTCTCACGCCAAATGAAAGGGAATTCAAGTTTTTGGGTTGTTTGCTTGCAACTCACTCCCCGACTGCAAAATCTGCCCAGAGCGCACTTAGGAGGCCCTGAGTATCAAAGCTGAGTGGGGCATTAACTCAGCCCTTCTAGAGGGAAAACAGCTTTGCCAGCCTGCCCAGACAGAGGGCAGGGCAGCTCTGACCAGGATGCTCTGCATTTCACTTCCCAGGAGCTCCTGGGACCATAAAATCCATGAACCTGAGCATGAACAAATCTTGCAAACCTTCCAGCAGGGTATGAAAAAGGGGCACATCTGTTTGGCACCATGTGCATCCCAAATGCCAGCACAGACCGTCAGGGAACTGGGGAAAATTTCAGTTATCCTGTGATTAGTGTTTCAGCAACTGAAAAGCTAAAGTTGTGCTTTGTTTGTTCTTTCCTTTCTGCTTTTTCTTTTCCTACTCCTACACTGTCAGCTAACAGGCGACTATTCTTGTAGACACAAAACAGTAATTGGAGGGTAAATTAGCATTCAGTAAATGATTAGTATAATCTAATGTTATATCCTTCAGCACAAGTGTTCTACTACCATGTTACATACTTTATAGTGTCATATGAAGTATATTGTTTGCCTATAGAAAGGAAAACAGGAGACACAAGACAGAAAAAAGCTTTTCAGAAGAATTTCATTTTGTGATTGCCTCAGAGGGTTAGTCTCTGAATCTCAAAGAGTGATGAGTTCCTCTGGATTATTCTTTTCAGAAGAATCAGTGTTGTGTTTCTGAGTGAATTCTATATTGACTGTCCATGCTTCTGCAGGGAAAAAAACCCAATGCAAAAGGGCAGTCTTAAAGAAAAATTAATAACTATGAAGTATTGATTTTCTTACTCAAAATTATTCTGTGTGATTTGTGTTTGCCCAGATGAACAAACCTTTCCTGGTCACAGGAGATCAACCGGGCAAAAAAATGTTAATTGCAGACAAATGTGAGAGAATTTCAGATTACAAGTAGCTGCAACATTTTGCATTTTACAGGTTTCTTATGGGAAGAGTAAGTATGAGACAGTACTTGGCATCTGCATATTTTACATATGCATATATATACATATATTTTATCCAACAGTATTTATCACTGAGTTTGTCTGCAGATGTTTAAGGTTTAGGGCAAATGTTGCTTCACAGTGAAAGATGGATTCAGCTGCCTCATCTGAGTGAGCACTTGTATCTGTGGATCAAACTCCATCATCACAGACCAGTCAGTGATTTCTCTCAGTTCCTCATCCAAAGGGGTGTTTTGTACAATTCATTAGGAAATTTTGGGACATCCATGTCATCACCTGCATGTCCAGGTACTTCTGTGCTCACTGTCATTGTTAGAATTCCCTGATGTGTATTAAATCCAATTGTAGGTTGGTTCATTCTGGCCCAGGAAAAGGCTCACCACAGTCAGGGATGGATTTGTCTTTTGCGACCCGTACTGGCACAAGGCAAGGGATTGAAACCCATCTGTTCAGGACGGAGACTAGTCGAGACCTCTCACTGTGGACGAGGAGTGTGGTGCAGGGCTGCCACAATTCTGCAGAGCTCATCACAGAAATCACCACATGTGAGTAACACCTGCAGCGCCATCCCCACACCGTTCTCATGACACTCATGGGAGTGGGACACTTCTGCTTGATGTGATTCATTTAAAAATGTGCATGTTTAAAATACTGTCCCCTTGGTTTCTGAGCGGTCCCAGCTGGTGTGCTACCTGTGGCCAGTCACTATGGTGCTGACTTCTGGTTTTATTTTCAGCATGTTGTTTTAGACAAAAGTCTGTAGTCAGCCATGTAGGCTTTCATGTCATGGAGGAATGATGGTCAGAGGTTTGTCTAGAAACACGAAAAAGAGCATTTTTCTGAGATTCGGGAGACTTCTGCAAGTCTGGCAGGAGTTTCTCCTGCAGAGGGAGGAGGCAGAGGAGGACTGGCACATTCACAAGTGTGAATTGGTCATTTATTCACCCAGCTCTGCACACTTGAGTAAAAAAAAAAACAAACCAACTCAATAGCCACATTTTGATGGGTAGTCGTTTCCCTCCCTGAACATCAGGGTGTCATTTCTCAGCACTTCTGTACGTGCAAAATCGACTGGAATAAAAGTAATCAGCTGCAGATGCTCTGGAGTGATGCCCTGTCTGGTCAGATATCTGCTGGCCTGGGGTGGCTCTGTGGTTTTGGGGCTGTGCCTTTCTCCTAAATGCCCTCAGGATTTGCAGTCCTTTCCCTGGTCACTCTACAGCTGGCAGGGCCGGTAATGTTGAACATTATCTCCACTTGTATCCTAAAAATGTGAGAGCAGGAGCCAAAGCACAAATCCACCCACAACAGGGGGCAGTTCTGGTTTCTTGAAGCATCAGGTACAGCCACGTGCTGCTGAGCACAGGGATTCGGGCTGGTAGGCACAGGGAGTTCAGGCTGCTTTGGGAGGGCCCCTGACAGAGAAACCAACCAGAGTGCTCAGGGGGACACGTCTGTCTCCTCAGCACAGTGACATGGATGCCAGTCTTTCTGAAAGCAGAAGGAGAGCATCACCCCCTTCTTTTATAACAATGCTTTTATCTCAGTGCCAGTGACCTTCCTTGACAGAATTGGTCACAGGAAAGTGATGGAATAGAGAATTTGGGATGTGAACACCAAAACTCTTCATTTTCTTATTTGGATCATGGCCTCTGTTTCTGAGCTGAGAGGAAGATGCAGCCTTTCTGCCGCAGTAGCTATTATATACAATTATCTGGGCCCTTTTTCAATTACCACGACACTAATGAGGACTCAGGAGTGCCTTCATCTTTGCCAGAATACTTTAGGGAAACCCTTTACAGCTTCTAATTTTCTCATGCACTGTGCACCGCATTTATTGATTTTGGCTGTGTCTGTCAGGCACAAAAAGAAGAGTAGCTGTGACTTTGTCAAGGTTTGGAGGGAGGAAACACCAGTCTAAGCCTTCTTAAATTTCAGTGTACTGGTTTTTTGTCAGCAGGTAGATGTTTGCTGCAACATGAAGAATGAAGTTAGTAACTGAAAGGATGACATCAGTCCTGCTACTGCTGAGCACAGTTTTAGTCTGTTGTGTTTACACCATAACTTTGCTTGGACCTTGCACAACAGGATTTTAGTTGTTTTTCCAAACCTGCAGGTTGATAGAGGTTGACAGTTAGAGCATGATTAGCCCAGTTTCAGGAAAGGTTAGTTTTCCACAAGATGGCATTGAGATCAAATGCCATATGCAGGTATCTGCAGCCAAATGGAATTTGGTGCTTTTAGGAACATTACAGACTAAATTTTGATTTCTTCTGCAGCTTGCACATACAAAAGCCAGGAGTGCCGCCTGACCATCCATTATGAACATGGATTCTCTCTTACAACTGAACCACAAGATGGTGCCTTCTCCAAGAAAATTGCACAGTATCCCTACGAAAAACTGAAAATGTCTTCAGATGATGGGATAAGGATGCTTTATTTAGACTTTGGAGGAAAAGATGGAGAAATTGTAAGTACTACTTTTAGAAAAGGGATGCATGTTACCATCTCTTTTGTGATCCTAAAGGCTCTGGGTGTGGAGAAGCACTAATGAAAGTTGGACTAGATGACCATTGTAGGTCCCTTGCAACTGAAATACTTTATTCTGTTCTGTTCTATTCACAACAGTTGGACAGTGCCAGGTTCCAGTACCAGTATTTAGATGCTGTGCTTTCTAGTACAGCATGACAATCTGGTTATAGAAAGAGATGAACTAAAAAGACAGTTAAAATCATAAAACCATGCAAAGAGGGATGAAAGATTTGTTACATTCAAGAACAATTTGTACCTCTAAATAGCCAGATATTAGAATTTTTGTATGTATCCACTTCACTTTTTAAATGATCAAGGGTGAAAGAATGTAAGAAAGAGATCTTATTAATTCCAATGGGCCCTTAGGGACTTCATGTTATGACAACAAGCTGTGTTAAAACATTTTTGAACATGCAGTTGCTGAAAAAAACAATTAAGGCTACAGATATAGTGCAAATTATCTGCTTAGGCCTCTAAGCTGTCACAGTGCCTAAATACAAGGCACATATTCCAATGAGCAGTTTAAATATCATAAATTATGAATGTAAACATGGTCTTCCCTCACAAATTTTTTCAGCAGTTCCTGATCACATTGGGTGCTTAATTCTTCGCATAATTTTCGTTAACACTTTGCAAACTGCTTATTGTCAGGCTTTCAGAAGGGAGTTTGTTACAGGCTCTCAGTAAAATTGATACCGGTGGAAAGGCAAATTTGTTTTCTTTTGATGTGACCCTGTTGTTGAACCTGCTGTCTACACTGACAAGCCTGTCATGCTTAGCAAGAGTGTGGTGAGATCTGAACCACGACTGTGTAATAAAAAAGACTCAGTACAGTGTCACTGCTGGCTGTGAGAACAGAGGAGCAACTCTGCAGCAGCAGCTGAAGGTGCTTCAGCTGTGAACAACAGCAGATGCACTGGGTATCAGACAGTGCAGTCCCACCACCATCCCTGGTCAGAAACAGAGCCTGAAAAGACAGGAGGGGTTGAGCCTCTTGGAAAACTGCTTGTAGCATCTGTCTCAGTTTTCTGCTGCTCACCCAGGTGGATGCAAGGCCAGAGGCACCAGGATCTCATCTGCTCTCAAGATGCTTATTACTTACTTTGAATAACCTAAATATTTGCAGCTGTCTGCAAAAGAAAAGCAATATGTTGTAGAGAAGGGCTGTTATTAATAGAAGCCTGTTCAAAATACCAGACAGCAGTTCATCAAGTAGTTCATAAATTATTCCTTCTTTGAGCTGTAATCTAATTTAGTAATTCTCAACCTGATTTTTTGTTTTCTGCATTTTCAGCAACTGGACCTCCATTCCTGTCCAAAACCAATTGTTTTCATCATTCATTCCTTCCTGTCAGCAAAGATCACGAGACTGGGCTTGGTGGCTTAAGTGGGATCCATCTGTTTCTTCAAAGAGAGACGGAGCAACCATGCTCATCTGAAGTACAGTCAACAGCAGGAACCCGTCCCAGCTAGCAGCAGACACCAGCCTGGGGTTCAGCACTGGGCCTAGGTCATTTCTGCAGTCTTCCAAGGCCCAAGTTTCATTTTGATCAGCTAAAGAGATGGCATGACAAGGAAGACAGGGGATTTCATTGTAAATAATGAGGTTTTAAAATCCCATATGAGACCGTAAAAGCGTGTAGTACCATACGTGTAAATGTTTCAGAATCATAAATTGTGCCTATTTCAATGTACTTGTTTATATAGAATAAGTAAAGGGCTAAGCAGACAAGAGCATGTTGGCTGTAATGCAAACTCAAGACTGGCTGAGAAGTTCTCCAAACAAGATTGTCCCAGCACCCAAAAGTAAAAGATTCTTTTAGTTGTAACCTGTGTACAACTTACAGAAAATTTTTATTTTGGAGCTCTGTCAGAACCTGTTGCATGAATGCCCAGCAGAGCATTCAAATACACGCCTTTGGTTGGACTCTCTGAAGCAATACAGCTGTGATCAGGGAACACCTGGAGGGCCCCTGCCCAGGGCAGTTTCAAATTAAACAATAAAGACGTGCTACATGTACATTCCTAGGGATGGAGCCAAAGTAAGACCAACTCTAGGATGTATTGAGAGCTGGCTGTCAGTGGACACAGGTAGGACTGTCCTGTATTAATGAACATTAGGGATGCATTTTTATAGTGACTTCCCAGAATAGCTTAATGAGTTTCAGTTATCTGTGATCCCCAGCTCAGGTAAAAGGTACCTGAATCCATGTCAAAGTGTGATGGAAGCTTCTGCCAGCGTATTTCCATGGCAGTTTTCCAAAAGAAGGCCATGCTAAGCTTCCTGTCCTACCCCTACTGTGTCACTCCCTCTCCTCAGACAAGATGTGTGGTGTTTTCATAGCGGTGTGGTGGTGTGGTGTTCATAGAAGAACAAATGTGGTGAAGGAAGAGGACTTGACTTTATGAGAGTTTTCAGAAAAGTTATTCAAGCAGCTCCACAACAGTGAGGAAAAACGCACCAGGGTGGGAACATGAGCTGTACTTCTTAACATGGAACTGCTCCTATGGGCATGACTTGGCAAGTCCAGATTTCTTGCTGGTGAAACATAAGATGTTCACCTCCATGTCCCTGACTTAATAGTTCCTGTTTTGCACCACAACTTACTGCTTCTAGTCAAAGTATGCAATTCACTGAGTTTGAGCCTTGTTCAATTACCTTGGGCAGCACAAAGCAGGCAGAACACTGACCTTCATCATCAGAAACGATGCACACACAGCTTGAACCTGGAAGTAATAGAAATAGAAAGAAGCAGAACAGGGATGGCACTTACATCGCTCTTCCTTTATAAACAGAACTGCTTCACACCGGGGTGGGGTTTTGTCTGCTTTTAGAGTTTTGCCCTAAATTCACACTTTGAAAGACGTGTACAGGAAGTAATAAATCCAAAGTTTGTGGGCATTCGGTTGTCATATTACAACATTTCTTTTATTCTTGAGAAAGCACATTAATTTCAACTTAGCATCACTTGGCTGGCAAAGAGGAAAATTAAAAACACAGTTTGGCTCCATGTTGTTTTTAAGCTAAGTTTGAGAGTTAAGTGTAAGTCATGCTGTTTATTCACAGCATAAGAATTAGTTCATTGTGGTTTCCATAGGTATCTTAATCATAAAAACTAACTAAAAATTTAGGATGATAGGCTGAATTCATAAATACAGAAAACAGTCATTGAAGAACAGCTAAGTGCCCCTTTGGAGGAGCAGCCCCTCTGCCGGCACCTCTCACCACTCACAAGCACACCTGGGAGGGGATTCACCTCGCTGTGAACATTGTTTTTACTGTCACGGTACTTGCACTTAAAAATTAATTCCTCATGTAAATTCACAAGGTAGGAAGTAACATGTTATGTAACTTACCAATAATTTCCAGATGGACATTTTTCACTTAGTGACCACTGCCATCCACACAACTTTCTGTGGGCAGTTACGTGGGTCTCCTTTGGCTTGGAGGCTCCTAGAAGAGCATCTCAGAAGCTGAGAGCAGTCGGTACGCGGGGGGACGGGTCCTTGGGTAGGAACTCGTGTCACATGATCAAATAAACTGTTACAACAGTTGTGTAGGTTTTAAAACAGTGAAGGTTTTAAAAATTCAGAACATTTTGATCACTGTTCCAAAGTATGACTTAAAAATCTGGACGTGGGTTCCTATAAAAGTTCCAGAGGTTAAAGTGAAAACTTGCATTCTGTGGGGTAGGTAAAATACATCTGTAAACTACACTGCACTATTTCCTTACTCCTTTAACACTTAAAAATCACTGGAATGTTATCCTTAATACGTATGTGCATTGTAAATATTACAAATTCCTATATTAGTACCAACAATTAAATGATACAAAATGTAATCTAAGGTGCTCAGTACCATATGAAGTCTAAGTGAATAACTAAGCAGTTTGCAAAGAAGATTCATATATATATTTATAGAAAAAATAAATGATAATTACAGATGCTATTTCTTCATTTTCAGATTTTGAACTGATTCATATTTGGATGGGATAGACAAATTAAATATGGACCTACTCCACATTTATAAGAGTATAGTGAATATTTATATTTTAGAGGAAAAGAATATATTTAATAAAGTCATTTATTGGATTTTTGTGAGGTGAGCTTACTTTGTACCCAGACAAACTATTTGGAAGGCTGTTCTTTGGTTTTGGGCTGGGGAAAAAGACATTTAAACTTCAGTTCTTTTTTTAAGAGTTCCGTTACTTGAGAGAACTGTTCATTGCATTGATGGAATGACTTTTAAAAATTTAAAATTAAAAAAACCTGAAAGCTCACAGGGATGTTCCAGGGCAGGTCATCCAGACTCCTCTGCTGAAGTTACAATGCTTTCTCTGTTGCTTATACTGCACTAGGCAGTTACAGAAGTCATAAAAAAAAAAGAAATTTCTGCTCAAGCTTCTGCATTCAAGGACTGAGGTCAACATGTGCCACGCTTCTCTTATGAACAGTTATAGAAAAAAAGATGGTTTCCTTCCCTTTAAGTTAAACTCTTAATTTAGTGGCCCAAATAGAAAACCTAACTGGAAATTTAAGGCTGTTTTTTCAGTTTGACCTGAGGTATAACAGACCAGCCTCATGGAAATCCGAAAAAGAAATATTCCAGAGTCTCACTCTTTTCACAAAATACTGACTGTGAATTGAACAGTCGGATCAGAAAGTTTGTATAGCGGCTTCACCGTTAGAAAGATCTGGATACGTATTGGAACATAAATGTCATTGGAAAAATGTGATAGAAAGTGTTTGTTAAAAAGAAAAAGGAAAATAAAGCTGATCTGATTGTGTTCAGGGAAGCATACTGGTGTTTCCTAACAGTCCTGCTCTTCAAATGGAACTAGCATCTCACTTAAGGTACTTTATAAATCAGAACACAACTCTTCATGTGCTACCAAGTAAATCACTACTGTGAACATCATTAGAATTGGTCTTTTGCAAATAACAAAACAAGTGTTTTCTTTCTGCAGAAGATTAGTATTCCTTCTTCCCACAGGACATGGAAGCACACTCCATCCAGCTCTTTGCATTCAGAAGCACAGCTGATTGGAAGGAGAGGTTGATCTGATTCCATATAGAAGAGTTCTCAGTGTCCCCTTACCCATGTTTAAAAGTTAATTGGGAGTTTCTTTTTCTTCAGCGAAAGCAAAATCAGAGCCTAAACAAATGATATGCTCCAGATCATTAGACTATCACTTATTTCCAAATTTATCTTATTTTTCATAGAAGTCAAACTGGCAGGTTTATAATTTGATGTTTACTGAGGCTATTTACTATATATAGAGAGACCATTAATACAGTGTGTGATATATATATATAATATTACATAATAATATATACACACTGTGTATATTATTACTATAACGTAATTGAGAATTGTATCTAAAATGGACACTTTTGAATTCAGTGATGACTTTGATTTTAAAGAGCAGATATTAATAATATGCTAGCAAAATTTTGAGAAACTTAGCCTGCTTGATATAAATGGACCCCTAGATTAACCAGGGCAAAAGTTTAATTTAAAAGCATGATGGGGAAAACATTTTAACAAAGGTGATGACCTTTTTCCCACACAGGATTAGCTTTTCTTCCTTCATCAGAATTTCTGTGTGTAAATAAATAATGGGAGGCATTAGAAAAAAAATTCAGAAGACAAATCCCAAGGGAGAACTGTGAATTTGGAAAAGGAAGTTTGTGAATTTGACAAGCATTTGTACCCAAGCTAAGTTCTGTGGTAGCCCAGTGATAGCCATCATGCAAATGCTGTAATACTGCAAGCAGTTCTATCACCAAGGAATTGCAACCACACCAAGTGTTGTCTTACCCCAGTCCTGTGGGTAATATAAGCACATAAAATGGATGGATTATATGCTTATAATACATAATGTTATTATATTATGGTACGTTATGTTATGTGCTTATTCTGTAGTATGGATGGATTATGGGTAAACTGTAAATGTGTACTGGTGAATATGACTTACATCCTGATTTGGAAAAACATGAAAGCAAGCACCCAGAGGATGCATAGGGCAAACTGGATTTTGGCTTCAGCAGCCCGAAACAAGAACATAATCTGAAGTTCAGAGGCAAGAGGTGATGTTCTGTTCTGCATCACGTAAGTTGAAACACATCAGCTGGTGGGAACTCTTGGTGTGAGGTTTTTGAACTACAATAGAGTATGTTGTAGTTATAATTTGCTGTAGTGCTGTTACAGTAGACCAGGTCAAATTATTTTGCATGTTTTTTATAGGTTAAGTGTTTGGACAAGGACAGTTATCACAGCTCAAATGGGGCACAGTGTTACTAAGCCACAGTAATAAACCAGCTGCCACGTACCCTAAAAAACCACCAAGATAAAGAGCAAATGAGACATGGGAGCAGTGTATTAGTTCAGGACTGGGGAACCATGCAAATAAACAATACATCAAAATGCTTATGTTTCCCTAACTGCTTTCCTGCTTATTATTTCAGACCAGCCTTTGAGTCTGCAGAATTAATTAAAACAATAACTTTTGGCCTCTATTGAACTAGAATAAAACCAGTTCAGGAGTACTAATTACTTTTCTGAAAGGTGTTTGCTTTGCTTATGGCAGCTAGCCTTGAGGATTTTATGAAATGTAGAGTTCCTGTACTTTTGCTTATAAACTTAGGCATAATTTATTAACTACAAAGTGTTTGTAATTACACATATATAAACCTCTCAAAATTAAGTAGAAAATACAACTTTCAGTGACTTGCTTTAGTATTCAGACAAAAGTATCAGCATTCAGGCTGAAGAGATAAGGCTATAACTTACAGCTTTTCTCTGTTTGCAAGTAGAGACTTCCTTTATTAACTAAAAGATATTAAGGAAGATTAATGTCTTGATTAATTTCTTGTTTTCTGTGTTGAATGCGAAGAAATGTGAGCCATACACAGTAATCACTACACTGGAGCAATTTCATGCATGCACTTATCAAATCATTATTTAAGTATCTCTCTTCATTGCATTTCTATTTCACCAAATCAGTAAAACCAGGATGCTGTGGATGTGTGGCATTCTGCAAATGAAATCCGTCTCATAGTAGTTATGTTTGTCCTGGGATAAGATGCACACGGTACTCACTAGAGCCCCCTGTCACAGCAGAACAACTACAAAGGTCTCCTCTTGCAGCTCAGAGTGCAGTTAAACCAAGTACACACTCCCCCTAGAAAAGGTCTTGTAGAGTTCAGGAGAACAGTAAACAGAGAGACAAAGGAACAGATTAACACAAGATCTTGTTAGACACGAAAAACCTCCTTAGGGCTCAGCTTTACATGAAATAGAATTAAGCAAAGAATAATGCCACAAAATCAGAAAGGCTTTTTAGAGAATGTGTAGACTTTACAGTATTTAGTCTAACCTCCACATGGTTTATTTCATGTACTTTTTCATCACATTAGATTTCATTTATATTTGTATTGCTTAATCCATTTTCGTGCCAGGGAAATATAGCAAACAAAAGCAGTGCTTCTCTATCAATCATATTAGTTTATATGATGAACAGGAAACCTTTATACTGAAAGCTGTGAAATCTGTTTGTTTTGGTAGGAACTCCTCATCTCAAAATAATACTAACTTGAATAATTACATTAGTACAAGCCAGGTACATGCCTGAGACTTCAGCAAACTGAGGCTGAATTTAGTCCTTTACTGTACTTGCAACACGTGGAACAGGTAGAAATTCTTCTTTCCATTACATTTCAGCACAGCTTACCAGCTCTTTGCCAGCTCTCACATCATCATTACTGCTTTCGCTTTGATTTTCTCCTCCTCCAGGACATGAGATCTCAGACCTCTCTTAAGATTTTTTTCTAAGGAGTGTTACAAAGAGCACGCAGGAAATTATACCAGAAATTCAGCTTGTAAAGTGATCCTTTCTTTAATGGGACCTCCCATCAAGTTTCAAAAGACATTCTTTTTTTTCCTGCTACTACAACACAGAGGTAATTGTGACTCGAATTCTAATTACCTTTGCTTTCACCTGCAGAATAGAAACTGCTCTTAATTAGCTTACGAAATGTTAATGGCCAATGCTGTAAACAGCTGCCTATACAACAGTGAGCTGTAATAAATAGAGTGGAGGTCTTCACACAAAAAGGTAAACCAGAGAGGCTGTTATCAAAATTAAATCTGTTGGGGTTTTTATTCACATAAAAAACATATATACTGGTTGAAAAACATACAAAGCTTTATCAAACCAAGTTAAGCTATATTCCTTTTAACAAACATAATAAATATGCATATAAAATAAAACCTTTTTTCATTTGAATTAAAAAAAAATAATTAAAACTTCCAGTATAAAAAGTTTCAACTCTTGCTACTGTGCTTAAAGGATGAGTCTGTATAATTACACTGACCACCAGTGTGCAGATCTGTATGTGTGTGCCTCAGGCAGTACAATGCTTGTAGTCAGAAGTGCTCTGTCCCCACAGTTCCTAGGAAGGTGTGAATAGCATCCACACAGTACTTCTACTTGCCAGTCTTCTCCAAAACCCATTCAATCACCTGGGCAAATAAATGAGAAAGCAAACCATTTTCATAACTCCAGGTCTCGAAAGTAACTTAATAATATCTCACACATTTTATCAATTCTTTCTTTATCGCCACCTTTATCATCATCTGTGTGGTATTTACTAAACAGTAGAAGAAAGAATAAAGGATAATTTGTGCACTGCTTTATCTACCACCTTTGTTACTGCTGCTTTCCAAGCAGGGCAGTTGTTCAGACCACTGATTAGTCCTTGGCAATTATAGTTTACATAAGGTAATTTCAAAATATTCTCCAACACAGGGAGCAGTGAGCAGCTTAGGAGAACACCAATTTTAACGCCTCTTTTGCAAACAGCAAACATTCACAAAACTACCTGTTTTCTCCCCAGACAAAGATGGTGGTGAGAAGCAGTGTATCAGGACAACAGCCCAGTTCAACACCAAACAGCACAACCCATGCAGTTTTTGAAACCTTATCATCTGTAGGAAGCAATTCACAACAGAGCACAGTACAGAACACAGCAAATACTGCTCTTGTAGAATAAATTCTGTGGGGATCTAGCAGTTTTCCTTGAGAGTTTGGGTTTTATTACTTAACTATGCCAGTTCAAATTCTTCCATTTAATTTATGATTTTGAAAACTGTACTGTAATTATGCATAACACTTTTTTTTTCCCCAATCATGGAGTCACTTCAGTGTATTTTTCAGAGTCAGTTACTTAATTTCTGGAGGGGTATTTACTTGTATGATTTACTCTGTGCTACTGTTCACAAAAGTCTCACTTTACACACAAATAAACTCACCTGATATCCCTTGTGCTTACAGTTACTCCCAAGCTTAAAATTACTAATTTTCATTGCTTCTTTTAAGAAGTTTATTTCCTTTTACAGACCCTCTTATTACTTCCTAACCTTTGAAAAGAAATGTTATTTACTTCAACACAAGAAGAGAACAATTCCCTAATGATCCAGGCTTCCCTCTAATGAAGAAAAATCTCATCTCTCATTTTTTTGTTTCAGTGATGTAGAAACATTTATTGCCTTCATTTCCATTTCTGAGTGTGGCACATCATATAGGCAGCTATAACTAGAATACCATCCAAATCCTGAATATATGCAACTGGAAATTTTGCCATGGGACTACTGATTGAGAGGAAGTTTCTGTGAGATCGGACTGAAACAAGACCCACAGCCAAGGAAGAGTGTTCTTCACTGAAGTATTCTCTTCATCTCTCAAAGCTGTGGACTAAACCATCCTACAACCAAGTTGCCATAGCAACATTTAGCCTTGGCTAGTTACAGAAACAAACAAATGGTCTTACCTGTTTAGCATTGCTATTTGCTGTTTTCTTCATTTCATCAAGAAGTCCCCTAGAAGTTTTAAGATCCTAGATAGGAAACAAAAAGCCACAGGAATCAGCACACTTGTATGGTGACTCTAATTTGGGTTATAAGAGCCCCAATAACCAGGGTGATGTTACACTTTCATCACCTTGTTCTGAGCAACAGAAGAATTATTTGACTTTGCTTTTTTTATGAATAAAGGTAGTAATTTACATCTATTCAAGTGGGTTGCAGCTTTCCTTACAGAAGTCCAACCCTAGTACTCAAGTGTGTGAGCCTTCCTAACCTTCTGCCCATTTCCAGAATTTTTTTTCCTAAATGATATCCAAAGTTCTGACCATTTTGTTGAAATCTTATTTCTATATAAACATGGAAGTCAGCTGTGAGCTTAGATTGCAATGCAGAGTTCTGGCAAAGAACAGAGAAGAGGACATCCAAAAAGAAAATCAGTGCAAGAAAGGAAAAACCTAGAATGGCTTGTCTGTTTAGCAGTCCAATTAATTAGTCTAAGCTCATCTACTCTTTTAAACAAAGCAAGAACAAAACTTCTCCTAAAGAGGAAGAAAATTAATTTACTACTTGTCTCCCAAGGAAAATGATACCTATGATATCATGCTTCTGAAATATGCAGCAAACAAAAGGATTCAAAGAAAGGGCCCCCACAGACTTGGGGCTGTAACACAGTTCAGGAGAACAAAATCCTGTGACACCTCTCTAGATCAGCTTTCCAAAGGATAGGATCACTGTAGTATTCTTCCTTTTGCTCTTCTACTTGGAATGGAACCATGAACCCATCTGATCTGCCCTACTCACTCATCCCTACATGCAGCCCTTTCTGCTTTTGGATTAGGAGACCTTCCATCAGGGCATATTTCAGTGAGATCCCGGAAGCACTCACAGAATGACTGTGCAACTGTGTTCCAAATTGTGAAATGTGTTCCAATTATTTAAGAAGTTGGTGCTTATCAGCAAGATGTTCAGATTGTCCGTGTAAACAATCAGCCCTGTTCAACTGCAACTTCGTTTACCTTAAATCACCTCTACTGAAGTTGTCTAAACTTAGTTCACCCAACAGACATAGGCTAAACACATGCAAATGAGCAGGAACAGCAGCTCAGCTTGTGAGCAATAGCTTTTAAACACCCCATACTGTAATTTAACTTCATTTTGTGCCCAGACCAAGTAATATGGCTTAAACATTGACTCACAAAGTCTCTTAGATATTGTGGAGAGAATTCTCATCTCCTTCCAAAAATGAGGTTGATGCAATTCTACAGGGTGCTGCCAAGCCAGTATGTGTCAGACAGCTGTGCACATTTGCAGTGACTTCTGTGAGCATGTCAGAGAACTAGAATTTCTGAGTCAGTTCTGTAAGCTACTTGTTGAGCCAACAGCCTTAGAACAAGGGAGAAGCTGAGCTGTCACAGCTACAGCTGTGAGATAGCTACAACAGCTAAGGAAGCAATAAAGTATGACTTGACTGAACAGATCCATGCTTTAAGGTGTTATCTCACATAGAAGAGTACTGCTTTATAAGGTTTAAAAACAAATAAGACACCACCAAAATATACTGTAAAACTATGTTCTGCATTGGACAACAAGCCTAAAGGTTTATCCACACATTCTACACACTACTAACATATTGGAAAATATTGTCTTAATCAAGTATGAATATCCCACAGTCTATCTAAAGTTTTATTCAGGAGTAGACTTACTTAACTAAGAACAAAGAACTGTAAGAGCATGTCTTCTAGTTACCTTTAAGTAGAACTTGGATATCTCAAACAGACGCTGGCTGCATGATGCAAAGCACTTGTGATCCTCTGCAATTCCATGTTTCTGAAGAGTCTTAGCAACCACCTCCTTCAGCATCTTGGAAACAGCAGAAACACACTCAAAAGTTCATCCCAATTACTGACAAGAAAAATTTTCCAATGGAAGTAAAAAAAAAAACCAAAACAGAAAACCTGATCTTTTTTCTTGCCTCTTTCTTTAATCCATTGCCCCAACACCATCAACCCACTGACCAAATCTGAGCAGAGTTATTTAACAATCTATTTCCATTCCCTTCATCTAAAAAATTAAGGAACTGCTTACATGTCAAAGCAATGTAAAGGATCATCAAATATTCACATGGAGCTTGGAAGACAAAAAAATCGATATTGGCTTGGATTTTATTTCCTCCAAAATAATAAACAGATAACTTTTCATTAGACTGGTATTTCCTTCTTTGATGCATCCATATTAAAAAAAAAATCTAAATCAGATACTAAAGTCATATTGGAAAATTTCCTCTGACATTTTTTGTATCAGAGATGTTTAAACTTTACTGTAGGTCTGAATGAGTCACACCAATTTATGCTTACTTGGGCAATCCCAACTTGCCACTCACAGTACATCAGCATTCTTGCAGAGTCCTCTCTGTATCCTGGGATTAATTTAAAGTTAGTACCATGCCAGAAACAGTTTTGTGTACTGTATTTTAAAAATGGCATTCCTAATATATACAGCTATTAAGTAAACATTATTGCACCAAAGTATTTAAATGTTATCTCAATTAATGGACTTGTACAACTATTGGAATATCTTTTTATTCTCAGAACAGTCTGTTCTTCCACAATGGCTTCGACCCTTCCAGCACAGGTATTTCTTTGGTGCCTTTAAGTTTTATATTAATCTTCTACATTTCATAACTCCATTGATATTAATTCCCACCTTTTTTATTCCTAATTGTTATCCCTCTCAGCCTTAATTCCCTGGGCATGATAAACTACTCCTTTACATACTTTTTCATTCCTTGCTTCTGCAGCACTCTCCACAGTGCCTTCAGGATTCACTTGCACAAACGAACAGAATGAAATTTAATAACAAAGAGAGATGAAGACAGTTCACTTTGAGTTAAAAAATGTAAAAAATCAAGCCCCATGAAAAGAAGTTAAGCAAGATGCTTCTTCACTAAGCAAACAACATAGACCTTTACCCTTGTATGCTTCTGGGATCTCGATTCCTTTGCTGGCTTTAAGGTCTCAGGTTGGGCAGCATTTACACGACTGGCTGAGCCAGCCTTAGTGGTCACTTTGTGGGGTTGGCCAGGCTGTTTCAGTGGCATCCCAGCTAAAGCAGCTGATCTTTCAGAGCACCTCCTTGTTACCGCAACCCCACAGTGACTCCCGCTACTTCCACTGGCCTGAGAGAGGAGGGAATCTGTACTCTCAGATTTGGTTAGCCTAGAAGGAAGTTAAACAAACAAACAAAAAAGATAAAAGAACTTTCAGATTTTTTACTGACTCTTTTGGTGCCATTGTTTCTACTATAGAGGCTGCTGCTTAAAAGAAATAAGTGCATTCTTGCAAACAGCATCTGAAAAGAGCAGACAAGAATACAGGATTCCATTATATAATATTTTTTGTATTAGAAGAACACTCCACTGACTGGATCAGTCTCTGATATACAGACCCATTAAACCTCTGATTAAAAAATTCCAGAAACAAACTGAAGAAACCAGAAAACTATGAAAATGAAACTCTTTGGAAGAAGGGGTAGTTTTGCATATAGACCCTTCATCTAGAGAGCCAGGAAGAACAGTGTTCGCTGGCCTCCAGTCTTAGGATAAGAGAGCTTCTTGAAACTACCTCATTTCTTTTGGCTCTGCAGGAATGTCAGAACTCATCTTTAACTACGGGAAGTTGGGCATTATAGTTCTCTGGGAACATTGTAATCCTTGATCCTTCAACTGTAAGAGCGCTAGTTATTCCAAAACTCTAATTCATGAAATGTTAGATACAATCACATTTTCTTTTCTAACTATTCAGAGTAGGTTGCAAAAGATATGAATATTCCTAAAACCATACCTCTGTTAAAGGCCTGGTGTGATTAGACTGCAAAGGGTATCAGACTGGAAAGAAGGACGAAGTGAAGTATTATAGTAAAAAGTGCATTCAGAAATACTGTTATATAGCAGCTATTTTTCATTGACACAAAGACTTTGCATCTTCAGAGTGAGGACAAGGTACAAAGGAAAATCTTAAAAACTAAAGTTGCAGAAAAGACTTTAATAAACAAGGCTGACAATAAGATTGAGTTTTGGTAGGTCATCTTATGCCAGCAGTCCTTTGGATTAGCAATTCAATTATTCTGTTTGTACAGTACTTGGCTTTCCAAACCTCTAGTTGTTTATTTGTACTGCAGCAGCAGTGACAGTTTCAGTCCTAGTGAGGCTATCTGTCATCTTTTCAAAGGCACTTGAGACTCTGCAAGATACAACCTTGCATCTCTTAAATAAAAGCTGCCTGTGCCACATGGTTTTTGATTAATCTAATGCTATCAATGAGAGGTCACACTTGAGAAAAAAAATAAGTCCACAGAGGAGGATTAAACAACTAGAACATTTGTCTAGATAGCTTCACTAAAACATTTTGAGATGAAAGAAAAGATGCAGTTCACAAGAGACCACTGAAATACTTCATGCTAAAGATTCATTTTATTCAGTGCATTACCTTTTCTTGGGATAAAAGCAATCCAAGTCTTTTGATCTGCGTTTTAGCCTTGATGTCTCTGTTTTGAATTCGCTTTGTAAAGACTCTCCATCAGGGACACTTCCAGGCTCTGACAAGACTGCGGGAGATGGGAGAGGACTCAAGACAACTGGCACAGGGCAGCACTCCTTGGTGCAAGTAGTCTGAGTTTCATAGCGAATAAGACGAGTTTGAAGTTCAGCATATCCCACGTCTCTCTCTAAGGCTCTTCTGTCATCTAGGCAATATCTGAAATTGAAATTGGTGAGAAACCTGTGAGAGAAAGTCTCTGCTTTATTACAATCAGAAAAACTTACTTTTGACAATCATGTGAACTGCAAAACTTTTTTTCATTTGAACTGGTGTATTGTTCTGAAAGATAATTTATAACCACCCAGTAAATTAACACATACCTTATGGATTTAGCTATATTTAAGTCCAACTCCAACAAAGAAGCTGAATCATATATTCTTTGCAAGTCTTTACCCTGTGGTCTTATAAATAAGATTTCCATGGACATTAGCAGAATTTTTTCCTTGAACAAAAAGTGTTTGCTAACTGCACCTTTGAAGTGAAACCTTTAGCTTTATCCCAGATAAACAGTGCTGTATGAGAGATTCACATTTTTTAAATGCTAAAAATACAAAAAAGGGTTTCTTATCGACTACAATGAGTAAGCAGTTTAATCAATGAAATCAACAAAACAAATTGTATTAAATACAGTGGAGCTGAAAGATACTAAGTGAGTACTTCTAGCCCAGTGAAACCTACAGAAGAGATTGCAACAATACAAAACCCATCTTAACTAACTTTTCTCTGGTGTAAATGATTTCCAAGATTCCTTGGAAGAGCTCAGTGTTTCATCACCCAGAAACTTACATTACCTCTGCTGGGGAAAGGTAACAGTATTGTCCAGTATTATTTCATCCTTTTTTTTATGAAGTATTCTGAACAGTGTGAGCTATCACTCAGCCCACCCTCCAAGCTGCTCAGCAATGTTTCCCACTCTTAGGAACTCTAGACACATTCTTTACTTTTGTCTCTTAACATGAAGTCATGTTAAAATGCTAGATCTGATTTCTCTACTTTCTTCAGAGTATCTTCATATTCAGGGAGAAATTCACTTTTCTAATAACTGACTGATAAGTCCATTTCTACAGTTGAGTAAGACTTTCCACTAGAAATAAATTCATTATCTGATAAGAGAGTAAGCTCTCTTAACTTAAAAATTTCAAGGTATTTGAATTTCCTTATTATATTCTCAGTCCCCTGAGTAGTCACATCCCCTATAAAGATAAAAAAATCTATTTAACTTTACAAGTTAAATTGCCATTTTACTCACTGCTTTAATGGCAATTACTTTTTCTTTGCAACACTGGATTCAAGTGTCTGGCACACGTTCATTACACCAAAAATTTAATTTAATCATAAACAGGAACAGCCTCACAAGTCCTGGTCTGCATGGGGGAATTCAATCACCCCAATACCTGTTGGAGGGACAATACAGCAGGGCATAGGCAGTCTGGGAGGTTCCTGGAATGAGCTGATAACTTCCTTTTCCGAGTGAGGTGAGATGCTCTGCTGGACCTTGTCCCCTCCCACCAACAAGAAGGAGCTTGTTGGGAATGTGAAGCTCAAGGGCAGCCTTGGCTACAGTGACCATTAACTAGTGCAGTTTGAGATCCTCAGGGCAGCAAGGAGGGCACACAGCAAGCTCACTACCCTGGACTTCAGGAGATTAGACTTTGGCTTCTTCATGGATCTGCTTGGTAGAGTATCATGGGATAAAGCCTCCGGAGGGAAGAGGAGCCCAAGAGAAATGGTGAATATTCAAGGAGCATCTCCTCCAAGCTCAGGAATGATAGGGAAGAGTTATGCTGAATTATTTACTCTAGCATTTCTGTATGTCTTTCCTCTTCTCCTCAATGTCAATATTTCTGTTTTTCTAAACTATTTTTATACAGCTACATTATATGATGAAGCTTTAACAAATAACTATTTCTGGCTGGCTGGGACTAAACACAGTCCTGATCATATTGATCCTTTTGAACATTCTTACCACTAACACTTGCCTGCTAGAGTTGTTTTCAGGTTCCCTGAACACACAGGTAGCACCACAGCAGGTCTCATAAACCTCCTGACTGTTCTAAAAGTGTCTACAATTAAATATCAAAGTAGGAGCTACGTATGTACTTCACTCATGTGCTGCCCCAGGAATTTGATATGTACTAATGAACCCTATTTCCCTTGACACTTTTAGTTCTGAATTAAAATTTACAGAGACATTGAGAATAGCTACAACAGTACAGCTTAGAAAAAACTTAAATGTTTTTACATTACCATCAAGGCAGGAGTGTTGAAATTTAAACCAGTAACTAAAATAAAGGTAAGAAAGGGAGAGCTGGCACGTGCAAAGTTGTTCCAACAAAGAAAAAGGATACATAAAATTTTCCATAACTAACACACATGTTGCTTGAAACATTTCCAATTATACCCAGACTGGAAACTAAAAAATAATTCTGGGAAAAAAAGCCAGGACACTTACTCAAGTCCATGATAATGGCATCCAGCTGCTTTTTCAAAAGGCAAACCTCTGAGCTTCCGAGGAGTAAGCTCTGGTGTCAAAAGAAATGCATTTTCACTGAAAAAAAGAAAAATACGGATCTAATTTAACAAGCTACAGTCAGGATAAATTATACTTCCAAAAATCAGAAAAGAATGCCATGGTATAGGAAGACTAAACCAGCATGCCAGCTTTGGCAAAGCCTCTGGGGTAAAGCATCAATGGAAAATTAAATGTTTATCGAAGTGACAATGTAAGTTCAACTAACTAATTCCTACTGAGCTATTAATATTACAGAAGCTCTTAGACATTTCAACCAGTTAAGGTCACTGCTCCAAATAACTTATCAATAAACCCAGGTAAATATTATTCCATTTCACAATGGGACACCTGAGTAGTAGGATGGACTGAAAGGAACTGGGAACTGACCTCCCATTTCTCAATCCAGCACTATAGCAGTCAATTCTTTCCCTTTAGCTTGTTGTCTCACCTCACAGTCACCTTTGCCAGACTTTATAACTAACCACTTGTCTCCTGTGATATTTCAATTCCAGCTAGAAACTCTCTGCAACTAAATCACATGAATGCATTTGTTTGAAAGTATTTCAACAGAATAAGCCATAGCGAGACAGACAGAAAGCATCTGCTGCCAGATCCCAGCATACCCTGTCACATCTCATTTATCTCTAAAGAAGGGAAGAGATGAAGGCAAGATGCAGGAGCATCTGAAACGTACACATTGCTTCAAATTTTATTCACACAGACTGTCTCTGCACCATTACCACTGTAAAAATTATCTGGGAAAAACATCCAGGAAAGATGTGATACTGAATCCAGCAAGATGGTAATTTAGAAAGACTGTCAGCCAAAACTGTAATCTATCAAACTTCTATTTAAACTCAAACATGTAAAACAAGTGAACATGCCTTTAATTCATCAGTCTCTCTCAAAATCTCTTAATTCCTTCTGTTGGTCTAACAACTCAGTAGAAGATTCTCAATCTTCATTGCATGTTTTCTAACTTGCTTGAATTCTCTGCTCAGAACATCTTTAGGCTAGTTTCACAACTCCAGTAAGTATTTTACAGAAGTCTTAAAAATCCTACAGAAAATCCAAAATATTACAGTACCTTTCCCTCTCAGAAGCATTCCTATTACACATAATGAAGTCTGAAAAAGGATCAAGGGCTGTATCAAATAAGTCCATTACAGATTCTATTATTCAACGTTAAAAATGTCAACAAACATAATTCTAGTGACTGCAAAGATTGTCTTGCCTTACCTAGAAATCTGTAACACACTGCACAAATAATACAGGCAAACACTATCTGACTCTCACACAGTTTGGCCTTAACTCTAACAGATGTTCAGATCCAGAAAATTACTCCATTAACTCCATGTATCAATCTTCCTGCTGCAAAAGTACTGGTTAATACACTAATACTTACAGCAGACACACTAAGGATAAATACTTGTGAAGCCACCAGAGTAGATAAGGTTCCTTTAAGGAGCACTTTACCACATAAAAATATAGATAGGAATTCTGGGCCAGCATGACAGGAGACGAACACAGTAAAACAGGCTCAGCTATTGCTTTTCTACACTGCAATTTTCTTCCCACCTAGACTCCCCCCCACTGAAAGAAATCACACCAATAAAATTAAAGTTCTGCCACAGTATTTCTGCTTGGATAGAAATACTATTTTGGAAATGCACACATTTCAGCAGCTTGCCAGGAGTCCACTAGCACACTTTTTGCACTTCAGGTGATTATTTTGTTATTTAAATGCATAGGACAAACATCATCATCATCTCCAGCCATTTCAGGTCCTGAAAGAATTAATTAGTAAGACTGGCTGGAGGAGCAAAACAGTTGATTTCACTGGCAGGTATGTAATGCAAGGATGTTACAAGTTTTAAACTCATATCCAGCTACACCATTCTGTGACTCTCAATCAGTCCTTATTTGTAACTCCCCTCCATCAACTCTGAGTTCCTTATTTGTAACTCCCCTCCATCAGCTCTGAGTATGGTCTGCTTTAATATGCTGGATTCTTACCGCTTGGGAATTTGTAGTGGCTGAAGATCACCAACTGGCAGCCCTTCTGGTGTGAAATATTTCAGTAATTCTTTAGCATCGAGCAATGTCAATGACTCCCGCTGGCTGTCTTTATGCCCCAGCAACTGCTCAGATGAATGTGCAAACAGAGAAACTCTGAAAAAAGGAAAAAAAAAAAAACCAAACACCAAAGACCAATCTAAGATTTTTTTCTTTTCTTTAGTAATCTCATGGTATTAAAAAAAATAAATTAAATAACTGCTAGTCTGGAACAATTAAACTATTGCCAAAGTAAAACGAATAAGCTTGCTCCTTGAGAACAGTCACACAAATGTTCATGATAAAGTATATTTGATGCAAATTCTCTAGCATTCTACTAAAAAGAAGTAATTTCTTCAAGAATTTAGAGCCATAAAGCCACTACTGCATGCAAACTTCCACTCTTTTTTAGTGTCTTCAATCAAGTACAGCAAAGTTCTCTCTTCTCTACTGTTGAGCAATATGCTGTACACTGATAGAGGATAAGAAAGATCATCATTCAGAATACAATGAAATAAACACTAACTGACTATGAAACAGAAAGGTCCTTCAGGAAGGTTTTCAAAAGCTAATTAGAAGGAAGAACTTTACCTGTCTGAGAAAGAAAAGCCATTAATAACAGCAACAACCATGAAAAAGCAGAGATCTAATGTGAGAATTCCTCACATGCAGAACTCCAATCTAAGCCATGGCCAACTATGGCATTTGAAAGAGAGAAATGGGATGGAAGTGATTAAGAAAAAGACAACCAGCTAGTTGGACAACCAGCTATAAAGGTCTCTCAGCAAAAACATTAAGACCACCAAAGACTATTAAGTCTTATATGAAGTGAGAACTAAACTTAAATCAATAAGCTGTATTAAGTGACAAAAAGGTCTACAGGTTTCATTTGAACAGTACTGAAGGAAAAACATAACTAAATGTAAATTTCAAACATAAAGCCAATAGGATCTTCGACTTCAAAATGACTTGAGACATGACTTAAGTACTGACTATCTTGGAAATATAAGGAGATTAGAAACACATGTTGACAAAAAATGCTAGATTATCTATTATTTAGGGCATGTTGGGAGAAAGAACAGCTTCTATGTGTTTTTCTGCCAGGGCTACTATTTTCTAGAAGTGTCATTTTGGTAATTCAGTTTTAGAACTATGCTATTTTAAGCTAAATTTCACTTGCATTTAGTCAATCAAATTCAAAACAATACTACTTTCAATACCCAGAAAATACATCTTTGGAAATGGACAGAAAATTAGTTTTAGTTGTAAGCAATATTTTCTTTGAAAGATTATAATATACTTGAAAACAGTTTACACAATGGCTATCAACATTTGAAGTTCCTCTACAGTGATGTTCAATGGCCACTGCAAAGAAAATCTTCAGTATTTCATTATTACCTCGTTTTTTGTTTGTTTTTTTCGAAGTTTTCCAAATTCTGAAGAACATGTCTTTCTGGCCATTCCAATGGATTTGTCTCCATTAAATCAGGCTCTGCAAGAAATATATGATGGATAACCCTTAATAAGCAATCTTATTGTTTAAAGAAATATATATGTATAAACTCATATATATACACATTCCTTTATATATAGATATTCCTTAAGGCATATATATAAATCACATAAATAAATGGAAAATCTGTCTGATGATGCAATCAGAAACTTTTTCTGCACAGTTTTTTGTCAAGGAAAAGAAAGGAAATAGGTAAGGCAAGGGTCATTTCAGTTTGCAAAAAAACCCTAGAAAGCTACTTTACTTTTCCTTCCATGTTTTCCTCTTTTGGTAAAAGTAACCAATTGACGACCAGTAGGAAAAAACATCAGAAGAGAATAAGCAGCGTATTTCCTAAATAACAATACTCACCACAAGTCACAGTGCATGACGTAGTTTTATTGGAAACCTTCTGTAGATCATGGTTAGGAAGACTAGTGTTGCACAGGTCCAAAAAACATTCTCTTGTAAGTTTTAATAAAATTTTGAACTCACTGGTAGAAATAACCGGAGGCTTCTTAGTCAATTCCTTTCTCTCTATAAAAGGAAAAAGAAAAGGTACTGCACCTACTAAGTAACAAAGAACAACTGGACCCTGCTAAAAACCAACTAAACAAGAAAATATCCACCCAAAACCAATAACACAAGTAAGTTAACTTGACATTTACTACTGTACCCTTTAGCAAGACATGGGTGGTTTATTCCACAGACAAGTGAAAAAACTTAGCAGTGAGAATAGCTGAAGTCACATGTGAATCCCATTTTTACAGTCCTTTAATTTCTGTATACATGCATTTCTGAGTACATCCAGGTTTGGATTCCCCAGAGACAAATATCTTGGACTTGCTGAGCCTAAATGTGAAAAGCTGCAGTCTGCAGAGCCTCCCACCCACCTATTTTTGCTGCTGTTGCAGAAGTGTGGCTTCAGTGTAACTAAGAGCCTGTTCTGGTCTCTTTGGTCAGAATATCAAGGGCCAGGTAATTCTGGTATGATTAGGGATGATCAGTCAATCCCAACTGCTCCTATTCAGTCTTCATCCTGATGGAAATGGATGATCCACTTGAAATTAAAACATAAACTCTAAAGCAGCCTCAAGCTCAGGGCTGAAGCTGACAGGACTCTGAGAATGACTGCAAGCTGGCAGGGGGCAGGGCGTGGAAGACGAGACTATTAGCAGGAATCTTCTTTTCTTTAAGATGCTATTCTGTTAATGATAATACACTTATATTATCTTCACAGAATGGCATTTTCTATAAGCCAGCCAATCTCTCAGAAGCATTTTTTCTTTTAATTGAGTCTCTTAGAGCAATGGACTTGGATGGAAAAAATCAGGACACGCAAATGTACTTCTCTGCAAAGCCATGAAAATCTAGAGGATGACCTTTCAGCTCTTACAAACGATGCTTCATGATAAATCTAATAAATATCCAATGCATATTTTTCCTCTGCTGTTGAAGACTTTTGCAATAAAGAATAAATTTTTAAAAACTCTGAAAAATCAAAAACAGAATTCTTATTTTTGTAGAAGACATATCCAGCAGTAAGGGTTTTTGGGGAAATCATCACAGAATTACCACAAAATTATTCCAAAACTAAGCTCAAACAGAGTAATAGTGTAACAAGCAGCCACCAACCTTAATTCAGTGTTCTCTTTTTCATTATCTGACACACAATCATGAACATACCACTAAGTTTCTTTTTAAACCGTCACTATTTCTTCACAAAGTGATCAACTCACTTCGGTTTTGTAAACTGAGCCATCACATTCAGTTTGACATAACGAGCTTTCAAAAACTTTTAATGAGAATTACCAGTGCTTTCCCCATTACTTACTGAGATATTCTTTCAAGGCAAACACTTGGAGATGAGACAGTTTCATTTCTCTTTGTACAATCTGCTCTCCACAGAAGCATGGCAGCGACTGGATAAAGTCAGCAATACAAAAGCCTGTACAGATTAGGAGAAGTTTTTATTAAGAATCTCTCACAGGACTTTGGAATAATTACTTCTTTTTAGAAAACATAAACATTGCAGACATAGAAATTTCATATTAAAAGGAAACAATCAGACTTTCAAATATGGCTAATCATTAAAAAAACCCCAAACAAACCAATTACAATTGAACATCAGGATAACTTGGAAGAGATGCCTGACTAGCGTTTTTGAATTTCTGTACAAAACCCATATGACAACACAATTAACTTGACTAACATTTAAAGAGGGTAAAAAGATCCTAAGTTTGATACTTAGGATCAAAACAGAAAAGAAAGAAAAGTTTTCTCCCAATATGTGGTCAAGGACTTTCAGTTCTCTGACACTGTACTAATGGGATTTTAATTAGGATAAATGGCAAGTAGTCAGTCATATCACACACTGATTTATTTCGATAATAAGGAATTAAGTGGATAAGATGCAGGTCACTGTGCTCTTTTTCTTTGTCAGCATTACAGGAATTAGTAGAGTTAACTAGTATGTGTAGTTGTAACAGGATAACTATTCTAAGATAAATGTCTAGATACATGCTCTTACCTAGTGGAGCAGCTATGATACATCAGTGAAATAGGATTTTCAACAGATATTTACCTAGTTTTTTGGGCAGTCTTTACATCAACAATACATACTTTTTAAATTTTAAGTTTTCACAAATTTGATTTGCACTAATATTACCTGGATGTCCCTTTAAAAAACAATTTTCAACTAATCTCACTGACTGTAACTTTACATAGTTGATTTAAAAAATATGGTAGCAGTAAATTCTGTGAATAAATAAGCTCATTATATTTTTTATGAATTTGAGAAATATTGCTAATAGACACATTTATAAAAAATGTAATATTCTTCCTTGTTTTCTCCATTTTAACACTGACTGGAATGAATAAAAGGAACATAAGAAATTGAGCAGCATTTGCCTGCATTCAGATATTCTTAAATAAATAAGCAATTACTCTTACTTGACTCTGTTTCTTCTGCTCTTGTCTTTAACCTTCCATTTACTGCAGCAAGAGTGGCCATACCATTGATCTGGCCAGCTGAATGAATCAGGGTTGCTTTACATCCTCCAGAGCCGTTGCCTTGTAGCAAGAAATAATATCGGCAAGATTCTCCTTTCAGTTCAACTTCTGGAACTTCACAAACATCAGGACATAACTGTGAAACACCCTCAGAAAAACAGCTTTAAAACAAGCTATAATCCACCATCAAATCTCTTAACACTTGCTCTCTTCTGTTCTGTGAGAAATCTTGCATCTTTTGAGGAGAAACAGCAACTACAGGTGATATTTACCCCCTGTAAAGCTACAAACTGAAGAGCATGCAAAATAAATGAACGACAGCAGCAAAGCTGAGCTGGACAATGCTGCTGGCTTAAAGCCAGCACATTACCAGCACCCAACTCCTGTGACTGTCAGGAGGGCCAGCTTTCTAATGCAGACTACAAAGTATATCTGGCAACTCCAACCACCACTCAGAGAAGTTCTTTAACTGTCAAAGTTACATTTCTACCATGAAACAGTGAAGAGAAGTTTCTGTTCTGCTAGGTAAAAAAAGGCCTTTTTTCATATGTGCATTGAAATAATATAAGTGTTCACTGGAAGAACATACAGCTGTAGAAGAAAAGGAAATACTATACTCTCTTCCCAAGGACACTGCATTATTCATTAATGGAAGCTTCACTCCCTACTTTACCCTTGTGCATAGCCTGGGTGAGAGATAAAGACATTCTGTTTTTAAACACTGGCATATAGTTTGCAGTTTTGAAAATAAATTATTGTGGGACTTGACAGAAAAAGTGGAAGGATGGGTTTGCTATCTTTTTAGACAGAAAACATTTTATAGCACCTTGGTAGATGCAGCAATTGAGAGAATGAATACTTCTTGATGTACTAAGCTTTAACAGTCAAATAATTTCATACTTGCAATACTATCTCAATAATTAATGCAACAGGAGCTTAATATTTATTAGCATTATAAATTTTTGTTAGTAACAAATATAAAATATTCCAGTATTTCTTGAAAATTTTAAGCTGGAAGCTGAAGGAAAGAGAAGGGCAAACCGTGCTACCTCAATATATAAATCCAGAGAAAGAAAATAGAACAATAAAGTGAAAAAGATTCCAGAAACATTTTCACTATTGTCCCATTCCCCTAATAATTTGAAATATTTTCCTTTTCCATTTTATCTTGGCATCTCATAGCTGATTCCTCACAGGTAAGCTTTTATTTTTCACTTTAATCTTAGCATTTGAGAACTACCAATTCCAAGAATTACACCTTCCCACAGATCAAAGGCACTAAGGATTCACAAATGCTTAATACAGTCAGATTAGTAGTAGCCACTAAAAAAATCAACACTTTTCAACTAAATAAGCAAACACGTTTAAATGGTCATGTTTCTCCTCCTATTCTAAATTTTATTCAAGAGGCCTAATAAGAACCTATTGTGTGTTACTGATCATATTATAGTTAATATTTGTACAAAACCCTTCCACTGGAACACAGGACAGAGATCTTGCAGATATTGGGGATCTCGCACTCATTTGACTGCATCAGTAGTATCTCTCCAATAAACATAAATACTGCTGCTGCATATGTATATATATGTATATATATACATATATATACACACATATATATGTGTGTGTGTGTGTGTGTGTGTATATATATATATGTGTATCTCACACCCTCTTTACCACCTCCAAACATGCAGAGATAATTTTAAATCTATATACTTCCAGTATCCATTCCATAATTAAGCTTCTTGCCCTGTTATACAACTCTTCCTAATTCCTCTCAATTTTTTCCTACCCCTAGAGCCGAAATAATATCAGTCTGCCAGCCACCCTCATCTGCATACTTGTTTACAAAAGTTATCCAGCTGGCAACAAAAACAGTCAGTCTTAAAAGAGAAGGGAAGCACCTAACTGAAGCACGCTGGAATTCCATCTGCAGAAGCAAACCTCTATGCCCATGGATTTTACAGTCACCTTACAAAAGTGTGTGAAAGCTGCATCTTAGCTGAGAGACAGGACACAAAAATGGTTTAAAGAAGATGCATTGTTTCCCCAAAGCTTGTCATGATGTTATTATCCATTTTTTCCTGAAAGTTTGCATAGCTGAACTTGCATTCACTAAACCCTTTTGTGTCAATGAATACAACAATCACTGACCTAATTTCATTGAAGACAAAAAGAGAATCCCAAATGTATAGGAAAAACTCACCATATATATATACATGTACACTAATAGATATAGCCACAACAAAATATACCTACCAGTAATGACCTTGGGTTTCCTGGCCATATATTCCTTCCATTTCTTAGTACTCAGCTGGGCAGGAGACGGGATCACTACACTGCTTACATTACATGGCAATGTAAATAAAGCTCCCACCTAAATAATGAGAGCAAGTACAACACATGCAATATTACTGAAACCTGTTTTATATTTCAGTCTTGAGCTACCGATTTGGCATTATTTCAAGTGTACTTCAATTGATGAAAAACATCTTAACACATCTGTCAATTCACATCAATCAAAATGGAACAGCATTTGACATAGAAGCTGTAAAAGTTTTATTTACTTCTTAGTCCAGTTGAGAGATCATTACCTGCTGAATTTCTATTTTATAGATAAAAAGATATTTATTACCTATTACAATTCTTTCAGTATTCTGGCTACAAACACTGCTGTAGAGTAGTATCCAGAATGAGAACAGAATTCACAGATATTAGTTGGCATCAGTGACTCTGCATTCCTTTGAAAAACAATTTTATTTTTTTTTTCCTTCCTACATATTACCCTTCTCCATTAATCAGATACTGGACTATGTTTATGTCTCTATATAGATTCCAGGCCAATAAGCACTAACAGAAAAAATGCACATGTATTAGAATACTCAAGCAATAAAACAGTGCTATTACAGCTATTAGAAAAGCCTACAAATGCACAATATTTCCAGCAGCAGTCTGAAAAAAAATCCCTATGAGAAACTGTTATCTTCAAAATACATTCAATTCATCATGTGCAGACTCTAAAAAGTAATCTGACAATGTGTTTTGACTGTTTTGGCTTCTACTTTAAAAAAACTAGTGGAAATGCAAGCTCTTCGACTGTAAAAGATATTTGACCAAATATTCAGTACCCTTAAGTAAAATGAAAATTACCTGGGATATTTACCAATATAAAACCATTCTAGAAGATATTTTTGGTACAGCACTAGAAAAAGGATCTTTTCCTTTTCTGGCTAAGTATAATGGAGAATGGAGAGGCAGGGGAGAAAAAAAGTCACTAAACCCCTAAATAATAAACTGAAATGAAACATACAGCCTGATAATGGGATACCATCTCCACAGCAAATAAAGAACATAAGTTATTAAGAATAACTGTACCAGCATTTTAACATTGCAGGTTTTGTTTTGATTGGCATAGATTTATTTTATAAACTAAAAAACTTCCCTAAACAAACATGTATCACCTTTTATGTAAAAGTGATATTCAGGAAAAACATCTTCAAAACAATACTGTGGCTATGAATAATCACACTATCATTCCAAGGCAAAGCAGGGAGGGGGAAAATAGGATTATAAATGTTTCATGAACCCTTTTTATCCAAAATCAGAACGTAAATGCAGAATATGCACATGTAAAATAAAAAAGCTTACCACTTCAGAGTAGCTAGATATATTTTGTAGGCTGCACATGTGCCTTTTTAGCCTTTTGCTAAAAAAATCAATAGTTAAATTATGATAGCACAGAAATTATCTGTCAGGATATGATTAAAAGTTGCAAAATGTTTTAAGAGATTAAAACTTAGCTAAGGTAAAGAGAAAAACATCTTTAAAAGCTCTATTTGCTTTAGAGCTAAATATTGAAGAGGCTTACACAGAGACTAGGTTTAAAAATATTATTCCTGTATCTTTTATAGACAATATACATACTTCCATTTTTTTGCTATATGTAATTAAAAAGAAGTTTTCACCTTCCCAGAGAGAAAAGAAATCTGGTCCAAAAGCAGTGTAGATGTTTTCTTTGTTCTTGACAGGCTCCTGAATGGAACAGTTTAAGGAACCTCGTCTTCACAAAAAACTCTGCATCTCAACTTTGCAAATCAAGTTCAAAGAAGGACTGCAAGTGTTTAAGTTTTTATGCGCTTTGATGCAACAGTATCATAAAACATACAAAACTCACCACAGATACTTATAGATTCAAAATCATGGAAGACTTATACATCCTAAGCTACTATTGTTTCACCAAGACTAGTACCCAAAGCACATACATTTAAAACCAATAGTAATACACCTTGAGATCTCTGCAGCATACACACAAAAGAAAACTGCTCTGCTACATCTTCCCATAGATTTTGCCCCTGCACAATAAAAACTTAATTTGTGGGCAAATGATCCTATATTGTGAAGCATGTTACATTCATTAACTAGCAAGGCTTCAGGGTTTTTAAACTCACACAGAAAAAAACATTTCTCTATTCTTTTCCCACAAATAGCATGCACATCAACAGACAAATGATATGTGTGATAATATCAACACTATCTGGTCATTGTTAGAGTAATTTAAATTTCAAAATTAAAAAAATCCAGTGGTGAAGAATCACTGACTATTTTGGCAGGCTAGAATGGAATGAGCCCTTGCAATCCCCATCTCTCTGTTGTTTGCACAGGTAGATTCTGATTGTTTTTTTTCTGCTACAGACAATTATCAGTAGTAGTTTAGATCCTTAAAATAGGATACAGTTCAAATTCCAGATCTGATATAAAAATGGAGGGTAGATCAGAGAGCACCACCATCTGTAAAAATTCTAGGGCAGGACCATAGTAATGAAAAACCTGAAAAGACATCAAATCAAAAAACCTGTAACACAATGTATGATGTTATCTCAGTATAACTTTCTCAAGTGTTTTGCTAGGGGCATTTCCCTTACAGATAACATCTGAAAGAGGTATAAAAGACATAAAGGAACAGAAAAACAATTCACAATATTATATTAAGCATAATTATATAAAAACCAAGGAGAGTATTTAATTCTGTTTAATAAAGCTTACTTCCTAGAATGTCAACCACGTGCATCAAATGAGTTCTAACTCTTATCCAAAGAAAAATAAGTTCTGACAGGAACAGACAAATGCAATCCAAAATGTATATATTTTAACAATGAAATAACAAATTCATAATTGATACCAATTTTTATAAACACTCATTTTTGTTTTCATCAACAGATATGATTCTGAAGTTCCTATCAACTGTCTACTTCCAGTGGAAAACATGAAACAGCAACAGTGTAAAAAAACCCAAAAAATCCTAAACTTTTAAAATTAAGTGGAAAAGGTTAATTTAATACAGAATTCATAAATTAGATATTTGAGTATTAAGATTGAACAAAGTCTCAATTTCTACTTGAAAAAATCTTGGTATGGTATTTCTATGAAAAACAGATGAAATTTTAAGGACCTATTTTGATAAGACACATGAACAAAAGAAGCATTCCTCAATCTTATCCAGTACAAACTTTTATGTTTAACTTTCGGTTCTGACTAGAGTTTCCCCAGTTACTAATTTTCTCAGGAAAGTAAAACAGATGAATTCTAAAAGTAAAAGAAAGATCAAGAATAATACTTGCTTCTGGCAAAGCATCAGTATTCCTTGATTGCTGCTCTTTTTTACCAGCAAGGCAAGAACTTAAATGTGCAGTGCTGAATGTCTTTGCTGAAGTGCTTTTTATACAAAATTCTGGAAAGTCAACTCCTGATCCAAACTGGAGGGAAAGAAAGACAATAAATGTGTCAAAAAAGGAGATAAAAATTATTTCTTTTCAGCCAGTTAGATGTATTGTTATTTTTAACAATTAGTATTATATTTGTTTCCATCAGATCTGTAAAACTAAGTAAAAGTACTGCGCTTAGATAACCAAGTACTAAATCCAAAACCTTAATACTGAAAATGTAAACAATGCCTTTCACAGTCACAAAGTTTTCAGTCTTTGCTGAAACATGAGATGTGCACTTGCAACAATGACTTACAATTACATAATAATTATTTGTGATAGATAGAAAACAATATAGTTTTGAACAATAAGTTGTCTCAACAAATATTTCAGAGGAGAGCAACTGGATTTCAAGTTCAAATCTTGATCCATTAACCTCATTTATCCTTTCATCATGCTAAAAAAGCAAGTTATTCCACCACCCACCCAGACAGATTGCACACTAGTTCTTTGAATTACACTGTCAAAACCAAATCTGGCTTAAAGCTTAAAATGCACTGTACAATACACGCTCTAAATGAGAAACATAGATGCTTTAAAAATTACCACAGCTGAAAAAATTATTTTACCTTTCTTTCCCATATCTGAATCCTTCCTCTCCAGAGTTCCTTTAAATCAATAATATTCATGATATCATCTGAAGACACAAAGTCTGCTGATAGATAGTCTGCAATCTTTTGCCAGCTACTGCAAAAATATGGAATTAATCTTACTGAATTTAGTATTACAAATTAACATGAAGTGCAGTTTGACTGAATTTACCTATTACCTCTTAGCACTGAACGGTCTTGTGTATGTTAAGACAGACATATATAGCTTTGTATTTCACAAAGTAAAAAATATTGCAGAATTTCTCATTCAGGCTCTGTAAAGGAAGGTGTTCACATGCTCCATGAAGGTGACAGCAAAGAACTTTGACAGAAATCAAACAAGACTGGCAATGGCAAGCTGCAGGCAGACCATAGTAAAGTTGGGTGCTAGAAGCTGCAGCAAAGCCAGGTAGCCATCACTGGGGCTATCACTGGTCCCTCTAGATGGTTTGTAGTTAACCTTCTAAGCAGAGTAAATATGACTGCAGCACAAGCATTACCCAAATTCAACAAGAGAGAGAACAGCCAGTATCTGTGGGTTCTAGTGGCAGTCTGTCTTCTAAGTGAAATCAGCACCATCAGCAGAACAGGAAGAATAAGTGAGGTAACTTTCACCAGAGATACTCTATGCCCAAATGGCCTCATTTTACATAAAAGGCTTCTCAGACAACTGCAAGAGAAGTGTAGGGAACAGAATAAAGGTCTCTATGTAACCTTTGTTGATCTCACCAAGGCTTTCGATACTGTGAGCAGAAAAGGTCTGTGGCAGATTTTGGAACGTTTAGGTTGTCCCCTCAAGTTCCTTAAAATGATCATCTCGCTCCATGAGGATCAGCATGGCCAAGTCAGATATGGTGATGCACTTTCTGAGCCCTTTCTAATAACTAATGGTGTGAAACAAGGCTGCGTTCTCGCTCCTACCCTATTCACAGTCTTTTTCAGCATGATGCTCCAAAGGGCCACAGCAGACCTCGATGATCAGGACGGTATCTACATTTGATATCGTACTGGTGGAAGCCTTTTCAACCTAAGGCAACTGAAGACCCACACCAAGACCTTAAACCATCTTGTCCAGGAGCTGCTTTATGCTGATGACGCCGCCCTTGTTGCCCACACAGAAGCAGCTCTGCAGCGTTTAACATCCTGCTTTGCAGACGCTGCTGAGCTCTTTGGGCTGGAAGTCAGCTTAAAGAAGACAGAAGTTCTCTATCAACCTGCACCTCAGGAAGTCCCCCATCATCCCCACATCACCATTGGCCAATCAGAGCTCAAATCAGTCCAGCAGTTTAATTACCTAGGCAGCCTCATCTCCTCGGATGGTAAGATTGACGGAGAGACAGACAATAGGTTAGCAAAGGCATACAGTGCTTTTGGAAAACTCCATAAAAGAGTATGGCGTAATAAACACTTGAAGAAAAGTACCAAGATCAGTGTTTACAAAGCCATAGTGTTGTCTACTCTTTTATATGGTTCTGAATCGTGGGTCATCTACCGCCACCACCTGCGTCTCCTAGAACACTTCCATCAACGCTGCCTCCGTACAATCCTAAACATCCACTGGTCAGATTGTGACCAATACATCTGTTCTAGAATAAGCAGCAATCACAAGTATTGAGGCCATGTTACTGAGAACACAGCTGCGCTGGGCAGGACACGTCTCCAGGATGAAGGACCACCACCTCCCTAAGATCTTGCTTTATGGTGAACTTGCCACTGGCTGCTGCAAGAGAGGAGCCCCGAAGAGAAGATACAAGGACTCCCTGAAACAACATCTCAGCCTTGGCCATATTGATCAACATAACTGGTCCACCCTGGCCTCAAATCGGGAGGCCTAGAGACACACCATCTATAACACTGCTGTTTCCTTTGAGAACGCACACAGGATCACTCTCAAGGAGAAAAGACAACACAGAAAGAACTGTGCCTTGCAGAATATACCACCTAAGGAGTCTTTCTGCTGTGCCTTTTGCAATTGGACATGTCTATCTCACATTGGCCTCATTAGCCACCAGCGTGCTTATAACAAACGTGGATAGAGCCTTTCCCAAATCTCGTTCGCGAAGCCCAGCCATGATGACATAAAAGGCAGCAGAAGCACTTATTCAGTCAAAAGCTGATTCCACAGGATGATACCAATGAGCACTGAGATCAAATGCTCATGGAAGTCCCTGCAGTAAGTTTATCATCCTCCATATACCTCAGAGAGTACTATGTAAGAGGTATATTGCTTATTCTATCCAAGGACTGAACATTCAACTTTTTAATTTTCAACAGTTTTATTAATTTAGGATTAAGCTTAATCACACATTCTACAAAGCAAACTTGAATCTTTTGGGCATGGAGGGGAGGGGAAGTGGAGGTAACTTTGCCAAGTTATTCAGTATCCACACAATCATTCACTGTGGGGGGGGAAAACCCCAAACTACTGTGATTTATCATGGCCTTTTTATGTCAATTAGAGGAGGACAGTAAGGAAACTACTGGACTGAATTTCAACTTGAATTAATAGCCTCAGTGACTCTTCAGAATAATAAATTCTTCAGAAGCATATAGGAAGTAATTGAGCATTTATACTCTTTTTTGACAAGGGACAAATCAGACACTATTCTTCCTCCCTGAAATGTAATACCAAAGATAATTAAAGTAATGTAAAATTTTAAGTAAAATCAGCAGAGGTATGGATTCATTTAAAAAAAACCTGGAAAACTAAAATCAATATACAAGTTATTATGTAGCATAGTACAACAACTTGAAAACACTGTATGCACACTAAAGACAATAGGGAAGAGAAAAAATTTTACCTTTTCCTCCTAGAGAAAACAAGAAGTTCAAAGGACTTGTTTTTTTGCCTGCCTCTTTGGTTAGGGCATGTATTTACAACAAATCAGCATGAGTAATTCCTGCCCTCATACAGTAATAGACTAATCTATGTATTTTCAAAGTAAATACGTAAAATATTCAAGATGCTGTTTTTATTTAAAAGCACTGACCTATGCTAACACAAAACAGGAGTGACCTTGTTTACAGCCCTGAAATAAATGCCATACCCTTTTGCATCATTTGCTGCAATAGTGATCTGTGCAGAGTGCCATTCTCTCAGGTGTTTCAGGGCACCAATAGCAGGTAAGCAGTCTTTTAACTTGGGTCCATCTCGTTCAACAGCCTGCAGTATTACATCCACCATCGCTCTGCCTATAAAAACAGTTATATATGACTCAAAGTACCATGATTCAGTAAATTATTCAATCATTTAAAGATAGAAAAGTTCTGATTACCACTGATTGCATTAAAACGGGCTAAAATATCAGCTTCAAGTAACTTCAGTGAGATCTAAAACACTTTCCATGCATTTTTAGCTCATCCCTTGCTGCTCCTCTTAAATGAACACAAAACATTTTGCCATTCCCTCAGTGACAGTGGTTCTATACCTTTCTCCTCTCTCACTCAGCACTGACAGATAAGACTTGTCTCCCATACAACTATGCTATTTCATTTCCCTTCTTTTAACACTCTAATCTCTAGATTTAATAATCTAGATTTAATCTCTAGATATACTTTCTCACAGCACTGAGAGGCCACACATCGAATCCTGTGTCCAACTCTGGGCCCCTCAGTTCAGGAAGGACATTGAGGTGCTGGAGCAAATCCAGAGATGGGCAATGAAGCTGCTGAAGGGTCTGCAGCACAAGTCCTACGAGGAGCAGCTGAGGGAGCTGGGGTTCTTTAGCCTGGAGGAGGCTCAGGGGAGACTTTCTCACTGTCTGGTGAGACAACCTCCTTTCAGGTGGTTGTAGCCAGGAGGTGCTTGGACTCTTCTCCCAGGCAATTAGTGATAGGACAAGAGGACATAGTCTTAAGCTGCACCAGGAGAGGTTTAAGTTGGATATTGGGAAGAATTTCTTCACAGAAAGGTGATTAGATATTGAAATGGACTGTCCAAGGAGGTGGTGAAGTCACCATTCCTGGAGGTGCTTAAGGAAAGACTGAATGTGGCTCTTAGTGCCATGGTTTAGTTGACAAGGTGTTTAGTCAAAGGTTGGACTCGATGATCTTAGAGGTCTTTTCCAACCTTAATGATTCTATGATTGTCGTTCTTCCTACATTCCTTTGCTATCCCAAATCAACCACTGCAACATTACATAACCCTAACCTGCAAGGTGATACTTATCTCCAGTTTGCAAAATCTAAATCCAATAGTTCTGATATATTTTTCTTCTCAGCTTCTTGACTCCCACCCACAAGCAGTCAGCTGGCAACTTAGATGTAAGCCTGATGTCAACATCTTCCTTTATTTTCATAAAAAACTTCCTGTTGAGTTTTGTATTGCTTACTACTATTACGACTTTGACATCATTTTAGGTGGAAAAATTAATTATATAAATATCCACCTTAAGCTCTACTGACATACAGCCTTCCAAAGAAACAAGCAAACTAGTCCATAAGCTGATTTGCAATGCCAACCATGCTCAGTTCTTTAACTACCTGCAAGAGCTTCATTAAGGTAATTCAGCTAACAAACTAATATCCTCTGAATTTTTTAATTTGATTATGATTTTACCACACGAGTTTTTAGAGTAATAACTAAGAAGACAATCTCCAATGAGATTGCTTTTTAAAGAGAGATTACCTGGGGCAGGCAGTTTATCAGCTAACTGATGCAGACTTTCAGCAGCTTCATCATAGATACTGAAAATGAAGAGCAACATGGTTAGAAACAAAATATAAACAAAATCATTTAGAAACCAAAAGGTACAACTAACGAGGACTACCTGATGTAAGTATCTTACAACTTTAAAACTCTGCACAAACATATACCTAGGGAATGAGAAATACTTATCTCTTCTTTTACTGAGGCAGAAGTAAGCCTAATGACATCAAAATAAACTGCAGTAAAACTGGAAGTAGGATTCAAGATGGATTAGCAAGTAATTTTTTTCTGTGTATATAGATGTCAGCTGTTAGGAAACTGTTCAGTTACCCTATAAAAATCATCTGTAACTAAAAAAATTAAAGCTATGTTAAACAAAATAGAATTATTTTCAGTAGTAGTAAGGGATTACTAGTTAATATAGTTAACTGTTGCTTTGGTAGTCACTTGTTAAATTTTCTTGATTCCCTTGGGTTATTACTGTTAAATGTCAGATCACTACACTTGCAATTAAAATATTAATATGCATACTCAGTCAGAGACAGTGACTCCCGACTGTTATTGTCATCTTCCTCCAAGTTTTGTATGGCTCCCAGGTATTCATCAATGTTTGTTTGGAGAGAGTCTTCAGTTTTCTGTGTGTCAACATTTACCTCCTCCCAATCAGAACTGCAATACTAACCAAACAAAAAGACTTTATTAAGCAAAAAGAATTTTGAACATCACAGTTTTAACTTGCTCTACAGAGAGGCAGACAGTTAGGGAACTTATATTCTGAAAAAAAAAAAAGTGTATCTTACCTGATAATAACCGCATATAACATGACTTGCAAAATACCATTTCTTTGCACCTGGAATACCAGCCACTGAACATGCTGCAAAGAGATACAGCAATTATTTAAAATAATAGATCCACTACAATCTATTCTTCCTATTATAATGAACATCTCTGTTGAAAGACTCTCTGTAAGTCATTTAATGTGCCACAATGACTTGAGTTCTACTTTCCTTTGGCATTGTAATTAAGTTCTAAACATGTTACGATGTAGATAAGTGTTTCAGCAAGTGTCTTAACTATTACTGGCCTTCTGACTTTCAATAAGAAAGAAAAACTTTTACCTCTTCTCTCTTCTGGGTAATAATGCTTTCTATTTGCAGGATCTGTATCATACCTGAGCTAAATCACACCTTTCATAAATATGGTTCAGAGAGTTCATAAAATGAGATTCTCTCAACATTTCTATGCAATAAGAGCACAGAAGTTGAAAACTGCTCAATGTTCCCATCTCCATGAATTTTAAGAGCTTTTAGTGGTTTCCCCACACGAATCCCAATAATACAACTGTGACAAGCTTTTAACAGCTCAACAATAGATATCCAAAACAAGTAAAGAACTAAGAAAGCATTTATTAAACAAAACAGAACAAAACCTGCAAGGTGATATTTATCACTTATCACATCTGGCCCGTCAAAGTACTAAAGCAGATCTTAAGAAATCTACTTTAAGATTATAAAATGACTTAATAAATACTCATGGATTAAGATTCTGAATTGTTACCCAACAGACAAATATTGCTTCCACTGAAAAAATTAGAAGATATTATAGGAGCAATGAAAATATCATGCTTCCCACCGACTTGAGAAACAAGCCCTTTTCTACTTTTCCTTGTTCAACTGGAATGAAATTTGTCAACTTTTCAAAACCTTTCCCTTTAATTTCTCATGTCCAGTCTATCTAATCTCCTTATACCTTAGTTGCTGAATTGTCATCAATTCTCCACAGAAAAAGGAGCAGCAGGAGCAGTCCCCCACCACTGCATTTGGGTTTACTTTTATTTCTGACTTGTTTCCCCTTGATCATAAGATGTGCCTAGGTCAATCCCCGGTAATGCTTCCCTTACTGTCCATTGCTATATTTACCTGGGAATGCGCTCACATCTGCGTTTATAGATGTGTTACAGCTTTCTTTCAGGAACTGATACATATCTGCAGCAGTTCCAGCTGGAAAAAAAAAAAAGTTTTTTCTTTTAAATTACTGAATTATGGAAGTTAAATCTTACTTTCCTGGAAATACAGCATAAAGTTTGGTGTAATATTAGAAGTTATGTCTGATTATTTTTTTTTTTAAAGAGAACCATCAACTGCAGATTTACGGGAGTTTTAAAAAGGCAAATTTTGCAAAATTCTCATTAAAGTCCTGCTCATGAATCGCACGACGGAGTTACATGGCAGCGTCAAAGTTTCTGCAGGTTAAAGTCACCAAGAAACCAACGCGGGGTTTAAGCAAGCAGGATACAGGAGGGGTTTAGGAGGCGGGATCCGGAGGGGGTTCAAGGAAGCAGGATCCAGGATGGGTTTAAGGGGGCAGGACCTAGAAGGGTTCAAGGAGACAGGATCCAGGAGCAGTTTAAGAGGCAGGATCCAGGGGGCATTCAGGAAGGCAGAATCCAGGAGGGTTAAGGAGGCAGAATCCAGGAGGGGTTCAAGGAGGCAGGATCCAGGAGGGGTTCAAGGAGGCAAGTGTTTGTCAGCTCCGGGAAATGTTTAATGAGGCAGGATCAGGGGGGAGGTTAAGGAGGAAGGATCCAGGGAGGGTTCAAGGAGGCAGGATCCAGGAGGGGTTCAAGGAGGCAGGATCCAGGAGGGGTTCAAGGAGGCAGGATCCAGGAGGGGTTCAAGGAGGCAGGATCCAGGAGGGGTTCAAGGAGGCAGGATCCAGGAGGGGTTCAAGGAGGCAGGATCCAGGGAGGGTTCAAGGAGGCAGGATCCAGGAGGGGTTCAAGGAGGCAGGATCCAGGAGGGGTTCAAGGAGGCAGGATCCAGGAGGGGTTCAAGGAGGCAGGATCCAGGAGGGGTTCAAGGAGGCAGGATCCAGGAGGGGTTCAAGGAGGCAGGATCCAGGAGGGCCCGCCCGGCCGGGCCCCGCGGCCCCGGCCCCGACCCCGCGGCCGTACCTGGTCCGGGCCCTCCCGCGGCCCTGCGCTCCCCCCAGCTCAGGAGCAGCACGTAGCGGTCCATGGCCGGGCGGGGACCGGGACAGGAGCAGGGCCGGGGCCGGGGCCGCTCCGAAGGTCCCGCGCTGCCGCCCGGGCGCCGCCCCTCCCAGGGCAGCGCTTCCGCTTCCCGCGGGCGCGGCGGCCCCGGCGCTCCCGGCCCTCGGCGCGGGGCGGGATGGCGAGTTACACCAAGGCCGCTCAGGTGAGCCGGGGCTTTCGGAACCCGGGGCCGTGAGGGAGCGGGTCAGCAGGCCCCAGTGTCGGTGCTGAGGGTTCCCCTGGCAGGAGCCGCCGTGTGCGGCACGTCCGAGGGACAGAGATCCCCGCAGCGGCCGGGGCTGTGCGCGGGCCGGGAGCTGCCTGGGAGAGCTGTGCCCTTCACCGGGCGGGACGGGGACGTTGGGCATTAAATATCCTGCAGCGATGTTACAGCTCGAATAGCGATAATGGGTGCTTCCAGCAGGAGATCTGCATTTTTGAAACAAAATCCTCAGGGCCTGTAACCTTTCAGTTGTGTTACGCATGTACATCGTTCTGTATCGTGGTGCGCCGTCCCTTTAAAGGTTATTTTAAGGGGGTGTCGATGGGAATTAATATCTTCCAGTATTTTTGAGTGTAAAAGAAGCGTTGATTTAATTAAAGAAGCTGGGTTGTGGTATCGTGAGCTTTTACTGTTTTAAGTACTGCCTCTCTTTTTCTTCAGCAATGGGCCACTTTTGGCAGAGCCTGGTACCTCCTGGATGCGAAGATGCAGCCCCCAGGAAAAATAGCAGCTGCGACTGTGATGAGACTTGAAGGCAAACATAAACCTATTTATCATGCACTAAGTGAGTGTTGCAGTGGTTGGAAGCAAATTTTCTTTCTTTCACTTGTATGTTTATTCCAATTTCAGTTTTAAAATCAAGCCTGATATGAAAGGTTACATTTTTCATTTGCTTGTAAATTATAAATTAATTAGTTTTCTTTCTCATCTTTTTTATCATACCCTTCTACAACTTTATGTTGTTTCTTTACCAATGCATATCAAGCATGTTATGAATTTATAGTTTATTTTAAGTAACTGAATTACAGTGGGTTGTGCTTTCATTATTTTAAAAAATATCAAAATATGTTTCATTGTATTGATTTCAGATGTAGAGATTTAATTCACAGTGCACATAATGAAACATTGATGCAATTCTTGGTTAGATTTTCTGAATGCTACCTTTCAGTATGCACACAGCACCACAGTCTTGGAGTGCTTCTTCATTCTGAATAAGGTACAGAAAAGTTCTGTCTTCATGAAGTAGTGGGCACAATCTGAAACACAGAAGGTTCCCTCTGAACATCAGGAAACATATTTGTGAGAATGACTGGAAGTGGTTGTCCAGGAGGTTGTGGAGTCTCCATCCTTGGAGATTTTAAAAAAATGCCCTGCTTTTAGCAGGGCAATCTGATGACATGACCTTCAGAGGCCCCTTCCTGTCTCAGACGTCCTGTGATGATCAGGCTGGAACCTTTCAACAATGATTAGGGGAGACATAATCATTGTTGAAAGATACTTTCTTGTTTAAATAAAACAATCATGTTACTTTTCTGCAAGTTAGAAGATTCAGCAGTAACAATGTATCTGTGCTATTGTTCATTACTTGTAGTACTGTAGTGCCTGTCTCAGGAATAAGTGTTTTATAAATAGTAAAAGGTTGATCCCTCATACTGCTGGACCAGTGTTTCCTTTAACACCCATGAAGATTTTTCAAGAGACATTACTGAAACATAAAGGAAACCTTGACGTTTGTTCATGCATGTGAAATGTACATACTAAAATTATACTTGAACTGTTTCATAATAGAAGGTAGGATTTGTAGTTGTCTAAAGATGTTTTAAATACCAGAGTTCTGCTGCTGCAAATTTTGTGGTATCCACAAGATGTCACTGGAGACTTAAGGCTATCTGAAAAACAAAGCAGATGCTGAGAGGAAGGTTTTGATTTTTCTGTGGGAAAGATCTTTGACACTTCTATGTCCATGAAGTTATAAAGTCCTGGAAAGTCATTTCAAGGGTAACTGTATTTGGTTTGAAGTATTCTATAAATCAGTACTAAATTCGCATTACACACGAGATTGACATTGAGAGGTAACTACTACTGAGACATTTGATATTCCCTATGAAAACCAAATATGCAAAAATTCGTGGTTGATGTACTTAACACTTTTTTTTTTTTAATGAACTAACAAATCTTTTAGTGTCTTTGAAATAAAAATAGACCGAATAACATTGTAGGGATGTTTTTGTTGTTTTGTTTTTAATTTGGTATCCGGATTGTTAATTTGGTGTTCATGCAAGTGGAAAACCGTTGGCAGAAATTTCTTTAGATGAGCTTATTCTGTAATCTTCCCAACAAAAAACCCCAAAAAACCAATGCCCGTTCCCTGATATTTATGTAGACACACAGTATTTTTAGAGCTGGACTGTCAGTGAAGATGTTTAAATTGCATTAAAAGAACACAAGATTAAAAAATTGTAAAAAAACTTAAATAAGATGTGAAACTTGCATTGATTAATTATGTGCTGCTATAAAAAATACATGCTCAATTTAAGCCCTGCTTTGTACAGCTGCTTTGTTATCTACTCAAAAATGTTTTAATCAAGTGAGTCTCTTCAAATATTTGTGTTCTAATATAGTGATGGAAGTGAGAGTGACCTCTGGACAAATAGTTTTCCAGCTGATTGAATGTGTGGTTATGGGTTATATAGCTGTTCAAGATCATTATTTCTGAAATGAAAAACTACTCTTTTCTCATATTTCTATGATATTTTTGAGATAGTTTGGGTTTTATTAGCACTTTATTAGTATAGAAGATCTAGTAAAATAACTGTTTCAGGCAGGGTGATAGATTATAGACTTTGCACTTAAAAAACTTTTGATGTTAAAGTTGCTGATATAAGCCTAAACATGTGTATGTGCTGTAACATTCACTTCTGTTTGATTGATGAAAATGTGGGAGTTTTCCCAACAGAGCTATTGGAGGATTTTTTAGGGCTTTTCTCCCTCCTCCCTCCCAACACTAAATTTTTTTTTTCTTTTATATATTTAGCCCTAAAGTGTAATTATTTAATAGAATTATTTTACTTCAGTCCTTCAGTAAACATAGGTACTGTTTTTATGAAATAAAATAAATGTTTTGCATCATTTGGAACTAACCTTTTTTTCCCTGTTGTTTTTTTTTTTTAAATATAGGTGCATATGCAGCATAATGTGTTGAGTAGAATAATACGCTTGCCTGTAAGCCACATTTCCAGATCTTAGCTGAATAATTGCAATGATTTAATTATGTACTCTGGTGGTATTTTACTTCTCGCCTGCCTTCTAACCTGACAGTACTAAAAAATATTGTAATTAAGGTTGGTATTTAGGTGCTGATTTGGATAGTGTGACTCAAAAAGCTCAGATCTTTAAATTTCAGCTTTATGAAATGCGTGTTTATGTGCTACTACATATGTATCACACACATAATAGTTGTTATTTTGGTTGATTTCCCCTATGGTTGTCTTTAATATTTTCCACTTATTTCTAAACCTTGTAGATGACTGTGGAGATCATGTTGTCATAATAAATACAAGACATATTGCCTTCTCTGGTAACAAGTGGGAGCAGAAAGTATATTCTTCACACACTGGGTAAGATTTATAGTATATAATGAAATGAGCTTGTGATAAATTCAATGTCATATTTTCTTGATAATGAAAGTCTTTTTATAGCATATTGGTTCAAAAGGGAATTCCTACTTATGGTTTTGGGGGGTTTTTGGTTTAGATTGCATGTATTACAGTGTTTAAAATGAATCCATTTTCTACCTTTTTCTTCCTTTTTTTCCTTTTCTTTCCTTTTTTTATCCCCAGTGTATTGTTGTTAGGGACATCACCTAACTCAAAAGTAGTTAGAACAACTGAATAAGTAAAGAGATTTGGTGAACCAGGTTGTGTCTTGTATGAACCTCTGGACACAATGATCTGGACTTTTCTGTTTAGTGTGTAATAAGATATTTCTATTGACACTACATATTTATTTTATATATAAATATAAATAAAATTAATTAGACAATGAAAAAAATTGGGAAAACTAGTAAAAAATGAAATGCTCTCCAGATGTACTGATATACACTTTGTTATTGCATACAGTAGTGTACAGTATATTATTCTGGCAGACATAACTTGTTTACAGATGGGAGCGCAATAATCAATTACAGACAGTGTGGCAGTGATCCCATCAGTGCTCCTATTTTATACAATGATACTACTATAAATAATAATCTCTAAGTGTCAAAATGTATCCATTTGGGAGATGTATAAATCGTGTTGAAAAAGCTAATTTTGCTGGTGCTAATGTTGCAATCCTGAAATTTCTTTGCTGAATCGCTGAGAAATTCTTGTTCAGAGTTGATGGAAATAAATGTGTGATTTTTTTTCTCCACCCCAATATGACTTCTTAAAATTTTCAGTAAAACTGATGTGTAAGTTGAAGCACTTGCATAAGAATTATACACTTAAAACTAATACTTAATTCCATGCAGCCCTGTGGACGTCTTACTGATGCTGGGCTTATTTTCATTTCACTTAGGCTGATACCTAATAACGTAGTTAAATCAAAATGAAACCCAGCTTTACCTGACTTCTGTGTAATTTCTTACTTCACTCTATCATTCATTTAAAGCTTATGTATAAATCTGAATTAGTGCAGTTATCCACAGGATATCCCATAGACTTTAGACAGATGGATCCATTGCAATAAAAGTAAAATTTTACAACTGTAGATATGCCAAGTCTTGCTAAGGTTTATTTAAAATAGTAAGAAAATAATAAGTACTACTCAATACGGATGTCTTGTATGTCATCCACAGACTAGTTTTGAGTCTTGATCGTCTGGAAATATTTCCAGGTTTTGCATATCTTACTCCCATTGTAATCTGTAGCTGTTGTGGTATATTTAATAAGCAGTTTTAAAGATATATCCATCTGCTTGTGAAGCACAGGCTTTTTAATACTCAAGTGAATAAAAAATTACAAATGGTGTCAAACTTGGATAGTTGACAGGATAGAATCTTTCAAATAAAATACAATTTTTGGCCTCATGAGAACAACTTCCTTTTTTGAGGGCTTCTAATACCATTACACCGTTGTTCAAGATGTAGTGATACCTGTGTTAACGTTGTGCTTGAGCATGTAGAATTCAGCTTGTATGTATGTTCTGTTTTTCTAGTTATCCTGGTGGTTTCAAACAAGTGACAGCAACTCAGCTCCACTTGAAGGATCCAACCGCTGTAAGTTTCCCCTTCTTCCCTTCCATTTGTGAAGCTGGGTTTTTTTCACTTAATTAGTTCCCCTAAACAAATGGGATCAGTTACCTGCATCTCTAAAGCTGAATTACAGACATTTGGCTAATCATTCTTAAAAGCTTGACTTGTGATACCGTTTTTGTAAACAACATGTTTTCGGGGTTAGATTGTAATTTGTATTTTCGTTGTTCTTCCCTGGAGTCCAAAGGAGCAAATCAAGCTCGTTTGCTTCACTAATTTTCCACTTATTCACTTGCTTTTAGTTTCAGGGGCCTGACCTTTCTCATAAGTGAACTGCCTCAAATTTGACTTAGCTAAGCTTCAGCTTAAGGACTCTATTGCTTTTTTAAGACCCAGCAGGAATAATGCTAATCTTAAAAATCTTAGAAAGTGCACCTGTGTCTTTCTCCCAGTAAAATTCAGCTGTAGGTTTTGTTAATTGATGCTGTTTTTTAAAATCTGTTTTGCAATGCTGTGCATTCATGGTCTGTGAAAGAACTGGAAATGGTGATTACGTTGAATGTAAACCTCTTTACTAACTGTCTGTGTTAGACTGTTATAAATCCTGAATATCAGTGTTCATATGTTTGTACTGATTAAAAAACTGAGGAAGATATGAACAATTTGGTACATTGACTTACACAGTTATGAAATTACGTTTACTAAGGTGTTGAATGGTCAGCATTGGAGTATTGAATAAGTACTAATGTTTCAGAACATGATTTGAGGCCCACAGAGATTAATAGATACCTATGTTTAATTTTGACTTTGAAATGCTTTCATTTGAGTCACCTTATATATAAAATATAAAAGTACTTCTTCCTTTTCCTAGAGAAATTTTATCTGCAGAATTCTTGGGTTTTGTCAGTTACTTATTATCAGTGATTTAGAAATCCTGGATTGTCCCAAGACTGCCTTATTCAAGATGTTGAGCAAGTAATCAATAAAAAAAGTAATCCATATGAACTTGCCTGTTTTTTTTTTTTCTGCTATTGCAGTTTCTATATCCTACAGTTCAATATTATGTTCTGTATAGAATTTTTTTAAAAACAACTTAAATGCTTTTGTGAACAACCTCTAAGATAGTTGTAATTCCTTTGGGAATTGCTGGTAGTTCCATGTCTAAAATGGATTCTTCAACCCATTTCATTTGAGCTTCAGGCAGATGCTGTGCACTGGGAGGCAGTGTAACACAACTTGTTTGTTAGGGCATGAGAACTGGATGTTCTATAAATTACCTTCTGGCATTCATTCTGAAATACCTCTTTTCTTGCCAAACTCATAGATGAATTTCTCTGCAAACAGAGGAGGATTAGATGCATTGCCAAAAACTAAGGCATGTTGGACAGAGGCTCAGCAAATGGTGATGTGGCTCAAGTCTTGGTCTAATTTAATGAGACGCTATTTTTTTAACAGAATTGTGGAGAGTCCTCAGCAATTAACTCTTCTATTTAAGATGAAGCATTCAGATGTCCCTCTCATAAAGATATCTCAGATGTGTTTTTGTCATAATTAGTAGCAGTGAATGGTAATTTGGCAAGATATGCTCTGTATGTGTAGCTGTTGTATTTATTTACTACTTGAATTGTTTTGGCGTGAAATACATTGGGATATGACAATGATGAAATTGTGATGGTGTTTTACTAACAGGTTTTATTTTTGGAACCAGCTTTTAAAACCTGAAAAAGTAGTACTGTAAAGAGAACAATGCCTAACCTAAGTAAGATATGGATCTTGAAATCATGATACATAGTTAATGTGGAGGTTTTGATAAATCACTGTATTTCACTTCTTTTCTCTTTTAATCATTTTAATCATGTTAAATTCAGTTCCTGGGAAGCCAGTGGAATTAGATAGGTTGTAGGAAGCAGACTGTATCTTCCTGTGGCATCAAAGTCTTCATTCTGTAAAGTGTTACAGGCTACTGCATTTTCTCTGCCCTTGGACTTAATGACTCCTGCTATCTCATCCTGGTAGTGCTTCATTAGATGAGTCAACACTGGTTTTGGAAATAGTGCTCTTAGAGAAATTAAGGCAGTAAATTAATGGAGGAGACTACTTCCAAGGAAAAGGATGTTGTAATCTTACTACATAGAGATTTTGCAATGGATATGACTTATTTTCACTTTATATGAGACTCGAAGAGTGTGTGTTTATAGTAGGACTGCAGTACTGCTTAGCATTGTCTTTACTTACGTATATCTGAATTCAAACATACAAATCCCCAAGATAAATATTTTTCTATTATAGTTTTGTTTCTAGTATACAGAGAGACTGTTTTTAGGAAAACCTGGTTCACAGCTAATAGCTAATTAAAAAGATTATAATGAGTAATTTGATGCAAAATGCTATAGTTTATGCTTTCGTGGGGGGCTGAAAAGTCGTAAGTATAGTTGTCAGAATTTAGATAAGGTTACTGTAGTATCATCCTTGATCATTTCTAGTTCCTTCATAAGATATCAACACACAATGATGATCTGATATTCTCACTTAATGGAAGTTGACCTCATTGTATCTGTCCGACTAACTTTGCAGTTTTGTATTCCTTGCAGGTGGTAGGTATTGTTTCAGTAGGATTTGTGCTGAATTTGAATGTACATGTGCCTTTTTTCATAGGGTCATAGGATGGTTCAAGTGGAAGGGAGTCTCAGGAAATCTCTAGTCCAATCTCCCACTCAAAGTAATGTTGGCTATTATGTCACATAACGCCGCTGGAGATTCATCCAGACACGTCTTGAAAGCCTTCCATGGCAACCATTTGTAGTCCATGGCATTTTTTCTTTGTTGAAAAGAATAAAAAACCCAATCTGTCCAATCATAAATGTTTAATCTCAAATGTATAATTTTGTCTCTGAGATTGACAAAATATTACTTTTTTTTTTTCCACTGCTAAGTATCTTTTATGTTAATATGGGGCAGGAAATACAAAAAGAGGTCTGCATAGTTCATGTTTTGTATAGAGCTTAAAGTTCCATGTTCATTGTGCCAAGTTTTTCAGCACTTCAGAAAAATTTGGTTTTATGGAAGGGAAAAAATGACAAAAAAGATACGAAAGTACATAGTCTAACATATTTTTACCTTTAATACCTGTGAATTAAATTGGGTGGCATGAGGAGGGGAGTATCTGTGAATCTGTTTAAAATTTCTAGTATTTTCAGTTGTGTGCTCTTCTGGATAGCTGTGATCTGTTGGAGTGTGCTGGGCTACTTTAGGAAGTGCTTACTGAAAAAAAAAACAACTTCTTCATATTTCAGCCTTTTATTGTCTGACTTAGTTTTAGTGTAAATTCTTGGACCGCTCATATGCAAGAGTATTAAATATGTTCTTTAGGTGCACCATAACTGTTGTTGTAGTTTGAAACAGCCACTCTGTTCTTCAGTTAATATAATACTAATATTCTGTATGGTAGGAATAATCCCTTAGAAGATTATTAGGCAGCATTAATTTCCATTGGAGGTTGCTAAGAAAAATCTGATTGAAAGGTATGGTGCATTTTCTTTGCCAAGAGTCTTTTGAAAATAAAGGAAACATATAAACCCTGTGAGGTGAGATGCAGCTGTTTGGAATTCATAGAAGTTTGGGGTTTTCTTGTTTGTTTTTGATAAAACGTGCAGAAGTTTTGTTTAGCTGGAAAACCACTGATAGGCATGGGACCAGCACTTGCAAAATTAGGCTACTAACTACTTGATACAGAAAGACTAAAAGATGTACTTCTAAATCTCAGATCTGAGAGGGAACAAAAATTACTTGAAAAAACTTTCTAGGAAAATATTACAGCTCTTCATTAAAATGCCTGCAAAATATGTTTACAGATCTAATCTGTAGAACCAGATAGTAATCCTGTCAGGACAAAGTTTTCAAGCAATTGTTATTCTGTTTCTAATTTAAAAGGTAAGCAAAACTTGGATTTTTTTTTTTTTTTGGCTGCATCAGAAACTCACCCCCCCCAAAAAAAAAAAAAGAAATTACCTTTGGCTAAGAACAAGTGCTCAGTGAGAGGACTGACCTTTGCAGTATTCAGAGGTTGTATCACCTTTGACAGAGAAATAAGGGGCAATAATTGTTCAGAATGAATGTTACCTGATAGGGAAGATTATAAAGTGAAGCAGAGTAGCTCAGTGGAAATGTGCTGCTGGGAGGGAGCCTCCGGGGGTGTCAGGGTTCTGGTTTGTTCAGCTGCTGGCACTGATTGGAAGGGGCTTAAAATGTTCTAATTCTCCTTTTGAATGCCTTTTAGCAACTGCTTGCACGTATAGACTTGCTATTGTGTCTGCATAATAATGGTCTTTTGAAGAGAAGCTCAGACAGAAAACACAGTTAAATCTTGCTGTTGGTATTTGAGAACGTATTTTCTTTGCATCAGTAAGGGATACTCGATACAGTAATACGTACATGCTACAAGCCAGTTACTGAAACACTAGATGTAATAGAGTTTTCTTTTATTACTGTGGAATAATGTTTTTTAATTAAGTAGAGCAAAACTTCAAAGTCTGGCTTAGCACGCACACAGAAGTTAGTTTGGCATGGGGAAGAGAATATTGTTATGGAACATGTTATCTTGAAACCTCTAGGTGATCTGAATTAGTCTTAGAATTGACTTGGTCTTTTGGTTCATAGTACACAAAAATAAATACTTCTATTAAAAAGATCTTAATCTGTTCCTTATTTGAATATGCAAGGCAAGTTAGTATATTAATTTAAAGAAAACATTAAACTTCTATGTTTTTAAGTGCTGAACAGTAGTGGAAAGCCAAATGGCATACAGTGGAAGTTTAATTTGTCTGTGACCAAATGATTCTTATGGCAGCATTGAGTACATTCACTGTTGCTGTACTACTTGTACAACTGTCAGAGCTAGAAAGATGAAGTTCTTTGTATGTTTTTATAACATGTGGTGAAAAGAACAATATTGTATACAGAACAGAAAACCATGAACTGGTAGAAGGAAGATATAGTATCAAAGTGTACCTCTGAGAAACTGGTGTATCTCCTGAAATTCTTCTAGGGTTTTTTTGGTATAGCTTGTAATTAAAAACTTTGTTTTCTCTGGAGCACTGTGTCCTTCCCATGTTCTAGAATTGCTTCCTGTTGATTACTGGACTTAATTCAGCTATTATGGTAGACTTTCTCCTGGAAATTCAGCCAATTATTTTGTGCTTCTAAGTACCAGGAGTGGTATTGCTCTGTTGATTTTCATCTTTAAAGTATGTTTTATCTGGCAAAGAATCTTTCTCAGAACTTGTTCTCCATTAGACGTAGTCTGCAAGTTGCACGTAAGCCAAAGCTTGTCACAAAAATTGAAATGTTTAAGGCTCACGGTGTTTCAAATAAATACATTTTAATTTATTTGTACTCATAAAATGTAGAAACATGCAATAAGGGATTGAAAGGGCAAGAGTTTTAATAGAACAGCCTTCAGATTTCTCTCCTTTTACCTAGCCCTTTAAATTGGAAACTAAAAGCATAGTATCATGTAACTGTTATTAAGAGCATGTCTATGCTGTGAGTATATTAATTAGCAAACTTGGGGAAAAGGATATTGCAATATTCAAGATGACAGATGTAATTAAAGCCAATAGGAATTTTGTAATTCAAAAGAAACTGGGGCAAACAGCATTCCAGTAGTACAAAAATCTCCAAATATTAATACTGTAGTGTCTGTATACATCTGATGGTGGATGTCTTTACCTGATGGAGAAAGTGTCATGGTCTTTAGGAGTGAGTATTTATGAGGACATGGAATTTTACACATTACTAGTACTAAAGATAGAGGACGGGGGGAGGAGGCAGTAGGAATCCATACACAACTGAATAAACTGTTAAACTGTGCTAGTTAGTTTTAAACTGAGATCAAGGTTGCCTTGAACCTGTGGGTAGGTAGACCTCTTCACCAGTCTGAAATCCCACAGAAATCACTGGGTTTTACAACTTTCATGTAAAATTAAACTCTAGTTACTTTAATAGTTCAAAGTAAGCATAATCACATAGAAAACAATAATATTTGTCTTTTATTAGAAGTATATTACAGGCATATAGAAAGATCTGTTGTTATTGTTAATTCCTGAAAGAAACAACACATTCTGATGTGTGTTTTCAGGGAGCATTGAGTCTGGGTTTGGGTTTTGCATGGGTTCAGTAGCAGACTTTTTCTTGCAATTCCATACTTTTTTATTTAGGGTTGGTATATTTTTAATAAAATTTGAGCATGTTCACGTAACATGAGAGCCCTTGCTTACCTAACACCCTGTAAGTATTGCTGGTTTTATCTGCCTTTTCTGCTACACAGCCTTACTCTAGGTGCAAAAGCAGTTTGTGCAACCTCAGTTAGGCCTGTGCTTTACTGGCTTCTTTGTCTTGTCATCACACCAGTTAGAGTGAGGGTGTAGGCAGAATTTTGGGCAAGGACTTGGATGTAAACTTTGTCTTTCCAGGAGTTGGGTTTGAATTTGTTTTGGCTCATAGAAGAGTCTTTGAGGCAGAAGTTACTGTGAAGGAAGCTAGTCGTTTTCCAGCACTGCTTTCTGTCCTGGCTCCCTGTATGGTCTTCTGTTCCACAGCTGGACTAATGACCTTGCAGTAAATCAAAGTCCTGGGCTGCATCAAAAGCAGCGTGGCCATCAGGGTGAAGGAGGTCATTCTCCCCCTCTACTCTGCCCTTGTGAGACCCTACCTGGAGTACTGTGTCCAGCTCGGGGCCCCCAGCACAGGCAAGACATGGACCTGTTGGAACAGGTCCAGAGGAGGGCCACAGAGATGATAAGAGGGATGTAACACCTCTCCTATGAGGAAAGGCTGAGAGAGTTGGAGTTCTTCAGCCTAGAGAAGGGTGGACTCTGGGGAGACCTTATTTTGACATTTCAGTGTATAAACAGCACCTATAAGAAAGATAGGGACAGATTTTTTATCAAGGCCCGTAGTGACAGGACAAGGAGTGATGATTTTAAACTGAAAGAAATTTAAATTTAGATTGGACATATAGAAGAAATTTTTTAATGTGAGAGTGGTGAGAAGCTGAAACAGCTGTCCCAGAGAAGTTGTGAATGCCCCATCCCTGGAAGTGTTTAAGGTCAGGTTGGATGGGGCTTTGACCCAACCTGGTCTAGTGGAAGATTTCCCTGCTGATTGCAGGGGTTGGACTAGGTGACCTTCACAAGTCCCTTCCAACCCAAACCGTTCTATGGCTCCATGGTTTCCTGGCAGTAAAAAGTGGTTTTTGCTTCATGTGAGCATGAATTTTCTGTGCAGGGTCTTGTGGTTATGAACTTCTTGCATGTGTGAGAGGACAGGGAAAGGCAAATGAGTTCTTGAACAGCATGGAGATTGGCCAATGTACCGTAGGCATGCTTTGGATCATGCTTATTGCATTTAGCATACTTATCTACAGAAACCATTATTGGGTATATGGTTATCCATGCTCATTCATTATCCATTAGCATTCTTCAAGCCCTGTTTTTATGTAAGTCTGTCACAACCTGAGGTTGTCAGTGCTGCAGTGACTGTACACAATATTGAAAGTATTTTTCATTGTTAAAACTTGAGCATATAAAATCAGTCATTCTTTACAGAGTGGACTTTTTTTTAATAGGCACATTTTTACTACTGAACTGTTCTCTTTTGGCTAGAAAAATCAGAACATATTCACCAGTCAGAAGTATCTATAACCAGAACAGACCAGCTGTTCTACCACACTGGTTCATTTCAACGGGTGGCTGTACCACATGCTGCAGAGGAAGATCAAAAACCAGTCATGAACACTGGTTGTTTGAAGAAACAAAACACTGAACATAATGTTCATTAAAGTATTTTAAAGTCTCTCTTTTCATTGGACTGAAATCATTAAATAACTAGCTCTGTGTATCTATAGGTCAAAGGTAACATGTTGGACTGTGTATGTACAGTTTATTAGTCTAAGAAGGTAATACTGGTTCTATCAGAGCCTGAAGTTAAAAGTAATTTTTAGATAAAGAAAAAAATCCCCACAGTTAGGCAATGTGTTGTGAAGTCTCTGGGATTGGTGGTTTAGATCTGATGTATTTTGATCTTTCATTTGCTATAAGGAAAAATGCTGGATAGAAAGGAAAATAAGTGTACAAAATGAAAATTACTAATGGTAAGAGGGCTTTTAATATCTGTGTATTTTCTTGTATCGTTTTGGTGTCTCACTTCATTTTCAGCATTCAGTGAAGTAAACTGGTGCACTTTCATTTTCTGTCTTCATCTTGTCTTTGTCTAACCCTATATTGACCTAAATAAACTGCAGTTTGCTGTACAAGCATGAATAATTTTTATCCCTCAAAAGCATTAGTTTTCATCGTTGGTTTTTAATAAATGCTTATTAATTTTTATTAAAGAAGGTATCAACATTATAGATTATTCTGCCTGACCTATATATTTCTTCTGTCATCTTGATTTACTGTATTTGTCCATGGATCTGTGGTACTGGCTGCATAACACCTGAAAATCTGTCTTAACTACATGGTTCCAGCCGGGAACTCAGTGATTGTCTCTAAAATTTCGATTGAACTCCTTTAGTTAATGTTATAAAAAAAACCAACTTTGCTCAGTACACTTTTCAAAATGTCCAGATGCCTGGAAGGTTTTTTTGTGCTTAGTGCCCTGCATTTCAGTGTGTCTTATTGATATGAGCTTAACATTGCACTAAGTGTGCCTGGGTAGTTTCTGATTTGGAAATAGTTTATGTCCAGGTGGCTTGGAACACACATTTTACCTACAGAATTGCATGTAAATCTACCTCTAAATGCTTTGCTGTCCTTTGTAAAACCCTTTGTGTCTCCTACAGTTGTGTGCCTTGTTTTACGTGTACAAATGTTCCCCGTCTGGGTGAATTCCATAACAATGTGTTTTGTATTTAAATTAGAGGCATCTATACTAGAGTCCAAGAGAAAATCCTGTTGAACTTTGTTTACTTTTCATTGAGCATTATTTAGTGTAGATGTACAAATTCTATTCATTCCTGATGCTCAGAAGTGAGATTGTTCATCTGTAACTAATCATTATAAATATATATAGTATGTTCATAATGGAGTGTGTTGCTATGTCAGCTTTGCTTAAGATACAAAGCATTAATTATAAAGCAGTTTCAAACACAGCAAATTACACTGTTAAACTAGTTGCTGGGAACACTTGGGAAATGTGTCAGAGCCTATTTTATTTTTTTCCTCAATAATATGTGTATATAAATGTGCAATACAATATGGAATATTGTAGAGCTATTGTAGAACCACAAGCTTCTCAGTTATTTTTGAAGTTGAATGATCATATGCAATCGTCCACAATGCTAAATATAGCTCTTAACTTTCTAAGCTGAAATTTTCTGTATGGCTGTCAGAGTAACTCTTTATATGATGGGGAGTAAGTATTTCTTTTTTTTTAATTAGTCTAGAGCACCTGCTGAATGTGTTCTTCAGCATGGAAGAAGGTGACTGCAAAATGGTTTAGTGACTAATGGAATGGACAGAGGGAAACACAGCTGACCTTTTCATATTATCTGTAACCTGTCTGATTATTTGTTGCCATGTTATCTTTCTACAGATTGTTAAACTGACTGTTTATAGAATGCTTCCAAAAAACCTTCTGAGAAGAACTATGATGCAGAGGCTACACCTGTTCCCAGAGGATGTGAGTAGTCATGCAGTTACATTTTCATTCATGTGGGATTTGGAGGTGTAGAGGGACTGTTAGCAATAGCACTTGTGTCCTAAGAAGGTAAATAAAAAAAAATCAAGCTGATTTTTTAAATATATATATGTGTATATACACGTATTTGAAATGTTGATGCTTCTTTCTTTATTATTTCACAAAAACGTGAGATCCATGACATGTGTGAGATTGTCTTCTATATTTAGTTCAGACACTTAGCATGAAGAATGCAGTAGTACTGACAAATTTTGGTCTGTCTTTGGGAGTGGTGTTGTTTTTTAAACCATGAGATAGTTAAGACTGTTCTCACCTGCCTCAGGTTATTCCAGAAGATATAGAGAAGAACCTTCTGCAAGAGATTCCTCAGCCACGTGCAGTCCCCAAGAGGTTAGATGAATATACACCAGAAGAAATTGCTGCGTTTCCAAGGGTTTGGACTCCGTAAGTATCTGAGATTTTTTTTTTAAAGGACACTTTGAGTGAATATGCGTTATGTAGCCTCTCACATTATTAGTAAGAAAAAAAAAGTAATGATTTTTCTGTTTATGTCATCTCTTTTTGGAGAGAGGCCATCATTAAAACAAGGAACAGTGGTTGCTAAGCTTTTTGTATTTCTGGCCTTTATTTTAATGAGAAAAGCTTTACTTGAAATCATGTTTTCAACTCTTTACTTCATCCAAATGAGTAAAAAACTTCATGACCCAGTTTGAGTGTACATGCTCTGTAATGCATAACTGTGGCTCTATGAGCTTTCAAAAGCTTATTAAAAGCGAGTTTCCTTAGGCTTCTCATCCTAGATGAAACTAAAACAAAGTCTGTGTGTCAGTTCTGTGTAATCAAGGCACTGTGTTACAGTCTGTGTTGAAGAGAACAGAATCCAGTAAATGCTTTAAGTCCTCTTCAGGGCTGAAGCAGGTTCATTGGGTTTGATGTTTTCTAACCTGTATCAGTTATACAAATTGTTGTGTTTGCTTTTATCCTCACTACGGGATGGAGTTGAAGATGCTGATATGTCCTTGTTCCTATGAGATTTCAGTGGACTAGCCCTGAAGAAATTTAGACTGCATCAATGACCAGAATTCTGCAGTACATTAGAGTAAAGCTGATAAGCCTCTCCTGTCATATGGCATGTTATAGTCTTGTATAACTGTTTTTAATGTTAAAACTTATAAAGACTCTCTCATAATAATCTAGCATTGAATGGGGAGCTGACACTTAGCTTAGCTAGCTATTTGGGAGTATCTGTATTGTCAAAGGAAGTGGTGTTATGCTGCCAGAGCTTTTGAAATGCGTTTCTTTGTCCACCTTCACTGCCACAGTCTTGGTTGAGTTCATCTCCTTAGCACTGGGGCACCTTAAATGTGTTGACTCGTAGGTGTGTGTGGCAGAGGACAAACTTGATGCCACCTAATTTAGTCATTGCTGTCAAACTAAGTTTCCTAATATCTTCATCTTAGCATTGAGAAGGCTACTTCAGCATGTTGATCCTTGAGGAAAATCTGCAGGTACAAACACTATTGAAGCTAGAATTCCCCTCACATCATTTCTTGGAACCATTCCTTCTGGAGGGATTGAAAGCACAGGGAAAATAATCATTCCCTTTTTTTATATTTCTCTCCTCTGCAGTCTCATCCAGACTGATTGGTGGTAACTGCTATCCATATACAGTCTTTTTGCTCCGTGCCAATTATGGAGGTGGGGGAATGCCGCTGCCTTAGAAACCCTGCAGCTGCAGCAGATTTGGAGGCTTTCAGCTCAGGGGATCATAGTGCTTCTCCTATGGGAGGGCTGGGGAGCTCAAGTGGGTACTCTGGTGAGAAGAACCAGAGGAGGAGGTGCACCTGAGAGGAATGAAATAGTGGGTCTAAAATGAGTGTGAGAGAATGCCAGAGAGAAGTGGAGCCTGTGAGGTCTGGATGGAAAAACAGGGGAGTTTGGGAGAATTTTGACACTCCTGAGTGGAGAGACTAGGCCAGAATTTTCCCTTCAGTCAGCTACTCTGTCTAGAGCCACTTTTAAAGGCAGGAAGGCATATCTAACACTGCTACCATACCTTTGCCATGTTGGACTTTAGTCCTACCTTCTTTTCCATACTCAGGAACTGGTAAGACCTAGCAGAGAGGTAAGAGTGAAGATGGTTATCTACCGTCTCTCTCCAAGCCTCAGGGCTCGTCACTGTTGTAATTTCAGGCTTCTTGTTCTGGCCTGCAGCCAGACCATTGTGAATCTCAGATATAAATGTCAGATAGCTAAATTTTAATTTAACCTTCAGCTCACTTTTTTTAGCAGTTTTGATGTTGGGAAGAGTTTCCAATTTGAAATAATGAGAAAAATAATAATGCTTTTCCTGTCTGAGGGAGTAAGTGTATTATTATGATTCTCTAACATTCAGAGTGCTATGTGGAGAAGGGCTTAGTTGTGAAATAAAAGATAAAGAATTGAGCAAATTTGGTAAAATAACTTTCTGATGTGGTAGGTAAAATACAGAAGTCTGTGAGGGAAACTCAATTCTAGGTGAATTGTAGCGGTCACTGTTGCCAGCAGGAGTGTCTGAGAATAGACAGCTTTGCACCAAACTCACTAAAAGAAAGGGTGTATGCATATCTAGCTTAATAGACTCTGTATTCTGAGCTTTTTCAGTGTGTGAACCCATGGAACAAGTGGTGTTTGCATTATTCCTTTGAAAGACTGTAGAAGTGACAAAGATTTAAGTATTTACATATTCTTTTTAGGGGCATCTAGCAAAAACATTCTTCTAAAAATGAGTCAAAAAAGGAGACAGATTTGTTCAACAAATCAAAGTGAAGTTAGTTAAAATATCATTGTATAAATCTGATCATTTGAGATGTACCAAAAAAACAACTACCTGACATTATTTCAGAAGAGGAAATGTGAAGGGAACATGAGTTATTTTTTGGAAATCCAAGTATTGCAGAAACACACGTGTATCTCAGAATGAAAAACTGACTCTCTGTTTGGGTTCCTCATCATTTTATTCTTTCCAGCTGACAGGATGCCCAGAGAGGTTTTAGAATCTCCAGCCATGGAGATGTTTTGAACTCACCGCACGGTTCCTGAGCAACCTGATGTAATGTTGAAGTTAGTCCCGCTTGGAGTGTGGTCCTTTCAGATGTAAATTTTTCTATGGTTCTTTATGTATGATTAAAGTAAACAAACACAGATAGTAAAATAGATTAGTATTTTAATAAATTGTGTTAAAAAACCCCAGTGCACAGGTTGCTAGTAGAGCACTAGCACTAGTAGTCCTGTTTGGCTTTTCCTTGGGCTGTTGTTTGTTATTCTGTACTAGGATCTTAGTTCTCTGTGTGAGAACAAACGCATGGTGCTAAAATGAGTAGGCTGTTCTTGTCCTCTGTGTCCTGCATTCTGCATTTGGGATGTAAAAAGCCTTTTTGTAGACTTGGGTATGTGAGCTTCTGCAGAACCTATAGATAGCTTCCAAGCAGTAAGAGTAGTCCTTACAATAAACCAGAAAATGAAGGATGCAGAAAAGCTATAAACTCAGGGGTTTCTTTCAGATGGTTTTATTAATTCTTCTTGCCTTATGTGACTTTTGTTTTTAATTATTATGTATCTTCCATGAAGTTCTGAGCCCGGTGACCACCCTGTTTAACAAAGGGTAGAGGTTTAAATGGGAACTAAATACCTCTGAGAGTGATTTTAAAAAAGGAGGAATTACAGGGAAGCAGTGTTTGTGGTTCATCTTCTTTCTACAGAAAAAAAAATAGTTGATATCAGCCTTTTAAAATAGCTGTATGCTGTAATGAAAAAGATCAATTGAAAAGCATAGCTTGCTTAAAGGTATGTAAGGCTATAAATACAGGTAAACACAGTTATAAATAGAAAATTAATCTTTAAAGTTTTACAATAAAACTTACACCCAAGAAATGTACCTCGCCATATGTAAAATAGCCATAAGATAGATAATAGGTAATTAATGTAAATAACTGAATTTATATGAGAAATTACTAGTTCTAGGAGGAAAATACCCTTTTTCTCTTTAATCTGAAATAATAATGTAAATAATTTTCATTTGGAACGTGAAGACAACATGGTCAGTGCTGCTAACAATCTCATTGGATATCTAAGTGTCTTGCTGTAGATATGTTTTTAAGGGCTGTTTTGCTGGTAATTGGAGACTGATCCACCACAGAGAAATATGCAATATCCATGTGGAACTCTAAACCAGAGAAACAGTTTTTTAAGGAAAGCACAGGTCTGGTGTGGAAACCCAACAAATCATTTGGTGTTCAGAGTGGAGAGCTTTCCCATCACCCCTCCTTCCACCACAGCAGAGTTCATGATGGGACATCAAGCAGGATCCTGTTCCATGAAAGTGGAGAATTAAATGTCAGAATATTTCTAGTCAGAGAGGCTTTCTTTGAGCATTCTTTCCTTTTATCCATAATGGGAACCAAACGACTTTCCAGCTTGTGCAGAGGTTCCTACTGGTCTGAAGTTAAGTGTGGTGGAAAACCATGTAGATACAAGTTAAATTATGTCTTTTCCTCAGACATATTTTGAGGGGGAAAAGATCAAAAACTGGTTCCTTTGACAAAGTTCAATTTTGTACTATGAATGAAACCATTATTTCAAGTGTGTTTGAAGTTTCAGATTGTATGTCTTATTAAATGAGTTTTAAACAGAAATCATTACAGAATTTACCAGTCACATATGACTAAGCAAACAATTCTGTTCCATAAAAGCAAGGACACATCAGATTCATGGGTGAATTTTCCTGTTATATACCATTTTAAAGTTTTTTAACTGTCTGGGTATATATATGTTTTGAGACAGTTTTAAAGGCAGGAAATTGTTTTTCAAGAAGTATTTAAGTAAGAATGTTACCAGATATATGGAACAGCAGCTCTGTGTTGGTGCAGTAAGATGGATGCATTCCTGAGAGTTTCCCTTAAGAAAGCAGAGCCATCTGATTTGCAGGAGTGTGCTCGGGCTGGTGCTGCCGCATACTGAGCGCCTGTTCCACTGCCAGCCCTCCTGGGAACTCCCCTCTGGCCAGACAGCCCCTCCCTTGTCCTTTCGGGGGAAAAGTTCTTGAACACTTTTGATGTTTTTAAAACTTGATGTATTGTAAACTTTGAAATCTGGTTTAAGAAAACCAAACACCTTTTTAGTGTTTATTTTTCTGAGTAACTTGCTTGATTTCCACCCCCATCTGTACATCCTGCTTTGAGGCAGCGGATTGCAGAACCTGGTCTGAAGCCGTAATTTTGTTTCAGCTGAGCAGCATGGGCTGGGCAGGGTGCCAATACTGACACTGCGTGTCATCCCCACGCCATGGCACAAAGATTCCTGGTAATTCATCAGCAACACTCCGGGGCTTTGAAAGCAGAGAATCACAATGTTCTCAGAAAGAAAAGTTTGTAGGTGATGAAACACGAGCGTGTTGGATGCCTGTGAACTGCAGGTGGCTCTGATAATGCTCATGCACATTCTGTGCTTAAGATAACTTCTACTCCAGTTCCACCCTGGTTTTGTGTCCTTAAAACCAGCCTTGCCAGACTCAGCCAACCAGAAACCAACTGTCATGTTCCCAGCAAACAAATTTGTGGGCATCAGTAAATGGAAAGGCTTCTGGATTTAGAGATCCTCTCAACCACAGCTGCCCTTTGTGATTGTTTTCTTACAAGAGCTGCAGCAATTGTTGTCTTGCACAATTCTACAATTTCTAGTGTAGGTTCCTATTTTTAGTTACCCACATTATTTCTGGGATGGAGTAACAGAGCTGAAGAAGCCAGGGATATGCTGGTTATGTGGCTGAAATGATGTTATGAACAGTACTTTTATATATGCAAAATGCTGACAGGTTTTTTTATGAGTTTTTTTTGTCTGTTCATGTCTTCAGATAACTTCACAAGGAGCCAACACTAAAAGACACCTCACCTCACTGCATAGAGAAATTATGTTTGGAGTATTTCCAGTGATGTGTTGTGGTTACAAATTATAACTTGCAGTCATTGCTAAGTTTATAAAATGCTTTTTTTCCTAGTATGAAATATAAATAAAGGAAAAATTGTGGGATTGGTTACTCTAGTTATATGGAGAAGTGCAGAGGGAAAGCCATAAAGATCTCCTTCCAGAGATGGTGAGATCTTGAGCTATATTTATAAGGACCATCTTGAGTTTATTTATTAGCCTTTAAAAAATCGCTACTAAAATAAGTATTTCTCCAGTCTTTTTCTTAGTTCCTGCTTAGTTGTAGAATGTGGCTGCAGCTTTTTGGGGTTTGAATTTCAAGTGTCTCGCATGGTAATATTTGTTTCTTATCTTTGGGCTGTGGGGAATAAGTACTGCCCCTCCAACTGGGGTGCTCATCTTCTCTCACAAAGCAGGGCTGGCATGTGTCAGTGCTGAAAGAAGAGGTGGCCAACACAAACTTCTGTAAGAAAAGACTGGAGCTGGTCTTACTTTTTCCTAAAAGCAAACTATAAACCAGGAAAAAGCTCTCCTGCCAATAGCCCAGTTCTGTTCCAATGTACTCTTTGAGGAATCCCTCTGGAAGTTCATTTTCTGTGGCTTTTTCGGTTCTCGTTAAGAATTACATTTACTAACTGGATATCATTAACCCCCAGTAAAATCTAGGAACTATCACTGGTGACTTTTTTTAATAGTAAGGGCATAAAAATATATTGGGATTTTGTGCAGCATTTTGTTTAACAGGAGATTTGAAGGTAACCAAGTCTCACACTTCAGACTACCAGAGCTGGATCTACATTCCAGTGGACAAAAAGCCACACAGATACTTAAGAAGCAATTTTCTCTCCTCTACATGAGGTTTTAACTTCAGGCAGCAACTGAGCACTAATTGAGAAGGGTCAGTAGCTCAATCATCTTAAAAATCCAACAAATTCCTGTTCAGATTGTTTAGCCAATTGAAATTAATTCCTGGCTTTTCTCTGGCATACCTGAAACACATCAGTGCTACTGATTCCCCATACCCTTTACCTGGGGGCAGCTTACATTCTGTCTAAAATTAGAGCTGAAGGTCAGAGATAATGAATGGGTAACTGGGCCCTTTTACTTGAGCTGTCTGAAGAGGCTCCCAAAAAGAAAGTTCTAAAGCTACTTTTCCCTTCCCTTAAAATCTGTTGATCTCCTATGCTAAAGTAGAAACTAAATTAATGGAAATTTGACAAGCAGTAGGAAAATGGTTGTAAATGATACTGTTGAACTACTTGCCCAGGTGAAATTACAGTTAGATTATTTTTTAATTGCTCTTTTATAAATGTCTAGATTTCCTTTTTTCACTTCTGGTGCTGACAGCAAGTCTGGAAATTATTTCACCATTTCTTCACCCAGTCCTCTATTTATTTGAAGAATAACGTAATTCTTTGTCCAAAGCCAAGTGTGCAATGCTACAATCATACAGTTTTTAGCAGAATATATCACTCAAAGAGAAACCTTTCATTTGCAAAAAGCATTGTCATACCAAGATGAAATTTAGGTGTACTTTGCATTGATTTAACTTAAATCATTTTCCAGACAGAAATAATGTAATCCACGTCAAAATTTGGGAATTACAGTAATTTTTAAACATCTTAGATCAGTTTTGCATAATTTCTTTTTATAGAAACTGGGTTGTGACCACTTTATTTTAAATTGTAATAAGCCATTCTTAATTTCACTAGGAGTACCTAAATGCATATAACATTGGTTTAGGTAACTTGACTTAAGGACACTTGTTAAGAATTAAAGTAAGTGCTAGTTTTATGTAGAAAAAAAGAAAATAAGCTGCAGCTGAGGACCACAAAAGGTAAATCTTAAGTGTTTGTGCAGAAGAGGGTTAATCACAATGGCTGTACTGTCATAGCAGTATCGTCTTTTCTTACTCTATTTTGTTACAAAAGCAGCTTCTGTAACTATGGTTTATTCTCCAAGCAAAATTAGTTATACTTGTAGAAATGCTTTTTAGCCAAGATAATAGTCTGCATGAGAACTACACCAACATGGAAAAGGCTCTTGTGCCCCAGGCAGAACAAGTTCATGGTTTAGGATAGGCCACGGTGGTTATTGGAAATTTAATGATAGTTTAAATGTCATTAGCTGTTTCACTGATTATTTTACCAGAGGCACAGAGCTACCCTGGGATAGTAGGTACACCTTGAGTAGAAAAGCGATTCATTTCCCCCCCCAGCTCCAAACTGTTGATATTTGAGTGCAACCACATAATTTGGTTTTACAGAGAATGACAACCATGTCTAATCCTTGTTTTTTTATTTACTAGTGTGGTTAGTGAAAAAGGGTGATGTATTCAAAAATGCCCTTTAGCTATAGTGCACTTACCTAATACCTATTGACTTTGGCTCAACTTGCAAAGTGTACCTGAAAAATACATATATATGTCTTTTGTTTTAGAGTTTACAGTAAATCTTGGCTCTGTCTTGAAGTTTGTCCATAAGAAGGAGTCTTAAGTCAAAATTTCATAGTTTATTCATAAATTAACCTTAAAATATGTGCCAGATGGACCACAAATTTCATGCTGTGTGTACTGTGCATGAGTTTTATACAAAAACAAATTATTTGGAACCCTTTCTTATGAGAAAAGGCTAAAACCCACCTCTTGCCCTTAATAAGGGAATATGAAAGTTGAGCCATAGAACTATCCTGTGTAAGCAAATGACTGTCATCAGTTAGCAATAATTCCACATTCCTATGATTGTGATTTCCATAATTACGAAGAAGAGCATTGCAGTAATACAGATCCAGCATGCCTCCTACCACAGACCAATTGGATCAAAGAGTGGCTGAGGGCTAAATACTAAGTGGCATGATCAGTCCACAAAATCTTTTCACTAATTGATCTTCCCCTGTCTGTCATCTCTTTGAAACTGTGCTGTTTATAAACTCTCCTAAACGATACATTTATGACCCAGTGGATATCACTGGTTAACTACTTAAAAAAAAGTAGGGGTAGTTTAGAAGTACTTTAACACCAATTAAACCACATTTCTTTGCATGTTTTAGTTTTTCAGCCAAGTTTAGAGAGATTTTATCCTTGTTTCTTAAAATTCTTGACATTTGTGTAAGAAAATCACGGAGAGCTTCTGTAAAACTACACAGTCATGCTGAAGACTCCTTCAGTTGTTTGGGGAACTCTCCACTGTTCAGCAAGAAACAGAGTGGGAGAAAGTGGAAAAAAAAAACAGTGGGGAAAAAAGCTACCATAGAAGCCACAGACCTAAAACTCTCCGGCATGAGTTACTCTTAGAACATTTCAGTAACTGTGAGTTAAGACTGATACTTTTTTGGTTTTGTTTTTGATGGATAACCCATGCAAGTGGGAAGCCTACCAGACATAAAATTTTTCAGGTAATAGGGAGCATTGTGAAGACTGTGAATGGAAGAGATGGATGTGCCTTTCATACAGGATGTTTATTAATTTTTAGGGGGGGGTAATGTATCTGGAGTGGTTTCTCTCATTCATGGAAGCAGTAATATCTTAACAGAATTCTAAGCCTATCCTTTTCAACTTTTGCTCTTGTACCACTGCTCTCATCTCTTGTCAGTTTATTAGCCTGTGGCATTACTTAGCCCTAAGGCACTGACCTTTTGCAGTGCTGAAGCAAGGGTAAATCCTTTCTGAACACTCTTTGTTTTTGCTGGTGAGATTGCAGAAAGTCCAGGGAACCCCAGCTCTCTGGGTCACGTTCTCCAATGCTGAGATAATTGCCCACAGATGAAGAGAAAAATGCAATTTGAGATCTTCAGAGTTTCTGCACCAGGTGTGCATTGCTGAGTCAAGAGCAGGTATTGACAGGTCACTCACTTCTTCTGCAGCACTGACACTCCTATTCCTCAGCAGAGGCATGTTTGAAAACATAAGTTAGCAGTCATTAACGCAGTCTTGCAAGCACACAAATGACTGTAGTTAACTCCATGAAATTTGACTTCATACAACTTGTTTTGGAAAGTATTAGACAATGGAAAATATCAACAAAGCAGTGTGGGTAGGGATTGTTTATGGAGAGATGAATGTCGAGGGGATTTGAGTTTGAAAGAAGATAGGGTCATGTTATCAAGTGCTATTTATCAGCAGCATGTGGTTGAAGAAACTAGGCAGGTGTAGCTTCTTTTGGAAGAAGAAGGAAGGGCAACATCTGCCATAAATTATATGGTAGAAAATATATAGCTAATCCCAATGCATTTAGAAGTTCTAAAAAAACAAAGTAATTTGGGTTAAGATATGTAGTTTTGAAGAGGTATTCTGAATTATTAAAAATTCTGAGTTATTAAAAATTAAGAGAAAATATTTTTAAAGGATTGGATTGTAAAATGACTGCTTTACATATAAAATAGACACTGTCATATATTACTCTAAAGTCTTAACCTTATTATTTCTATGAGGTAAGTAATGCTATTTTTCACCTGTCTGCTGTAAGGACTGTATTATAAGGTGTTCTCTTGCTTGCCAAGAAATAAGGTGGTGAAACTGTCCTATATATTTTTGAAATCAAATTAGTTGCAGTATAACACAGACTGTTGATCCCTTAGATTTGGTGTTCACAGAGTAACACACACACATATACACCCCTCATTTTATTTTTTCTGAGGCTGTTTTACCTCCACAAAACATTGCTAGGCAAAAGGAAACATCATTGCTGGAATGTGCTGACAAGAATTTAATAAAGATGGAGCTGTGAAGCAAGCCTGTTCAGAGTTGATGGAAATAAATATTCACTCCAGGAGTTGAAAGTTGAACACATTTAACTATTGGAAAGGGTCTCTGTCCTGTCCACTTTGACAGGAAAAATACCCTTGGAAAAGGACATTTCACATCACACTGAAAAGAATATTGAATGTTCTGTGGAGTGGGGGGTCCCATCGTAGTTGCAACTATACAAGTAGTTCCTTCTGTGCTGTTAGTTTCTGTTTGCCCTCTGAGATATTCAAAGGCTGAGGTCATAGCTTCATTAGCATTTTTTCCAGCAAAAAGGCTAGGTTTTAAATATCATCCATCACTTTTCCCACCTTTCCATTCTGCTTGTGTGGCAGCAGAATGGAGAATCAGGGGACTGAGCTAGATTAAAGATAAGCTTGTTTTATGCAGCTGCACAAAGTGGTGTATGTTAGAGTTGGTGGGGGTGGTTAGGGAAGCACATGTATGATCACTAGATTTCAGTATTAATCAAACAGGTAGTCTAAGCTCCATTTGGAATAACTAGAATGAATCTTTAAGTAAAGTATTCTGGGGAGGTCCTGCCTTTCTTCACTGACTTTAGAGATGACTTGAAAAGACTTGCGTCCTTGGGCTAAAGTTTGCCATTGTAAATTCTGTCTTCAGTGTCTATGCAGATTTCACAGTTACAGTTTTGTCTGAAAAGCAATTTTAACTGCATCATTGTACAGAAGGCTAGGACTAAGTAGTTGGGACCTCTGGAGGTTATCTGGTCCAAACCCTTGGCTCAAGCAGGGCCACTTAGAGTCATTTGCCCAGGACTGTCGCCAAGGATGGAATGGAGACTCCAGTCTTTCTGAGCAACCTGTTCCAGTGCTTGGTCACTCTCATAGCAAAAAAGTGTTTCCTGATGTTCAGACGGTACCTCCTGTGTTTCAGTTCGTGCCCATTTTCTCAGTCTTGTCAGTGTCCTCCACTCTGTCCTCTTCACACACTCCCTTCAGGTATTTGTATACATTAGTGACATCCCCCAGAGCCTTCCTTTCTCCAGGCTGAACAGTCAGAGCTCTCTCAGCCTGACTATGTGAGGTGCTCCAGTCCCATAATCGCCCAATTAACTTTGTGGCCCTTTGTTGGACTCTGCAGTGTGTTCATGTCTCTCCTGTACTGGGGAGCCCAGAACTGGACACAGCACTCCAGGTGAGGCCTCACTAGCACTGATCAGAGGGGCAGGATCACCTCCCTTGACCTGCGGGCAGTACTTAGCCTAATGCAGCGCAGGATGACATTGGCTTTCTTGGCAGCAAGGGCACACTGCTGATTCACGTTCAACTTGGTGTCCACCAGGACCCCCAAATCTTTTATGGGTGAGTGGTACCTGAGACATTTGCATATCTGAATTATCCCCTCCAGCTAATCTTTTGAGTATCTTAATATATCTGAATGGCTCTTATTTTGAGAAAGAGTAAGTCAGCTTTGTGATTCAGTGAGATTTCACAAATTGCTCTCAATTTTAAATCACAAAAAATAACCTGGATATATAGGGTATCTTCAGAATCCCGCAAGTATAGCACATTATTTCTGAGAGTTTAAATAACTGTTCCATTTGATCCTTAATTCCACCAACATTTTGTATTTTCTGTGGATCCAGCCTATAACAGTTTCTTCACAAGTGGACATTTTATCCTTTACATACACTGTACAATTAGCCTGTGATTTGCATTACATTCAAATAATAGGTATGAAAAGACTATCCAGAGCTACAAATCCTTCTTGGCCACAAGGGCACACTGCTGGCTTATGGACAGCTTGTTTTCCACCAGGACCCCCAGTAACTTTGGGGACCACTAAGACCCTTTTGTTCTCCATCATAAAAACTGATCCTATGAACTGGTCGTATGTGCAGGTTTATCTCTTTTGTGAAGTTCACTGACTGTGGATTGTCAGCATTTACATCAGCTGTATTTGTCTTCTGATAGCTGTGAGTATGGATAAAAGTTGAGAGAATTTACAGAATCATGGAGTCGTTCGGGTTGGAGATCATCCAGTCCAACCCCCCTGCCAAGGCAGGGTCACCCAGAGCAGGTGACACAGGAACACATCCAGATGGGTTTTGAATGTCTACAGAGAGGAAGACTCCATGACCTCCCTGGGCAGCATTAAGGGGTTTAAAAGCTGTAATCAGAGCATAGGACCATTTCTTCAGTTCCTTTTACTTAGTGGTAACATATTTGTTAAGAGAGAAGCACTCAGAGGCCTGGTGTAATGAACAGGATGTTAATTTAATTTGCTAAGTATTTTGCCTAGAATTTGCTGAACTGTGTCTTAAAGCTCTTTATGTGGAGTATAAAAATGTTAGTGGGACAGATATTTTTTACTTTTTTTGGTGGCAGACATCTACTGCAGGGGCTAATGTTGCATATTTTCAGTGAACCCACAACACTTTGCCTTTCAGCACAGATTTCAGGGATTTCACATTCTGCCGCCTATTTCCCCTTGCCTTGGAGTCTGCTGTCAATATACAGCAAAGTTGTGGTTTCTTCCCCCCCAAGAATGTTACTTTAAAAAAAAAACAAACAAGCAGCTATGTGAAGTCTTGCCTTTGCGTAAATTTCTGAACTGTCTCTTCGAGAAGGTTGCATTTTCTTTGTTCCAAATGCATAAACTCAGGGCTTTGCTGGGCAAGAGCACTGCCATCGAAGAACACTCTTGCATGGATTCATGTCATTTATCAATGAGCAGTCTATCCATTAGTGTTCACAAGTAGTTCATAATTCTCCCTGAGTAGACAAGGGTTTTGTGGTTCATACTCTTTGTCTGACAAAGTGCCTATAACGCTTTTGCCAAAGGCAGAGTTTTTCAAGGCTTAGCTTTTCTAGTGCCAAGGACTCTTCAAAAGCAGTCCAAAAGCCAAGTACAAGTACTGTGGCAATAGAAAAGGCTTTAAAAACTTTTGTATTTGTTCACACAACTGTTTCAATGTAGAAAATCCTGCCTTTAAGCTTCATTAACTTTGTAAGACTGCAAACTAAGAGTCCAGTGTTTCATGCATTTAACTTTTAAGACAATGGGCATTACAGTTGAAATGCAGACTACAAGCAAGAAAGAAAAAAATGGATTTCCACCCCACAACAAAGTACTGTGAGACCCATAGTTCTGCAGCACTCAAGCATAATCCTTGAGTGAAGTTTTAAGTGAGCTATTCATAGAAAAATGCAAAATCCTTTGAGCAACACACAAGAGGATGAATTGGCCTATGAAAAACCAGAGTAATAACTGTAAACTGGAAGACAAGGATGTCTTTGCCATGCTGCATTGCCTAAAATCTTTCAGCACTGTCCACCCATCTAGGATGGATGCAGTGATAAAACTTTTAAGTCACTGCTGATAGGTTTTCAAAATCCTGCACTCTTACTACTCCACAAACAGTTTGATACAATTGAATACCTATGCTGGTGTACGTGGCTGAGATCTAAGTGACAAAATGTGGAATGGCTGAGGAGTTGGAACTAAATGATCTTTAAGGTTCCTTCCAACCCAAACCATTCTGTGATTCTGTGAATATGTGCAAGTACTGAAATCCCGGATTCTATGAAGTGTGACTTGACTTTCCGGTGTGTACCAGCCACAAGGTACACAACGTTGAGTATATTCAAGTCCAACATTAAAGAAGTATCTAAACAACATATATGGAGCTTACAGCAGTTCTGTCTTGCACAAAAAGTACAAGTCCAAATGTTAGAATATGCCATTTAAATGGAAAACAAAGAAGCCTTGTGATACATCACAGTATGAACACTAACTCTTTTTTATGGTTGTTCTGTAAAATTTATACAATCATCAGATTCTATACAATACACTTGAAATAGGACAGACTGAATTCCAGAGTTGCTTTCATATAAGAACCTACAGGCTCATACAAGAATTGCGTGACTGACTTTGCAATGCTATTGCTTGACAAATTCTAGAACAGCAACATAAGACTGATTAAGTATTGGATTTCTGTATGGCATCTCTGCAGCCATGTAAACTCTCAATCTCTAAAGTAAACTCCCTGCTTCCATTGCTGTCTGCCTTTCATTTCTATTGATGAACAAAATTCAGCAGGCTGCTGCTGTCTGAATTCAGTTTTTCACATTTGTCATCCAAGCAGAGGGGATTGCAGAACCTTTAAGATTCAAAGTAGGGTTGTTTTTTTAAATCATCAATTTTAACTATTCCAGCAGTGTTGTGGTGAACTGTGCTGTTAACTTAAAACTTGCCATCTTTTGCGGAGATTGTTCAGTTTTTGAAAGTGGAGACAAATTAGTACCAGTGTTTAAAAACACTGTGAGACTGCACTCAGTTCAAGATGCTTTTTGTTTTGCTTGGGAAAGTAGGAGTGGCTCGTGAGAAACACCTTGACCAACTAGTCCTGATGTCTGTAAATTCTTAGAGGTCTTAGGAAATTTCTTTAATTTGTTCTGTCTTTTTTATTTAATCCAGAAAATATTCTTTGTCAAAAAAACTTCAAGCACCAGAATAAGGAAATAAAACTAGACCTGGCTGCTACTGCAGCCTTAAAGCAAAGCCACTGTAGTGCCACACATTTCTTAAAACACTTTTTTTTGTTTTTTTTCCAGACCTAAAGATTTTCGATGGAAGTAATAGCAATAAGTGGAGAAGAAGTGCCATCAGGAATGTCTCTCCTCCTTGAAAGAAAAGTCTTCTAACATGGAAGCATCTGTGCATCTCAGTCAACTCTTCTATGCTGAATGTTTCTAACAGCTGTTAGCAAACTTGATTAGGCAAGATTATGAAAATGATTGTATTTGAAACAGATAAAAATAGATATTATCTTGTTAATACCACCTGTACTCTGCATTGTATGATCTGGTATTTATTAGTGACATTTGGTTTGATACTATTATTAAAAAATTGATACCTTTTTAATAAATATTTGCATCTCATAGAAACAGTACATTGATTACTAAAATGAAGTATCTCACTCTAAAAGCTACAAAACTTGAATTCTATGCAGCAAGAGCAGTCAATAATTTTGGTCACCAGCCATGGTTTTTCATCCTCAAGCTTTGACCCAGCATAGCTGATTTCACTAAACAGCTTGTTGAAATAACAGGCAGTAAAGGTGGATTACAGGGAGATACTCTTCCTTTTTTCCACCCTTCAGCACAAATCTGATTTTGATTCAAGCCACCAGAACATGATTACTTACTTTAAAGAACATACTACAGAACAAAGCAGCAACATTTTTATTATGAAAACCAAGTGAGGAAACTGAACTTAAGTGTTGAATGATGCAAAAAAGTCTTAAAAATTCCTTTGCTTTTGCAAGCTACTTCCCTGAAATTCCTTACTGCTTTTCTGCATGGAAAACCCTCAAGTCAAATCTTTTGTGTAAGTAAGTGAAGCACCTGTTGTTTTCGGTGTTGTGGAAGATGTTACCTGCAAAATTTGGCAATGTTTGGTGAGGAGAATTTGAGTTTTCTATATTTGTTTTATACAAGCATCATATGGGAAGAAAAACATTGGTTTGTTTATAATCATATTTCATTACATGAAATAATGGTTTGCTATCAGGCATTTCTTTGGCATTCAGGTGGGCTTATCCTAGGAAACATTTCTACCCTGTGAATACGCAGTCTGCATTTCCAAGTTAGTAACATTTCGTTAACAAGTGAAAGTATTTTTAAAAGCACTAGGTTGCAGTAAATGCTCTTTTCTGTCCAAGGACACAGTACAGAGGGTGTATTGGTAAGATATGGGTGGCATCAGCTATTCATTATGTGCTGAATACTCCAGTCAGCAACTTCAGTTCCTTAGGTGGTCTGGAAAAAATACGAGACACTCTTGATTATTCAGAGACTGGATTTTGGAGGAAATTTTAACTGTCTGTGTCTTACTTTTTTTGGCAAACATACAAATCTTGAGTAATACTTTTATAAGTTGGTAGTGCCCACCAGTTAGTTACTTATTATTACCAAGGTACGCCCAGCAAGTGACTGTACGACCAATGACACCAGAAGCATTCTGGTCAGTGGGGTGCCAGTAAATGGCATTTTAGATATAAAGTTTAAACAAATTAACTAACAGGAGGCTCAAAGTCTTTCTGAGACAACACAGGCAGAATTGCTTGAAGGCTGATTTTCCATCAGTGACCTCAGTCACTTCCACAGGACCTGCAGGTCACCCACCGTGTCTCGGAGAGCACTCCAGACAGTGTCAGTACAACACATGGGCAGGAGTGTGCCAGCCAGGGGAGGGCACAGGGAGTTCACATTTGGGGTAAATTAATGTGGGTGTTCACAGCCAAGTACCAGTAGGGAAATTAATCCTGTGGCACAGGCATTACCTGTATTTAGCTGTAATAATATCTTTCTGAATGGCAGCTGTGTGTGCCAGGCTCTCCCTGCACATGTGTGCAGAGAGCTGTGCTCACTTGGGGCCTCAGTGTTCTGTAAAAACCAGGGCTGAGCTGCTGAAGGATGAGGTCCATAAACTGCATTATAGTTTTCTACCACATTCTACTTTAAATGCAAGTGCAGGTAAGGAACTGACTCAGCTCACATTCCATCAACTTTTATCACCTTTCTCCAAGAAAGTAGTGGGAGTTAGGGATGAAAGAAATTATGGGAAAACAAGCACAGCCTACAAAGGTATCCAGCCCCCAGGCAGGGCTTGCCCATGGTTAATCACATGTACAAATGGTGTGTGTTACTAATGAGGTTGAATTCTCGGTGAGATAATTGGAGATTACACAGTAAAGGTACCTGTTATCTTCCTCCTGGTGAACTAAGGGAGCTGCTGGGGTGGCCAGAGGTGAAACCTGACAAGTTTTTCTTAACTGAGAATGGAGAGACCTGCATGCAGGGATGAGCAGGAAGACAGCCCTGGGATGCACAGACCAGTCTCTCCATCTCTGTATGAGGCTGAATTAGAAGTGCCCCAAACCCGTGCTTTCAGCTTAAATGGCCATTTTGAGCTAAGTCTTGCTTTGATGCTTAGTCTTCAGTGCTGTTCAAAGCTGTTTATTGAGTCACTTCATAACTTACCTTGTTTATTTGTAGATAAGGAATTGCTCTGTGCTCAAGTGATTGGGTTGGCATTTTTCCTTCCTCTTCCTCATTAGCTGATCCAAGTTGCCATCCCAACTACACCTGCCAGTCTTTTGACTTTGGCATGTCAATATGTGAAATCTCACCTCCACAGATGGTACAACCAACTCATCGCACAGTTACTCTCTACATTTGTCCATATATAATTTTAAAAATAAGGCTAAATAATGTTTATACTACGTACCCAAAAGTGTTGAAAAAGGGGAATGTATTTCTTTCTCATTGCAATCTGTCCCCTAATCTAATGCAACTGTTCAGAGTTAAATGAATACAGAATTACCGTACAAAAGCCTGCCACTTTTATTTGCATACAAAACAGAAATGAAAGAGGTTCACAATAAATTATCAGTGTGCTCCCACAGAACATTCTTGTGTATTTATATCATGTGAGTTAGAAAAAACAACACCCTGTTAACATATGCATTCTTTGCAAAAGGGTAATAAGCTGGGTTCAAGGAAACCTGATTATGATTGTTCTCCAGTGAATTTAGTCGGGTTACTCTGCTAGTAAAGCAATTAATCCAAAACCAACAGAACATAATCAACTAGGAAAAAACTGATAACAAACATAAACTTTTCTGGATGGTTCTACATACACCAACTAGCTGGAAGTATGTTTTTATACAGTTTGAATAGTGAACGGAACAGTACTCCAGAGAAAGGCCTACAAGTGACCTTTCGTCATCATCTAGCACCAACCCACTAACAACTAAGCTTCTGGCATGCAAGATAATTACCATTATTTGTTGTGTCAACCAGCCATGTACACTTTTTTCTCCTTTAACATAAGAGCCTGTAAACATCTTCCGTGACAGGTGAGGCACCTGGACAAAAGGCCAAACAGATGCACATAAAATGTTTCCCTTTTTTAAACAGTTCATTGAGAGGGTTTTTTTCCATTTGCCTTTGTGCGTGCTGGAGTCTTGGCGCTCCTTTTGGCCATCCTCCTTGCGAAGCGACTGATTCCTGGGGATCTCAGTTCAACGGCTTCCATCTCTTCTTGAACAGGAGTAAATTCTGGTTGAGCAAGATGAGGTGATGCATAGGACTGGGAGTATGGGGATGGTAAGGGGTAGGACCCGTGAACTATGTACGGCTGTTGCTCACCATCATAAAGGTCCTCAGGGTCATAGATTTGGTAGGAGCTATGTGGCAACTGCACTACTGGGATGTCTTGATCAGTTGGCTCACCGTATCCACCTTAACCCACCACCACCAAGAGTATTCATATGGTTAACACAGGAGAAGGGGAGTAGAAAATTAAAGCATTCATTAGGAAATTGACATTTTATATATAGATATATTTCTATATCGTGTGTGAGTATATATATATAATCTTTAAATACACATCTTTTATTCACATAAAGGAACAACGAAAACATTTAACAAAATTAATAAGCTGGAGCAATTGGAAACCCACCAACAGACAGCCAAGTTAGTTGGAAACCACCACCAGAATTTGTCAAATGTCCAGTTGTAATACTGTGCTCATTATACATTGCACACTCTGCCTGCTTTAGCTTATTCCAATTGTGGGCAAGAATACATGATTAACAGGCAAAAGTGGGTCAGCCAATAATTTTTAGCAGTGCCAGGAAGCCAAGTGCATGTACAGCAGCTGTAAGTTCATTAGTGGTAGTCAATATCGTTGCTGGAAAGCACAGAGCAGTTCAGCATCCATCTCTGACCTTCAGCCCAATGAGACCTGAACCAGAATGAGCCTTTCACCTTCTGGATTGGTAGCCATTGTAAGGGATTGGGCCTTAAAACAGGAAATGAACAACGGGGAGGGGAAGTGAGGAGAAAAGGATAGGAAGAGACGACAACAAAAACATTCAGGTAAGTAAAACATACAAATCAGCTCAGGGCAGATTAAACTGTAAACATCAAACAAATATGCTTTATGTGTAACATCTGTAGAGACTAGTGCTTTACTAATTTCAGTTTTAGGTTGGGTGACATAATTGTTGGTAATTGTGTTAACTTCCTCCTATGGCCTCTCCGTGCTATAACGAGAGGGGAAAGTAGGATACAGAGAAGATGCAGAAAGAATCATTTTTCCAGATGGCTTTCACTGGTTAATGATGGACACGTGCATCCCTGTGCCAGGTTACACTACTATGGTTTTAGTAAGGGTCATGCTCTCATGCCACTCAGAGGCACACAGAAGGGGAAGTTCAGCAACACGTCTGAGAAACTACAAATGTAAAAAACTCTGCTGTCACAAACATTACATGGTGGGGGTTCAACACAGAGACCGCTGAGATGGAGCAGGCTCATACAGCTACACAAACACGTACAGGACAAAACCCACTAGGCAGAATCTGTTTTACAGGCCGGGATCAGATGGTGGACTTCCTTTGGTCACTGTGCTGGAGTCACCTTCTCTTTGTGCTGCAGTCCCACAAAGTACAGCCACACTGGACATGCAGGTTTTTTGGGAGCTGCCACATTTTAGCACAGGGTTCACCAGTAGCCTCCATCTTACTTTGGCTGTTAGAAAATGCCACCCTCGCCTGTGCAGACAGCAGCTGCCCCAGCTCCTGACTACTCACCTCCCATGCCATAACCAGCGCAGGAGGACGGATCACAGTACCCAGGGGGACCAGAAGGACCCTGTGAGCCTGGGGGTCCCATGTGACCAGGGGGACCTCGTGGGCCCGCTGATCCTGGAGGTCCTGGGCTGCCAGTTCGACTTTCTCCTGGAGGTCCTGCATAGAAAGGGGGAGATGAAACAGCTGAGCAGTGTCTTTCATGAAAGCAGGGATTTGAGGCCACTTTCCTTGGCCTGGAAAACATGGCACTGAGTGTGCTACTAACACTTCCAAGACACAGCCTGAGCAGAGCAGCTGGGCATCCTGGCTCTGACTCCCCTGGGCAAGCTGAGGGAAAGACTGCAGCCTCTGGCAAGGAAGGCAAAGCAGCAGCCCCAGAGGAGACCTGCTCCCGATGAGCCTCCTTCTCTGGCCGCTGCTTCGTCTTCCTTGCCAGACATAGCTTTTAGCCAGAAATTTATACTAAAGCAAATGTTTCACCAAGCATCAAACTTCCAGAAAGGCAGTTTCATGGGGGAGGGACAGCCCTGGATGCCTGTGCAGCTGTTGATTTCCCCCACTCCCTTTCCATACAGTTTCTGAGTAATGCTGTGCCTTGATACCGGTGCTCTCATGGCCAGAATATCCTAATTAAGTCAATGCAATTTTACTCCTGTTTCAATAGGACCTGGATATCACCCCTCTGCTTTTTCAGGAGCTAAATATAAATCCCTGTGATTAATGTGCTTAATTACTATACATTTCTCTGTCAACTCACGCTTAAGTATGACCTTGAGTCAATGAGAAAACAAATGCAATTAGTCCAGACTACTTTCTTCCCCTTCAAGAACCCATATCTAAAAATAATACTTAAAAAAAATTAAAAAGTTGGGTTTGGAGAAGCAGTTTATTACAGGGAAAAGGAAACTACTCGTGACTGACAACAGCATCATGTGGCACATCACAACATCGTATTACATAATAAGAAGATTATGACAGTTAAGGTGCCTGAACTGCTGACTTCTGCTGCTTGAGCCTTAGAAGCGAAAGACAGAGCCAGTCTGAGCTGCTTTGCTCTTGGGTCAGAGTGGTCCAATGCAGATGCTTCAAATGTAACTTTACCTGTAGATCCTGGTGGGCCTCGGGGTCCTTGTGTTCCAACACCTGGATTGCCTTTTTCTCCTTTCTCACCTGGTAAACCTAAGGAAATAGTATTTGGTCACACTTTGATCAAAAGTGTGGGCAGTGTTTATTAGTTAACCAGGATTATAGTTCCATATGTTATTTTTCATCTAAAACCAGATGGCAGAGAAGGAAGGAGGTGAAAATTAAAAATTATTTGGTTCTTTTTCCATCCCTTCGCTGACAGCCTCTCAAGGGAAACGTCATTCCTGAGGTCTTAAACATTCCTGCTGCCATGGTGGTTTCATGGAGGTGGTATGCAGAGGCATCAGCCAGTTTCCAGGCTGCACTTCCTGCTGGAAAGCTGCCTCTGGTCTATAGCAAGGTGCAACGACTGTAAGTCAGAAGAATCCTCAGAGCCTCAAAGCTGTTTATAAATTACTGTGTGGCCCAGAAAAGTAAAATTTTTTAATTCTACAGCCAATTTTTCTTCAAACATTCACCCACTAAAGAGTGGTTCAGCACAAGATGGTTCTACACACATGTGGTGAGAGTTGTAGCGGGTTATGGCAGAATCTTGCTGAAACACAAGAAAAGGAGTTTCATCAAAAATCTGTCAACATCTGTCCCCCACAAATAAAGCCCAATCCAAGTGTTTCCCAGTCATAAAACTCTGATGTTCCAACATACACAGCCAGTGAGTTGTGTTCCTGCACTTGCTCATGGCACTAAATTTCTGTCCTTGGGTCTGATCCATGGAGGTCACAAATCTAGTAATTCAGAGAAAGTAGTGCCTTCTTCCAGCTTTCCATCTCCTTCTGTGCTACCACTATGGCATCCTATAAAAACACTTTCTATATGCAGCCATCACAATAAGCTGTGTCAAACTATAGTAGGTGTCAAAACTATAAATTCCAGACCCTGAGTTTCCACTGATGACTTGGAAACTCTCATAAAGTCTGTGTTTGATTTGGATAGTTCAAAGACACCAAACTCAGGCTGGTTTGTGGGACTTCCCCCCCATTTTCTTGACCTCCCTCCCAGCACTGGTAATTGCTCTCCCTGCTTCACACCCTACCCAGTTTCAGAGTCAAAGCCAATATAGGGCACCTTCATCAACACAAACCAGAGAGAAAACAGCTGCTGCCGTGGGAGGAGCGGTATCTACAATTTCAGCTGATTCTTTCCTTCCCCTCTGCTCAGGTAACTGCTACCTTTTAGGGCAAAGCAGCTGGAGAATACCTCATTATTTCAAGGAGTCACAGAAGATTTTTTTTTATCTTCATGAGCTAATGTCTGATGGAAGCAAGTAAGTAAATACAAAGTCTAGTGGTGAAAAAATTGTAACTAAAACCCCTCACTGGTACAGAATTGCTCACATGAAGTTTATCAAATAAGAGTCTGCTGAACTGCAGGGGATTCAGTATCTGCTGAGGAGTTCTGGGTCTTCTGTGGAACAGGAGGGCAACATATCGTGTGACCCAACAAGGTGGAAAACACAGGCCACACCTCTGCAACCAGTAACTCCACACTGAGCACAAAATTTTCAACCAAATCACGATGAGCTCTTTGTCTTACCTCTACAAGGCTCTTTGCCACTGTCCTAGCATAGTTAAGGTATTTCTTGTTTCCCTTTAATGCCTTCTATTTCCTTTGATTGCAAAATTTGGAGGGGAGGGGTGTTTTTTTCCAGATACCTAAAATTTGCTTAGCCCTGTTTTGCTTCAAACATATGGAGAAATTCATCTGTTGCAATGTTCTACTTGTGCTGCATGCCTTGTAACAAGGTGAATGTATCCAAATTATCTCTTAGCACACAAGACCTGTAAGGAAAGGCTTGCAACTGGCCCATGACAACCTCCTGGAATCTACACAGATGTTTATTACAACAATCACTGCTTATCCTACTGTATGATAACATTACTTGGTGACTTCAAAGACAATAGCCAAAATGTTTTCAAATCACAGCCTTCAGGCACTCAATGATTGTTCTTAACACACACAAAACCACATACTCACATGTGACGTTCACAGAATAAAATGACAGTAAGAAATGCTAAACATGGAACAAATCTACTCAGGCTAAGAATAAAATGTTCATTCTGGAACAAGTGATGAAGCTCTTGTCCAGGACAAACCTCCTTTGAAATCACATGGATATCAAGATCTTAAGCAAATACTGAAGGCCAAGACAAAAGTCTACCTTAGGCCTCTTTTAGTCTAATTTTCAGTAAAGTTTTTCCAAGTTAAAGAGAACATAAACACTGAAGCAAGAATATCCTATTCCTAAGGCAAAATGCTCATGAGTTAAAAAACGAGCACTCTATGAGCTTCCCTAATGGACTCAACAGACTCACAGACCTCTTGGCTTGCTCCTAATAAATGACAGAACATTCAAAATTCACCCAAGTCACTTTTGCTGTCATTAGAGCACGGCTTACAGAAAGCCAACCAGACAAGCCATCACTCTCTATGTGGGTTTACTGCAATGATTAATCACCCTCAGGGATGAAAGTGGGTATCAAAGCTTGTCATCTGAGCCTTCAGATCCCAGGAACTGCTTTCTAATTTGTGCACTGGACATACTTCAGCAATACCTTCAAATTGTCTCTCCCCCTTCCCATTAACCACGTTTTCATGTCTTGTCCCCATCCAAACTAAGCAATGGCTTTGGTTCAGCCCTGTGGAGATCACAAGCAACTGAAATCAATTATTTCCAACGCTCCTCTAAAGATAACTGATAGTATCAGTTATTAAAAACAGAGCCAAACTCATGAACACATTCTCTAGCAAAGAAAATTAAATTTCCATGGCTCCTGCACCAAAAGGAAATCTCAGGTATTGTTTATCTAATTTTGTCTTTAAGAGAATACTGTCCTGCAAGGAGAACTGCAATTCTCCTGAGAGAAGAATATTGCAATTAAGAAAATGTCCACTTTTAAAGATGTTCAGCTGTGACTACAGTGTATCATAACACAGGGTTGTCATTTTTTTTCTTTTTTAATCCAGATGAAGCTAAAATTGGAAATAAAAGTATTTGATTGACTCAACTGGCAAAAGTTCCATTTAATTCCACTGGAATTTTGCCATCACAGCTGTAAACATGTGTCTTTTGATAACACATGTTTAACTGACTCTTTCATATGAAGCCAGGAAGTAAATACAGATCAAACTGTGCTTGAGAACAGTGACTTTCCCAGTGACAACCTAGGTATTTATTGTACTTTAATCATAGTGGGATGGGGTGAGTAGCCATAAGTTTTATGTGTCACTTCAGGCCACATAGGAGCTGAAGTCCACCCAATAGTAGAAGAACTGCACTTTCACAGCATCTGAAAGCTAACAGTACCTCAGAATAATTTTTACTAGGGCTTTTCCATTTTTCCTCGAAGTTGAGAAAACTACCCATCTATTACAAAAATAATTAAAAACAAAAAAAAAAAAAAAAAAAGAAAAGAGCGTGCTGAATCCTTGGGGATTTTATATTATTTTGCAGTTTCAACTAGTTCCTGGGCACTCAGAAGCCAGCCACTAGTTAAGTCCCAGTTCATAAACATAAAATGAAAACAAAAGATATTTGAACTAGCTGAAATGAAAATAGAAACCAGTGCTGTGAACCAGTTAAAACGGAGATTAAAATAGAAATTAAAATTAAAATAGAGATTTGTTGATGTGAATAATTAGCGTTTGAGTGTGGGGTTTTATGTATTTATGCAAATAAGTAAGAGAGCAAAATTCTAGTAATTTATCTGGGAATATGTACTGTAGGGGCCTGGTAATACAATGTGGCCTCTCAGCTGGCAACAGACACTGAGAACTGAATCTGTCAGGAGAAATGACTTGTCTTTTCTCCCTGAGGTGGTCTTTCTTGGAAGGACCAGCTCAGTGCTTTATTAGTGAGAGAACACATCCAAGAATGGGACATCCTGGACCTAGAAGTTCAAGTGAAGGTTTCAAACAGAACTCCAAAACACTCTCTGAATCCCAGTCTCTTTCCAAAACATCTGATTAATGCTTGGCAGAGTGACAAGGTAAACAAGGGAAAAGAAGCTATTGGCCAGGCAAGTTAGCAGGGAAGCTCACTGGTGTCTCTCACTGCTGACATATTCCAGTAAAGCTCTCTTTGGTGCACGACTTCTGACCAGTCCCACATGCTGCTTTCCAAAGTGCCCCTTTCTCACAGGCTGGGATTGAACAGGTGGTAGGCAGGAGAGGCGAGCAGGAAGAAACATCTATCCTCCTGTCCCACCTTTTCTCTTCCCACTTTACCAACACCTTGCCACTCAGCTCAGAGCCAGTAACACATTCTTGAAGCAATCCCAATAATTTGAGGGAAAAAAGCAACACTACTAAATAAGGGGGTGTTGTTTCCTTCTAATGCCTATGACTTCTTAGTACACTCTGCAGCAGTGCGTTTTCTGAACTTAAAGGTGGAGCCTGACTTTCAGAGTTGCTGATCTGGCACTGGTCTTGAACATTAAATTGACTTCATATACAACCAAAATGTTGATGACATCAGTGAAAAGAAACACATTGTTCATAAAGACTTCCAAGTGGCTGGCTGGAGATCTTCAGGACAGGACTATACATCGTGTTTGCCAAACAAGTTAAATGCAAACAATGCTTCAGAACACACCAAGGGATGGGGTCTGACTCCATTTACTCTCTTCTCTGTAATTATTGGAAAATTAAAAACCCTTCCATACAGAAGAAGAGTAATTTTAGTCTACTCCTTCCCTGTATGATATGTAATTAGGAAGCAAGTGATAATTGAGAATGCACGAAAAACTTCCAGTCATTCTCCACAAGCATGAATCTGGTTACAATAATTTTTTATTTTCATTTCTGCATTTTGGGGTTAGCTTAGAGAAATTCCTTAGAAACAGATTCTGAAATATCCCAAAGGTCTGTAGCAAAAGGTATCTTCCTGCTAAATAAAGTGCTATTATACCAAACACATCAGAATAAAGATTCAGTTGCTTCTGAAGAAATTAAATCCCCAAGGACTAATAAATTATGCTATGCTTTTGCCTACTTTGTGAAGGAGTTCCTTCCTCTTTCTTCCAGATTCTGTTTAAGGCTCCAGTTACATGAACATCCTAAAATCCCATTTTCACTCCAAATAAACCAGCCAATTATTTTGTCTTTTAAGTTTACACGTGGATTCTTGATTCTTGAAACAATCTCATTTTAAGCTTTAAGTACTGTAAAACACTCCCAATATTTGGCATCACATTTCATGAAAATCTGCAGAGCTCTGGCTGGCTGATTGTAATTCTGAAGGATGCTTGAACAGAACTTGCTCTCTAATTATGAAACTCCCCATAAGCACTACCTGTCAAAATCAGTCCCTTCTAACATCAGTTATCTATATAGAGAAGAAAAGAGTAATAAATACTCTTTTCAATGTGTTTTTACCCTATCTGTACTCACCCTGTTGCCAATGCTGCTTCTCAGACATTATCAGCAATGAGTTAACCCACATCCTATTTCATTTAAATGACTGTATCTAAACACTCTGTGATTTCATAGCAGTACAACATGTGTGTCTGGGCCTCAGCACAACAAATACAATGGAAAATGCTGGATGGGTTTCCTTTTTTGTAGCCTGGTATTTTGGTTCTTCCATTCCCAAAGTCCTAGCTTAAATGATCTATTCCCAAGAAGCCATTTGATACATGCTAGTATTAGTGTGGAAGCAAGTACCCTGAAATCTGCATTCAGTCTCTCCAGGTCACCCTTTTTAAAGTCAGTTCCTCACTTGCTTTCTCTTCCAATCTTTTTTTCTACTTGTCTCATTCCTCCTTCTTTCTGGACAGTGTCTGGATTTTGCTCAGCTGGAGCAGGCAGGCATGACTGAGGGGCCAGTACCTGAAACCTTGACTCTTTTTTTTTTTTTTAAATAATTGGAATTACAGTCTCACAGGTTCACTCAAAGACTTTCTTTTCAAAACAATGTTTTAACTGTGAGCATCATGGCTACTGTGAACTGGAACTATTAAGCTCCTGAACTGAACTGTTCCTGAACTGCACAGCCTTCATAGCAATTAATTTTTAAAATGCTAGATAGCAGATTTTGTAACAGCAACACCAATTCACTGCTTTTGAATATCACATACGTCTCTTGGGTTTCTGGACACCTCCTCATGTCACGGTCTTCAAAGCACTTTCACAATTTTAGATCTACTCAGTATTACCTCTGTGAGATTAGTGCTACTCAGGGACACCAAAGATTGCCAGGGTTGCACAGAGAGAGAGTAAATCAAACATGGAGCTTATTTCTTTATTAGACAATGCTGGTGGAGGAACAGAGAAGGGGATCTAGCCTGCACATAAGAATACAGAAGAGAATTCTTGTAAATGTTAAGTGTATTACTTCTCTCTGACCTCACCATTTCCATAAACTAAGAATTTTTTTCTTTTCCTTATCAACCTTGCTCCATTCAGACAATTGTGAGTCAGAAATTTCTAGACTGAAACATTTCACGTTATCAGAAAAGCTCAATCTTTCCCCAACATGCACCTGTCAGTTTTGCATTTGACATTCTTCAGCAGCTCCCTTGCTGATATATTTAGAGATTCAGCTCACTTCAGAGTCCTACTAAGCATGATGTGATGGGATGTGCACAGTTAGGTCCTGCCAATCTTCAGCAGTTTAAACATTAAACCTCTGTTTGATCCTGCAAAATCACACTCAGCAAAGCCTGCATGATCTTCATGACAGAGATTCTACAGAGCTTTCATTATGGTCTGTGTTAAACTCACCAACCAACTAGTGAGAAAACTGTTGCTTTGATTTAGATAGGAGACAAAAGCCATCAGAATGTATCAGGAAAAGGAGGCATAACTTTGTATGTGTGAAGTATGAAGCCTACCTCTTTCTCCTGGTCTTCCAGGTTGACCAGGGCTTCCTGGAAACCCTTGCATGCCTGGTGATCCTTGTTCACCCTGTGGCCCTGGAGCTCCTGGCCGACCTGGCTCACCAGGAGGTCCTGCGATGGTTCGTGTTGAGACAGACTGGCTTGGAATCTGGTTCAGAATTGAGTTATATCTTGCCATATGACCTGTCAGGAAAAAAATATAATTTTCAAGTTGCAGTGGAAAATCTGGTTCAGCAAAGTTTGAACAGAGCATTGGCAAGTTCTCAAGGCTGTGGTCTGTCATACTTTGATATTATGTGCATGAAGTTGTGTGCTTGTTGGTGGAGAAATAATGGTTTAGGAAGTACACAGAAAGTGGAAAAACTATTGTGTTGAATTTTATTTCTTTACTTTGGTAAGGGTTTGGGGTTTTTTTGTATTTTATGTCTATAAAAATTTAAAATTGTTACAGCAGAAGCTTCTGTATACTATAATAGATTGGAGACAATTCTGGCTTTTCTTAGATGGCTGATGCTAATCAGCTCTACTTGGCTATAAATCCAGTTGAACATAAATCCTGACTGTCTAGCCTAAAACAAACAGATCCCCTTAGATACTTTGAAAAGCATTGTATTTGTAAGTAATGGTGGCAGGAAAAATCCATTCTGGAGATAGAAGCATATGAACTATGGATATACTTGCCCTGGATGAGCTGTTCACACACTTGACGAGCAACAGCACGAACCATTGCTTGGGACTGAAGATCGCCCTGGATAACAACAGCAGCGGTGTCATAAAACAGTTTGTTGCATCAGTTCTGTGTTGAAAGTGCTTAGAGCAATGAAAGACATTTATCATTGCTGAGAGATATATTCTCACAGATGAGGAAGAAAAGCCAAAGAAATTTCGGGATTTTGCTGGTTCCCATTACTGTTTCAGCCAGTAAGCCAAGGTCTGAGAAGATAACCCTAATGAGAGATTTGGAGACATGCTTGATGCCTCATATTTCTCGCCTTCAAAATATGAATGTAGCTATATGTAAGACCAAGTCTGGAAAAGAAGGAAAGTTTTCTTGACTGCAGAGAGAAAACTATTGTGCCTGTAAACACAGAGAAACATAAATTGTTGGAAAAAGCTTTCATAAGACAGAAGGCAGACAGGAAAAAATGCATCGCTAATGTGAATATGGACTTACCCGCTCACCCCTTTCACCCTTAGCTCCAGGAGGACCCTATGAAAAGATTCAATACCAAAAATTAATTCCCATTTTGTTCTGCTCAAAATTTTCAACACCTAAAACATTGTCTCCCTTGCAGATTCACAGTAAAGGGAGGGGAAAAAACGATAAACAAGGTTTCACTGTTATGTGACATTGACAAATACACTTCCATTTCAGTACTCAACAAAATGTTCGCCTCTGGCAACTACATGGGAACAATTACTTTCTCATGTGTTTGTCACACACTGAATTCACTTGTTTAAAATGGCAGCAAGGGCAGGCATGCATTTCACATCGCTGAAATTGGTCTAATTATGACAAATTAGCAGTCTGAAATTTGTGACATTTACTGCACTGAGACTCTTCATCCACTATGAACAGAGTCAGCAAAGGGGTTAAACTGCACAGAAAATTAAGTATGAGAATGTGGCAGTTTGGTCTAGGCCTTCCTTGGTGACCAGTTTGTAGCCAAGGAAGAGCCCAGATTTACCCAGTATTCTCTACGATTTTTACGTAAGCCAGACTATAAGAAGAAAGGAGGAAAGGCCTTCGCTCTCTTTCCTTCCGGCGGCTTGGAGGTGCAGGTTCCCTGCTGTTGAGTCTGTCGTGTTGGGGAGCGAGGCCTGGTTAGGTCTTGCCGACCTTGGGAGACGGAGGTTGCCGGCGATCGTTCCGGAGCGACTCTCGGTTGTCCCAAGGAGAGTAGTGAGCTATTTCTTTGCTAACTCTTTTAGTTGCTAAATATTGGGCTACTAATCAGAATATATATATATTTTATTTTGGTTTTGTTCCTTTTCCCTTCCCCCTTCCCTTTCCCTTGTGAAATTGTATATAACTGTAATATAAGTGTAAATATATTTATATTATGTATATATATATTGCTTTAGCTGTCTCTCTCTCGTTTCGGTTTTCTTGGTTGTTTTTTCTGTCTTCTCCCTGGGGTTTGGGGGGAGGAAGGGGACTTCTTGTGGTAAGGTTTGGAGACTTGGCAGGGAGCCAGCTTCAAACCATATCAGACATTAAAGATAATATAATACTGTAATGATGGTAAGGACTATTACGGATTGGAACAAGTTGACTAGGGCAGTTATAACTTCACCAATGGCAGTTTTTTGGGGCAGCAAGGAAAGGTCTACCAGAATAGGTAAGCAGCTCACTGATATATGGTTAAAGCACAGCTTAATTCTATCCTGGGAAAGAAGAAACTCATACAAAGACTGCAAGATTATTTCTGAGATCTCTTTTTTATTACTTTACCCTTTGAGAAAGACAGTTATTAAAGCTCAGTAATTTTTCACCCATCTAGCTGTTTTTTCTGAACACAGTAGAGCTCTTACATGACTCACAGAAATATCTACACTCTAGGAAATTTGGTTCAATATCTGGAACATGTATTTGGACAGGAACCGAATAGCCAACATGTTATATATTGATAGTAATAAACTCCATAGCTCATCAAATCTCCTTAGTGGATTTCATGATATCACGAAGAAACTATGCAGAACTGGGCATTAGGTTATTATCTTTGCTTATATATTATTCATTATGTCAATTTAATTTCATTTCCGCTTAACCAAATAAAAATGCTTGCATTGGCCTAAATCTCCAAACCAAATTGGATCTTGAAAAAAAATTTCTAGTCTACAAATAGAGTCAGAAATACACACTGCCCCATTCTGATGTCTTTAAAAATTAAATAGAACATTTACTGTCATATATGGAAAAAAACTGAGCAGGTTTTCTAATTAACCAAGTTGTCAAATGTTTAAATATGAATACACAATATTACCTGAACTGTTACAGAGAAAAAAGAGGTCCACTATAAATATTGTCTTTTATATAATTTACACACTCATTTCATAGTTGTATTCCTTTCTTCCAGTCAAACTGTTTTGTTCTGGGTTGTTTTGATAATATAAAAAATAATATTTGAAAGACAAACTTAATATTGGAGGTTCCTAATACTAATTTCAGTTATAGAGAATGTAATTTTCCACTCAAAGAAACTGACAGTCAAATTTATAATAATAATCTAAAAAAAGCCCTGGTCATTAGTCATTTGTTCTGATGTGAACATAGAGTAACCACAAAAGCCAGATTTTTTTTTCATGCAATATTTTCACAGTTTGAAAATCAGAATAATATTTTGGAAATATTCAGGTTAATAAATGGCATACTTGAATTTCCCAAGAGTTGCTAGAAGTGTAAATGAAAGAAAGGAGAAAGTAATTACACAAAGACTACAAATTCACATAGTTATGTTTTTAAGTTCTGTGTTTTGACTCTATAATCTCTATATTCCAAACACTGTATGTAAGATCAACAAATCAATTTAGTTACAAAGAATGAACAAAGAAAGATCAATATGATGTTTCATTTAGCCACTAACTGCAAACAGATCACGAGCTATAAATATTGAGGAGTTCTGTCAAACAGTGAAGCCAATATCAGAAACCAACTAATACACAACAGAAGATAAAGAAATATTAATTAATTTTACTCACAGGAGCTCCAACATCACCTTGTGGCCCCTGGCTTCCAGTAATACCTGGAACACCTGGAGCACCAGGTATGCCCTGCATGGAAAAAGAGAAAGAAAATAGTGGTGATGACAGTCAACACCCGTGAATCTCGATGAGCAAAAGTCCACAAAGCAGCCAGTACACAATCAGTTCTGTCAGTCAAAGACTGGAGATGCCAAGAGAGAGGACTGAGAAGTACATGCTGCAGGAAAAAGAGCACCAAAAGCACAGCTCTGAGAAAAGCACTTGAGAAAAATAATGTGGGTTGCTTGCTGTTGCTGGAACAGGAAGGAATTGCTGAACCACCAAATCCTGTGATGTTAATACTGTGTTGAAGGGGCATGACTTGGAATGTTCTTTGTAAAAACCACAGGATGGCTTGGAGAATACTCAGCTTCATGTAACATTTTACACTTATCCAGAAGGCATTAATTTTGCCTAGCTGCCCAGTAGCTGAGAAGGCTGACACTGATTCTGAAGGCAACATACATCTTACTTTGAAGGATGAACTTGGACTCTGCTGTCTTCCTTGATTACTCTGTGAGAGTACCTGCGCTCACCTCCAGCCTCCAGACCAAGCAAAACGTGGCATTTCCCTTCAACTAACAGTCCTAATTGGAATTTTTTACAAAAAGAAAGTCTTGTTCGAAATGTTAAGAACATTCATTCCCTCTATATAGTGCAGCTACTTGCCTAAGAACAAGCTATCAATCTATTGACAGAATAACCCTCTCTCCTTCCCATGGGAGACATTTTTTCTGGAGCTAAGTAAGAGTGGAAAGAAATGACACTGGACAAGCAGCTATCTGCCAACTCCGTGCGTCATGAGAAAATTAACTTCCCTTGGCCTTGGTCTATCCACTGTAGCCTAGATAACAGTGTGACCTATAATCCCCCCAAATCCTGCTGACTTTTACAGTAACAAATTCCATAGGCAATACTCACCATTGGGCCAGGAGGTCCTTGTGGGCCTGTGGGTCCATCTTTGCCAGGAAGGCCCTATAAAAGAGAAATAAAGGCAATTTTATCAGCTTCTTATATGTACTTCATGAATCTGTTCTGTTTCATCTAGATGATATTATTTACTTTTTGTTCTTCAGTTTTGTTTTCCTTTGTTGGTTTGGTTTTTGTTTGGGGAGGTTTTTGTTGTTTTTGTTTGTTTTTTTAATTAATAACTGTTGGTAGTGGTTTCTTCGAAAAAAAAATCCCTTATTTGCCCTGGGGAGGGTTTATTTCTGAAAAGGAACCATAGTGTCACCAATATTATTAAAAAAAAAAAAATCTAGCTAGTCTCACAATACTTTTGAAATAAGAAGTAATGCAAAATTCTTCATACTGGCCATTTTCACCTCTGAGTGAATTTCACTTTGAACGCTTCTGTAGCGAGATAAATGAGAGGGTTTGCTGTCAAACCTCCCTACCACAAGGTCACGTTTCTACATCTGTTCTCACTGGTTGCAACTATTCACAGTCCCACTGATGAAGTGCTGAAAGATGGCAACTGAGAGTCGATCTCTCTGCCCAGCAATACTGTACATATGTACTAACTATCACTGAGGTCCTGATTCAGGAAGCACCGGGAATGCTCATGTGGTTTACATTATGAACATGCCTCAGAGCTTCCAGAAATGGAGCCAAAAACTAAAGATAACTTGGAAACTGGAAAGCAAGCAAATCACAAAAAAAAAAAAAAAAAAAAAAAAAGGACTGACCAGATGTAGAGTAAAATACACTATTAATAAAGTATTCTTGCAAATTAACCAATATGCACACTTTGTACCCTATGCTATAAAGCATACGTTTCTGACCAGCCTGGTGATAAAGCATTCTTTAATTAATACAGCCCCTACGAAGGAAAAATATGGTCTTGTTTCTGGTTCAAGACCACTTTGAAAGGTAGTTTAAGCTGGAAAGTGTTTGGTTTATTGCTGAAAGGTTTGAAAGTGTTTATGCTGACACATACAGTAAAGAACATTCCAGGTCTCAGTATCTCAGAGAGCTTTTTTGGTTTGTATTTTTTCTGAATCTTTATTTCTGACACAGTTTTAGTAATGACTCCAGCATGAACTACTAGTGTTATGCTTTTCATAATTCAGAAACTATTATTCATATCTGCAATCATATGGCATAAAAAACTGCCTGGGGAATATTATCTGCCATGTACCTGGAAAGGTTTTTTTAAAATTCCACCAGAAGGGTGTTTTGATGATAAAATAAGCCACATAGTCAACTCACATTATGTCATCTATGCATCCTTAGAGTTGATAAGGAAATACTTTCCTGTTTCACAGTGTAGCCAGATGGTTCCTGAAGCTGCAAGGACCAAAGCAGCTCCCCTATCACAGTAAGAACTAAAGCAACTGTAACAGCTAAGCGCCATTGAAGTAAAGATAGTAGTAGTATCTTTATCACAGTAGTTTTAAGAGATACACAGAAAAAGGTTGCAAGCCTAGCTCAAATATGTTTGCAAAGGAAAGTGTGTTCATACTCCGAAACTGGTATTCCTAGAGCTAACAGAGAATGGTATAAGGAAAGAACTTTGAAATGCATTGAAAATTATAAAATAGGGTTTCTAATATTCTGTGGAAGAAGCATTTAGTTGTGAACAATGTTTTGAAAAATTCAATGGTAGCTATTCACATTTTTACAATAACATGGAAGTCCCTAAAGGTAATGCAAGCTAGACTTCTCTTTGTAACAGTAAAACCTTCAGGAAGACCGATACCTGCATATTTACAAGCATGTTTGACTTTTTAAAGCAAATATGTAAAATCTGCATTTATTTTTGACCAGTTCTAAAGCAGGATGGAAACTGGCTGGACTCTTTCAAGGGCGTAATTCAACTATGAGTAGGGAAATATAGAGCTTTCCACTGACTTCCAGGATCTAGAGTGGATTCCCACAAACTTCTAAAGCAAAACAATGCTGTAGGTCCCTCCCTTCTCCCATCCCAGTCAAAGTGTAGAATTAACAGTATGATCAAATTACATTTTCTTGGAATATATTTCACAATTTCTTTATTCTGAGCAGTGTTTTTACTGTTGGCTGCTCAAGAATCACCTCCTGTCCATTCTCCTAAGGTTTATTTCTCTTGGCATTGTGTCTGTATTGCCCCCAGAAGATCACCTCCTACTGTATTTGCTAGATGTGAAAACTGCTATATGAAAATGAAGTCAAAGTGAAGCCTGATTTAAGAAAGAGTATGGCAATACCTATTCTCTCATGCAAGTAAAAGACTAAAGATACTTGTTTGTGCTGCCAGCAGGGTTTGAAGATGATGTTACTCAGACCATCTGATGGCCAGAATGGATCTGACACTCATTCTGAACTTGTGAGTAGTGCATAGAGATTAGTACGTACCAGGAAATTGGCAGGAGGACTGGGAATGTATTTCTTCTGGCTCTTTCTCTCATTATTTTTGGTGTGTGTAATGTAGAAGAAAATAGAGCACTGTGGGAATTCACAAAGATGTATTCTGAGCGCTGAAGCCTTAAAGATATTATCTAATCTCCCATTTATTGAATTCTCCTCCTTGCTTAACCATCTCTATTCCAATGGGAATGACTAGAGGAATTACATAGCACAACAGCACTTTCTCTCTGTCACATCCAGGACAGAAATGACTCCGTACAGAGCCACTGAATCTCCCCCATGTAGCTGCATGTCCAAAAGCAGGATGGTACAGATTTCGATGTGTGACCCAGGATGTAGATCCTAGAATCAAGATGTATATTATCTTGGAAAGTTAGCTCAAATCAAGACATACTTTGCCAATGGTATGAAAAAAAAATATGGAGAAAGAGTGTAGCTCAGACAGAATTTTTATAAGGGATTTTATTCGCTGAAATACAAATGGCATTGTGTGTAAAATCTCAGGTCTGCTGACACCATTATAAACTCCTGAGCTTTCAGTAGCCTGGAATTTGTTTGGGGGACTTGTGGAGAGGTGATTTTTCCAGTAGGACGAGATAGTGGCAAAAACTTAACTGAAGCTTCTGAGCCCAGGATTGAAAGAGTTTCCTGTAGGGCCTTTAAAAAAACCTAGCAGCCTGGGACCCATGACTGCCTGACCCAGAAAAAGCAGAATGTGTCACATGTGCAATTCAAGCTCTATCTTTCAATGTGAAATGCTTGGGAGTGTTCAGGGAGAAACACGATCTGTTCTTTTTAGTAAAACCTCTCTATACTGGTAGCTACAAATATGGGGCAGCAAGAGAGGACACAAAAGAACCACAGCTCCAGCCATAAAATAAAAATTAATAATTTTCTATTTTATAAAATCTTTTATGACACTCTTTTATAAGTGGAAGCAGATAAGAGGGGACTGTTCCTCGTGTGGAGCCTGAGATGTAGATTTAAACCAGTTACCAGATAGGTATAAAACATTATCATGTATATTCAGAATGTTTGCTTTATTATCAGAAAATGCAGGTTTTTTACTCTGAGTCAGGCTTCACACAGTACTTTTATTACATTCCACTTTTTTTCATAGAGTGGGTATGTCATTATGAGAGTGATCTTTGTATGAATTCACAAAACTGACAGGGAAGATGTTCTATTTCTGGATGAGGTACTAAAATGCAAGATAAAGCAAATAAACCAGGGACTAAAAAGCAGAAGTCCAGAAATACAAAAAGAAACTCTACAGACTAAGTGTTGAATTACAACATTAAGAAGGGAACAAACAAACCCTTTTCTCAACTGATTTCAAAAATAAAACCAGAAAGTATGAACACTAGAAATCAAAATCAAAAAAGGAAGGAAAAAGAACTGTAAAAGTGAAGTGATTCCAACTACCAGTAACTGGAAGAAAAAAAAAATCTTCATTCCAGGACTTCATGAATCTAATACCACATTATACCCAGTTCAGCAAAGTTCTCAGAGATCTCCCAATAAATACCAGTCCCATGCATATCTCCCATTAAAATCACTGTGATTTAGCCGTCTGTTTAAGGACTTTACAGCACTGGTATCACTATAATTAAAATATTTAAATGATCAATAAATACTAAAGAGGAAGTGATACCTAAGCTAAGAATAACATAGAAGAGCTCAGTTCTAGTAGTGTAATAGTTGCAAAACAGCTTGGCACCTTGGCTAACAGGAGGAAGCCCAACAAAAGAAACATTATATGAAAAGGCAATCTACTTCTCAGGAATTTTCCAGTTCCCCTTTGCTGCTGCAGTTATGCCCTTCAAAACTGTGCCTCTCTCAAGTGCTGGGTCTTCAAAGAGACTGCGGTGAAATAATTGGTTTGAATCTTCACCCATTAAAAGCAATTTTATGTTGTCATAACTTCACAGGAATAAAATGAGTTACAACACCATAAAATTAGTATAATATAATTATTTGTTGCCATAGAAATAATTACTGCAGGACAACATTGCATAAGGGTCACACAGAGACAATAACAGACCTCATTTTATGAGGTCCAGGCTGTTCATCCAGCTCCTGTGATTAACAGCAGAAGAAAGGCAACACACATGAACAAAGCATTACTACCATATCTATAAAGAACAGCAATTTATTTAATTGCCCTACCTTTTTATAGACAACACTGGGGTATTCTACAGAATAAGCACCACATGACCTTCCCAGGATGTATCAAAAGCCTTTGTTGCATTAGCCTTCCTCATCTCTTCCCTGGAATACCATCTCTCTGCAACAACATGCTGACTTCCACATGTAGGAAAACTAGACCACTTCTGAACTGCTGACTGACATCAAGGCCTGTCTGAGGGCATCCACTGCTACATACAAAGTCAGCTACAGAATAATATAAAAACCAGTTTCCTTGAACTGCAAACCCCTCGATGTCCCTCATGATCAGGAAGGTAGAGCAAGGAGGCACACACCACTCACATGTACAGCATTTACCACCAGGTCACCTCAACTTGTCCATGACCAAGATCAGACAGAACATGGCAAAAATCCAAATGTTCATCAAGCTCCAGGTCTTTATTAACCTGGAGATGAACAGGTGACACCAAGCTTGGGGAATTTAGGGGGAAATATGCCAATACAGCCAAAAAGAAAACATTAAAAACATGCAAAAGAAGAAGACATCACAGTATTATAAAGTAGAAAAAAAGAATATATATAGCTTCATATTTCACCACAACTTAATTGAAAATTAGAAGGCTATTCATCCAATTATTCTTCTGATGATAATGTGTAAATCTTTATCTTAAGAAAATTTTTTTTCTTGATTTTTAGAGAAAAAAGCATATCTATGTATCATCCAAATTCCACAGTAACTTCAGTGGATTTACTCCTAGACATAAAGAGATGCCAATGTTTAAATTCATAATAGTGAGTTCAAATACACATTTTGCTACAGGGATGGGGTTTTTTATAACAAGGTCTAAAAGTAATGCCAGAAAATCAAAGAAGGTCCAGGTTTCTCTGAAGTTCAAGTTACATTAACATACTCCAAAAAAGTATCATGAATATGTAAATCTTGTTCAAATGAAACTGAAAAGTCATATTTAATAATGAACTTCTGCTGTAGACAGAAACCTAGTACTATGCTAACAAAAATTTTCCAGTGCCTGACTAATAATGAAACAAGAGTCTCTTCAAGGAGACAAGGAGGAGGACTTAAATATTTAACTGCACAAATTAATATGATTTTTTTTTTTATTGCTTCCTAGGCAGACTGTAAGTATCTTCAGTTGCTTTACAAGAAGCAGAATAAGGTTGAGTAAATTTTGGTATTATTCTTCACCTTCCCCTTTTCCTCCTGTCAACAGTTTCTACAGGTATTGTTCTAAATTCTAATATTGAATTTCCTTGTTGTTGTCTCTGTTACTCATTAATTAGCTAGAAAGCTAACTTACATCATTGCATTGAATTGCATACTAATTATGTACCATTTAACAACCACCTAATTTTAAACATATAAGCAAAGAGACTAATTAGCAGTGCTTGAACACAAGAGACATCTACTTCTATCAAATGCATTAAGCACAGCCATTGTGGATGGTTCCTGTCACTAGTCTAGTATTTCTCAACCCTCATCCAGCAGATGGAAGAATATCCACCCTGCCTCTGACTGCTGTGCTGACTGGCAGAGATGATAAAGGTGACATAAATTATGATATATCAACCACACTGGGAAACATACCCATTATAGAATGGAAATAAAACACGTAAAACATGTAAAACCTTACCCTTTGACCTTGAGCTCCATCTCTTCCGGGTGAACCTGATGCTCCTGGGACACCCTAAGCATGATCAAGGGAAAGCAAGCTGAGTTCAAATTAACAGAATCCAACTAAATCATTTTCCAGTGAAACTGTATGACATGCTTTTGGATAAATGGAACTAGGTTCAATAATGGGTGGGGCCATAAAAGATTCAGTAAAGAAGGTATTTCTGTGAAATGAGATGGGTAAACAGACATTGTTAAAATGCACAAGCTTTGAGCCTACAGAGACCTGATTTCAGTGTTAAACAAGAAAATAACCAGTTCCTCAGGCCCCAGATGAATTGGTCACTGCACACCACCATACGCTGTATTCCTTCACTTTCTAAAGCTCTGTTCAATTCACCCCAACACCACATTTCTCAGCAGTTTGGAATACATGCCCTAAACTCACAGTGATGTCAATTCAACATTCAAGCTTAGTAAGAGACAGGTTAGACAATAACTTAGGGAATACCTGCAGGCCAGGAAAACCAAGATCTCCCTTCTCTCCCTTTTCACCTGGTGGCCCCTGCAAATTAAGAATCGCACATAGTAAACTAAATATATGGTTTTTCTATTTTTAATAGTGCCTTTCCTTTTCTTGTGAAAAAAATGACAAAGCAACCAATAAAAAAAAAGACTATTTTTCCTACTGAAAGCAAACATACAGACTTTTGTTTACAAAACTGCAAATGAAGAATTTAAAAATACAGAAAATAAAATTCATTTTAAAAGAATTCAGAATTAACCTGACAAAATTATAGCCATTATGTTAAAAAAAAAAAAAAAGGTAGCTATTTTCTCTTCAAAGGAATCTTTTTCACTTCAGGCCTCAGAAGTATTTCCTACAATGACGAAACCAAGGGTTTTCTATGGAAAATAGACATGTTTCTACATTACATATGCATGACAAAAAAATATATGTTGCTACATAATCAAGTAACTTCAATGAAATTTTATATAGAAACAGTTTCTCTAAGAAATAAATATTCTTATAATTAAAGTATTCTGTATTATTCTCTGATGACAGCATCATCAAGAATATACAGTGTTGGTAAATCATTATATTGTACAGCAGTACCATACAGACTGGATAAAAAGAAGAAAGTGGATTACAATGTAGTAAATTTGAAAAAAAATCTTGCAGAAAAAGATCTGTATCTACTACATTTCAAGGCTTGTGTGTACCCATCTACTGAGAAGTATATGAAACAAGATAAGTGCTACCAATGTTTCTACAAATGTTTCTTTATGATGAAATTCTGCGACTTATTTCACAACAACATTTCAAACTCCAGGCCTAATCACCTCCTCTGATGACAGATTTTGTAATGAAATGAACATTATTACTTAATTTTGGCAGAGAATATGGTGCTCTTGCTTGGGTATACCTGTCAAGTTAGAACTGATCTGCAATGAGCAATACCCCAACCAGAAAAAGATAAAATACTACCACTTTGGTTTGGTGTCATGTTACGACCCCCACTGCAATTTTTTTTCACTTGTCTTCAGGCTTGGATGCTAATACCCAGGTCATACTGAACCTGTGATCAAATACTTTCAGCTGACCAAAAGTTCAGATCAAATAAAAAACCAAAATTGTTGGCATTGAACCCACATTCACTACAGGTCAAACCCACATCTGTGATTTCACCTCAAATGCTGAAATTCAGATTCTGATCACAACACTAAAAGCAATTTCAGTCTAGTCTATTTGCTGTTTTAAACATCACAGGAAAGCCTATTGATTTTTTTAAGTCTCACTGGAGGCCCTTGAATAGAAAGTCCACTGGGTCCTTGTGGTCCTGGAGGTCCTTGCGGTCCAGGAACACCAATTTCACCTCGAGGTCCATCTGGTCCCTAAAGTAGCACAGGACATAAGTTAAACTCTTATCATATGGACAAAGGCAGCTTCTGTTTGAAGAATTAAATACCAATAGACTCAAAAATATCTGAAATATGAGTTAATATGTGATTGAGCAGTTAGGGTTCAATTTAAAACTGCCTGGGTCCTTTATAAATACTAAAAAAAATGATTATTTATGTGGCGAAAGCAGAATTCTAAATTTTATATTTTATCAAGGAACAAACAGGACAGGCAATTGTTATGAAAAGAGCCAGACCAAACGCCAATGGCATTTCACTTTGTTTTTTCCTCAACAACACCAGAGACAATCTGGAATTAATTTCAAGGCTTACATGCAGCAGAGATAAAGTAAGAACCTGTACATCTATCAAATGTAGAGTGCTGTACAAAGTACCTTTGGACCTGGATCACCGCGATGACCTTTGGCACCTCTGACACCTGGACCACCCTGTGAAGCAAAAGCACAGCAGACACTGAAAACCAAAACTCTCAAAAATGAAATCCAGAGAAGCCCAAACAGGTTTTTTCCTGTTCCTAAATCAGCAGTCAAGAATCAGTAAATATCCTGTCACTATCCCTCCACTGGGGTAATTAAACAGAGAACATACTTGAGTATGGCCATGCACGGGAACAGATTTAAACACAGATGTGACTGCTTTCTAGAGCCAAGAATGCACACCACGTAAGCATCAATAACACTGAAAGCTACAATACGGATGGAAATGTGGTCATGGGTTCCCTTCCAGTTGCTGAAACCTCCTGCACATATGTCTGTTCTCAGCAAAATTGTATTGTCAAAGGCTGAGTTTCCAGGAAGGCCAAGAGCATTCTGGCTTATATCAGAAACAGTGTGGCCAGCAGGACCAGGGCAGCGATTATCCCCCTGTATTTGGCACGGGTGAGGCTGCACCTCACATCCTGGGTTCAGTTCTGGGCCCCTCACTACAAGGACTGTAGTAGGTTGAGGGGCTGAAGTAGGTCCAGAAGAGGGCAATGGAGCTGGTGAAGGGTCTGGAGCACAAGTCTTAAGAGGAGCAGCTAAGAGAGCTGGGTTTGTTTAGCCTGGAGAAAAGGAAGTTCAAGGGGGAACCTTATCACTCTCTGCCTGAAAGGAGGTTGTAGCCAGGTAACAAGTGACAGAGCAAGAGGAAATGACCTCAAGCTGCACCAGGGGAGGCATAGATTAGATATTAGGAAAAATTTCTTCATGGAGAGGGTTGTGAAGAATTGGAACAGATTGTCCAGGGAAGTGCTGGAGTCACCATCCCTGGGAGTATTTAAAAGATATGTAGATGTGGCACTTAGGAAATGGTTTACTGGTGGACTTGGCAGTGCTGGACTCATACATCTTAAAGGTCTTTTCCAACCTAAACAGTTCTATAATTCTTTGATTCTAATGACTCGAGAATACTTTTCAGCAAGGACAACTCTAGAATCTACTAGATCTACCATGGTTTAATTCAGAGCTACTCTTAGGTAAAATGCTCTTTTGGTCATTTTTCTCTTTCTTGCTTTTTTCAGTAATGCTTACATCTGTTCACAATTTATTAACCAACTGTTGCCTTTTTTATTAGTATCATCTGAGACACTGGAGTAGCATATATCTATGGACGGCTGCCATGAACGTGTTTTGCAAAAATATGCTGCATGTGCTTTCTGTTCTAGGACAGCATAAATTTTTTTTCCACTTTTTTTCATATCAATTTCCCTCTTCTCCCACCTGAGCATATTGCTTAACCTATTGGATTATAAGATTTACAGGTATTCTGCCCTTTTTTGTACTCAAAAAGGATCTTGTACAACTACACACCATAACTGAATAGCATTCTATAGAGGCTACAATAAGTACTTACAAAAATAACAGCAGTTAAATTAAAGACACAAAAACATGTAGTATTTATGAGACTTTAAATAGGAATGCAAATAACAGAAATGTTTGGAAATGTTAGAGCACTCTTGCTCTTCAATAAAGGTATCATGACATGGTCTTCCTACGTGTCATCACAGAGCAGTTTTCCACTGCCCCTCTCAGCTTCCTCAGTCTTATTGCCTCCATCCCACAGGTCTATGGCCACAACCCATTCCACCATAGCCAGCTCCAACCCTTAAAATCTGATCCCATTCTTCCACGGAACCATATCTCAATTGCCAGTTCCAAAATTCCAGATACTTGTATTACTACATTCCAGCCCAGTAGCTCCCTCTGTCCTTTCTCCTCCCTCTGCCTTTCTCTTGAGATTACTCTCTCTGAGATTAAAAATTCTTCAGAACAATAACTGCAACTTTTTAACATAAACAAAACCACAGAGTTTTCTCACATTTTGTTCTCAGAAAGAGACTGCATTTTTACTAAGAACATATACATAAAACCAGCCTGATGCTGAGACATTAAATCATACACTTTGAGACCCATGCTGAAGTTGATACATTTAGCCATGTGCTGAACCCAGTAGCCTTTGCTTGGTAAAAGTACAAGTTCCAGAAAAGCATTTATTTAAGATGAAAATATCAGAATAGCCCCCCTCAGTTTTCTCATAAACTTGTATTGGTGGTTATTTCCCAGCACTACTAAGCTTGTGTGACTAATTTCAAATTTTTCATTTCTTCTGCCATTTCTTCTTCTAGCCAAAAATTCCTGTTATGCCTTTTCCCTTATTTTGAATAACTTTTTAATATCCAGTGCTTTCCCCCAGAAACAGCCTTAATCAACTGTTATCAAGACACCTCCTTATTCCTCTTTAATAGTCAAAACCTGTGAAGCACTGAATGCTGTTTCTTGCAATTAAACTTCTGCAATCCTCCAATATTTTTGTTTATTTCACCTTCTTCAGTTCTGCAGCACTCCTTATAAATGCGGGCATTGATTTTGTGTGATATCTTATTTTTACTTTGTGTCAGGAATTTCAGACAGCAGGATCAAATTCTGGCAAAGATGAAGCCATAAAAACAGTATCCCATCATGAAAATTGCCAGATAACATTAACTCTAAACAATACTTTGTCTTACCCAAAATGACCCATTTACTAAAAGCCTAGAAAATCTTTCCAGAGTTACTATCCCAAACAAATGGAAGCCTTTTCTTTGGAGTCTCTTTAGCCTAATGTCTAAAACTGGCTACATGGTAGAATCCTGATCTCTTAAACAGAAAAATCCTTGGCTTAGAGAAAAGTCACATGACATTTTAACAACTTGGAGCACTATTGACCAGACATAGCACATGTGACTTTCTGACTTTTGGTTGGCACGCAGATGAACGCTGACTTTATTCCTTTGCTCTGCTTTTTCTTAGGCCTTGTACTTCTTTTTTTTTTTCCAGAGCTATGCCATCTAACTGTCTGGCAAAAAAGCATCACTTCAAACACACTGAGTTCCAAAATCACACACTGCCTGCCTTGGCAGTGATTTTTCTGCTTGACTTTAAGCCTCCTCTTGCATGGCACTATGCTATTCAAAACATTGTTAATCCTAAATGTAATATATAGAAGTACATTATTTTACTGCTGGGTTAAGCCTTAGCAATTCCTGATTCATATATCTTTTGAACTATAGTAATACACATCCTTCCAGTCAAATAATTTTCAAACAGTTTTCATTTTACTGTGAAATGTGGTCAAACTACTCAATTTCAGTGGCATTTTTATGTGAATTATCTGTCTTTGTCAAAGAACACAAATTGGATGCTAAGATACAAAAATTAAAATTTTAATCCCTACTTGATTTATAACCTATATTTAAATAGGGGAACAGAACAATTTCTCCTTGTTCAAGACACATCTCTTCAGTGAATTTTCTCCTGAATTCCTTTCCAGGTTTTTGTACCAGAGGTTGAAGAACCATTCTTGCAGAAAGACTAACCTCTGAGTTGTTAGTAGGATTAATGCCTGCTAGGATCGACAACATGAATGTCTTATGTGCAAGTTAATTTTGTTGTTAAACATGTATCTCATGTAATCAGTGTACTTTAACATTTTCAGAAGCATTTTCCTTTGCATTCTTTACTGGCTCTTTTGTTTCAAAACATGATCTTGGAAGACACAGGACTCAGTATGAGCAGAGAAACACGCAGCTCAAACTTTTCATAGGAGAGCCTCATCTCAAACTAACTTAGCAGGCAGCCCTAAGATGCCAATCAGAGTTAAAAACCTAGTTGTAAAAAAAGAAACCACATGATCATTCTATCCCAGTTAAGATTCTTGTTAAATCAAACCAATAACAGGCCACTGTAAACAGAGGCTGCAACTTTTCTAAATTGATAAAAATCAAGCTTGGAATGTGAGAATGAGTTCTCAAAATTTAGTGACCTGTATCTCTATGTCTTATACACTGAGTTTCCACAAGTTTCCAAGAAAGGAGATTTATTCCATATTTCAAAGATCCTACACTGAGATGGAAGGAAAGTGAAATAACTGGCTTCTAGAAGAGACTATCTAGTTCCACTGGTTATGCAAGGAACTTAGATATACACTTAACATTTACACAGTAAAAACTTAATGAGTGCTATTAAAAGAACATCAGAAAGTAAAAGTTGTGCCAGTGTGCATTTCATCATTCACTGGCAAGCTGGAAAAAATTTTAATTCAGCTTTCACCAAAGCAGATCATTTCATCCTCTCTTCCCTTCAGGGCTTTTGGGTACCTCTCCATCTCTAGGAGGTCTCAGAAGAACCTACACTTACAGTTGTGCTTTCCAATCAATACTGTACTTACCTAGGGCTTTTAACACAGAAAAGTCTTCTTTCATCACATACCATACAAGTGGCATTGTCATACCCCATATCTTTAATTCATAAGATACTGTAAACTGAGCATTTCAAAAGGTAAACTCCAAACTACATTTAATACATATATATTATAGTAGACAGACAGAAGGTGATTAAAATTTAGAAAACAAATGGCACTAATTATGACGTATCTACTAACGCTACAGACAGGTAACAGGGGGCAAGGTCCGAAGAATACCACAGCTGCTTCAGGTCTTGATTAAACCATTAAAAATTTGACTGACTGACTATGTAGAAGGTTTTTTACAGCCTAATACTTGGCATCTTTGCTATAAATTGAATATAATTCTATCTCTTCACAAACACTTAAAACCCTAATTTAACCTTATTAGTTTTACATGGGCAATACATGTTTTGGAATAAAGGTGGCCAGGGGACTATTTAGTACAGTTCACTAAAAACCTGAATAAAACCTTACCGGTGGTCCAGGAGGTCCAAGAGGACCCTTATTGGCTTCTGAACAGGAACAAGCATGAGGAAGGGCAGGGCAGTTTTCCTCATCTCTCTAAGGAAAAATTAAGATAGGAGAAGAATGATGTCAAAAACTTTAGAAGTTAGGGATTTTATGAATCTAAGACAAAGCACTGTGTGGATGCCTCAAAAGTACCTACTTGCTTTAGAAACATATATGTCCTTGACTTTCAATAGGACACATAATTCAAGCAGACTTGGACTTGTTTTGAAAACACTTAACCATCCATTTCAATTAAAACATTTACTCAATAAAGGGGAAAGTAAAAGGTAAATTCTACAGTTATTGGAAGAGATTTCTTACCAAGCCAGGAAGCTCACAGCATTTGTCTCGATTGGCCCATGAGGTAGCACAAACAATGTCAAACATCTGTAACTGCAGCTGTTTCAAAACAAGGGTGATGTACAAAATGACTGTTAGGTGTAAGAGCAGTGCAGAATGAAGCTATCAGCAAGCAAAGCCATCTTTATTTAAAGCACTCAGATTAGACAGAAGAGAGACTATTGACTTTGAGCAGCAAGCCACAAATACGTCACTTAAATGGCAAATCCACTGCTTTTACCAAATGCGTATTCTAAGCAAGTCATCTGAGCTATCAGATACTACATGAATTGAGCAAGCTGTTCAAGGTTAAATGCTGCACTTGTTGGATTATCCCCCACTCCTTGATTAAATTTCTGATTTTGCACAATGTTGCCTTCCAGTACTTTTTATATAGCAAAGGAGGCATCAAGAGTCAGGCGAAAGAGAGCTCAGCTTCTCAAAACTGAGTAATTCCTCTTAACCCACCGGTCAGCTGATCAGATTTTATCTGCGACAAGGTCTCCTATAGCCTATTACTTACACTGGAGCTGAGCCACAGATAATATTTATAGTTTTCTCCAGTTTAATTTTACTTTAGAATATGCCCTCTCCTGTCCTTATTATCCCCAGGCAACAATAGTTTAATGATGGTGAAAAGTGACAACATTGGACAGAAAATTCCCATCACAGGTCTGGGAACATGGTTTGGACAAGAATTTAATCTACAAGAACACACACATTTGCTAAAAATAGTGGCTGTTAGATACTCAGAAACAATATACTAAATAGGGCTCAATGGTAAGACCAATTGTCTCCTTTACAGCCTTGACTCAATAAAGTGGTCTAGAGAGATGAAGCTTCTGTTACTATTTCTATTCTTTTTCCATGCCTTGTTTATGTGCATATTGAATACAGAGGAGAATGGAACAGAACATCCCATTAAATTAACCCCACATGTTAAAAAATTCGAGGAGCTGCTAGAGATAGAACTCTGTTTGGTTTTGCTCCCATTATTATTTTCAGTGGCATTATTTTAAGACCAGAAGAGAGGAATGAATTTAAAGATTTCTTAAAACCGTATTACTTTCAAATCTGTTTAAATGAACTACATATGTGAACCTTTGGTTTTGTCTCATTCTTTTTCTTATATAGGTCAATTACTGTATTTTGAATAAAGGCATACTTTCACATAAATAGACATTTTCTTCACCTTACAGCGGATTAGCTGGTTTGTAGATGCATACTCACATGAGCTGGGTCCATGCTAAACACCTCAAACAGCTGAAGTGCAGCATGAAGGCAGCTTTTGGACCCTTGGTTTGGGTCCACAGAGATCCACTCTGAGTCCAGCAAGTCTGTGTCCCTGTCTATGTCAAATGCAAGCTGGCCTCATGTGGAGCCACTTAAGATGCCTCCCTCTTTGCTATACATCTCTAAGCTACCCATTCCAGGATTTCTTAGCTTGTGAACAAGCATGAAGACACTGTTCAGGGACTCAGAATGACCCTGGGCATTTGCATGTTACTGCACTTAAGCCAATAAGACATCTCAGAAAGGGGTGCAGCAACATGTGAGCTGGTTGTGCAGAAAGCAGCCTGGGTTCAGAAGTGAAGTCGTATTGCCATTTTTTCCCACAACCCAGTCCATCTCAAGCTATTCTCTTATCCTGAACAATGGAAGGCTGACAGTACTGGCTAAATTTATACAGTCCTACATAGGCGTGTATACGCTTTCATTTTCTCTGGACTAGACAATCTAGAGATCCATAGAGATAAAATATGATGTTGTAAATTAAAGAGTAAACAGGCATTTTCTGAATTGCCGTATTCACTAACCAAATGTTGAATGACACAGTATTCTTATTTTAAAATATTATGTGGGTTGCTCTGACTCAAGCTAAATAACAAAACAAAGCTTTCTTTGCTAGTGTTAAACATTTATTTATAATTCTCTGTATTCATAGTGATTTTGCTTTCTAAATATCCAGCCCTCCAAGCAGAATCAGTAAAATGAGATGGAAAAGTCTACCTATCATCATCTAACAAAGCTACAGCTCTGCAAAGATTTTTCAACAGCAGATTGCACTAGGCATTACTTTTTTAACTTTTCATTAAATCTCACTGAAGGAATAAAAAACATTACTTGCTGCATGTCACAGTCAGGTTTCATTGCTCTGGCTAGCTGGAATGTCTAATGCAGAGAAGCTTCACTATTCAGGAATGTTAAAAGGGTTAGGCACCTTTAGTCTAATGCCCTTTCTGTCTTATCTATCTCTATTTCTGCATGTTCATTTTACTGTTGCACACCATATGCATAACTGGGAAAAAAACTCTAGTACAATTACATTCCCTCAAAACTGAAATGTTTGGCAAAATTCAGGTGATTGCACTATATTAATTTAATTAAAAAATACTCTAAAAAACATTCCAACAATGCTAAACATGTGAATACAGTTAGAACAAAACATCCACAATTTTATTCCAAAATAACTGTCTGCTTGTTTTTATTTTATGTAATAAGTATCTCTAAAACTAAGAAGTTTACTTGTTGTGAGAAGAATCTCCATCCTGCCTCCTACTAGAGTCCTTTGATGTCCTTCAATATTTGGACTAGGAAACCAACTCATTTGTGCCTTAAAAGTGACCATTCACACAAGTCCTACTCAAGATGAATAAACTGTGCAGAATGGAGACTTTAGAGAATGGTATTTGGGTACTTTCTTGATTTGCTTGTAATTTGGTATATGTGGTAATACCCAAAGAGAGCTGAACACTACTATAAAGAATTTTCATCCTCAGCTACATATTTTTAGTCTTACATGAGTTTTACAGTTCATTTGAACAAAATCAAATTTTTCAGTGAGTGGGCAGTCTGACTTTTCTTTTATAGATTCTTAGGTTCTAACAAAAGACACCATTTCTTTCCACTTCTTTACAAAGCCTTCTCTAATTCCAAGATTTCCTAAGTCTGCCCTTTTCTGTTTCTACTGGAATGTGACTACAAGGGTTTCTCTATGTAATTGTCTTTACAGGCTTCACATAATTATTATCTGTAAGTTTGAAGGTTAAAAGCACTTTTTTTTTTGTACAGAAATATATTCTGAAGGCTTATTTTTTACTAAACAAGAGTATTTTCATATATTAACAAGTAAATACATTTTTGAAACCTCATTCCTATTCAAATCAAGCCTTGAGTTCAAGGTTCATATTCTCTGCTAACTTCATTCTAGGGTCAAGAAAGTTCAAAGAAAATTAGCGAACAGTATCACACAATGAAAAAGTCAAAAACCCCAAACAAATCTTCTTTAAGACATCTGAAACAAAATGGAAACACTCTCATTGGTTGTCATGCAAACAGAATAATCAATTACTGCTTCTAGGAGAACAATTTCAGAGGAATGAAAGAGTACTTAAATTTTTGAGGGAGATCTTTCACATTTAAATTTTTTTATATTATATAAGAGCTAGATATGCTAAGATGAGAGCTTTTGCTTTGGGGACTGTCTGTGCCAAACCAGTTCAATTATTTAATTGAGCAGACACTGAGCTAGGGGACAAACAGAGAGTAAGAGGGGATAAGAGACATGGGGAATAGTTATCACTCAAAACAAAGTTTAAATTATTCCAGGCAACAGAGTTATATACTGTATTACTCTACGTAATGAAATCTGAAACACAAGTCATATCTAAACATATCAACTGTGTTTACATATGTGTTTGAGAACAATGTTTGAACAATGATGATCCCGTGATTTCATTTATTAAAATAATCAAAAATGGATTTTGCTCAAAGTGACAACTACTGCAGACTTCTGCAGAATTTCTGAAACGCTGAAACTTTACTATTTAAAATTTGAGTTCACTTGTCTTCAAATTAAAACTAACTGCAAAGATCCCAAACAGTTTTCTTAAGGATATTTTAAATGTTTTAAAGAATTGTTATTGTTCTACTCACTGGTGCAGAGTTGTCTCTCGGTCCTCTGGATCTCACCATTCTCCCCAGTACTTCTATGCCATCAGAACTAATATTCCCTGCTGCATTAATGGTCTTCTCACTCACTTGTTTGCAGTCAATAATTATCTTGGCTGTAGTCTTGCTGATAACAACATGCAGCTAAGCAAAAGAAAAGATGCTTTAACATACAAAGGAGCATGTGGGATATATGTGTTCTTTCCTGGGAAAAGGGGGCACTTTTTGAAATGAGATCCTAACTCCATGTTTGCTAATGAAACTCATACAATCATCCATAGCAAATAACCTAGATGACCTCTAGAGGCCCCTTCCAACCTGAATGAGTCTTTGATTTTAATCTGTTTAAGGAATTTAGTTAATTTTTCTACGTATGGAATATCTGCATAAAAATTGTCAATTTACGGAATTTATTCAGTAAGAAAATAATTTATCCCCAACAAAAGATCTACACAATGTTCATATACAACTCAGATCCCACAGAACTCTTGATTTATGTGGTCAGTAATAATTCCTGGACTTTGTATGATCCTGCTATCAAGCACTGGATTTCGCCAAGACATCCTTTATAGCCAGCCACTTGCATAAGCCAAAAATGAACAGTAAAATTTAGTTTGTAAATTTTACCACGCAGCAAAAGTTGTCTTAGTGAAGTTTTTACACTGAAAAAATCAAATCACACCAAATGCAGTACAGAAAGAACACAGTGACCAAGTACCTTCCTTCTGCCTTGATCACACTCAGTGGTCCCTTCTGCTGAGCAAAGCCACTCCCAGCAGAGAGTCCTGTCATGAGCAATCTCTCAGTTAAGCAAAGGAAAGAACAATTTGGGGATGGGGTTAGGGTAGGAGGAGACCAGGTGAACTGCTGGTAGAAATGTAGCATCTTCCCTACAACAGTACACTATGAGTAGATCGGAGCCCAAGGACCAAATGCCACGAAGGAGTCCTGCTTTGCTCCGGGCTCAGCTGTAACTAAATAACTGAAAAGTTACTATAAATCTGCCTTGCTTGCGCCTTTCAAACGTGGTTGCAAAAATCATCATTCAAACATCAGAAAAATGCTTAAGAGGAGAATTTCCTAGAGCCTCATATATTCCTCCAAACCACAAATTAAAAGTCAGAATTTTACACCAGCCCTGACCTACCTTCCCTTTCTTGCTCTATTGACTGAAAAGGAAGTACAGAAAAGTTAAGCTCTGTAAATACTATCACCTTAATTCACAGTCCCTTTTTTTTTATTTTTTGCTGGGTTTTTTTGTTTGGTTGGTTTTTTTGGTTTTTTTTTGTTTCGGAAAGATACAAACATCGGGAATAAAAGTGAACAACAAAAGCACCCTTCACAACAAACACATGCTACAATCCCAACACTACTTCACCTGCTTTCAGAAAGAACATTACAAGTCCTCTAACAGCCAAGAAAAGTTAAATATGGCATAGCCCTTAAAATCTGTTTAAAAATTATAACTCTAATGAAAAAAGGATATTTTTTTTTGCTGGACTTTTTTATTTTGAATGATACTGAGAAACCAAATCTTAAAAGGAAATGCCAATTTATTTCTAAATTACTTTTCAAGGCAGGTGTTTTTAAATGAACTCTAAAGTTCAGGCACAAGGCATGAGATGAAAATTGAACACATCAGCTTCATGATAAAAACTATGATTTGCTTTATGTTAATCCAATATTGCAAAGAGATTTACGATAGTAAGGTACAAGATGCAAAATACACTCCTTTTGGCACCAGTTGATCTCATGAAAGATGATTTCAAAACATGAAAAACTCCCAAAACTTTATTCAGAGTAGGTTTTTTCCCCTATTACAATTACTAACCTTATGAAAACTCCCATAAAACATCTTCCTTATTTCAGGACCTTCAAAAGTCACAGTTTGAAAATCTCCTTTGTAGTCATAGTTAAAGAAAGTCAGAGTTTTACCACCATCTGTGTGAGACAGAAATTAAGAGCTCTGGGTTAAAGGCCTATACAAGATTTGAAAGAGTCAATTTTGCATTTAACAAAGCAGACCAAAGATGACAGCTCAAATGACAGTAGAACACATTCATAAGTGATATACTGACCTGGAAGTAACAAGTTGTATCAGAGCAATGCTGTCCCCTGATTTGACAAGAAGGACAGGACAGTAGTTGTTTATCTACCTCACCCATGTCTACCTGGTCCTACTAGTTCTCTGCAGGACTTGCACAAGAAAAACACATCCTCAAGCCAGCTAAATGCTTAATTCCCACCTATTTCAAGGTGACATACTGGCAGCTATGAAGAACAGCTATCAGAGTATCTTCATCTTTTCAATAGTAAATATGAAAACCCTCTGAATTATAAACCCTGTTTTACAGTTGTCAAAGTCAAATCAAATAGAAATGAAGAGCCAGCAAGGGTTCATGACTCTAAGTCTGCTATCCACCAGACTGCACTCCCTCTGTGTGTACTTAGTGTACCACTGGCATATATCAAGATAGATTCAATTAGAATCAGATTCAGAGCACTGGAATTTTTAAAAGCAAATTAGTACCTCACATCAAATTACATCTAGTTCAGCTCTTTGGATTTCAGTATTGTTCGCCGCAGTTTAAAGCAGTTAACTCAAAATTTGACTCTAACTCCAAATTCAACTCAGTTAAATTGAATCTAAAAACCAGGCATTAGAGACCACCACCTTCTGGATTCAGGTAGTTTTTCTTGCAGCAGATTGAAACATTGGCAATAATAAATCTAGTCACAGAATGAATAATTTGTACAGTTAAAGTCACTAATAAAACACAAAATACGTACTATCTAAAATAACTCCAACCAGGGGTTCATATCCTTCATTTAAAATCTCCCAAAGAGCAAAGGGCTCCTGAGGTGTGTCAGGGAGTATACGAAAGAGAAACGTGATGGTGTAATCAGAAGGGAGACCTTCAGGATGCAAATACCTGTAAGACAAATAGTGTTCTTTTAAACTGAAACAACATTAAATCTGATTATTTACTTATCAGATGTTCACTTGACATGCTTTTTATTACTCTGTATATTTCTTTAGAAATCAAGACTGAGAAGTGATATGAATAAGTGTTTACAAAATCTACTCAACTTGACAACTACTAAAAGAATACTTATGAAGAAAGGAGAAGTTATAGTTTCCCTTAACATTTACAAAATTGTCCTTAATTATTAACATTTTTTTTAATTTGAAGATAAAATCAGAGCTCAGTTGGAAATAAAGCTAAAATTAATAATATTAAAAGCTTTTAAAAAACAGTAAGACCTTTGCACCTGTCTGATTCAACAGACAATGAAAACAGAAATTGCTTGGAAGACCAATCTCAATAGACATGCCTTTTGTCATTAAACTGTTTCAAATGGATTAAAATTAGGAGTGACAGACTGTTATAGGAAGCTTTATAAAATATGGGAAACAGAATTTATAAATTTCAAAGCCAATACATAAGAAAGTGAAGTCAAAACAGATCACATACAGAAATACAATCTGGTTTCCTAGAATTTTTTCAGAAGAGAGAAGAAATTTATGATATAAAAGAAATATGTTATTTTATGTCATTTCCAAAAATTTGTTATTTAGTACTTCCCAATTAATTTAACCTTTTCTTGTCAAATCCCATAGTGGGATGTTTGGACAAGTGTCTGAAACAACTGACTGTATTTTAAAATGTTAATTAGTCTGATTTCTTAAAATCATAGCAAAGGGATCTGAAAGAAGCCTGAAGAAGTTATTTAAACAATTTCTTTTCCCTAAATACATCCCATTCCTTCTAAAGTGCTTCTGGCACATATAAGATGTATATAGATATGAATCATGCTGAAAAGGGAGACAGATGTGATATATAATCAATATATTCTGCACAGTGTCAGTAGATGATCAAAAGTGATATTACACTGCCCACTTCGCACAGAGAAAGAGAGAGATATCAACAGGTAAAAGAAAAAAGCCTTACAGTGTGTCCACTGTACATGAATAAAAGACAATTCAATAAGCAGGGTGGGTCAAACACAAGGTTTGGGGATTCAGAGCTCAAAAAGGAGAATAACATTAACGACATTCAGTGCATAAATGAGACGACAAAGCCAAGTGGTATTATTCAGACATACCTGCAGATCATCAAGAGAAAGGTGTTCTCTGAACCATGAAAAGGAGTGAAAGCCTATGAAGCAGTAAGACTGGGCTGGGGTGGCAGCTAGAGAATAGCATATAAATGCAGCAGATCCAATTAGAAAGAAGCAGAAAGGGAAAAAGAAGTGAGAAATGCTAATCCCTTGACATCTCAGTCCATCTAGGCCCAGAGGGAAACAAAACATGAAGAACATGAAACAGCCCCAGGAAGTATAGCTCCAACTGGGACACAAAAAGACTGATATGATATCTAATATAAATCTTCAATGTCATTTCCCACTGTTTTTCTTTCTTATTTATCTCAGCTAAAGAATACTTGTTGTTACACCTTCCCATGTGTAATCCACAGAGCCACTGCTTTTCTCTGGTGCCACTTAATAAGAAGTGAGGGACTGGACTGAGAGGAACGAAACACAACATTGTGGTAGTTTAGTCTGGGCCTTCCTTGGTGACCAGTTTGTAACCAAGGAAGTGCCCAGATTTACCCGGTATTCCCTACGATTTTTACGTAAGCCAGAGTATAAGAAGAAAGGAGGAAACGCCTTTGCTCTCTTTCCTTCCAGCGGCTTTGGAGGTGCAGGTTCCCTGCTGTTGAGTCTGCCATGTTGGGGAATGAGGCCTGGTAAGGCCTTGTCGACCTTGGGAGACGGAGGTTGCCGGCGATCGTTCCAGCATGACTTTCTGTTGTCCCAAGGAGAGTAGTAAGATATTCTTTTGCTAATTCCTTTAGTTGCTAGATCTTGGGCTATTGATCGTGTATATTTTATTTTGTTTGTGTTCCTTTTTCCCTTCCCCCTTCCCTTTCCCTTTTCCATTTGAAATTGTATATATATTTCAATTGTATATAACTGTAATATAAGTGTAAATATATTTATATATATTGCTTTAGTTGTCTCTCTCTCGTTTCGGTTCTCTTGGTTTTTTTTTTCCCTCTTCTCCCTGAGGTCTAGGGGGGGACTTTTTGTGGTGAGGTTTGGAGACTTGGCAGGGAGCCAGCTTCAAACCATATCAAACATACACACTGTTCATCGAAGAAATAAAGAGTTTCCATCACTTCCTCTCTGAGGAAAGACTGTAAAAGTTCAATGGGAGGATTCCTCATTGCCTTAACTCTCCCATGATACAGTCCTTGTGACTGAAATATGTGCCTCCTCCCAGGAAGGTACTAGATGGAGTTCACACAGACTCACTTCAGCATAAAGGGATAATCTTCCTTTGTAACCAGTGAATGGACACAGACTGAAGTAAAAGTAACCAAGGACAGCTAAAGAAGGTTCTCATTCTGACTCCCACTTCAAAGACATTCTGAACTCCATGAGACTTCAGCCTGCATTCCAGAGGCATCTTTCACAAAGTAATACACACTGGAATCTTCCCAGACCTATGCCTGCATGAGATTGGTGGGTGCTGGCACAAGCCTGAAACTGGCTTATGTGGAAAACCCAGAGTAGCCAGTGGGCTTACCTACTTTTACCTACAGTTGTTTTTGAATTAAACTGATTGAGGACTCAGGACACCAGACACTCTTCCTATTCATCAGTATAACATAGATATACACTAGTGCCTCTGCTCTTCTGACTTAAAATACTAGTCCCTGAAATGAATAATTGACTGCACTGGAAAACTATTTTCATGTTTTTTGTGAGTATTTACATGTTAATACATACTTGGTAGGCTGTGACACCAGGGCATCCTTGTGCAGTCTGTAACATGGGTAAACATTAAATGTACCAGGTTCCATTGAAACCCCTTCCACAGCGGAAAACTCCTTTTCAACCAAACCAAACATTTCCATCATTTTAAATCCTGGAAGGTATCAAAACATATATTTTATTCATTTAAATTAATACTGCATTACGGTAAACAAAAAAAGACAAAGCCAGTTGTATCAAAGAGTTTCATTCACCAACCGTTTAATACCTGTTAGCATGAAGGGAAATTTATTGCCTAGTATTGTGAAAATCACATAATAAAAATTATTCCAAAAATCAGAAACAAAAATTAACACAAAAATACTGTACCTGCAAAATTATTGCCATCTTTAACTACCAATGGGCAGGCTGGAAAAGAAGAAAAAATATATTTAAGGATACAAGAGATGTCCCACTGGGTCAGAACAATGATTCACTCAGCCCTGTCCGAGTACTCCATCCCCAACAGCAGCAAAAGGAGATGCTGTTTCAGAAGGGCATGCAAACCTGGCCACCTGACCACTCCATTCAGTTGATACTCCTCGGGATCCACAAGGGTTGCAGCAAAGATATTAAGGGGTACATTACTATGTGCTCCATATAATATCCTATTAAGGATTTCTCATCCATGAATTTGTCTAATCCTTCTAAGAAATTGCCTTCGCAATCTCTTCAACAAATTCAAATTTGTTGAAAAAAATTCACTGCCTGCTGCATAAAAAAAAAGTATGTCTTATATTGGGTTTTAACCAAGTGTTTCCTAATTCTCCTTTTGTGAGCTTCTCCAGCCTAACCCCATCTCAAGTTCAGTTATTACAGCTGGCATTCTCTGTACCTTTTCAAACTCCACAGTAGCTTTCATGAGCAACAGAGACCAGAATTGCACACAGTCCTTAAGATGTGTGCACACATTTTAAATAGCTGTAAGTCTGGTTTATACTTTTCTTCTGGCAGGGAAGAGCACACGCTAATCTCTTTCAGAAAAGGTGCCCTGGAAAATCAATAGGCCTAGAAGCAGTATGTCAACCAAAGATAGCACCCCAGGATATTCATATTTGAAAATCACTTCTAGAATACAAGCACAAGTGACCAATAAATGCTACTGTTGAGTATTCTCATGTTCAACATTCTCTCTATGGTCAAAATCTCAGAATTGATGGTTCAGAAGCAACATTTTTTGTGCTTACCAGCTCTGATAACTCAAGAGTCTCATGATAACTCACAACCCCGTGCAGAACTCACAATCGCAAATTCCTGTACTTCCTGGCTTATATACAAGGAAATATATTGTGAGCACACACCTAAAAGCATATGAATTATTGACCTCTAACCATTAGGTGCTGCTCTAGAATATATTTCCCTTAATTTTCATAAAGAGATTGAAATGAGGTTTTTTTTGCAGATTTCAGAGTTTGGGTGTGTTTCATGCTTTTCCTTAGGCTACAACTCAGCTACCTTCTCTCATAATACAAACATGAATGATTGGTTCTCCACTGATAAATTAACCATGTGACTGGAGTAATAATGAATGCAGCTAACTCTTAGAGAGGGTTAAAGTAGCCTAGAAAATAAAATATATTAACCTTTTATGATTCTGAACTGTTTCACATCTGAAATAAATTTTTGACAACCAATGGCTCCATTCTGGATTTACAGTAAACAACCCTTAATTATTTTGAAGTCACAACACCTTCATTTCCTTAATCTTTTATGGAAATAACATTAGAATTATAACATCAGCAGTAAATTATATTAAAAATATCAAGAATACCTCATAATAGAAAATTATCAGTTACAACCCCCCCAGTATTTAGCAGTTATTTTAGAAGCAAACATAAATCAAAGTGGCTAACTTGCTGATGCAGTTTCACAAACAAAAGTGATCAGCTCATCTTCAATCTTTGTAAAGGCATCAAAGTCATCCACAAAGAAGACGTGTCTTTCACTGGGCTTGCTGCCAATATTCACTAACTCTGAATAGTCGGCATCAGCTACTCCAATAGCAAAAAAGCTGAAACCTGTAAAACAGAAAAGAACAGTCTTGTGAGACATTCATTAAGAGAGTGCAAATACAATATGAATACAACTGTATTTGCACTGGCTCCTTTCCTGATTAAATACAAAGGTGGACGTTTTATTATTATCCTATAGCACAAGAAAATTCATTTATATAATCTAAAATAAAGCTAATATATTCTCTGTGAAATATTTCTTTTGGTTATTTATGCTTAATTAGTTAAGTAAAGTTAAACCTTGAGCATTTTCTTGAAGATATATGACTACTCAGCAGTTTAAAGTTTTAGCATATGTTTAAATGCTTTCCTACACAAAAATATCCATGTATCAAGTATATAATAAATACAAAGCAGAGAAATTAATTTCCTGTAGGTCCTTTACAGATTTTTTTCTGACTCATATATTAATATATATAATATTTCAGCCACTGCTGCCTCATGAGTGAACACTGAAATAAATGCATTCTCATTTCATCAACAACTTAACTGCATTGGTTGAATTTGTTCTATATATTCAGCATGAATATATTTCGAAATTTGAGCCTGACTTCAAAGATTTAAATGAAATGGAAATTGTATCCTATATGTTTCAGGAGCAGCAAAATAGCTAAAAGTTTTTCAATATTTTCCTTTCCATAAAAGATGAAGGAAAAAAAAACCTCTCTACATCAGGCTGAATCTATTTAATGACATATTGGTCTTGTATGGCTCAGTCCCAAACTTACTCCAGTCAAGCAATATTAAGTTTGACTGAAGCCCGGGGCATTCATCACCTTCTGCAGAGCTTTTAGCATAACAAAACTTTGACCTAATAAATTACAACAATATCTTCATGTCTCATCCAAGATCAGCACCTCTTCATGCCAGTTGCTGTCAAACATACAAGTCAGTACCTGCTCCAACCTATCTGCAGCCTCATTGCACAGCACACTCAAGAGGACAATGGAGAGGGGAACTCATCTGCCAAGGTGACACATCCTAGTCAGCACCTAAACCCTCACAATACACCCTCCCCTCTCAAGGCTGTTGCCAGTCTAATAATTAATATATGCAACTGCAAGACTTACCTGAGAGCTGAACAATTTTTGTTCAGCTTAGATATAGACTTCAATTTATTCACAAATACAGGGTTTTCTTTACTGCTACTTAAAACAAGTTATTCGAACTCTACTATTTTGTAATACGCTTTATTTATGAAGGCACTACACTCAGCATCTAGCAACACAACGAGTAGGCAGACAAGCTGGACGATCACATTGGCTTTCAGGAATCCATGATATAGACGGGGAACTTCACAGCTCTCAAAGTTAAAAGCAAATAAAAAGCACAAGTGTAATTTCTTGTTAGATTGCTTCACATTAATAGGCAGATCGGATTTTTTCTTCCAACCTTTAGTTTTGTTCCATGTGGCACGCTGTGCCCTTTGGGTTTTGACACAAATCTCTACAACAATTAAATACTTAGACTCACAACACAGTGCGGCCGCTTAAAGCTCTAAAATCAGTGCTTTAAAAAAATTCCTAAAGGTAATTAGTGTAACATGAGAGCAATCAGAAACAGTAAAAGAACACATGAAAGAATTTTCAAAGGACCTCTTATATAGGAAACAAAATAGTTCAGTTTGCTTGTAACCACAAGACTACACTTTATAGATGACAATCCAGATTCTCAGGATCATATTCCCCAAATTCTTCATCCTGGGAGCAATTCCATTGACTACCACATGATTTTAGCACTGTTGCCAAAATTAAAACTAATGCCATTAATTACCAAATATATCCAGAATGTAACCACATCCTAGTGTTATTCTGTCTTTCTCAGGAATTGCTGTTTTCTTTAAACTTGAAAATCTTCCTGGAGGAAAAGTTACGCTTACCTCATGCCCACACTTACAGAGATACAATTAATGAGAAAAAAAGGAAATGTGAGTAGTTCTTAAAACTACACATTTTACCATCTAGTTGCATTTCTCTGGAGACTTTGTTCACATCATCCTGTGATCGCCCATCAGTAATGACAACCAAAACCTTTGGAATGCCCCTTCTCATGCCTGCCTCTCCAGTAAACAAGATTTCTCTTGCATGTTTAATGGCTTTGCCTGAAACACAAAAATTGACAATATACTTTCACTGAATGTAAATGCAGTTTCTATTGGTTACTTACAACTTTCTCATATCTTCTCAGACTTATTTATGTTAGACATAAATAAAAAGAGAAATCTGCTGGGTCCTGGGTAGTCTGTCAATTAGTGCATTCTGTAGTTATTAAAGCCAAGATTTAGAAAAGTTTAATTTTGACCCTAACCTTTGAAAATTTGATGGCTTCAGCCATCCATTTTTCAATCCAGAAGGTGAAGATCAAGAATATGAAATGTGTGGGTATCCTGGTTTTAGCTGGGATAAAGTTAAGTTTCTTCTTTGTCACTGGTACAGTGCTGTGTTTTGGATTCAGTGTGAGGATAATGTTGATAACACTCGGATGTATTGGTTGTGACTGAGCAGTGCTTACCCTGAGTCAAGGCCTTTTCAGTGAGGCCTCTATCAGTGAGGAGCTGCACCACAAGACTTGGGGAGAGCACAACCAGGACGGCTGACCTGAACTGGCCAAAGGGATATTCCACACCATAAAACATCATGCCCAGTATATAAACTGGGGGAGTTGGCCAGGAGGGGACAAGCACTGCTCAGATGGGCTGGCCATCGGTCAGTGATTGGTGAGCAACTGTACTGTGCATCACTTGGTTTCCTTGGGTTTCATTCCTCTCTCTCTTTTTATCTCCCTTTTCATTACTATTATAATTATATTTTACTTTATTTCAATTATGAAAATGTTCTTATCTCAGCCCACAGGTTTTAGCCTTTTCTGATTCTTCTCCCCATCCCATGGGGGGTGGGGGGAGCGGGCAGTGAGTGAGCACTGTGTGGTATTCAGCTGCTGGCTGGGTTAGAGATAACAAAACCTTCCTTTCTGGATTGTAGGGCACAGTCCACATAACAACTGACAGTGCCATTGTAGTAGATGGAAAACGTGTTATTTTGATAATACTGAGACTGGATGCAATGCAACAGCTGCAAGAAATTTCTGTGCAGTCTGAGAATAATAAAACACATGGTTTCCAACGAAAACAGATTTTAACCCTTTCGGCACTCATCTTTAATTTCTTCACATCAGAAAGCTATCCTAAGGGATTAATTAAAATGCAACCTCATTCAGTTAACAGACATCTTCCCCCAACCCAGTCTTAAACATCCCACTGAGATTTAACCGACCTGGCTTATAACCAAACAGACCCTCCACTCTCTCCAGTTTTTGACATGCTCTGCAAACTCCCTCCCACCCTCTCTCCCCTCCCACTTTTCTATCCACTTGCCAAGCTGACGTCACATTACTCCCCGTTCCACCTTCCACTGTCCCCAGAGTCATTTGCTTTTGCCCAGCTGTCCCTCTCTGCCTCCCTGATCCTTGCCATCACTGTTGGTCAGTGGGGTCAAAGTGCACCAGTAGGGGTTGAAGGGCATAAACTACAGATTGCAAAGACTTTCTAATTTCCGTGCCCAACCTCTCATCTCCAGTGAGGACATATCATGTTCTCACTGGTTTTGCACTGATTAATTAAACCACTTAACTAATGGGAAAGAAATACCACACAGAGAGTAGCAGGGAGAAAATCTGCCTCACAGTCATGACCTTTCTCACCTGTTTTTGTATTTCCTCCTTTGTAGGCTATTCGCTGAATAGCTTCAAGAAGAGTCTCTTTTGTTTTGTATGCATTCAATTTAAATTCTGTCCTGGGATCATCGCTAAACTGAATTATTGCCACCTGTGCATACAGAAGATGTTCATTACAAAAGCACCACCCAGTGCATAAGCAAAAAGTGAATCTGAGCATTTAAAACAAGGATTTATCTTGTAACTTTGCTTCATCCTTCAATTGAAGCCAGATTTTTTTTCTCTTTAAGAAAGATTTCACTAAATAAAGTTCAATTTTATTCTCTGAAACCTTGGCAACCATCTAACACTTTCTGGTTTCATTTTGCAGCAAACAGGATGAGAAAAGTAATACCCTCTTTGGCAAAGCACTCGCAATCAAGCCCCAAAGCAAAATCCTGGTTACAGCTGCTCACACATGTACAGTTATTCATATACAGAACTGCAGGGACTTTATTCAGTCTCCACAAATTAATAGCTGCACTTAAGTAACTCAAGCTAGGGAGCAAGACTGAAGCAAGTAATAGAAAGATTCAAGAACATATTCTGAAATATTGCCTCTCTCAAATACAATGCTACATGAGTTCAGACCCTGTATTTCAATACACTAAACCCCTACAACTCACAAAGCACACATTGAATTTCATATTCTATAAATAGTGCCTCTGATTTAAAAGGAGCTATTATGCTTAAGCTTGTGCCTAGGTTTCTGAAGCACCATGAACTATATTCTTGGAAAATAGATGTATAGGAAACAGTAAAAACTAAGTATTCTTCAGGGTTTGGAAAAGTTGAAATTAATTTTCCAATGCGATCCCAAACGACATATTATACAGGTAATACAACAGTAATATATTTGCCAATAATTTGTTCTGGAGCAGATTCAAACATCTCTCTAAACAAATACATAAATAGAACCATCATTGTAAACACTGTATTTTATTTCAAGCACTGTAGATTCTGTAGAGCATGTGATTTTAAATAAAAGAATATTTACTTTTCCTTATCAATGACATTTTTAGCTTATTTAGAAATCAACACCATAGTGGTACAAATACCAAAAGCATTAACACAACATAATTGTCATTGTAATGATTTAGAGGAGACTGAAATTATACCTAGCCTTCATGCTACCAAAATCCATATCATACAATTTATCATATGTTGTGCATAAAAAGATATTGAAAAAAGATACTATCCTTAAGCAGTTTATATTTTCACAAGATCTGTGAAGTTATGTCACTTACTTTTTGATTCATTTCACTTCTGGTGCTAGTCTAAAATAACCTGCCAAGTCCACGCACCCTTCATCTCTCTACATTTGATTACCTGTGTTCCATCAGGACCAATCTTATCCAAAGCTCCAACAGTGCTATAGAGAAAGCTTATTATTTTATTGAAATTGTCATCTCCAATACTCCATGACCCATCCACCAGGAACGCAAGGTCAGCTTTGGCTGCTTTGCACACTGAGAAAGAAAAGCAAAAATTTTTGAATTAGAGCAATGCCTTAACTCCTCACAAAATCTCATAAATCACTTAAGAAAATGCAACTGTCATGAAAAGCCCTTGTTTAATGTTAGTTAATAATGCTTTATCAAACAGACCTGCTGGCATTGACTGCAGTGCAGGTGTAGAACCAGCTGAGCTCTGCAAGGGGTGAATTGTCTGCGCCGACAGATCCTATCACAGAATATACTTCAAGTGGTTCTTTAAAGTCTGGCTAGCCATTTTTATTTTTGTTTAGATTTTTAAGTAAACTCACACATGAACTTATACAATGCCAGACTCCTAGTGTGACACAGTAAGCAAGATTAGAGAATCTTGACTGCGGAAGTTCCCAAAGAGAAACTAGTCCATTCAAAAAGTTACCCTAAGTTCTGTAGTATCTAATGCACTTCGACTGCACTACGTAGGAGCAATGCAAGTTTCACCCACCTCTGTGTTGTTGCAGCAAATGCATTTTAAGATCCACTCCCCACAGGTCTAAAATACTGTCAGAAGCAGAAAAACATTGCATCAACACCTTAAAATTACTATAAACTCACACATGCAGCACTTACCTTCTTTTGCAGGCGGGATTGTAGGTGGTGGAGGTGGTGTTGAAGGTGTTGTTGGTGGTTGAGTTGGAAATGGTACTGGAGAATAAAAAGAAGGAATATTCAAGCATGCTTAAAAGCCCAATATATTCTATCTATAATAAACACAGCATTTTCTACTCCTCTCCACATTTAAAATTCATTATCTCTAATCCACTGGTTATGCAATTAGAAATAAATATAGGTGAGTGTGCGCAAGTAATGTCCTCCTCTTCTGAACACCCAAGAAAGGATACTACTATTACAAAACAATTAATGGCTGCATTTCAATGTGAATGATACAATGATACAGCTGAACTACTACTGGAACTGCCCCTTTTTAAGTTTCCCCAGTGTAGCAGACCATGTGACAGCTCTATTATTGACCTAGAATCCATAATTCATTTTTTAAAAGGTCAGTGTCCTTTCCTTTTCTGATCACAACCAGTCCTCAGTAACAGAAGGTACGTCTCTGTGCACCCTGGAAGGAAGAAAGTATTAGTCCTGCAATCCACAATACAAAGTACAAAAGTAAGCTAGTGCCTGCACTCAGAGCAGATCACAGTCTGCTCTGAACAAGATTTTTCTGAATTTGGTGAAAGACCTTGTTGTTTCCAGCTAGAAACATAGCTCCAACCATAACTCTACAGGATTGTGGCTTTGTTGCCTGCAGCAACTTCTACTAAGTTTATTATACAGAGTTTCTGAAAACGTCCTTCACACTTCTGAAAATTAACTTTGTATGACAACCTTGCAGAGACCAAGCTGAATATTCAATCAGATTGACAGCTTTGCTGAATGCAAGAGCTCTATTTCGTGCCTTTCAATACAGGCCAGCTGAATTCTCAGAGATAATATGCACATGCATTGATTTCCACAACTCTAAGTAAGGAAAAGCTTCTGCTTTTGTTCAAGGGATTTTTCCCGTTTTTATTCAATGCATTCAGCATAAGAAGCTGCAGGTGACAGAATATCAGTCCTTCAAGTAAGACTAAACTTGTTATTTGCTATAACACGTAAATTACATTTATAAACAACTGATAAGAGGTAGATATGACAGTCTGAGAAAAGACACCTACATTTCCGAAAAATTAGTGCAAACAGGATTCATTACAATCCTCATGTCCACATCCAAGTGGACTTCCATTGCAACTGGTGGGGCTTTTCCCACTGGGTTCAATAACATAAAGGGCTAAGACTGAAACACCTACAAGGAACCAATGCCCAGGACATCCATGGTCGCAGCAATCCAGGACCAGACCCATTTAGAAAGGGTCACAACTGCTGTAACGTGACTTGAAAGGCTGCTCTCAGCACCAGAGAAGTACAGGTCACCCTGAAGACTTACTTTCTTCAAAGAGTTTCCCTCTGAAGTGATACAATTATTTGTCTGCATCACAAACCATCTTTCTTAAATGGACATGTAGGCCAAGGTGTGTTCTTCCTCATGCTTCCTAACTCCCTTAACTGCAGAGCACCCTAAATGCACTCCCCAAAAAAGCTGGAGAAGCTTGGCTATTTCCTCACTGCCCTGAGAATGAGCCCTGGACAACTGAGAAGTGGAATCATGCACCTGTGCAGGTTTTTGCTATGTGAAATCAGAAGTGTGGGAGGAAAGGAAGAAAAGCATAAACATTATCTATCCCAAGAGAAAGGTAACAGCATTGTGGTGTATAGCAATACAGTATGAGAAGAAGGGTACCACTGAGACTGGAAACAGGTTAAAAGTAAGACAATGTTGAAATATTCGTTCTGTTATTCCTGTACTTTGTTTTGCAGTATTTTGAACTCATAAGAGCAAGATATTGCCTTCATAAATAGTTGTGATGTGGGTTTTTTTGTTTCTTAGCCATGTGTTACTGAGAATAATAATAAAAAAGGTTGGTTGGTTTGTTTTAAAATACTTAAGTAGATTGTGTATCAACGTCCCATTTAATTGTAAATTATTCAAACACTGGTAAAATTTTACTAAATCACAAGAGCTGCAGCACATAAAACCTTCTCTGTTTACTTCATTTTTCTGTACTTTTTCCCTGAAGTCACAGATATTCAGAGTATCCCCTAGTGGGACTTTTTACAAAGAAAGCTAAACCCTCCCTGTTCCATTCTCATTAAGAACTACAATACAGTTGGTGAATGTGACTTCACAAGTAATTCACAGCAGTGGGGTAAGAATCCTGCACTTCCGTGGAGGAGTCATAATGTAGCACATCTGTGGGCAAAGGGCAGAACATGAGAAGCAATGAAGCATTATCACTGCTGGCTGCACTCTGCTCTATTTTACTCACATGTTGTCTCCATGATGCTTACAGCAGGGCCCTCAATCTCCTGAAGCTGTGTATGAACACTGATTTTATACTCAGTTCCAGGCATCAGCTCAAAGAAACAATGTCTAGGTGTCCCTCCACCAAGATTTACTTCTCGTTGTTTTCCATCTGGAATTACAAAAGAAACCATTAATATACTTTACTGTTTTATTGAATAATGTAATTTAAATCCTAAATAAGAAGAGGACGTGATAGCAGATGAAGGGCAAGTGGTTGACATAAATTAATAAACTATATGCTGCCTTATTTTTAGAAATTCACCTCTGTGCAGAGGTTCATGTAAAATTTAATTCTTCATAATAAATAGGAGCTGAGAAACGTGTCAAACATCTTCAAGAAAAAAAGATGAATTTCAGCCCATGCACTGAAGTTAATAAAAACACTAACACTGTCATCAATAGGCTTTGAATCCGGTCCTAAATTATCATTCTAATGAGGAATTGCTGGACTATGTAATTCTATGGCAACCTTTGTCAATGCCTCTGCTTCTCACAGTCTGTAATGTGCTCAGTAATTGCAAGAGAGACTGAACAAGATATTGTATTCTACTAGTAACCACTTAACAGGATGGTTAAGGAATAGTGTTTACATGGTTCCAAAATTAATTCTGCTAAATTCTGAATTAGAAAGCATGCTGTCAATGGAAAAGGCTAGGGTACTGGAAATAGCATAAGGCATGTTTTAATGATAAGAATTAAAACTTGCAGCACAATTCAAAATCTGTAGCAGAATGAAGTGAAATACAAGCAACTGATCTCACATTTTACAGTGAATATACAAAAAATGCCAAACAGTCATTCACTGCCAAGGAGAAAACACCTGATGTTAATCAGATGCTACACTAGTATAAAAATAATACTATTATAATATAATAATAATAATACTATTATAAAATTATAATAATAATCGCTCCCTGAACGAGACACACACACAATCTGACAATCAAATCCCATCATGACAGATGCTAATAAGGAACATTTGTTCACACTCTACCTCATTCTGCTCACATTTAGATGCTTTCAGCTCAGTTAAAACAATTCTGGCAGTTCTGTATGAAGAAAGCAGAATGTTGGCTAGCTCCCAGACCAGAGGGAAGTCTGTGCTGTCTTGTGCCAGCCAAGGTCTCTGTGATCTGAACAGCTTGTCTGTTTTCCAGACCTTCAAACAAACCCTACTGCCACCCACTTGCCATGCCACAGAAAGGTCATTACTTCTTTGCCACCAAATCCGTGTTATTTTTCATGGTACCTTTAATACATGCGATTAAATGTTACTAACTGCACTTCTCTCAAGTTATCCAAAGCTTTCAATTTATCACCATTTAAAATATCACTGATGTCCCCTTGGGATAAGAGAGGTAGTCTGCTCTAACAGTAACATCCCCATAATGTCTTCTGGCTACACCTGAGAATAAGTGAGATGGAAGAGACTGCAATCTAACCTCTACATAGTCAGTGACAAAAGCATCAGGACACCTTGTGTGGCTACATAAAAATAGGTCATGTTTGTCCAGATGAGTAATCTTACTACAAGCTAAAATGAACAATCAACAGAATGAGAATAGACAAAACTGGACATTGTTCTGACTCTGTGAGCATGTTCTGGATTCAATCAGCGCTTTCCTTAACCTTCTGCCCTCCTCATCCTACAAAGCTGGTGCTGATGGTTTATTTACAAACTTAGATGTATTCAGTTTATCCTTTATCCATCTTCTGCTCCTCACACCAGTGAAAACCTCAGGCGATCATCTATCTTCTATTAACAGATCAAAGTCCCTTCCATAAAAATCACAAGTTATCAACATCTGTTTGATGTAAAAGGACAGAAATGCTCCTGAAAGTTTCATTGTGTACACAACTCTCTTCTGTCTGTCATTTCCAGTATTTCAGGAGTCACTCTACAGGTCTGACTGCACACAAATTCTTAGCTATGCAATTCAGATCTCTGCATTGGGCTGTAGCTGCTTATCAAATTATTTAGTAACTTACCCACAAGTGACTCTATAACTACCCTGTATGCAGTTGCATGTCTATGAAGCTGCCACTGAGCACACAGACTAGTCATGCGGACTTGATAGGAATCCAGATTTGTCACACCCAGGTACACTGAAAATTAAATATAAAAAAAATTAGATTTAGGCCTCTAATATACATAGATAAAAAATGATAAAATAACTATAGTGAAACACATTGCCAATTAATTTTTAACAAATAATTTTCATAACTGCTTAAAAGAAGTCAAGAAAATCCAAGACAGAATTTTAAAAAAGTGAACCCCTAAACCAAAAGTTTGGAACTTTAGTTGATTTAGTTAAGTCTAAATAATGAACACTGCTAAAAAATTCAGTTACTAAAAATAAGTATAAAAGTATCATAATAGCAGCAGCGTTTCTGTCAAAATCCAATTTTAAATTGAGCTTTAGATACATAAAGACCAAATAATATTATATATATGGAGCCAGAAAAAAAAATAGATAGCCTTTCATTAAAGAAATTTTTATCTACTATTAGGCAAATATATTTTTGGCTGATAAATAATACCCACTTTGTGATCTCTGTCTTGATAATATCTAGTCGATCACTTTAAAGCCTGATATAGTCTCATAAAAAGAGGGACTTTTATTTCAGGAAAACAATTTGCACATAACTGAGTAAGTCTTCCCTGTGAAAATTTTTTCTGGGAGCTGCACAAACCCATAGTTATAACAAAAAGCAGCCTGTAGAGATCTGAACAGCATGAAATCATTCTTACAGGTTTTGGCTACGCCTGTTAGGGCATCACTGAAGCCTGTTGAGTACGAAGCAAATACTTTAACACTGTACTCCGTTCCACTGAAGAGATTGAGAATGAGAATGGTATTAATATCATCCCCTACAAAGGTCTCCAGCGCAGGACCAGGAACTGCAAAAAGTGAAATAAATTAGAAAATCATTTGCTCGTCCACTGAATTAGATACATCCAAAAATTGTGCTCCTAAAGTTACTGCTATTTTTTGGCCCCATTTTTTTTATCATACACAAAAACAAAGACATTCTCCTCAATCCTTGCATGTATAGAAAACACAACACACTTGGGAAATTCAGCAGTGGGATTCATTAAGGCAGAGCTAGACACTGGCATCTGTTAAGACCCTTTTGTTCTGCTTCACCCAGTTACTACTGCTCTAAATAGGCAGCCAAAGATCTCCTCAGTCTGATGGTGTGCCAGGACCAACAGGGGGCACAGCAGATGCCAGCCAGCAATACAGTCTCTCGGGGGTTCTTGTACAACAGCATCATTTAATACTGTGCAAAAATGATAATGAAAATAGAAAAGAATAAAACTTTCCCAAATCAGAATAGCAAACAGCTCCTTTGTCATCTCCCTTAGTTGTTCTGGATACACTTCAGAAGCCAGGCAGCAGTATTGTCTTTGGACAGTGTTTTAGTCCCTTAATGGTCACATATTTGTGTTTTGCTCTCAATAGAGGACCCTGCTTTTCTAAAGAAATCTGAGGGAATTTGGCTGCCTTATCTAGCTGCAATGTGCAGGTGGGCAAAGGATGCAGCACACACAAAATGGGCAATGAATAAAATGTCAAGTGTTTGGGAAGAAACAAAAACTTGGTATTGTGAGGGGAAGGAAGTTGAAGAATAGAACACAGAAGAGAGGAACAGGAAGAGAGCAAAGATAGTCTCTGAAAAAAATAGTCATGGTAAAATGACATAAGATTGAAAGACTTGGGATTGATCAGCCTTAAGATGGGAAGATATTAGGAAAGACACTTCCACAGTGACTTCTAGTAAAAAACTAGAAGAGATGCATAGAGCAGTTTTAAAATCTCTGTCCTTGGAGATATTACAAACTCCACTGGATAAAGTTCAGCAAACCTGTTCCAAGCTGGCACTGTTTTGTTCAGGGAGTTGGACCAGACGATCTACAAAGATCTCCCCTAACCTGCATCATTCTGTGACTATGAAACTTTCATATCCAAAACTCAAGACACCTAAGTAAATGGCACTTTCAAGGCTGTACCTGTAACTGATAGATTTAAGTACAAAATTCAGCAAAAGGTGACGTCAAGACCTTGTACAGTCAGAAGCAACCACCAAAAAAAATCAGTTTAAGAACTCACTGTTGATAGGTTTGTAGACAACTCTGTAACCCATTGTTGTTGATGGTGGGGCATCCCAACTGATGCGTAATCTGTTGTACCATTCATCTGAGACACGCAAATTTCTAGGAGCAGACAGGGGTACTAAAAGGAAACCAAACTGGACTTTTACAAGTTTATCTCATACAAGCACATACAGAAAAATCAAGACATGGAAAAAAAAAAGTGATACCCAGTACTCTCAGATTTACAGGTAAAATTACCAGGGTGAAACCGTTAATCAAAGTCATCCTTTGAATTACCTCAATGGATTAATTACAAACTTGGATCAATAATGATTTTTTAAATTAATTACAAACTTTGTCAGTACATTTAAAAAAAATTATTTTTTTGGTAAAAATGTAAAATAGAGATAATTATATATTGCATAGTTTCTTCCAATCCAAGTGCACTAAAGTTTTTAATGCATAAATCATGCTCTTTTGAACACTTAATCGCATCAAATGGAATCAAAGGAATGATTTATAACTGATTTAAGTCTCTGCACAAATAGCACTTCAATTTAGGCAGAAATTATGTAAATTAGGAGAATAATTCAATAAAATTATACTATCATGACTAGTAGTGCATAATGAGATGGTTTTTTCAATATCCAGTAGAGAGGAAACTAAAACTACATCTGAGTAATCGTTTGGTACTTGGTCAGATCTCTAGAAATAATGCAATCATTTTTATAAGAACTTCAGCAGCATTTCTAATGACCTTCAGGAAATAATGATCTCACACAAAAGAAAATCTAACCGTACAATTGTTGGTTTGATATCATCTCAGCAGGCATTGTTTATTTTCTGTATCAGTTTGCTTGTCCTTGATGGGTTAGTTATCAAGGACTTACCAGCTTTATTACTCAAAAGGTTTCTGCAAACTCACAGTATTTGAATATAAAATATAACTTGCTAGTTAGAAGAAATCCATTGTTTATAAATCAATCAACTGAGATTTATATAATGTTCAAGTTCTATAAATCATGCAAAATAAGCCCACATTTATACTAAAATACATTACTACAGCCAAGGAAAAAAGGCAACAAGAGCAAGCTTTTTTTCATGCATATCCTGGCCAAAGACAAGCAGAAAGTTTGTACTTACAAGTTTTGCCAGGAGCTGAGACACTGACTCCTTCCCCATCGGCATAGATCGGAGTTATGGTAACTTTGTATTCTGTATCAGGCAGCAGAGGGTGAAGCAGAAGAGTATTTTGTCTCCCAGGCACCATTACCTGAAGGGTCAGAAAAAGCAGAAACAACCAAACTTAATGACTGGAGCCAAAAAGCTTTTTTATCTTACATCATCTCTGACACTTCATTCCACTAGCATTGCTGTATACTTGCGTTTTCAAATATTCTTGATGTTCTACAGTAAAATAAAATAATTACATTATCCATCCTTTTAACAGATCTACTGTTGTACCCAACCAAAATATAAAGGAGAATGTGCCTATGTGATAATACCATTTTATATTAAACCTATGAGCCACTACAACTCCATAAACCATATACTACATGGATAGTTAGTACTGCAACAATTTTACTGCACAGACAAAATATATCCTCTATTTTTATTTATTCTATGACATTTCTAGATTTTCTGAAGCTATGTACATTAATAAAGGTTGATTGTTATGTTCTTTGGAGACAGAAAATTCTCCTTCCCTGGAAGGAAGGAAAATCAGTTCATGAGATTGGGAAGCACTGAACTGAGCAAGCAGGAATAAAACACGTTTGTCTCATCTTCATCTCAGCTTCATGGGAACAAGCAAATGAAGGCAGATATCTAGGAGTAGGAATACATCCCACAAGTACAAGAGGATCGCAAACTGCTGTGAAATATGGAAGATCTGCAACAGAAGTCCAACCAGAAAACCTGGTAGAAGTAGAGAAGCTGTAGAAATTCCTCCAGGCAGTTTTTGGTGTTCTAGAGTAAATGTTTCAACTCACTGAATTAAGCACAGTAAAAGGTTTCCCCATAAGCAGCTACTTCTAAAACTCTTCAATAGATTATAGTATTTAGCCAGAGCCTCAAAAACTAGTGTCACAATACTGGTGGTAGAGGTGCCAAGCAAAGCCTTGCAATCGCTTAAATTGTCAGTAAAATTTTAATCTCAGAAGACTCCAAAGCCTGAGCGGGAGCCAACTGAGTGGGAGCACCTGGAGTGGGCATGATAAAAAAGAGAAACTAGTCCTGTGTTTCCTGCACCAACACCTGTGCTCTGAAGTGATGCTGTTGGAAGTGACAGTGAATTCACAGTGAAGTGTGAATCTATCCCCTGAGCCAGCAACTGCACATATTTGGCAAGAAGTTGAGAGAACCTTAAACCCATTAATCTCAGGGGGAAAAAGCAGAAACTAAGTCTATAAAAGTATTTTGCTGTTTCAAAGAAGACTGATGCATGTGATGATGGCAAAGTTTTGAAGCACATACACGAGAAAAGAAAGGTCTCACCAGTTTCAACACTCCAGGATACATTCAAACTACATCTAGTTTTGGCAAGTGATACAAAGAAGGAAATTTATCTAGTTCACACAGGTGTTGAGATTTGTCCAAGAAGTGCTTCATTCTTTGATCAAAACTGGACTTAAACCATCTAAATACATATGCATAAAAGATTCCCATGTCCCTCTTCCATATGTAAACTCAAAAAATACAAACCAAGTTTCTGAAAAAAAGCCCCAACTTTTTTGGTTTTTTAGGGTAGAGGATGCAAGCATTGAGAACTCTCTCCTTTCCACATGTGCAAATCAGAGACCTCCTGCAGACCAATACAGTTTTCAGCAGTGAGAAACACTTTTGGCTTTAAAGAAGAGAAAAAATTTGATCTTTCCAGTATGTACAGCACACCCAAGAACATACATGCAATTTAGGGCTTGACCTTTCTGTATTCTATTACATTTTCTAGTCCCTGATTTTCAGCCAATTGCATAAAGAATTATAAAACTTATTAATATTTTTATGGAAAGGGAGGCGTAACTGAAACTTATATCACTGAAATCAGAGCCAAAAAACTTAAGCATTCACCACAGAACCGTCACGCTATAGTACATTTAAGCCCAAATTCCACAAAACCTTTGGGTTCTGCTTAAAATATGTACTTAAACATATAAGGAGTCCCCTAAAAACTGAACATCTGTGTTGTTTTATTGACATCTGTGTTGCACCTCTCAGGTGCTTGAAGCCACATGATAAAATACATTCCTACCATTTAAAGTGTGCTTAATTTTAAGTATAATCTTACATAATTCCTTATTCAGTAAAGTATTTAGGCATGTGATTAATTTCAAAGATGAAACAGGGTTAACCTGTTTGCTGAATGGTGACCAAAGATAATAAGACTTGGGAGTGTACTTAAAATTAAATATTTTGTAGAATTAGAGCCAAGTACCTACCCAATCATACAGTTATATAATTTTCTTTAATGAGGTTTTCAATCAGGTCTAATATCCTTCTGATAGCCACAATTTGAATACCTTTCCGACAGTTTTAATTTAATTTTAAATAACAGTCATTGAATACTGGAACAGAATGACATTTATACCATCCAACTGAACTCGAGAGCTGAAACAGTAAATCTGAGATCTGAATTTCAGAAATTTTGGGTTATTCTCAGAAGAACAGTACAATTTGTGCCATTACACTGTGCAAGTTTTCCACCATATTATATACTATACTAACATATAGTCAAGGTAAATTCATAAAGCATGTTTCCCAGTCCAAAGGGACACCACTGCATTGAAAACTCATTTTCAGATTATAGTTGAAAGATGGCTAAAAAGTAAGAAAATACCCTTGAAAAATATACAGCTTAATCTTTTAAATGTATCTACATAGAGCCATCCCAAAATTTTATAACTTAGTTTTAGTGGAAACCAAGCACTGCAAAACTAATATTTCCCCAATTTAAAAATATTTTAAAGAGGCACTTGGTCTCACAGAATTCGGAAAGTATCTGAAAATTTGTGAAATCTTAAAATAATACAGCTAGGGTTTCTTGTTGGTTTGTTTGTTTGTGGTTTTGTTTGTTTGTTTGTTTGTTTCCTATATGCTCAAAAGAGTACCTGCAGGAATCTTCATTCTTTCAAATATTTTCCAAAGTCAAGATGACCAGAAGCTTTTTCTGTGCAGGACAACTTCAATTTTGACCATCACATGGTATTAGAAAAAGAGCAAATATTCTTAGGCGCTTAGGTTAAAAAGCAAATATTCTTAGGCGCTTCTAGTTGACATGCTCAGGTCAACTAGAAGTATGAAAACTCTGCATTTGAACTTTAATTACATTGCTTTAGCATAATATAAGACACTTCAGGAAGGAGTAAAACTGCTGAAGGAAAACCAAAATTACTTAGGACTGTCCTGTACAAATATTTAAGTGTCACTTAAACAAGAGAGAAAAAGGCCTAGGAATAAAAAATAAAATTAAACATAAAACGATAAAAAAACAAACTTGGACAAATTTAAAAAATACAGGAAAAAGAGGACAGCCATCCTGTCTTTTAACTGTGACATCATTAACCATCTGTGTGACTGGGCCCTGATCTTACATTTGACTGCTGTTGCCTGCAGTGCAGCAGGTGCTATACAATTAGAACTTTGAAGTTCAATCTCACAGTAATACCAAACACAGATCCTTTACTAATTGCAACAAAAGTGTCATATAAGAAGAGATCATGTCTTAGCAATTATTAAACAAGCTTATGAAGGCAATTACAAAAGCCATACAGACCATTCTTACCGCTTCCTCAGAACGGTCACCCTTCGCAGTGAGATAGGTCACTCTGAACTGCTGGACACTATAATCTGAAATGTCCCACGTCACCCTCAGACTTGAGGTTGTTTCATCATCTATAACAAGGTTTCTGATTCCTGTTCGAAAAACTAAGTCCAAAAATATTTAATTAATATTTTCTCAACTCTATTTTTAGATTTGAAATAATTTAGATATTGTGCTAATTATCAACGAGTAGCTGCAAGCTCTGCTGCAGTCATGGTGGGTCTGCAGGTCCTTCATGGGGCAAACCCATATACTTCAGTCATACTTGGGTTTAATAACATAAAAATTGTAAGCACTTATTCAAATAATAGTTATTCCATACTGCCATTAACATATATTATCCCATCTGCTTTGTTTATCTTACTCGGATTATGGAGCTTTAGAATAATCAAAACTACAACGCTTCAGAAGATAAATAATCCAGAAACATTATTCCTTAAAAGTCAGTCTAATTCCAGGGAAAAGAAACAGAACATCCAAAACTAAATAAAATTCTGAAGAGTTCCCAAGCTCATATTTATAAAGGGGAAGATAAATTCTATCTTAATTTTCCAAATTAATCTGTGTACTCCTACATAATACCACTGGTATCATTCAGAGTCCCTACACTGTGTGATGGGTTGGCTCCTCATCCACACATGGCAGGTGCAGGAAGTTGTCCACACACAGAAGGGTGAAGTGGTGTCCCTTCCCATCAGAAACTGGGGTTATCAGCTCCTCAGCAGTATCACAGCTCTCTGCCCCCAGACCTAGTAGTGCCTGTGGGGAGCCTCAGTGCTGCGCACTCAGCATTTAAACTGCTGGCAGTTGCTCTGCTTACCTGCTGTGGTGGGCTCAGAGGTTGTGGCACTGGTAGTAGTCGCTGTGGAAGGCATTCTGGTAGAATTTGCAACTGAAAAACAGTACTCAGCTCACTAACAATTCAACAAGACATGGAAGTCACAGTATTTTTCTTGTGTTTCTAACTATGACAATGAAACTATTTGCTCACACATACAAGTATTCCCCACGCTTCAGGCATTTCAGAGACTACAAGGGAATTATTCATTTAGATTACTTTAGGCCCATATATTTGCAGGATTAGCACTTAGATCTACAGATAAGACATAATTATAAACTCTACAATTAAGTAACAATGCATATATATTTTCCTAGATTTCTGGTTGAACTTCCACCTTGACCATTTACTAAGGTTGTCAGATTAATTAAATTGAAAGTTTTTTCAGAGTGTTTTATTTCTGTCCAAGTAAAAAACAGAAAGTACACTCAGCAACACTGGGCAACATTAGCATAATTTCAATGGGTAAGGGCTCTTGCTTAATAGAAGGTTCAAGATTAGGCCTGCTATTAAGTTACTAAAAATCAAATAAATTTTTGAACTTATACATAAGAAATACAGCCGTTTACTTAACCAAGTCATTATCCATAAAAAGAGAATAGAACAATCTTCCTGAAATACTGGCCACTGTTTTGATTATAAACCACAAAATACACTGTACATGTCTGTCAAATTTTATCTTTGTTACTGTCATATTAATGTCACAGGATGCCTATGTAAGCTGTTTTGGACCATTATTTCAGGCAAGAGCGAATTCACCAGTGAGTATAAATTACATAAATAAAAAAAGTAAAAAATTACATAAATAAAAAAAGTAAAAAAATACTGAAAATTCCAAACATCTTAAGTGAACTTCCTGTAAATTATTTACTTTAAAACACTTAACACAAATCTCTTCCAAAATCTGATATATCTTCTCATAAGGAACCTTGTTCAAAGACTAAATATTGAAATGTGGGATGGAACAATATCTACCCAGTTCCAAAGGTTATTAATACCACAGGTCAGACAGAGAGCCAAACCACCATTTTGATTCAAAGCCATCTCCACATAATATTAAACAAGAAAAGCAAAAAATACAGTCAGCAAAGCCCTGGTGCTAAACCACCACATTCTTCAATATTATAGCTACCCAAAGCTAACCATATTTTATATATAAGTTATAAGCATCAAATCTAAATCACTTAAACATCTTTAAAAATTACAATCAAGAGTTTGTCTTACATGTAGCTCCCAGAACAGCAACAACTTCACTTTCAGTTTCATCATCAAAAACTGCCAGCAAAGAAACTTCATATTCTGTGTCAGGCAACAAACCCTCTATAACGTGACTGTCTGCATCTCCATTTATGACAACCTAAGTAACACAGCAAGATTAAAGAACATCAGTTCTGCATTTGATTAATTTACATTAACTGACTACAATGAAAGAAGGAAAATTAATTCTCCTTTAAAATAAATTATATCTACACTCAGATCTGCCCAAAAAAATTATTAGCCATATTGAAATAAAAAGTATCACAGAGTACATCTGGGAAAAAAACACTCAAGAATATTTTAAATGTATAGTCTCATGCTTTCACCCACAACTAACTAATTGCTAAAGCTGAACATATGCTTTTTTTTTGAAAAATTACTACAATTCAAAACAGTTATCAATTAAAGCAATATAAAAAGGTAGATTAACTTTCATTCACATTCATACCATTCAAGCACTGTTATGACAAATGCATTCAGCATCTCCACAGCCTTACAAAATGTTTCTATACCAGAACTGTAATCCCAGTTATGATTCCACATTTCTGAATGCAACTTGAAAGAATATCTGCTGCAGATTTGGGGATTAGGAGAGATGCCCTGATGAGAAGTTTGCTATATGGTGTGAAGTGTTAAATAGTAATTTTCCTTATTTCTACCTTTGACAGCAGCAGAAGATTACATGTGCAATGTTAACTGTAAGCAGAAAGTACCACTTCAGATTTTTTTGTGTTTCATTTATTTTATTGGAAGATATCAACAGATGGGGAGGAGCTGGAGAGCAAGGGAGTATAAAGCAGAGTGCTTTAGGAGCCTGAGCAGTAATTCTGGAGAAATGGGCTGACCAGTTTTGGGAATAGTTTTTAGGTTATGCAGACAGATACTACAGTAAAACAGCCTTTTTCTAGGTTAACACTGCCAAGTTTTTAAAGGTGGTCACTATATACACAACATCAAAGTTAGATTTATAACGAAAATCAAACAATAGATATGTGCTGCAATCTACCGCAGTGGTTAGCAGAAACAGTGAATCCCACTTCATTCTTTTAACTACCACAGGAGATTTCCTGAGTTGGTCCTGGGGAAAAGGGACCCATAACACAATTTGAGATCAGACCTTCTGAACTCAAATACAAAAATCAAAAGCAGAAAGAAATGAGTTGGGGCCATGCCTTCTACAACTATCAAGTAATGAATCAGGCATCCCATGCTGCGCACTTTCTGGCACAGATTTTCTCAGGAAAATTTCAGGAACAAGCTTTGAGTGAAATTAGCTGTATACTAAGTAGATACAGGCAATGCCTTCCTTTTCAACTCCCCAGAGCCTCTAGTTGTGTATCAAATATTTATAAAATATCTATACATTGTTACTGTCTCACACTTAATTTTGGCATACTTTCTGAAGCATCACCCTCCACTCCCTGCCAATGTAGCTCACAAAAAACCATCACAAAGTGCTGAACTTTCAAGTGGGCAGGACAAAAACCAGAAAAAAGCACACAAGTATAGCAGCATGCATTCTCTACTGTAAAGGTCACTCTTAAATTTATTCTGGCTTTTTAGTGCTAACACCCCACTGAACCCTCCTTACCCATCAGCAGTGTGGGTGAAGTGAACTGAGAGGTGTGTAATTCACCACCACCCCCTGACCCCACTCAGCTAATTGGCAAGTTGGGTCTTGGAATAAAGACAGAGGGAGTGCATGTTGTTTCTCTGCATGACTGATCACTTAGCTGGGAAAGAAGCTTAAAGAGGGAACAGCCCGGAGGTATTGTGCTATCCTGGACCTGACCCCATTAGAGAGGTCATGCAAGGAGAACAAGAAGGCAGCTTGGGCGTTTTTAATATTTCAACATGCTAAAATATTAGGGCCTCCAGCAGTTCATAGTGAATACAATGAAGAAGTGGAACCTTAGCAGTTCAAATATTTCTTAATAATTTATTCTCACACTCGAAGAACACAGATACCTTGAATTTCACTTTAAAAAGCACATGTCTTAAAGGGGTTCACTGGCAGCTACTCACTGGAACTTAAATAGAAACAAATCAGTTCATCTACTGCAGAACAAAGTGCTAGAGAACGACCTATGTCCACTCACTCATCTGCCAACTCCTTCTTTTCCCTGCTCAATCCTCTAATTTCTTTCTTTCTTGCATGAATACCTCTCACTAGGTAAAAGGGAGGAAAGAATTAGGCTAAGTTAAATTTACAGAAAAAAATGACACATAATCTAAGCTAAATCGACTGCTTTCTGCCCTAATGGATGACAAAACAATGCATGAAACCTAGGGCCAGGTGGGAAATGTCATCTTTCCCCCGAGTTCTGTACCCAGATAAACAGTTTGCAGATGTGGCCTCTTCTCACATTGTTGATGCCAAGAGAGCAAGATGTATGAGAGTCATCAAATACTGAGAATTACAAAAGAAGCCAAAATGATGAGTAAATAAAGAAGAAAAGGGAAAGAGGAAATGAAGCAGACTATGAAAATTGGGAAAGTGAGAGAAAGTGTCTGTCTTTTTCTATTTGGAAAAAGATAATAAAAAAGGAAAAGCTAAAGGGATGAAAAATCATTTAAAAATTCCATCTGATGAAAAGGGCACTATGGATGAGACACACAAGGGCTTAAAGCAAAAGATACAGCATGAGGGGGAAAAAAGAGACAGAACTGTAAAAGAGGAATAAAGGAACAATATAATAAATTTACTGTCTGTAAACTTTTTCCTTTGTAACATTACATAACTAAGGCTTCACAGGCAACTTTACTGTGGCAAGCACATTAGAAAAATTTTGAGCTTTATGCTACTCTTGCTCAGCTACTGCCACCATTTTTACAGCAAAGTGAAGAATATGAACGTCTGAAAACTGAAGTGACATCAAACAACAATGCTAGTTCTGTGGCAGTTGGCACATTACAGATAAGACTGATCATTCACAAAAGATCTCTTATTTCCTCACTTCCTCTTCAAAACGAAACTGGAATATTGGTTTGATTTTTGTTTAGAGAGCTTTGCAGAGGGGCAGATTTCTCTGTAAATCAGCTGGACATATTTAAATGGCAAAAGTTGCGGCACAGGTGTCATTAGAATGGAATTCGCTCTTCCTTTTCACCCCCTCAGAAAATTAAGGCAATTTACCTCTTCGGATTCCCCCCCATCCAAAGGAATCCATGCCAATCTGTAAAAAGCAATATTTGATGAGGTGGGCTTCCAGCTGACCCTAAAACTATCTGTTGATGCTTCATCAATTTCCAAATGCTGGGGAGCTGGAACTCTTTCTGCAAAATATTAGACAAAAGAAAAGTGTGAGTAAATTATTCTCTGAGACTTCCATAGATGGCAATGTTAGACACATACCATTTTACTTGCAGTTTGTTAAAAAGAGTATAACATGAGAGGTAGGCAACAAAGGCACTAGAGAATTCTTTACACACTTACTTGTACTTAGGGAAGTGGGTCTGTAGTTTGGGAAGGGGAGTAGACTCTGCCTATTCTAACTGGACAAACCTCCTTGTCCTCTCTTCACTGATGGAGCTGCATTCAACCCTCAGTCCCTCAGTCCCTCTCCTTTGCTCAGAGCTCTATGCACCATGCTCTTTCCTTCCATCTCAAAGCAAAGTCCCAATCTCTGCCCTTTTTGGACTCTGTGTCTATTTCCATTTGCACTTTGCATGTGAGTATCAACCTCTGTTCCATACCTACCTTGTTCCTTCCTCTTTCACCTCATCTTTCCTCCCTCAAAGTCTTTCTCTTCCCATTGTTGTGTTGGAAAGCATTAATATGTGTCATCAGCTGTTTGTTTGATGCAGAACTACAGTTACAGAAACTATAACTATGCTACACAAACTACAGGAACCTTAAATGCCTTATATTTTCTCCTTTTGATGTAGTTCATCTGTATGTATATAAGGTTCTACCCTTTAGTGCCTAAATAGTTCACTGGTTAAACATATGATTCAAAACTCCTTAAACTTCAGCTGGAGATACAAATGCCATCACACTGAATAACGCTTCAGAATGCTGTGGAGATGTTTTCATGATGTCAAGAGATTACTCATGTGAGTAAAGAGGCAATTGACTCCACAATAAGGGAGCAAAGAAGCCAAAAACACCAATGAAAATAACAGAAAGTATTCCATATATCTGAATTCACAGCCAGAGACACTTGCTGTAACTAATCTTACTTTCCAATAACGTAAGAGAGTATAAAATTTCTTCTTGGAAAGCCTTCAAAAGCTCGGCAATACTTACTCGTGGTAAAGCTGCCAGTAAGCGGTTCAGATTGTCCTTCATCATACAGGGAGAAAATTGCAACAGTATACTCTGTAAGGGGTGCCAAACTTTTCAGAGTATGGGTTGAAACACGACCAACTTCCACCTAGAGAAAGCATAACTTGCAATAGATATTGACCACACAATACATTATCAGTGTCTGAAATTCTGCTGGGTAATAATCATACAGAAAGAGAATGTCATGTAATCAGTAGAGAAATTCTGTGAAACTATTAGCAACTCAGGGCCATAAGAGCTGACAAAATCAGTTAAAATAGACAAACTACAGAAAAGGAAAATTTTGCTTATGACAAATCATGGAAAAGGAAAATTCAGACTTGGTAGCCTAACTCTAGCTAGCATCAGCACTGATGACTTTTTGAGCTATTAAATCCAATCCCTTATCATGGACAAAGACTGCATAAACCGTGACGTTTAACATTTGCCAAGAGACAACATGACAGTTACACCTGGTCTTTCTCCAGGATGCAGTTAACTGACTCTGCCAGGGACATAAAACTCAAAGCTGTATAAACAGCTTATCAGTCCAACTATGCAGTGTCATGTAGCTCAGCACCACAGAGGAAGTTCTACCAATGCCGAGCAAACAAAAAAATGCCACCTGCTCTTTGAACAGACGCAAAGGAAAAGTGAACTGAACATTCACTTGCAATAAAAAGCATAAGTATCGGGAGCCTGAGATGTTCAAATACCACTGTGAGGAGTACAATCAGGCATATTATCTATATTAAGGGTAATCAATAGGAAGAGGTCAAATGATTTCTAATTTAAGTTTTAAGGGACCTAGAAGACACAAAAGACACAAAACATTGCACTGGTATGCTCCCTTCCAAAGCTGGCAACTGTTTCTTCAGGTTCAATACAAACATTCCATCTCATATGGATGAAAGGCCAGATATGTCCCAAAAGAAACATAATCACAGATAACTACTATTAAAGACTTTTTTTTTTTTGAGGCCTAAGTTATCCGTGACAACTTATTTTGTAAGGGATCTGGACTGTTTTCATAATCAAATCCACTCTTTAAACTTTCTGTATTTTTTCAGATTTCTGCATTAATATTTCTGTATTAATCATTCCACCACATTTTTCATTGTATCACAGAATTTATGCTGCTAAAAGGTATTATAAAACACCTTCAATAACAAGTCATAACTAAATACTGCATAAGCAAATTATTAAATGCAAGAGTGTAAGTTAGAACAACTTGGTATCATCTAAGCACTCTGTTCAAGCCAAATCCTTTTTCTAGGAAGAGAGTTTTCAATATATAATTAGAGCAATAAATGTTAAGGAAATGTGATGAAGCCTTCAGTCTTTTTGAATAAGCTTGAGTCCATGACATGATACATCAAAAGACTTATCATCTGAACTGAACCAAGAATAAATATTTGCATACCATACATTTAGTCAAGATCATGCTCGTACAGACCATTGTTCACTTGAGTAGTTTCCTTCAGTAGTGCCCCAGCAAATGACTGTTCTGATATGTAAGAAGTTCAGAGTACTGTCCCCCACAAACACATATATCCAATACCAACAAACTCTTCTTTGCACCAAGATGCAGAATTCTCTAGCGAATCTTTTTTTACAGCTTGCAAGCTTGTAATTTTTGTTTATAAACATTATCCTTAATAATCACAGAAGTTTGGGGAGGTTTGAGATTGGTTAAGGAAAAAGAGGTGCTAATAATTTACCTCATTGGTTTCTGTTCCATCTGTTTTAACATACATGATGCGATAGCCATTTACATTTTTGGAAGCAGGATCCCATGTTAGCTTAGCACTACTGTGTCCAACGTCAGAAAATCTCAAATTTGCTGGTGGACTTAGAGGCACTTGAAATGAAAAGAGATAAAACCATGAAAGTGATTCCAAGTTTTAGCTATGTCTTGAAAATAAATAATATATTTTCCATTCAAAAGTTTTTATCACTAATATTTCTATTAAAAGACCTACATCAACAGAGATATAAAAGTACTTAAAGGCAGGTAAAATGGCTTAGCTCTTCATTGGCACAGAACTTTCAGTTTTGCTAAATGCATCTCAATTAATACTGAAAAACAAAGAAATTATGCAATTGTTCATTGCAGATATCACAGCAAGACCTAGCTTACACAAAGCTTGCAATAAATTTGTGTTAGTATTTGTGAATTAAGTTAATTCAACTAGATCTTTATCCTATTTGCATTTGTTTTTTATGTGTATCCCAGCAAAAATATTTCTTGGCCATAGTATATTGGCAAAAAACTTTCTGAATCCTAAAAGTTCCTGACATAAAAGTAAGTTTATGTAAGTATAACTAGCTCAGAAGATTTCCAAACATGCTATTTTTTTACCTTTACTTGATCTTTTCTCTTTTACTACAGAAAGAAGCTGTTTCCTAACAGCAACCCCAGTCAAAGCCATATTTATCTACTATTTATTCCTGGACTGTCATGGGCTGAAGGAAAATGAGGTCATGCAAGAGAAAGTCTCAGATTTCACCCACTTTTCTGTCACACCACAGAAAGCAATTTGTGCTGTCTGTTACTCTCAGCAGTAGGTTCTGTATTAGCCCAACATCTGCTACTTTCCTCTGAATTGTGAAACCTCTCCCTATCCATCCTGCCTTCACACACACACTCCAATCCATGTGGACAGATAAATATCAGCACTTCAGAAGCTGCTTCCCTCACACAAGAACACATGGGAAAAAGCACAGATTTTAAACCCCTCATATATTATGTGGGATCTTTAGCTGTGTATCAATTCAGAATCTGCAACCAGCCGAGGAACAGTCAACTTGGCTCTGAGAATAGAGAAGACGGGAACACATTGGAATTGTACTAAATGGGTTTGCCACACATTCTGGCATTCAGTATATTCCCCTGAGTCTAGTGAAGGGAGTATCACGTGCTGGCTTTCCTTTCTACTTTCTGTCAGTTGTAGAATGCATTTCACTCCACCATCCAGGTCATACAACAAAATGCTTCAGTCTCAGCTCTTTTCTGGAACCAATCTCCTGACGACATTGCTCTCAATCAGACAGGCAGTCCTGTAAATATCACTTACGTGATATTTACAGTGAGTCTTGGATGAATCCTGGCCCCAAAATGAAATTACGCCCCAGAAGGAGCTTGATGATCATGTCTCTGTTTGGCATGGAGAAAGGTTTTGCTACAGTAACCAAGATGATACAGTGTGCAGAATATTATTTACTAAATACAGATTATCAGATACTACATGTAATACTACAGCAAATTTGGCAGATCACTCTTCAGGCAGATATAAACTCCAGGAAAAAAATACTAAGAAGCCTATTCAGAAGTTGTAAGCCAGAAATAACCATTGAAAGAAAAAAAAAAAACTAAAAAAAAAAAAAAAAAGTAGCTTAAATCAGAATACGGACAGTGAAGATATTAGTGTTGAACACTGACAGGTGTGATCACTAAGAGCTTTCTTCCTCCTAGATTGCCTCGCTGCCTGATCCATCAAAGTCTGTTAGCAGAGAGCTTTATTGAATAGCTGTATATGAAAGAATCAATCTTTTTTCATATTACAGTGATAAAGACCAGAGATGGCTGCATTGTGTCAGTCTAAAAATAAATGAAGATTGCAGAGTAGTTAGGGTTTCTTTTTTATTCTGGTCTGGTAGCAGCAGTAATATGATGGGCTGACTAATATATGTTACTAGCTTCTGTGATCAGACAGCGGCCAGGAAACTTCAGTTTGTGCCAAAGTATCTGGAATTTGTATGTGATCTTCCATCCAATGTGTTAGTCAGGTTTAGTGTTGTGCAGTCTCCAAGATCATATGGTATGAAGTGAATTCAGACTGGCACAGTCATAAACTACATAAACTACTGTTTAGGAGAAATGAAAACCAGATATTGGTCAGATATCAACCAAAAGCCAGAGTGGGGGGTGCAGGCAGGGAGGCGTGTGTGAGACAAGGAGTGCGACACAAAGAGAAGGAGAAAGGGACAGAGCCAAAAATTCGATCTTCCAGCAGGGAATCCTCTACACTCATTTCAAGTCCACAAACATGCCCAGGTTGCAGTAATTCACTATTGACACTTGTCTGTCTACAAATGACCTACTAGAGAAGACCTGGCAAACACCATTCCTAGAGCTCCTTCCCCTATTGCTTGCTGATCTTACAAACAATTGCTCTGGGCTTTCCTTTTCTTAGCATTCACATGCCCGAACTTCTCTCACCTATTAAATGCAAGTCACTTTCACATTGCCCAAGTCACTCATGCCAGGAGTACAAAACAAGAGGATGCACTCACTCCACTGCTGGGAGCAACACTGAATGCAGTCCCAGAAATAGCCCAGCAGCACCACAATCACTTATTTTTAAATCCTTTGTCTTCCAAACGCTGAGGCTTTTTAGGGAGTTGACATAAAGGGCTGTGTACAGACTGCAGGGGACAGAATTTAGCTGGCAAAATTCTTGCTGCTTATTAAAAACACATCATCTATCATGAACGCACAGGCACTTTCCAACCCTTTCTTAACCAGATGTTGGGCAGCAGGGGTTGGACAGAAATCTTGTTTTTGCTTCTTTTCTGTCTGTACTACTACTGAGCCAGAGCAATGACTTTCTCCTTCTGAGCAGGCTCCCCCACACACCTGGTTCTCTAGCTACAGGAGGCTAAACAGAGCAATCTCAATTTAGAGCCAATCAATTTAGAGCTATGTGATGACCTTCAATCACCGTCGGCAAGTTTGGAAAATTAAGCATTCACTCAGAGAAACTGAAGTACAGTTAAGAGCCCAATGGACTATTCAAATCAGATTTTAAAATCAAATGCCTGGTCTAATATGTTCAGAGACTGTTTGGAAGGTCTATTAACACTGAACTGATAGATATATAGATATGTGCTACCTACATGTAGTTTCTTGTCCTGTAAGGGGATCACTGGCTTCTTCTCCGAACATGGCATAAACTGTGACTGTATATTCTGTATTTGGCAACAGTCCATCCAGTTCAAGATCTGTTGAGGCCTCCCCAATTTTTATCTAAAAACCCCATGACAAAAAAGACACATTATTTCTGAAACAGTTCATAATAGGGAAGAATACTAATTACACACTTGAAATTAGATATGTGATCAAATGCTCTGCTGAGCGTTTGTCTGATACTGTGTCTGCAGTACTTTGCTCAAGATTTGGGGATATTGCACAATAATTGAAACATCAAAATTGTCAAAAAGCCAAACACATAGGTAAGAGGGCTTTAAAAGTCACTACTCATACTAGCAATAACGAAATTGCTAGTTCTCCAGAACTAAGGCCTTTTCATTTCCAGCTACCTTTTGTTTCATCTTCGGTCACAGATCTGAAAATCACATGAAATCACTGGAGGAGCTGATTTCCATTCCCACTGAGGTTCAGATTTGTTGCTGTTTGAGGTGTGCATCATTTTCCTTCTCCACCTTTCACAGAGGGCCATATGGACTGACTATATTTATTTCTTTAAGGTAAAGCTTAGGCCTCCTGAACCACCTAGTTCTCAGGGAGGCCCCATTTTTAACAGAATACAGTGCTCACAGCCACTCATTTATCAGACAGCACAAGTCTATACCAGCTTTCAGTAGCTTCCTGCACTGAAAGCTCACATGCCCCTGCATGCTTTTGAGTGTTTCTGCTTGAACGCAGATGTTGTACATAACCTTAATTATACATACAGAAACTTGAGCATAAAAACTTTAAAATCCTAGATCAGAAGTTAAGTTGGAACTATGCTAGCAACTTTAGAAAAGTCTATTGGTTTTACTATTTTAGTGACAAAAGACTAGACTTTGCCCTGTCCCACCTTCTTTTCCTTCTAAATAATGTGTTCTAAAATCACTTTTGATGGAAGGCATTATTTTTAAATTTAAAAGTAAAGGCTGAACAGAACTAAAAGAAAAAAACAATGAACGTCAGACCTACAAATGGTATTTACATTTAAAGGCCCTGATGAGAACAAAGGCTAAAGTTCATATTCTTCAGATAGCACACTTAGAAAATATCTTAGTTTTACTTTATTTTCTTTCTTCCTTTGAGTGTTAGTCTTATACAATGATAACAGTATCATCTCATACATAATTTCAAAAGGGTCACTTAAATTCAGTTGAAGTTGTTGCATTTTTATGACAACGACATATAAAAATAACCAACTGGCACTTGCACTTTATTCATAGTCTGTAACATATACAGTACTTGATGTAGTCATGGAAAAAACTGCAAAGTATTTGCCGATCAAGTTGGAGGTTAAAGGACACTAGTTTATTCTTTAAAAGACTGATTTTTTTAATAACTGCTATACAAATGAAAGCACAATACATCACCTCTTTCTCATCTGCTGCCAATCCTTCTGTGAGGGGAGCATATAGGATCATGTAACCTGTGGCACCCGCTACTCCGTTCCACTTCACTCTCATGCTGCTCTGCGACACATCGTACAACTGCAGATCCGATGCCATTGGCAAGGCGACTACAGTGGAACAAGAGAGAGTCAATTCAGTTGTCTCACTTGAACAACCAGCTATTATTCAGAGTTTATTTTACCCCAGGAAACACAAAGGAATACAGCTATCTCCACGCATGGAAGTACTGTCTGTATGCTACAGCTATGAAGAGATGATTGGTACATAAGAGATCGCAGAACTAGACAAACAAGGAAATTATGACCTAAACCAATTCTAATGCCAGGGAAGAGATATGCCTTAGAAAGCATTTCAGCTATTTGTCCTAAATGGCTCTGAATACTTCGAGTAGGAGGATTGCTGTTCTTTGAGCACCAAATTGCACCAATTGCTCTGTTCTGATCTCACTCTTCCTTCTCCCTGATCTGAAGGAGGATTACCAATCACTGTTGAAGAATATACAGGGTTGCTATTAGGAACCAGTAGTATTTTTAAGGGATGGCTCTTGCTGGGAATAGTTCCCAAGCCAGAGCATGGGTGTGACAGCCACGAGGTACAAAACCCTGGAGAAAATCCGGGATGAGCACATTGCACATGTCAAAATATTTAGACTATAAACTGTTGCATGTTTAAGGCCTGGACTGTCCAAACTGGCTCCAAGGCCTGTGTCAGTGGGATAATGCAAATGTGGGCAAGATCATCCATTGCAAATCATGGTGAATAATAACCTGGCAAGTGAGAGCAGGCTGAGTGAAATTCAACCAATATTAGGAGGTTTACTTGTGAATTTAAGGCGCTGATACAGAACAGAACACCAGTCTGGGTTCCTGAATATTTATTTGCATTTCTGTAACTCTTTAGAGTAGCATTTTGCACTTCCCTGTTGTCCTCACTTTCTTCCTCTCACAAAATAACATCCCAAGGTCTCTTAACTGCTGTTACACCATTTAGAGATCCCACCAAAATATCCAGTCACTGGAGAGATATGAGGGAACTTTGACTTCTCTTTTGGAACTTCTAAGTCCCTAAAATGACTGAAAGGGTCTGAAAAAAACAGAGGGCTATTGCTAACTGATATCAAGCCTTTAATATTAGGAACTAAGAGAGACCATAATAAGCAGGATGTTAAACTGCTATTAAGCTCTTCTTTGTATACTTCTGAAGAATCTGATCTGCAAACAAAGATTCAGCAACAAATTCTAACTACAATCACAGAGCTTCACTAATCTCCTTGTCCAAACAAAAACTGCACCCTGTCTAGCTGATTTCTCCAAGAAATAGTTTATCCCTTATACTGTGTTCAACAAGCTCTAACAGAGCTCTTAACTCCCCATGTACAACACCAAGCTAGCCTCTTGTTCATTGAGGCCATTCACTCAGTCTGTAAGTGGTGGCAGAACTTCAACCTACATCTCTCTTTAGGTTTCTACTTCCAGGTTACCCATCTACACTTCCAAACCTTTAATAACCTACCTCCATCCTATTTAAATCCTTGTTCTTGTGTTGATTTATATTCCTATGAATTCTCACAACTCCTCTCATTACAGGGAGAAACTGCCCATGAATATTTTCAAGTGTACTTCAGACTCTTTGCTCAGAGCTCCATTCAGATCTCTGATACTTACAGCAAGAAACTACATGTTGAGATATCCTGAAGGCACTTGGTTCCACAGTGTCTCATTCCTACTCAAACTGCCCCAGAATCAGAGACAGAGTATCCATCACCTGTACTTTTCCTTATTTTAATTCTAAAAATCCATAAGAAAAATATTTCCTAACTTGTGACTTGTATTTTATCTCTCAACAAGAACTGGAAGATATCCTGGCAATAGATATATTAGATACTATATCTAGATAATAATAGATTAATGAAGAGGTGACTGGAAATAAAACATGGTATTTTCTACTGGAATTTTCAGCTGAGGAGTTCAGAATCTCAAATATGAATATCTAGTAGATAATGCTGGTTTAGTTTATTCCAATTGTTTTTAGTCAGTTTAATTTATCCATGTTATTAGAATAAACTATACCAGGTAAAATATATATTTGCAGCAAAATTAAAATGTGAATGGATTTCATATTTATTTCAAGTTAGAAGCAATCCTTAAAGTCACAAAACATTCTAATTATCTGTACATTATGCATATACATACATCTGTTTAGATACCCGTAAACCATTTTCAGTGTTCTATATGAACACAAATGCAATTGGTGACTACTTTCATCTGTCAGTATCTCACACAAAGGCAGGAATGTAAAGTACAATTTTCCATAATTCTCCATTAGGATAGTAAAAAATACTTCAAAATTGCAGATATTTTAGCTTGTGGAGTGATTAATACTTGTACATGTCAGACTATTACTTCCAACACACTATCAAAGACAGATGTATAAATTGCTTGATGCTGCATGACCCTGGGGTGTGATTTGATCACATCTCAGAAAGTCAGCAGGACTGGGCTCCGTCAGAACTTGACTGGGTGACTTCAAAGGAATTCCAGGTGCAGTACAAAACAATCCTGTTGGCTCAGTATGTGACTGCTCCCTCTGCCTCAATAAATTAAACAGGTCCTAACATTGTGTTGTGGGGTGTAATATGGCTGGAGATGACATCTTGGGAGACTGAGACCAATTGAGAAGTCTCAAATAATTTTATATTATTATGTTTTATTTTCAGGTCATGAAGATCTGCACTGACACAGAATCAAATAACCATTTAGTATGAAAGTCACCTCTGGAGATCATCTGGTCTAACTAACTTTCCTGTTCAGTCAGAGTCAGCTAAAGCAGGTTGCTCAGAACCTTTTCTAGTTGGGTTTTAAATATCTCCAGAGATGCAGACTCCACAGCCTCTCTGGACAACCTATCCCACTGTTTGACCACCATCACAATAAAACTGTATATTCTCCTGTTCAAATTTAATTTCATGAGTTTTTAATTTGTGCTTATTGGCTCTTGTCCTATTAGTGGGCATCACTGAGAAGCATCTGGCTCACTCTTCTTCATTCCCTTGCATCAGGGATTTTGACATAATTGGTGAGATCACCTGGGCCTTCTCTTCCCAAACTGAACAGTCCAGCTGTGTCAGACTCTTCTCCTACAAAAGATGTGCCTATCCCTTAATCATTGTGGACTTTCACTGGAGTCACTACAGTAAGTCCACACGTTTCTTGCACTGGGGAACACAGCACAAGACCCAGCATCCAGCTATGGTCTCCTCAGTGCTGAGCAGAGGGCAAGAATGACCTCCCCCAACCTGCTGACAATCATTTTCTAATGAAAATGATTCATTTTCAATCATGATCCAGAAGCCTTCTTTGTGACAAGGGTGCTTTGCTGATTCACAGTCAACTTGTTGTTTACCATGACCCCAGGTCCTTCTCTGAAGAACTGCCTTCCAGCTGGTCATCCCTCCGCGTGTACTGACACATGGGGTTGTTGCTCCCCAGGGCAGGACTTTGCACTTCCCTTTGTTGAACTACATAAGGCTAAATTTGTTTTCCTCTTCACATCGCTTGCCAGATTCATCTCCAAGTTGGCCCCGGCTTTCCTACACTTATCCCTGCAAGATCAGACAGCAACTCTGTATTTCTGTGTCATCTGCCTATTCTTCCATCTCTTATAAACTTCCTTTTATGTCTGAGCTCTGTTAAGAGTTTCTTGATTATCCATGCTGGTCTCCAGTCACCTTTGGTTGATTACCTACTTGTTAGTAGGGACCTTTCTTGACCTTGTAGGATGCGATCTTTGGGTATCAAGCTGCTCATCTGGATCCCTCTTCTCTCCAGGGCCATATCCCTTCAGCTTCTTCCCAGCACATCTCTGAAGACACTAAAGACTGCTATCCTGAAATCCAGAATTGTGGTCCTCCTTTTTAAACTCCTCCCTCCTCTTAGAATCCTGAATTCTACCATCTCATGATCATTACAGTCAAGGCTACCTGTGACTTTAACATCCTCCTCCCCACATCAATTCTTCCTTGTTTCTAAGTACCAGCTACAGCAGAGCACCTTCCCTTGCTGGCATCTTGACCAATTGTGTCAGGAAGTTGTTGTCAAAGCACTCTAGAAGTCTTGTAGATTGCTTTAGCCCTGTGCTGATCTTCCAGCAGGTATCAGCTATTAATACATCCCATATGGACATAAGTCCACATATGGACTTCCAGTCTCCTAGTCTGAACTCTAAAGTTCCTCTTTACTTCCCTCTCTAGTATCTGTAATATTTTCTAAAAAAAGTAACTGCATTTTGTATACAAATACCCGAAACTGTAAATATTGTCTTACAATATCCCAAATCACCATTTTACAGACAGAAAATAATTGAATCATTGATGAAGAAACGCACAGAAATCTTTGAAAATCTTTGGAAATCACATGCAGGTATTTCTGGTCCCACCTAATCCTCCCCTCACAAGATCATCTTCAGCCACAAACCTACTTCATAAAGTTTGGTTCCACACCCAACACATAGGAATGTTCCAATTTAGGGTTCAATACAATTGACTTCCAAGTTCATCCCAGAGATAAAAACTTTCTCAGTGTTTAAATATTCACAGAGAATCTGGACTTAGGAACTTAGCCCAGAATTAATTCAAACTAAAATTAATTTAAAGCAAATGCACTAAAATAAGCTAAATTGAAAAAGACTCCCTTCTGTATTTCTTTTTCAAAAAGACTAACACTTACACAGTTTGATAAAATGCAGACAATCAAATCTGCAACAAAGATGCTAAAGATACTTACGTGTAGTTTCTGTTCCACGGAGGCCCTCACTAGCAGCATTTGAGTATATGGCAAATACAGCTATCTGGTATTCAGTTAAAGACATCAGGTTTTTCAGAACTGCTGTTGATACGCTTCCATCTACCACAACCTGTTTAAAAGAAAATTTCACTAAATATGCATTAAGCAAACTAACCATATTATCCTCAAATCAATCAATTCCTCTTTCAGGCAATTTTTACATTGGCATTTCTAGTAAAAAGGAAAAAAGGAGACAAAATATAATCTTAGTTCAATCCCTTTGCTCTTTGCCATTCCACTCAATTTTATAAGCTGTCAGATAAAGTGAGAAACTTGTTCCACTGCATTTTTCCCTGTCTCCAAAATGCTCAAGTCCTACTCAAATAATCACCTCTCTCCAAATTTTGCATGACAAATTGTAAGTGTCCCAAAATGTACACACATATCATCTTCTCTTATGAATAATTATTTTCTTAGAACTGAAAATCTGCCTTGCCATCAACTCCTACCTCTTCTGTTCTTGTAAACAGATGGGTGCAGCAGGAAACTACAGAACTGGTTTAAGTAACTGTACGTGTAAGAAAAATGTGGAGATTTTACCCCATCCCCTGAAAGTGCTTATTTTTACACTTTATTCCTTTACTTTACATCGTAGACAGAAAAGCAGCCTAGTTACTACCTAACCTTCGTCACCATCCAGTGTGATCAATCTCCTTTCTGTAGTGGGCTTCAGAGCCCACACAAGGAATTTCAGGGTAGATTTAAAATAAGACCATGGATCTCCTGTCTGGTTACTTGCTGCTGTTGCATTAAAAATTTCTGGGAAGCTTTTCCTCCTGTTACCTCTTCCGGTGGTCCTCCTCGAGTGGGATAGTACACAACCCTGTATTTTTCCACTTTGCCTGGTGCATGGGTCCAGCTAACCCGGAATCCTCTAGCTGTTACCTCTGATGTGACCAAATCCGAAGGAGCCCCAAGTGAAGCAATTGTTCCTAGGTTAGAGACAACAAAATTTTTTTATTCCCTTCTGCGTAATGATTATTTGGTTTGTTGTATTTGCTGAAGCTCTAAAGATCACTCCTCATCAGTAGTGTGGCTACTACACACTCACTTAGGTTATTTTCAAGGAAACAAATAAGTCATAATGAGTACTGCACATGGAGTTTCACCGGGCCTAAGCTTCCCCGGTCTTTCATAAACCTTTAAATGAAAAAGACAAAACACAAAACTAAGCCTTCCTGTCCTTCCTCACATTACTTTATCAAAACCCTTCTTTCTGTTTTGTTTTTTTTGTTCTAGGTTGCTTTCTTCCCAGTTATGAAAAACATAGAAGTACGTATGTGATCTTGTGATCTCCTGTGCTCCTCTGAGGATGGAATCTGATATGCTGTCTGTCAGCCAACTGAAGAGATGCAGTGAACAGTCATCTTCTCTGGCAATAATTCCTTTCCACAAAGATGTCTCATCTCTCTATGGTTTTTTCATCCTCTCCCTCTCAATTTCTCAACTGACTACTCCCTCTACAACACAGAGCTAGTGTTCTATATTTCTTCCAGTTTTCAGGTGAATAAAAGAGCAAAAAGATGGAATGAAGCCTTACTAACACACACTTCTTCATAGCACAGGTAGAAATATCCGTGAAAGACAGACTTCCTTACTGATATATATTTCCAGCTTACTGAAAAATCACTCAGCATTTCTCTGATATTAAGGAATCAGAAACCAAGAATACAAACAAAATCCACTGGAGCCTTTCAGAAAGAATTTCCTCACGTAGAACTGTTTCTCTGGCAAATTGCAACATTTTTGCATAGCCGTTTCTTTTGTTCAGAAAAGCAAAAAAACCTGTAGTCAGTGGAAACTTTTTCATGTAAGAACAATTTTCTTCACCACCATCTTTTCTTGTGTGCTGAAATATATTTTTTGTGTGTTAAAAAAGAGAAAAAAAGCTGTCATCAGGAAGGGACAAAGCAATCTAAATAGTTGAAACTTCTGAAAACTTATGAGATAATAAAAACAGTAAGTTAGGAGATGGAAAGCACAGTACAAATGTAACAATTCCATGTGCAGCTGTTAAACTAATTTATCCCCAGAACTGTGTATAATAAAAAGAATTTCCTTACCCACCACTTTGAAATAATTACAGCAGAATGAATTTTTGTATTTTTTGGTACTACCAAATACCATAATATTTACCACTATCAAAGACAGAGAGTAAAAGATCACAGATATCAAAGCAAGAATAAAACGTACCTAGGAAGATAACTTCCCTGACAATGTACCTTCTTGCAAGCAACAGAATATACAGCATGACTTAAGAGCCAGAAGCCAGCCTAGAACTTAGACTTGTAGCTCTAAGTTCATCGTAAGTTACGTTACGTTTTGTTTCTTATTCACCTTTGATTTCCTTTTCCTGTTCCTCTACTCGTGAGCACACTGTTCTGGTAAGACCTTCAACAATGGTATGCATGAAGTTAAAGTCAGCCACGTTGTAGACGTGTGTGCTGTCAGGTTCAGAAGCAATTTCTTTGAGTTCATTTATATCCGCATTCTTTACACCTTTTATCGGAAAGAAAAATGAAAATATTCGCAATGAAAAAGAAAAAATCTTGTATACACAGGGATTGTTAATAAAAACTTATTAATATCCAGTTCTATTCATTTTAATGACCAACTGCAGATTGTTCTGTTGTTAAGATGTTAATTCAAGACTTCCATTTCTGCCAGCACAAGTGGCATCTTTTCAGCTGTCTCCTGATAATGTAGCATCCATATATACTGCTAAATTCCAATTATAGCAGCAATGAATTGGAGAACGTATTAAAATATATAAATTAACAATGATACTTACTTGATACAGACAGAAAAGAACAGTTCTTTAAATTAGAGAGCAACAGATACAAATACACCAGGGTATAATGGGACACAATATATGGATATGGCAGAATACACACCAATAGCAAACAGCTCAATGCCAGCATCTCGGAGGTTTTTAGCAGGAGGGATAACATCATCTTGGGACTTCCCATCAGTGATCAGTATCCCAATTTTAGATACTCCAGGTCTTGCACCTGCTTCTGGTTTAAAGCTGTTTTCCAAAATGTAAGTTAAGGCAAGACCTAAAACAGAAAATATTTTTAAAGACTTCAAGAGGTGAAAATGTCCATTAATTTTGCTAATATCACAGTGTTTGTTTTTCCACTCAATTTAAAAATTGAGAAACCTTTTGATGAAGAATAAGTATAAAAGAAGAATTTATTTACTGAAAGATTAAATTCCAACAAGGAGCCTAAACTACAAAGAAGATGACATTTATTTTTAATAGCCAGTTGATCAATCAATGTACTTCAAACTGGCTATGGAAACCTAAATTGATCTTCCTGCAAATGCATCATCTCTTTTTTCTTACTCTACCAAGCTAGAACAGGAAGTTCCCTCTCCTTCTACCTACATTGCTTATATGAAAGCACATGTTCTGAATAGCTTAGTAAAACCCCATGATACAGACAATCTTAACTTTTGTTTGTTTGTTTGTTCCTTCTGATTTAAAAGCTGAAGAAGAGCTTTATTTAAGCTTAGGGAGAATCTGATTTTAATAAATGCTAATTATTTAAAGGGAAAGAAGAACAACTCCAGGACATGTCATGATGAGCTCCTATCTCAAAACTCTCTTAAGTCTCCCACAGCAAAGGTTCCTAACTCACTTTCTTCTAACATCCATATAAAATAATCATGATAATTTACTACTTCCTACCACACAGTAATTTCATTCCTAGAATCACAGTAGAGTCCTTCTGCCCTTTGTCCCTGTGCAATCATTCCTTCTACCAAAATAAAGGCTGTTGCATATTCTTTCTCCCTTTCCCTACCCACTCGAAGAAGCAAAAAAAAAAAAAGGAAGACAGCACTTTACTTAAAGCCATGTCTGGGTCTTTGGATATATCATTCTCCTGGCAAGACAGCCAACATTACTAACTGCTGCTTTGATGACACTGGAATTGTATTCAGAGACTGTCAGACATCCCCCTTTATCCATCACTAAGTGTCTCTGGGGCTTAAGTGCTCCAACTACCCAAAGGTCAATGGAAATCTAAAAGCCCCAGGTGGTCATTTGAAAAGTTAGTACTGCCAGTTGTCACATATTAAAACAACATTCTTTCCTTCTCCAGAATAAAGCCCTGTGCATGAACATTATGAATGGATTTTACATTTTCTTCCTAGCAGGTAAAAGATTTTACTTCTAGCACAGAGAGTTCATGTACACTTTGTTTTATGAGACCCTACCCTGATATGCAGTAAAGCCAATGGACAAGCACTTAGAAAAGACTTAAGGAACACTGGATAAAGCCATTAGCAAGCTGCAAAACCCCTATCCTTTTTACCCTTCATAATAAGAACTAACACTTCTTAGTCTGTGCAGCTGAACGTGATTTTATTACAAGGATAAAGCTAAAACATACACTGTACCTGTTAATGTATTCCCTCCCTTATATGGTAGATTACGGACTGCATCCAAAACAGCATCCTTTGTGCCATAGGCATTCAAATGCCATTCGATTCGGGGATCACCACTGTACTGTGCAAGACCTAAAGAACCAGAAATTAAGGTGATTCACTGGACAACAGAGTGGGTTTTCTTGATGAATCTACACTTTATGTACTTGATTACGAATACCTTACTACAGCAAGCTTACTGTAAGTAGCTCTGCTACTATACTAGAAAAACTGCATTGGTTGACAACAAAAAAACAGTATGAAGTTGTTCTGGGTGACAACTCCTCAGTTAACTTTCAAAGTCTTTTGCTCAAGTGCTAAGTAAATGAGAAGCAAACAAGTACACATCTTCTTCAGTTTATTAACAGTTCAAGACTTTTTTTTTTTTAACGAAGTTTTACTTAATACACTTTTGAACAGTAGTGGATCACAAATATAACATTTGAGCCAGTTTAAACCAAAAGAAAAGCCATCCACTGGCACATTCTTCCTCTGAAAATTAAACTGCAAGGATTTGAGTTAATGCTGACTGAAGTCAGTAAGACTGTTTCCACTGTTTTCATTTTTCCACTGACATTGCATTAGCATTTACCTAAGTTGAGGATCACAGTAAACTGTGAGGAATACAAACATTGCAGCAGCACTACTCTTATGATAGAAGCGCTAGTTCCAGACAAGGATGAATCTTGCACAAAAGAAGTAGCATTAAGCTGTTAACTCTCCTGAACTGGTAACATTTTTACACTGCTAAGAAATATTAGGGAAAATGATGGCGCCTTACCTACTCTTGTTTTCTCAGATCCCACATTGAAAGCGGAAACCAAATTTTCCAGGAACAGTCGAACGAGCCTGAAATTGAATCTGCCAATACTCCAAGAACCATCTACTAGTATCACAATATCTGCAATTGCTGGAGTTTTGCAGGTAAACAGGCTTCCTGTAAATCATTAAAATTAAAACAATATTATTAATTCAACAATAAAGTTGTAACTCAATAAATATATGCCTTCTTCCTCCCACTAAGCTTAATAATTAAAGCTTTCTTCCATGGTCCAAGTGAGAAATAAGCAAAATTACTAAATGTGTTTGTTCTATATTCAGTAATAGAACAGTCTGGCCATTATCTACTCCATTTCTTTCATCAGGGTGTTCAAAATTACTGTTGGGAGACCCATGAAAATAAATCCTTTTCCTAAAAATACAATACTTGAGAAAGAAAAAAAAATTAACTGCCATATAACACAACCAAACCAGCAGTTCATTTTCATTCCCAATGTACATATACAATTTCACTCCCAGTACACAGTTCATGACACTTAACCTTAGGCATAGACAATGCAGAGAGAGCTACCTAGAGATGCAGACATCCAAAACAGTTATCAAGGCCCCTTTTACAGTCAACATAGAAAACCAGGTGTTTCTATACATCTCAACAGCTCTGTAGAAAGCCATAAGCTGGCACTGTAGACCTGTGAAGTTAGAAGTGAATTTCACCCCTGGGAGTTTAGAGCAAAACTGGAAGTCAGTTGAACCTGCTGTATTAAACCTAAGTAGGAGGCACTCAATACAGCAGAGGTAAAATGCAAAGACCTCAGATTCAAATTCACAGTCTCTAGGAGAATGAGCACCACATGAAGCTTTAATCTTACAGATATATGTAAAACACAAAAATACAAGAGCATTAAAAAAAAATATGAGAATTAGCAGAGATGCATGTTAATGGTCTCTAAGGTTTAACAAGCTAATGGGTAAATCAGAGGAAATGGAAGCAGAGATTAGACACAAATTGCACAATAAATCAACTGAGAAGCCTAAACAGAAGTGCCAGTTTGAGAAAATGACAGGAAGGGAAGTAAGAGAACAGAAAATGTTTCTACAACCTCAGACACGACTGCCACATGCAACAGAAGTGTTTATGCGACTGTGAAAGTAAAGTTGCTGAAACAGTGGACACATATTGTAGGAAAGGAAAGCAAAGGAACGATGTTACACAGGTATAACAAGCAAGAGCATATATTTGAAGTACAAATAGAGCGAACTCCCCAACAGACTGACTATAGAATAAGGATGGAAGTAGGAAAGCCAAAGCAAAGCAGGTGAGTAGAAAAGACATGATGCATCATGAACCACTTAGGGATGAAAATCATGGTCCTGAATACAGTAAAAAACAAATATAGACTACTGAAATAAGCTGCCTTCCAATTTTTTTCATCATTTGTGTAAGGATCCACTTCATAAATTAGTTCACAAAGAACACCAACACCTAACATGGTACTAACAGGAATCACCAAGTACACTGCTAGAAATTAACTGATCTTGAGCAGAGATGTTCAGCAAATAAAAGAAGTAATTCAGTAAGAAATAATCCAAAAGGTGCTCGCATTAGCTCACAAGAAGCTCTCCTGTTACAGAGGGAATAAACCACATGGCTAGCAACTGAAAATTCTGACACCATATTATCAATGACAATCTTTTCATTAAATACAAAATGATAGTCTCACAAGCAACAACAATCTGATGTGCAGGAGGTCTTCAATTGGTAATAATTAACAGTTAGATATGTACTGTAGTGAAAATCCACTGAGCATTAAATCCAGTCCATAAAGTTACAGTTAATGTCTTAAACATGTACTACAAATGTTTTTAGAAGAACAGGGAACATTTCCTACGTGCAGCTAGCAGTGCAGAGTGAGTTCTAAACACATGACAAAAATTCCACTTACAAAGATGCCAAAACAAATATTTTATTTTAGTTTTTACAGTACAAGACAACGCTATTTGAATTGGCAACACATTTTAATGTATCAACACTGGGGAACATTTAGTAATCATCAGAAAAATGATCTTAAATTGGAAGATAAATCCAATGGAGGTCCAAATCTTTATGTCACTGAAGTCAACAGGAAAAATTCCCTTGATTTCAGTGGGACTTGAATCTGTTTTGTGATTTAATAGGAACCTACTGGTCATGGCAAAATTAATGTTTTAAATATCTTTGCCAAATAAACTTCCTGTTAATCAGTCTGCATTACTTGCAGTATCTGTCTCCATTAACATGCGGTTCAATTGTGCCATTCTCCCACTGGCCATGATGAGCATCGCCAGCTTCAAAAGAACTCTTGGCAAACTAAAATGCTGTTCAACACCAGGAAGAATGAAAGCACTGGACCCCTGATTCACATCCAAGCAGCTGTACTACAGCACAGATGTACCTTTTCAGTATTATCACAGCAGTTTAATCATATAGTCCAATGAGAATAACAGGATTTGTGTGGCTGTATTTTCCTTCTCTACTTCTAAAATCTTATGCTGAGTATGAAACCGAGTTATTACTCTGGGTCTTGATCATTTCATATCAACAAGTTTTGCCTATAAGGCTTCTTTAATCCTGCAGTGATGGCTTTGTGAATAAAAGCTTTTATTGTTTTTTCTAAATCCATTCAGCTAGGAAAAATCCAAAGAATAAAGAAAACAATAACGACATTCCTTTCAATATTTTATTTCCACATCATCAGATCAGAGCAAATAGTATAATGCAATTATTTTTTTGTTAAAGAAACATGTGGTTTGATCCAAGATTGTACTGCAAGGTCACAGTGTGAAAATTTGATTCGTTCTTCGTAGGTGGGAGATACTTGTTGAATCTTTTCTGCATAAAACATTTAGGTTTTGTTACTTCTGTACACCCACTATTTGCTTATGTTTTCTCCTTGTTGTATTTAAAAGAATTGTAGAAAGTTCCCTAAAACGGAATAAACAACAGTGAGATATTAAACAGAAAAACACACTGATAGAAATCTTTACAACCTTATAGGAATTCAAACACCATGACATCCTAGTTTATAAAGTTAGTCTAAAAGCCACAGTGAGTAGCAGATAATTTCTGCACCCCACTGGGATTAGCCAGTTTCCATTACCAGTTCTTGCAAATGTCTTTTTCAATAATCTCTCCATATAACCATACATGGTCATGAATTCCTGGAGAGTTTGAGCATAGTTTTGAACATTTCAACTATCTACACATAACTTTAATATGCAATTTTCCCAAGAATCTTTCTTAAAGGAGGATGACAGGAGAGCATTCCATATAAACATTGACTGTTGAAAGCTTTATAAGGTCCACTACAAGTTTCAATAGTGCACTCAGGTTATGCTTATTTCCCTTTTACTCAGTCACCAGGTCTCACTTGCCTCTGAATTATACAATACTCACCACTTCCAAGAGCAGGACAGCAGGGAAGAGATCAGGTATTACCCAATTTTGCATAGTGTTTCCAAATGTTATTTAGAAAGCATTATTATACTTCAAGTGCTGCATTCCACAACAAACAATAACAGAGCCTGTGATTTTTAGGTAAGCAAAAATAACAGAATTGCACATATCACAAAGTTAGAAGAGCTTATATATTTTACAACAGCAGCTGTCTTCAGTGCATCCACCTACAACTGGTGGAGAATTTTTATGGGGAGAAAGTAAATTAATGGACTTTCTATAACAAATATACAGTCTTCCTAGCATTACTTGGCAGAAGGAACTTTCCACTCTGCCAGGAAGCTAATTGAGGAGGCAGGGTCTTGGTCTGCTCATTTCTGCTTGTCACAGATGAAGGAACAGGTTCAAAATTACACCTTCAAAGGCACCAGCATAAAACTAAAGGCTACCAGCAATGTTTTATGGCAAGGTATTTGCACAAAATCTGCTTCAGTGTTGCCAAAAATCATATCATCATCAAGAATTTTTGTTCCTTTTTTCAGGGAAACCTTCTGAAGAATAGCCAGCATTGAAGGAGCTTTGCATCTACCAAGTTAAGTTTCCTACTTTTGATTCTTCAAGCCCCAGATGCTAAAGGTGATGCTTTTGCTTGCACTTCCAATATGCAAGTGCTACAGCACTATCAAGACCATGCCAAAATTTGGCTGAGAGTGAAGCCAATGATGGCAATACTGAAAAAAAAAGATCCAGCTAGAATTTCCTGGGATAGAGGGAGAGTTATAAGAGCCTGCAAAACATGACCCTTGAGACATCCTATTAAAGGGAATGGAGTGCAGTGAGGCCTGGGAGGGGCTCTGGCAGGGCAGGGGCTGCACAGAGCACAGCAGGGTCTGCAGGCTTCTGGAAACACCGACCACCTCTCCGTTGGTGCATTTTCTACCCATGGCTGTTCCTTCATACATGCATTCAGTGAGCAAGTGAGCAATGGCAAAAAACAAAAGTTGGACAAAAAAAACCCTGCAAGCCTTACTTAGACAGAAATACAAAACTATGACTTTTAAACTAGAGTAGTGGTTCTTTGACCCTTGGAGTTAATACAACTACTCTTTCAAAGTTCCTTGAAAGTCAAAAGGAGAAGCAGCAAATATAGGCACTGCTACATGGGAGGACTCAGTGCCTTAGACAAACCAGTGCAATTTGCATTCAATCATGATATGTTTTGCAGAAACACATTTGATATTTTGCCTCCCCTTGGTATGAAACCCTGTTCTCATTTTCAAGAGCCAAAACATACACTTCTGCTAGAAGTTAAGACTATAATTCTTTCTGAGTCTGCAATATGTCGTTTCCTTTCTTACTCCCTGTCACAGTGGAAAAGTCAAATAATATATATATGTAGAAGAGAGGAAGAAAGTTCAAGTAGGGGTCAGTAATAATACAGTATGAATAGAAGACTCATTCATGGCATAACAAAGCACAAAATGCAAGAAGCTTGTTGACAGAAGCAAGTGAAAAATACCTTGTGAATAAAGCATGAATAACAGAGAACAGCCAGTCCTCCACAGTGATTGACAGCACCACAGCTGAGCAGAAGCACCACTGAGGACAAGGGCAATGTAAATCTACATCAGCAAAATGTCACTTCTTTTTTTTTTAAAAGGGTTAAAAAAATACAGGGACATGAGGCAGTGTTCCGCTCCAAAATTCAGCAACTCACTAGTCCACACTCCTGACATTGATACTACTGCACTTTGCTGGTGATATCATCATTGCACTTGGACCTCAGTTTAACACATCCCATATGTCAGGTCATGGACCAGACAATTCCATACAGCGTAACTGTTGTTCTGTGAACTAGATCCAACCATAGCTTGAATCTGAAGGACTCAAATGCTGGAACATCATTAGGCTGAAAGAGCAGCCCAACAAGGTTAGAAGTTTGTCCATGCTCTCTAGGAAAAAAAAAATAAATTAAGCAGCCAGCCTTTTCCCATGGAACTTACTCTGTTCCAGGAAACCAACAGAGGCCAACTGGTATGCCTACAAATTTGTTATTTGGGGGAGTTGGAATATTAAGACTTACTGAATCTGTTGCGTCCAGTCATATCACATTTGACTGTGAAAGCTGTAGAGTTCAGTAATTTTGCTTCTTTCAAAAAGTACACAGTAGTAAGTAAATACTATTTAAAGCATACCTTCTGAATTTAAAGCCACAAAACCAATTAAAGCAGTAGCTGATAACGCATTAATTACCTACATATACTGGTGATGATTCTCAAGTGTGAGAGAAGGAAGCATACAGCCACTTTCTATGCACATTTACATACACAATCAATGACAGTTGTACTTCAGAAGTAATCAGAGTTTAGAAGAACTTTTAGAACTTTCTTCCTAAATCTGAACTTTTTAATTTACTTGAGAGACAAAATAAATATAAAAGGTAACTATGAAAGAATGCTGATCTTTTCTTGCAGACCATTGTTGATTGATAGCACTGAAGCACCTGATGTCTGCTGCAGCTTACCAAATAGCAACACTAAACACTCTTGGCCTGTGCACATGGATAGAAAAATATATTTTAAAATCCCTCTGCACTTAAACTGAGAGTTTAAATTTCTCTTCCAAAGGGCAGTGTGTCAACACAGAACAAAGCACACTGCTGGTCTTTCCTGAAACTGAAGTTCAACATGGCAAGATGCCGTGTCCATTTATCCATGACTTACACTGAAGATGATCTGTGACCCTCCAGGAAAGTAAATGAAACCTATTAAACTCTTCTGCAGATTACAGTGATCATTCTCTACTTCTCTTTCCTCTCACTTCTGCATCTGAGTGCATGAATGTTTTAAATGAAACAGCTGTCTTAAAGTCTACATTACTTTTCAAGATGGAAAACTATAATTTTTTTTTAATATGGCCATACTTATTCACCATTACTACGTAACAAATATGCCAGGATTTAAAAGGCTTATTTCTCCCTTTGCTTTAGTGAAGTATGAAATCCCTGATACAGTTTTCTCTGGCTATCTAGAAGACAGTTAATCAGGGCACTTCAGACGAAACTGGTACTCAGATATCCTCAACATTAATTAAAGTGTAGATATAAATCCCTCTAACTATGATAAAGAGCTGGTCTGTGCCTGAGCTTTTAACACAACAGGTAAAGTAATGGAAAAGAGCCTGCTGAGAGAACAAGCTGTATACCTACATGAGTCAGTAACAAAGAACTAATTAAAAACTAGTTGAAGCAAACTGCTGCAGCACTATTAAATTACGGCTCATTATTACAGCTCTAGGTACATAGGACATTCCGGTCAGTGTGTCTAGAAACAAAAAGGATGGTGCAATAGTTACAGTGCAGAAGACTTCCAAATTCAAGACCCTATATTACCTTCAAGCAGTTCTTGAAATAATATTTCCATAATGTAACCAGTGTAAATGTGTGGTGATTAGAAGCATCACTAATTTGGGATGTCACATGTCAATCCACAAAATCCCAGGATGCCATTTATGCCATCTGGAATGTAGCAATTCTTCCATTCTCTAATTAGCAGAGATGTCTGAGTGACCACTTTAAGAAATCTTTAGCTCCCAGAATCACAGGTGGGAAGGGACCTCTTCAGTCCAGTCAAACTGCCCTGATCAAAGCAGAGACCACAATGGCAAATTGCTTCAGGCCATGTTCAGTCTCCAAGGATAAACCCGAGTAACCTGCTCCAGTGTTTTACCATCCTCACAGTAAAAGAAGTGCTTTCTTTGATTAAATAGAATTTATGGTTATTTTAGTTTGTGTCCACTGCCTCTTGTCCTTTGACTGGACTTCATCAAGAAGAATTTCTGCCTTCTTTATTTATTCCAGTGTGTATTTTTACACATTGGAAAGGTATCTTTCACCTGCTGTCCTACAAGCTGAATACTCCAGCTATCTCAGGCTCTCTCATGAAAGATGCTCCAAGCCCTTAATCATCATCATGACCCTTCAATGGTCTCATCCCAGTAAGTCCATGTCTTTCTTCTACTGGGGAGCCAGCCCAGCACTGGGCACAGAACTCTACATGTGGTTTCACCAGGGCTGAGCCGAGGGGAAAAATCATCTCCCTCAATCTGCTGACAACTTTCTTCCTAACATAGCCCAGGAGGCTGTTTGTCTTTTTTACTACAAGGGCCCATTGCTGGCTCATGGTCAACTGGATGTCCACCAAGACTCTCAGAGCCTTTTCTGCAAAGTTGCACTCCAGCCAGTCGGTCACCAGCATGTCCTGGTGCCTGGGGTTACTCCTCCCCAGGGGCAGGACTCTGTACTTCCCTTTGCTAATCTGCCACAGTTTGACACTACCTCCCTGCCTATGTATTGAGCTATATTTGGAAGCTGAGTTTGAAAGATTTTGAAGGTATGCAGAGAAGAGATGAGATATGAGTGGTATTTCACAAGCCACAGGAGCTACATCCCTGTGCTCACAATTTACTGTTTTCCCTTCCTTTATCATACTAGAAAGATCAGTGCAAAAGACCAGAAAATTTACCCCACATTTTTAGCCACATAAACAAATCAAACACAAGCAAAGACCCTGTTGAGATTAGCATTTACTTCTGAAACAACTGTCTGCATCACTACATAGCCCTAATTCTGCTAGCTTTCCTGCATACAAGGAAACTAAATATGCTCAGGCATCAAGTTGGTGCTGGGCTCCACAGAGGCTCCTTTGGGCATTCCAGGAGAGCAGAGTACATGAATACCAAGGCTGTGCTTACTGGGGAATAACGAGCCAAAGACACACACTCCAAACACAGCAGTCAGATAAGGAAACAGGACTCCTTACATGCAGACAGATTCATACAATCAGTACAGCTAACTACCCAGGTGAGAACACTTTTGAGGCAAAAAACTTGGTCCCCTTAGCCAGCTAAGTTCTGTTACAGGCTACTACCTAGCACCTTTTAACCAAGGGACATAACTCAGCTGTAACACCAAGGCTTACCCAGCACACAGGGCACCAGGCAAAAGGTGCTGACTATGAGACAGCCCAAAATCAGTGGTCACAGCACCAAGCCTGAGAGAGTTCAAGAAGTGCCTGGATGATACTCTCAAGCACATGGTATGACTCTTGGGGATGGTCCTGTGCAGGGTCAGGAGTTGGACTCCATGATCCTTGTGGAACCTTTCCAACTCGGCATATTCTGTGATTCTGTTTATTAAAATATCTGTCTGCTACCACCTTCTCAAAGCTTTTTTTTGTTATTCCTTCAAGGTTGCCATACATATTTTAAAAAGTGGCAGGAGGTTCAATTTGTTACTATGTAGCTTCAGTTTCAAACATGAGGTACTGTCTTACATCAAAGAGGAGCATCACTTGTGATTTACTGAGATGTTTGCCTAGAATATACATAGTCCTGAGCAAGCCTACAGACTTCCAATTATGAGAATTCATGCTGCCAGATGATGAAGAACTGTTAAGGAATGTCTCAGCAGGGTAATAATGAAAGTGTTTCAATAATGAAACATGTCAACAAGGACCCTGAATCTGGCTTAAGGGAACATTTCTTGCTGCCAGCAGAATCCAGCCATGCCAGCACACTGCGGATTGGATAGATGCTCAAGAGCTAATAACTTGAAGAAATGAAAAGCAGTCTGAAGATAATGAAAGACCATTCATTCACCTGAGCTTCTATTAATCTATCATTCAAAGATGTGAATAGCAGTCTCCCACTTCAACTAAGAACAGATAACACAAAAAAAGGTCAGTGCCTTAGGAAAAGCTACCAAAGAAAAAAAGAGCCCAGACAGGTTTTCATTTACTAATGGTTCAGATTTACCAAGCATTGTATGGATTTACTATGAAGGGATATAAGGAGAAACATAACTCAAGGGTTATGAACCTGAGGATAAGCATCTTTTAACTCAGCAGTTGTGAACCTGAGTAGTTCTGGTATCAGGAGGTAGATCACTTTATGACAAAAATGAAATTTGCATTTAGGTCCCAGATAGGCTGTCTCTTTTTCTGCTCAGAGAGTAGAAAGAAAGCTGCAAAGTTGCTTTCTTTTTCTGAACTACAGATTCTTTAAATATCTATGTCAACACTGTGTCTACTCTTAAGTGAAGCAGATGCATTCAAGGAGAGTTCCTAAAAAGGGACAGGGGACAGGGAGGGACACTGTGTATAAGAGAAAGGCAATCTGTCCAATCTCCAGCTTCTGCCTAGCCTGGAACACTTGTGAGAGGCAATACACAACCACAACCATTCATATGACGTTAACATACTGACAGATAGAAGAAAAGCAATTCCTCCTCCAGAAAGGAAGAGCCAGGAGATAAGCAAGAATTCCTGGTTAACAATGGAAATTGTCCATCATTTCTAATGCCAAGCCTTCTATTTTTGGAAAAAAGCAAGGGTTTGCAATCTGGCATATATATAACAACCTCCAAATTAATACTCACTCTGAAACTAGGCTAAGGTAAATAAAATTTAACACAATTTTACACATATCCAGAATAGACAAGGCAGTTATAAAATACATATGAGACCCTTCTTATGTTGAAATCAGTTCCTTGCTCCAAATCTCTCTCTCTGTTCTTCTCGATTCCCTGACATCACTTCAATCAGGGATTTCTTCTGTCAGGATCAAAGTGCACAACTCAAAGTGAACCCTTTCCCAATTCCAATTTTCATAGCAACTTTCAGGTCTTCACTTTCAAGCTTGTTTTCTCTCAAAAGTATATTATTATCTTATTTGGACTATTTCAACACACTTGCAAATAAACTAATGGCTATTTGGCCAGATGGCAGATGTAAATGCTGCAATCTCTAAATGTAGCTTGCTTGGTTTTCTACAAAGCAACTAACAAATGACAGCAAGGGGAAAGCACATAAGAATTCTGTCCATGTCAGTGCTGATACTTCCCATCAGGTTTTTCAGCTGTGGGAGGCACGAAGGAGTCTTCCAAATCACCCTGGCCAGGTCCACAGAAGTATTGCCATTGCAGAATGAAATCCAAGTCACAAGTCAAAGGACAAAAAAAGTTATTTCCTCCAGAGAAATTCTTATGATGAATTCATGGAATAAGCATTGATCATCCACAGCACAATGAGCTAAATTTTCTGGACAGTAAAGGGGAGTTTACCCAAGAGTTTCCTTGCAACAGAATCCTTCCATAAGTCCTCCAGTGACTAACAAGGAATTTCTAATACACGAAGTTCTGCATGGCAGCTCACAGGTTTATAAACTAGCCTGGAAAATTAATGGACGCCTCTCATCAAATTCTACCTTTTGAGAAGTACAGAAACCAGCATGGCTTGTATGCAGCATCCTAAATTCATATATCAAAAGAAGCAAGGGTACATTCTGGCAAGTCTACTTCACCTCCTGTTTTTAACAGATATTTGCATCACCTGAAATTGAGAGAGAAGATGATGTCCAGGAGGAGATACAGAAGAATGGAAAGCCATCACAACACTTGGCACAAGTCAAAAAATAATCACTCAAAAAACCCCATGCTCTAACATGGGTGGGGGCCTGCTGACAGGATTGCTGGGCAGGTTCTATGTGGAGTCCAGTGCAGAGATCTTCTAGCACACATCAGGATGGCGATCTGACTAGCAGTGAAACCATTGAAACCATGGTCTTCAGGCATTTCAGTAACAGTCCTATTGGCTAAGATCAGGTGGTTAGGTGCAGCTTTCACTAGTAAAATAGGAGATAGGAGACATCATGAAATCCTCTGCTTGGGCTAAGATTGGGCAGAACAAAGCCAAGTGAGTCCAAAGCCAAAGCGTCTGAAACCAAAATTAGATCTAAAAAATTATTTCTGGGCTAAATAGCTTCAGAGTGGTCAGAGGAGCATGGTGAGGGGAGCATAATTCTAAATGCTTGCCAAAGCCTTGTGGTGATCCAAAATGTTCTAAGAATGCTGCAGCATTGTCCAAGCATTCCCCAGTCTTCTCAAGGGAGGTGTGGGGATCTGAGGCCACCCCCTCTAAAGAAGCATGGAGGATAGATTCATTTCTATGTTCATATTGCTTTTAATTGATTAGTAAATGCTAGAACAAGCAGATATACACCACACACTCAAGCTACTCATACTCAGGTCAAAGGACCACATGTCACTGCATGCCGCACAGTGCTGAAAGGCAGTTTTTGGTAAAGACTAGAAAAATATTTGTCAAGATGGTAAGCACAGAACTGAAAAGTAAACTGAAAAGAAAAAAAAAGTCCTGAACAGCCTCCACAGAGCACGTCCTCAGCTGTGAGGCAGTTAATGACAGCAAATGTGCATCCCATTTCATACGTGACAAGGTAATGCATCCACATACCCCCTACAGACACTGCAAAGATGAAATATTCAAGCCTCAGTACCATGTATATACATCTTTTAGGGAAATGTAGACAGCAGCCTACCATTGAGACAAATGCAATCAATAATTCGAAACTTCACTATAATTTGTGATGCAGACTTTAATCTACAAATGTCCAAAAATGAAACCTATCATACAGAAAGACTCCACAATGTTTAAAGAACTTAAGAAATCCCCAAGTAGGAAATGCGTTTGTTCCTATTCTGCGGCATCAAGAAAGTGATGCTAAAGACTAACGGTGAGGGTTATGTCTACACTTTGTAAGGGAGAATAAGGTAGAACACCTTGAGCTAGCTAGTTCTGAGCAGGCTAGCACATTCACCAGGGAGAGTGCTGTACTGAACAACAGAGCTGCACTGCTCTCTGTTTTGAATTAAACTTGGTTGCATCCAGCTCAAGCAACCCTTTGATCCGATATAGCACTGCACTGGAACAGAAGAAAACAAAAGGCAAGCAGAAACTTTGTGTTTCCCTCTTGTGAGAGTCCAGCATACGCCCAAAACTAAATGGTAATTACACGATCTCATGAGGCTGTCTCATGAGGTATCTTCCAAGATCTGCAACTCATTTTTATAACTTGTACTCACATTTTGATAACTTGAACTTACTTCACAACACGGTCTGTTGATGGTTCAGACTGTTGGGGATTACTGCTTAGGGAGTAATGAGACACGGGATACAGGAACAAGCATCTGGGAGTTGTACAAGATCTAGTATGAGATGTTAGGGGAGGAACCAAAAGCACTGAAAGGGAGGGATCAAGGTGGTTTGGGGAAGAACATGCATGGGAAAATAGGAAGATAAAGGGATCAAGCTGGTTAGTAGTACTTGCTTGGCCAAGCCCTGTGCTTGATCACCCCAGACCTAGTGGGATTACATGCTTAGTCTTGCTACTGGTTGGGGCTGGGGCAACTCTGCACACTTCTACTGGGCTAAAGGGTTCAGTGGCCCCCAATGCAAGACAAAAAATAAATAGTACTGAAAGTAGAAGAGCCAAGTACCTTCCAATAAACTTTGCTTTTATCCTCTGATTGCAGAATCAGATAAATCTGCAACGGTTGAGAAGACAAGGACTGTTTAGGAAGAACAGAATGGCACTGGGGGAAAATGCCCACACAGCATAGTTACGATTTCTTTTTTCTGCAGCTCATAATCAAGAGCTAAAGTGTCCTCCAGAAAGCTCAAGAAAACACTGCTAATAAGTCAGATTATAGGTTGTATAAAGACACAGTTAATGAGTTCCATAGCCAGGGAGTTCAGCAAGTAATAAAAAAAAAAAAAAGAAAAATGCCATGACTAAAACCAACATTTGCAGTTACATTAGCCAGGATGAAGTGAGTTAAACTATGAAACACTGCCAATGGAGCAGAAGTTCAGAAGGTATTCATTCCTGTAGCTTAGTCAAATACCTCATAGCACTCATTTCACACTGTCTAGTAACACTTACTGAAGCATCTGACATTAACTAAACAGTCAAGTTAATAAATTAGATAATTAGTGTCTTCTGAATAGTATCTTAATATACTTCTCCCTGGATTTCTTCTACTCTGCTTAAGTAGTGCCATTCAACAGCTACAACGTGAATGTCAAAGTTTATTTGCATCAAAGGCGATAGGAGTGTTAGAAGAAGAAAGCAAATCATTGGATTTTTTAAGCTTACTGCACCTCTCATTTCTATCACTATCCAAAGACTGATTCAACCTTCAGTGCAAGAGTTATTATAACAGAAACCTCAGAAACCACGTATACCACGGCATTTTGAGAAATTATATGCCTTTTGCATTACTTGATAGGTGCATAGCACTGGAAGAAAAATATGTTATTAAAAAAAAAATCATTCAAAAACATATACATTGAAAGATTGTAAAAATAATCTAAATAATAACATCGCTAAAAATGTACAATACATTAGGAAGACACAAAAAAACCCCAAAAAACCAACAAAAGCTATTCCACTGCAAGACAAAATAACTGCAGATATGTCTACATAGTTTTTGCAGGGAGCTGAGAACTCCACCTATGTTCGAGGCAGAGATTAGGAAGCTACAAGTTATGATCACAGGAAAAACTACAAAAGATCCAGCACCGAAGGGACATTGTTTCTGCAAGATTCAGAGCACTGACAGACCACACTCACCTGAAAGAAACTGCTAGTTACCTATTCGTACTTAGCAGGTAAGCATCACATGACTGATGGTTTCAGGTGTCACTCCATGACACTTTATGATACTAAATGCTGAAAGTGCTAAAAACTTGACATTTAGTACAATATAACCAAAGTCTCTTCTCTGTGCAGCACTGAGTAGTGAAGAAAACAAAGAGGAGAGTGGAACCAGCATGTGTCAGAGGGAACTGACTGAATGAACAGCCATTCTTCATAATATTTATAACTTATGTGTGTGTATATATACAGGCATATCTGTATGCACAATAATAATAATGATAATGTACCACTGGTAGTGTTAAATTCACTAAAGGTCCCTAATAATATTCAATTCTTTCAAAGGAAACATTTGTTTATCTGTTGGAGTCTGAAAATTCAGAAACCAGAAAAGAAACTGCTAGGTTTAAACAGAAAACCTTGAGTCACAGAAGCTGGAGAAAAACTCTTTTCAATGACCTCATCACTGTGGATTCTTCCTGCCTTCTCCAGCAGAACTGAAGAGACTCCTTGCATGACATTATCACATGCCCTGCCCAAGCCGGAGAGTCCACACCCTGATCTCATCAGACCAGTGCAGAAGACCTATTGTATCTTATCTCTCTCTCTGTGTTCCCTGAATCCTTGCATCCCCTAGACCTGAATACCTGTTCCCCTCCTGCAAAATTCCCTAAGATAAAATGGGTTTTTCCCCATGAGGTAATTCCTCAAGCTGAGTTTTCCCCTATTACTTCATCTCTGTGAAACCCCCAACTGTAATAGAATGAATATGCAAACCCCCCAATGAATATGTAAACCCCCTGTTAAATATGTAAACCCTAAATCCTTTAAATATGAACTTGTAAGTCCAATAAAGGATTCTAGCTTCTTGCCTCTGCTGGGATTAAGTAGATATTGACTCGCTACATTTATCCTTACAGGTAATTTTTACCTCTTTGTCCAAAAAAAAATTTATATTTAAATTAATATACAAATGCAGGAATATCGATCAAGACACATGAAGTCAACTATTCACTGTTTTAACGTTAGTTCAGATTATATTACCTATATACAGATTATGTAACCTGGCATCTGCACCTTGCTATTATACTTTGTGGCAGCCAAGGTATGGCATTACACAACTCATTATATAGAACCTCTGCTTTTCTATCTCTAAGGTCCACTATGATTTCCACACTGTTTTTCACTCACCCAGTGCCTAATTTTTTCCACTGCCAAGTTATCCTTTCTATTTTCATGGCTCCACATATTAGCTAAAAAATCTCTTCCCTGAATTTCTACCTGCTTGTCTCAGTCTTCCACAATTAGAAACTCAGAACTAGCTTTTATTATCAATTGATTTCTCCCAGACCTTTCTCTAATATGCCTTTTGGGCACAGAACTGAGGGGCAATATCTGTTTTCTCAGATCTTCCAGTTGGCTCTGTACTGGCCCAGAAAGCTTGGGCAATGTTCTGCCAGTTTGGCTCCTGGCACATGGTAAAGGTGACTCCATCAGAGACACGCATCTAAGGGATTTAAAAAGCTACAGTTCTCCCAGGCTTTTTAACTCAGCCACAAAGCATTAGATTTTTATAGAAATCATTGAAAAAAAATACACCTACCCCTAATGGACTTGCTCCAGAGATGAAACACAATTTTCAGTAGGGAAGACTGAACGAACCACCATGTTCTCTGCTGTGAAGACCCCTGACCTCCCTAACAAGTCATATTTAGTGTATGACCACATTATATATGCTTTACGATGAGAAAGTAGTTGTAACATTGTGAAACATAAATCACAATCTTTTATAGGAGTTTATTTCTCGTTGTTTTAATAGTCTATAGCCTGTAAAAGGTTTATCCTGACAACACCTGATCCAGAAGAGAAATCTGGCCCGTGCATGCTCTGTGCGGTACTAAATCTTCTTTATTGGATATTTGTATATGGGAATTTCCAAACAGGATAGGTTAAAGACAATGTAAAAGCTTTACTCTAGTAAAGCACTAATAGAGCATCTCTGGTATTGGGTGTTTGTGGCCAGGTTTGGCAGGATGAAGGCTGCAGAGGTGGCCTTTTCTGAGAAGCGGCCACATGTCCATGGACAGCCAGTGGCACCTCTGGAAAAACATATTTAAGAAAGGACAGAAAATTTCAGGCAAAGAGAGGAGGAAGAGGGGAAAAGGAGTGAGAAACAAAAGATGTTAACCCCAAGGTCAGACAAAGGAGTGCTCCATGGCAAAGCAGATATTCCCTGCAGCCTGTGGATGACGTACATTGGAGAAGAAAGGTCTGAGACAAAAGGAATGGCAGAGAGAAACCACTACGTCTCGATCATAACCCCAAAACACCCCTTTTGTACCACTTGCTTTCTCTCTGAAGGGACTTGAACTGAGTATAACTTGCAGTGATAACAAGGGAGGAGGAGAGGAGCCTGGGAGGAGGTCAAGCCGAGCCTGGGAAAATGGGGAGGAAAGCTGTTGTTTTAGTGTTTGTCTTTTTTTGTTTCCCACTACCCTCATCAGCAATTTTTTTAACTGGCAATAAACTAAGTAAATCTTCCCCCACTTGTCTCTGTTTGCCTACCACGGTAATTGGTAAGCAGTCTCCCTGTCTTTATCTCAATCCCCAAACTTTTTCATTCCTGTTCTTCCTCTCTTCTCTCCAATCCTGCTGGGGAGAGGAGTGAGCAAGCAGCTAAGTGGGATTTTTGGCTGCTAGCCTAGGATAAGCCACCATACCTCTCAAATAAAAAACCCCAAAAATCAAATCAACAAGCAAGAAGATAAAACTGGCCCTCGGTGTTATATTGTTTTTATTGAAATAGGTAGCTACACCCAGTTCAGATACATAAATACCCTGCAGAAAAAGATATAGTCACATATTTGCCAAAGGATGTAGTCAAAACACTGTGATTCTCCCCTCCCCAAAGGGGTTTGATTAGAGAATCAGTCAAAGAAGCTCTCTGAGAAACTGTAAAACATCCAAGAAGGCACAGAATGTATTAACCCCTGTCATTGTACAGAAAGGAGCTTTGTACATGAGGGAGCTGGCAAAGTGCCAGGGTACAAGTACTCAGATATCAGTGTGTGCTGAAAGAAGCTGCATCTGTGAGCTTCTTCTCAACAGAGAGAAAGAGAGAAGGCTTCTGACATTATTAATATGAGTGTACCTAGCAGTGATAAATCACTAAGCTGAAAAATGACAGGTTCTGAAAAATATAGAAAGGAGACTTAAGACTTGAAAGTGGTTGTGCAGAAGAGCTACAGAAAATTTTTGGAAATCAAATATAAAGTGAGCATTTGATAGATGAATGTTACACATTAAGCCTGAATTAATTTGGCACCATGACATCACTGGATATACACTGGAGGTTTGCTTGCGATAAGAGCATAGTACTTGGAGCAGGAAAGGAGCACATCTTTTCAAACCACTTGAATGGGTAGGACAGAATAGGTGGAAAATTTTAATCTAGGTTACTGAATCTGCTGGAAAAATTACTAGCAAGCCATACAAGCCACCAACAGCGTTCCATAAAGACAGACAAAACTCTAATACAATCTTCTGTCTTCAATGACTAAACAAGAAGGTAAATTTGGGAGTGCAGGAGAAGGCATACACACCTGCCAGCACAGCAGAGCCTCAGGTGAAAACTGCATAATCAGTCCTCCAAAGCAAAGATGAAAATAAAAGTGAGATGCTTTGGAACCATCTATAATCATTAATACAGATAACCATCTTGCATTTCTTAGCAAAGGGCTGGCTTTGACGAACAGAAGGGTTATGGTGAAATCTTTTTCCATTTGAAAGAGAAATTTCTGGGCTTTATTGTGTGACCCTGATGAAAGTATATTAGCTAAGTATTCATAAACAAGTTTATACGATTATGATTATGCCTCTTCTGCCTTTCAGGAAAATCAGCAGGATACATGAGTTATCACAATCCACAAGCTGGAGCTTCTATTATTGACAGAGTTCACATGCTTTTTCATACACACTGACAAGTATATTGCTGTGCTTCATTAGTTTCGTCCCAAAACAATGATTCCAGATTTTCTGGCCTACTCAATGCCAAATGTGTCCTAATATTCACGCTGGAGAATTCTGTCACATAATTCTCCATATGCAGGAGAATGATATTTGCCTTTCTAAGGCTTGCAAAGACACTCTAGTTTCTTCTTATGTAAGCATCCTTCTGTAACAAGTGGAGCAGATGTTCACAGAAGATACCTCCTTACATCAAAATTTGACACTAATAAATGAAGAAATAGGATTTTGCTACTCTTTCACTCAAGACAAGAGCAGAAGCCACAACCACTGACAATACCAATCTGGACAACAGCTGTTTTCAATTCTTTTTATGGCCAAAGATTGCTCTTGTTTACAGCTAAGATTCTACTTAACTCAACCTGGCCACTATCATACAAGATAAAAAAAATTTCTACAAATACATTTAGTTAACAGCAAGTTCACACACCATACCACACTGGTTGGGAGTGTTGATCTGTTGGAAGGTAGTAGGGCTCTACAGAGGGATTTGGACAGGCTGGATTGATGGGCCAAGGCCAATGGTAAGAGGTTTTACAAGGCTAAGTGCCAAGTCCTGGACTTGGGTCACAACAACCCCATGCAGCACTACAACAACCCCAGGCAGGGAAGCATGGCTGGAAAGCTGTCCAGAGGAAAAGGACATGGGGGAGCTGGTCGATAGCAGCTGAACATGATCCAGGAGCATGCCCAGGTGGCCAAGAAGGCCAATGGCATCCTGGCTTGTACCAGAAACTGTGGCCAGCAGGACCTGTGCAATGATTATCCCCCTTGTACTCCACTGGTGAGGCCACACCTCAAATACTGTGTTCAGTTCTGGGCTTCTCACTACAAAAAGGATATTGAGGTGCTGGAGTGTGTCCAGAGAAGGGCAATGAAGCTGGTGAAGGGTCTGGAGGACAAGTCCTATGAGGAGTGACTGAGGGAGCTGGGGTTGTTTAGCCTGGAGAAAAGGAGGCTAAGAGGGGACCTTATTGCTCTCTATAACTACCTGAAAGAAGCTTGCAGTGAGGTAGGGGTCAGCTTCTTCTCCCAGATGACAAGTTATAGGACACGGAGAAATGGCCTTGAATTGCACTAGGGGAGGTTCAGGTTGGATATTATGAAAAATTTCTTCAGGAAAGAGACGTTAAGCACTGGAATAGGCTCACCAGGAAGTGGTGCCGTTCAAAAGGAAGGGTTCAAAAAACAAGAGGCACTCTGTGAGACAGTTTAGTGGGCATGGTGGTATTAGATCAAAAGCTGGACTTCTAATAACTTTTGTGCTGTTAACTCCTGTGGTCTTACCAACTGAACGAAGTATATAAACACAGCCACAGAATGTATCAGGGTTGCCATTAAATCCATCAAATTTAACCATACATTAAATTGTTATGAAACCAATTAACTGCTAGCCTGAATTCATTTGGTCATACTCAAATCATTTCCTGTCAAACATCTGCAGAGGATGAAGTTATTATTCATGGTTTTGCCATAAAATTTGGCACTTACTTATTTAATCCATTTCTCTCACATACTCTTCCTTATTTGTTTGATCCAATTTCAATATGATGTGAAACAGTCTTTATATATTAAACTAGGAAGGGTTTGATAACATTATTCTGAGTATCAGTTCTGAGTTCACTTCCACCCCAGCTATACGTATTTTGCTGATGCTGTTATTTTTGCTCAGTGTTTTTGCTTGGAATCTCACCCGACTCCCACTGAAGTCACTCAGTTGGAATCTCCATCACTTTGAATAATCATTATACTGCGCAAAGGGAAGAAATATGCAATAGCTAGTAGGAAAAGGGTCCATTACTTTACAATAAAATATAGCTGGGTTGGGAATAGGGCTAAACAAATTCAAGAATTCATAAAAATTAACGTTTTTTCTTTCTGGTCAGGTTTGCTGATCAAGAAGTTCATACGTTTTGTCATTGTTACAAATGTATACCTCAGTCTTCTAGTAAAACCTGTTACAGTAAGAGTAAGGCAATAGTTTTTCACAAGTGCTAGAGGGAGATGTATTTTGCTCTGATACAAACTGCCCTGATACAACAGAAGTTCAGATAAGTAAAAAGCTGTGCATGGAGGAGGAAAGTGACTGAGCTAAAGACTTCACAAGTAAACAAGAATCCTAAAAAGGGAGAGACTGCAGATCCAATCTCCTCTTGCCAATTGTATTTTTGCCCCTACGCCATGAAAAAGCATAAATTCTCTCCCACAGTCTGGCAGACACTTTCCTCTGTCTGCATTTAATCAACACTTTCCTATTACAGGCTCAATTTTCCCTCCTTCAACTTTTATCACTTGTCCTTCATTAAGAAAGCAAATCACATTTTCCTTCTTTAGTTTCTTCCAACTCAGTTTTCCTCCAGACATGATGTAGGAAAGATCACCTATCCACTACCCCATCATGTACTAGCAGGTATAACCTGTCTCTTTAAGTGTTGCAAACTCTAGCTAACATTTTTCCCAATGTACCCAATGGAATTCAAGGGTGCTTTGGCTTGAGAAATGCTATATGGAAACAACTTTTCATAGTGCTAATAAATAAAAGATGACACAAGTATGTGTGGTAAGAATAAAAATCCACTCAAGTGAGAAAAATTTGCATGGGCTTCAAGGAGCTTTGGGTGAGGCCTTTGATACTTGCATTCCTGGAGACAGAGCCAAAAGGGAAGGGGGGAAATGGCATCCTTGAAACTGTCCAGTTCATTCACAGAGAGACTATTTAGGCTCATATTAAGCTCTTCTCCTCTGTGCTTGTTCTGTACATCATAAATAATCACTGAAGGGAATAATTAATGTTGGGGTTACTTCATAAAGAAGATGCTATTTGAATTTTAGAATAACAGGAAATAGAGCTGTATATTAAGCTTGAACTAGATTTTCATCCATACTAGACAAACTTCTTATGGCAAGCAATATCACATTTCACCAAAAGATTGGCTCCTTGCAACCAGACAAAATTAACTCCTTTTTTTTTCCCTCCCTCAAAATGTTTCAAATGCTTTCATATATATAACCTGCATTAGGACAGTTATCAAGTTATTATATGCCTAATTAAACAATAGTATCAATTTGATTTTAGGTGGGAATCAATACTGCAAGACTGTCTTACAGCCAAGATCATATGAAGTCATCGTTATGTACACACACATATGCACAATTCTTCCACTCCTCAAAGTGCACCCAGGGGGGAAGTACAGATAACAGGATTTTAATAAATTTTTGTCTATTCATGGTGATATTTAGTACTTACTTTATAAAGTGGTAAAGCAAAACACAGAACTAAAAGCAAATCTCTGTTGTAGCAACTCTCCAATAATCTTGAAAATACTGATTTTTCCCTTTTGTTTAATTTAACCTTGGGAACCAGATTTAAAGTACTGACTTATAGAAAATCTCTACAATGGCCAAGTTAAATAAAGAAGTTGATTATTTTAAGAATATCACATCAGTCATATGTGTTATGATCTGACCTTCTGGAGCTGGTTTACTCGCATTTGTTTTTTCTGGATCCTTCACCTTGGGTTTATTTGTTTCTTTTCTTCTCTCTATATCTTTAACTGAAAAACAAGAGGGAAAAATAATCAGTGAATCTAGAAACAATGTAGTTAGAAGCATGTAATTTTCTTGTTCCACATAAAGTAGTTGCACACAACTTCTTAAGATACGCTTAGGTAACAAGTGACTCTTTCTGGTTTCTCCCTCCCTCCCTTTGAGTTTATTATTTTTACGCAAAGTTCCCCATCCTATCATCACTGAAGTTCTCAAAAGTGACTCTCCTCACACACGAGAGTCCAAATAGTGACATCAGCACCTAAGCCCATGCAGACAAGCTCCCACACTGGAAATATAGTCCAGAAAATTGGCAAAGCTAGCTGGGGAAAGTCCAACATTGCAGAGTTCCACTCCAAGTCAACAAAAAAGCACATAAGCCAGCTGTTACACTATCCTCTTCACAGAATCAGCTTAGATCCCATGCCCAAATCTGTGTTCAGGGCACCAAATACTCCCATGAGTGCAAGGCTGCTCCAAAGCTGAGACTTCAACAGCTTCCTGTCCCACAAGTGGGTGGGATACCTCCCTTACTATGTCTCAAATCTCTCACAACACCCAAGCAGAACCCAGCTTGGTTAGCAATTCCTACTATTACATTGGTAGCCACTATTACTAAACTAACAGTCTGAAGGGTTCTGGCAAAATCATAGCTAAAGTCACATATGAGGAAAAAAAAAACAAAAACAACCCCTTCCAAAATTTCCTTAGAATGCTAATGCACACCCCAGCTGCCTTCAATGGCCAAGAAGAGCTTAAAGCAATGAATCTGAGAATATCTTTTATAGAAAATAAAATTCTACTCCATTTAAACTCTTTAGTATGACTGATATTCATCCAAGCACGCACTGAGCCTTAGCCAGGACCAAGTCCCTCTGTGCTACATCATTCAAAAACACCCACTGAGAAGGTGAAAGAAGGTTATCTGTCTCTTGACTATATGAGAGACAGCATCAGCACTCTGTTGTACATAAGTGGAGCCAAAGTGAAACAGATTTCATTCATTTACCCAATACTACATGGAGTATCTGAATCAACCAGGAGTGCTCCAAGTTCCAATCAAAAACATAAGCACAAGACCAAGGCCTTAGGAATACAGCAAGCCATCAAAAATCTCAATGTGATCTTCTCAGTGTGATAATCCTTTGCAGAACCCCCAGTCCTTATATTCCAGGTATAGAGGTGAGAACAACACCTCTTCTTACTAACACAGCATGGGTACCTGTGCATCACCTCTGCCTTTAGTGAGTGATTGCAAAACTGATGAAGCAAATTCAAGTCCACAGGCTTGCTGAGGAGATCTTGGTTATTAGCTGGGTTACAGATACTCTTAGTCAGAGTCTGGGTTTAATTCTTAACTGAACAGGATCCTGACTAAAACAAGAGAGGTCAAATAAACAGAATAATGTCAGTCAAAAAGGATGCTGTTGCTTAGCCTTCTAAGAGCATTCCTTTGAGAAAAGGTTAAGAGCAAGCTGAGGAGATGCTTGATGGCCTCCTCTAATGCTAGTGCTATCGAGAGGCAAGGCTCCAGAGAAATAGTATAAAAGGCTGAAAATGCTCAAAGGAAACAAATTTGTCACATCCTGAGAGAGATTTCTGGATTTGGGAACTGTCAAATTATAACCACATAGGAAGAAGAGACAAGGAGACACTAGTTTTATTCAAATATTTACACTGACAAAAAATTTATCTAGTGCATGTTTTTACATCTGCATTATCAAAGGAAAAAAAAAAAACATTGCTCTTAGTTAATTAAATACTATGTACTAGAATAAGAATGTATACCTGGCTATATAAAGAGAAACACTCTTTTAACAATAAAATTTTATTATAGGCTTGAGAACTCTTTGTACATCAGTTACAACCCAGCAGCACTAAAACCATACTTCCAGTGCACGAAACCAGATGATATTCTCAAAGCTTTTTATACGTTTGACCTTATTTCATCTCAAGAATTAGTGGCCATGTGTCAGAAAAGGGGGGGGGGGAACTGTAATACAGGGTAACAAAAAAGAAGGATTTGTATATATGCTGTATCTGGTTTTACTCAGGCAAGGCATCATATTGTAAAATGAAACTCCAGCCTTATTAAGTACCACATGTTTTCACCTGCAGTAAAGAGAGTACACTAAATAGAGCACTACCCCATATTCTTAAATCAAGCTGCCAGCTCTACTTTTCCTAAAGAGTAAAGGTCATTTAAAAACCAGCCACACCGAGTATTATAGAATTTGCTGTAGCCTTCTGTGGGCTTCTCTTTAATGCTAAAGTAATCTGTGGTTTGTGGGTTTCTTAAATAGGACAGAACTTAAGGTAGGTACTACACACACAGTTGTAGTGATGAAAAGCTAGAAAGACTTCGACATACACCACATCAAGCACTCAGCATATTTTATCTTGTGCTGGTTTTAAGAGAAAGACAGTTTAGCAGTGACAGTGAGAAATGTTCAGTGTCAAGGGAATTCAACTTTCAACTGTAGGCTTTCAACTGTACTCCTACACTGTCACATTTTTGTCTTTATGGACCAATTCATGTTTAACATGAAGATCAAGATAAATCAGTTAAGACATATATATATACACCAGTAAAAATTCAGCCTTTCAAAGTATTGAACTAACAACTAGTTGCCAATTGGCACAGCTATAACAATGTTTTACTAAAAAGGAAATTTTTTAAGTATCAGAATATAGCACTTCCCTTCTTTTCACTCACTGAAGATTCTTTCCACAAGATACCAGCTAGTTTCCTAATGGATTGAGGCAGAAAGGGACACCAGTCCAATGGAAACAAAGATAGCCCAATGCAAGAATCTCCTACACAATCAATTCAGGCCTCCAGTTGTACTTGTACCAGTTAAAATCTGTGGCTTTTAATTACCCTTCTACCACAGAAGAAACTGTTTTTCCATTATCCCCTTTCTGTCAGACTTGTTACCATTTCAAAAGTTATACTAAACATCTGATAAATTCTGCATGTCATGCATAAGGAGACACATACTTCTGAACTGGCCTTGTGCTGGCTTACTCTCCTTGTCTTCATTGAATGCAATGATCTGAAGAGCATAGTTTTGATCTGGAATGAGACCTTGAATAATTGCTTTGGTTGCAGTGTTTTGAAGAATTAATTGATTTGTTTTTCCACCTGTAATAAAGAAGACAAAAAAAAAAGCCCAAAAATACATAACTTTGTTTGCTATTCTTATAGCAGAGCAAATGTAATGACTTAAAACCACCTCAAGCTCTATCATGACCCATGCATTCCCATTTTTGGGACTATCCATACAGTAAGACCAGAGACCATCCCAAAAAAGCAAGAAGTCAGGCAGTGTAACCACATTTCTTAAATAGAAACACTCTAAGATCTGGGCCTCATGAAATAGCCGCAGTGTCCAGTAAAGATATTAAGAAATGAAACATTTTACAAAAAGCTGGCATATTTGGTAGCATCATACCCATACTCTGTGATTGGCTGCCAGTTCCAACCCCATCATACCCATGTAATCTCTGAATACTCTCTTCAACAGTTTCTTTGGGCAAGGAAATTCTCATGTATAAATACAAATATTAAACATTTCTCTGTGCATTTATATACATAAAGATTGTATACAAACATGTACAGATAGGCATTTTAGCTCTATGTTAAAACTTGTTTCTATATTTAACTTTAAATTCAAATGTACAGAACTAGGACCCCTATAGTCCTATACAAAGTAGCCACTTTGTTGTCTACCTTTTCAACTTCCCATTCAAAAAAATTTTTATAGGCTGCTTGTTTCTTAATTCTTTTTGATCTTTTCTGGAGAGCTCACTATGGGATAACAGCCAGGGAGATCCACCTCAAAACTCTGACCAAATTAGGGTTCCAATGCTTTCCCTTGAATACTTCCTAGACTTCCTTACACCCTACTGGAAGAAAGGTAAAGGCAGATCAGTCACAATTCCCAAAGACTACATACAAAGCATAACTAGTATTCACCCACTTCTGACACTTTAAGCATTCGATTCACATTTTCTATGCCTGTGACCACCTTTTAGTGAAATCAATCCGTCTCTTCTGTTGACCAGCTGGTCAACTCCATTATCCAAAGCTTGCTCACAGTTTCTTAGTCCTTAGGGAACGACACTAGCCTCCGAAAAGTTTTAAGCCTTAGGAAGACAGTCCTTTCACCTTAGAAGAGAACATACAGACTTTTACCTGAACTTGGAGTGACAAGAAGCTTATATCCAGTGAATTGCCCTTTGGGGGCTTTCCAAGAGATCTGTACACTGTCAGGACTCACTACATTATATCTTAGTCTTGTTGGTGGGGACACTGCAAGTTTGGAAAGAAAACAAGATTTTAAATTCAAATACAAAGTAACCACCAATTTTAAACAAAAATATACACATGTAGGAAGACAACACAAAATTTTAATGATAAAGGATGCAAGTTATTTAAAATGTCACATACATCAGTTTATTAGTTTGTAAAATGACATCCCCAGGTGCACTACTTCCCTCAGACAGACCTTTTACTTATCTCTTCACAAAAACAAACTAAAAACCTAATAGCAGAAGACAGAAAGACAAACCATGTTAGATGTTAAGACTCTAGTTTAGCAAGCAAAGCTGGTAATAAAAATGCTCTTTGTTAATATATGGGAATTAAAATTGCTCTCCTTGCTTACACTGGCAATATGCATGACCTGGACTCCTTTGCCTCTCATTACCATAGGCACTTATCTACATTTCATGTCACTCAGGGCCAAATTTTCAAATCCACGTGAAGAGAGAATAACCAAGAGAAAAGATCAGCATGCACAAGGCAGAGGGAACATAAGCTGCCCAATTTGCAAACCTGGCTTAAGCAGCACAAAGACTTATAGCTGCAAGCACTGCTTCAGTGTTATGAAGACTAGCAAGCATGCACAGGCAAATCAAGATTTCAACCGGGGCAATCTGGATGGTAAGAAAATCTAGCTTCTATTTATATTGTGCCATCACCTAGGTTTCAAATTGAAGCAGCAGGTGAAATGAATAAAAGCATGAAATGATTGAGAAAGAGGTGATATATCAGTGAAGAAATCCACACAAGAACAAATGTGAAAACTGCCCCGCACTGGTACTGTGATATCAGCAACTTTGTGCCTCTGCACATACACTAGTTTTTCATGGCCTTGCATCCCTCTGCTCAGTCAAGCTCCACTGATGCTGGACAACACTCTACATAACATTTCTGCTCTACTTCAGGAAGGCACATCCCTCCTTCACTGAACAACTGCAGCAGAGCTGCTAGCAGTGCAGCCTGTGGTATCCAAGGCTGTCAATATGGGGAAATCTTCATTCATTTGAATAGGGTTTGGCTCAAAAAGAACAAACTGATCTACAGGGAGAGGCAGTCAGGGAAACTTCCCAGAGGCTCAATTACAAAAAGGGCTAGAAAATCTTAACAAACACCTCCATCAACCTTATTGCTCCTTTTCCTGGCGTCTTCACAACCCCCTGAACTTTCTCCTTCATTTTTCAAACCCTTGGTGTCTCTGCCACTACCACCCTTTAGGTTCCTGTTAGTAAGTCTAAGAAATAAGGCAAATCTGAAGCAGAGAAGTGGCAGGTTTTTTTCCCCAGTGCTACAATAGCTCTTAATTGACTAGGCTTATGCCCACCATTTGTTGGTCCATTAGATAAAATAAACCAACAGTTTTCATTATACTTCTGAAATTTAAGGCACATGGATTACAGCACATGGAGCATCTGAGTCAAGAGGCAGAGTGTGCTAGCCAACAGTCTCTGGCCTCTCCATTTGACCTGCTACAGCCAATGCAGCTCTGGCACCAGCAGCAGCCAAAGACCCGTCCTGAACCGATTACTTTTTCCTACATGCTACTTTTTCCAACAGTTTGGGAGAAGAAAGAAGGAAAGAGGCAGGCTGTAGTTTTTTGAGATTTGGGAGTGCATGTTTTTTCATGTCATCTACCATTAAATACATTTTGGACCTTCAAAGTAAAAATCTGGAGATTTAATACAAGAGATGCACTCCCTTGCATCAGCCTCTCGTTCCGTAAGTGGCAGTTTTGTCAGACCAAAGGCAGGTTCTGCAGTTCTCTGCCTCAAGGGACTTAATACCAGAACACAGAAAAGAGAGTACATAAGTATCAGGAGAAGCTTAGTAACACCTCCACACTCTCAAAGAGTTTAGAGAATAAGCTCAAGAAAAGCAAGGGGACAGAAACAGCAGGCAGCACACCAACTCCACACACTCAAAACTGTTCTGATTTGCAGCACTGGGCTTACACCCAACCTGTGCATGTCCTCAGTTGCTGGACACAATCTTGTCAGACCTTGTCTTCAGTCTGCCTGTCAACTCCCTGAAGTTTAGACAAAAAGAGGCTGCAAGTGAAAGTGCAGGAATTGCTGCAAATACAACATCAGTTCTTTGAAAATTTGGCCCTTGTACTGCAAAATGTTTTGCTGGGCAGGTTTCTGCAAGAACATTCAGCATGCTATAATTGTAAAAAAAAAAAAAAAAAAAAGACAGAGACTATGGCAAAAAGTTTTTAAAGCCAAGCAGACTGTAATTATGGATTACAGCTTTTAATTCATTCTCAAGATTCATTGTGTCTTTGAGCTATACATAAATCACAATAAATTTGGGCTGAATGAACCAAGAGTGACAAATCATACCTACAAGTGTATAAATCTGCAATTCCTTTTATTACTTATTTTGTCTCAGGAATAGCAAATAAACTTTTAAATAATGACTGTATGCAAGTGTGAAAATGCTGCAGATTTTACTAGGATTAAGTGATAAATTTGTATGGGGATTAAGAGGCAGAGCAGAGAGCAACAAGGTACCACTAAAGACTGACAAAAAAAAAAATAACAAACATGTCTAAGAATTTCAGAGTTCATTTTCTCTGCCATCTTCTTCCTTCCCCATCATTCCTTTCCATCCTACTTTCAACTTGACAGTTCATGAAAGTACCTTCTAACAAAGAAGCATAGTTCTGGCCTAATTGCTATTAGCCATCACCAAAACAGGTAAATTTTTGAGCCCCTAAAAAACAATCACAGATCTTACAAGCAAAGAAGGACACAATCACCAAAAGTTTTTTGTTTACTACAGAGTTACAATGTGAAAGACTAGAAAAGTTGTGCCAGAATAGTCTTTACATAACTGGTCAATTTTCACTGGGTACTTTTGGTATCAAAGGCAGCAGTACAGGGGAAGGGACATTCCCACACAGCAATTAACCATAAGAAAGAAAATAATTATTCACTAGACAGATAATCAACTGTGTCTTAGTTGTGCAAAGACTAACGTTCTGGCATAGAGAAGTACATACAGCTAAGGAAGTTAAAAATCTAACACTCGAACAGACAACAAAATATTGATGGGAATTACTACACATTCACCAACCTGAAGAGGATATCTTTATTTCTTTGGACCTTTATTGTCTGTGGAACAAAATCTCACTTCTTGTAGAAAGGGAAAAAAATTAATCGAAGCTGAGTCAGTTAACTGATAGAAATCAGTAGCTAGATCTCGTTAAGTGGTTTTACAGGAATGCAAAAGAGAATGGCCTTCAGCAGCATTAGAGCAGTCACCCAAAAGAAAACTGACAAGTTCAAGACTTTGGTTTATGCCACCAGATAAATTACCACTCCAAACACATAACTCCTGTGGACAACTAGGGAAAGAATGTTTTCAACTATTCAGTATCTTAATGAAAAATACCATAAATCGCCTGTGTACGGTTCTCCAAGACATCCAATAGTCTAAGATTGGATACTAACTAAACCTTGTGGCTTCCAATTTACCTCTGTCATAAGAATTGAGCAAGTTAATATGCACAATTACTTAGCAATTACAGTAGTAATGCTACTGTAACAGGGAAGTTATTGCTACACAAAGGAAAGTTTCCATCTTTAAATACATTGCTCTCAAAACAAGTTACTTTATGAACAAATGAAAAATTCTGAAGTATTTTTCTTGCCCAGCACTATTTGCATGTCATCATATAAGTAGACAAGAGCTGTTATTTATACGTTACACTGAATGCAGAAGAAACAGCAGTACTGAAAAAGCAATTGTTGTTGAGTAAAAACTGAATGGCACTATGTGGTTTGTTAGTCATTCGGGCAATAAATGAGACAGAACCACATAGCTCAGCTGAAGGAATAAGTTGTAGCTTCAGGCATGTTGGCTTCAGTCTCTGAAACATATTCTCCTTTCCAAGAAGTCACATTACACACCTTTACCTGAGCACTTTTGCCAAAGGAAGGAAACACAAGCTGGAACTAATACCAGCTCTTCCTACACCTTGGCAGAGCTTACAGTTTCTTAAAACAGACAAACAAACTATTAGTGTTGTATTAAACTGTAAATAGTCAGCTGCACGAAGAGCTTATTGCAAGGAGTGGCAACCTTGAGAACAGAAAGGATTTGAGAAACATCTTACTACTTTAAGTGTAACAAGAAATTTTTTTTTTCTATGAACATAGAACAGAGACTTCATATCACTTCATTCAATAAAATAACAGTCATGTTGGCCAAGGCATTAGTCCACTTAGCTTAATATCACGTGCTGACAGCATTCCACAGCTGATGCTTGCTGAAAGAGTGGAAGAACAAGGGAAGTATTGTTCTTTACTCATCAAGTACACCAACTCTAGCTTCTGCTAGTGTGATTACCATGGAAAAAAGCGTCTCTCTGACCTTCATTTCATTGCATTAATAGTTGGAGAATTTTTTCCCTTTACATATAACTGACTAAATCAAAGTTTAAATAATAACAAGAAGCAAAAGCAAAACAAAACAAAAAAAAACCAGTGGGGAAGAGAATAGTTTTCCAAGATCAAGGAAATTCACAAAACTTTGTGGAGATGGATCTCAACCCTCAATCTTGTTTTGTAAATCTTAACCATATGTATTCAGACTGAAACACAGAGAAAGGACTAACCATATGCTTTGCTTTATTGGCTCATTAAGTCACAAACATTCTGGACCTCATTTCTGACCAGAACAACTGATGCACTGAACATTGGGATCATATATTTCTTCATTCACCTCACATTGCCGACATCAGATATTACAGCTTACATGTGTCCCTAAGTTCTGGGAGAGGCTCGTAAAGTGCTCACAGATTCCCAAACATACAAGATGGTATGCTTACCCAGCCCTTTAGTGCCACGCAGACTGGACAAAGCTACTTGCATTTACCAGAACTTCAAAAGCCCCAGGTTGCCAGTAGTCTCTGAATGTGCTCATGAATAATGCATTATACAAAACACTTTAAAAGAGCCCGAGGAACGAATTCTGCTCCCAGCTATGCCCATACAGTCTCATAGCAAAGGGATTTCATAAATATAGAGTTGAGAGAAACATCTTTCTTTAGAAATCACAAAAACTCATTGGCATTCTTCCTCCCTTCTTCCCCAAGCAATAGGATAAATTTTCTCTAGAAGTCAAGCCACTGTCAATACAATCCAACATGTACGTAAGCCTAACAATCCCAGCAATATCCTTTAATACTCACAAAGGATTTTTTTTAAAAGCTGTAGAAGTAGTCTGTGACATTTAGCAGATCCGTGCAATATGGAATGATATAAGTGTTACAACAGCCACTGTTCCAACAAAGAAAAAAATATATTCTATACAAGCTTAATATCATAGCTGATCCTTCAAACCTTCTTGATTACATAGAGCACAGTCACAGCAATTTCTGATCAGTGCTTTTATATAAATAAGAGGAAACAATGTTGTGGATAACTCATTTCAACAGACACAAATTTGCACAAATATTTATGCTATTTGAGATAGTAGGTTCAAAGAGCACACATGAACATGTAATTCTACTCCTCCCTGCCCCCCAAGATCAGCAGCAGAACTCCTGCTTCATTTCAGTAGTACTGGATTCAAACCCTACTAAGAGGAAAGTAACACTTGCATTTGGAATAAAAAACTCTATTTCTGCACATCAGAGTGAAAAGCTCCATCTTCTTATTTATGACTTACCTTGGCCCTGGGCATCACTGATGAAGAAAGCTGTGACAGCTAGAAAAGCCAAGAGGAAACAGCTCTGTATCTCATACCGACAAAGCATCTTCTTCCTCTCAAATATACACAGTATCAGCAGGTCTGAAAACACATAGATCAAAAAGACTTACTCAACCTGCAAAGATAAGGCATCCACTTTAATGAAAATTGTGGGCAAAATCTGGATTCCATTTAAAAAAAAAAATAGGAATTTATCACAGTTATCAGTGGAGCCAAAATTTCCAGGCAATAATTTTATAACCAAAGCATATTTTACCTGAAAGGGACAAAGAACTGCACTTGGGCTACTCAACAGTTCTGAAAACTTGGCCCAGATAAAAAGAAACAGTATATTCCTTGCTAGGTATACACAAGTACTGGAAATAGAGTATGTTATGCACAACGAGGTACAACATGTATCTCTATATAACCCAGTGTTGCAGCACCTGATTATCAAGATACCTGTGGTAAAGAACTCTGAAGCTTGTAAAAAAAGGCAGAACTTTGTTCTGAAGAACACAAGTCTTCTTTGTCCTCTACAGCCTACTTGTTTTCCTTTTTCTACTTTATTTAACTTATTGTGTGCTCTCTGTTGTACTACCTGCACTCACAATAGGTAATATGATCAAAACCATTTGCTCTAACCTGATCAGTTAGGAACATCAACACTTTAGAATGCAGCAGTATATGAAGGCTCAGTGTAATCCTAGGTGAACTAGTTGGGTTACAGGAAGCAATTCTGGTGCTAAAGAACAAGTTCGAGAAAGGATCATTTATCTGTCCACAGAAGATACCTTAAAAACAGTACCAATTTCATCATCTGAACCTGGCCTTTAACACTTCCGAGTACAGTTATTCAACACAAACAGAAGTATCTCTCAAGATACATCAACATGTTCCTAACATTGTACATTTATCTATCACTCAACTTTAAGGCACTAGTTTTAGTTGATTTTCTGAGCCAAGAAGAAGAATTTTTGCTGCCCTCTCCTGTTAGAATTCTACAGGAGAATCAAATTAAGATAATTAATAGTAGATTTCCTGCTGTGAAAGAGACAGCATTTGAAGGTTTATGGGTAAATTTGGGTAAATTTTGGTTTATGTATTTCTGTGTTGCAGGTTCCTCCCATTCACCTCCTATGTCATTTTCTCTAATATGCCCATCATACTATCACCATATTTGCCTCCCATGTTTTCCTTCACTTCTGAGGAAGGCACCAAAGCCACTGGTTCAACCACTATCTAATATAAAAAGCAGATTGAAGCACTTCAACCATTATTAAACAGATAACATGATAAAACCTACATTTCCTTCTCTTTTCAAGTATTTACAATCTGCCATAGTTATCTCAGGACTTGATAGGTCTACTGTCACACATTCCAGTCATTAATGCTTGATATAATTCCTAGAAATATATAGGGGGGTTATACATGGTAAATTACATCTCTACAGGAGGTTATCAAAGTTTTAGCCAACAAATTTCACATTACTTAAACACATATTTTGAATCAATCTCTTACAGTACAAATCTCTTAAGAAAGAGGCAAGTAGCTAGATCCAATAAAACAGATGTGCACCAGAAACTTTTGTATTGGTATGCTTGGTTTTTAGGGTACATCCTCCAGATAGAATTCTGAAGCATGAGCAAAGTGCCCAGGCTTCCTACTACATGAACCAAAGAGTCAGACACCCAAGGACCACAGTCAGCAGACAGTTGCCTACCGACAGGCAATGGGAAGAATGAAGAGAGTCTTAAAACAGTCTGAAATCCATCCTTTGTGCATCTCACATTGCGTATTTATTCTTCTCCCCTCACTCAGGAATACACCTGGATTAAGTAAATATAAACTCTTCAAAGAACAGAATACAACTCATTCTTCCATGCAGTCATCACTAATGATGTGGGGATTTCTTTCCATGTAATAACCCAGACATTAAAATATTCATTCCCAGTGGTGGTTTAATTCCCCATCTGCTAGATTTGACATAAACCCTCCTCCCAAATAAGAGCTATAAATACTACCTGACTAGCAATCCTGTGTAGAAACATTCTCCGCTGCTCCTTTTAGAGAACAGCCATTGTGCAGAGAAGTAAGATTTATTGGGACAGACAGAACTGGTGCTGGATCAACTAGGTACAAGTTCACCTCTGCAATGATCTGCACATAAAGTTCACTCAACCAGGAAAGGCAACTACACGTCTGCAGCCACCTCGTGGCTGACATTGGCTGGGACTAAAAAGAAATATCCTATTCCTCCTGCTTTATATATATATATACACATATATATACATATATATATATATATATATATATATATCACCTTTCAGTAAGTATTTGGTAAATCATTTATCTGCCAGAACAGCGCTGGGAGCAGACACCAAACTCTCCCAAACCAAGAGCCCCGCCACGAGGTGAGCCTCCCGCCCCGCGAGCTCGCAGCTCCTCTCCCAGCTGGGCTCCAGGACGCCTGCCTGGGATCAGGGCCCTTCTCCTGAGGTAACAACCTGCCCTCGAGAGCTCCCAGCCGGGATAAACACCGCACACATCCTTCCGAACTGCCCTGGCTGCGGACGTGCACTCAGTGCAGGGGAGGAGGCTGAGCCGCCTCCACACAGCCCTGGCTCTCTCCCCAGGGCGAGCAGGTTAGTCTGGGTTGTTTTTTTTCCTCCTCTCTGAGTGTCTTGTTACGGAGCGGCGCGGGAACAGCCACGCGTTCCTGTCCACGTCCCGCTGGCCAAAGTCACAGCACAAGCTCCTCCGGCCCCACTGGGGGAAGGCTGCGGAGGGACCGGGGCGAGGCGGAGCCCCGGCCGTGTCACGACTCGCCCGCCTCCCCAGTGCCACCCAGCCTGGCCCAAGAGGAGCGGCTCACGGACGCGGGAGCCCCAAGTCCCAACTTCCTCCAGGGCGCTCCCCACCATCAGCGCCCACTCGTGTGAAACCGAGCCCCCCCACAGCCCAGGTGAAGGGAGGGACAGCGGGGAGCTCGTTGTCGAGGAATGTGCCCCCCTGAAACCCAGGGGACCGAGCTCACCGTCCCGGGCCGCCCCCGCTGGGATAACATCCCCCCTGGGCACCGGGTGTGCAGAGCTGGGGCAGAGCGACCCGTCCCGACGCGCCGCGGCAGCGAGCGAGGGAGACTGGCAGGATGCACCCGCGGCGGGACGCAGGCATCAGCACCACTGAGACTAGCTGGGGTTTTTTAAAATTATTGTTATTTTTAAAAGTAACGCCTCTGCAGGAGTTTCTAAGGGGGTTCTCCGCCCCAGCCCAGGCTCGCCACTTTCCACCTCTCCATCTCCTCCTCTCTCACCCATTGTCCCCCCGAGGTTCCGCTCCCGCCGCCGCGGGGGTGGCCGGGCAGGTGGGCAGGAAGGGTTCCCGTTCCCGTTCCCGCTCCTGCCCCGACCCCAGCCCGCCTCCCCCGGCCCCCGAGGGAGTCGAAGCGGAGCTCACACCGACCTGTGCGGGCATCGGCCGCGGAGCCGCCGGCGGGGAGCGGCCGCTCGTTCTCACGGGGGGCTGCGGGTGCTGAGGTGGCTGCGGGAGAGCCACTTCCCTCCCCGCTGTCCGCTCCGCATCCGATAAGGCGAAAGGGGAGCGAAAGGAGGCGGGCAATTATAGAGCAGAAGGTGGAAAGAAGGGGGGGGAGAGGCACGAGCGATGCCTGAGATCCCACCCTCCGCCCCCGAGCCCGACTCCCGCGGCGGGGGCGCGGCCAGGTGCGCGGGAGACAGGGCCGGGGGGGGCACGGGCAGCGTTCCACGGGCAGGTGCTGAGCTTGCCAGTGCCCTTCGTCTTCTGGGTTTGTTACCTGTTAACTCATTTTCCTCTCCCCGAAGTTCCTCATTCACTTCGCTTATAAATGATTTAGAAGGTGCCTATTCTGCAGTACGCCTTGGAATGCAAGTATCCCCCCACGCCAGCTATTGAGATGTGTGGATTAGTGATTCATCGGGGAAATATTTATATTAAAGTGTTCCAGCACTTGTCTGGCTTAGTATAAACCTTGATTAAAAGTGTTGTAGTACATTTGTACATTTTTTGCCATATGCATGGACACTGCAGTGGTACATGAATTGCAGAATCTATATTCCTGTAGAAATATGAGTTACTCTGTGGTATACCCTACTGAATTTACAATTAAGGCTACTACTCACAAAGTTTGTAAGTCCTGAGAATTTAAGAGGTGAATGAAAATATTCATTACAACGTGCCTGGTCATCTGTGTAAAATTACAAATGAAACCACCGAAGGACTGCAGTTAAGAAACAGGTGTAGGTGATATAGAGATGTGCATCCTTTCTTAATATAAATAGGAGCCCCTCCTAGGGAAGAAGAAGGCAGTAACTCTCAGGGAGATGACTTTAACTAACTGTAAACCAGGACCTTCAGCTGCTGAGTAGGATTCCCAATCCTGCAGACTCTTGCCCAAATTCACAGCGCACAGATATCTTTCCACTGAAACTGCAGAAGTGTTTGACCTTCAAAGAAACTCTTTTAATCCAGTTGTTTTCTATAGCAAAGTTTCAAAAGCATTCCCAGATCTAAAAAGCATTTACCAGATTCCTAGTTCCTGTCACTTGTAGTTATTCTACTGCACTGCCAGCTTTGTGCAATGGCCAATGATCATAACAGTCAAGTAGAGTAGCTTGCAAGATAACGATTTCTCTGAAACAATAAGATGTCCAGCTCATTGATGCTAAATGTAATACAGTTTGTACCTTTTCAGTCCCCAACTTATGTATTTAGCTTAAAAGCAATTTCCAGAAAACCAGGAAATGGATCATAGAATCATAGGATCATAGAATATACTGTATTGGAACAGGATCATCGAGGCAAACTCTTAACCCTGCACAGACCATGCCCAAGAATTGCCATGTGCCTGAGAGCATTGTCCAAACACTTCTTGAACTCTGTCAGGCTTGGTGCTGTGACCACTTCCCTGAGGAGCCTGTTCCAGTGCCCAACCACCCTCTGGGTGATGAACCTTTTCCTGATATCCAACCTAAACTTCCATTCACACAACTTCAGGCCATTCCCTCGAGTCCTGTCACTGGTTGCCACAGAGAAGAGACCAGTGCCTGCCCCTCCTCTTCCCCTCATGAGGATGTTGAATACTGCAATGAGGTCTCCCCTCAGTCTCCTTTTCTCCTGGCTGAAGAAACGAAGTGACCTCAGCTCCTCCTCATACGGCTTCCCCTCCAGACCCATCACCATCCTCGTGGCCCTCCTTTGGACACTCTGTAATAGCTTAATGTCTTTTTACATTGCGGTCCCCCCAAACTGCCACAATATTCAAGGTGAGGCCACCCCAGTGCAAAGCAGAGCGAGACAATCCCCTCCCTCGACCAGCTTTGCCTGGTGCTGCTTTGCCTGATGCCCCCCAGGACATGGTTGGCCCTCCTGGCTGCCAGGGCACTGCTAACTCATATTCAACTTGCCATTGACCAGGACTACCAGGTCCCTTTCTGCGGTGCTGCTCTCCAGCCTCTCATTCCCCAGTCTGTACACACAACCAGGGTTGCCCTATCTCAGGTGCAACCCTTGTTAAACTTCATATGGTTGGTGATTGCCCAGCCCTCTAATTTATGAAGATCTCTCTGCAGGGCCTCTCTTCCCTCAAGGGATTCAACAGCTGCTCCCAATTTGGTTTTATTGGCAAACTTAGTATTCCTTCGAATCCTGAGTTCAGGTCATTAATGAAGATGTTGAAGAGCACTGGGCCGAGGATGGAGCCCTGTGGAACCCCATTAGTGACCTTGCACCATCCTGATGTCACCCCATTCATTGTAACTCTTTGTGCCTGACACATGAGCCAGTTGCTCACCCATCATGTAACATGGTTATCCAGCTGTGTGCTGGACATTTTGTCCAGAGGGATGAGAGACACATCCTTTGTGTGATACTGTGTCTGTGAGAGACCCAGTATCACACAAAGTACAAACATATTGCATCTACAGGCTTCCCTTGATGGATCAGTCTATTTGCAATGCTCTTGAGGAGACAGTAAATGTAGAGGTAAATCCATGACTGCTTGTTGGCTCATGTATGTCAGGGTAGGACAAGGAACAGCCTGCCAAAGGGAGAGTCCAGCTCCCTCTCTTTATCTTTTTTTTTTCCCCTCCTCACAGATTCATAATGTGGTATCCGAAGTCCATGAGCACCATCCTGTGGCTGCAGCTAGTCAGAGTATTCTGAGAACAGTAAAAGGTCCTGAGGATCCCAGTGGTGGGTAAATAGATTCTCTAACTCTTTGTAGCCTTCAAATGACTTTATACTTTAATTTTTAATCCCCTGTTTGCATCAGAATTGAAATTAATATTTTAAGTTTATGCAAAGTGTGTGCTTTCAAGAGTAAGATGGCTGATTTTATTAATATCGGTTTATTTTCCTGATTTACAATGCTACTTTTACACTCTTTGATCACTTTTAGAGTTAATGATGCTTATTACTGTTGAGTTTACTCAGCTTTCTCTGGAAGGCACCTTTAACCTTTTTACGTAATTCCAGGGAAGAGCTCATGTTGTTCACAAGTTCAAGGTAAAAGTTAAAATGTAAAGCTTCCTTAAAAGAGTTTGTATAAGGTGTGCATCTGGAAATAGAGCAAGATCAAAATATGCTTAATATTAATGTACAAATGATTTACCACTGTTTCCTTCTTGTGTTCCATTAAAAAAAAAGAAAGACAAAAAACCCACCACACTGATTTTTAAGAGTAAATTTACTGAATATGAATTGGCCTCATGAATTTACCTTCCACTATTTTGAGTCAGACAAGCCTCAGTGATTTCAAAAGAACAAGAACAATTTACAGCCACCACATTTTAAAAGTATTCACATCAGCAAGATACGGACCATCCTTTGCTTGGCTAGTATAGATTCCACAAAATTTCTATAAATAGGATTACATGGCAATGATATTGAAAATACAGCTGGGAACAATTCCACTAATCCAACACAAGAACAGAATTAGTGCAGGCTCGTGACCACAAAGCGAGCTGGCTGAATATGTAATGATGTGATTGAACCAAGTAATGGACCACCGACAGCAATACTTGTGCAAACTAAACAGAAACCAAAATAAAAGATGATTTTGGTGAGTGTGGGGCAGAATCGCACTGTAATTATCAATCTTTATCTTTTTTTTAAAATATCTTCTGCTTTTTAGGATATACTTAGAATATTTCTCTGACTTTTTTGATATACTAATGAATGCAATATATACCATTTTTCACAAGACTTAGGAAATGAGAATATCAAGTTTGGGGGATATTTGCAAATGGCAAATAATTAAAAACTAATTGCATCTTTTATTCTTTTATTAAAATGATGTGTTTAAAGCTGACCAGCATTTTTAACTCCTAAACTAAAATATCTTACAAAGAGATGTACACTTTTAAATTCCCTTTCTCCCCCAGCATCCAAAAACTCTAGTCACATTCAAAGATTTGAATCACTCAAACTAGTCCCTAGGCAAAACAACAATTCATAGATTTTTTAATTTTTTTTTTTTGCTATTAAAAAACCTAAAGAACACAAGAACAGAGGTAATACTTGAGATGATGCATAGCTGTCTTTTACATTTTGTAAATATTATTAAGTATAATGGAACATACAATGCTCTTTGAAAAGTGGTTTGCCAAGATCAGTCTGTCAACACTTGCAGTAATTAGGTGATCTATGAAGTCATGCACTGAGAGAGCAGAGAAGGACTTAAAACTGTATTCTGCCCAAATTAAAAGTAGAGAAAAAATATCTTAATTGTGATCCACCTTCTCTAACATATTAGTCATGCATGTTTTCTTTTTAATTTTTCTCTTTGTTAGTTAAGACCATTTCATAATTATTTTGTGATATAAATATGCATTGAAATGACTTCTGAAAATGGTAGCTGTTTTTTGTGAAATATTTTTTTCTAGTGGCTTTCTTTGTGCTACAACTATTTCTCTGATATCAACCCCACAAATGTGACTTTTTACATCTCTGTTTTTAGGCAGGACTGTCAGAGTAGTCCAGCTTTGCTTCATTATTGGTTGACATGTCAGATGAGTCATTTTCATTTCCTTGATACTTTTTGGATTTCAGTGCTGTCAGCACTTTAGTGAGCTGCTAGGTTTATTCATCTGAAGCTTATTACACATAATGAGGTAAGTGAAAGGTATGCATAAGAAACCAGATTGATGCCACGACCACTGAAGTGTAACTGTTCATGTTTAGGGTTGGTCTTGCTCCTCCAAACGTGCAGGAAAGAGAGCAAAACTGCGCAAAGGGAGCACAGGGAGATGGAAAAAAACCCAAATGTTACTCAGTCATTTATTTTTCTGTTCTCTTCTCAGTAGGAGGGTTGGTTCCAGAGGGTAATGGGAAGGATGACAAGCTTAGTGTTTCATAAATTTAGTTTTTCATTCTGCAGTCAAACTAGATCTCTTCAGATTTGTGAGGTGTGATTGATCTATCCCGTGTTTATACTTCATCATCTGAGCTAGTTTCTGAGCCCTTGTCTGGCCAGTGGAACAACCATGGCTGTATGAGCCTGGCAACATGGCCAGGAGCTACTTTCCTCCTTCTTAGCCTCTGACATGTGCAGCTTATCCAGATCCATTTAGGGGAGGGAGTCCAGTCACATGTTAAAATCTGTGAGCAGAGGGGAGGCTGAGTTCAGCTTGCTGAGAAACTGCAGATGCTAATTCCTGCACCCACAGCCTCCTCAGAGCTGAGCACCAGAGAAGTGATGCTATCCTCTCTGATGTGCCTATGTGCTCACAGGGCAGGAGCTCCTCCTACCTCACTGGACAGGGAGGGCTCGTGTGTGCTCTTTCTCCCTCAGGATGCAAGGACAAGGAATTTCCTGGTCTGCTTCTGGGCAATGTTCTGGATCCATGAGCATTACGCGGGATCGCAGAATCTCTGGAAGGCGCCTCTGGAGAACATCTAATCCAGCCCCACTCTGTTCAAGGAGGGTCAGTTAGAGCAGGTTGACCAGGGCTATGTCAAGTTGAGTTACAAGTATCTCCAAGAATGCAGACTCCACAGCCTCTCTGGGTGACCTACTCCAATATTTGACCACTTTCACAATGAAGAAGAAAAAAAAAAAAAACAAAACACAAATGTTTTCTTGCACTCAGATGGAATTTAATGTGCTTCAATTTGTATCTGTTGCCTTTCACCCTGTTGCTTGGTACAAGGAGAAGAGTCTGGCTCTCTTTTCATTCCCTCCCATCAGTTATTTATTTATCCATATGGATAAGATCTCCCTGAGCCTTCTCTTTATGAGAGATGCTCCAAGCCCTTAACCATCTTCGTAGTCTTTCACTGGACTCACTTGAGTCCTTGACCCAGTATCCAAATGCAGTCTTGCCAAGACTGAGTAGAGGGGAAAGAACACCTCTCTCAGCCTTCTGTCAGTGCTCTTCCCTGTGCAGGCCATGAGGCTGTTTGCCTTCTTTGCTGCAAGGGCACATTCCTGGCTCATCAGCAGCTGTGTCCACCACCCCAGGGCCTTTTCTGCAAAGTCAGTCAGCCACCAGTGTGTACTAGTGTCTGAGGTTATTCCTCCCTAAGGGCAGGAGCTTGCAAATCCTTTTGCTGATTTTCATGATGTTCCTATTTTGCTATTTCTCCTGCTGAGTGAGCTCCAAATGGTCAGAACCTTCTTATGCATCAGACACTCCTCCCAGGTTTTTTACTATCTGCAAACTGGTTCAAGGTGCATTCTCCACCATTGACCAGTCCAGTAATGAAGAGTCAAAAAACAGTATTGGGGCCAGTATCAACCCCCTGGGTACATCTCCAGTGACTGACCTCCAGTTGGACTTCATGCTGCTGATCAGAACCCCTTGAGCCCAGAAATTCAGCCGGTTTTCAATTCACATCACTGTCCACTTATTTAGCCCGTGCCTCATCAGTGTGTCTGTGAGTAAGTTATGGGGAAAAGCATTACTAAAGATTGCAGTCAAAGTGCAAAATCTGTGATCACTGCTCCCATTTGCTCCCAGGCTGCATGCTGAGACTTCATCGACCGTCTCGAGAGAGTGCTGAATCTGGTGGGCAGGTCCTGGGACACTGCCAGCATGGAGGTAGGGTGCCCTGAGTAAAGAAGAAAGACTAGACTTTGTGATGTTTGGATGTACCAGCACCTGGAAATAGGTAGGTACAAATACAACATTTGCCTGGCAAAAGCTGTCTCTGGAGTATGCTGCACTGCAGAATAAGTTGCAACCCACCAATGGTACAGTGTAACACAGAGAGGGAAGGATTCCCCCATTTTTTACTGAATAAGCAAAAAAGCTACAGATTCTGGCTGGCCGTGCAAGAAGTAATTTTCTTTGGAATGATATCTTGGCTGAAATGAATATTTAAACCCAGTAAGTGCTGGAAGCTATACCATGGTGGTCTCTGTAATAAATACCGTGAGTAACGAATGCAGAAGGTGTCTGGAACAAGGAAGAATTCTTTTCCGAATAGCACATATCTTAAGCTATTACCTAAAAGAAGCAGAGTTTCTTGTTCATTTCCTACTGAGCTTCTGCTCTGAGCTCCTACCCTACACACCCTTGAATGCTGTAATTACACATCTCTGGTCTGCCTTGATCTACTTTAAGAACTTTTCTAGTACATGTTTGACATGAGGAACAAGATTGATTAAGTGCTGTTCAATGATCTGTCTTTCCATCTTGTAGATTACTGAAAAATTAAATTTTCCATTTTTCTAATCTGCAATTTTTAGAAAAGCATGTCTATTCATTAGACTCTGAAAAATAATTAAGATTTGTCCTAGAACAATATCACATGACAACACACAGGATTTTTTATGCCACTGAATAGACACCCGAACAACTCTCTCCTTTCAGATAGTCGTTCATATTGCTCACAAATTTTATTCATCTAAACTGATTCCTTTGTTCAGTTTTAAGCAGCCTGGTTCTCTTTGCTGCTTTTGTTTTAAGGGATTTGAAGTGGATGATGAAAGTCAGAGGTGGGTACTTTGTTCCCCTACACATTTTCAAGTGTTATGATTGGAATTTTCAGGAATAGACTTAATTTTCCAATATTTGTTTAAGCATATGTTAAACTTATAAAGTTAGCTTTCCAGGAATAAAATATTGAATTGACCTTAGCAGAAATTTTATTAAAGAGAAATGGTACTGTGATTTGTATTTGCCAAAGAAAAGGCAAAAAAATTTTTGTAAAAAATTTTTGTACAAAATCGTAGCCTGTGTTTCAGAGTAATAAAAATGTGAATAGAGAAAACCAAGAGAAATATTTATATTTTTATTTGCTGCAATCAGCTTAATAAAATTACCCCCACTCAAATACTCACTGAAGAAACTGAGTATGCCTTCCATATTTATATTTCAGGAGCATTTAACTGTCAGTACTTTTTCCAATACATATGAATACTAAAAATCAATATTCTGTAAATCTCACTTTTCAGACATGAGGAGAAGAATTTACAGCAGTTAGAAACATTTTTTTTCAGCTGTGAAGCAATAACAGAGGGGGGCAGTCTTGGACAAACATCTCTTCTGTGTATTCGCAAACCTCTATCTTTTGAGCTTCTGAAGATCCAAATTCAAGTACTGTGTCTGCTCAAACACAACCCTTTAGTCTACATTGTCAGAGTCAAGAAACTAACAGCTGTAAAGACCTGTATTACTCTGCTTCTGTGCAGAAGGGTTCCACTCAGCCAAAGCCAGCTCATATGAAACTCCTCCATGGAGAAAAAGGTGCTGCCATGGGATGGACTGTGGTGCTGCTCAGGGTTACAGCTAAAGTCATAGAGTGGTACCTGCAGTGCAAGAGTATGTGTGACTGTCTTCAATGAGTAGTCCCTACGACTCAGATTGTCATTTGGTTTGCCAAGAATTGCTGTAATAAAGAGAGGAAGGGGCTGTTCTCATTCTACCCTGCGTCTGTTGCAGAATTAGCTTTGAGTTGCATGTGCACCCAGGAAGTGCTTGGACACTTCCCATTGAACATGATTTAAGCACCTTAAATATAAAGCAAAAAAATAACAGGAAATTACACAGGAGGAAAGCAAGTGTATAAACTAGCCTTAAACAAATAGCCAGCAGTAATTATGCTCCAAAGTGATTGATCTGATAACTTAAAGAATTATAGGGTATTGTGACAAAGAATGAGAAAGCGGAAAAAAGGAGAGGCAGTAGTTTACAACCACAAAAAGCAGATAACATCTCAAAAGCTTTTGGGTTAGCCCTTTTTCTTTTTTTCTTTCCCTCACTCTCAACACTCAGATTCTGTATTTTATGCTATTGTTAAACTTTTTGCAGCATCTGAATCTTGCCCTGAACATCACCTCAATTATTTTTTTCACGAAACTCAGGTAAGAACAGGACATTTGGCAACACTCCATCCGTGAGTCCACCTCTTTTTAGTATTTGTTTATTAAACTGTAGTAACTGACTTCTCACCTCAGGCTTCTTGGCCTAGCACTGTAATCCCCATGTCATTGCTTTTTTGCGGTTTCCTTTATATTTTTTTTTGTTTGGACCCTATTGTAATCTTTAATTTACTGGTGGCAACCTTCATGAATTCTAGTTTAAATGTCCTTGTAGTATTGGCACTGGGCACAGTAAAGTTCTTTGTCTTGCAGTGCACAGAAAAAACTTTGTCTATGACTTGTTTAAATTAACACAGTGCTTAAGGTCAGACAGGTTACAAGGCTCTGATGAAAATAATGTCTTGTTTCTTACACAGTGTTTCTTACAGCATAATCTTCAGAGATAATGATGGAATGGTACATGTTCTTCACTATCTTACAGAATCAAAATCTTGTCCTGTGGTTTGCAGTCTTGGAAGAATAGCCCAAACTTTAGACCACTGGGCATTTCACAATGTTGTTGTTGTTAATAATAAAAATATTAGCTAATCATAAATCTATTATTGTTGTTATTGTCCAGCACTTGGACAGGAATTTCTTCTGTTTGGTCCATCAGCCAATCTGTCCCTTCAAATAGCAACATTTGACCTGGAGAATTAGTCCTTAGAATCTGGAAGCTCTGAATGCTTTTGCACTGAGAAGCGAGCATGTGAGTCCTTGTAGTAACAGACCGTATGTTCATACTGCTTTTGCATATGCTGTTTTGTTAGAGCTAATATTAGCCTGTGGAAGAGACTGAGTATACAAACAATTAGACAGCAGTTCAACTACATCAAGATGCATCACAATCCTATTTTATCTTGAGCGATTCTTTTTTCCCAAAGCCAGCTGAAGGAATACCTTGCCTTCCTGTCTCCCATATAGCACAGGTAGCTCTCCATGGGGGAGTCAGACTATTCTGTGACTGATATTAATCTTTGGAAGGCTCCCCCTCTCATCTTCCCTGCACTCTGTCACTATTCAGGCTGCCAACCTGGAAAGTCTGGAAAGCTGAACAGGAGAGTGCAGTTTTGGACAATGAGCTTTCCTCAGTAAAATAATTCTACATTGGACATAAAATATGCAAACTGTAGGATCCTGCAATAGGGACTTGAATCTTTGCACTGATAAAAGCGACCTGGTTGGAGTTTCACTGTTTTCCATTAGAATCAAGAGCAAAATTCACTGGTGGGGAGAGAATAGGATCAGCTTATTTCAAAGTGAGCTATAAGCATCTTGGAAATTCTGTAATCTTCTGGCTCAGCTCTCACACACAGGACCTCTCCTTGAGCAGTTTTCCACCAGGTGATGCAGAACCATCTAGATATCTGTCCATTAGCTGCTTCTGTACTGTATCAGAGAAAGAGGAACAGGCATTTTGTTACTGGCATCAGTTGTGAAGCATAAAGATACATTCTCTAAAATCATGTTTCTGCCCTTCTTTACAGTCTGAAGTTCATTTTCTTTGCATTATATCTGCTGATATTTTTAAAGACTTCTGTAGTTACTGTCTGCACACTAAAGAAAAAAGAAATAACTGGAAAAAAATTAAGAACAGCTTTGTTTCTCCATTGTGTTACATTCTTACTACATTTTATCTTTAAAAAAAATCCGCCTATGGCCACTTGCCATGTTCAGAAAGTATTACATTCATAAGACAAGTAAGTTCAGATTGCTGTGTAGGTTCTGTTAATTTTCAAAAATTTTCCTCATGAAACTTATAAAATCTTTCATAGGATATAAAATTTTCTCAGCAGAATAACACTGTGATAATGCAATGCTGTGGCTTATTTCTGGATTCACAGGTGAGAGCCTAGTGTGCCACACTGAAAGTGGCCCATTAAAACAAGTGCCTGACTTGGTGCTTTAGTGATGCTGAATCACTACCTCGTGTATCCGTGTGTATTGACACGAGGATAATCCACTCTGGGTTTTGTTGACTTTTTTTTCTAGAGCGATTTAGGGAACCATCTTAGTCCAATCTGTGCTTCTCACATTCAGTAGTATTTCTTTTTAAACCAAGGCTGCATTTGGTGATCAAGTCCAGTTCAGATTTACAAAATAACTTCCTAAATATGAGTTGTCTTATCTTTCTGCTGTTAAAATCAGCCTGCCAGTAAGAAGTCAGATTGTAATTTTGCTTCTACTCTTATAGTCAGGTGGCATTTTTGTACACTTAATGGAACTATTCCTGATTTTTGAGTGAGTAAATAAAACAGAAGCTCACCATAAATATTTATAATCACTATTGTTATTTGCCTAACTGCATTCTCAAACAATTTTCAACACTATTTGTTAAACTGGTGTTAATTTTCTTCACTTGCTTAGTGAGTGTGTAAGATTTCTAGGACTTAATGATTAATGTCAGTAACAGAATTATTAATGAAGGTAACATTAAACATCTGAACTCTTCATAATTTGCAATCTTTTTGCAAGAGTGAAACCCACATTTTACAATTGTCATAGTTCAAAAGATGTTAACTTGTCATATTTATTTACAAATTCCCACTTATATTATTGTACTGAAAATATTGTATGAGGTGTAGCAATACTCATGGTTTAGCTATGAAGTTATTCCTTTGAAAAGGCTTCCCGGTGCTTGCTTTTAGCGACAGGCAGGAATGTGCCGGAAAAATCGAGCCCAGAGCTGAACATGCTGCTGAGGGTGTTCTGTACAGCTGCCTTCTCTACAAACCACAGGCTGTTCTTGTGGCTTCGCTTGGGTAAACATGGCTCTGGCTGCGCGGGGAGGTTGCGCAAGGCAGTGCGAGGTTTGGCCTCCACATCCTCCACACCTTCACAGCGCCCGGGGACCAGGGCCTGATCCAGCCCTCGGCAAGCTCAGCTGGCAGCCTGTGGAGCTTGGCACTGGGGCTTGCTGCAGAGGGAGCCTCTCACCAGGAGAGGCTGGGAGGAAGCAGAGCTTGGGGAGGAGCTTGAAGGGGACTGTGGAGCTGAGGAACTTGCAGGTTGACTGCACGTGTCCCCTGGCACACTGGTGACAAGAATCTGCCAAAACTGGACATACAAGGTTGCGAATAACAAATTTATGGCTACAGAAGATTCAAAATACATAAAGGGAAATATTTTTCTACAGCCATGGAGTCTGGGTTGCAGTCAATACAGGAGATTGCTGTCTTTTGTGTTGAAGGGGGTGTGCCTTGCTTCCCCTCTGAAGGGTTGTCCTGCAGGCTGCAAACTGTCCAAGGTCTTAAGAGACTGGGTTTCAGCTTTGCTCCTCTGCAGGCTTCCATAATGGCCTTAAATATCCAGGTCATCCACATGGATTTTATGGTGGAGCTCATTTGGTGGCACTTGGAGAATGGTGGATTTTAGGAGTGGGGGACCCTGAACTGAAAAGCCATGAAGAACATGAACATGATGAACACCATAAGCCAGCTAATAAAGCTACAGTTACAGCACATTCGGTAACTGGTGGTGAAATCTTCAATGCCAGTGGCCCTCTAAACACCTGTGTGGGTTAACAGGTATTTTTAAATTAATTTATTTTTATGTCGGCACCTAAATTATTTATAAATTTCACTTTGAATTCCTTATTTGTTTTTGGACACTGCCTCTGCCCCCTTCTGCTACAGGGAGTGAGCAGAAGCTCCCTTGCACCAAGGGCTGAGATGTCAAACACTGAGATGGGACTGACTGTGGTGCAAGAAACATGGTAGGGAGAGCCATTACTGAAGTGTGTGGGCGGTATATAAATACCTCAAGACACCCAAGAGCTACAATACCTGTCATATTGCAACCAGTGCAATAAGACTCAGGTTTATGTGGAAATACTCAGCTGCTTCTGCCTCTGTTCTCATCTTCTGTGACTGCTGTAGCTGCTACTCCTTCTTATGATCCCATTTCCCTAATGGGAGCAGTTGTTGCCTTTCTGTGTCTCCTTGGGTAAAATTAATGCTTTTCAGGACAGCTTAAAAACAGTAACACCTAAAAAGCAGGAAACATGCAGAAAGTAATTATATATGATCATTTATATATGCAGATTAGAGCTCAGCTAACAAATGGCTCTGGTCCCCTTGACTGGCAATAGACAATTCAGAAACAAAGAGATCTTTGGGTGAGAGGCCACTTTGTGTCTTGACCAAAAGCACAAGAGGGACGGTAAAAGAGACACATTTCTTGGGAGATTTAATATTGGACATCATCACAGTCAGTTCTGTGTGGTACAAGTGTGCAGCAACTACTCAGAGAACTCGCTGGACAGCCAGGATGTTCTTTTCGATCAACAGTGCTAATTGAATATACTGCTGGGTCACTCCAAAAAATTACCAGCAGTGAGACAATTGATTTGGCTGAATTTAAGTGGTGGTTATTAGGGATGTCATTCAGGTGTTCATGCATAGGTGTCTAATGCAATTTGAAGTGTCCTGCAGTATTTAAGACATCCTCTGGGACTTAGTCTTTAGATGTGATTTTGAGGGGTCATGGGCTTCCCTGAAGGTCCTCTCTTCTACATAAGAATGTCTCAAATGCCCTAAAAGCATCTTCGATGGCACTTGACATTTATGTGTATGCCACAGAACCAAGCCCTGGTTTCTGAGCTCAGATTCTAATTAGATAAGTAGAAGTAGATGCCATCACCCTGCTGTGATGTTTTCTCAGACTATCTGCAGTTCTGGGAAAAGAGCACTGCATTAACCCACGTTCCAAAGGTCATCTTTGCAATCACAAGCCCATTGTTAGGAGTTAATCATGATAACTACTGGAAAATGGTATCATCAAAGAGCCTTTAAAATGTGGACAATTTGGTCCCAATCATAAAGTTTTTATTCCTGTATTATATGACTTCCTGAAGCTTTGCACATTAGACAGCATTGTCTGGTTTTTGCAAAAGAAACAGTCATCAGTGAGAGTTAAGGTAAATGTTTTTTGTGCCTTCATCTTCCAAATTACAATTTCTGAACCAGAAGAGATGATTTTTTTTATTCTCTAAATATGTAGGAGGTAAGGTCAAGGGGATTTATATTTAAATGGTCTCTGGAATTGAATATGGATGCTGCTATAAGGAAGGTGAATCAATAACCCCCAGAAAATAATCTTTTAGGAGAATGAACAATAACACAATCATGTACAATGGATAATGAAACAAAATTTGAAAAGTGTAACACACATTTTATCATGAAAATCAAACATTTAAGAGAGTAACTCAGCACCGTTTTGTAAATGCATCTTTTAAGCATGTTTTGTAATAGATGATTTGTCTGATGGAGTGTAATAGAAATTGAAATACTGAATTCTTTCATATTCAACAGGGTCTTGTTTATTCTGGCAAAACAAACTAAGCACACACACTTCCCAACTGTAGTAAAAAACAAAAGGGTGCAGTAAGTCATCTTTAAAAAGCAGTTGAGCTGAAAACACAAAACAAAACAGGCAACAGGAAAATGTAACATTAAGATCTTAAATACGTTCATGTTTCTTCCTTTCCAAGTTAACCCATAAAAGCTAGTACATTCCACCTGCAATTTTTAAACGAGCTTTAAGAAAATCTTATCATGTTTCCAGAAAAGCTTTGCAGGCTGTTAGGGCACGTTGAGAACAGAAATTAAATGGATTCCTGATCCTGCAACATACTAAGCACTTCTTCTGAGTGTAATCACTTAATATTTCCCAGGCTTTGCTCAACATCACGCTTAATTAAACTTTTGCTAATAAACATGAAGAGCTTAGTTTAGCTCCATTGATGGACTCCATTGACAAAACAGTTGTTCAGTCAAACCTGCATGAGTATTTATTTTTAGTTGATAAAATGTTTGCACATATATATAATATTTTATAAATACAAGATATTAAAAAAGTTTTAATTACCTCATAAAGTAAATTAAAATCTTTTTCTTTAGAGGATGTGTTTCCTTTGAGAAGTTTGTTATATTTGAAACTGAGATATTTCACAAACAAATGTATATCTTTACTATGTTCTTATGTACTGCGTTCTATGCTTGAATGTTCTTAAATGCAAAAGCATTACAACTTTGTCCTTATTGAGAAGACAGGGTTAAGAACATAAATTGTAAATTTACTCATAAAACTACAACATATTTTTTTCTTTCAGTGATGCTATTAAGAAACTTAACAGGACATTATGGGAATGTCCCATCTCTGGCAGTGTTCAAGGCCAGGCTGGATGATGCACTGAGCAACCTGGTGTAGTGGAAGGTGTTACTGCCCACAGCACAGGTCCTGGTCAATGGCAAGTTGAATATGAGTCAGCAGTGCCCTGGCAGCCAGGAGGGCCAACCGTGTCCTAGGGTGCATCAGGCAAAGGATCACCAGCCAGTCGAGGGAGAGGATTGTCCCACTCTGCTCTGCACTGGGGCAGCCTCACCTTGAATTTTGTGGCAGTTTTGGGGGACCACAATGTAAAAAAGACATTAAGCTATTACAGAGTGTCCAAAGGAGGGAAATGAAGATGGTGAAGGGCCTTGAGGGGAAGCCGTATGCGGAGCAGTTGAGGGCACTTGGTCTGTTCAGCCTGGAGGAGACTGAGGGGAGACCTCATTGCAGTTACAACTTCCTTGTGAGGGGAAGAGGAGGGGCAGACACTGATCTCTTCTCTGTGATGCCCAGTGACAGGATCTGAGGAAGTGGCCTGAAGTTGTGTCAGGGCAGGTTTAGATTGGATATTAGAAAGAGGTTCTTTCCCCAGAGGGTGGCTGAGCACTGGAACAGGCTCCCCAGGGAAGTGGTCACAGCACCAAGCCTGACAGAGTTCAAGAAGCATTTGAATGATACTCTCAGGGACATGATCCTATGCAGGGCCAGGAGTAGGTGTCGGTGGGTCCCTTCCAACTTGGCATATTCTGTGATTCTGTAATTCTGTGATCTTTAAGGTCCCTCCTTTCCAACCCAAACTATTCTATGCTCTATGACAGAACCTTTCCACACTACACCCCATCACTTCACCTGCAGAATGGGTGCTCTTCTGGGGGCTACATTCATTTTGCTTCTACTTTAAAATCATTAACCAGAATTTTAATACAAGCTAACTTGTTTTTTTTGGTTTTGCTTTTTTTTAAATAAAAGTTTGTACATACTATGTATTTTCCAGCTACATAATAATAGGCATCATACTGAAGGTTTTGCTCAGGTAATATTTTCCCAGGGAGGCTCAGAGGAGGTTTTCCTGAGAACTGCAGGTAAGAACAAGTATACCCTTTGTATTTGGATACAAACAGAAAAGTATGATTTCTGTTCATCACACATTCCACCAGAAACATAAGGAGGGGAAAGGAGCATTTTTTCAGGAGCATTTTTTAATTGTATAGATGGAGAAATTAATTGTTTTTCTGTTTAATAAAAGAAACTCTAAAACCTGAAGGGGAAGGCATAAAATGCAGTGTAGACATGAGTTTATGTGGTTCTAACCCCAGCTATGGTTGGGAGGCTGTGCTCCAGCCCATATGTGATGGAGGGAAGTCTCTGGTAGCTTATTCAGAAGGTCAAAAGAAAACCCACTCTTTGGAGGCCCCTCATCTTTTCTCTCATAATCTGAGAAAGTCCATGAAAGCTATGGCCCATGCTGTGTTATGAATCATATGCAGGTTTGTTATTAATAGATGTGGTGGCATTTTTTATCTCACACGAATTTTATTCCATCATTATGATAACTTGGTCTTATTTTGTTCTCTTACCTCAAGGCTTTTTTTATTTGTGAGTTAACATTTGATAGTAAAGCAGCAGCCAGTTCACCTGTTTTCCTGAAATCTTAGACTTGATAATTAAGCACTGCTAATTTATGAAAAGCTAGTGATGGTCATCATAATAAAGAGACACTAAAAAACAGACTAGTAAAAGTACAAAAAAAGCAGGGTCATTGAGATCTTCCAGAACCAATTTTTGAGCTGGAAGCAGAAAGCAGGCCCATTACTAATTATGGGGCAAAAGAAGTAGAAGAATGGGAAAGAAAATTAAATATATCTATAAATCACTGGTAAAGGCAAAACAGCCTGGTGGGCACGGACTGTCCTTTAGACCAGTGTTTCCAAGTTTGGCCTGCTTGGGTGCATGCAGTAGGAGCAGCAGCAGGAGCAGTGGGAGCACTTCTCAGGAGAGGAGGCGTTCAGCTGCTCAGGCATGATGTAAAGGACTCTTTGAAGTGGTCAGTATACCAACAGCTATCTCTGTACCATGGTCTAGTGACCATCTTGTAGAACGTCTCTGGACCTAAGTGCCTTAGGAACAGAAGTGGGAAGTTGCACATAAAAAGAGAATTTTCCTCTGCAAATGAACTGCAAATTATGAAAAGAAATTATTATTATTTGACAAAGCCATAAAGAAACCAGCAGGCAACTGTTGTACTCCAAGTTCAGCAAGAGCTACTTTGACATAGGATACCTATGGGTATGTGGCAGCATTTTTGTATAAGAGGCATTACAATGATTTGCACTTCCTAGAGTACAATATCTGTTTCAAACATGTGCTCTTAAAGCTAAACATTTAATTTCAAGTGTGTGTTAATGAAATTTGAGTTTTGACAGTACTGGAAATTCACAGCTCCCATGGCCAATATGAGAATGGATACCTAACTGCAAAACAACAGCCATTTTTCTAGAGGACATTCAGTTTGACAGTTACAACTATTCCCTTCTGAATATTTCTGAGTTTTCCTGAGGAACTGCAAGTACAAAGACTAAGTAACTAAGCAAGAAACACTGCCTTTATAGTATAAATTAGTTGTATCACTGACTCCTGTGATATCCTTTGACATTCCTAAATTCCCTGTTACATTAATGGCTCCTTTTAAAAATTAATGTATAAATATTTATTTATGTAGAAGTTTGTAGAAAAAGTTAATGGTTTAAAATCACTCAGCCTCTCTTGGACATTAATGGTATTTTTATCTGCACTGTGTGTATACAAAGGGAATTATTGCATTGGCAGTTACTACTTCTGGTTTTATAAGTAACACATATAAGTGAAAAATGTAAGTCACATCAGATAAAGAATGTGACTTACCACATAAGATAAAGAAAGAGAAATTTAAAAAGGGTGGTTTATGGAAACCTTTAATGGCAGTTTCATTGTAAAAGGTTAGAAGTTCTCTCACTTTGTTTGAAGAGTGGTGTGGTCTAGCTGTACTTATACATGTGACATACACATGCTTTTTTACTTACACAAGTGGTCTAGTTCTAATTATACACTGGGAAGAAAATACTCATAATTGCAACAATTGATTTCTTGGTCTGTCTTGCATTAGGCAAACATTTTTGCAAAACATGTCTCACTTTTCCTGTCTCTAAAATTAGAATAATACTTATTTAGCAAAATTAACGTTTAAAATTAGTATTTAATTCTAAGTATTATCTGAAATTATTAGAGTATTACCCCATAATTTGATCATTCTCTTTCCATCCATAGGGAAAAGGAAGTCTCCATGCATCATAGCTGTCAGCGCAGAAGTCAGTTGCTTCTTCTTCCTAATCCTCAGACTGTTCTCTGTGACTATGTCTATGTTAGTACATAAAATTAGGATTGTTCTCTGGTCCTAAGGCCAAGAGGCACAACTAAGCCTGCACCCCTGTGCCCAAATTCGGATCTCACATTATTCTCTGAACTACACTGGGGCAATTTTCTTAGAGATCTAGACTGTGCTAAGGGGACCTGCTGACCATTAAACCACTAATTGTGGGACAGCATTTGACACATCCCTAGCTCTCTGTGATTATCAATGAGCATATAACCAAAAACCAAAGAAAAACACCAAGAGAAGCAGTCCTGCTGCATGACTTCTTCCTCCCAAACCCCTTCCTGAAGGTAATCTCATAGAAGAGGGTATAGTAGGACAGACCCCCTCGTATTTCAGATGTTGCCTTGACACCACTATGTCTTTTTCTGAAAATTTTATTTTCGGCTTCTATGGAGACCTAAAATGCAGAGAATTAAATTCTGATACACCCGAAGTGGTTTATTGCATCATTTCATGAATTAAATGCCTTCCATGAGATTAGCTGTGGAAACAGTTGTGTTCAATCCTATACATATGGTATTTAATCTTGATGAAGATAACAAATATAATGTATCTTGTAGGAAATATAGCAGAAGAAAAATACAAGAAATATTGCCCTGATTTAATGCTCCAATTATCTTAACGGCTACTTGAATTTAATTAATTATTATATTGCTTGAAGATGTTTCATAAATGCTTTGCAAATGTACATGGACAGAGAGGTGGCATGAATCTGTATTATTACGGCTTAAAGATTTATTAGAGGATCTACAAGATCTATAGTAACCAAAAATGTGATCACATAACAGAGTAAGCCTTACAAAAATGCCTATCTTTTTAACGAAGCTATTACAGCTGATGCCAGGGGTTTTTTTCCTTTTCTAGTTTCTTGCTTCAGTCCACACTGTGATATTCATGCATCTCTTGAAATGCCTCACTTCTGTGAATAATCTTACATTTCCCCTGGCACTTTGCAGGAAGCAAGGTGGTCTGTTATATTCAAAATTCTATGCCCTCTGAAGTGCATGAGATTTTGACACTGACTCCTATGGGATGTCTTGGAGCATATGCAGCACTGTGTGCAGACAAACTGCAACTTAATTGGAAATGATACATCACATAGCTTAATTGTTTACTTTGCATTCTTTTTTCAAAAATACAAAATTTCATTGCAGAGATAATTTGAATACCTTTGTCACATTGAAGAGGGAAAGAATTAATTAAAATCTGGATTGCCAATCAAGTTGAGAACACCATATGGAAATCCCCATTAAAAGCAGGCAAGTAGCCGTGCTCAAATTGTGATAGAGACTAATGTATTTTGCAAATCAAGATGCCATCTTCAATCTGTAACACAGTGAAATGCACAGATTTTTCCCTGCCCCCATTCCCACTCTTTTTGCTCCAGTCTAAAGTGCACTCTGTAATGCATTATTAAGCCCAATTCTGACCCAGTTTCTTAATTATCTGTAAGCTACAGAGAACTTGTAGCAGAATATTAACTAAGGCAAGAGATGTAATACAGAAGAATCCACAATGGCATTAGAGAGAATCGTTAGCATTTTGCTAAGAAAATCCTTTACATTTTAATATTTAACTTAGCCTAACATGCAGCATTTATATTTTAAAGAGGTACAAAGTATATACCACTCAAGCCACCAAAACAAGCCGGGGGAGGGGGGAGGAAGCATTCCTGGATTCGCAAAATCAAAAATCTTGTAGCATACTGAAACATTTCTGGAATTATTTTTTCCAACTGTTCCAAGTGGATACCATCGACAGTTGTTACAGTCTAATATATCATTATGTGCCCAACTGTTTAGTTTAGATGAACTGACAAAGATAACCTGGTATGGGTTGTACATACGTTACAGTTGGGACAAACAACTGTCATAGCAGATGATAGTGTGAACAAATCCTCCAAACACTCTTGTGCCTGGTTAATATCAAGTCAGCAGGTGCAGTTTCATACTTCTCTTCACTGCTGCATATTAGTGGAATATGAGAAGTTTTCATGGTGAAAAATCAACCACAGATATACCGTATCAGGAATAAAGAACACCGGGACATCTACCTACAAAGTTGCAGGCACGTGTGATTTTGAAGACTTGCCGTATCTCTGATGTAAAAGTGTTTGAGTAAGTCAAAAACATACTGAAAGAGCAATTTATTTAGTGAGAACAATTTTTAATATAAAACATATTTCAACATTATTTGAGGAAAAAATACTTTCCCCACCCCATAATTGAATGATTTGTGGTATGCGCATACAGAAAGTCAAGCTTTAATTGTAAAATTCAGATGGCAGAGAAAGTCTGCAAAATACATTTATAATTTTGTGGAGAAGAATGTATTTATCCCATTCAAAGATCAAAGAAAACCCATGCAGTCCCCTTGTCATCAAGCTGAGGAGTCACCTAACTGCAGAATATGGAATTTGTATAAATGGGTTTTTTTAATCAATGAAGAAACCCTACTGTTTGAAAAAGAGTAAGAGTCAGTTAAATACAGTGTTTTATTAGTAACAGTGTCAAATGCAGCTCATGTGGCAAGCTGGTTCTTTGCAAAACATCAGATGATTGGAAAGTGCTGACAAGCTTAATGTACATTCAAGTACATTGCTTCAATTTGAAGTGTACTCTTGCTAGTGGAACATGTGGATGTATCATTCCTAATGCTAACACTGTGAATTTTCCACTGCAACCTGCCAAATATTCTTCTTTTAGGAATAAAGGTGTCCAAAATTTCTCCAAAGTGATAAACAGCAAGCTTGAGGCACCTTTCATTTACAGATATGGAAAAAACCTCAAAATCAATATCTTATACTCAAGAACCTAAACCAGTGTGCAGGCATTGAAACCAAAAGACCAATTTTCAAAGGCAGATTTTGTAAAAGTACCACACATTTTTCCATTGTCTTTCTAGACTAACCCGTGTATTCAGTTAGGCCCAAACATTCAGGCCAGAGTATCATCTACAGAGCACAGACACCTTTTTTTCATGCATTTGCAGTTCGTTTGTGTTTGATTGCAATCAAGCCAGCATTTAGCCAACTGTCCCTTGGCCCAAGGAGAGAGCAACTGTGACTGCACATGCTCCAGGGGCAAAGCTGGACACCAGGTCGATGCTTACCAATGTAAATATGTCATGCAAACCATCTGTGACATACTGACCCCATCGTGTTTGGCTCTTTCACTTCCTGAAGTGCTCTGATCCAGTGGTGGACTATGAGATAATATGCAAAACTTCTTAGGTTGGAAACCATTCTGACTGATGCAGACATGGCTGGACAATCTAAAGGCCTTAATCTTGTTTCTGTCAGGCAAAGAGAAGTCTGTAGTGAAAATTTGCTGGTATCTATTGTTCACATCTTAGCATAATCACCAGTGGTATTATTGTTAAATGAAAGAGAGTCCCCTCCCCTAAAAGCAAAATCATCTATGTAGACACAACAATGTCCTGCTGCCTTATCTCATGTCACTTCATGGTTGTCGCCATTTCTCTCATAAAAATATCCAGTAAGAGGGTTTTTTGCTTTCTCAGGCCTCCATTTCTTCCATCACTTCCATCACAATTGTTCGAGGGCCAGTCAGGATGAGGTTGCTCACTGTCCTGTAATCCACGTGGAGAACATTGAGGCCATTGACAGATACAACAAACTGGCAAACCTGAGGAGAAAGCAAGCACCAAAACCAGTTAGGCATTAGACTTTTTTTTGTTAGGTTATTTACACAGATGTACTATCAACTCCTGAGCAGGCAAACCCTGCAGAACTCTTCATACCATCTCATTCAGCACTTTTAAAAAACCCCACATTTCTTAGAATTAATTTCGCGAGTTAATTTTCCATATTTTCTTCTGAAATATCACTGCGAGTTTCAAATCTGTGGAATTTTGAGGTTCAACATCAATAATTTTTCTCACAAAAAGAAGATTTTTCTTCTTATAACAATGATATTTTATTATATCAATTGTGGGTTGCAAACAATATGGGACATCCAGCTCTGGGGTCCCTAGCACAGCAAGGATATCAACCTGTTGGAGCAACTCCAGAGGAGGGCCACCAGGATGATTAGAGGGATGGAGCACCTCTCGTATGAGGAAAGGCTGAGAGAATTGGATTTGTTCAACCTGGAAAAATAAAGTTTCAGAGTGACCTAATTGTAGCCTTCCAGTACCTGAAGGGAGCCTACAAGAAAGAGCCTACAAGGGTGTGTAGTAACAGGATAAGGGGGAATGGAAACTAAAAGAGAGTAGATTAGATTACATATGAGGAAAAAATTCTTTTTGTGAGGGTGGTGATGCACTGGATCAGCTTGCCCAGAGAAGTTGTGGATGCCCCCTCGCTGGAAGTGTTGAAGGCCAGATTGGATGGAGCCCTGAGCAATCTGCCCTACTGAAAGGCGTCTCTGTCCACAGCAGAGGACACATCTTTAAAGTCCCTTTCAACCCAGGTCATTTTATGATTTTATGAAGACAGCTCTGGCTATTACAATCTGTTGTCCTTAGTTTGTCTTGAACATTTTCTTAGAAAACATTTTAGTCAGTTCTTGGTAGTCACATTAAAAATATGCATCATGTTTCCAGGCTTAAGGCAAAGTCTGCATTGATTACTTCACTAGATCAAAGCATCCAAATTCTAGGAAATAATATCATGGAAGATGAAGTCAGTACTAGGAGAGATTAAAATGTCACTGCCATGTAACTGGTTTTAGTTTCCTTCAGTAACTATGGCTTATTAATTAATTTCAGATATGCTAATTTTTTTTTTTTTTTGTAAAAGCTGTAACAAATTCAAATATAGGAAGTTTTGTATCATTGTAGGCCATTTTCAACTAAAAAACTCTTGACAAAAATACTCTGATCAACATCACTGTATATCTTAAAAGAGTTAATCAGAGAAAAAGTCACATCAACATTGTAAAAAAAGTGCAGGAAAAAAAAGACAATATTGATTCCTCAAAGACATTAAGCCTTCTTTGTGTCTAATCATAATATTACTGTGTTTGGTAAAAGGTCAAAAAATGTGTGTAGTGTCTAGATCTGTGTTTTTAATGATAAAAATATGGAGCCTAAAGGAACAATAATATCGTCCTGATGTTTCAATGAAAACAAGGTTATCTTACTCATACGTCATCTTGAGTCTATAAGAAAGAAGCTATGAAGCAAGTATTACTAGAAATTGTCATGCTTTATTTTATACAGACAAGCTGGATTGATGGGTCAAGGCCAATTTTATGAGGTTCAACAGGGCCCAGTGCCAGGTCCTGCACTTGGGTCACAACAATGCCTTGCAGTGCTACAGGCTAGAGGAACATTGGCTGGAAAACTACCTGACAGAAAAGGACCGGTGGGTGCTGGTCAACAGCAGCTGAACGTGAGCCAGCAGTGTGCCCACGTGGCCAAGAAGGGGGTGTGCCCAGCAGGACCAGGGAAGTGATCAGCACTGGTGAGGTCAGACCTCATATACTATGTCCAGTTCTGGGCCCCTCACTTCAAGAAAACCATTGAGTGGCTGGAGCGTGTCCAGAGAAGGGCAACAGAGCTGGTGAAGGGTCTGGAGCACAAGTCTGTTTAGGAGCAGCTGAGGGAGCTGGGGTTGTTTAGCCCAAACAAAAGGAGGCTCAGGGGAGACCATATCACTCCCTAAAACTACCTGAAAGGAAGCTGTAGCAAAGTGGGAGTTGGTTTCTTCTCCCAGATAACAAGTAACAGGATGAGGGGAAATGGCCTCAAGTTGCACCAGGGGAGAGTCAGTGCCATGGTCTAGTTGACTAGGCAGTGTTAGTTCATAGGCTGGACTCTATGATCTCATAGGTCTTTTCCAACCTAATTCATTCTGTAATATTAAATGAAATTTCTGCACTGAACAGGTGGTCAGACATTGGAACAGGCTGCCAAGGAAATGGCGGAATCACCATCCCTGCAAGCATGAAAAACCCCCATGTGAATATGCACTTGGGAACACGGTTTAGTGGTGAACATGGCGGTGTTAGGCTAATGGTTGGACTTGATGCTATTAAACCAACCAATCTTTTCCAATTTAACAACTCTATGAGTCTATGATTTTTTACCCTTCCCATTTAGGCAGAAACACAAGACAGAAATGGATGCAGGAGAGGTGGGAAGCAGCTCTAGTGTCCTTCAATGCTAGCTCTAAAATAGATTTTCTTACATATGAAGTCATTTAACTTTTGTGCATCAGCCACCTTCCCTCACAAGTAAAATGTGCAGTGAAACTCAATTAATATTTGTGCAAAACGGACAGAATGTAACTATCTATGTTTCATTTAAGGAAAATTCTAGAGGAGGCAAAGCCAATCCAAAAATGTAACATTTCATCAAAAATGTCACAAATTATTTTAATCTCTTCTCCTTAGAGCAGGAGCAGCGGCCCCTGAAGGGAGGGCTGACCTTTCTCTTGCACCTTACCCCCTATCCTCCGAACTCCTCTGCAGAGCTGAATATCCTAGAAGTCAGCCTTCCTGGTAGCTTAAAGGATCAACAAAGTATGGCAATCAGCAATATCACTGAGCCAACTCCCATGGCAGTATAGATGTACCTTTCCTCTATATGAATATTTCCGCTGCAAATAGCATTGGGAAAATGGTTCAGTTTTTGCATGCAGACAAAGACTTCTAAATGTAAGGATTTTTGTTGAAAAGGTAACCCTTCATCCTCTGCAGTGTGCTTCAATTACTATTTAAGTGGCATGTCTATTTAGTTTAAAAATGCAGATTCTTGCTGTATCTGTAGGTCTCAACTTCCAGTGGTATTTCCTAAAGCCTTCTATGGCTTTCCAAGATTGTATCAAGTTTTACTGAATTATAGCCCTAGCTTCAGAATAATACTTGGGTTGATTTAAAACAGACCTTCAGAAACAACATTGTCTCTTCTGGCTTAATGCAATTTTTGGAAGTTGAATGGCTGATGTTTGTTTTACTGCTGCATATTCTCAGACTTCTTGAGTTACTGGAATCCCAATGCATGGGATTTGTGTTTGGCCAGGGACAGGCATGCAAGTGTGTGATGGATAAATCTGCATGCTGGATCATGTCAAGGGCATTCAGGGGCCTCCGGGGAACATCCCTGGCAGAGGAACAGACTTTCCAGACAAGCCACTCACCCATACAGGGCTGCTACGGTGTAAATGTGGATGGTGCAGGCTCGACCATAGTGTGAACAGCAGTCTGGATGCCAAAGAGTGAATTTCTTACGCAGAAGGCAAGAGTTGACACGTCTGTGTTCTCAATGTGTTTGTTTTATTGCATGCCCTTGGCGGTACTATTAACCAGCAATGCTGAGAACAGTCCCCTTTGTGCCATCCTTTGCACTGGATCCAAAGGGCTTATTAGTTTCATCATTTCCACTGGAGAGGATTAGATGCAAGAAGTCCACCCAAGCCAGATGAGAACAGAAATGCAGAGAGGAGAAATGCACTCAGAGAAGAGTGCAGTCCTGTCCTAAAATTGTATGAAAAGACTCATGAGGAACAGGAAATTGTAATGAAGGGCCAGCCAGTCTGGGGCAGAAAGCTCTCTCCATAGTAATCACTTGACTAGTGTTCCTGAGGACTGAGTCTCTGCAAATTCCAGATCTGGCTCCCTCAGGGATAAAGAAATACGGAGCCATTTGCTGTGTCCTCCAGTCCTAAGGAGGGGAAAGAGGTTTACACAGTCCTGAGCCCTTCATTATGCTGAGTGCCCTTGACTCACCCAGTTTTCTTCTCCCCACCCTGATTTCCCATCCAGCACAGCATCTAGCAAGGTGAAATAAAATGCAGTGCTGCTTCATGCATTTTGGCCATCATCAGCCCTGCCCCCAAAAAGCCCACCTCCTGCATTGCTCTACTGGTAGAGTTGGAAAACAAGTGAGAGCAAGCGAGTACCCACAAACCAGCCCTGATTGAGTAGATCAACCCACATATTATTATCTCAGGAGTTTTCTTAAGGTAACTGGTTTACAAAATCACAATGATTTAATGTTATATTTATAAAAACAAATTTCAAAAAGCTTTAAGTGCTCAGCCCATAGCTACAGCTGTTAAGGGCTTTGTAACCATAAACATGTAAAGTATTTCTGTTGGTTTCCACACATCAGTAACTATAATAGATGATAAACTACAGTTAAAAGAGCCTCAAAGAACCTTTTATTGCTCATTTCCTCATAGCTCTCCAAGGAGCTTGACAGGAGATAAGCATCCCTTTTCATCCCTTAGACTTCAAGAAATGATACAGCCCAGAATAAATTCTGACCATTTTGTTGGTCAGGATGTGGCAACCTAGAAACCACAGAACTAATAACAGTTAAATAAAGTAACAGTCAAATGAAAAATCCTCCCTTAACTGATTTCAAATATTTAAGTGTTACAGCAATAAACATTTATTGTTGAGTATTTCAATTCTCGCCATGGGAAACAGCAGCCCATGGAAGCAAGGATAGCAGAAAAGGCACCTCTGTCTTTGGGTTTTCCATGGCACGTACAGAAAGTTTAAACAAATCCAGGTGTTTCCATAAAAAGGTAATCTTCCAGTTTGGGCTTACATTTGAACAGAAAGGATCTGGAAACCTGTTGTTTAAGGAAGATAGCAAAGATATGTCATGCCATTTACCATTGGACTGAAGACAGCAAGAATAGGCGAGAATAATCAGTTACCGTAATGTTTACTGGCCAACATCGGGATTGTGCTGTACTTGGAGCTGTACAACCCTTCCTCCCCCTCACTGGTAATTGCTCTTTCCTCCACAGCAAGCCTTGGCTGCCTGCCTCTCCTCAGCCTTGCCAAGCTGCCCTGCAGATGTACATCCACACCCCTTGATTTTCCTGCTGGGAGAATCGCCCGCTGGCCAAACCAAAGCCCCGCTCCCTCGCAGGAGCTGCCTGCACCAGGGCTGGACAGCTGAGCCGGTGTTGTTCAGGAGCTGGGATGAGGATCACTGCAGGATGCTTCTACGGGATGTTGGAGACTGGCTGCATGCACGGGTGTGGAATTGCACAATTACCTTAAAGCCAAGTATTAAATAAAAGCATTGCATACCTATCACTAATTCTGAGTTAGTTCTGCCTGGGGATGACCTTAATATTTATGAATGCAACAGGAATGTTCTTGGAGGATAGGCAGTTAGCCTAGTTCCTTGGATATTCAGGCACTGTTTGTGCTTTAGGCACTGTAGGCTTTAGTTGCCTCTCCCTATGGAGCTAGGCCTTGCTTGCTGGACTTCTTTGAATTAACTGTATTTAAAAGTCCTATTAAAATTTCCTTTCTTTTTCAAGGCACACTTTTTAGAAGGGTGCTGTAAAAGATTATGAAGAGCTGGAAATTCCCACTGTAGAGTTTGGCTCAAGAGATAATTGCAAAGTTCTTTGGGACAGCCCTAAAAATCATTTAAATTTACAGATGCAGTGAGCCCAACCATTCATCATGGGTTGTGAAGGAAGTAACAGATACGCACAGTCAACAGAAAATGTATCTTGAAAGAGTAGAATAAGATCATGATTACATGCCCACCTTACTTTGACATAAATTTAAAAAAAAAAAGCTTAAAGTGAAGAGAAACACGACTAGCAGGAGGCAGCATGGCTGGAGGTGGCTGAGGAACCACCCTTTCCACAGCAGCAGATGTGTGCACCCCACTCCAGTGGCTGGGGGTTAAGGCTCTAATTCTCAATGGATTCATCATTTACATTTCAGTGCCAGGATTTTTTTTGTTAACTTCTCTTTAAGAAAGAGAGTATAAACACTGCTACAAATACAGATCAAATAGGTACCAAAGAAATCAATGTTACTAAATACAATGTAGGCTTGAAATTCTTGAATACAAAGCTAGATTATGCAATGACACAGTAAAGATAGTGGCAAAAATGCTATTTTTCAGCAGCACTGATATTTTACACAATTATCTAGGCAGTAATGGGAACATTCAAGGTCTAAGACTGCAAAGCACAAATTCTGCCGGTACACTTAAGTTTTGTCCTCCAACAGCACCAAGGTCAAATGGAAAGGTTTCATGGGCTGTTTGGTACTGATAGCTGCTCTGGCATCAGCAATTAACAGCATAAAGAGATTCTGAAAACACTGCCACTAATTAATTTCCATTGATGGTGTGAATATTACTGTACATGTGGCAACTGTATGAAGGAAAATATTAAAAAATGCTGCACTAATCTTTCACTTTGGAGCAGCCAGGATTTCACTCCTGGACTCTGTGTGGATCTGAAGCAGATTTCTAGCAGCTGACAGCTCAGACTAGGGCCATGTCCTACTGCAAGGCCTTTGAGACCAGGGTACTTCAGAAGTTATTAGCACATTGCACAGAAAGAAGCAGTAGTTGAGAAAGCTGTGTTTGAATCAAGGCTGGCTCAGTCATCCACCATGAAACAGACTGAATTTAACCCTTTGCCTATTTTTCATGGTTTGTATGTACACTGACTTACATACAGTTATTGGATAGTTTAGGACATGCTTTCTTGACTACTACTTCTTATCATCTGGTGTGATAATTTTAACTTTAAGGCAAACCATTCCCAAAATATATGGAAAATGTATGGGTTTTTTTTCAGTCTTTTTTTAAACCTTATTAGCATCAAATAGAAATGACAAATTCAGGCAAATGTAGGAGTTATTTTCAACCTTGGAAAGTTCTTAAGCAATTTTCCCTGCGAACTAAAATAAAAGTTTCTAAGTATAACTTCTTTCAGAGCTGCCTAAAGAAAAGTGTATTTTGACAATTTTACAGAATAAAATTCATACCAGAATTGACAATCTAACTACTTCAAGAAGTATAGCCCAACGTTAATATTTTTGCTTTTCTTCATGCTAATGCAAAATTAAAACTAAATCCATTACAGATGCAGCCTGCTTAAATTTCTTTTCTACAGACATCCTCAATAATTATAAATAAATTATTTTTTCATGTCCTACTAATCCTGCAGGGACAAGGATCAGCTGGCCAGTTTGAGTAGCTCAAACTTATAATTGTTTCATTATGATATTCTGAAATTCACTGTGATCTTCCAGAGGAAAGTTCTCCACATGTGGTTAGCAAACCAATCTGTTTCTTACGTATAATCTGCATTAGAGACCTGTGAGAACCTGATTCATATTAAATATCAGGCCATGCTGTCAGTAAGAACCCTTCCTTATGGGCACCCATGAAATCAGGGCTGGAGGACTTACATTTTGCAATTGTTAGTGACCTGGAGATGTCTTCAGCAGGATACCAAACAAATCAAACTTTTCACACTTTATAGATATTTTTAAAAACTCTGGACCAGTTCTAAAATGGAAAACTTACTGGTTAGTTCGTGTGGTATGGCCACAGCTCTCACCTGGGAAGGTTACTGAACTCCTGATACTGAGAAGGGAAAAGCAAAGCCAAAAAAAAAAAAATGAAATATAGTCTTTGCCACAGCTTGTTTAAAGAGGCAATATATATGCTTTGGCTTTTCTTGTCTTGCTGACAGATTTCAGCAAAATTTGGACAAGGCTTAGGTGCTACAAGAACATAATATCTGAAACACAGCTTTCCAGCTTTCAGCAAGGAGGAAGAGGACATCCAAGCTTCCAATGTTTTAAAGGAATAGGTATCCTTCCAATGGGATCCTTCCCTCCTTGCATTCCCCTTGCTCCTCTGCAGATGCTGGGAACAACTGCTCCCACTCCCGCCTCCCGAGCACCATTGCACTCTCAAGTGAACAGATGGAGATGAAGGTGTCATTTTTTTAAACCTAATTTAAATATAAAGGAATTGAGAAAAGAGAAAAACTCCCATTTAAGGCTCTTATTTTGTCACAGTGGAACAAAAACTTATGCTGTTTGTTGCAGTTACCAATTAGAAAGGGAGCTATTTACAAGTTGGTAACTATGCAGGTTTGCCCTGCCAGTTGTTAGATCCCTTCAATAAATCTTCCAAGCTAATTACTATATCATCATCTTCTACCTCACACACCATACCATGGATTTGTACACAAAATCCTTAGTGACAACATAAGAGAATGAGGTTCCCCTCTCCTCAGGGTGTAAAAAACTAATTTTACTTTTAAAAGAAACATGGAAAGAAAAGGTTTGCTTATTAAAAGCTGGATCAGTAATCTGATCTGGGACCTCACAACCCTTTCCGCCAGTAAAAAGCTCAGCCTGAATTGCCAAGAAGTCTGTGGATCCGGATACCAAACCTCTTTCAAAGGAGAGGAAGGTAATAGCAGGACTTAGTGCCTGTGGTCCCAAGAGGTGCTCCTGTCCCTTTGTGCTGGCTCGGAACAGTGCACCAAAGCCAGGCACTGCTCCCTTTTCATCTCATGCCAGCAAAAATAAATAAATGAAAGGACTTGTCTCCAGGCAAAATAAGTTCCTTGATGTGCCTGACATGGATGGAGGAAGGAGGCAATAGATACATATCTGGTTTGAGGCAAAGGGAAAGAGGGAGATGAAAAGGAGGTGAAGATAGAATCAACCCTCCTAGCAGCAGCTTACACATAGATCAGTAAACTTCAGCTTGAGTTTTCAGATAACTTAAAGTCTCAGTGAAATCAGTGGCAAGATGGATGTTACGGTAGCAGGAACAAGCGTAGAGAAATCTGGGGCAGGTGAACTACGATGGAGGAGAAGAGGGAGCAGGGCTCAGCTGCTTCTTTTACATACTTACACATGGAATCCACATTTATGCTGATACAAAGTATCTTCTATTTTAATAGGTCACCCATAGCCATAAAACAGAGGAATCTCCATGCTCAGCAAACGGTCTAGGCCATGAAGATGCTGAATGTGCTACCACAGAAAAGCCCAAGACCCAAGACTAACCTTCCACATAAAAGCAAACACAGGCAGCACTGAAGTATTTGCTCCCATACTGCTAAAGCTTTACATTGTCACATTGGAATGAGGAAAAGAGATGAAAATCAGAGGTCCTAAAAGCTATGTTTCCAGTTAGATTTTTATCTTTGGGTGGGTTTTTTTTTAAAGAATTCATGCAATCTTGATAGGATTAGTAAAGCAAAGCTGGAACCTCACAATTCGCAATCTACTGCATGTCGCCGGAAGGTTAAAAAATCATACAATGGCCTTTCCTACATAACTGAGGTAACTGGATGGAACAGAACAAATTACAGCTGTGTGTTCAGCTCTGTAAATATCTCTAGCAAAAGTGTAATTGGCTGTAGAGTGGGTGGTGTGGGAGTAGGCAAGTATCCAGGTATTGCATAAACACAGGATTTTCTCTCTCAAGGGGTGAACTTCTTCAATCTTTACACTGTTCCATCAGTGGGCTAGAAACTGGGTAGCATAGCATAGAAAACCAGCTCCATTTACAGAATTACAAAAATAAGTGCATCATTCTTGTGCTCCATCTTGGTCTGTGACTGCAGTCTGCTATGGAAGGTTTGCCTGAGCAAGGCTTCATTACATATTTTCATTATGTGCACTTATTACATACTTCTTTTGTTTTTAAAAAAGAGTCTGAATTTTTTATAGTATGCAAACAAGTTGGTCTACAACTGAAAAAAAGCAGAAATTAAACAACAAACTAAAAACTATATAATCTAAAAAATCATATATGCATCTAATAAATCAATATTTATTTTATAACATAATAAGTCACATAATGTAAAAAGTTGTAGAAGGGCCTCATTGTTGGTTCAGATAGTCTCTCCCTCCCTCCATTCCCACTGATGGGAATCAATGGGAATTTAAGTTCTTTTTTTTTCACCAGGAAGAGAATAAAACCACTGCTGTGCAAAAGCCACAAACAGAGTGGACAAATTAGGGGGGGGAAAGAGCTGACCTAAGAGCCCATGAGAATAACTCTTGCTTTGGAGTGTGAGGCTTTTGGGCTGCACACAAGTCTCAGCTCTGCAAGTGGCAGAGTTTCCCCAACTGATCAGTCAGACAAACACTGACACAGCAAACTGGAATTACTCATGAAGGTAAATTAACATTATGTGTAGATATATGGAGAGTAATAACATGAGGAGCTAATACCCTGAAATGCAAACCTTCCATAAATATGGAATGGGGAAATATAGGTCACTGCTTTCCATGGCTCTAATTGGGAATTGGTGTGTAAAATCACTGACTTAATGTGAGTCCCAGCAAGAAATACCCACAGGTAAAGCTGAGCCAGGCTGGGCCACATCAGGAAAGCAAACCAGTGACTGCATGTCTAACTTTATAAGCATTTTTATTGTATACTGCAATTTGATACCTACCACAGAACAGCTCTGAAAATGTTAAATAACTCAAATGGCTAAAGATTGCTCTGGGTGAAATACTGCATCAGAGTCAGAAGAACACAGAGTCTAAGCTTTGAAATAATGTCTTTATATGCTTGGGTTGACCTTTGGGTGTCCTCTTTTTTTTTTTTTTCTGATATATCTATAACTAAACTAGAATTGCTAAAATAAAAACACACATAATGAATAAAGAACTTAAAAACTATATATCGGTTTACTTACATGGTCAAATATAATTATGCTAAACTAACTAAATGTAGTTCCTTCAAGGCTCATATTAGGTGAAAACAGTCCCTAAGACAGTCCAAACAAGGGAGTTACAAGGGCAGACAGACTCATGCAGGGCACCCTCAGCACCCTCCGTTATCCAGCCTGTCATGAGCAGGAATGGTCTGCGCATTTGAGACAAACAGCTGCTCTCTGTTTGCACAGACAAAAGTGCAATTGTTTTTCCATGTGTTTGGCTAGCTAAACAGAGCCTTGGCTTTAACGCAACATGTTTCCCAAATCACTTGCTTATATCATGAAAGGAAGCCACTTTGTGTCTTGAGCAACAACAAGGAAAGAGACAGCGAAGTGCGGGGAATTATCTGTAGAGCAGCAGCTGGGGAGCAGCAGCATCCTTGAAGTGCTTAGGGCAGAGAGCTGAGATAGATAACCATGGTCCTGTAAACCTAACAGCATCTGAGGAACACGTCAAGGCTTCAAGTGAAATTGATATTGCAACTAAACCTAATAAAACAAAATGCTTTTCATCCTCAATTGAGAGCAAAAGCAGTTCAAAATGCCAGCATTTTGCTGTACTGGCCTCTAATTGTATGTCTCTTTTAGAGACACTTAGGATAACCTCTTCTAAGATTTCAGCCATTCTGCAGGCCAGTTCTTCAGATGACAGTATTCTCTTCAGGGAGCCTGGACTACCTGGGAGTGACCTGCAATAGCCTACAACAGCTTGAGCATGGGTAAAATCCCAGCTGTTCTGGCAGGCACCAGATCTCACCATTCAATGGGCTATAGATCACACTGGAATTTGGAAGTTGTATCAAAACACAAGCACAGCCCTGTTTTACAGTGCAGCTGAAACCAGTGCTGCTGTCTCTCGTTCTGAATAGCTACAGCTGTAAGACTTCAGAAAGTATCAAGAAAGCACTTTCATAAAGGCAGGGTGTTCAGATATCTGGGTTATTCTGTCACAAAACACCACTTACTTGAAAAGAATTTTTAAAACAATCATTTATTAAAATAATGTGACTAAATTTTAAAAATCCACTGACCTCCAATTATGAACCTGCAGGCAATATTTTTTTGGATTTTTATTTGCTATAGATGAAAAGGAACCAATGTACAGACACCAGTATAGTGGGTCACTTGTTGCTCAACAGCATTTTAGGTGACTGGTCTACAAGCAAGTTCAATTCTAATGTCAACTACGCTGCTGTCAACGCAGAAAAAAGAGCTCTGAGATATTATGAAACTTTCTGTATTCACATAAAGTTTCAGTTGTTGCAAAGAAAAAAAAAGTAATTTTATTGCCCAGTAAAACTCTCTCTGTTAAAAGACTCTTTAGGAAAAATCACAGAGCCACTGGAAACCTAATACTGCACTGCAGGCAGAAATCCAGGTCTGGGATAAGCAAGTAAAACCTCACTAAATCTCTGTCTTGTAAGTTTATGGGTGAAAAAAAGCTTCACAGTTAAAGGTGAAATTTAGACTGAAAAAGTTGAATTCACTTGTTTAATATTTCACCTAGGAATTCTCACTGCCTTAATTCCTTTCTCTATAGTGAATAACTAAATTTTTCTTTAGAGTCTTTTTGAAAGATTTCTACAAGATCAAATAAATAATTTAAAAAATAATCCAAACTGTTCACCATTACATTCTTTCTATGCTCTTAGTACATCCTAATGTGACAATCACCCTGCTTTAGAATGACTTAAATGATGTCCAAGGCTAATGGCTATCCTACTCAGCTCACTGTCTCCAGTCTCTGTGATGGATAGTAGGACATGAAATAGGAGGTCCTGGTTACTGGTGCATGAAGTGAAACACAGAGTTAAAATTTCTTTGAATTTTCTTTGGTTTTGCAAAACCAGAGGTGATTTTATGGTAAAATACCAAATCTGATTGCTTAAAATTAGATTTTTCTAAAGTGATATATGCTTGAATACATCTTCCATGTTTCTGTGGAGGAGAATGGACCTTTATGTTATAGTTTATAATTAAATACTATCAGAAAATGGGGCAGTCACTTACAGAGACATGTTTGAAACTTATATATACATTTATATTGAAGCCCTACAGTAGTGGCATTCATCGCACAAAGTGCTATGTGCGTTTAGCTCTGCTGTTCTCTATTTATGGACACACTATGAAAGCAGTTTGTCAGCAACTTTTTCTGAGTGTTCACATTACCAAATACACTCATTCTGAACTCACTCTAATGTAATTATCAAATTCAGCGGCAAGCTGATAGCACAGCTAAAGGAAAATCCCAACCTGCCTCAGTGTTTTCATGCTGTAATTGAAAACAGATGGTGACTCGTGTAATTTATGCTTTTCTACAGTCAGTAACATGTTAGTATAAGATAAGAATTCTAAGACTGAATTGCATCTGCTTCAACAACACCATATGCTAGTGCACAGTATAAATATTTATCCAAACCTACTTCATCTTCTCATTTAAAGCTCAGTTCCATGAAAAAGTGAAAGTACCCTTCAGATTCCTTCAAGCAGCATTGAAGTATCTCCCCAGTGCTTCAAAGGGTCAAAGGCCCAGCACCAAACACAGAGGTATCTTCCCTTTCCTAAGCTTCATGGAGAGGGTTAAATGGAGGCATGCATATTGTGCCTTATTTATACAATATAAATCCCAGTCTTCAAGCTTCCACTAAGCTGCTTGTAGGAGTTACAAGGAAGTTTCTCACTCATGATATCCATGCTTCCCTACTTTTCCCACTATAACATAAAACACTGGAAATTGGCCACAGCCATAAATGGGATATTTTTCCTGGGGGAATATTTTTTTCTAAAAGGATTTTTAGCCTGGTTTATCTTGCTTGCCAAAAAGTTAAGCAATCACCGTGTTTGAGGTCAGACAGGCAAGGACCATGGAATAGGTTTTGTGTTTCTCTGCAGCATGGAATATGTTCAACCTCATGAGAATCTCACAGTTCAAATTTCTTCCAAGGAATCTAAGACATTGGCGATTCCTCTGACATTGCATAGTTTTGGGTTGTTTTCCTCCCACTTGACACCTACAACACATACATTTTAATCTTTTATGTTACAAGTCATTGTGGCAGTACTTGTACTCTTTGGACTAATCAGCTGGTACCTGTGTTCCTTGGATTGCAGGGAGACTGGGCTTGATGACCTTGATGAACTGACACCAATCAACTACTTGAGACAGTGTAAACCCAATTACACTTGCGATCTGGCTCTTATTCCACTAGTGAAATCACTTCAGAAACTGGACCTGAAATAATCATTTGTGAATGCAGAAGACGATGGCACAGGCAGAAAATTATGAATCTGATCTCCTCCCTGAGCCAGCTTTTAAAGACCAGGAGAGCAGAACCATAGTGAAAAGGTCCTCGCTCCATACCACAGTCCCTAAACAAAAGAGGTTGGTGCAAGTGACTATATGTGGTTCTTTAAACTCCCCGGTGCTGACTGAAATGAAGAACTAGAACAGGCTACAAAAACTTGAGTGGCCATTGGCAATTTATGTGATACAAGGACCTTAAGTACAACAGCTATAAATACTAATTTGCTCAAAATCGGTTTAAGGAATCAGACATTCGTTAGCGTTCCTCAAAGGTCTGAGTTGGGCACTGACTTCTCCAGCCAGTGGGAAAACAGATAATCAGCAAAATGAGTGATTAATTTGTGTCTCTCACAAGCCTCACACTAAGCTAGATCTGCTCATTTTGTCACACTCTGTCCAGTGATGTCATACTAAATAAGAACATGTGATGCATAATTTAAGTCACTAGTTTGAAGTCAAATTGCATAACTTCTCAAAGAATACTTTCACCTTGAAAACAGAAATGAACTTACAGAATAAAACACTGAGAAAAAGGGAAAAAGAGTTTCCTGAAAACAACTGGCAATCTTAAGCAGCGTCATCTGCAAAGAACCAAATTTTGTAGCCAGTCAATACTGAATATGAAAGCAACCTGAGAACTTCAAAATCCTGCTGGTCCTGTCTGCCACTGCTGAGGACAGCAGACAGCTAAACAGAGCTGCAAATAACTTAGAAGTACCATTGCAACACTGACTCCTTTCATAGCCCCAAGTCGCCTCCAGCTCCCACTTGTTAATGTGCTTACAGCAACCACTCTCTTCACAGCGCTGTCACAAGCTTCAACACTTCAGCAAACCAGGCCAAAAAAAATTTAATAAAGCTAATTAACAAGTTATTTATTGAATTATTTGCTCAGCTTCATACTTGAAACCTCAGACTGCAAACAGCAGTCCTATTTACCAGCCCCAGAAGAGGTATCAGGACCTAAAGCCAAAAAACATAACACCCTCTCACACATCTTCAGCACTTGTATGCTTGTATGGATTTTCTCAGAAACAAATTGTCTGAAAATTCCTCCAGAAGAGGATGTCAGATATGGTGGCCAGTGCTGCCACACCGAGGTGCATGTGTGTGATGGAGCACTGTGACTCCCAGCTGCCAAGCCCCGTGCCCACCGCGCAGCCGCTGTGTGTGGGCAGAGCTCTGGCCCAAGCTCATTGAGATTTCCACTTAGACTCCCAATTCACAGCACTTTGGAGCAGGCCAGGAACACAGCCAAGGTCAAACTGAAAGCAAGCCACCACAAAGTCCTGCAGGTAGGTTGAGCCTGTTTACTGATTTCTGTGATACATGGTAGAATTTTAAGCGCACAGACTGAGGTCCTACAATGAGATTGTAGGCAGCAGTCCTCTCTCAACAGTATGTCAGGCATAATCCAAAGACAGGAAAATAGTGGTCTCCAAAAGAGGTAAGTGCAAAATCACAAGCTTTACAAATAAAGACACTTCCAAAAACAACTACAATGGATGCATCTCCTTAGGAGGAAAATCCCTGCTGCTACTGCCAAGAACTTTTCTACAAACTGCAACGCCAAGTCTTGGCTCTTCTTCAAATTCTTGCCCTTTTCATCATAGCCAACTTTCCTAGTTAGCGCTTCTTTGGTGTAGCACTCTTTTTGCAGACAAAAGCCTCTTGCACCAGCCCACCAGAAGTTACTGTGCCCAACAGCCTATTTTCAAAGTGCCCTTCCTGCAGCTTCCACACAGAGGAAGGTTTAATTTCAAGGACCTGTCATCTAAAGCATGTCATGCAACTTCTTTACATTTGCCAGATTGAGGAGTTCTCTAAACAGATGGATTAAGTGACATAGATTTTTTAAAATTTCAGATACTTCACTGTGATTTACATACTTATTGCCATGGGAACATCTCAACAAAAGCCATTATTTTCAAAGAAAAACACAATTTCTTCACTAGGCTAAAGGTATTCAGAATTTCCAAAAATGGGGCACCAATTTTGGTGTCTAAAAAAAGGTTCATCTAACATATGGACATAAATTTTTATGTTTGATTCTGCTCTGAAAAGCGATTTTACATAAAGATAACAGCTTCAAAAATAATCAGATCTGTCCTTTGTGTAAATTCAACATAATATATCCCAGTTTTACAATACTGTTTGCTCCCCTCAGAACAGCAGACTGTTTTGCATTCTTATGTCTAGAATGGTTCAGGCAGACCTCTGTAACCCCATCAGATTACACATATGACACCACAGTGTTGTTTTTACAAGTCAGGTTTCAGAATAGTTCTACCTTACTGCTAGCTGCTATATTCAAAGAACAAAAGATGCTGTAAAATACCAACCCCCCAAGTTCAGGATCTAGAACATACACATGAATAAATTCATTATTTTTAAATTTAGGTCCTTTAAATTTAAGGCAGGATTACTATTTGAAAATTATACTCTTCATATAAAAAATGTAAATATATATTTAGGCATTGTATGAAATGTATCAAAAAATTCCAGCTCCCTGAGGATTCAAGCTGTTTGCCAGCAGGATGTGTTTGGGTGCTGCATGCACCAACAGGCTCTGCAGCTGCCATTCCCTGTCCCAGGGCTTTTTCCTGCCCGTACTCAAAAAAAGCAAATGTTTCAAAGACAGTGTGTTCTTTCAAGTTTCATTAAAAATAAAAAGCAGCAGTCAGAGAGGAGAACCCCCTGTAGTGCACTTGTTAAGGACGGTGCCATAGTAGGTCTGGCACTGTGTAGTGGGCAGGATGGACATCCCCGGAGTCGTGGCAGCATGTGCTGCCTCCAGCTTGGTGGGTGTGAATATATGGGTGAGAGGCAGCTGGGGTGAGTGTGATGGGAAAGGAAGCTGAATAGAAGGCTGGACAAAATTTGTGGCAAACTAGGATGCATGTGGAATACACCTGAAACTTTCATCTGTCTTGTTGGCATACAATAAAACATGACATAAACTGATAATTTAGTCTTTCTGTCTGGCCGAGCCTGGATATTGGAGCAGGTGTAGCAGCTAGTTTCCCTTTCTTGCTTTTACCTGTACTTGATATAATGCTTTGCTTTTATTTTTCGTGTTGTACAAGGCAGAGATTAATTCACAGATATATGCAGGATGTGATCCAAACTTGCAGGTAAGTCAATGGCCTCTGCATTAGCAGTGCAAAAGCCTTCACATGGAATGTGTATTTATTGATTCTTAAATCATGTATGAAACTATTTGAACTCTTTATAAAATGTGAAAGTATCATTCATCCTTCTTTGCAAAATTTCTTGAATCTTAACAGCTGTACAGTGAACAATGGGCTATGCTTGCTTCACTTTCACTAGGTATGTCTGACTTTGCCTCTTCTTATATGGATGAAGTCCAGAAGCTATATACTAGCAACAACATAAATGGCAAAGTAAAAAGGGATGCTAAAATTGTGCAGAGTTGAAAAAACATGATAATAAAATTTAAAAAATCGACCAAAAAAACCAAAACACCACCACCACCAAAACCAACTGAAAAAAACCCTGCCCCAAAAAGAGAAAGGGTCAAGAAAGAAACTTGGAAAGGATAAATAAGTTCCATGTGAAAAAGAGACTTCGAGAATCTCAAGGACAGAATGGGTTGAAAGGCAGCAGAACTCACTGTGCACAAATGCCTGCAACTGAGACAAAGGCACTCAACGCTGGAAACAAAAGCACCTCTCCCTCCCCAAGTACAGGCAGCCCAGACCTTCACTGTGCATGACAAATTCCCCTGGGAAGTCATTCCACTTTGAAAACCAACCTTCATCCCAGCTGCAGCTGCTGGCCCGCTGGGGTCCACAGCCTGGATGTGGCAGGGCTTGCTCCCCCGCACCACAAAGCCCCAGCCCACCGCATCCCCGACGATCTGGAAAGAGAAGAGAAGCACATGATAACTTTCAGGCAGCTCCATGAAATTCAAGGGGACAACATATAAATGGTCCAAGACGTAATTTCAACATCTCTATACTTCAAACACATAGTAGAGGACGTAGCCTACAGGTTGCTATGTCACTCATGAGAAAGGCTCTACCCAAATTATTTCTCTTGCTTTTCATGAACTTTTTTTGTTGAACTAGGAGGCTGTAAAAAGAAATGCTTCCAATGACTAAGTTCAAAAATGTCTTTACAGAAAGGCTCTAAAAGTGTATATGAGTCAAATTTCTGTCACATCAAGTAGGAAGACCCTGGTAGAAAACTTTGTTTTGGGTAGGTGATCCATTCCTGCAGAGCACAAAGTATTATCAGGAACACAAAGTCTAGATGAGTTTGTATTATACAAATGTAATTGTCTTTATGTAATTTTACACTCCTTTTAAGTCAGCAGTACCACATTGGCATAAAGACAGGATAAACAAGTGCAGAATCAGACCTGAAATGTGTGGAAGTACTGATAACGGAGTTTGGGATTTTAAAGTACAAACCTCAGCAAATGCAAATAAGCTCTAATTATCCCATCAGAAAATGTCTGTTTGGACTGCCTAATGCATACAGCATGCAGAAAATAAAGAAAAATACTGGAGACATACCGTGAAAGTTTTTCTCACATATGGGGCTCCAGGCATTAAGAGCTCATCAGCAGTCACAGGTCTCTTTAATACTGTGAAGGTATAGAAATGAATATTAAATATAACCATTCCTCTGGAGTTTCTCCTAACAAATAAGATACAGTGTTGGGATACAAATCTTTTTGGTCCCATTTCCCAGACATGCTTTCAGTTCTTGCAGACTTGCTTGAAAGTAATAAGAGAACAAGGAAAAGCCTGCAGAATGAGTATAAATGATGGGATCTTTGGAAAATTGAGCCATTTAGCCAACAGACTTTGTTATCTGCAATTAAAATCCCCTAAACATTATCACAAACATCAAAAGTGTCTTTTCCTGTGTCCAGTGTTGAAATCTTCCTGGCATAGAGCTGCAATTCTTCCCGGCTTGCTGTGTGCTTGTTGGGTGCTCTCTGCTATTTCATCTGAGTTGGGTTTGAATCACAGACTTAAGTAACAGGAAAATCCTGGTTGTGTCAGCAATTATCTCAAGAGATTTCTGCAGTTGTAGGCACAGACCTATAACTCAGTCTTGTCCAGGGACAGGCTAGGTAACCTATAGCTAGCTGGGATTTTACGTGAAAGGAAATACCAGCAAGTTTATGCAGGTGAATCCCTATTGCATTGCTATGGAACGGGATAACTTTCCTCTCAAAAAAGTAAATTTAAAGTTTTGACAAATCAAATTAATACCATTTTTTTATTTATCTATAAATGCTTCACAAGACAGAGAATGACATAAAGATATATATTGTTCATCGTACTGGCCTGCTTCGCCCTTAAAATTATGGCTGTTTTCTTTTAGTGATAAATAATTTTGATGATGTCTGTCTTTTCAGTTACAGGTGGGATGCAAAATTTCCCACAGATGGTATTTGAAAACATTCCTGGGTTTCTTAATGGCATGCATTAGAGCAGGGAGAATTCTAGCATACGAATCAATACCTTTTTTTTTTTTAATTTTCCCATGGATTTTGACAAACTGTCATTTAGCCAATGTTACACATTGCAGAGTATGTCTGGTCAACGTAAAAAAACCTGAATGATTGTGCTCATTTAACAAGTCAGAATCAGATAAATCATCTGTGCAGGTCTCCCTTATGTGCCTCCCTTCATTATACCTCAGAAATACTTTTTTGTTTGATGATTGGTTTTCTACATGATTGGTCAAGTCACGACCTGGGTGTTTTTGAAGTGTTTGCCTGCAAGAGAATTCATCCGACAATAAATTTACCTCTGACTTGTGTTTATTAGCACGTAGTTCAGAGATACATTCTGTGTCTGGATAGCAGGAAACTATTTGTGAACAAAATCGCTTTATAGTCCAGCAGAGGATTAAGAATTCCTTGCAACATTTACATCTGACAGCCTTATGTTAACCTATGTGAGCTGACGTGTGGTCTTGTACTTGTGCTATGGGAGAAATAACCCTACACTGCCAGTAATTGTATAATTCCTAAGGATCAGTCTGTTTATAAACCCATTGCTGTCTTCTTTCAAATATGAGTCTGTTAAAGCTATTCAGAGTTTGAAAATGAGTCCTAAGGGAATATTTCTTTAAAAAAAATAAAGAATTCATGCAAGGGCAATATCAGCCTATCCTTTTTCTTCCAGTGTTGTGTAATCAGCTGCATTAAAATAAACTTGTTCTCACTACTCATGGGTTGACACTTCATATAAAATCAGAACCATAAATGAACTGAATAGTTGGCGTACTTCAGATAACACACACATCTAGGGACAGTGCACGAATGCTGTTTTATCTGTCCCAGAAAATTTTCCAGGATGTAATTAATGTGCTGGGGACAAAGAGCTTCCCATAGAAAACCTACCAGAGCATTTCTGGGCAAGTATACCTGAGAGATATTCTACCAAAGCATGATAATGTGGCACTCTTCACACAGAGGCAAGCTCCTTGCCTGTACGGATAAGCATACTGGAAGGTGGTGCTGAATGCCCAACAGCCCAAAGATGCAAAGACCACTAGCACTGACAGCATTTCCAGGTCTGCTGTAGGGAGTTATGGCTTCTGAGCATACTCTCCTACTGAGTCCTTTCAATTTTTTTAATTAAGAGCCTCATACTGAATTCCCAGCAGAGGCTAAGGAGAGGGAAGGACATGTGCTAAAAAGAGAGAGAAGGAAAATATCCCTGTAAATATGTTTCCCTTTTTGATGGCCACTCTGCACAGCAGGAATGAAATGCACTTTAGTTCACTCCTCTCTGGAGTGAATGGTCAATGTTTAGAACAGCATTCATCTAGTGCTTGAGGCACTCTCTCGTAATCACTTCAAATGCCAGCACCCCTCTGAAAGCAAAGATTACACATATCCACTGAAGCCTTACCCCATTGCACAGTACTCCCCACAGCACCAGCAGAGACACAGCAAATCTGAAATAATAAGGAGCTCAAAGGGCAGAAGGGATCTTGCTTTGAAATTTGTGGCTGTTTCTGAGGGAAACAGAGAGGTTGAAACAATATCTATCTTGTTCTGTTTTCCTCTTCCCAGATGTACAGTAAGAAACAATTTTAAGTGAATTGTGGAAGAATGGGTGTGTTTAACCTTCCGGCTGGGATAGGAAATCCTTTCAAAAGGAAAATAAGCTTCAACACTACTTTTACCTTTCAAAACAGACCAATGTAAAACTTAAACAAACAAAAATGCTAAAGTGGTCCCTGACAGGCTGAAACAATGCTGCCTCTCTTCTTTTTTTAGAGGCTTCTGTTTTCTCAGTGGTGTTATTTCAGAGCAGCTCAAGCAGTCACTGGATAGTTAAACTCTCCTCTGACTTGCACCAAAGGAATGTCTCTATGAGGAGATTTGAATTGGTTCAGAGCTTGGCAATGAAGAGGCAAATCTAGGCCTCTGACTGCATGTCCTCCAAGAGATAAACTGCAGCTCAAACCACAATTATGGACTTGACACAGATATAACTGGAGGCAGACGTCTGGCTTGTGTTCAGCAGGACTTCAAGCTAGAAGATGAGACTTCAAGCTAGTCCCTTCTGGCCTACAAAACCTGTGACACTGTGAATTTTTACGTATTCTTGAAAACATAAGCTTAAGTGTGATGTTGGGCATTCTCCCCAAACAGATGTCTGCACCCTGGCTCCTGTGCATTGTAAGTGATCCTGATGCTCACCAGATTTGGGGTTGCAGAGCACGGGGGGACTGCTGCTGAGCGTTGGGCTGCTGCTGAAGTACCCGCTGCTGCCACAGCTGCTCATGCTGCTCCTTCGCACTGCTGACACAATCTTTATCTCCTTGGTGGGACTCACTACAAACAGAGAGAAAATACAGAGGGAAAGGGAACTGGTATCAGTTATTAAACCATTTCCCTGGTTTCTTTGAAACAACAGCAACAATACAAGCTTTCATTGACAGCACTGGAAAGGGCCAGTATGTCCTATATAGAAGAGTCACTGCATGAGTGTAATGCTGTAGCTAACAGGATGGCTGAACTGCTCCTATTGCAGTGTCTTCTAAGAGGCATTGCAATGTAGGGAACTAAGTTTTTCCAGTTTTACTCCTTTCAGTTCTTACTAGATATTGCTGTACATAATGCTGCAGGGCCCCTTCTCCTCACTTTAACTCTTCTTGAAAACTCCACATAGAATGTATAACAAATTACTTTGGGCTTGGGGGATTTTACCCAGTTCTGGTTGTTCATGGATACCAAATTCTGATCAGCATCTGAAATGATATTGATACAGATATACCCCAGGGAGTTAAAGATTTGGTAACTTGAGGGAATGGACAATCCCTATGAAGAGGGACACATCATACCAGCCCTGCTCTTTTCTTTGAACAGTGACAGGAGTTACCTGAGAGAAAACTGGTGTGTTTTCTGTTGTCGTGGTTCTGTTTGCGCAGGCAGAACGGGCTGTCATGGCTTTCAGGCATCAAGCGGGATTTCTCAGTGAGGAGCTCCATTAATCGCCGCCGCCGGCGAAAGTTCATTCTGCACTGATAGAGCAAGTTGCTGTCCATGAAATGGTGCTTGTTGGACACTAAGAAAAGAAATGGATAGAGAGTGTATGCCTGGTAGGATTGAAATCAGAGCATATCTATCTGCAACACGTGCACTACAGGCCTTGGTGTAAAGAAGCAACACTCAGAGCTCTCCTCTTCCCCTCTGCAGACTCAGAAAGAGGAGGAAGGTGGGGAGCTTCACACAGGAGCTTCAATATACACACTTTTATAGCAACAATAACAAAGTAGGAATTGTAGTGGTCAGTGCTGAGAGGAATCTTTTACACTACCTTGATTAATGACACGCACTTCTTATTGTCAAGTGGAAATAGAAGTACATTATCTCCTCATGACCAACTGAATAGTGGTGCACCCCCATATGTGTGCTCTTTGCTGCTACTGGTCAATAAACACCACACTTAGCACTTTATGTTGATTTTTGTGTAAATTCATCAGTACAAGGCAGCTCCTGGGAGCTCTTTCCAACTACCTTGTTCAAAGCCATAGGGCAGCAAAAAAAGCAAGACCTGTGTATTTCCTCTTGTCTTGTTCACCACAGACATCATGTCCCAGACATTTCCTGCAGGCCACTTCCCCCCTTCACACGGATACACGAGGTTCGAGAACAGGCAGCTGGCCAAAAATCATTTCTTACATAATGAACAAAAGTCTTAATTGCAACCTGTTTTGGCACTGACAGCAAGTCCCAGGCTGCTGGTGTCAGAGCAAGAGCGCTGAGCCTACCCACAGAGTGAAGCATTGCCATAATGTTTGCGTGTTTGCTGCCACTGATGCTGCATCTTCACAGCGATATAAAATGCAACAGTTGTGGATGGAGCTCTGTGCCAGGTCCTGGAAGTGCTCTGACTCTTGCAGGGTCTGACCCCAGGAAAGCCCTCTGGAGTACTCCCTGCATTAGTACTGCAGCATCTTAATAGCTGCAGTAGGTGTTTGGGCAGGATTTTCTCCATCTTCACATAGCTTCTGTGATCATGTTACAGAGAAATCAATTCCTACAGTTGACCTTTTCCATGAAGGATCTAGATTTTGGATTTACCTGGTTTATAAATTGCATTTCTTCCAATACTGAATCATAAGAACTGGTGGGCTATAGGTAATTGTATGTAAAGTGTAAAAAACAACACAGGTATGCACTGAGGTCAGTCAAGCCTATGAGTACATACATAACTCATAGGCAGATATTGAACTTCTGCCTTGCTCTTTGCTCTGCCCAACACATGAGGTCGAAAGGCAGCAAAGTCCAAGGTGCTACACAGGACTCAGAGCCTGGAGCCCTACTGGCTTGCCTTCCTTTCATCCCCATCCCCAACAGAGTCTTTCTTGCTCTCATCCCTTCTTAACACCTCCCTGTGTCTCAGCTTGCTCTCCATGGGCCCCACCGAACTATATCACACACGACAACCTTGCAAAACAGGCTGTATTTAGACATAAACTGCCAGAATGTCATTTGATGCCTGTGAGCTGAAGAAATAACCTCAAAGAGGAAAAAGTCCAGTCACCTTCCCCAGGGATGCCAAGTCACCCAGACAATAAGGAAGACTCCAGTCGTAGACATGATTCTCAGGGCCCAGTCTTCTGTATGGATGCAGAAACTGTCATATGAGGTCAGATCATTTACCCACCTCGCAAAGCAGCATGTCTCTTGCCTGTCTGGATCACTGTCAGAGAGTCCACTGTACAAATGGACTTCTGCCTTTGGGACATAAGGAATAATCAAGACACAGGAACTTTCTGAACACAAGCACGTGTTTGTGCCCAAACTGCCACACAGATCATCTGCCCCAGAGTCCTCCAGCATGGCACAGGCCGTAAGGCATCCCTTAGGATTCTGAAATGCTATGTTTTTTCATTAAGAAAATAGAAAGGTCATGCCAGTCAGCCAAGCTCCGATTTCTCAAGTACCATCTACACAAAAGACCCCTAACCCTAGATCACCTAGTTCTGTCGAAGATCTTTGGAAGAGCCAGGGCCGCTTGGCTTTTGTCTGCTTCACTTTCGTGCTGAAACTGTTGTGTCCCCAGATCAGCCACATGCATCCTCCATAAGCAAAATGGTTTTGCCAGTCCAATTTAACATTGGAAGCAATTTGTTACTGTGTCCTGACATGTTAATTATTGCAGGCACACGCTGCTGCTCTGCTCCTCATTTTGGATACATATAGTATGCAATACTATTGAACAATGCTTACTAATAGTCACTATTTTTGACGAAGGGAAATAGAGGAGGAGAGATTTGGAAATTGGCCTACATCCCCAAAAGGATTTGCTATCAGAAGCAGAGTTAGTACGTAGGTGTTCACAGCTACCAGTCTCATTTTAAGATCACTGACATAATACGTAAAAGTATCAATATCTAGCAATATCCTACCACATTATTAGGATAACCGAATTTAAATACAAAAAAACCCTTTTCTTTTTGAGGCCATCCTAATCTTAAAAAGGCAAATTCTACTTATTCAGCACTACTGCGATTCATAATATTAAAAGACAGGATTAGTGTAGCCAGCCACTTGCAGTATAAGAAATATCATTATGGTTTATGATTCAAGTTAAATATTATGACACTATGGTTTTTAAATAAAATTATTCTGTTGTTTGTGTCATTAACTGAAGTGCTCTGACAGTCCTCAGAAATTATGATAATCAGAGATCAACACATACTCATGCTGCAGACACCACAAAACATTCTGAAATTCAGGAATTACTGACCATGAACTAGATAAGGTAAACATTTTTATGTCAAGCTACTGAACACATTTTAGAATAACAATACTTGTTTTGACTGAAATATTGTAATATTTATATACTTGAAATAGCAAAGCTTAGGTTTTCCACTGAAGTAATTAATCTCTGCTGTTATCTATTTTAGTCCAAGAAAGGCTAATTTTTATACAGTAAATGAATGCAAGTGGAAAAGGTAAGACCAGTGACTGGTGTGTTGGAGAATACTTTTGTATGCTTTTCACAGCAAAGGGTTTGCAGCCAGAATGCTTATGACAAGTAGCCTGTATACAGAATCTGGAGCGCTCATTGACTTTCATAGTTTAATTCCTCATTTCTAAGGATAGTTCACATTTCATGTGAGAGTGATACAGCATCCTCAGTTTGAGCAAATAACGTGTTTGTAGCACCATGTAACTTTTTGCATATATAAGAAGAAGCTAAAAATATAAACAGGAGTAGTATAGCTCAAACAGCCTCCTTCTGCATACATCATCAAATAAAATCTCTCACCAAAATTATTACTGTGCCCCTTGGGGTTTTTTTTAGCCATCTGACTTATTCTTGATTTGTAATGAAATGTCCAGGCTGTGATTCTGACTAAGCATGAGTGTATCTGTAAGGGTGTGGAAAAAGGGATTTCCAGAGCATGGGTCAGAAGAAAGAGACTGAGGAGGGGGCAGCAGACACAGATGTTGGCTGCCTCTGAAGCTCTCCTCAGGTGCAGTAGCTGACTTTCAGCAGGAGCCAGGAGAAGCTGCACATGCCCTTGTCCTTGATAAATCACAACTATGTGAGTGCCAGAAGCAGAGCACACACAGAAGGTTGGTTTTGTTGTGCTTAGTAGTTGCCAGGTGAGAGGTGCAAATGCAGGCACGGGTGCTCAGCTCAACCGCTTCAGCATCCCGTGTTTTGCTGCAAGCAGCAGATAAGAGCAGGAGTGAAAAACTTCTCCAAACTGATGGCAGAATGCTGAGAGGGTTCCACAGACTTTCTCAAGAGGGTTTCTTTAAAAGTGCTTTAGAGGTTGTTACCTCTGGGTGTTGACTCAGATGCAGTAGCAGATAAACTTGTGGCACTTGACAAGGCTCTTGCTCCAGGTATCTGTACCTCTCCTGGAAGCTGCTGCCCCCAGGTAGGGATTGACTAATTCAGACTACTGCTGAATTAGTTCACTGCTCTTCATAATACAGCATAGAAAAACAAACTGGCACACACTCCAATTTGTCTTAAACAGTCAGGCTGTGGCTGACCAGTGTCAGGACCTGTATTTGTACATTATGAGGGTGATGCAAAGAGCAAGGTGGGGTGACTTCATGTTTCTTGTTCCAGTTTAATTCACTGCTGTTCATGTGGCAACATGTCCCTGTTACAATGTGCACCCTTACGCAATCGAAAGAAATGTACCAAGGAGAGTAAAGTAAAACTGTGGTGACTGGCAACCACCAAAATCATAAAAGTGCACAGGAGCATTTATGGTCCTGGAGGGAAAGGCACCAACACTAAGTCACAGTCACCGATATCAAACTGTGGAGTTACTGTCACAGCCCACCAGTCTAATCTCCCACATACACACACAGACCACAAAATTTCTCCCAGAAACCAAGTTTAAAAACTATCTTTAAATCTTACAAAAAGTTCAGTTTACTTGCACCTTATAGCAGTCTGTAATGACCACTTTACTCTTCCCTTTAAGAGCTCTTCAAGCCTTCAGTTACTTTCCCTGACAGGCAATAATGATTTTACTCAACGCTGAATTTGTTCAACTTTAGCTGCTAATCCCTGGATGTTGTCACACCTTCACCAGAAAGTTACATAAGATCTGGTCGTAAATCTTTGCAAAGAAGTCTGAAGAAACGAAGCCAACTCTCAAACACATTTTTTATCAACTGAATAAATAACACCCCTTAAATTCTGATATTTTTTTAGCCTTCCTTGAGTCCTCTTCAGAATTTCTTTATCTTTCCTAAAAATCCACTTACCAGAACTGCATGCCCACAGCTACAACCTCACTCCCCTTCTATTACTTGCTGTTGTCCTTTTTGTACACCTTAGGCTCACAGTTACTACAACTGTAACGCACAAGTAGCATAAAATGGGAAATTTGTGTTCTGTATATCCTCTTTTCCCGCACAGCACTGCTTCACAGCAACAAGTAGAGCCCGTATTCTCATTTCCTGGCTGTATTGCCTTCTAGGTACACCATTAATTACACAAAAATACATCTCTTCTGGGGTAATGACTATTTAATTAATAAAGTTTACTGTCTCATCTGTCCCTAGAGTTTGAAAATTTCATTGGCAAGGATTTTATCTGGTCATTCCCCATTTACATTATTGTTAAGACAAGAAAAATCACAATATTTATTTTGGATTTTCTCTGATCAGGAGCACTTAATGTTGCAGCTTTGGTGCTTCTTGTGTCTGGCTGCTTCACAGTTTCTGTTTAGATACACAAAATATAAATAGCAACATCCATGCAAATCTTCTTTCAGCTTCTGATTCTGACATAAAATCCTAGGATCTGCTTGTAGCTCAAACAGGCTTTTCTTTTCCACTTTTTCAAGGAGGCTGATGCACAGCAGAGATAGAAATATTAGCTTTACATCGATTTCATAGAACTGAGGAGGCTTTAGAAAGTACAAAAGCCTGTTTTAATAAATGGTATGACTCATGCCTTAAAAATCAGGCCATTTTCATAACTGGCTTTTTCCCTAAATCCCTCCCACCACTTCAATTCCCCATGACTTTTAGCGCTGATAATCTGTGTACATCTCCACCGCAGTGATTAATGCTTTCTACCAGCTGAAAGCTGCAGTCCCCAGTAGGCCGCATCCAGTGATGCACTCCAGCTGCTCTGCACGTCCCCAGAAACAACGCTGTCACCAAGCAAGCTTGTGGCTGGAGCTGGGGAAAGGCTGTTCCATGTTGAGGGAGCAGTGAGAAGGAGATCAAAGTTCCCCAAGGAGCCAGATGAGCAGCTTTTCTCGAGAGAGCAGAGGACACACTGAAGTGTGCGCCTGTTTGTGTGAGAGTGTGCTTGTGCTGGGGTTAAGAGGAAGAGGTTATAAAAGCATGAACAGACTGTATCGAGTTTTCAGCATGGATATGTCGTATCTTTCACCATTTAAAGACAAAGGCAGCACTGAATCTTTTCAGCAGCGCACAACACATTTCCAAGCCTTTTGCTCCACAAGGTAGCAGATCTAGTCTATTCAGAAGTACACTTTATCCTTTTAATGAGGTAGTTTCCTCTATTAAAATTATGTGAAACCTAGTTCAAAGCTGCAGGAGATTATTTTGGACTTTCGCTACTACTGGCTGCAATAGTCTGCACTTTCATATAGCAAGTCACAGATGACCATACCAGTTTTGACCTCTGGAGTGGCAGGATATTGCCCCAAAAGAGTTGATGTCATACCAAAAACAAATGCAGGATGATGAGACATACACTGGAGGGCTGCAGGGACTTACAGGGGCCTGCTGGGTTATCTGAATGAAGGCATTGCCTGAGCTGCTCCCACCAGAACCCAAAGTTGCCCAGGGAAGGGTCTGGCTCCTGCTCCACGTCATTTTGGTTCCTCACTCCCCTCTCCAAAGCAGAACCAGTGTTGAAAAGGGAAGGAAACAAATCAACACTATAAAATACTAGTTCCTTAAAAAAATGCCTCTCTCTGTGGATAGCACACAGTTTGCTGAGCCTGTCTCTTCTGCGCCTCAGGCCTTTGGCCAGTCCAGTTTTGGTCCCTTGCCAGAGAAATGGTGGAAGTGTGTGTCCACTTTGGTTTCCACAGAGCGATGGCAAGTCCACAGGCTTGGCAAACACTGACCAGCTGCTGAGACCTGCCAGGGTGACGGCGTGGCTTTCAGCCAGCCCTGACTCAGCTCCACGTCCACACCTCTGCCACACAAACCTCCCACTCCTGCACCGTCCCTCATCCACTCCTGCCTTGCACTGACACACATGTGGGTGGAGGAGAGTCACTGGTACTTTATTCGCCACTGGACAATGCTTTTCCCATTCCTCTCAAAGCCTTCCTGTTTTTCTGCTAATCTGGCACAGCAAATGCATTTTAATAATGGCACCTATTCAGATTAGTTTCCTTTTACACATTGATGAATTCCACCTGCTTGGAGCTCCCAGAAATCCAGGGAGAGAGACTACAGATGTTCAGTGAGCACAGTGCCCTGGGTCTTGGGTCTTGGATTCCCAGCACCATATGAATACAACACTTGCATTTCCACCTTTTATGAATGTTGATATGCTACGCAGACTGTAGATAAGCCCACCTGTGAATGTATTCAACTGGTGTGTTAAACTTTCAGCAGTGCAGCTGTGTGAAATCGTATGTTTTCTCGTTTGGATTGCAAGGAGTTCACTTTGAACAGACAACGGATCTAAGCTTGAACTACTCTTGTTTCCACCAATCCTCTCATACAAAATTGCAAGACAGATCCCAGCCCTGAAATACAAAATCCAGAGAGCTGTTCCAGCTCATCCTAGTAAGGGTGAAGCCAATAACCATGTCCAGAAATAAGTAGGTCCTGGAACTGTAAGGAGGCCCAGAAAAAAACATTGTGCTATAATTAGGGAACCATGTTCTCTGAGCTGTTTCAATGAACTGTGGTATATTCACATGCACTGGCTTTAAAGCATCAAAATTACAATAGAAAAGTGTAAAAAATTCCTTGGGAACTGAAATTCAGAGTATCCCACTCTTATTAAAGTGGTCTGTTCTGCTCAGCACATTAACATTTCAGTTTGGCTGCCTTAAAATAGTTATGCGGATAAGTGTTTCTATACACATTTTGTCTTTTTAGTCAGTTTGCCACCTATTTGCCATCTATTTTCAAATACATATTACCTGCTCTAGCATGAAAATCCAGGGTTGAATCACATGTATTTCACCAGTCTTTTCAGTTTGTATATGAGGATTTATCATCTTCAATTTAGCAAGTTTACAGAACATAGCCAACAGCTTTTCTTTGCTTCCAAATAAAGTATGGAAAGTACAGTCTGTGGCAAGGAAAGCAGAAGATGAAAAGGCCCATCTGGGTATCTTTCTTTTTGTTGCAGCTGTTAAAAACTGAAACCCATTCTCTGTCAGAAAAATAGAATTCAGTAGTTAATAGGAAAAGAAGTCTTCATATGTTATTTACATAAAACATAGAGCATGTGGTTCTTTCAAAAACAAAACCCATTCCTGCTGTAGATAAAGACAACTGCAAGAAGAGCACAACAAGAAGCTGACAGACAAAGAAGCTGGGAGATTATAAAATTACATATGAAGTTCTTATTCTTTGACTTTCCTACAAGGGCAAAATCATGAAAAATATGCAAAGTGGTCTCCAGATTTAGCACAAGCAGATGAATTACTGTGGGTGAGGTTACTGTTCTTATGTCTGGGAACTGCCAGGGAAGAACTGCCACACAAACAACTGAGTGATTCTGCATGGTGTCAGCACAGGGGGAACTGGGCATATAATAAAAACAAAGTTGTGTTGCAGGACTTCAAAGACTAATTGAAGGCTTGTGATTTACTGAGATATAGCAAGTATATACCTGTAAAAATGTGATGTGTTATAATTTGCAGCACAATGAAATCTTGGATATATCCAACAGCTGATATGATCCAGGAGTGAGATCAACTAGAAAAATTATGTTAAAAAATATATGTGTTAATTTTGGAGGAGAAAATCTATGACAAATTAAGTCAAGGATTTATGTTATGGTTCAATGATACTTATAAATTGCTACATGCAGTTGGTATTTCCAAGAAAGGGGTTCCAAAGAGAAATCTTGAATTAACAAAGAAGTGGTATTTCACGTATATGGCAAGTTTTCACTTACAAAGTACAAAATATCAGCAGTTGGACATCTAAGGTAAATATTACAGCACATAGTTCATTATTTACGGCAATTATAGAAAAGAGGGAAAGCTTTTCAGCAAAAGCAAGAGAAATAATACTTTGTTAGATACTGAATCTACTTCCACAATTATAACGAACTTTCAGCTGCATCATGTGTCTTGATACTTAAAAGTTAATGCACTGATCATCTTCATAAAGGAAATGTTGCTGTATAAAGGTACAGAGTTCTTGCAAACAATAGGGAAAATTAAATATATGCACAGGACTTCTCTGCAGAGACATGGAGATAGCACGTGTCAATATTTACTGTTCTCACTAAGTCACTACAAAGTGTTTGTTTTCATCTCTGAAAGTCATTTGCTGATAAAAGATTAACTCTTGAGAGATTATAAACACCTGCTTCTGTGCTAAGCCACCAGAACATGTGTCTGCCTTGAACACACTAGGTCTGGTCAAGTGCAATTACCTCAATAAAACTTATAAAGTTGAGGTGTTTTAGAGGAGGGTGGGGGCAGACGATACTGATATCATGCCTAAGACATCTTACTGCATATTTACTCCAGATTTAAAGCCATAAGCTGCCCAGAATGGTTACATTTTATTTAAGACTTTTAAAAAGCCTTTTGGTTTGTTATAACCTCACATTTGCGTCCGGACAAAACGTCACACACACACTTCTCTAAGAGAAATTCTTCTAACCTAGTGAGAAAAATTATATTTTGGCAAAAGTTTTTTACAGGAGTAAAATACAACCAAGAAAAAATATTTCACTATAGCACTCAGCACAAAGATGCATTCCACAGAATACACCTATTGCAAATAATCAATATATCATCTTCAGTAAAACACAATCCATTGGCTTTAAGTTACCCACGAGAGAGGGAAAAGAGTAAAAGAAGAAAACATTAAAAAGGTAAAGAATGAGAGAAGAAAGAGAGGTGAGAAAGGAAAGAAAAATGGTTACCGACAAGATTCGAGGATTCACATGGTGCAGACAGCAGGAGAAAAGAGAGAGTAAGAAAAGGAAAAACAGTTTCTGACAAGGTCTGATGGTTCACAAGGTTCAGGTTGCAGGAGAGAAGAGAGAGCAAGCTCAGGTGGAGTCTTGTGTATTTATACAGTTCGGTTTTCCCTCCCAGGCAGGATATCTGGCCAGTGCCTTCCAGGCCAGAGTGAGATGAGCTGTAGCCGGTCAAAGGCTGCAGGGGCATGGTATGGGCAGGCTACCAGGCAGGTTTGCCTTGACTGATAGCCTGGCTACAGGGCCTTCAGTGATGCCACATGCTCTCAGCAAGCCTCATTTGATAAGGCAGGCCTTACCATGTACCTGCAGGTCTAGGCCCAGTCCATCCCCACATACACACAGCCACATGGACAGTGAGTTGGTTCTGACCCATAGCAATAATTCAGTGACATTCACATCCAATATCTAACACTACCATCATAAAATCCTAGCGCTGATAAAATCATATAATCCTTTAGGTTGGAAAAGACCTCTAAGATCATCAAGCTCAACCATTAACTCAGCACTGCCAAGTCCACCATGAAACCATGTCCCTAAGTGCGACATCTCCACATCTTCTAAACACCTCCAGGGGTGGTGACTCCATCACTTCCCTGGGTAGCCTCTTCCAATGCTTGACAACCCTTTACACGAAGAAATTTTTCCCAGTATCCAACCTAAACTTCCCCTGGTGCAATCTGAGGCCTTTTCCTCTTGCCCTGTCGCTTGTTACATGGGAGAACAGGCCGATCCCCACCTGGCTACAGCCTCCTGTCAGGCAGTTGTAGAGAGTGATAAGGTCCCCCCGAGCCTCCAGGCTTTACATTCCCAGCTCCCTCAGCTGCTTCTCATCAGACTTGTGCTCCAGACCCTTCACCAGCTCCACTGCCCTTTTCTGGACACACTTCAGCACCTCAATATCCATCTTGTAGTGAGGGGCCTGGAACTGAACACATGATTGGAGGTGCGGCCTCACCACTGCCCAGGTCCTGCTGGTCATGCTATTTCCAATACAAGCCAGGATGCCACTGGCTTTCTTGGCCACGTGGGCACACTGCTGGCTCGTGTTCAGTCGCTGTTGACCAGCACCCACAGGGGCTTTCCCTGGGCAGCTTTCCCGCTACTGTTCCCCCAGCCTGTAGCATTGCCTGGGGTTGTTGTGACCCAAGTGCAGGACCTGACACTTGGCCTTGCTGGATCTCATACCACTGGCCTCAGCCTATTGATCCAGCCTGTCCAGATCCGTTTGCAGAGTCTTCCTACCCTCCATCAGATCAACACTCCCAACCAACTTAGTGTCATCTGTGAAGTCGCTGACATTGCCCTTGATACCCTCATCCAGATCACTGATAAAGATATTAAACAGGACTGGCTCTGATATTGAGCCCTGGGGAACACTCTGAGCTGGGCCATCCAGCCAGTTTTTTACCCACTGGAAAGTGCACATACCCACACAATGGGAACACAGTTTTTCCAGGAGAGTGCTGTGGGAAACACTGCCAAAGGCTTTACTGAAGTCTAGGTGGACCGCATATGTCAAAGAAGATAGCTGCTAGCTTCATCTCCAAAAGAGACTTTTTCAGGAAAGCAAAGCCTTTTGAGAACTCATCACATCTATTCTGCTGGTCTCCGTCTGGGAATCTGCATCCCAACCCCCTGGAGTAGAGTGAACAGCCATACAAAACACTTCATGTTGAACCATGCTGTGGTCACTGCAGGGGAGGTGCTGGAGGGATGTCAGGAGGGAAATATCACCAAGCACATGGACTTGAGAGTCAGCAGCAGCTTGGAAAATAACAAAGCAAAAGAGCCAGAATGTGATCTAGCATGGGAAGATGAGTGCTGCTGCTCAGATCCGCATTTCTCACAGGCCCAACTGGTGGTACATGCCATAGGATCTGCAATAGAGGGCAACCACTGTGCGTTTATACTCCACAATATATTGAAAAGTATTTCTACATCTTATATGATTTGGTCGCTGCCACAGAGACATGCAAGTATTCACCTTGCAACACGCACGTGCTATCCTAAGAAAGCATAGGTTCCTCTTAACAGTATTAACCAGATTTTAAAATTGAAAGTATTTATCACTAGATATTTCAGACTGTAAAAATTTCTGCAAGGCAGGTGGATGTTTCTCTATCCCCCAAGCTTCCAATGAGCCCTTGGAGGAGGACAGGAGTACTCAGTCTGTCATGTCAGTGGTGCTTTGCAGCTGGGGCTGCAATTGCAGGATAAGTTCTGCAGCAAATACCATAAGCAAGTATGAGCCAAAAATTATTTCAAAACCAGCTCTGCAGATACCCTCTTTCATCCTTGGACATCAGTATCTCTGTTTTCCAAACTGAGAAAGGGCTCTGACTGTGTGGATGCTCATGCTGACCTCTGCCTGCTCCCAGCCCATCCTTGTTTGATCTGATCTACCCTGGAGCTGGCAGAGAACTTCCTTCTCCTCTTGTTGCCTGTGAATTTTGATCACAGTAGCTAATCTGTCCCACCATTTCCATATAAAGAAGAACTAAGATAGATCCAGTCTCCTGGAAGAAAGTTTTATCTGTTAATATTACCAAGTTCTACATACCTCACCATACTAGAAATGGGCATTTCTACAGCTAAGAAATGTGTTCTGGGCACCTCTTGTCCCTGCCCTTATTGTATGTGCATCACCTTGTGTAAAATTCTTCCCACAGCTTTTATTCCTGTATTCTGGATGAAGGCCATCAGTGTTCACAAAAGCAGAGTAAACTACTGGCAATTACATTGCCAACACAAGTCTTCAAGAAATATACAGTGCACAATTTCCTGGTACTTATATTTTTTTATTCCATATTACCTGGGGGTACCAGTCCATAGGAAAGGACATCTGGGCCCTATTTGCAAAAGTGGTGGTTTGTGGGTTACAATTTGTGTGCGCCAGTGGGATTCTGGAAGGAAGCAATTCAGCACTTAAGTACATTTCATCGTTTTCATATATGGCAGGGGAAGTATATGTAGTTACACAGGCCCAAAGAGATCAGGAAGATTACTTTTAAACTGAAACATTTTATACTTTTACAGCATTTATACAATTCCTCTTAAACCACTGTTTTCCTTTTTAAAATTATCATCAGTGTTTGTTTCCTGTGTGAAACCTGGTTTGTGTCTGACCAATTAAAGAGAAGATAAATGTGTCAGGAAGCTGTTTTGAATACAGTGCCTCAGCTGCAGAATACAGCTTCTCTGAGTAATTGAAATGAAAGTCAGCATCAGTAAAAATAAATTGCATAATTCAGTTGTGGCTGGAAAATTACTATTGAGATTGGCAACCTGATGCAACTATTTCTGTTACTTTCCATTGCATTCGGTAGGGTAATAAATACTTCATAACAATAATATAGCAAGATTATTTTATTCCATATTGTATATATCAAACAATACAGCTAACAAAAGATTGCCTTTAGGGCAGGAAATGTTTTATTCTCCATTCCTGTTCAGTCAAGAGTCTTTCTGCTGGTTCTGCCAACAAGGATGCCAATTAGTGTCAAGTAACATTTTGGTATTACTGATGAGAGACAAAATAAAGGAAGCATAGTATGGTGAAATCAATTTACTGTATTAAGAGACAGAAAGATATCTGTCTTGTTTTTAAATTGGATCTAGAACTCAGTAAGATGGGTGGGAGGGTGTTGGGGAGAGAATACAGCTCCTGCCATTTCACAGTTTATACGCCCAATTCTGTACTGTGAGTTTCCATTTTGAGCTCCCTTTTTAGAGGAAGTCAGCATTACATGAACCTTCAAAACACACAGATCATATCCAGTTACTAAGCTGAACCTCAAAACAGCTCTGTGTTAATTCTGCTAGTACTTTCATCAATATTCCTAACACTATCTAGACAACTTGTTGCAGTGAAATCCAGAGAAGAATGAAATCTCCTGTTTAGGAGTGTGCACAAAGCATGTCTACTCATAAAGATAAATCTCAAGAACATAATTCAATTTTACTTTACTTCCAGTTTCCCTCTCAAATCAGTCTGAAATTCCCCACTGAGTGACCTTAGTCCCAATAAAAGCTGAGTGAGAAAGATGCCAGTGCCTTGGAGTGATAACCTGCTATTGACAAGTGAGAAGGCCACTTCCTCAGCAATCAACCAATTCCCAGAGCTGTGCCTTTACTTCATGAGGTTCAAATCTCTTTCTAAAAGGGAGCTTTACACATGCTCTTGACTACTAGAAGAGGATGGGCAGGGGATAAATCTGCAGAAGTGGCAAAGATTTGAGTAGCAAAGTAAACCCAGCTTTGCACTAAATGTCAAGTCCTGACTTTATTTCCTCTGCAAAAATATAAATATCTGCATAAATATCACTTTTCGCTTTGGTTTTTTGTTTGTTTGTTTTTTGTTTTGGGGTTTTGTTTGGTTGGTTTTTTGGTTTGGTTTTTTCTTTGTTTGGGGTTTTTTTTGGTTGGTTGGTTGTTTTTTTGGGGTTTTTTTGAGGTTTTTTTTAAGGAAAGTTTACCACATACGTAATATAGAGAAAATGCTCACGTAAAAATAGGAATGAAATCATTGCTGCTGTAAAGAGGAGGGGTGGCATACCTTTCCTGTCCATCAAGCTCCAAGCAGCTGGCACCCTATAAATCATAGGAAGCACAGGAGTAATTATAGAACTGAAAGCTGATTACTGTAAATATTCAGAAATAGCTCCCAGTAATTGCAAGTTAAAGATAATGTGAGCATGATTACAACCATGACAGAACTGCGCACGTCATTTACACTCCCATTTTTCTCTATTCATTAAAACTACATTTTCTCACAAAGTAACAAGCAACCTAGGCAACCTACCACCTTTTATACTAACAACCTGTTAATATTGTCAATTTTTTGTTCTCTGTCAGAATTAGAGTTGATGTGACAACACTCAGAACACCAGGATCTGATTACTTCCCTGTTGGGCACTAAACAATGTAGATTCTGCCAGCTTGATCTGTCATCTCCTGGCACCCCTTCATTGCTCCCAGAGGCACTGCAACACATTTATGGTGGGAAATGCCCAGGGCAACTTTCACTGAGAGCAGATGATGGCAATATGTAAAATGGGGTTTAGTGTCAGGGGTGTTCATGTCTTCACCCTTGGGGCATTATAGAGAGGAAACTCTGTCTCCTCCACCCTTAACGGAAGGAGCTTCTTGAGGAAGATGCATCCGCCAGACACATTGTGCTGGACCATGAAGAAATATTTGATTCCTGCCTCAAAGAAGTTATATGGGCAAGACAAATACAATAATACTTCAACCAAAAGATATCCTCTTTCTTGCACAAACATACTAGAAAAACTCTACCACATGACCAAGAGAGAAAGTTGCTTTTCTGGCATCAGATTGTGCTCTGCTCTTGTCTTCAAATAGGGAAATATACAGAACCTCAAATTTTTATTCTGCACAGAGAACTTAGTTTATTTATGGCTCTAATCCCTATTTGATCCTTACAAAGCTATTTACCTCAATTATAAATATTGCTGATAGCAAGTTCTACAAGTTAATTACCACAAGTGTAGGAGAATTGATTTTCATCCACATCCTTATGTTGTTATTATACAATCTCAAATTCTAGCTGTATTCTGCATTTGAGGCAGAATTTTCTGAATTAATACAATGAGCTTTCAAAAAATCCACCTTTTACCCAGAACTCCTATCTGAAATCATTTAGAACATACTATGATCAAGAAGACAAGGGCCTCTCCACTTGATTTGACCAGAAGAAAGTGCTACAGTAAGTGCAGCTTTTACTACTTGGCAGTAAATTTCTCACCATGCTGTATAATTCCGTGCTCCAAAAGCCTGCGGCCGAGCTGCTCTGCTTCAGTTCGTGTCGTGGCCTCTCCTTCCTGGATCAGCCAGTCAAGGAATTCTGATGCTACAAATGTCCGTTCATACTTGACTCCTTCCTCTTCCCTGGCTTGCAGAAGGGTGTTTTCAGAACTCATCAGCCTGGTATTGGGGGGGGGAAATTGGTATGGAAAACAGTTCTTGAGAAAAGCAATATAAGATGTATTCTGGCAAATCTCACTGATACTAAGCAAACGTATACGAAGTTCTCACTGACTTACTAAATTGCTCCTCAAGCTATCAATTTATAACTGCTTAGTCAAAAAATTTAGGCTATATATCCCTGTGTGAAGTCACTGTTTTCTTGTGTTTTCACCTAAAAGAAAATTAGATTTTTAAGTTTCACATGTCCCCCAGTTAGTCCTCTAGGTTCTCTAAAAGTTACTGTATAATCAACTTTGAAAAAAAATTATCTTAAAAGCGTGACTAATGTGTTCAAAGCTTCCTAATTAATATTTACACTTACCAGGACTATGCCCCGAAGTCATTTAAGTGAATCTGAAAACTCTCCCCATAAGCTCTAAAACAGCTGCAGAAAAATTCAAGAGGAGGAAAAAAAGTAGTTCTGTGGTTTGGGTGGCTGATAAATATTGGGCGTACAACATTTACATGGAGCTGTAGTCAGTGAGCTACACACCTGAACACATTTTAACATCTGAGGCTCAGAGTCTCTGCACCTCAGCTGGCTCTGTGTAACACCAGAGTTCAGAGGAACACCATGAGATGTCTCTAAATCCCCTAGCAATTGGCACGTACATAGCTGAAGGATATACTAATAAAATTCTCTATTCAAGTTATCTGTGCAAACGACACACTATTAAAAAAAAAAAGGAAGAAAAAAGCCTATTAATGCAAAAGTCAGGTTGAAAGTCTGAAAGAGAAGACAATTTGAAAGAAAAAATGAGAATTGTTTCCTTTTAACACAGAATTCCACTTCTTTTTTTTGTTTTGTTGGAAGACTGAGCACCATAGCATCCTTAGTTACCAATCTGATTTTTCTTCATAATTATTTTACTTATTATAGGCTAACAATAAGACTAGTGGTAAGACTTTCAGAGTAACAGCTCAGAAATGGAATGGTTATTTTTTTCATGTAAGACTAATAGGTCCCCTCTCTTCACCAACTATTTTGAAATTAAGGGCACAACTAAAGTACAACAAGCATATTCTGGAAGTGCTTAATCTTTGACCTTCTGATAAAGGAATTGAAATTCATGTAAATCCATACATGGGCCATCTGCTTCTTAAACTGCCAGCATGTCCAGGGATTACAAAATATAACCTCACCTCCTTTGGGAAGCATCAGAAAAATCTGTGCCATAAGAAAACAGAGAGAAGTTTCATTTGAAATTACAGTGAATAGGTTTGACTGGATCCAGCATCTGTTATTTCACCTGAAATATTTCTTCTCTTGACTTTAACCAGCACTAACCTGAAGCCTGAATTAACTGGATCTGACCACCAGGTAGCAGATCATCAAACCAGGCAAAGGCTGCTCAGCCACAGCTGTTTGTCAGTGGCAGCACAATGAGCTGCTCATTTAGATGTTGATGTGTCATTGCCAGCAGCTCTGAGCTGAGTAAGAACTAAGAAAGTCAAAATTAGCTGAAGTCAGGGATGAGGTCAAAAGCAAGAGTATGAGCCACAGGGGACAAGGTATTGACTCCAGCACCTTATTTTTTAATATTTTGATTTACAAGCATCTGCATGCAAGGCAACATTTTGTCCCACATTTTGCATATCTAATACAGACCTAATACGCTCCAAGAGAGTATCTTTAAATGTGTCTTGTTCACCAGGCTTTTTCCCTCCCATTAAAAAATGCAAACTGAAAGCTTGTGTCTTTTTGTACCATCTGCTGCATGGTTACCCATAACTGGTTACCCAGGCTCTGCAGGCACCAAATAAAAAATCCTTAGGATTATGTTAATTGTTCTTTGATGAGTCTGTAATTAGTTGACCAGCTCATTGAAGCTGCAGATAGAGAGGTCCTTGAAAAAGCAATGCTAATTTTTAGAGCTTTACAGACCCACAGAAGAAATCTGGAGAAATATCAAGTGGAAAAAAGCTCAGTTTGACATTTCACACGCTTCTGCATGTGCCCAGAATAGCTGCAAAGGATTCGGACTTGTGAGCAAACAGACACGACAAATTGCCAGTTTAACAAACCCAGACACAGCAATCCATAGACTTACATCGCTCACTGAAGTAAATCACTGTAACTCCATGGCTGTCAACAAAGCTGTACCAATTTACATCAGTCAAAAACCTGGCCTTTCATTAGCCAGAGCTGGAAACTGCCTCTTATTCTACCATTTTTTCCTTGTTTCAAGAAAACATGAAGCTATTCATGTCAAAACATATTACTTACTAAAACTGGTGTTATCCTACACTGGAATGTATTTAGTCAAACACTGAAATTCAGACTCCTTTCAGAAGAAATCTTTAATCTTGTTTTATCAAAATAACTGTACTAGAGGATAAATGTGACTTAACCGCTCATGAGTTAAAATGAAAGTGATTCAAAGAATGCAGTCTCAAAATTATCTGAAAGATTTCCTGAAATTAAAACCATAAATCTGCATTTCTTTCACTATGAAATCTGGTTGAAAAAAACTCAGTGGTTGTCAGCATCATGAAATGAGTGACAGCTCCTAAACCCTAAACTGCACCAGAAACAACATCTTGTGTGCCTGACCAAAACCTACTGAGAATTGTAAACATACAAACAGGATATCTGCACAACTTTTTTTTGTTTTTCTTTTTTTTTTTTTTTTAAGCTATGCAGTGTCTGTGCTGGATTTATTTAAGATTTGCAGGGAGGGTTTTGTTGAACAGGAAACATGATTATCTCATTCAATCTATCTGGTCAGTCCTGTAGAGCTTGAAAACTGATACCAATCTCAGACCTAATAAACTGTTCAACAACTTCAGACAAGACTGTAGGAAATCCAGTGGGTTTCATGTCTAGTTATAAACTTGAACCTCAAAACATGTTCACAGAAAGGTTACCAAAGTTTGCAATGATGTGTAGGGAATCTGAACTGATTTATGATTTCCAGTGCAAATGAAGGGACAATATAATCCGAGACTGATTTAAAATCTTCTAATCATGTGGGTACAGCCACCAAACATGTCCACAGCAGGTGAAGGTGGTAATGCCACAAGAAAGGAGAATCCAGGTTACGAGGAGCTTTGTGGTCATGCAGAAGAGAGACAGGAAAGACAGGGAAAGGGAGCTCCTCAGCATTTGGACAGTCCTTATGTTCCCATGTCCCAGGGCAGAGAACAAGGCTTTTACTCAAAACAACTGTCTAAATGCAGGGAACCTGCCTAATCCATCCATTCCTCTTCCCATGCAACAACCTTCTGATCCTCCTAAAGCATTTTGTTCATTTTCCTCGCTGAGGGTACAAATCTGCATGGGCTGGTATTGGGTAACGTGTCTGCAATTTTGGCAAGCACAAACTACACTGGCTTCTGAACGTAGCAGTACTCCAGCCTTAATGCAGAGAGTGGAGAAGAAACAGTATTATAATGTCTATCTAAAACTAGCAAAGCCTAGTGAAGGTAAGCAACATCTACAAAATTAGACACAGATTTCCAAAATGTGTTGGATTAGGACAGATAGCCTTTGGTATAGTTGCATTTTTCTTGCAATTAGGCCCACAGGCATTTTGATAAACAAGCTGAATATGCTGGTAAGTGACTTCATGTTTGTGCATGAGTACTTTCCTCCAGTTGTTGCCATTTAGTAATTATTTTAATTGCACTGAATTAATATTTTCTTTCTCAGCACTATCAGCAAACGGATACAATGGATATATTACACATCCACACATTTCACTGCAGAACTCTTTCTGTAGTAGTCTGACTTTCAGCATTAGATTTTGAGCTTAAAATGTATCCAATGAAACTGTGAAGGTGTTGTTAATTAGTGTGCATGGACAAAGGAACCAAATAAAATCTGAAATCTCTGCACACTAGATTTGCTAAAATAAACAAAGTGAAGCCCAGATAGGTATGCCTTCTTATCTCCCATGAATATAAAATATTTCTGATGATCCGAGAATTTTGATTAGCTTTGACTGTCACCAGCTGGTTTTGAAATGCCAGGTATTTTTAATCTATACTATATTTAGCACTCAGGGATGGTTTTAAAAGTTTCTGAACCCTTCAGATACGTTGCCTAGGAGCAGTCACCTTGTGAGGATGCTGCTATATTTAGATACAGATGCTGGTTTTGGCGTTAACTCCTTTTCTAAGATGGGAACAATCTCTACTGTTAGGAACATTTTTCTGCTAGTACCATGTTGGACAAACTGGACACTAGACATGGGTTTGGGGATAGTTCTCCATGCAGAGAAATGGTGATGGAGGCAGATACTGGTAGAACAGAGTTCTTTGTGTCATGGTTCCTTTCATGCAGAAGACTGGAATCAGCCTCACCAACAAAAAATTATTTTTCTCATGGAAGAATGGGAATAGAAATACAGACAAAAAAAACCCCACTGTAGACAGTCTAATCAGCTTTTTATAGTATGGGTCAGGCTTGTAGGCATTGCATATTACAGAGTGTAAAGGAGCAAATGCTGTGCTTAGTAAGGCACAGAAGACTTTGGAGGAGGCTGATTCAATCCATCTGTTCCAGTGCATCGAACAGAGGATTTTTTTCAGTGGTGCATTTTTTTATGTCTTATACAATTTATTATTTTTTTACTTTAAATAGTCACAGTCACTGTATCTCCGGAAATGTTATATGATAGAGGCAACAAAAGGAGTGGTATTTACAACTACTTGTTTATATTTTGGTTTCATTGCTCTTTCACCAAACTGATCTTCACAGGCAGCTAACCTTGAAAATAATGTTTATTATCACCTTTTAAACTTGGGAGTTTCCTGAGTGCTTTCTTTCAAGAGGGAGACAAATTTTCTCTGGTGAGAAAACACAGCATCTCTCCTGACTGCTGCAGGCTTCTGCTCCAAGCAAGCAGGAGAGTGGGTGGTATTCAGTCTAGAGCAATACTTCAAGCTTTTTGGTAAATTACACATCACAACTTTTGCATTAATTTGTAGCATATGCTAACATGCATTTTATTCTCTCTGCTTGAAAGTCAAAATCTCCACATCCTGAATAAAAATGTCATTATGAAGTCTGGTTAAGCTATCTAGTTATTTAATGGAAGTAATCCAGTGGGATATTCAGTATCTACGCATAATAATCTGTTTCAAGTCATAATTTTAAACTACTTTAATATAACTTTTCGGATGTAGAAACTTTGTATACTAGAACACTAAAGATTAATTTCACTTACAATTTAAAATATACCTCTTTATGAAGCTGTAGATATGGTGTCTACACAGATAAGTAGCTGCTTGCTCCATGCATTTTGATGTACTAATGCTTTAGGAATTATGATTATGCTTTCACATGACAAATCATCCTTTAGTAATTACTTTTACAGAATAGATTTCAACATACTTTTCGTACAGTCTTTGTCCTCTCATGAACACCTTCACCTCATTGTCCAGTGGAAACGTCCCGTCATCTTTTCTGAAGCGGTAGAACAGTTTGACATCCTTGAATTCTTTATGCTCATCACAGACTGAAACATAAAATAATTAAATAAAAAACCAATCACATATATGTTAAGGAGTTGAGGATCCATTTACCAGGTACCGCTGCTGAACTTCAAAGCAAGCACATATAGAGTCTAACCCCCTGTATTTTTGAGCTAACAACTTTGCTCTGTTCTAATAACCAGTGAAAGGCTGGAGAAAACTTTCAGACAGGTAACCAAATTTCAAGATGAGGGAGGTAAGTGTTTGTCAGTTTTGTGAGTATTGCTGCAAAAATAAAGAACAAAAAAGCATCCATCTGCTACAAACTCAGAACACCTCTTGCTGAAAACAGTCTGTTGGCTTCTTTGTTTAAAAGGCCGCCAGGGTAGAATGCCCAATAATTTAAGGTTTGTCAAACTTCTTAAAGTTATTAGTATCAGTTAGCAATGCTGTAGGAAACCTGAGACTCACTAAAGAAACAGTTAAAATCAAAGCCTTCTCCCTCTTCAAATTGTCTCAGTTGCTCTGCCATGCCAGCTAGCAAATGGTAGGTACAATAAGGAGCACACTGGGAAATGCCAAATTAGGTTTGTAAGACAGCAGCTGATGATGGGCTCTTGTAAATGCAGAACAGAGTCCCATCAAGGGCATAAACTGATGGGAGCCATCCCAAGCAAGCTGCTCCTAACAGAGTTGTCAGCCTATATTCATGGCCAGTCTTCGCAAACGAAGATTTGGGAAAGGTCATTACCCTTCGAGCCTGCACAGTGGATTTTTTTAGGTGAGACACAGTGTGCGCTGAACTGAGCCCACCCTTTAATCCTAAGGTTCATCTGCCGGGACCGAGCGAGCTTGGACGGTGGCAATGAGGTCCTCAGGACGTAGGTTTGTTTAGAGTGACCTTCTCTTAGATGGATGGCCTTACAGGGCTGATGAGCTCCATCTGCCTGGAGGAGTTCCCTAACCGGGAATCGAAACCAGGCCATGGTGGTGAGAGCACCACATCCTAACCACTAGACCACCGGGGGTCCTCCTGTCAGCCTATATACATAGGGTACATTCTGCACCACAGAAGCAGAATCTGGTACCTCTTTCACTTGATACGGGAGCTGAAGCATCCTGCAGAACCTGATTGAACCTCCCTGAATTTGCCTACCCTAGCTCACTTTCTAAACTATTTTATTAGAGTGCAATATATGAAAATTTTCAAGAAACAGCTGTTCCACGTGTAATATATACACACACGTATATATGAAATTCATGTGGAAGCTACAATGTGCAATTGGATCCTGTGGTAGAAAACACTTTGAGGTTGTTAGAGCTTTAAACAAGCATTCAGCAATAAAGCCTCTATTGCTCAATTAAATTAAGTCACTCAGGCATCCACGCAACTCTTCACTGACATTTTCTCAATAGAGGATTAAGTAGTCAGATTTGAATACCCTATAATTACTTTATTCTTTAACTATCTACCATGAGTTCCAGTTTCCATAACTACACAGAATTTTCATTTAATAGCCAAGCAGAAGCTGTAGAAGTGGCAGTCATTCAATATGTGCATTTCTGACTCTAATTAAGGTGTTGTTAATGTACTTCAGATAGCAGCAGCATTGCTGCACATACAATGACCTCTGCATAAAGTCAGCATTTGTTTGTTCGCAGTCCCTCAGTTTTCTCTTTAAAAAGAAACAAACGGTACATTTGCCTTTTTGATATGGGTAATACTATAGGCTTGAAATCGAGGCCTTGGGTCTTCTTCGCTTGTGTGCTTCCCAGCCTTTCTGTGCCCCAAAAGGCAACTAAATGCTACCATTGAATTGGAAGTCTCCTTTTCATCAGCATAAATTGTTATTCAAGAAGCTGAAAGGAACAGATCTCAAATAGACAACAAGTTTAGGGGAAAATTAATCAGGGCACAGCCGGACCGCTAACTTCTTGCAGCTGTACCAGCACTAATGTTTGCGCAGCTGGTGTGAGGGACAGGGCCAGGGAACTAATCCACGTGAGAAAAATGATCTTTTTTTTGCTGGCTGATTTTTCAGATGGGTTTTTCAGCTGGAGAGCTGTGCTCTTCGGAGCAGGGAAGTGAGGGCAGCAAGTAGAGGGGTGGGGCACAATCCAGCTGGGGCTGCTCTGGAGGCAGGGAAGCAGTATCACAGTCTCCAGTATCTTACCCTGCTACCTTGGGTCACTCCACACCTCTTCAGCCTCTCATGTCCTTCAGGACACAGGGGACCTTGCACATCAGCATAGTCCAAGGGAGGTGCTCTATTTCTGGCAGGGAAAGAATCCTACCTTTGTTTCACAAACACTCAATAAAATTTAGCTTAGAACTTTTGAGCAGCTGATATTGCACTCACCATGGTGGATAATGCTGTGATCCAGTAATTTCTGCACCAGTTTAATGGCTGTCTCTCTGTCAGAGGCCTCTTTGTGGTCAATCAGCCAGTCGATCAGCTCTTTGGCGACGAAGCAGTTCGGGTACGTTTTGAGGTGGTGCCGCCGATCTTTAATGACCTTTTCTTCATGCAGTCGGAGCCTGGGGGTCAAATCACCTTCTGAGTATCATTTGCAAAGAGCCTTTGTAACTAGAAAGACTAGGACAAGAGCGGAGCAGCACTCAAGCCCTGCTCAAAGGATGGGCTTTGAAGGGTAGAATAGGAAGGGACCCAGCCACACCTCCACTGCTGGTATCTCACAACCAGGAAACCCACAGCAACCATTTGTTACAAGTTTAAACTCCATAATTGAAAAAACTTGTTTTCTGCTCAGTGGAAAAGTTTATAAAAACTGAAGAACAGAACACCATACTAAATCCATTAAAATACTTCCTGTAGGTCAATTAAACTGCCAATAATTTGGAATTAATTTTCCCACATTATCTCTAATACATTCCATGTTACTCCTTTATTTTATAGTATCACTGCTGTAGATTCTTTTTTCTTTTTTATCTCATTCATTTTTTCAGTTGTAGTTTCTCCCTTGGTTGGGTAACTGCATTTTGCCTCCAGCTGCACAACAAGCATAGCATTTATGATTTAAAATTCAGGTGTGAAGCTGTTCCAACACAATGCTATCTGTCATTAAAAAGCTGCCTCCTACTTCAAATCAAGAACTGATTTGTCACTTGGGGACCTGTTGGTAAATGCTCTCTAGCTGCAAAATCTCCCCCATCATCTTGAAAGCAAGTTGGCTGGCTGTTTTTGAGATGTTTGGGTCAGAATGCTAGATCCTGATTAGAGTAATACCTTGTTAATAAAGGTTCTGGGGTTCTGCATCTTTATTTTTAGTAATTTTTTTCTAAATAAACAAAATAAGCAACATTACCAATAAATTAACGGATAGAAGTTTCTAAAGTTTTGTTTAAGTTTTATGCTTTCTTGTTCCATTTTAATGAATCATATCAGAAAATCTCTTTGTAGTGCCATGCCTATACCCCAGTTCTGAGGAAAGCACAGAAACCATAATGCTTGGGCTCCTGTCACAAACAGAAACATTGCTGTTCATTTCCAAGTGGCCAGGATCCTACCTTGTAAACACCCTCACTGACTTCAAAGGGTCCTGAGCAATGCTACAGTAATTGTAGGGGGTACAAGGGTGATAACACAGAAGAGTGTTAACATGAGCCTCAAGAAGCACGGAGCAATTTTCCTCTCAATGTGATTCCAGTATGAAACAATATTTTCGCTCTAGAATCAAAAAAAGGTAAAATATTTGGCTGAAATCAGTGAAGAAAGTAATATTAGGGCATTAGACAAGGCTTATGTAGGCATCTACCTAAAAATAGTAGCAAAGCAATGTTTCTGTTCTGCAGTATTTAGCCTTGAACGACACTGGAATGGTCAATCTGATGTTAATTCAAAACCAGCTTTGCAAACATCATTAAAAAAATCTAAGAGTTTTATATTAAAAATACTGATAAATCAGATAAGTATTCTGTAAAGAAATGCTGATTAATATCCCAGGCATTGTGAAATTCTCTGAGCTAAAATATCTTTGCTTATAGCACATTTTCCAGATGTGCTCTAACAGCTGTTGCCATGCTCAGAAAGAAAAGCTGACACAGTTTTAATTATAGAACATGCAATTATCAGTATGTCTGATGGAGATTCACAATTAAAATACATTCCAGATTCTGTTAATGTTCATCCAGTCTTATGTCACACAATAATCTGCAAGAACAAAATTATAAAAAGAGTGTATAATACGTATGCAGACAGCTCAACCCAGCTTTGTGTAAGTCTAAATGGCTGTAGTTCATCTGATACAAGAGGGAAACCACCTTCTTAGTCCACATATTGCACAGGAGTGTAACAGTACTGGTCTGGCATTCCACAAACAAGTCAGCCAAGAGCCCCAGAAATGAGCATCTAGGTCTTCAATTCTGACTTCAGGCTTTCCTGCAGTTGGTGGGCTTATAAATATTTCAATTTCTCTGTCATATCAAAAGACACAAGTTCCCACTACAATCTTTTTACTCATTCAGACCATTCACAAAGTCTCTGTATATGCCTTTTTGCCTATATTCATAAAACTCATAAAAATGTCATAATCTTAATTACTTCCACCCACTAGCTAAAGTGGATCTGAATTTGCTAAGAGGTTATAAAATCATTAAGTCAATGACAGCATGACCACATAAGCCTCAAGAAGCCTGAAAAAACAAATTTATCTACAATGGATGTGGGAACCTTTGCTGCAGTCTATATCAATTGTATCCATACTGAATTATGGCCATGCTAATTTATTTGGAATAAAGAACAGAAGGGGAACAGGTTTTGTCCTTGGTGATGTATGCTGTTCTCTCTGTCAAGGCTCTCTCACCCCTACAAACCTGCTAAAAATCAAACTATATGGAGAAGTAGCTCAGTAAATTGGCATTGTACCCAGTGTAAGCTACAAATACAGAAGTCTAAGATAAAGTTATTGAGCATATATTGCAGTATACAAATCAAAAGTTTAGGCAGGAATTCAAAAAATGTGTCTGTGTTCATAAGTATTTATCAGGAGATAAATCAAATGGGTCAAAAAGGAATGAAACGCACCAGTGAATGCAATTATACTGGAGCCAATGCCCACATGAAGTCGTAAATTCTTTATCCCTTGGCATTGGGAAACAGGCTTCTCACTCAAAGTTCTTGATGTTTTTCCCTTTAAGTAACATTAATCACTTTACGTCAGCTAGTCTACATGATGACTGGAAAAGACCTAACATCAAACATATTTCTCTCACTTTTTCAAGAGCTGATTAGGAGAATTAGCTGACTGACAAATCCTGACCAGCTTGAGAGGAGAAGGGGAGGAGAGGGCAAATAACAAGGGTAAATGGGGAGACACTTTGACTCAATAAGCCTTAAAAAGTTGACCCTCTTTCCACAACTTAATAGCTGAACACCAGAAAATGATCTTATGTACACGAGTACATCATCCATACATAATTCCATGCATCGGTCAAGACTACCTGCCAGATTTTGCACAAGGGGCCACAGTCTGCTCTACCTGGAGAAAAAACAGTGAGAGCTCAAAAGCATTTGAGCAATTGCCTGTGAACTGTAACAGGTATATGCAACCCTTTAATATTTACAAACTGATATCCATGACTCTTAGTCATGCTTACAACAAATAAAGACAGGCTGTATTTGCAAGCATGCATGCCAGAACAGTTTCCTGGGGGCTTGTCCAAACAGGAGTTGCTCCTAATTAACAACATGTAGGGACTCTTGCTCCAAACAGAAGTGCCTTCCTCCTCCGTAGCATGGAACAGGATAACCTGGAAAACGCTGCTTCTGATTTGCAGTAAGTGTGTTCAGAGCTATCTGGAACAATGCTATTTGTTGAGAGGCATTTTCTTTGGTAACTGTCAGAAAAGTCAAGATAATGGAAAAATCTAAATCTTTGCCTAGAAATGAAGGATCAGGCACTAACTTGGGACAAAACTGCTCTTGCAGCTACATGAAACTTGCATTTTGTTTCCAACCGACAGGGACATTATTTCCACCAGGGACATTACACATTTTCAAGTTTCTTGCATCTTTTTCTGGACCAATGGATAAGGACTTAAGAGACAGTGCCTGCACAAGAGTTTAGCTTTACTTTTAAACCCAGAAAAAGTTAGCCTGCTGGATAAAGACAGTAAATATATCATTAACTGGACCATGGTCCAAATATCTCACCCAGCTATTTCCCTTTATTAAGTCTAGTAGTTTGGGCTTGGCTAACATAGATCTTCCAAAGCACTATCCAATCCTGATTTCTATGCGTGAAAAGAACCCTAAAAACCTCCTGCTCTTCCTGGTAATTTTCTGAATAAATTATCTGCCATTTCCTAGTATATCCGATATAGTCCCTACATTTATCCTAGCAAGGCTCAGGAACAACGTGCAGAGAACAGGTTGGTCCCTGACACTCTAAATAGACAAGATGGTACGAAGACTTTCATATGGAGCTCCACTCATTCACCTTTTTTAACATTCCTGAAACAATCATACACACACATAAAAATGCATATATCACTGAATTGTAGAACAGTTTGGGTTGTGTTTTAGTTGTGGCTTTTAAAGGTCATCTGGTCTAACCCATCTGCAATGAGTAGACACATTTTCCACTATATCAAGTTGCTCAAAGCCCCTGCACCCTAAACTTGAATGTTTCCAGGGATGGGGCATCTACCACCCCTCTGGGCACCTTGTTCCAGTATTTCACCACCATCATCACAAAAAATTTCTTCCTTCTATCTAATCTGAATCTACCATTTTTTAATTTAAACCACTACCACTTACTGTATTGCAAGAGGCCCTACTAAAAAGTAGGTCCACATCTTTCTTCTAAGCCCCCTTTAAGAATTGAAAGGCCACAATAAGGTCTTCCTGGAGCCTTCTCTTCCGCAGGCTGTTTTTCTGTTTTCACAAGAGGTACTCTATCCCTCTAATCATCTTCATGGTCCTTCTCTGGACTGACTCCAACACGTTGATGTCTTTCCTGTGCTGAGGACCCCAGAGCTGGATACAGTACTCCAGGTGGTGTCTCACTAGAGCAGGGGGGCTGGATCCCCTCCCTTGACCTGCTGACCACACTGCTTTTGGTGCAGCCCAGAATACAATTGTCTTTCTGGGTTGCAATCACACATTACAGAGTCACAGAATCACAGAATATGACAAGTTGGAAGGGACCCACAAAGATTATCAAGTCCAACCCTTAGACCATCCCCAAGAGTCACATCATTGTCACGTCACGTCCATCTTTTCATCCACCATCACCCCAAGTCCTTCTCAGCAGGGCTGCTCTTGATTTGTTCATCCCACTGTCTGTATTGATATAGCAGGGGTTGCCCTGACCCAGGCATACACCTTGCACTTGGCCTTGTTGAACCTTATTAGGCTCCCATGGACCCACTTCTCAAGCTTATCCAGGTGCCTCTGGATGGCATTCTGTCCCTCAGGTGTGTCATTCACTGCTCTCAGCTTGGTGTCATCTGCAAACTTGCTGAGGGTGCACTTGATGCCACTGTCTGTGTCACTGATGATGATAATAAACTGTACTGCTCCCAGTACGGACCTCAGAGGGACACCCTCATCACCAGTCTCCATCTGGACATAGAGCCATTGACCACTCCCCTCTGGATGTAACCCTCCAACAAACTCCTCATCAGCTGAATAGCCCACTCAAATCCATCTCTCTCCAATTTAGAGAGAAGAATGTTGTGGTGAACTCTGTTAAAGGCCCTTAAAAAATCCAGACAAATGACATCTGCAGCCCCTCCCCTGTCCACTGATGTAGTTATTCCATCACAGAAGGCCACCAGGTTGGTCAGTCAAGACTTGCCCTTCGTGAAGCCAAGCAACATATATATGGCTTGGTTTCAAAGTGTGTATAAATATGTATATGTGTGCATACATATATATATGATATATAGAAATAAAACATATATGCAAATGACATACAATATTTTCATTATGATATTTTGCAGTATGTAATCATCTATACTATATGTCATATATATCTCATCTATATCACAGAACACATCATTTAGAACAATATTATTTTTTTTAATGGAAGGACAAAACACCAGTGAAGAGATAATTTAAAATGGAAATTCTTAGCAGAATTTATTAATTATTGAACAATACACATTGATGTTGTAATTGGCCATGACACAAAGCACGTCCTGCCTCAGAGTGCTCAACTGCTGCTGCTGAGTTCTAGCACGCTCATGGGTTACTGCTGTGTTACACTTTGGTTTCAGTGACTATCCCAGATGGAGCACTGCCAGTCAGCATTCATTGAACTACTACAATTCTATCAAATTTGGTAAACTCTGAACAAAACCATATTAGATCCCTTCAAAATTAACAGTGGTATGCAAGAAGGCAAAGCAGTGCAAGTGGTTTCTGCCACTCTCAAATTCTTTCACAAGTTTCCTGTACTTGGAACTTCTGTAAGAGAAGGATTTACTTATTTCCAAGAAAAACAAGTCACAACATCCTTAGGGAGAAACATATACACATAGAAAAAGTATCCTGACAAAGATGAGGACAATTCATGGTGGCTAAAGAACATGGGAGAAACATATACAGATAGAAAAAGTATCCTGACAAAGATGAGGACAATTCATGGTGGCTAAAGAACATGGGGTTTTCACACCTCTTCTCAAGGGTTATCACAGGTGTGCCACTGGCAGGTAGAATTGCCCCTTTCTGTTGGAAACAGAACAGTTTTGTATCTGCCCAGAGGTCACAAACTTTGGCTGTTTTCTGAACATAAGCATATGACCTGTCTACAGCATAGGCATCTTACAAAAGATGGCATTTTCCAAAGTGTCTCAGTGACTTAGAAGCATAGGTCCCACTGAAATTTAAACCTCACAAGTCAGTTGCGGACCCAATTAATTACAAAATAAATGAGCATAAGGCAGCATTTTTGTATATACACAGACCTAGGAAAATACAGGACTACTTGAAATGTCCTTTACACTAAACTTTTGCCACTGCACTGTCAGCAAAAAAAATAAAATAGGTCATGAGGATATGAACTTTTTACACAGAGGCGATCATGAAGGTACTCTGTGAATGTAGTATGTGTTGCTGGGACAAGCATTTCCAGCTGGGTTTGCCAAGTCTCAGCTGAAGTGTCAGCATTTCACCACTGAATGTTCCTCTTTCTATTTATGCTTCAACTCTGCAATCACTTAGTTTTGTTACTTGATATTCACAGGAGCTAGAATACCCTTTAAAACATGGGGTCATACTGGAAATAGGATGAAAATATTTCTGTGTCAGTAGCTGTGGCAGAGAAGGAATTCTAACATCTCAAATGGGGTTAGAGAGGTTGTCTTCAAAGCAGCTCCTGATACCAGTTCTCGTCACTGTGTTTATCTCCACTTTTTTGCCCACAGCCATGTAGTCAATGTGAAGAGATGCCAGAACACAGAGCCAGACAGAAAAACTTCAGGTAAACCATCTCTGGGTGCACTGCAGAGGAAATCCTAAAGCTTTCAAAGAAGTGATGGTTCACCAGTGCCCCCGTGGCTTTAAATAAAACACTGTGGCTGCCTCTTTAATGAGGTCTTTTTTTATGCATTCAGAAAGCACTAAGGTCACTAAGCCCACAACCAAGCATGCACAGGGACATCCCCAGTACTCATAACATTTTAGTAATACTGTTAGGGATCAAAGCAAACTCTGGGGAACAGACACAGTCATGGCTCAGGGTCTGGGATGAAATCAAAATGATGTGTCTTGGAGACACTCTTTCAGCCCATAAATTCAGGCCAGAAATTCAGAGCCACAGGCTCCCTTTCAGTACTCCAGACTGAAGAAAAATTATATCTGTGTGTTTGTAATAACCTGTCATAAAACTAGAGACCCTTTGTAAAAGCAACGGAAGCTGTGAAGCGGCTGATCCCCCTGCCTGCCAAGCCATTTCATTTGCATTTCACTTTTAAGTAAATTGTGTACAAATATGAATAATATACATCTACTTGCCTATGCGCTTGAACCTTGAGAGCTTCTGGCTTGCTGGAAAGCATAAAACCATATTTTACAAAGATGAAAACACAGAATACAGGCAAGTTATTATTTCACCTGTCCCTAGTCATAAGGAAAGTGGAAGTCTGCCTGTCTTGCTCCAGCTGTTTGCTTTCTGGGCTGAAGCTGTCAGAACTGAGCAACTCATAGTTCTCCTTCTCTACAGAGAAGTCAAATATAACTGCTTCTCACTCATGTAGGATGAGCTGGGATGCACCATGGGATGCATGTATGCAGGTCTATGTGATACTACTGTGTGGATCCCCAAAAGAACTGATGGACTTTCCACTGAAGAGCAAGCCATCTTTGCTCACATCCATCAACTATATTTTCTCCACATTACTTTTCTGTGTCTCCATTGCAAGGATATTCTTAGGCTTACCAAATCAATAATAATTTTCTCAATGATGTCTTCCCAAATCTAAACTGAGGACTTCTACCATAAACCACTAAAATTTCAAAGTACAGACCAGAAACCACAGGAGAACTGTTGCTATAGACATCCCTTGACTGGATTAACAGGGTAGCCATAAGCCCAGCACCTCTTGTAGATTTATGCTAAAATACCTCTCAATAAATGAATTATTTTATGGATAGCAAACTTAGGAAGGAGCAGTGTAGGTCTCAAGGGAGGCCAGTGAAAATCAATGAAATTTTTGTCAGGGAATGCAGACCTGTTATCTCAGTAACACGGCTGGAGGAGGAGAACTTTCCTTTGAATGCTAAATGGGCTAAACAGAGCAAGTACAGGTCAAAGAGCACAAGCCCTACTGCTACAGCTATTGCTGCTAGCACTGCCATTCAGGATCTTGGAGAGACAGACTGGGATCTGGGGAATAGGACGCTGAACTACAGGTCTGCATCACTGGAGTCAAGAAGAGGGGCTGCAGCAAGGACACAAGGGGCTGTGAGTACCAGAAAGCCCTGCTGTGTGAAAGTTCCTCTCTTGGATGCACCTTGTACCCCAAGGAGGTAGGGAAGCCAAAAGAAGCTACAGGCTGAGGTCCCTTATGCAGCAAGGCTGACATCTCTTCTACACTTATCCAGAGAGAAAAGCTGACTATGACCTTGGTCACTTGCAGTCTGTGCAGCAAGTTTCAGACAGCCTGAGAAACAAGGAGGTCTTTTTCACCCACCCATCTCTCAGCACATCTGGGAAGAGCAAACCTGTAATGCCCAGAAAGCACCACAGTACTGAACAGGTCTGCAGTGCAAACAGTAAAAGGGGGTGTTATCTGCCAGAGATAACCCAAGAAATCCATGGGAGAAGTGAAATCAGTCAAGTGCCTAATCTCAAGTGCAGTTTGGTATTTCTCCCACCCTGTCAATAAGTGACAAGTAGTTTTGCTGGGACATTATATGGCTTTGGGTAATCTCTGAGCTCAAAGTCCTTCCAGGCATGGCTGCTCTCAACCTGAGGGCTGCATACATGCAGGAGATCTTCTCCCTGATATTTTATGCTTCTTAGAGGAGCACCAACTGTTTGGACTTCTTTCAGCAGTCCTTGGCAACCCTGCTTAAAGCAAAAAAAATCTGCCTTCATCATTAATAATGCTTCATACTGCAGTAATATCCCAACTGCTTTTACCAAGTGTTTTCCATCGCTACACAAAACTCTTATCCAAATACTGTGCTGTGTAATCATGAACGACATCAAGCACAGAGAGTCAGTACCTGACAGGTAATAAAAGGAGTAATAAAATACTTAGTGTTATGTACTATTGTCAACAAACATGATTTTATATTGAGGCTACAACTCAAGGACTTTTTACTCATTTCCCACAAATATGTAGGTTCACCTTAAAATGAATGTAGATTCAATACTATTTCAATATACAGTAGGCTGTATTAAAACCATCAAACTTTGTTTATCTCTTTCCATTCTAAATTAATATTTTACTTTTTTAATCTTTAGTGTAATTGCATTACTGGAATTTATTTTTATTTTGAAGGAAGCTGTGATAGCTTTAAGTGGAAAAGTACTCACTAAAAAAAGGCATTCTGTATTGAATTTCTTTTTTAAAGAAATCTTACAGCATTGTGGCACTGATTCATTTTTTTTACCTCCTACAGCTGGCATTACCACAATATGCAGGATGTTACACTGACAGAAGACGTGATGCAAGACAGTTCTTTTCACTGTCTTCCAAAAGTTGTTGAAATCCAGTGGTTGACCACTAAACTGCAAAATAAAACTGGGATTGATTCAAATTTTTAAACACTTAAAGTAAGTGTTCCATCTGACTGGAATACCTAGAGGTATTAAATTAATTGTGCATAATTAATTGTGCATAAATAGAAATGGAGGAACAGGTAAGACTATAAAATGTAAGGCTCTGCACTAACAACAAAATGCTTTGCTGAAAACTGGAAACTCAGAGGCTGAAAGCAACAGAGAGTAAGAAATAATTGAATATGCTGTAGTGAAACTTGCACTGACAACAGGCTGAAAACAGGCAGAGACCATATAAAAACCAAAGTCAACCTTAGGTTGTATTAACTGAGATGTTTCCAGAAATGATGTGAAGTCCAGTTGCTCATGTCATTGTATATGATACTACAGAACATCATCTAAATATTGTGTTTGGTTTATGCCATGTCATTCCAGAACAATGAGCTCAAATAGATGCAATGATGTAGAGCTACTCTAGTATGAGAAATGATGAGCCAGTCTCATGACCAGAGAGAAAAAGATACTGGCTTGGGAGTCTGGCCTTATCTAGACAGAAAATGAGAAGAAGAGAATTGCTGTTGATAATCTTTCAAATGAGCTGAAAGAAGAGAGCAAGAAAAGCTATTTAAGAGATGCTGAGAGAATGTAAGAACTAGACAAAGTTTTGAAGAAAAATTTTCTAATTGTTACTTACGACAAGAACTGAAATGACTTTCAGAGGACTGTAATAAATATATTGAAGGATTAAGTGTTATAATATTCTGCAGAAGACCTTCCAGTCTAATGTTTTATAATTACATGATTTACACTGCTATCTGCAAACGATCTTGGGAATACTACAGGAAGAAAGAGTATCAGAGGCTGGCCTTTGAAAGTACCATACCAAGACTCACAGCCTTTCTAAAGTCCTGGTTCATGTCAGCTGCAAAAAACAAAAGTTCAAATGCTGCCTATATTAAAACATTTGCTGTTTATATTAAAGCTTTTATTAAAAGTACATATGCAGATATACATTCTTTGTCTGTTTGCCAAAGCTCAGGAGCTGTAGGTATAACGAGAGATGTCCACATTTCTGAGCATGCTTCCTTGCTTTTGCCACAGGGTATTCCTTGTTTTTCATTTTTACTGTGCACACACGCAACAGTCCTTATGTGGCTGACTGGAAGGACAGGGATTAACCGGCCAGTCATTATCATACAGTCAACACCAAACTAGGGGCATGTTTTCCTCCAACATATGAAGGAAATCCTACAACCCTTGAGACATACAACTGTGTCAAGACATGGCTGAGGATGTGCTGTGAGGAAACCCCATCAGCTGGGTAACAGCATGCAGAGAGGCCAAGGGTCTGCTCTGTTTCCTTGCTAAATCAAAGTGTAGAAGCCAGGAGGAACTGCAATGGCAGAGGATCCCTCTGCCAGCTCCACAGCCCACTCTGCATTTCACCCTTGGCTGAAGTCTCTACACGTCTGCACTCAGCTGGCTTTCCTGCCTGCACGTGCAACATCCACTCATCCTGTTGAGATCCAGATCACCAGGTTCGCAGGAACCTCCAGCCTCTAATCTGAGATCTTGTGAAGCTACCACAAAGAACCTGTCTACATAGTCATAGTCACCTTGGTCTTTTTAGCCTGGAATTTGTCTAATTTTATATAGTAGCATATGATTTTATTTTATTTATTGAAATAATATAGAGTATGCAATTATTAAAATGAAAAAATCAAAATAGGATAGAAGCCTAAATAGAATGATGTTACAGGTTTTTGGAGTTTCCTTAAGTTGCCTTGTTTGCTTAAGAAAAACATTGAGAGTAAAATATAAGCCAGTATGACCTTCACAGTCAGCTGGAGGCAACAAATCAGTGTAATCCTAATTAACATTCTGGTCATTTATACTTGTTCTTCTTAAAGAGAATCCTGTAATATCCAATAAGGTTTCACTGCAAATGCCAAACAAAAAAGAAGAAATAAATCACCATCTAGAGATGAAAAAATGAAAAATGTCTTGGAAATCTATTGATTGCCCCAGACTACACTGAATGAGTTCCAAATGCATCTATGCAAATGGTAACAATGATTTTACTCAACAATTTTGCAACATAACACTACTGTATTCATTGTTTAAACACAGAAAGGATTGCTTTCTGACACAAACATTTTAATGACAAAACCTCACCCTATCTGCTTTAAATCTCTTTCTTTATCTAGGTCATACAAACACGTAACATGAAGAATTATGGCATATGAATTTAAGGGGATTATGTAATGGCATGAAGTTGCTCACTGACTAAATTCCGGTAGGCTAATGAAGAACTTTATCATTAAGGAAAATGTATTAATAAAAATCCTAGTTAAATACCAATTCTATTTCAAAGATTTTCCTTTTGTAAAAATATAGCCTGAGGATGGTTTTGTTTGATTAGCTCAGCATTTTTCTACACCTCATATATGACATGAACAGATACACAGCTGTGGCATAACCACTCTTTATGAATAGTTTCTTTCTGTCAGGGTGCTATCAAGGATCTTGTCTTGTTTGATTAGGCCTTGTCAAACACTCACAAGTAGATAACTTTGAAAAGATAAATATTACAGAAGCAGTCTTCCTCTGCTCTTAAGATTAAATGGAAATTTTCCTTTAAAATAATAAATAAATCCACAAGGACCCCAAAGAAATTCTGTTGCTCTACTGAACATCTTGCTCCCATTGCTGAGCACATGTTTGCCATTTCTCTTTCTAGGCAAAATTCTCTCTCCAACATGCAGAAAGGTCAGTGAACAGGTATTTATGTACTCTGACAATAAATTCAAACTGTGACTTCTTACTGCTTTAATAACTCAGAACATGCACCCTGACCCTTATTCACCAAGTAATGGCATCAGCTTTATGTACGCATCAGCCTAAGTAGAATGCTGCTGGATTTAGATTACAACAATATGGTTATGTTCACAACATACTCCAAACTTTGTCTCGGGCCCCAACTTGAATCCAAAACATATGTTGCACAGACAGTTAGAGATAGGCTTTAGACGGGTAACAGGACAAGAGGACCTGAGTGGTTCAGACTCAGATATTCACCTATCATCGGTATAAATGGCCCAACACTGTGAGTTAATCCAATTCATTTACTCAAGACAAGCCCTGACATAACCTGTCCTCAAGAAAGGCAAGATCTGTAGGAGCTTGGCTATGGTTGCTCTTCAAATGCTTTCAACAAGCACAGGTGGGCAGGCAGACCACAAGTGCTTCTTGTTGGAGCTGCCCAGACATATGGATACCAGAGCACGTGCCAAGGTTTCGTCCATTATTCACCCTGACTTTCAGAGCACAGTACAGTGCTAATTAGGTCTTAATTTGAATGTAGCCAAAATGAGCTTTATGAATGTTGAACTACAGCATCATAGAATCACAGAAATATTTATCTTGGAATATACTTTTAAGATCATTGAGTCCAACCCTTAACCTAGCACTGCCAAGTCCATTATTAAACCATGTCCCCAAGTGCCACATCTACACATCTTTTAAATACCTCCAACAGCGGCAACTTTATCACTTCCTTGGGTAGCCCATTCCAATGCTTGACAACAATTTCCATGAAGAAATTTTTCCCAATATCCCATCTAAACCTCCTCTGGTGCGACTTGAGGCCATTTCCTCTTGCCCTGTCACTTGTTACTTGAAAGAAGAGACTGCCATTCACCTGGCTACAACCTCCTTTCAGGTAGTTGTATACACTGATAAGGTCTCCTCTGAGCCTCCCCTTCTCCAAGACAAACAATCCCAGCTCCCTCAGTCACTCCTCATCGGACTTGTGCTCCAGACCCTTTACCAGCTTCACTGCCCTTCTCTGGACATGCTCCAGCACCTCAATGTGCTTCTGGTAGTGAGGGGCCCAAAACTGGACACAAAATTTGAGGTGTGGCCTCTCCAGTGCTGAGTACAGGGGGACAACCATTTCCCTACTCCTGCTATTTCTGATACAAGCCAGAATGCCCCCACAGCCTTCTTGGCACACTGCTGGCTCATGTTCAGCTGGCTGTCAACCAGCACCCCCAAGTCCTTCTCCAATGGGCAGTTTTCCAGCCACTCATTTCCAAGCCTGTAGCATTGCATGGGGTTGTTGTGACCAGAATGCAGGACCTGGCACTTGGGCCTTGTTGTACCTCATAAAATTGCCCTCGGCCCATTGATCCAGCCTGATCAAATTCCTCTGCAGGGCCCTCCTACCCCCTGGCAGATCAACACTTCTGCCCAACTTGGTATCATTTGCAAACTGACTAAGGTTGCCCTCTATCCCCTTGTCCAGATTGTCCATAGAGATCAGAAGATTTCAGTCCATATGTAAGTAAGCTGTGCATATATGAACTGCTGAAACTGCAAAAGGTTTGTGGTCACTAAAGACATGAAACCACTGATCAAGAAAGGCCAACACCTTTTGGTGCCTTTTCCTACAGGTTTGTCACTCTCTGAGGTCAAATACTGATATTTTACATAAAGACATGTGCTATCTACACTTTTTAGCCTGCAAGCAAAATTTCACAATTTCCAGTCCACAGGAACTTGTCTTTAGCCAGTATATGTTAAAATAAGGTTTTCATTCCATGTTTATTGTGCTTCTCTTGAATAGTTTATGCAACCTTTTTTTCTTCCTCCTTTGGCCCAATAATGTGTTTCCCAAGAGTACTGTTGTTACTGGCCTCATGCAAACTCAGATGTTCCATATTCATCAGTAAAGAAAGCAATACAGAGTACAAACATATTTCATGTGAAATTATGTAGGATATGCTGTTTCAGCTGGTGTTGATTTACAGATTCAACCACAAAAAAAGTCATATGAAGTTCTTAATATATTATATTGGAGCAGCTCTAGCCCCTCTGTAACCGAACAAAGTGAATGAAAGCAATTATCTTCCAATCACCCATATTTGATTCCTTACAGTAGGACCAAAGTACAGCACCTGGAAAAACCACCACTTCATAGATAACTTAAATGGCTGGATTTTCCCCCATTATGAAATATTTTTAAAGGATCTAGGCCTTGCAACATTGTGATAAAGCACAACAGCATACAGAGAAAGCAAAAATCCCATTGTTTTGTGTGTGCTGAAAGAAATGTTATTATTTTTAACAAGGTGGGATTATGGTTGGGTACATGCTTGATTTAATTATGTCTTTGATCGCATCTGTAAAGACAAGGGAATATATCTCATTACATTCCAAATGGATTACAGGATGAGACATGCCACTCCAAGGGAGGAAAGTGTTAACATTTCAAACACTTTCTTCTCCCTCAACACATGACTGAAAGCCCTCTTTCCACAAGCAAAGTTGGAGCTGCAGGACCATGCACAGGAACCTGCGCACACAAATGAACTCTGAAAGCGGTCCCTTTGTGCACAGTGTGAGAGGATCTAGATGGCTCAATCCATCTTTAGCAACACTGGGCAGGCAGAGAGAACAGGGAAGCAGGTGGCTGTCCCTGAGATTACTGTTCCTCATGTAATGCCAACACTACACAGCCAGCAGGATTTCTGGCACTGTGACCTACTGGCCTTCCAGCATGTATTACTCTGTACAATGTCTCCAATCTTTTCTCTATTCTCATCCTTCAGGGACTGTTATAAACCCACCATGTCCTAACCATTTGTACTTTGGTTTCTGTCCCCCAAGTTCTTAAGAAATGAATCTACAGATAACCTTACAGACACCTTAAAAAGCAATCTTGGTGGTCGGAAGAGTTGTGATGTTGGCATCTCATGAATCTCACATGATTTGGGGTGAAATCCTGGCCTAACTTAAGACAGTGAGGTCAAGGGAGTCAGGCTGTCACCTTCAAATCTTCCTAAAAATCTCAGCTGAAATAGAGATATTTCAAAAGTTCTTAGACATTCATTTGGGAATGGATACATTTCTCATCCTTAAATTTGCTTGAAAAGCTGGACAATGTAAGAGCGATCAGTGGTACAAACTAACTTATCTGATTTTGCACTGAAGTAGTTAAAAGGCATTCTTAGAAGCCCTGCCACCAATTCCACTGACCAGACAATAATACCTGGTTATCAGCCAGTAACAAAAAGTTGATAATATTAGCCACCATAGCTTAAAGAAGACATCACACTCTGCCTTCATGAAATATGCAACTGGAAGGGATCTCTAGAGGTCATCTGGTCCAACCTATACTGAAAGTATATCCAGTTAGTACAAGTTGCTCAGGGTCATGTCCAGGCAAGATTTTAATACTTCAGAGCTTCTCTGGGCCCCCATTCTGATTTTTGACTTACCCTTATGGTGAATAATTCTTTCCAAATATCTAATTAGAAAGACCCTTGCAAACTTGGACTATTGCCTCTTGCACCATCCCTGTGCACCTCAGAAAAGACTCTCTCCCCTTTTGCCTACATCTCATTTTAGTAGTTGCAACCAGCAGTAAGATCCCTCCAAGCCTTTTCTTCTCTAGGCTGAGCAGACCCAGCCCTCAGCAGTTCCTTGTACATCACTTGCTCCAGCCCAACCCTACCCTGAGAGCCAGCCTTCCTTGGGGCTTGCTTCTTGTATGAAGACACCTTTTTCCTATCTATTTTAGAGAGTTGCATAATTTTGCATAAATTACAGACAAAGAAATAAATCTTATTAAAATAAGTATCTAATAAATTTTGCTTTATTTTTTCTATTTGGTGGGCTTTTGAGAACCCCCTTTCATTGCCTCATCTAACTAGACATGCATAGTATGATACCAATGGCTCCTATTCTCATCACAGAGATGTACTTATTAACCTAATTTAACCTCATCTATTTCTGCCATTTCCCAAAAGACTTTAAAGGTCTGAGTTTGTCCAAATGCTATAAGTTTTGAAAATACTTTAATTGTCCGAGACAAGTCTTTAGGCTTCTAGACCCAAATCACTCTCAAAATGGTATTTGTATGATCTCTTTTGGGATTTGTACATGATAATGCTACTTTGAGCTTCTTCCCATCACAATCTCCCTCTGTCTGCACTGACCAAGCAGCAATTTAGCAGTTTAAGCTAGGACTTACTCTTTCTACATCTTAGAAAAAAAAAAATTAATTTCAGTTAGAGGAAAGTATAAGTTAATTACATCCTGAGCATCAGGAAACAATTAATAGCTTTCTATTATATCACCCTGATTTCTATGCTATACAAACAATTATATGCTACTGCAGAAAAGGATGTATGATTATCAAGACAAGGATCTTTTCTGAAAAAAATGAAAGGAAATTTTTCTACCACTGACAATCAGCACTATAAATAATGCTTAGCTAATATCTTTTCAAAATTCATTTCCATTATTTGCAATGCTAACTCTGAGTGATGCGTCGGCTGCGTGTTGTCAGATTCTCCTTCCAAAGAGGATAACTGTAAACAAATGTTGGACTCTGATTCCTCAGATAAGCACTCACAAATTCAGGTTCCTGTGAATATTTAGTAATACTCACCGGAATTAAATTAAAAATCATTGTTTTTACTAACCATATTGTAATCATGCCTTGCATTTGGTTTGCCTCTTGAATCAGAGCTGAGACTGGCTTGTGAAAACACAAAGGAATACACAGGCTTGCTTTAAGAAGCCCCAGTGCTTTGAAGACATAGGCCGCAATGTGAAGAGCAACGGATATGACACACAAAAACTTCTTTCAGCTGCCAATAAACTCATTTGGCCTGATATGCAAGAAAGTGGTGCAGACACAGAGCCAGCAGATTGTACAACAGCTCAGCTGAACACTAATGGAAACACTACAGAAAACACCCATTTTGGCAACAGCACTTAGTGTGAGAAGCAAGGGAACAAACCCACGCAAACCTCCACAATGCCAAGTCAAAGGCTACCGTGCTAAATGGCCTCTGTGTTACTGGGGGTGGGACAATCTTCCAAAACCAGGTACAGAATACAAGGCTTGTAAAGGATAAATATGATAGTGGTGTTTATCAGCAGAAAAACCTTGGTCTCCAGAGATTCCTCACACAATACCCCTTCCAGGACAGCTAAACCTCTCCCCCAGAACAAGTTCTGTTCCACGCTCTCCTTCCCTATTATTTTCCACTTCAAGGCTTCTTCTTGATGCTGTCCTTGACAAACATCATCTTGGAGGGATAGTTGCCACAGGTTTTGATCAGAATAAGTGTCCATCTCCCCGATTCCTTCTACTGCCTCCTCCTCTTCTGCCACAACAAATGCAGTATTACTGTACTTCACTTTCAAGCTCCCATCTTTGCTATCGCCATCTCTTAGGTATGTTGGCTTTTGCTCTGACCAGCCATTTAGTTACAATTTTGTAATTTGGGTTTTTATCTTCAAGTGAGCATCTCTGTGCTTGCTGCCTTAATACAGGAGGCACCCTCAACCAAACAGCCACAGGGTTGTCTGGATGGAGTCACTCAAATCTCGCCCAGCATTGCTATGATCTCTACCAAACACCTGACATGTAAACAAGGGTCAGGCAGGGGAAGAATGGATGAAAGGGGTGAGAAGGGGCTCCTGGACTGGTAGAGCTGTACTTTAATATCAGAAATTGATTCCCTGAGAAGTCAATCTCACTGTGGGGTCCTCCAGTAAAACGTGGGGTCTGTGGAGCTCCTCACTCCCTGACCCCAGGCCAGCTGACCTTACCTGTTACACTGCCATTGGTGCTGGTTTGACATGACAATAACCTGTGTGAGCTCCCCAGACTGCTCATCTTGAGCTCAGACACTCACCAGCCAAGCAGCAGGATCCTCAGTCCAAAGGAATTGGGCTGCTCTTTTCTGCAGCAGAAGCTAGACAGATCAGCTCAACATCGCTGTAAAACCCACAGCATGACCTACCCCTGAGGCAGGTCAAAAAACTCTCATCTCCCTGCAAACTCCTGTGACACAGCTGCAGTAGCTCAGGTACTCACCTACACAATTCAAGGAAACGGGCAATTACAGCCTTGCTACGTGAAAACCCACTTCTATATTCGCTCTGAATTAGCAAGCCAAACCAGGAACACTTTACAATTATTCCGAACTTCACCTTTGGGATCTGAATGCATTTACTGGATTGAGGCACTGCTAAGACACAAACTATGAAGACTATAAAAGGCTGATAATTAGGTCGGGGTTGAATTCTGAAGTAGTGCTGTCACATTGGTAGCACTGGGATATGCTGGTCATACAAATTACATGGTAAAAATTTCAAAACATATGAAATGTCAGTATTTGTACCTCCATTCATGCACAATACCATGATAAGAGCGCAGAAGTAAAGGTAAAAGCCTTGAAAAAGAAAAAGGCTTGGCAAATTGCAAACTTAGTTTCTGTTCCTGTCAGGTAACAATACGTGCATTGGGCATCTAAACTCAACATGATTTTTATAGTCTGGTTTCTACTGGAGTCTGAAATTTTTAAATGGGAATCCAGCAAATTAAGCCCTGGAGAGATTGCCAAGCAAACCCAGCAGTGGGTTTGCTGCCACTATTTCCCTCTCCCTGTCCTTGACATGTGTTTCTGCTGGCTCCTTCACCCCAGTGCTGGCACTGGTCTGACTTCATGCTGAACCTGTTTAGAAAGTTAAATTTTTCTTATTTGGCTTCAGCTGCTTCAGTTCCCTGAACTTCTGATCCCAGACGAACACCAGTGCAAAGTGCAAGGGAAGAGATAAGAACAGGGCAGAGGCAGCCTGCGGTTGGATCCGCTGTATCAGTAAACCACAGCCTTAAACTGTACGTGCTTCAGTGACATGGGGGAAGCCAGGACCCACTTCTCCCCCTGTACTTCTTCAGAAAAAGCTTTTATGTGGTCATGTGGTAAATTGGTTTGTAAAACTGACCCAACTGAAATACCAGCCTTCCAAAAGCCCTGCTGATCACTCCCCTGGTGCAGGTCACCATATAGTGATGGGTCCAGAGGTGCTTAAGCCAGTCCAATGAGGGGAAGGACAGGGGTGGGAACCAGGAGGCAGAAACACCTATTTAATTCTGGTGGTTTATACATTAAAATTACTTAAAATATATGGTTTATATGTCCTGATCTTGCTTAAGGAAACAAACCAACAACCCATGATTAACACACGAAGTGCATCCTTCCCTCAACAAATGTCAGTGGTTCTGCTGAGACTTAAAGCTTTGTAGTTTCTGTCTTTATTAACATTTAGAGCCTCAACACAGTTCTTCAAGGACCAAACCTGATTACCTCTTGCTTCTTCCCCAGCCTTTCATCCCCTTTGCCAGTTCTTCATCAGTTTAACCTCTTCCCACATAAGTATATTTTGGAGAGATGACTGGCCTTGAACATATAAAAAAGGTGTCTTTGAGTTAGCAAAAGGACTCATACAGGTCTGCTCTGCCAGGATGACAGAGGCAAGAGAGTTAACAGAACCATAATACAACAGTTATGAAAACAAAAAGCAGAAACTCAGGAGGATCTGGAGCCTCAGGATGGAATGTCTCTTTCTGAGAGCACACCCTAAGCCCAGAGCTACCACCAAGCCTGCACTCAGTGCCTGGAAACTTAGTGACAGGATGAAGAAGCCTATGTCAGGAACTTAGATGGACTGCAGATAGGTTAATATTTGCTGCTGTGACATCATCTTTCATTTTTTTAAGTTCTACATCACAGAAAGCACTGAAATTCTGTGAGTTTTACAGAATTTACAGTTTGACTTCAAAAAGTACTGGAGTCTACAGATACAAGAAATACCTCAATGAAAATGAGATATACTGATTCCTCTCTAGTCTTTGTCCATCTATCCACTAGTGAAAGCTGTTTGACCTTCCTCGTGGCTTCAGCCTGTTCTCTCACTTTACCAATGTGACTTTGGAGGGAGAAAAGTGCAGATCCTTTCCTGGACACAGTATCCAGAGCTCTCTATCCATCCTGGTACACAAAATATCCTTTCTGCATCTCCACACTTTGGAGTTATTTTTCTCTGTGCTTTCCAGATGCCACTCTTGGGGTCAGTGACTGACCTCCCAAACCAGAAATCCCAATCCTGACAGTCCCACTTTGGTGGCTTCACATAGATCATCCCTCACCGTCCAGAACCCATCAGTGCTGTAAGAAACCACTACCAACTTCAGCCAAGATTCCTGTTGCAAGGGCTTCATTCTTCTTCAGAGCATACAGTGGCTCCCTGTTGGGACCTGATAAATAGCTCAGATTCCAAGGCACTATTGCTACACAAACAGTAAATAATAATGGCAAGTGATAGGAGGACTTCTCTGTCATGGTGCCAGCCTAAAGCCACTACTCCCACAGAAGCAGGGATCATGAAGTAAAGGCAAACTTAGACTGATTTTGGCATATTCATTCTGCCGTCCCTGCATGAGCATCAACATGGAAACAAGTTTCCTTCACTTCTTCATAGGCAGCTACTCTAACATAAAATGAGTAAAAAATATTCTTGCATGTGCTACACACATCAGCTTGCCTTGCACTGCATCTTCATTTCTAGAAATGTTGAATAGCCACAATTTTACTGAAAAACATGAGAAACTGAGATTCCTGGATCAGGAATCATGTATATACATGGGACTTGTCATTAGAATTAGTATAAATGGGCAAGATTGAAACACATGAGAGGGTGCATCAAGTATCAAAGATTCTAGAAAAAAAAATAACATAAATTTCAGAAACACATGCTTTTTATAAAATTATAATAATTTATACTAATTAAAATATATAATTGAAAGTGTTGTGATAGGGTAGAGTTAGTGGGAAATCTTGATTTCAGAGCATTTCATTTTGAAGCTTTACCAACCTTCACTTTGAAACCTTTTCTTTCAGTGTATCACTCTGATGGAACCTCACAGAGAAGATTGCCAATTTTTTGGTTACTTGAGTTTGGAAAACAAATTGATGAAAATTAAATTATTTGAACAGAGGATCCTGGAGCACTCTATTTCACAGAAATCTGATGATACAGTTTCCTGTGTTCTATCCACTGTGAGGAAGTCAGCAGACAAGGGCTTTCTCAAGTGAGACAACTGAAAACTACTTTTTTCAGGGCTAGTTTTGAACCCAATCAGTATCTCTTGGCTAAGGGAAATGGAATTACTGGTGAAGAACTAAGGAGGTTGCAAGAAAAAGATGCATGGGGTACAAAAACATATCATCCCCTTAGGTGGAAGTACAATATTGAGTTGGCTCAGGCAGATTACAAAATCTCATCCTAATGAATTCTGTCTCTTCAAATGTCATAAACATTTGTTTAATATCTGAAGATCTGTCAGGAGCTGATGAGAAGAAGTGCCCTCTAGACAGTTGTATATCTCAAATCCTTAGAGTGCCAATACACTTTCAATCCTACCATCATGAAAAAAAGTTGACTATTTATTGCTCAGAGTAAAAAAAAAGTTACGGATCTGTAGATCCATGACTCTGAAAGTTATGCACTCCATTTTGTGTTCTTAAAGTGATAATGTTCTAGTGAAAACTGGTTTGGTCTTACAGCTTCAAAATTTGTAGCTGTTTACCAGGTAAAACATCTTTTGTAAGACAAAACTCATAAAACAAACTCTGATAAAAAGGCAAACAAATTTCTGTTGAATCATATCTTGACTTTTCTCTCTTTTGAAAGTATGAAAAATCTCTAAGAAACATGCTTCATATTTCCTCAAGCAGAAAGAAAGACCATGCTGAATTATAAGAACTATTCTATCAAAATCATTGGCTCATCTAACAAGTCTCATAATTATTTACTCAACTATTTAACAGACGTGTGAATTGGAAAGGTGTTGCTTCTTGTAAAAGCTGGTGATAAAGAGTCTGCAGAGACATTAAGTGTCATTCAAGTTACACATACTATAGAACTGCACTATATTTACAGTGGCAATTTCTGATTTAAAAAAAAAAAAGGCAAAAAATAAGTAATTCTTTCAATATTGCTGTTTGGTCAACTGAAGGCTGAAGACCCCTGAATTACCAGGCACATTTTCTGCAAAAAATGTATCTCTTGGGAGATATACAAGATTTTGATGACAAGCTGACATCAAGAAACAATTAGCAGATAAGGAAGATTTCAGACACCCCTAACTTGTAAGACAGGCAGCCAGCATGTATATCAAAACATGCCCACTGAAACTGCTTTTGGTTGCCAGAGGGCAAGATCAGCTCTAATCAAGTTAATACTCCAACCCAGCGAGAGATAATACTTTAATCCTTCTGCCAAACAGTGCTGAAATGGGCACAACCTGTTGCCTTCAACGAGGAGGGAAATGAGCTTGGAATTGCTCTGCTTCTGATAAAATTCTTATCAACTTCAGTAGTGTCGTTTTATGTTCTCATTATTACGCTTCTAACAATGACTATCCAAAGCACTAAGGATGTGACACCTTTCTTCAGGCACTCCCAGCAAGGCCAAGGAAGCCCAGGGACATTCATTTACCAGGGTTGTACCAGGCAGGGATTTGCAGGCAGGGATGTAGCAGGATGGAGGCTTCAAAGGGCTCTCCCTGTTTCAAGGAAGCTGAAAGCCCCATGATCCTCTCAAGCACTGCTTGCAGTTTCTTCAGGAGACAGTTCCATACTCATTACTTCCATCTCTTCCTCAAAAGAGAGTGCACCACTGAGCAGCTACAGGGTCTCTGAATCTGCAGCAGAACAGAGGAAGAGCTGGGGTTTTGGATGGTTGGAGCTCTTAGGCAGCCAGAGCCCCTGCAGTTTGTCCTTGCAGGGTCATCAGTGCCTGCAAAGCCCACAGCCTGATCATGCCCACCCCAGCCCTCACCTTGCTCTTCCTACTTTCTCCATGGCAGCAGAAACTGCCAAAGGATCTGTTCTGATATGTACCACTCAAAATTCAAAAGCTTGCCAGGACCCAAACTTCAGAACTCCTCACTTTAAAGAAAATGTTTCTATTAAGCAGAGGTAGAATTATACATTTGCTCAGACAGCTGCTGTGTATAGAGGCAAAGGACACTATTGGATGTAAAACTTTAACATATTAGCTAAAATATACCACCCATGGACCAGTATTTACATCATAGCCTATGCCAGCAGCCAGCTTCCTGGGTGCCAGCTGACATAGCACACCTCTGGGCAGAGCTCCTGAGCTCACAAAGGTGAAACACACATCACAAGAAACCAAGGGACAGGAACAAGGAGAAGGAAAAAACCTCTTTGGCCTCTTCCTTTCCCTCCCCTAACCACTGTGCCTAGGGAGGGGAAAGGGACATGGGGCTTCCATCCCCACCACCGGCATTGCCAGTGTGCAAAGCCAGGCTTGCCAAGGTGCGTCTCAAACAGCTTTAGCCCTCACTACATCAAGTCCTTGCCAGAGAGGGACAGATGTGCAAGAGGCCACAGGAACGAGAGCTATGAGGCAATGCATGAGGCTGGGGCGAGATCCGCAGTAGGTACTTTGTAAGGAATTTAAATTAAGCAGCTCTGGCAAGTATTTAGATACACGTGCTGTTTGGTCTAGTACAAGTGTGCTTTAAATACCTACATTTGGTTGGGTTTGTGTAACACTATGCTCACAGTTTCACTTTACACTTTTACTCCGAAGTTATGTATCCATCTTGCAGTATGCAACACTTGATCACATGCACTTTCACCCAAATACACACATAAGCACCTGTCTGGCTGCATCACTCCCTCTGGGGGCTAATCTTGCAGTTGTAAGCATCACTAAGAATAGAGTACAGTATGTTTCCTTGAGTGCATGTGTGTGCTGGTTTTCTATCATCTGTTTGCCTGCCCCAAAGGCTGCTGATATAGCCTGTCTTTGATCCTGAAAACCTGCCACATTTTCATTATACACTTATCTTGGACAGGAAAAGCAAAACTTCTTAGTGGGGTTGGCTAAAACTTGTCTACTGGCCAGTTTTCTATCACTTATTTTGTGGCTTTTATTGCCTAGAGAACTGAAGAAAACTAACTCTTTGCATAGAGTGTCCCAACAGAGAAACAAAACAAACTTAATAAAAAATTGGGGGAAGATAAGACAGTTTTTACAATACAGTTACAGCTCACTCAACAAGTCACTGCTACGCAAATGCGAGATTTTGCCTCTTCTCCACCACCTCTTGTTCTTGGTCCTGGCTTCACATTGCCACCACCTATCTTCTGGGGGTTCTGGAAGTCAGCAGATCAGAAAACTAACCTACCCACCTGATCACCACATTGGATCTGTTTTCAAGAAGTGCAAGAAGTACATGAGCAGGCACAAGGGAAGAGATGGGGCTACACTACTGGGGAGTAGGAAAAGGAGCGGATCCTCCTATTCAGCAGTAGCCAGACATTATGCACAGACTTGATCATGTACCCACAGTCCCAGCATATTTAGGACACATCTTACAGATTTGCAAAGGAATGTCCATAGGTAACCTCACAGGATGGCAAATAATTATTCTGTACCTGCAGATCACCCTGCCCCAAAAAATCACCATGTTTCATGACCTTAATAAATAAAATTACAAATATCATCCTTCATTGCAATACTAACGAGCTGATTCTAGAACCCAGATTTGTTGATGTTTCCTCAGTCTTCTCCTTAGGGAAAGATTCCAAAGTTTTTGTTCTTACATTTAACTATGAGGTATACAGAAAGATTAATATGATCTCCATAAAAATTTTGTATTAACTTTAATCCTTCAACTTCTAGGAACCACGGGATTCTCATTTGGCACTTGGATGCAAAACTTTGCACCAAGTCCACCATGCAGAGCCTGTGCCAGTGCACTCTTGTCATCCTAGGTTTCACTTCAGGCTACTTTGAAGCTGAATCTCAAGCTTGGAGCAGACACTGGTGTGTACCAGAGCCAGAGGATCAAAACAACATTTACTTCCCAACCACGCGTATTACAAGCTGTCAATGCTCCTTACCTCGTGAATGCAACAGTAACAGTATCTGTACTAGCAGCAATGATGGCACCTTCCAAATCAAGGAACATTTCTATCACTTTGCAGTGTTTGTCAGGCATTTGAGCAAAAAGATTTTAAAAAAGTAGATCAAAAAGGCAAAAAATATTCAAGCAAAAACTACTAGGAAAATATTTTTACAATCTCCTTCTAGTTAATTGTACAACATAATATAATGGGAAATTTCTTCCTCAATCACAAGATGTTTCATCACCAAACTGAAAGCATTAAAATTTATTTTTCTCCTCTCTAGTGTATGTGTACAGCCGGCACACTAAATACATCACACAAGTTAAAAATTAACTGAGTCAGGCATTTTTGTTCAAGGTTCCTGTGCTGCACACAACTCCAGTCACAAAGCACTGTTAATTACTGCTGGCACTGACAGTAGGGATCCCCTTCCATCTGCTGGGACCAGCTGATCCAAAATAAAAACAAGCCCTCGGAGTAAGGCGCAGCTCTGCGAGGTCAGCGCCCGGCGCCGCTGCCAGCGCCGGTCCGCACCGGGGCTGTGCGGGAGCGGTGCCTTACGCTCGGCTGGGCTCCCTGTGGGGTGCTCAGACACTTTATCGCTTATGGTATCTTCGGGGGTTTTAATCTTTAAAGACGCCACACTCCTTCTGCATCGCTTGATGCCTTTAGTGACGCAGCAGCCTCTCCCCAGCCGCCTCCCGTTCCACACAGGGAAGCAAAGGTGCCCAAGGCAGAAGCGCTCTGGGCGGTGCTTTACCTCCCTGGGCTCACAGCACTGGCTGCGGCCCCCTTGTCCTGCTCGCTGCTGGAAGCGGGGCCGGAGCCCCGGGATGCGATGGAAGCAGGGCAGGTGCTCCGGTGCAAGGAAAGCCCGCGGGGACAGACCCTCGCCCTCCGACCCGCAATCCCCCCTCCCCAGCCTCGCCGTCAGCGGGGCTGCTGCTAACCCCGGGTACTCGTCCCCGGCAAAGCGGGAGGAAGGCACCGCTTACCGGAGCTGCTCGCCGGTGAGCAGGACCTCGGCCATGTGCTCCAGCTCCGCCGCTTTCTGCTGCATGCTGCTCATGCCCTCCTCCATCGCCGCCGGCCTGCGGGCACAGCACCGCCGGGTGAGGGGGGACCGGGCACCCGCCGCCCCCGGGACGCGCCGCCCCCGCCGGCAGCTCCGGGGCTCCTCCCGCCCGGCCCCGGCGGCCGCAGAGCTCGTCCAGGGGTGGGAGGCAGCGACTGCCACCCCCCGCCGCTTCGGCTCACCTGAGCGGGTCAGGTCACTTTCCCCTCGGCAGGCTCGGATCCCTCCTGCCGCTTCCCGTGTTATTGTGTCACTGGCAGGCGGAGAAACACATGGCTGCAGCCGCCGCCGCCGCAGCCGGGCTCGCCGAGGCAGCAGCGTCCCCCCCCGGCTGTCACACGGCAGGGTCGGCGCTGCCCCCGCGGGAAAGGGCCGGATCCCCGCTGGGGGCTGCGAGACAGGCGGCTGCTGCCGCGCCGCTCCTCTCCTCCAGCCCGACCGGGGAGGCAGGAGACGGCTGGAGGCACAGCGCTCCCCACCCGTGGTTCCCTTCCCGCGGGTGCAAAGTCCCCGGACCTCCCTCTGGCACGGGGCTGCCGGGAGCACAGACTGCACGGAGGGGCAGCGCTCGGGAGAAGCCGAGCCGGCTACGCGGGCGGGGATACCGCTGCCACCCGCCGAGGTACGCCGGGATGCGCCTTGGCAGTGACCCTTAGAGATGCAGCACGGGGCAGGTCGCAGAAAAGGAGCTGGTAGTCTGGGGTTTCACCCTAAAAAACTGCTACTGCCCTCCTGCTGTCCGCATTTCTGCTTATCTGCTACCCAGGGGTTATTTTCAGACGCTGGTCCCCTGCCCACCTCTACTCTTTGTCTCCAGGTGACAGAGGATGCAGAATTCTTGAGAGTAGAGGAACATTTAGTCCGGGCAATGGGAAGTAAATTGCAAGATCATGAACACTGTTCGTCAACATTTTTGATGGGGTAAAAAAAACCCAGTCTTTTTCCAAAAAAAAAAAAAAATCAAGAGGAACCATCATCTGCGGTGGTTCAACCATGGTTTTCATTTACAAACACATGCGATACCTTGATTGTCTACTCATAGCCTTTATTTCTGCCTACACATACTCTGTGTGCATGGAAATTGCTTCTACTTTAGCAGAACTTGCAATACTGTCATCGAATCAAGACCAAAACGATAATTTCACAACCACAAGAGGAACTAAAAGGGAACCAGGTGAACCTGGTAGTAACTAGACTGCAGACAACAAGAAGTAGGTGATTCTTTGCACGGCCCATAGCAGACTTGCGGTATTTTTTACCAAAAGGGGCTCTGGATGTCAAAGAATGGACTTGGAATCAAGGCAAAAAAATACTTGGAAAAAAATCTACAGGGGGTTACTAAGCAGACAGCAGTCACCTCCAGCTCAGGAAATTCTCTGTTCTAAAAATATTTGCCTCACAAGGCTACACAAATGTCACTTGTATGACATTTCATATATGCTTTCCCCGCTGTTCCCTATGCATCTGTTTATAGACACTGAGATCAATTCAGGACTAGATGGACCTTTGGTTCAATCCAGTGGAGTCCTTTTAATGAGCATCTTTGCGGGTCTCAAAGACAACTAGAGATCCATGGATGACGAAGGGGGAAAAATTCCATCTGCCTTTGTTTCATTTGTGGAATGGGCCAGGGAGAGAGAACACCTTAGGACTGTAAGCACTACACCTTGAGATTACTTTCTGTGAATTTGGAGGACATGCATTTAATCTGAATACTTGCAAACAGCCTCTAATTCCACTCATATTACAAATATACAAAGTACAGATTCACAGAACTGGAAGTAAAAAGGGAATTGAAACAACCATCTCATCTGACCTTATTTTTAGCACAATGAATGTACAGAGTAATTTTTACCAAGCACTTTATCACATGATTGAAAGAAAGACAATTTCTTGTGAATGTACATGGCAAACCATTTCTGGGTAAGTCATTGTCTCTATTACCTGGGTTTGGCTAATTTCAGCCATTCACTGCCGCTAAAGGAGATACACTGTTCTTCCAGGCTCTGGCAGCACAATCTGCAATGCGTCTTATGCTAGTTTTCACAGTTTTAGGACCCCTGCTTGCTGCAATTCAATTCACTAAATAGGCAGAAGCATACCAGAAAGTGGAGAATTTCTTCTGAGCCAGTGAGCAGAGCTGTACAGATGGTCATAGGGTGCAATGAGCACCAGAGCTGACACTAAGGTGGAGTAGACCTTGGCAGCTTGAAACACGAACAAAAGAGGTGGAAAAGGGAGAAGAAGCTGTCTTTGTGCAGTGACAAGGTATCATGACAGGATGATTGTGGAACTGCCTGAAATCTGTATCTTTCCTTGCAGTCTTGCAACTTGGAAAATGTAGGCCAGTGCAATCTCCTGTACTGAATTATTTAATGATTATAGACAACCATGTTGGCCTTTGCACACTGATATCCCATTTTTAATTTGTTCCATATGTTCTCAATGAAATTTCTTACAGTTATCCTGAAAGGAGGGAATGGGGTATCAGTCATCCCAAGCCTGGTGTCACGCAAAAAAATGGTTAATTAACATAACCTTGAAGGATCATGTTTCAGTCAAGAGCCAGTAAAAAGCTACACAAAATAACTTGGTTAGATGTTTATATCTTGTTTTTAATGTACAGACTGCTAGAGGACACCAAGTCTAGCAAAAGATTAGGTTGTCTTGACCCTCCCTCCCAAGGGAGATTGGTCATGAAGACTAAGTGGCTTCTCTAAGAGGTGGGACAGCATGTGCAGACTTTGAAATCCTGACAGCAAGGAGGAAAGACATCCCTCTAAGGTAACCCCCAGGAAGTAGATTAATTTCTTCTTTCAGATATAGGATCAATTTTAGAAGTTGGTGCCTATTTTAGATATGAATACGTGAGTTTTACCTTAGCATGGCTGAAGTTAAGTGAGATGAAGGTAGCTAGCCAACAGTTGGCATTCCTCAACCAAAAACATGACAGATCTTTGAGCTGGAGTCCTGGGACACTTCAAAACTCATCCTCCACAACTTCAAGAGAGTAACAAAAGCTACACAGGTCTGAAGAGTTGGCACCACAGGTATGAGGGGAAGCTCAAGTGTCTTCCAATGACTCTTGACGATGCTAGCAGCTCTCTGGCATGTAGTAAGGTATAAAGCACACTCGAACCACCAAGGACAAAATGCCATGTGGAACATCATGCATGAATAGGCACATTGTACCAGAGTACTGGGTTTAGAAAACATGTTAGCAAATTGTACAAACTTTCTTATCTCATTTAGTAAATACCCAAGTGGTGAAACACTAGATGTTTACATTGAGAAATAAGAATATTGCTTTCACTACTTTAAAGACTATTGCATCTGTAGCCAACATTTTGACTCGATAAATTAACCTGAGATTTGCTAAATCAATTCTTTAGTCTCACAAATTTTCTGCGAGCTTATTTTAACACGAGACATCCACACGAAAGAATTACCAATATTCATGTGTATACTTCTCATTTCTCCTACAGCCTTGTTCTTAACTCCCATATAAGGTTGTTTGTCTTTTCTTTGCTGGGATGACTAGGGCTTTTTAAACAGGAAAAGGACACACATGCAAAAGATGGTGAAGCACTTCAGGGACAAAAGGCATTAGCAGGTGAACTGTCCAATGGGTTAACAGCTTTGTTTTCCCTAACATCCTTTGTATAAGAGACAGCATTATGTAAACATCAAATTTTAAAATACCTGGTCCTTCTCTTTACTGAGGAAGACAAATACCAAATGATTTTTGGCTTTTAAGTTGACCTTTCATTTAAGTAGCTCTTGCAACACTCATGGAAAATTAGTGTGGAGGGTTTTTTCTATATTCCCATGCTTATTTGCAAAAAGAACTCACTTGTCTTTGTGTTTCAATTGGCTGACTTCCTTAGCACTAGAGGCCTGGCAAGGGGAACCATAGGAACTACCAGGTATTGTCCAATCTCCCCTCCTCTTTTCAGGCTATGGACAATAGTGCTTCCCATTCATGGCAATGCACAGATTACATTCATTTCTGCTCTTAAGTTTGAACAATTTAAGTTATCTGCTGGGAACTGCTCAGAAGAATCAGTGCTTGTGTGATTCAAAAGACTGAATGCATCTGGCCAAGCTAATTTTAGTCTTGTGATAAACCACAGGAAAAGTTAGTAAGTTTTCAAAAAAAAAAAAAGGCATGTTTTAAACTTCTCTTTTTCTGTTATAGCATCCAAGTTCCTGCAAAAGCCACCATGGTGAGATAACAGGAGGAATTTTTCACAATCTGTCCAACTTTTCAGCAGACTCATATCTGTTTAGATTCTTACATTTCATGTGTCACTGGCCTGGTAGTTGTTATAATAGTGAGCTGAAGTGCAGAGCAAAAGGCCTTTTGATCCTGAGATACGCAGAGACAATCTGAAAGGGGCTTTCTAAGCCTGTCCTTATGCAGCTTTTCCATTTTGCATTAAATGTTCAGACACTCACTAGGCCAGACAGAGATAGCAAGATTCCTGTGCAGACTGACAGCTAAAGCACAGCTAGGAGATGGGTACATGTTTTAGTGCTTGCTCCTGTGAACAGATAAATATTTTATAGAAACAAGCAGCTTCAATAAGATAAAAGATCAGAAATTCACATCAGATCAGTAACCCAAATAGTTCCAGTTGACATTATGCTCTGTTAAACCAGCATCTTGCACTACCCAATGCATGATGCCAAGTCCCCCTACTTAATTACACCTGGAATGTTTTCTAATTCCTCTTACTTCATATATTCATTTGTTTTGCAATAACTTCTAATTTTGAGCATCATAAAAATATTTATATGTCAAAAAGCACCTGTAAACCTGTCTGAAGCCTCAGACTTATATTTGAGCATTTTATGTGTATTTCTAGTAGTTCTTTTATTTGTTTGTTTTCTCTTTATTTCATCCTGCAATCAACCAATAGCAGTTATGAACTCATTCAGCCAAAGTTACGTCTACATCCTATCCTTCGTATGTTTAATCCTAGATTGGTGTAGTATCTAGCTTCATGCATGGACTGGGAGCTGTCAGTCAGCTGGGAAGCGTGAATAAGACCTGAAAAGGAACTGCTTTCTAAAACACTTCTCAAGTGTGAAGACAACATATTCTAGCTGTGGCAAAAGCCAGTTTCTTAAGCTGTTCCCCAGCCATATCTGTATTAATGCACTCTGATGTCTGGTCGCAAGATCTAAAATGTTTGCTCAAACCACTGTGGCTTGAACTGATGGTTTGACACTGAGTTGTGATCAGCCCTGAACACTTAGGTTTGGGGTATTTTTCTCCTTTGGGAGGCAACACCTAAGAGCTGAGATTCAGTCTAAGATACCTCATTGTCTTACTTGTCCTTTGCTATCTATTCCTGCTTCTCAGCCCAAGTTTCTGTTGACTATTGCTCTTTCCACACTGCCCACAATGGAGCGCACATTGCCTTAGGTGATCTGGCTCTTCCGTTTCCTGGGGTGAGCACCACAACCAGGGTTTGGGGTAGGTGGTGGGTGCAAAAACACAGTGCGCATGAGTCTGGCGATATGTGGTTCTGGTGGCAGGAACACATGCAGTTTGACAGATGCCAAACAGCTGCTTTTATGAGACACAGAATCATAGTACTGACATAGACTGATGAGGCTTTTAACAAAAGAAAAATAGTCTTTGTCAAACAGTACGCTGCAAAGCAGAGGTTTCAGTCTCTCTCCTTAACCACGTCCCATCCTGTCATTAGGGGAGGTTGTGCAGCACACAGAGACATCCCGCGGCTGAGAAACACCCGCTGCTCCTCCAGCTGACAGACCTGTCTGGAGCACATTGTCATTGTGCCACCATTGCTGTGAGACATTGGAAACACTACAAACTAATGGCATCACTCAGCTCCACTGGGATAATCACCACGAGCAGCTACTCTGGCTCGCCCAGCTCTTGTCTGCTCATGTCCGCATAAAGAACTGCTCCCAGTAGATATGTGTTTAATTGCTCTGCCACCCTGTGGTCCTTTCAAGAATTTAAGTATGAAAATGCCTATTAGAAAATTGTTGTGAACTGATGCAAGAAAGCAAAAGACTGTTAAATTAAGCTAATGGTAATTTTATAAGGGAATAATCTTTACACAATACAGTCTTTGCACACAATTAATAACACAAATATACTTGACTCCATCATTATTTTCCCTCCACAATGAACACCAAAAATAACTACCTAATCTAGCAAAATGAAAAATTAAAGTCAGTAAAACACTGGATAATTCAATATTCTCTTCTACATTGAACTGTTTGTCTGGAACTCCCTGGGTTCCGAAAATATTTCTATTCTAGGTCTCTTAGAGTGCTGAAGTATGGAGATAAACTCGGTAGAACATGATTCAGAAGAACACATAATCAGAATCTGCATTGTGCTGAGATATAGCAAAATGATTGGCTATGACCAGTCCATTTATTGAACAAAAGAGAAGGTATTTTTAGTGCTATTGAGAACCAGAATTCTTCATGGAGAAAGTTCTGCTGCAGCTCTGCATCAGGGAAACTGGATGCTGAAGGAACTGTTGGAAGGAGGCACCAACAGACAGAACTGGGATGAAGCAGAAACATATCAAGGTTTTCTCATAAGAACAAATTTGGGTTTCTTGAAATAGAGAATCTGGTAACTGTTGGCAAGGGCTGAACTGTAGTGGGAACACTGTTCTGCTCTCAACACCTCAGCAGAAAAAAAGCATCAGAAAATCAGTCTGTAGTTGTTGTGCCCAAGAAGAAAATTTCACTAAGGTGTATTTGCCCAGGGAAGAGGGGTGAAATGAGGATAAAAAGGTACAGGAAAGATCAGTAAAGAGAAAAGGATTGGAGACAAAAGCATCCCACTAAGAACAGAAGTAGGACTTGAGCTGAAGGAAACAGAGGGAAAGAAGCTGGAACAGCAGCAACAAAGCCAGGCTGAGGTAGGAGGCAGAAGGAATAAATTGTCTTTGTGATGTCTCTCAGAGCTTTTCCCCTCTGTATTACACTGGCTTCACAGTGAGACGCTGCCTGTCTCCACAGCAACTGTCAGAGAGACAAGACCTTCCCTCCCTCTCTGCACTGACTCCTCTCTCTGGAGAGGAGCCCTCCAAATTGCCACTCTCCTATGACATCAATGCAAAAAACTCATCTGGAAGCATCTCAGAAGACCCACTTACTGCACATGGGGGATGCACATGACCACCATGGAGTAGGATCAGCTACATCTGTGTTTTTTCTATAACCCAATTGGGCAGACCCCAGCACCCACTCCTCCAGGAACAGAACTTGCATAGAATTTTTAATTAAAGCTTTCTAAGTTTTTTCATTGCCTTTGATGTTTCTCTCATTCAAATTATTAAATCTGGGAGGAAAACTCATTTAGCTCACCAAAGAGGGGCCTGAAAGGCAGCATGTCCCCTTGTGCCTCACACAGCATCTCTTCTGAAGCAGTTCATGATGAGAGCAGCCTCATCACCCACTTACCGAACAATTTCCCAAGGAAAGGTAATTCTGTTAGGTAAGGTCCATGCCAAAACTGAAGACCCAATCTCCAACACTTAGATGGGAGAAGATGAGAGGACAAGGATCTCACCTAATTGTACAGGCAGTGAATTTGTTTTTCTGAGTCAAGAGTGATTGATTGAGTCAAGATCTGAGAGGCCAAAACATCCAGTGAATGGAAAGTTACTTCTGTTGTCCCATTTATAACTCACCACATGATGTCTAATTGTTCAGCATCTCAAGGCATTGATAGCCCTTGTGATATACTACTACTCATTGCTCACAGAGGTGTAAGAAAAAAATTCCAGCTACTCATTGACACAGTGATTATAATGGAAAAATGTTTGTCCTCATGACAAACTCTAGTATTTAGCAGCAGGAGAAAAAAATACAGATGGTTAGGATCTTCACAGCAAAATATCAAAAATATAATAGATGTGGAATCATTAATGCTTTAGGCATAGGCCCTAGTAATACCTGATGAAGGGGGTAGATGGAAATCTTCAGAACAAAATGTTTCCTGCGGAGGTGCCTGCAGAGTTTTTTCCACTTTCGCGTCAGGTTGATAGTTTGGGGCTAAAAAGGGCATGGGACTAGAAGGGCTCCTAGTTATATTGGGGAGCAGGATGAGAAGGGTACAGCCTGCTCATCGTTTCAGCACCGGGAGGAAAGTTGAGAATGACAAAATCGAGATGAAGGGGTAATCCTTGGATAGTTACAACCTGGGATCTCATTCATCATGACTGAGAGTGAGACGAGAAGGCCCTACAAGCAGAAACAAGAGAAACAACTGGAATTTAACAGAATCAGATATTTGTTCTGCAGTTTATAGTTCATTCTAACATTAGGTTTGTTGGACAGAATTTTTATTACGTGTTCATTTGTATTGTTGGGTTTTTTTCCCTATGTAAGACTTCTGCTCTTTTTGTTACATAAGTTTTTCCTATATTGGCTCCTTCCCTTTGAGTTTTCACCCTGCTTTTTTCACTGTGATTCTCCTGCATCAATCTACTCCTTCATTGTATTCTCACAAATAGAATACTTGATGCGTCTTCCTGTTTGTTTTGGGTTTTTTTTTAATATTTTGCATAACGTGGCTATGGTTCTCATATTAATTTGACAAATCTATTTTTTTTTAGATTCATACAGAATGTATAGGTATTTAGTTTGCTGGGATATATTTGTAATGCATATCCCTAGCAATGCCTCAAAAAATAATAATAATGTAACTAAAAAAAACTCAGTTTCTGAAGTTACTACTGTGCAGATTAATAGCTAATCGATAACTGAAATGATGTGATAACTTGTCAGACGACACATACTGATATTTAGGATGTCACTATTAATAAGATGTCCAGATTGAGCCTTGAAAATAGCCACAAAACACTCCACACAATATTTAAAAAACTACGTTTAATTGCATTTATCTCATGTAACTCCTACATATTAATGGCAACACTGTTTTAAATAATTTTAGCAGTCGGTGTTTTATGTGATTAAAGTTTAGGGCCCACAGTAAAATATTGCTGTTAATTCTGCCAACTAACAAAATCAGTTGAGTCTGAATCACAGGTTTGGTTGTGGTAGAAGCACTCTGGAGATCTATCCAGAAAATGATGTACAGGGAGCAAAAGATTTTCATGATGTACTCATGTATGAAATAACATGACTGCCTGACATAAACTCTGAATCTAAAAGGGACCATGTCACTTTAATTAATACATTCTTGAAAAAAATATCCTGCTCTTTCATGACAAAGAGAAGAGACATCATAGCACCTTTCCACCCACTGCACCAGTGTTTACACTGTGAGGACATGCTGTTTAGCCACGAATGTCCTGTCTGACTAGCTGAGAATGGGAGAAGCCATAACTGCAGACTGGGTACCTGCTTGTTCAGCTTTACTCCACCTGTCATGAAATCAGTGTGGTATGACTGATCCTCTGGCTTTGTTTGCAATTACACCCGCGGTCCTTGCAGAGAAATAACATAACAATGAAACAGGTATCTAAACACTAGTTATTTCATAAGCATTGGGCATCTGGGTTCTTGCTTGTCATGACTGCGTACAGTGAAATTCTCAAAGTTATTTTTGAACTCTGTTGATTGTGTTTATGCTCTGGCTATTTTGGTGTATGCTTTCCAGCTTTGTGGTTGAGTGTTTCTTCTCCAGTATTTCCAAGCCAGCACCAATTTTAGGTTACTGAGGTAATCCAAGCTGTTATATAGTTTACAAAAATATTTAGGTTTTGTTACAGCTATTTATTCTCTCCTAATTTGAATATAATTGTTTTGCATACCCCTGTTGGCCTGTTAAGACTGACAAGACAGCCTTATTGGAGGTAGCAATGAGCTATCTGATTATTCTACTAATTGGCTGAAATCCTCCATGTTTGAGTCTTGGCCTCATTAGTTCCTTTTATGTGGTGCTTTTCTGGCTGATATCATCAAGTATGACAGTTTTACTGGTGTATGGAAATACAAGGCCTGGAACATAGAACATGCAAGCCACTGCTTTGCTATTTTGCCTTTTACAAAAAAAAACCCCAAAAGTTAAAAAAATTAATGTATGTCTGACTTAATAACCAACTACAAGGAAGGCAGAAGAGTCTGTGCTTTGGTGACTTAGGGCGTCTGAATTTATTTAGGGTCCTTAGCTATGACTAAAACCTGAGCATTGTGATTAACAGAGACAAGCTCATCTAAACTTCATGAATTTGGCTAATTCTTTTGTGGATAACACTCATTTTGACTTTCATCACATCTCACAAGTTCCACAATGTGTTCCATAGAAAGATCTTCTCTCCTGTTATCCATTACTTTCTGTTCATTTCAGCACTATTCCTCAGTTCTTACATTTGAGACAGACTAGACAATCATTATTCAAATAGCTGTGAACCATCGATTTATACAATGGCATAATGATATTTTCTGCTTTGTTTTCTTTTCTGTTTCTTGTTTTATTAGGAAGGAAATGTAACACATTCATTGTAGACAGTTATTCTCCCACTGTCTCACAGGAATCTGTGATGTGCTGAAACAGCATTCAGAGCTTTAACCTCAGTCACACCTACAGCTCAAGCAGTCACCTTCTGTATTGAAACACAAGGAGCACATCCAGTGGCACATCCATTGTCTAGGTATTCCTAGACAATGAGAAACAATCATTTAATGAGTGAAAATGTGACACACATGCTAATTTTAAATATTGCAGATGGCATTCCAGCTGAAAAAAAGAAATGCTTGAACTAAGGTTTGTGAAGCTTTAATAAAAATGAGCCTCTCTTGTGGAATAATCTCCTAGAACTGTAACTGTGAATTGTGTAATTATCACCAGGCTGATAATGTGTTTGGGTATTCAACTTTGGCACTGTGCCAGTATTTCCAGTACTGGCTTTATCATCGCTTTTATTTTCCCAGCTACTTCTGTTGTGCTTTGAAGGACATCCTTAAATTTCTAGGGTGTACATCTTTGTCATTTAAATGCCCCATTTCATGTAGCCCATTTTTCTTGCTACATTTTACTGTAGTGCTCCCAAGCACTTGAATTGCAATGATACTTGGGAAGTCATCCTCCTAACACTCCTAGTGACCACAGCCTGACAGTGGTAACGTGCACTGTTACATGTTATGTTATCTCCTGGTTCATTGTTTTATGTTTTAGTTGTGGAGCTTTGGAGTTATTTGAACTTCCTTTCTTTGATTTGTCACAGCTGCCCTTCATTTATTTAGCTGTTCACATCCTTGATGTTTGAGTCCTGGGAAACATTATACAGGGCCAAGAACTTCAAAGGCAAGACTATAATAATCTTCAACAATCCTTTTTTTGTTTCTCTAACTTCACTCAACATTAGTCAACCACATTCCACTAACACTAATTTCCATTAACATTTATCAATTGAAAAACTACACCAAATCTTATCTTGGTCAAGACTTGATTTCATTCTTGCCTCCCACCCCCAGCCCAGCTGAGGATCCAGGCTATTTAGTGGTTCAGCCTATTCTCCCTTGTACTGAGAGGTGCACACCTCTCAGCTGTACACTCACTGCAGCTTCTTAAAGCCTCAAATGTGCACCTGGGCAGACTGACTGCAGCTGGTGATTAGTTAAGTTGGGATGGCTGAATTAACTGCTTTTTGAACTCTTGCTTCCATTCTCCTACAGGTGAGTTTCCCCCCTACTTGTACCATGATATTACAGGCTCCTGAACCCTGAAAATTTCAGCCCACCAGAGCAGCTCAAAGTGAAAACAGAACTCATTTATGCTACAGCAACTCCAGAATAAATAAAAATCCCAAAGCATCAGTATAAAACAATTTCAGGATTCTACCAAACTCCCTCGACATAGCATGCACTTCCTTATAAATTGGCAGCAACATTGATGGTTCAGCATCTCCTCATTTTCTCTTCAATTCAAATTCATTAAATGATTCATCCATGTTTCATGAAACCAACTTCAAGTTCCTAGAGAAACCAGGTTTTGTCAGTTAGATCATTGCTCCAAAATATTTTCAGTGAAACCAGAAGCATATACCAGCAATAACAGTAGTTTCCTGAAAAATGAGACATATCTATAGATTTATGTTCATGTTTTTGCTGGTAAGCCAGTTGGCTTCTGCCTCTCAGAATGGATTAGAGCTGCATTCCTCTAAGTAGGGGTTTCAGTATATCATCCAGATGCTGATCTTCACCAAACTTCTAGGAAATTTACCTGCCAATTTGGCATGAACTTGAACAGCAACTTCCAGAGTGGTAAGCAAGGGACAGGCAAAGACAGCAGGCAGTACAAGCAGAACAAGCCTATACATTTCAGTTCCTAAGAAAATAATATAAAAAGCATCTTCAACCAGAACTACTAGAATAAACAAAACTGATTGGGAAAATTAATAACTATGACAAATGTTCCTGAGCACAGATAATGCCAACTCCTGGATAACATCCCGTGATTTAATTCCTATTGGGTTTCTGTTAAATAGCAGAGCTCTTAAGATACCATCTCCATTAACTCATGCCTTGGATGACGTTCCTTGGCTATATCAGAATCTCTTTTTTTATTTTGCAGAATGAAAAGAGGAAAGGAGAAGCAGGCATGCAAGGTCATTGGAAAATGGCACAAATTAAGGTATCATTTAAACCAGCATAATTAAGCTGCTATTTAAATAGTAATTGTGTGAGCATTTACTTGATAAAAAGTGATTTTCTGGTTTACTTTAGAGGTGTGCAGGAAGAGATTTACATTTAAGCAAAATATAAATCTTGAATGAGGCTGTACACATATCAGTTTGTGCCTACACATTAGTAAAAACTAGCCAGTGTTGGAGTGTCTTTGGTTTCCTGTGTACACAATGACTGTATTTCCACTTTCTAATAACTGAAATAAAACATGAAAACATGATAGATAGCTGAGTCTTTGAACAAGCCCCTGCACATGTGACAGAGGTAACCGCCTGATAACTTCAAAATTTTCTCCAAGGCCAATTGCCTTGCTGGTACCACTCAGGCAAAGGACGTTCTGAAGGCAGAGGATGCCTGACTCAGTCATGTATAGTAACAGCTGGTCTCTGCCGGTACAGAACCGAGCCAGCTCCATCCCACCGGCTCCTGCTTCTGGTTGCCACAGAAAAGAGGTACGCCCTCCTTGCCTTGCTCATTTGGTACAGGCTTATACCAAGCACAGAGGGACTCTGCAAGCAGATATACACAACTTAGGAGTGCAGGGAAGAGGCATCCTGTGCTGCTTCTTGCAGAAGACTGACTCCCAGTGTTGCTGAGCCGTTGTCTTCTGAGTCTCTGCTTTTGTTTTCTTATGGTTTAAGGACGTCAATAGACTTCCCCTTGAATCTCTGAGCTGCAGACTATTCCCATTGCAATAACCGTGCACGCCTGTGGTTTCCACTCATCTTTGTCATGGCTTTAGCCAAGCACTTCTTCATAGCTTCCTCCGGCAGAAGGAGCCCAGATCAGGCCACAGCTGAGCCCTGAGTCACAGGGAGACAAACCTTTCTGTGGAAGCCTTTTCCTAAAGGATCATGTGTGGATGAGAGCCTGCAGATACTTGCCCCCAGTCAGACTGTCCCCACAGCTGTCAGGACAGAGCTGGAATTGGTGACGCTGATGGGTGGCAGCTGCCTCACCCAGTACCCTCCCACCTACAGCCAAGATCGATCAGTATAGCTCAAGCACTCAGTCTCCCTCTGTCCACACTTGCTGTCATGCTCTGGTGTGGAGTTAGAACTTAGAGGGTGCCACAGGAACACTCCAGGCATGGGGCAGAGTGGCTGGAAGCTTGCTGAGTGGAAAAGGGTCAACAGTCACTGAGCATGAGCCAGCCCAGGAGGTCGGGAAGGCCAGTGGCATCCTGGCTTGTACCAGAAATAGTGAGCTCAGCAGGACCAGGGCAGGGACCATCCTCTTGTACTTGGCACTGGTGAGGCCACACCTCAAATTCTGTGCCCAGTTCTGGGGTTCTCACTACAAGAAAGACATTGAGGGGCTGAAGCATGTCCAGAGAAGGGAAATAGAGTTGGTGAAGGGTCTGGAGCACAAGTCTGATGAGGAACAGCTGAGGGAGCTGGGGCTGTTTATTCTGAAAAGGAGGCTCAGGGGAGATCTCATCACTCTTCAACTGCCTGAAAGGAGGCTGTAGCAAAGTGCGGGGTCTGTCTCTTCTCCCAAGTAACAAGTGACAGACAAGAGGAAATGGCCTTAAGTTGCACCAGGGTATGTTTAGATTGGATATTGGGAAGAATGTCTCCACAAAAAGGGTGGTCAAGCATTGGAACAGGCTACTCAGGGAAGTGGTCAAGTTGCCACGAGTGCAGGTATTTTAAAGATGTGTAATGTGGCACTTAGGAACATGGTTTAGTGGGGGACTTGGCAGCGCTGGGTTAAGGGTTGGACTTCATGATCTTAGAGGTCTTTGCTGTATTTTGTGTTTTTATTTTATTTAGTGTACTTTGTAGATTATTTTTTTTCTTTGCATCTTATTGGCGTATCGAGAGACTTTACTGCAGCACGGTCTGGCTCCCGTGCAGCCGGACCGGAATCGGGGGGGGGGGTTGTCTCGGGTCAGAGCCAGTGGAGGAGGAGGAGAACGATTCCCCTCAGCGCCGCCCCGAGCCGCTCCCGCCCGCCCCGCCGGCCGCCAACCGCAGGATCAACGAGCGTGCGCGCGCCGCCGGCGCCCGCCTGCGCGGGGCGGGGATGGCGGGAATGGCGGCCCTGGCGCAGCCCGGCCCGGCCGCCATGTCCGAGCGGAGCCGCGCCGAGGTGGACGCCACCCTGCAGACGGCCAAGCTGAACCCGGCGGAGCTGCTGCCGGCTGTGCACTGCCTCAGCTTCGGCCCGCAGGCCAGCGCCGGCGAGTGCTGCCTGCTGCAGCTGGAGCCGGGGCTCTGCGCCGAGCTGGAGGCGGGGCGCAGGTACCGCGGGGCGGGGGGCGGTGCTTGGTTCGGGCCGCGGGGACACCCCTCAAGTGTGGCTTGGTCCAGACTTCTGCTCTTCTCATGCCGTTTGCGTAACTGTCCCTTAAATCTGTCTCAGTTGCAGTGGAAACTAAAGCTATTAACATCTACAAGACGCTTTTTTTTTTTAATTGTAAAACAGCTGCTGTGGAGTCTTCAAGCCAAAACTCAAGAGGCTGGAACAGGCTCCCCCGGGAAGTGGTCACGGTACCAAGTTCAAGAAAAATATGGACAACGCTCTCAGGCACATGGTGTGATTCTTGCGGCTGTCCTGTGCAGGGCCAGGAGTTGGACTTGATCCTTGTGGGTGCCATCCAACTCGGGATATTCTATGATTAGGCATCTGAATATAGGAGATGAAAAACTCGAGTTTTAAAAATAGATTATGTCTCTAGAAGAATTCTGCTTGCTTTAAGATTTTCCTGGTGAAGGTCCCGAGGTCTGATGGACGGCACGGTGCCTGCAAGATAGACAAACTGGCAGGGAAGGATGTACAGTATTAACACAGGCATGTGGTAGGATGGTTACAGGACATCGAACTCTGGACCAAGAACAGATAATAGACAAGTTTTTGATACTGTTTTAAATTTCTTCGTTTGCTGCAATGCCAGTGACATAAGAAAAATGTTTATAATGATACAATATGAGAACTCCCTCTAAAGAAGGTAGTTCTCTGAGATTAATGTTAGCAAGCCTATTACTATTTAGTGTAATATTAATAAAGTGTCATTGGTAAGATGCCTGAAATACACAGAGGATCCCTTGGGGCACAGCTGATCTTTGTTCAGGCATGCAAGCTTAGGGAAGCGAGAGGAGCAGTTTGATTAAATTGAATCTGAGCACTTAATTTAGTGTAGCCTGTGAGGAACTGAATGTTCCTCTCTTGTGGTCCTGCTTTGGTATTTTCACGTCCTCACGAAGAATCTCTACTTAATTGAGTACATGAGCTGAAGAGGGGGGTTTGCATTGTCTCTTTGTCCTGAAATGTTCTAGAAGATGATTTTCTTTCCTGCCTGGAATTATTTGCAAGAAAATATATATGTTTTTTGAGAGGAAATTATCTGAAGGGCACCGCACCATAGACAATTTCTGTTTGCTTTCTTTTTTCACAATGGACCAGTTTCATAGAATCACAGAATCGTAGAATCAGCTGGGTTGGAAGGAACCTCCGAGATCATCAAGTGCAACCCTTGATCCACTACCTTCTGGTTACTAGACCATGGCACTAAGTGCCACATCCAGTCTCATCTTAAAAACCTCCAGGGACGGAGAATCCACCACTTCCCTGGGCAGCCCATTCCGATGCCTGATTACCCTCTCTGTAAAGAATTTCTTCCTAATATCTAACCTAAACCTCCCCTGGCACAGCTTAAGACCATATTCTCTTGTCTTGGTGATAGTTGCCTGGGAGAAGAGACCAACCCCCACCTGCTTACAACCTCCTTTCAGGGAGCTGTAGAGAGTGATGTCTCCCCTGAGCCTCCTCTTCTCCAGGCTGAACAACCCCAGCTCCCTCAGCCTCTCCTCATAGGACTTGTGCTCGAGTCCCTTCACCAGCCTTGTTGCTCTTCTCTGGACCTGCTCTAGCACCTCAATATCAGTCCTCATTAAAGAACAACTCCGGTTGTAATCTAATTCTTAAGATTAGTGAACTAGTTTGGGCATTAAGCATCACTTAATCAGTGTTTTATGGGGGTTGTGTGAATAGGCATGTGGGGAGGTTTGACTGTGATCTGCATAAAAACGTGTAATGCTTGTCTTTTTGAGTTTTCTCACACTGAAATGACAGGAAAAAACACAGTCAATTAAATTTACTTGACAGTTGAATCTTTATATTTTGGTGTACTGTGACTGCTGCCACCAACCAGAACTTCAGTTTATAACTTCTTTACAAATGTATAAATATGAAAAAATATCAGTCAAGTTTAATAGGTGTTCCTCCTGAAATAGAGTTAAAAATACATCTTTATTTTTGTGCTGTGTTTTTTTTTTTCCCAGCCTAGTAATCCGTGGTGAAAAGGATGAGCAAGCAGTGTTGTGCAGCAAAGATAAAACTTACGACATGAAAATAGCAGATACCTCAAATATGCTGCTGTTTGTTCCTGGTTGCAAAACTCCAGAGCAGTTGAATGCAGATCTAGCATCTTGTAATATTATTCATTCACAAGTATGTCTTTCTGGGATTTTCTTTGTTTGCTTTAATTCTCTGTTTTCTTAATCTCTGTAATTTCTTGCCAAGATGCTTATGTGAAACTCAGCTGGGATTCACTTGCCTTAACACAGGCTTGTAGTGCCATTTTAAATGCCTTGTGATATTGCTATAGCTGCAGGCTGACACTGCAGGAGGACATGAGTCTCCTGTAGGTTCTTTGTATATTGAACAGCTCCAGGAGGATGTCTTTATAAATATGCTTTATACACAGGGGCATGATTTCCTGTTGTTTGCATACAGAGATGAATTGTTACCTTTGTCTTATGCACTATGAACATACTTTTATCAATCACCAGTGGATTTTTATATTTCATTGCCTGTGATAAATTTTTTTTATTGAAAACATTACAGTGATTGTTTTGTCTTGAAACTAATTACCCTATCAATACATTCTTGTTTCACTTTCTGCTGAAAATTTTTGGTAAGCAGCTTTGAATCCAGATGGTATATTAAAGAGTTTTAAGAGTCTCTATTTTTTCTTGTAGATTGCTGGTTTCTCCAATAACTATTGGGAATTAAGGAGATGTCGACCAAAGCTGAAGAAACTAAGGAAGCTTTTAATGGAAGATCCATATGAAGGGCCTAACAGTCAGGAAGATCAGACTTCAACATTTTCAAAGGTAAATTTCAAAAGTAAATTGCTTTCTTGTAATTGGTAGTGAGCAAATTCAGGTGAAGATACATTCTTAACTAGAAAAAGCTTTTCCTCACATGATTCACAGTGCTCCTTTGAGTTAATTTTTTAAGCCTAAACAAGCTGGAGAGCTTTCAGATTCATTTAGACTTCCATCAGTGGCAAGGTGAGATTTGTCTTCTTGTGTCTGATACATCTAGTTGTTCTCCAGCAAGCTCATAGAGGAAATACATTCTCCTTCAAAATAAATGGTGATCAGTTCTCAAAGTAGGCACTAATGTTTGGGAGACATTGACATGTTTTTATAACATTCATTCAACATTATGAATAAATATTATTGCACATGACATTTTGGTGTGTTGCTAGCCTATGTCAGTGCTTATAATTTCTGGACAACTTAAGCCTTTCTACCTCTGCCATCCCTATTTTGCTGTATGTCCCTCTATGTCTAGATCAGAGTAGGTGACAAAGGCAATTCTTGGGGCAAGATCATGACACTGATCAGAAATCAGTCTGTTAATCACCCAGGAAGAGAGAGGCAGCCTTTCTCTCCAAGGGAGAAAAGTAACATCTATATTTGCACATCCAATCACACACAGATGGCTTGTTCGGTCAGCTTCAATCAAGCCTCAGCATAAGATACTTTGGAGGACTGTATCATACACAGAGAACCCCAGCAAAAGAGCCATAAGGAACTATGAGACTGTGTGGAAGCCTGTTGCATAGTGATGTGATTAGCAAACTACAGGAAAACTTATAAATAGTTTAGTACTGAATGTTACTGTGAAATGACAAGGCATACTCAGGTGATCACAGTCTGATAAGAATAAGGATAAGAAATGTACTAAATACATTATCTGGAAATTGCTGATGTGGACATGATGCAAGTCAGTCCATTCTATTTTATATTTGTGAGGATGATGGAGCTGATAAAAGCATCAGAGCTGAGAGCAGTGATGTCTTCAAAAAAGCTGTTAGGAGTGCTAGTCAGACCCCAAAGCAGGGACAAATGCTAAGGACTTCTGTGCAAGGTATCTGAATGGCAGCATCTAACTTACAAACACACATATTGATTTGGGGATGTTTTTGATCTCAATTGCTAGCAGTGTTTCTTTAAGTATTATATAATAAGGTTGTCCCTTGTTGACATACTGATGGGAGCTTGGCCTGATGATATTTCGACAAACTGTCTAATAAGAATGTCATGGCAGGAAGAGGAGACCTTTTTATATTTATTAAATGCTTTTTTAATATGTGGATGTGCCAAACTTAGTGTTGGTTTGTTCTGTTTGTGTTCCCGTAGTCCAATAGATCTCAAGTACTTAATACAATACATTTTCTTCTGATAAGAAATAAGCTGTAATCAACAGAATTTTAATATTAGAGTGGATTAAATAGGCTGTAAGGTGAATAAAGGAATTGATCAAGCCCTATTTCCAATGGGTTGAAGTCTAGTATTTCCTCCATTTACTTCACTCTTCATGGTACCTTCTGTTCCTACCATGTCTTTACTACAGTATCCACAGCACCTTCCTATCTCACCTCATAACTGTTCTGCAAGGAGCTGTATGTATTGTGGCTGGGTCTGTGCTTTGTGTCTGCTAATTGGATAGCAGACACCAAAAGTGATAAGTGATTTTTGTTTTGCCTTTTCTTTGAATCTCACAGATTAATATATGTGATTTTAGGAAAGCCAGAATACATTGACTTTTCATTCTTGGTGGGATACTTTACTTATGATGTCTGCATGTGCTAATTTGACATCCTGGGAATACAGGTGTATTACTTACGCCTGGCACAAAAACGTTCCTGTAGTTGGACTGACTTATATTGAATAACCCTTTGAGAAAATGTTGTAAGTTACAGTAAAAGTTTCAGAGAATGTGGTAAACCTTAGAAAATTCAGGGTCTGAGGAAAAACATCTATCTTAAGTCTTTCCTTCATTATATTTTACAATGCATTTAGCATGCTTGCTGAAGCAAAGAAGGACTAAGGATAACCTGGTTTATTTCCTTCTTTTTTTCCCTTCTTGCAGTATACAACAGAAGATTTGTTAAGTCTGATTCAAGCAAGTGAAGAAGAAATACTCCATCAATTGCAGATTATAAATGCCTGCAAAATTGAAGGTAGTCATCTCTGAAGAATATTATTGCTTATGAGGAAATAACCCTGCTATTGTCCCCAAAATATGTGTCTCCTTTTTCTAAGGCTCATTCCATATCCTTGTCTTTCAAGGTGCAAGTTACTTCAAAATTCTAAGATCTGCTTCCATAGTTCTATGTCCTCCACTGCTATGAAGCTGATCGAAAGAATAAAGCCGAGCAGGCACTGCCAGTCTGTCTCTTCCCAGGGTAATTCCTTCTTTGCTGCTACAAACACTGGCATCAGAGTATCCCACCCATTGCATGAATATTTTTTTGGCTGGTTGCCCTCTTCATGAATGAGTAGGTACTGCTTTTTGCAGTTCTAGAGGCAAAAATAGCTGATCCTTACCGAACTCCAGCCTTTTCCTAGTCCTTTCTTCCTCCCAGACTGGGTTTATCTCAGTGTCTTCCTACCACGTGAGGCAAAACTTGAGCAAGTGCCTCACCTTGGGACAGGTCCTGCTCATCCTTACTTGGCCATGCCCAAACCCACACCGGAACACCAGGTGACAGCAGTCCTTGAGTCATAGACTGAAACAGGGCAGAACTGAGCTCTGAAGGTTATCAGGTCCAAATTGCTGCTTTAGAACAGAGCCAGCTTGTAGCTGGATGCGCAGGGCCTTGGCTGATTGAGTTCTGAGCATTTCCAAGAGTGGAGATTGCACGCCCTCTGTCAGGCTGTTCTGGTGTTTGACTATCTACAGGGGGAAAAAATCCTAGTAACCAGCTGGGTTTTCCCATGTTACCTCACATCCCAGCATTTTGCACCACTAGGAATAACTCTGCTTACATAATGGGATGGGGTACAGAGATGATGGAGTAAAGATCTCAGAGATGGCTTCCCTTGTCAGTGACACCTGCACAGTACCATTGTACCACAGCTGTGCTTTGTCACATCTGGATTGTAGTGGACTTGTCTGGACCTGAACTGTTGCTTTGCAGTGCCAGTGCAGCCAGTCGTGTTCGTGCCTGAACTAATTACTAGTTTCTCCAGGTCTGATTCAGCTTGGGATGGGATTTGTAGTGTCTGTGGCAGTTAATCTACATGAAGAGTTATGAATAATTGAGATGATTAAATGTCATTCTCCTTTACATTTGTTCTTATTATTTATTTCTGTTTCTCACTTTTAATCCCTAAAAAGACAGAATGCTGCTGCCGTACTTTGTAAAGGTGTGACCTAAATGTCCAGACTCTGTAATGTATCTTAATGGGAATAGAATTAAGGTGTTAATGTTTTCCTTCTAACAGTGTTTTGTGATGTTCTGTTTGGCAGGATATTGGAGAATTCTAGAATTCAACTATGAAATGAAACTCTTGGATCACGTTACTCAGCTAGTAGACTCAGAGTCCTGGTCTTTAAATAAGGTTCCTTTACATACCTGCCTGGAAGAACTTGGATCTCTAGAACCCAGGTAAGCAATTATTTTTAGTACTTAAAATTGCCTACATTCATTATTAACTATTGCTAATCACAATAATTATTAACTGTTTTTTATAATTATAGTCTTCCAAATCTAGATTCCAGTTACCGTGGCGTTAATGATACATTTTCTTTGCCTCTAAAAGTATACAAGAGCATCACTAGTTTAGACAGATAGGTTAGTAAACTGATTCTAGTGTCTATTGGTAATATTTTCAATTCATTCAATAGTAGAAACATTACTACTGAATTGTAAATGATGGAAGTAGCATGTACTTAAGCTGTAAATGGCTGAGCATCTTGAAACACCTATTCTGAACTACAGCTAGCCAAAAATGTTTAGTTTACCTCTTGCGTACTGTCTGAGATGTGGGTATGTTTTCTGGTGTAATACTGATTTGAGAATATAAGAGTTGAGGTCATGAAGTAATTCAAGATTACCATTCAAACAAAGTCTTAAGTTTACAATATGTAGCATTTTCCATTCATTTGGCATTTGGCTCAGAAAGAGATCTTGCTTTTGTGTCTGCAGTTAGGCTATAATTTTATGCCAGAGTTCTAGAAAAATGCCTACTATTCAGTGAGGGGTAATTAACTGCCAAATTTTTGACTTGCATCCTAGAATCATTTAGGTTGGTAAAAGACATCAGGATCATTGAGTCCAACTGTTAACCCAGCACTGCCAAATCTACCCCTTAACCATATCCCTAAGTGCCACATCCTACACAACTTTTAAAGACATCCAAGGATAGTGACTCCAGCACTTCACTGGGCAGCCAGTTCCAGTGCTTGACAACCCTTTCCATGAAAAAATTTTTCTTACATCCAATCTAAACCTCCCTTGATACAACCTGAGGCCTTTTCCTCTTGTCCTGTCACTTGTTACTTGGGAGAAGACACCGACCCTCACCTGGCTACAGCCTCCTGTCAGGGAGTTGTAGAGAGCGATAAGGTCTCCCCTGAACCTCTTTTTTTCCAGGCTGAACAACCCCAGTTTCCTTATCTGCTCCTGCAAGACTTGTGTTCCAGACCCTTCCCCAGCCCCGTTGCCCTTCTCTGGACATGCTCCAGCCCCTCAATGTCCTTCTTGTAGTGAGGAGCCCAGAACTGCACACAGGATTCATGGTGTGGCCTCACCAATGCGGAACACAGGGGGATGATGACTGCCCTGGTCCTGCTGACCACACTGTTTCTGATACAATTCTTTCTCATTGGAAAGAAGTAATATTGCAAGAGTCTCTTTTCCATATTCTCCTTATGCATTCTAGTCTTTGTGAGTTATAACTAGAAAGTGAAAGAGACCTTTGAGGTTGACAGGCTGAATTAACTCCCATCTGTTATTTCTGTCCCCTTTTGTTCGCTTTTACTTCTAAGTTTTTACCAGTTTCTTCATTTCACCCATGAAGAAGTCTCATCCTCTGTTCTCTCAGATTTATTTTTTCCCCTATACCTGTTCCTTCATCATCTTCTTGGTAACTGTTTCTGTGACATCCTAATGAACAGTGTTAAACTTGATTTCTGATTTTTTTTCCAGAGAGATGATAGAACACATTCTTTTAAGCTATGGGAGGAAATACATTGATGATGGTAAGTTTGTGAAAGCTTGCATGGTTTAACTTTGGATAAAGGAAATAGTTATTAAAGAGGAAATGCAGATTTTGTGAGGATGCCCCAAACAAATAAGTTTACTACAGTGCCAGTAAAAGGAGGGAGAAAACTGAGCTAAAAATCAGTAAAATTGTTAAAGGAAGTTTCATATGAAAAAGGACTATTAAACTGTACAAGATAATAGTGAAAAACTGGGAAATAACAGATGTACTGGAAGTGACTTATTAGGTGTCTACAACCCTTAATTTTGTGACTAAAGACAGATCACTAGTAAAACTCTTTGAATGTCTCTTTGAATACCCTAGGAGGTCTCAGATATTTAAGCAACTAATTGTGCTGTTGTGAATAGTCAATGGCATGAATTCAGCTTGCCTGAAGTAGGGATCTGCCTTTGGTCCCTTGAACTGCACCACAAGATCCGCTTATTGTATTGATTAAATTTCCATTGCCCATCTCACACACAGACATTATATTGCAGTGCCTTAATCTCAGTCTCAGTTCTTCCCCACAGTGGCTTTTGTCTCACCATTGGCTGAAGTAGGAGTTGCACTCAACCTTAAAGAACATAGGAAAGTAGTTGGAGTGGCAACAGACTGTGATCTTAATATATTTTAAAAGGTTGCACGAGGAACAAGTCTGAATGACAGGAGGTCTGTGTGACTGAAAAAATGGAAGGAAGTGTTTATACATGATTTTGTTCAGAGAATTTTAGTTAAGTCAGTATGAGAGAAAATGAAGTCTCTTTATTCCCTTCATCATCTCAAAGAAGTGAAAATTTTCTTAATTGTTCAACCACAAACAGCAAATGCTTTAATAGAAGTCATTCAGAAATAGGAATGAAAGCTGTAGGAGAAACAGAGTACTGTGAAAGGGGAAAAGATGGAGGGCAAATACATTTATTGATATGAATTAATACTGGAGCTGGGACAGTGCTGCTCTATTCTGCATAATTTGTTCTTGAGAATGAGAAGATACCATCATTTATCCAAAGTAGTACCAAGTCAGATTACTTACCAAGAAAAAGAAAGAAGAGGATACTTGGTTTACAGCAGACTGTAGAACAGAATGGAAGTACAAGACTGTTTTCTGTTCTTTTATCAAAAAGCGGGAACCCAAGATATAACCTGTTTTTTGTTTCTCAGCAGGGGAGGTTTACTTTGAAATGCATGAAGATAAAATATGTAGAGCTATAGCACAAATGCTTTTGCAAAATGCTGTTAAATTCAATCTGTCAGAGTTTCAAGAAGTCTGGCAACAAAGTGTCCCTGAAGGGATGACAACAAGGCTTGATCAGCTTAAGGTAAACACATAAAGAAGTACGATTCTTTCATGAGTAGGCTGTAACTGAGTGGTGTCATACATAGATTTTATCCATTACTGGGTATTGATTGTGTTGTTTCTGTCAGCTTTTGAATTAAAGTACATTTTATTATATCCTCTATGAGCACCAGTAGTCTGGAATCATGATAATTCATGTTTCTGTAACTCCAGCATGTTTCACTGTTTGAAGAAAAGTTGCAGCTGTGCAGTTACTACTTGTACATGTACCTAGAACAGAGGCTGAAGCTGTTGTTGAGCAGACTGTAGTGACAGCCAGTAGAATAGCAAGCACTATGGGAATCCTTTTGCTCAAAGGAGACAGAGAAAGGCTGGAACTCAATGAATTCCCCCTTCTTTCTTGTCATAAAGGAAATTATAAATATTGCCTGTAAAACAGCCCCTTTATGATATTTCTTCACTTTGCCTCTGGTAGTGCAGTTCTAGGAGGCTTTGGATGTGCAAAGAGCAACTTGTATGCAGCATTGTCAGAAAGAAGGAAGTTTCTTTTGGCTTTACATTTTCTCTCTGATGCTGATCTACAGGGCTTGGCTCTTGTGGATAAAAGCTCAAGGCCAGAGACCATCTTTCTGCTAAAAGTAGAAGACTTACCTGAAGACAATCAGGAAAGATTCAACAGCTTATTCAGCATACGGGAAAAGTGGACAGAAGTGGATATTACCCCTTATATACAGTAAGAATATATTTCCTCTTATTAAAATATAACTAGCATTATATTCTTCCCTTTTTGCACTGCTGGCTTCTGATGAGCTATCATTGACTCAAATACTATACTTTGCATTTTAAATGAATATGACTTCTATATGAATAGAATACTCACCTCTGGGATCGGTAGCTCTATTTGTTGGGTTTAAATGTGTGTAAAAAGCTGATCCTATTGGATTTAAATGGGTGATAATGTGTAGTTTTGCCTATTGCTTAAATGTCAAGCAAAGTTCTAAAATTTAGGTAATTTAAAGCATTATGTGACAGTTTCAGTAGTTCATTTTTCTTTTCTCCTAATATCCTAATCCAGGATAATTTGCTATGGTTACAAGTATTTCTTGGGTTCATTTTGTTTGAGAATACCTCTAATGCCAGTGTCATCTGCTTTATTTTCTCTATAGAGACTTGTGTGCAGAGAAGCAGACTGTTGGTGCTCTCCTGACAAAATATGCTCGCTCCTCAATGCTGAATGGTGTTAAAGTCTATAATTCCAGAAGACCCATCTCATAACAAGTATTGTTTTATGAGCTGAGGATACTGAACAGACTAACAGTGAACATTGCTTGTTGCTGCCTCCTGGGGAAAGGAGTTGCCAACCAATGTTATACAGTGTACTGGAGTTTAAGCAGCTGAGCTTCTTGAAGGAGTACTGTTCTCTGCTCAGCTAAGTAGAATGTGAGGGCACTTGTCCTCTTAGGAACTACAGTTCAGCTCACCTTCCTTTGCCCACCAGCTTCTTTTTCCTTTGTGTCTAGTTAAGCCAGGAGTCAAGCTACTTCTCGAATACACTTTCATCTGTCTATCCAGAAGCTAAAATCTGACATGAATATTTAAAACCTTGATAATAATTCAGTCAATTGAATTGATTTAAACAGGAAAAGGGAATGTTTTTTGCCTGTTAGTGACCATTTTTAAAGATTTCATTGAATGTTAGTGAATAGTGCAGACCTTGAGAAGCTCATGAAAAAATCATTCCTGATTGAGACTACACTAGTCTCAATACCACTAGGTGGTTCTTTTTATGGTCACATCTGTGAATACCATTAGCACAAGCTCTTGACATTTTAACACTTGGCAGAATGGCTTTTTAAATATTACAAAAACCCCAAATTGCACTGAAGTGTGAATATAAGAAAGAACAGCTGGACATCATGTTATGAGCGTCCTATAAGCTATCATTAAAACGTAGCTCAGGTAAAACTAGTGTTTTACAGAAGACTACCTGTGCTTTTAAAAGAGAACTTATAAAACTTTGTGCAATTATTTTTTATTTTTTAAAAAAATTTGTTATGGCAAATAACTGCACAAAGAAATTGTGCCTTGAAAACTTACAGTTGAATATTATTCTGTATAGAGCAATGAAACAGGAGTTTTTTGATATTATCATGAAGTCACGTGCCTGAGACTGAAATTTTGTAATCATTAAAAAGGATTGTTTGTGTGTCAGTGAACTGGAGCTTAATGTTAGACAGTTTTCAGATTTATTATTTAAACTTAACAGTTGTAGGTTATTTGATACAAAAAGCATTTGCTGCATCAAACTCAGAAGTGAGGTATGAAAAACCTTGGAACTGCCAACATTCCAGCTGTAGGGTGAGTAGGGAGGGGAAAGAAACTATAAATCAGATGTAACTCTTAGGATGGCTATGTGCATACGTGGAATTTTGTTACAGATAAAATACTGAATAAAAACTATTTCCTAAGCTCTGTTTATTGCTGCCCAGCGATACAAGGTCAGTTCCCTGTGCTCCTCAGTGCTGGTGCAGGGGTGTGGTGTTTGATTTATGATGGCTCCCTGCAGGGAAGAACCGCCTTGTTCTCTGTCTGGTTCCAACAGCTGTGGGCTTCCAAAAGCACCAGAAGGTTCCCTCTTGGAGATCAATAATATCAATGTAAAAGCCTCGAAAATTCTTTCCATTGCATCACAGGAGGTTCCGTAGTTGAAATACACGACACAATTGATATAATTTTGTAGTCTGTGGTCCCAGTGTATATTTGTATAGAAACCCCGGCATCAATAGGGGTGGGGTTGTGAAACAAGTAAGAAATGAAGTATTTAATGAAAAGTACCATATTACAACACATCACAGTGCTCCTGATTTGTTTTGTTGGACATTCAGCATGAAATGACGCTTTCAAAACTCCATCAGCTTCTTCGATGCAAGCATTTACTTGAACATAAAATAGATGAATTGACAGAAAAAATCTTGAACTTATCTCGTGTCCTCCTGACACTAAAAGTAGAGACCCAGGCGGGCTGTGAATGAACGGGCCGTTTTGTGGCGGTGTGCCGTGATTCCAGGCGCGTTCCCGAATTAAATCGGTTTTCATTCCCAATCAGATGCCGACCCCGCCGTTCCCGCGGCACCACCGCCCCTCCCCCCCTTCCCGCCTCACCGAGGCCCCGCTCCAGGGGGCGCGCGCGTGCGCGCCGCGGCCTCTGCGCGCCTGCGCACGGGGACACGGCCCGGCGCCTTACGCGGCTTTCGGATCATTTTGGGGGGTTATTTCCTTTTTTTTTTTTCCCTTTTCCTCTGGCCGTCATTGCTCCGCCCTTCTGTAAAAAGCAACACTCCAAAAGACTTTTCCAGCCTTAAAACAGTAAAGCTCCGTGAATCGGGCCGTGACCCCTGACCCGCCGAGGTCGGAGGTGACCGCCAAGATGGCGGCGGCTGTTGAGGGGCAGCGCGCGGCGGGGACGCGGCGGCCGCACTGCTGAGGGAGAGACCCGCGGGGCCGACCCTGCCCCGAGCCCGGTCCGGCCCCACCCGGCCCGCCCGACCTCCGCAGCGCTCCTCCTGCTCTCCGTGGGCGGCGCTGCCCCAGCCGGCGCTCCCGGGAGCGCGGACCCCGGTGCCATCCCGATTCCGTAGCTCCCGCCTCCACTGCCCGCCGAGCCGATCGGTTTCCGCAGTTCCTGCGGAGAGGAAGCGGCTCTGGACTGGTGCCGGACGCCCTGCGGCAGAGGGGCTGCGTGTGCACTGACAGAAGGTTATGTGCAGACACCGATTGCTGTTGGTGTAACGATGGTGCTCAGCCGAGCTGAAGATTCCTGACTGCTGGGGGTCACGGGTCCACTGAGGAGATGAGTGATCAAATACGACGTGACTCGGGGAAGAGTCGAAGGACCCATTGAACGAGGATGGTGTTGGTGCCAGTCTGACGGTCAGCAGTGTGTGTTGAGTGCTGCGGTTCAGAATGAATAGGAAGAAAGGAGACAAAGGATTTGAGAGCCCAAGACCATATAAATTATAAGTATCCAATTTTTTTTAAGTTGCTGTACTTGAAACCAGTGCACACTGAAACAGGCCGATCAGTAATGATTTACCTGAGAAGGCTGGAGCTATTGTTTGTGTTCTTGCATTCAGAAAACGTGTGTTGCAGGTTTATGTTTTACTGTGTAAATGGATTTACCCATGGAGTGAGTCTGTCAACCATGCAGTCTTATCATTTGAAGATATTTACATTATGCTCTTCAGACCTTGGAGATTTTCCACAAAGTGTCAGTACTGCAGATCATACTACCATGTTAAATTCTTTCGGCTGTGTCAAATCCTTTTCACTTAAGGGCTTTTTTATGTATAAAAAAATATTTACCTTTGCAGCAAGTAGCTTTGTTAAGCAAATTGTCATTTTTACACATTCACTATTTTGGTTGTAACCAGGCTGCAAAGCAATTGGTGGTGGATTCCAGTTGATCTTTATATATTTCTCTCTATACCCCCTTGAATCCTTTATAAATCTGTAACACAAATATATTTCTAAGTAGAATCATTATATACAATTATATCATCATCATCATCATCATCATGGCTGGGCTTTGCGAACGAAGATTTGGGAAGGGCACTACCCACGTTTGTTACAAGCGCATTGGTGGCTAAAAAGGCCAATATGAGATAGGCATGTCCGGTTGCAAAACGCACAACGGAAAGACTCCTTAGGTGGTATTGGCAAGACATGATTCTTTCTGCATTGTCTTTTCTCCTCAAGGGTGACCCTGCATGCTTTCTCAAAGGCATCAGCAGCGTTATAGATGGTGTGTCTCCAGACCTCCCGACTGGAGGCCAGAGTAGACCAGTTATGGTGATCAATATGGCCAAGGCTGAGATGTTGTTTCAGGGAGTCCTTGTATCTTTTCTTCGGGGCTCCTCTCTTGCGGCAGCCAGTGGCAAGTTCACCATAAAGCAAGATCTTAGGGAGGCGGTGGTCCTTCATCCTTGAGACGTGTCCTGCCCATCGCTGCTGTGTTCTCAGCAACATGGCCTCAATACTTGTGACTGCTGCTTGTTCTAGAACAGATGTATTGGTCACATAATCTGACCAGTGGATGTTTAGGATTGTACAGAGACAGCGTTGATGGAAGCGTTCTAGGAGACGCAGGTGGTGGCGATAGATGACCCATGATTCAGAACCATATGAAAGAGTAGACAGCACTATGGCTCTGTAAACACTGATCTTTGTACTTTAATACAATTAAATACAGGTAATGTCTGAGTCGGTTTTTAGGTGTTATTCTCTTGTAGGAATTTTTGTCATACTTGATCTCAGCTGAAGCAATATCACTTTTTAAGGTACAGGGTACCTGAGTATGTGCATATAATGTGTGATATGTCATAAAAGTTGCATTATTGCAAGGTTGTATCTTGAGTCATGAATTACACTACTTTAATACCAGTCTTGATTAATATATAACCATTATTTTAAATAATAAGTTCTTATGGCATCATCATGGCTGGGCTTCACGAACGAAGATTTAGGAAGGCTCTTTCCACATTTGTTACAGGCACGCTGGTGGCTAATGAGGCCAATGTGAGATAGACATGTCCGATTGCAAAAGGCACAGCAGAAAGACTCCTTAGGTGGTATATTCTGCAAGACACGATTCTTATGGCATGTTCATTGTAAAAGCACATGCTATATCTTTTAATGTATAATACCTGCTTACATAAATTGTGTGTGAGAGTCAGCTCATCAGATAAATTTTCAGAGGTCTCTGATTGCAATGGCTACATACCATTTTTGATACTGTATATCACTGCAATGTTAGGCCTTGACACTATGCCATTGGTACTTGCTTTATTTTTACGTATAGATAAGTGATGTTCAAAACCGATGTTGCTATCTTCTGTAATCTTCCTAGTAATACTCATAATGGTATGATACTATGTTTGATTTTATTAGAACTTTCTTGACCTTGTGTGCAACTTCTATTCATTATTTGGTTTAGACCATGTAAGCAATTTAGACAACCATTAATTCTTCTTATATAAGTATATTTTATATGCAATATTTATCTATATATACTTATATCCTGTATAGCTCTCTATTTTTTTTTAAACTGGGTTAAAGTATTACTTTAAATGCTGGCATTTATGCAAAACTTACTTATTTTAAATTTTTCTTTTCTTCCAGTACAACTCATCAGGTGGTTTGTATCAACAACATAAATTTTCAGAGAAAGTCTGTTGTAGTAAGTATTTCTTAATAAAATGTGAAAGTAGAAATTAAACATCTGGGTTTTATTCATGCTTTTAGAGGAAACAACTGCACACACAAGCTAATTATGTTGTTCAGACTCTTCATATGTTATATTTTCTAATCTGATGCCTCTCATAAGTCTGTCATTCCTTGATATGCATCAAAGAAAATACCCTCTAATTGTGAACGCTTTAATCTCTGTACAAAAAAGGTGTCTAAATGAAGGCCACTGCATTGCAAGTAGTATTACAGAGCAATTTACAGTTCAAAATTGATGTTCATGCAGTGTTAGCTGATGTTAGAGATAGGTGTGTAGAGTTTTTTAGCCTATATGTGAGTTCACTTGGCCTTTGAAGAGACTGATGATTTCAGGCCTGAAGTCACGGAGGGTCTTTGTGAATTTAGACATCTGCTTAAATGGATTCTGGTTAGATTTTAGAAATTGTCTAAAGCTCAGATACCAAAACCTAAATCATAGTGATGATAAATGTAGTGATGCTAACAACTTGAAATCTAGTCAATAGAGGCAGATTATTTCCGGTAAAAGAAACATGATTGTCAGTCATGTTCAGTTTTTTTTGTTTTGTTTTGTTTTATTTCACATGTGGGAAAATTCACCTGTTAAATAGTGTGGAAGACAATCCACATGTCTAAAAGGGCAAACCAGTTTCCTTTTAAAATAAATATCTTTATACCGATGATCTTCTTTGAATTGTGCTAATAAAAATTCTTTTATATCTCCCTATTTTGTGAGTTGATAAAGATTTTACAGAAGGTTTGTTTTGTGTTTTCATAGGGTTATGTGGAACTGACAATATTTCCCACGGTTGCAAACCTGAACAGAATCAAGCTGAACAGCAAACAGTGCCGGATTTACAGAGTGAGAGTCAACGATTTAGAAGCAGCTTTCATCTATAATGATCCTACGCTGGAGGTTTGTCACCATGAGTCAAAGCAGTAAGTGGTGTGTTTAAAACTCTGCAGACTCAGTGTTTTCTGTTGCTCTTAAGCATGACCTATTTTATTTTACTCTCAAGTTTTACCTGGTAATTTCCTAATGGTGACTTTTGGTATGGTGACCTAATTTTGGGGAAGTATTCTGGCAATAATTTTTCTTCTTTAGAATTTCTTTCACTAACATACCTTTGTATTGTTTTGAAAAAGAATCAAACACTTCTTTAAAAAGTACTTTATGGGGAAAAAGTCATTGCATTTGAACTATTTGTTTGTGACAGACACTCTGTATTCCTTTATTCATCACTTATACAAGAGCTTCAATAATTCAGTTTGCCAAATACAGTGTTCATTTATATGGGACACTGAGTTGGTTATCAGAGCCATGAAATTTTCTTTTGAGTCCTAATAGTGAACCACTCGAGTCTATTAATTCTGTAATTCTACTTGTTTTGTGACTTGATATTTTTGTTGTTGTTGCTATTGCTCGGTATGTCAAAAATTCAGAATCCTCATTGCAGGGCTTCTAAATTGTTATGAAGTGCTCGAAGTAAAGCTTTTGGTCTTTCCTATGGAATCAAACTTCCATTGTTTCTTGTGGTAGATAAGATTATAAGTCCTAGCATGTTACCTGAACTCACATTGAAATTTGAAAGAAAAGTTTCAAATTTATTTACCAGCTGATATCGAAGAGCAAATTTAAAAACATGAATTGTCCCACAAGTTTTGGGGCACAAATAAGGGACTGAAGGGACTTCAGTAAAAAATCTCGTCTCTGTTTGATTTTTTTGTAAGAGAAGCACAATGGGCAAATGTTTTCCCAAAGTATTCTCTTTTGATTTATTCAAACTTATGTTCATGTTCTCACACCTTCTTTTCGCTGAATTTACAGTTTGCTGAATTGTTAAAGAACTTCTGGTGAAAGTGTTGTACATATTTAGCAGCAGTTGATATGAAATCACAGAGACCTTTAGGTTGGAAGAGACTTACTGACAGCCAGTCCAACTCACCTGCTCATGCAGGGTCAATTAGAGCAGGTTGCACGGGGCTGTGTCCAGGTGGTTTTGAGTATCTTCAAGGGTGGAATCCCTGCAATCTCTCCAGGCAACCTGCTCCACTATTGATGACCCTCAAAGTAAAACGCATTTTCCTGTTTTCTGATAGAATTTCATGTATTTTAACTTGTGTCCACTGACAGGACTTAGAGGGTAGTGGGCACAAACTGAAATACAGGAGGTTCCCTCTGAACATCAGAAAACACTTCTTTACTGTGAGGGTGACTGAGCACTGCAACCCCAGAGAGATTGTGGGGGCTCCGTCTTTGGAAATACTCACAAGTCATCTGGACATGCTTCTGAGCAACGGGCTGTCAGTGGCCCTGCTTGAGCTGAGGGACTGGACCAGAGACCTCCAGAGGTTCCAACCTCAGCCATTCTGTGATTCAGTAATAACTGGAATCCTGCATAACTTCTGGCAGATGTGAGAAAGAAGCATAATTTAAAATTATCAGAGTGAGCAATCCATTATGTTAAGAAAGGGATCAGAGAGATAATTCTATAATTTTGTGCAGAGTTTTTCTGTTCAAACTATTCAAACTTAATAGAAAATCTCTGTATTTCATACCTCCTGTGTTATTCATAGTTATGAAAGACAGAGGTCACCAAATATTCATAACAAAAAATTTGTATGTGTCTTTCTGTATCTCAGAAGTCAAAGGCAACATAGGTTACAAAGTATTAGGTGAAACATGCATTTTTCAATTGAAATACCTGGTCAGAATTGGGTAATTAAATATAGCATCTCTGCTCTTAAGGCAGGATTGCAAACAGAAGTGCTAGAAATCTAAAAACTCTCAAGAATTAGGATCTCAAAAAAATCATCAGTGGATTTCCTCTGCCATTCATTACAAAGAACTGCTTCTAGAAACAGCAGTGGTTTGTAGTAGTTTTTAATCATCTGGTCAGCTCTTCCAAGTTCTCGTTTGTTACGGCAAGTTTAGTGATGATGGCCTTTGTGCCCTTGCAGCTGAACTAGGCTGCAGCAGTTATTTTAAACAGGACACAGATTAGACATGATGTTTTGCCTCTAATGGTACAGAGACAGTTACCTTTTGCATAGTTTTCCTCAATAGTCTGTTGAATTAGTAAACGTGAAGTTAAGAGGGTTCTTGGCAACCTGTTTATTTGAAATAATTTTTTTTCAGTCTTTATTCTTTCCTGTTGTGTGTAGCAAGTATGAAATAAGTTCAAATTACAAGGTTTTGTATACAAGTATTTTCTCTTTTTTTTGGATGATGGTTTTAGTTTTGTAGAAGTTGTTTTCTAAAAGAATGCATAAAATCTTAAAAGTGTTAAAGTTGGATAAGACCTGTAAGATCATCAAGTCCAACTGTCAACCCAGCACACCATCATGTTCACCACTAAACCATATGCCATGTCCACATGTTTTTTGAACATTTCCAGGAATGATGACTCCACCACTTCCCTGGATAGTCTGTTCCAATGCTTTACAACCCTTTCTGTGAAGAAATTTTTTCCTAATATCTAATCTGGGGCATAAGTATGTAGAAGAGTTAATTTAATGTACCCTTTCCTACTTTTTTATCAAAGTTAAGATAATTTAAAGACTTCTTACTCCCTTATTTAGAATCAGAATTCCATTAAAAATGGAAAATTCTGTATGGAGTAAAGATTAGAAGACGTGCTACAGCATCTCTGACTTGAGAGATTATGTTTGCTGATAGGAGGTGAAAGTTAAGAGAAATGGTTTGTTGTTTATGTTGTGCAAATTTTGGCATGCAAAAAACAGTTTAAAAAGGGTTGAGAAATTGGAGATTAAAAGAGTTTTATCTATGCAATTGTTTCTGCCTCACCATGATATTCTTTGCTACTTCTTGGGTGAGATGTCAGATCATCTGTGTGTTCTGAGTTTAAATATTCATCTTGTTTTCAGTTTAAATAATACTTCCAGGTTTTATCATCTATTGCTGCAAAAATCATTGACACACAGTCTGTGTTGTTTCACATATTCAGTGTTGCAGGAGGTGAAACAATTTTTTTCAATCTTGTATATTGTCACTTTTGAATATCCTTTCCTAAAAAGGTAATTAAAAATCGCTAAAATTTGTAGGAAACGTTAGAAACTGTTAATTAGTGCATTAGATATATTTTCAGCTTTAATGCCATTGCCAGTTTATCTGTCAGTCCCAAACCATAGTTTCAGGTAATAAGTGAATGAGCTTTTAGAGGCTTATCTAGAAATAAAGTCAGACTTCGATCTTGTAATTTCTTTTGGGGGCTTCAGGACAACATGGCTTTTTCATATCAGAGTAGATGGATGAACTTAGATAAGGCAGTCACTTTCTCCCTGACTGAGCAAACACCTGAGTAGTGCTGTGAGGTATGAAACTATTCACACTACTTTCCCATGTATACACAAGGTGGCAGAGAATCCCATCTTTGCTTATGCTTTTCAGGAAGAGTTTGAAGTCTTGCAAAGACTGGAGAGAACAGGGGAGGAGGATTTTCCCCCTGCTTTTGACCCCCTTTTTCTCCTTCAGGCCTGTTACAACAGCTTTTGAGAATTTTGATTTCCTCTGGATATTAAGGACGTTAAGGAAAGCAGACCAACAGGCACTGTGGCCACTCAAACTGCAGCTGAGCCAGAGGAACAACCAATGCTGCTAGCAGTCGCCCCTATACAGAAGAAGGAATCCAAGACAAAATCAGTTTGCTTAGTGAGGGATGAAGAGGAAGTAGGGCCCTCAGAACAGGAGGAAGAGGCAGGGCCAGAGATAATCGCCTGGTCCCTATTGCTGGGTGAGCTGTGAGCTCTGAGAAACAATTTTAGCTGCCAGTTGGCTGAGCCTCTGGTGACCTGGCTGGTCCAATGCTGGAATATCACGGCACACAATATGAAACTGGATGGTAGTGAAGCCAAGCAACTGAGATCCTTGTCCTGGGATGTGGGCATTGACAAGGAGATTGGGAAGAGGACAGAAACTCAGCCTCTGGAGGTGACTCCTGTCAAGCATGAGGGAAAGGCATTCTCTCAAGGAGGATCTAGTAGAGCACATCAGACCCACAAGAGTATAAGGCTTTAGTTGACACCAGCACACAATGCACTCTGATGCCATGAAGATATGTAGGGACAGAATCCATCTCTACTTGTGGGGTGACAGGGGGATCCCAACAGCTGTATTGGAAGCTGAAGTGAACCTGACTGGGAATGAATGGCAAAAACACCACATTTGACTGGCCCAGAGGCCCTGTACATCCTTGGCATACATTACCTCAGGGCAGAGGAAATTAGAGAGCTGAATACCTTGCCTGGTCTCTAGAGGACCCTTCTGCTGTGGGACTGCTGAGGGTCGAAGAACAACAGGTACTGATTGGTACCGCAGTAGTGCACTGTCAACAACACTGCACCAACCAGGACTCTGTGACCCCCATGCATGACATGATTTGTGAACTGGAGAGCCAGGGAGTGGTCAGCAAGACTCTCCCACCCTTTAACAGTTGTATATGGCCAATGTGTAAGCCCAGTGCAGAGTGGAGACTGACAGGAGACTATCGTGGCCTGAACAAAGTCACACCACCATGGAATGCCGCTGTGCTGGACATGCTGGAACTTCGGTATGAACTGGAGTCCAGGGCAGCAAAGTTGTGCCACCATCAATATTGTCAATGCATTCTCCATTCCTTTAGCAGCAGAGCACAGGCCACAGTTTGCCTTTACCCGGAGGGGAGTGCAGTACACCTGGAACCGACTGCCCCAGGGGTAGAAACACAGCTCCACTATTTGTCATGTGCTGATTCAGGCTGCACTGGAAAAGCGTGAGGCTCCAGAACACTTGTAGTACTTTGATGACATCCTTGAATGGGGCAACACAGCAGAGGAAGTTTTTGAGAAAGGGGAGAAGAGAATCTATATCCTCCTGAAAGCTGGTTTTGCCACAAAACAAAGTAAGGTCATGGGACCTGCCCAGGAAATTCAGATTTTAGGAGTAAAATGGCAAGATGGATGTTGTCAGATTCTAATGGACATGGTTAACAAAGTGATATCTATGTCCCTACTGACTGGTAAGAACGAAACACAGGCTTTCCTGGGTGCTGTGGGTTTTTGGAGAATGCATATTCCAGATTATGGTGAGGTTGTAAACCCTCTCTATCAAGTGACCTGGAAGAAGAATGATTTAAGTGGGGCCCTGAACAACAACAAGCTTTTGAACAAATTAAACAGGAGATTGTTCATGTAGTAGCCCTTGGGCCAGTCAGGACAGGACAGAAGAAGAACATGCTCTGCACTGCAGCCGGGGAGACTTGAGGATAACTGCTGGGGTTCTGGAGTTGGGGGTACGATGGATCTGAGGCCTGTTACACCCCAACTGAAAAAGAAATCCTGGTAGCTTAGGAAGGGGTTTGAGCTGCTTCAGAAGCGACTGGCACTGAAGCACAGTTCCTCCTGGCACCTTGACTGCAAGTGCTGGGCTGGATGTTCAAAGGGAAAGTCCTTTCCACACATCATGCCGCTGGTGCTACGTGGAGTAAGATCGCTCTGGTCACACAGTGAGCTGGAATAGGAAATCTCAATCTCCCCAGGATCTTGGAAGTCATCACAAACTGGCCTGGTCTGAAGGTGAAAAGTTTGGACTACCATCAGAGGAGGAGGAAAAGGTAGCACGTGCTGAGGAGGCCCCACCATATAATCAGCTACCAGAAAATGAAAAGTGACATGCTCCTTACTCACGTTTCTTGCTGTATTGTAGCTCTACATCAAAAATGGAAAGCTACCGTATGGAGTCCTACATGGCAGGTCACAGAAGCTATTGGGAGGCAAGGCAGATCAAGTCAGGTTGCAGAGCTGAAAGCTGTCCAGCTGGCTTTAGATATTGCTGAACAAGCAAAATGGCCAGTGTTCTACCTCTACAGTGACCCATGGATGGTAGCAAATGCTCTGTGAGGGTGGCTGGACTGATGGAAAAAGGCCAATTGGCATTGCAGAGGGAAACCCATCTGGGCTGCTGAATTGTAGCAGGACATCGCTGCCCAGGTAGAGAAGTTGGCTGTAAAAGTACATCATGTAGGTGCACACGTACCCAAGAGTTGGGCTGCAGTCTGTAATGCTGAATTGGTTGTTCAATGACATTGCCACTGTATGCCAGAACTACCATGGACAATGAGTATCTGCTCCACATACACCAGTCACGAGCTGCTGGTGCACCTTGCAACCAGCCGACGGCACACCAGCCCTCCTGCCCTGGAAGACATCTAGGACGGATAGAACCCACAGTCATGGACTAAATGAGCTCAACAGACATCTTGGAGGGATGGCCATTGACTATGGAAATGATACCTGTGCTTGTGTATGTATATATATATGTGTGTGTGTATATACATATACACATGCATGTGTATAGTAGGAAGGTGTAGGATTTGGGGATGACATAGATGGTATAAAATAAGGGGTGGATAATGTCCTAGTTCTGGCCAGGACAGGGTTAAGTTTTGCAGTAGCTGTGAGGGGACATGGTCAGGACCTGGCCAGGACCCGGAGGTTTTTCTGTACCACCTCAGTCATTTTCCAGGGATCAGGGAAGGGCTCACTTCTGCCTCGGGTAACAGGGCAGAGGGAGCAGTTGGGTATTTTCGGAGGTTTTCTGTGGGGTGAGCATTAATATGTGAATTGTTTGTCTCTTTCCCTGTACTCTCTGTTGTTTGTATTGTTGCTGTTACTGTTCTTGTCTTACTTCATTGCTGTTTCCAGTAAATTGTTTTTATCTCAACCTGAGTTCTTTACTTTTTGTGCCTCCGGTTCTCCTCTCCAGCCCACCCTGGGGGAAGGGGAGGAGAAGGGGAAGTGATTGAGTGGTGTGTGGTTTGGAGTGTTTCAGTAGGAACACTAAACTGGGGAATACTGTTCCTAAACCATGACACAAAGGTGTAGAGAACTTTTGAAAAAAGAGAGGACAAAGTCCTTAAGCTTGAGCAGGAATGGAAATTAGGTTTCTCAGTGTGCTAAAGATTCAAATCATTGCCTTATTAATAAATTACATATATGTGTACAAATTATCTATTTAAAATATGCTGTATATAATATGTGCTATGTCATGTATATACTCCAATATCAAGTGCTAATTCTATCTCGGAAGCAAAGTAAAATAGTAAATGAATTACAGGTAATGAAGAGTAATTAATTGCTTGTAGATCGAAGAACTTATTTTGCCAAGTTGATGTTAAGTACTGTAAGAAGACAGTGCTTTGTAGAGTACGTATTTAGCACATATATTTGTAGCACTGGTGCAGCTAATAGTGAGAAATGCTATGGAAAGTTTACATGGAGCTATTTGGAATCAGTTAGTAGCTTTAAAAAGTAAGCCTCTGCAGGATCTCTTCTTTATGAGCTGCATGCACTTGGGGTGTAATTAACAGTGTTTGGGGTGAATTCTGATAATAAGATGTATCTCTACCAGAAAGAAAACATGAATGCATTTTTTTTTTTCATTGTCAGTCTATGCTTAGCATCAGGACAATTTATCATTGTTCCTTGGGCTGTCACTTTTGGCTTGTGCTCTGTTTTTGTTAAAATGGCCATATCCAGTTTATGGAGAATAGTTCAGCCTATGAAAAAATTAATCTGTGGTACTAAGCTTTTAATGGATTATTTTACAATGAATCACCCATTTGAATTAGAACACTTCACAAAAATAGAAATATCAGAATAGACTGTTTTCCATAAAATGTTAAACTCTGTGGAGTCTACCTTTTTTGCTGTAAAATCATAACCTTTTCCTGTCTGTGAACTCACTGATGTTTGAAGTGTAGCCACAAGCTCATCACAATCCTCAAATCTGGAGAAAATTCTCACTGATGTATTGGAAAGGGATCCCCTATCAAAAATAGTCAATTTTCAGGACCAATTTAGATTAAAATTAAAAACTTTCAGACTTTACAGTCTAACAGAATGTTACTGTTGTTTGCTTTTGCTAGTTTTTTTAATTACTAATATAGTTCTTAGTCATGCTCATGTTCATGGCTAGGCTTCATCCAGTCTTTTTTTTAAATAGAGTTTTTCTGATGGTATTTGTTTGCCTTTCTAGGATGCCATTTGAAGAGAGTTTAAAACAACTTTGGCTAGGGTATTTCTTTGACCCCTCAGTATGACAGGTCAGGGAGGTAAACCAACTGAAAGCTGTCTGAAAAAACGACTTTTTTTCCATTTGGCACTTTGAGCTGGATCCCTACAAAGTCAGGTGAACAGTAGTCTCCTTAGTGAGTGAGGGAGTAGGAGACTCCTCAGTCTCTGAGTGACTGAGACTAGGAGACAGCACATCAGCTGGAGTTTAAGTGATTTTGAATTATTCTGGAGTCATAGCTGGAGTTATGGTATATTCCAGTATGCAAATTCAAACTTTTGCATTTAAAACTTGTTGGTGTTAGATCCTATCTATAGGTACACTTCAACTGTGAAAAAGGAAAAAAACTGTATTAAAACTTGAGTGTTTAAAATTTGGGTGTTTCTATGCTCAAATGGTCCCATTTACTATTCATGTCTGATTTTCAGGAGCTTCCAAGCAAAGTAGACAAGTTTACTGCTCCTGACATTCTCAGTCCTGGTAGTGGTGCCAGGGAATTTGTGCACTATAATTGCCAAAGATGAAGAACTACATGAAAATATGTTCTCATATTTCCGTGTTTTAGCAAAGTTTTTTATACGTGGAAGACTAAGAATATTAAGCATGGTGTTTTACATATCTAGACTTACAGAATGATGCTGGCATGGTTAATTACACTTCATTCTTCCAAATAAGGTACTGTAATTTGGGTTGTTTTCTCTGTGGGTGGTGAATAGAGAATGGTTAGATGAAAGCAAAATCCTGAAATGAGGTCATGTCTGCTTTGTGTGGACTTCAGATTCCATGGAAGGTGGAGTCCCCAGCCAAAAGTTAATTTACTCCATTGTGGTATAGCAATCTTGCATCTGGGTCAGGGCAACCCCCAGTATCAATACAGGCTGGGGGATGAAGGGATTGCAAGCAGCCCTGTGGAGAAAGACTTTGGGGTGCTGGGAGATAAGAGGCTCAACATGAACCATCAAGGTGTGCTCGCAGCCCAAAAAGGCAACCCTGTCCTGGGCTGCCTCACTTGCACATGGGCAGCAGGGTGAGGAGAGGTGATTCTGCCCCTCTCCTCGGCTCTGGTGAGACCCCACTCTGGTGAGTGCTGTATCCAATTCTGGGGTCCTCAGCACAGGAAGGACAGGGACCTGTTAGAGCAGGCCCAGAGGAGGGCTGTGGAGATGATCAGAGGGATGGAGCACCTATCTGTGGTGAAAGGCTGAGAGAGCTGGGGCTGTTCAACCTCAAGAAGACATGGCTCTGGGAAGATCTTACTTCAACCTTCCAGTACTTAAAGGGGGCTTATAAGAAGGACAGGGACAGACTTTTTGGTAGGGCCTGTTGTGATAGGACAAAGGGTAATGGTTTTAAACTAAAGAAGGGTAGATTTAGACTAGATATAAAGAACTCTTACTGTGAGCACCGTGAAACCCTGGAACTAGTTTCCCAGGGAGGTGGTAAATGCCCCATCCCTGGAAACACTGAAGGTGTGGTTGGAGAGGACTCTGAGCAACCTCATGTAGTGCAAGATGTCTCTATTGCAGGGGGGTTGAAATAAATGACCTTTAAAGGTCCCTTCCAACCCAAACTCTTCTGTGGTTCTGTGATTATATAGTGGCTTTATGCTTGGTTGTGTTTCTGCCTCCAGTGTTTGGATTCATCGGTGGTACCCAAATTCTGGGGAAAAGGTGATAAGTAATTCTTTTCATGTATAGAGTTGTGCAAGCTTTTGAAGAACTTTGTGTACTGGAGGATTAGAATTAAGAAAGATTTTGCTCCCATGTGTAGTGGGTTGTGTTTTGGTAGCAGGGAGGGGCTACAGGGGTGGCTTCTGTTAGAATCTGCTAGAAGCTTCCCCTGTCCTGTGGAGCCAATGCCAGCCGGCTCCAGGATGGACTTCCTGCCGCTTGCCAAGGCCAAGCCAATCAGGAGTAATAGTAACGCCTCTGTGATAATACGTTTAAGAACAGAAGGTTGTTGCGCAGAAAAAATTCCAGCCAGGGAAGAGCAGAGTAAGAACATGGGAACAACAAGGTAGACCCCAAGGTCAGTTCAGAAGGAGGGGCAGGAGGTGCTCCAGGTGCCAGAGCTGAGGCCCCTGCAGCCTGTGGTGCAGCCCATGGTGGAGCAGCTGTGCCCCTGCAGCCCATGGAGGACCATTGGAGTGCAGAGACCCACCTGCAGCCCATGGAGGAACCCATGCTGGAGCAGGTGGATGCATGAAGGAGGCTGTGACACTGTGGGAGGCCCAAGATGGGGCAGGGTCCTGCTGGGGAACTGCAGCCCGAGGAGGGGGAAGACAACGGTGGAGCAGATTTTTCCTGCGTAGGACTTGTGGCCCCTGTGGGGAACCCATGTCGGTACAGCTCATTGGTGAAGGACTACACCCCATGGAGGAGTGACCCACGGGACAGCAGTTTGGGAAGAACTGCTGCCCAAGGGATGGACTCATGACAGAGAGGTCCATCAAGGACTGTCTCCCGTGGGAGGGACCCCACGGGAGCAAGGGAAGGACTTCTCTCCCTGAGCAGCAGCAGAAACTACAGCTGACCGTAACCCCCATTCCCTGTCCCCCTGCACCACTGGGGGAGAGGAGGGAGAACATGGAAAAAGGGGTAGGGAGAAGGTGTTTTTAAGACTGTTTTATTTCTCATTCTTTGGCTCTTATCTATTAGTAATAAATTTAAGTACTATCCCCACTTTGAGTCTGTTTTGCCTGCGAAGGTAATTAGTGAGTGACCTCTCCCAGCTGTTGTCTCAGCTCATGAGTCCTTAGCTGTTTTTTTTTTCTCTCCTCTGTCCAGTTGCAGAGGGGAGTGAGAGAATGGCCTTAGTGAGTATCTGGCATCCAGCCAGGGTCAACCTGCTACACCATGCTTTTATTTTTGAATGTGACTGGTCATCCTCTAGTATCTCAACTTAAGCACATTAAATAATAAGATAACGTCCTGCTCATAAGCATTTTAATAGCAGACATATGCATGTTCCTGCTCATTTCAGTAGAAAAATCTAAGTCATAACTGAAGTAATGGTATGACTTTGGAATGAAATGAGCAGTTAATTAGCATCTGATATATAGTAGCTAACCTGATTACAAAAATTTGGGTCTGCAGTTTAAATAAATTATGGTAACACTTTAAAAAAGAAAAATGTTTCTAGGGACTGAAAAGTATAACGTGTACTTCTGTGTTTGTATATTAAGGCCAAAACTCTAACCTGTAGTATTTTATGTGATATTTACAAGTGCATAAAAAAACCCTCTTCCTATCCATCAAGCTAAGGGAAGAAAAATACCATTGCCGAGCTAAAATCTTACTACATTTAGAAAAGCAACATAAGAGCAAAACTGAATATGAGGAAGCAGATCTTCAAGATGGATCTTTAGAAAAAAGATGCAAACTTAACCCAAAACTAAAAAAACCCAGAATTTTAGATTTCTAGCCCAATAAATGTAAATATTACTCTTATTGGCAAGAAAAGAACACTGAGCATTTCTCACTTAATTTATTGGGCATTATTGCTGCTTAAGTCTTTTTGATCATATATCACTTCTGCAAGAGCCACGTTTTAAGTTCTGGTTGTTGAAATCTAAGCTTTACTCCTTTTCTCTTCCACTCCTTTAAAAGCAAAACAAAACATGTGGTTGAAGATGGGCCTTGAAATTCAGTATAGAAACTGTATAACTGCCAAAATTGGTTTTTTGTGGTTCAGCACAACTGCAGTTTAAGAATTAACTGGGTATTTCTGACAGGAGGAATCTCAACTATTTTTCCAATGCCTATGCTGCTGCAGTCAGTGCTGTGGACCCAGATGCTGGAAATGGAGAACTCTGCATTAAGGTTCCCTCGGAGCTGTGGAAACATGTTGATGGTAAAGAGACCATACTGCAAGCTTAATTTAAGATGCCATAGAGTTGTTGGCTACAAATTTGCATAGGAAGATAGTAGATTTAAATAAGTAGAGGTAGTGTTACATTATTTTATGAAATTATGGTTACTGTTTCCTTATCACCTGTATCTTTCCACTGGAAGTCTGAAAAAATACCTTTACACTTCTTGGTAATATGGAGAAATGGTAGCAAGGTTTCTTAACACTCTTCACAAGCATACTCTTGGCTGGTCATGACCCCAAAAGACTATTTGAGGAAGTGGGAATAATGGAGTATATTGGGTGCTAAATTTTAATTTTGAGGTTACAACGTATATGATCCAACAGAGAAAATAATTTACAAGGATATAGCTATATCCATAATCATACAAAGCTATATCAATTTTATCCCATCTCACTTTGAAGAATGGTTATTTTAAAATTGATTTGGTAGTGGAAGTAGACTGCTTTATAAACTGGCATACTAGATCCTGGGGTAAGTAGCTGTTTGAATAAATTACCCTCCGGTGTTGATTATTTTCTTACATGGATCTTATTGGTTTCTTGTATGATTTTCTTACATGGTTTAATCAGTTTTTCCCATGGATTTATGAGACCTGTGAGAGAATAATAACAACTGGATCATGAAGCTGACTCACACAGTGTTGTCAGATGCACCTTAATGGGAAAGACATTTTTGTTTCTTTTAATTTTTGTGTAAGTTCCTGTTGCCTTACTTGCAAGCCTAGAAAGGAAAATATTCAAGCATGTATAATTTCACTTTTCAAAGTTTGAATGCCAAAATATGGTGAGACCTGTGGGATAAATTTCAGTGTATGTTTGAATTTCTTTTCTTGCAAGTCTATTCATAGGTAAAATTTCTGTGAAACTAAACCAAAGCAAAGACACTTAAGTTACAGGAAAAGCATTGACTATAATAAGAGGTTTTAAGCAACTGCACATGAAAATATTATGTCTTTTAAGAATGTGCCTGCTACATGCAGTTTTTGTAGAACATTATTTCAGCAATGTACGAAGAGATTATGCTTAGAGTACAATCAGTGCATAAATATGCTTTACTGCTGGGAAATTGGAAGATGAAATGTAGCTCCAGTTGCAGGTTTTATTAATTAATAAAGATTCCTATAAATTCATATCCTGTAAGTTATGCTTAGGAGGTCTCAGGTTTTGAGGTTTTGAGTTGTACGTTTTAAATGGACTCGGAAGTCCACGTAATCTTGAAAGACTAAGAGTCCAAAACTGAATTATTATTCTGAAATAACTTTTATGTAAGTTGTATATATTTACTCCAATTTTGGTCTTTGTGCTGCAGAGTTAAAAGTCCTGAAGGTGCATATAAACTTTTCTCTGGACCAGCCGAAAGGAGGCCTTCATTTTGTGGTACCCAACATGGAGGGCAATATGGCAGAAAGAGGGGCTCATGTCTTTTCGTGTGGTTATCAGAATTCTACAAGGTAAGAAGACTGTCTTTGAATGTTACACTATATTTCCTACTTAGTGTTGGAAATACAAATAATTTCTTTGAATTCTTTTAAGTTTGAAAAATTCTAGGACTTAAGTTGTGCCTGAAAGGAGCTTACTGATGTGAAGTAGCATCTAATGACTAGTAATTAGGATGTCTTGTCTTTATAGCTCAGCAGGAGGTAATGGCAAAAAAACTTGTAAAGCTTTATAAAGTTAATATATTGTAGGAGTCAGTATGTCAACATTCATATATTCTTAAAGTATTTAGGAATATCATTTGGAACTTGAGAGAAAAATCACCTGTGAAAAAGAGTTAAGTATAATTATTAACCGTTTTCACCCCAATTTTAACTTTCCTAGATTTTGGTTTCCTTGTGTTGATTCATATTCTGAGTTGTGTACCTGGAAGCTTGAGTATACTGTAGATGCTGCAATGGTGGCTGTTTCAAACGGAGATTTGGTGGAAACTGTATACACCCATGACATGAGAAAGAAGACTTTTCATTACATGCTGACTATTCCAACTGCAGCTTCTAACATCTCCTTGGCAATAGGACCTTTTGAAATTCTTGTTGATCCATACATGCATGAGGTAATAATCTTCATCACAGAGGCCTGCTTTTTTATTTTTTTAAAAAAGAATTACTGACTTATGTTACAACCCATATATATTGGTCAAATGTGGATATGTCTAGATCATCGTCCATTAGTACAGTTATATGATAAAGCTTGTCTAGTAATGCCTGTATTTAAATTTATCTCCAAAATACTGCCTTTGAATGAGCAATAATTCTGTTTCTGTCTGAATTTAGTTGGAGTTGGGTTTTCTCGCAGTTATGTAATATGCTTGATATTTATGTATTTGAATATATTTGTAGGCCTTCTAACAAATTTTCCTGTGTTTTGTAGGTGACTCACTTTTGCTTGCCACAACTTCTCCCGTTACTCAAACATACCACGTCATACCTTCATGAGGTGTTTGAATTTTATGAGGAGATTCTTACCTGCCGCTATCCATACTCCTGTTTCAAGACTGTTTTCATAGATGAAGCTTATGTTGAAGTAGCTGCTTATGCATCCATGAGTATTTTCAGGTTAGTATTTGAGAAAATTACACCACAGACCTAGAAGCTCTAGATCCAAGACTGTTGAGAAATATCTGTAAATCTAGTTATTTTTGTAGCCTGAGTTTTGGACTCTCTAGTTTGAAAAGGCTCATTTTTGTTGGCATTATAGGCTTTTAACACCATTGCCATTTTTATCTGTTATAAAGATGTTGGATTTGTATTTACTTTAAGAAAAAACTGTCAGTGATTTTCCTTCTGAATTAGAAATGCCATGCTTGAAGTGCAGTTTAATCTCAAATTAAGTTGCAGAAGTTTGATTGTGTTTTACTTTTCTTCAGCTGGAATAGGGTATCAGGAATCCAAGAGAGTTTCACCAGTTACAATACTTAGCCTCTACATGGAGAGTTGTATGTAGATATACTGATCTTCTGTATAGCAGGAGATCTGCCTGATTTATAAGATTATTTAAAAAAATGTATTACTGTCTCACTGGAAAAACAGTGAATGAATTATTTTATTTATTTTGGCTTTTAAAGCAAGGTCTCTTATGTTTCTTTGGAGCTGGTGCTCATGTTGTGTTATTTTCTTTTTATGGGGATCCAGCACAAATCTCTTGCACAGTGCAATGATTATAGATGAAACTCCACTGACAAGGAGGTGCTTAGCACAGGCCCTGGCCCAGCAGTTCTTTGGATGTTTCATATCCAGAATGTCCTGGTAAGTATTTTACCATAGTATTCTCTAGAAAATGGGAAAAATCTAGAAAGCTAAAATTTTAATTTGCATATCGCGTTTTATCAGCAAAATAAGTGAAACACTAATTGTAGAAGAAAGGAAGAAAAAAGAAAAAATAATAAAACCAGCTCAATAAATGAAAATCCATTAGTATTTTTTGTTGTTGTTTGAAAGGAGAATGTGAGAGATAAAAGTTCCAAAGCCTGTAGAGATCGAATATGTCTTCCTGAATATTGTAGTGTGCTTTGGCACCTGGAAATTTTAGAAGGGAGACTCTTCTACATCATCAGTAAATTTCTGTCAGATATTCTGGATGAAGAAGTGTAGCCTGCATAGGAAGTACTTATAGAGCACAGAACTAATAAATTAAGAAGTTGTTTAGGGAGGGCACTGCAGAAATTAGTGTCAAACAGGAAAATTCCTGCTAAGGTGACTATAACTTCATTGCTCAGAAAATCTCCCCAGCTGGCTCTTGCAGCTATGATGAATATTTATTTTAAATCCTTTTGCGTACACTTTATATATTGGGGACAATTAGCCCATTACTTTTTTTCATTACAAAAGTATATGTCCCAGAGTATCCTTATTTTAAAAAAAGGAAATCAACATGTTCTTAAATTGGTGTTCGTTCTGTAATAATTTCTTTTGCTCTTCCTTATTTGTAGCCTACTTCCATGGTGAATACAATTTTTTCTGTCCTTCATAATGATTCCCTTTTTATATGTTCTTGTTTTATTCACTTGATTGTACCCTTTGTGTCATTCTTCTGTTTATGATTCTAGTTTCTGTTCTTGTTATAGTTTTTGCCCCTATTTTTCTCTCTTAGAACATAACTCACAGAAGATGTGTTTAAATAGGTGTCCACCAAATTGTGAGATAGATATTTTGTTGCCTTGCTGTCCAAATCTTCTGCATTGAGATGTTTATCAAGAACTTAAGGTCATATAGATTGGCAGTTGCTTTAGCTTTAGAAAGTGTCCATTTCCACCCATTTATTGTTATTATTTCGGCTAAAGTAGTTTGGGTTTATATTTTAATCTGGATTTCTGTGGTAAAAGTTCAGTTTTCACTGACTTTTCAGTTTCATTGGTCCCATCCAGGTGCCAAGATCCATAAATTGGTTCACAGCTCATCAGACTCCTATTGACTTAGAGCTAAGTTATATAACCTGTTGAAATTTGTGGCTATTTTTGAGCTGGTCAAAAATACCATCCTCTACAAAATGTCTTCTGAAGTGATATAATTCATGCTTCTTTATTATAGGTCAGATGAATGGGTGCTAAAGGGAATCTCTGGTTACATTTATGGCCTTTGGATGAAAAAAACCTTTGGTGTTAATGAGTATCGCCACTGGATTAAACAGGTAACATCATAATAGTAGCATTTTCTGTACCTTTTAGATATTTTGTGTCAAAGATACAATATAAAACCAGAATATAAAACAGCTTTGCATTACAATCTAAAGACATGTTTAGTAGTGACAAAACTTAGAGCTAAAATATTTTTACCACTTTCTGCAAGGAAAAACACCAAACATAGGAACCAAAATGCATTTTTCTGACTGCCATATGAATAATGAATAATAATTTTCATTGTCTCTCTGTGCAGTTAGTTTTCCTCTTTTTGTTTGGACTTTTGCACCAAAAAATAAAGGTCAAAAAAGGCGTTACTTTTTGAATACATAGAATATAGGATTCATACAGATATGTATTTGGCGGATTCATTATACTGTGATGGCCATCCATATAGCTCCAAAAGGCTCCAGTATTAGCTTGGATCAATAGAGGATCAGGTATCTTTTAATGTCATTGAAGTGCTAAATGAAATAATGAAACAGTAAAAAATCCCCGTTGAAGGGATTTCTTTTCCTGGAAAAGAAATTTCTGTCTATAGCTTACGTTTTCAAATGTAATGCTCTGAGACAGATACTTTCTAGTGATAGCAGCAGTGACTCCTCATTCTTTGCCAGTAACATTTGTTCACAGGAAGATGTGTATCTTCTTCCTCTCCTCACATTCTCTCGCTCTCCCTATTCCATGAAATTAAATTCCTAACCCCATGGGCTCCATTAAAAGCCCTTACTAACATGGGGACCCAATACCATATCGTTATCTGCCTAATGTTCATTCAGCTCACCAGTTGTGTGCTGTCTGGGCTAAAGGCGTGGGTGCTACAGAGAACAGCAGAACTGGCTGAGGATCTGTTGCAGAGTTCACTGCTGTGTTGTTTCCCATGAGTTGCTAAGGGCGTCCATATAGAACTGAGAGGTGCTACTGTCACAGCCTCCGGTTCTGCCCTTCCTTCTTTGAGTGTGTTACTAGTGTATGAAAGTGTGTAAGTTTATATGAATCAATAAATATCAATACATATCAACATTTGAAAATTGTTTAACATTGGGTTGCAGACAGACCAGTTTACACTGATTTGGTTCATGTTGATTGTTGAGTGACAGTGAGCCCATGCAAACATCTGGCCTTAAAGTGTGCTTGTTAACATGGGCACAGCATCACACAAATTCAGATTCATGTTCCTGTGCAGAGCTTGGGCCAGATGTATATATATATATATTCATATTTTAAATATTTATTTAATTTTATTTATGTATATTATATACATACGTACATGTATGTATGTGTGTGTGTGTGTAGTTGCTCTCTACTGCAAGGAAATGCTGATTACCCTTATTTTTTTGGTCAGAGACAACTTATTTGTTGAATAATAATACTCTTTAGCTGTAATGTAGTTCAGTATTATTGTGGGTTGACCCACTGTCCAGACCCAAAAAAAGTATTAACTGCTAATTTCTACTGTTTTATTATTGTTTGTCATGCAAGAACATCCCCGATTTTAAAATATTCTCTCTCTCTGTAAACGTGGTTAATTAGGAGGTGTGGCTTGAACAATGATATTAAAAGCTTTCTTGTCTTCTTTAAATAATTGCTCTTGAAATATGCTTGCTTACGTATGTTGTTCTTCTTAGGAGTTAGATCAAATAGTGGCATATGAACTGAAGACTGGTGGAGTTTTACTGCATCCAATATTCGGAGGAGGAAAAGAGAAAGACAAGTATGTTTATTTAAGCTGCAAGTCATTGAAGGGTATGTTTTTATGGGGCCATTAATATATGCCTTGGGTGTGTTGTGTAGCACAAGGCCAAAGGCTGAAGATCTTGAGCTGCCCAAGGCATGTATTACCAGTCTCATAAAGTACATCTTGAGAATATTGTAATAAGTGTGGTTTTATTTGTCTTTCACTTTAAATCTCAAAGGGAATTAAATATAATGAATGTTTTTAATGCTGTTACGAAACTGCTTTTTAGTAAGAGGATAAGAGAAGAATATGATGCCAGAATTTTGACCTGAGCTATTTCTGGAGTGGTTAGTAGTTTTCAGGCTTTTTACACTATCCTCAGCTTTTTCTTTCTTTGCTCTGTTTTCTTAACCACTCTCAGATATCACTCTTTAATCTTACGCTGAGATTTCTTAATATATTTTGGGGGAAAAAGTATTAGATCAGTGTACTGTAAAGAACTATTGGTTTCCAGTGGATTTGTATTTTCTCAATAACTGTAGCTTTGGTATTTTTAGTTTAAAATTATTCCCCTTACCTGTATTGTAATACTACTACCCACTGAGTAATTTGAACCACTGGAGGTAGAAAAATATTACTAGATGTCAGATCAGTAAAGTTTATCTGTGTTTCAGTGACAAGCTTTTGCTGGGTCTTACTTTTGTTACATAAATTGATGTAGTTATGACGCAGCCTCACAAGGAGTTGCTCTTTGTAAATTCACAAGCAGCATTTGCAAAACTGTGAGGTTGAGCCTGTGCAGGTAGAGTGAGAGAATATGTGACTTTCTTGTCTTCACTGCAGCAGAAGCCCCTGTTTTGCGAATATACAACCAAAAAGTATCTAACAGTGGTTCTCTTGCATTTGATTGTGTGTAAATCCAGATTTTGTTAATTTAAAATTAAAACTCTGGATTTAGAACTGAATGAATTATGAAAATCACCCATTTAAAATTTGAATGGTGATTTTTTTTTTTTTTGAGATATGAAGAAAGTGTTTTCTGAAGTCAGAAATAGGACATGTTGGCTTGTTTCACAGCCAGGTGAACCCTCAGCAATGACCATGTTCTCTGGCTGTTGACAATGACAGATGCAGCTTGTATGTGCATGCCAAGCTGTTACTCGGTTTTGTTTGTCTGCTCATGATGGATTTTGATTTAGTTTACTGTCCTGTTCTTTCTTTTATGCAGACCAAGGACCTGGGTGCTTTTGTTACATGTACATCTGAAAAGCATATTACAGTTAGCAACAGTCATTTTATGGCATGCTGTTGCTTATGGTGTCTTTTTTTAAAGAGAATTTGGGAAATGAGGTCTTGGCAGGCTTTTTGATTGGCAGCATTACAATTCAGCAGCATACTCACCTATACAGAGAAACTAAATTCATAGTAATTGGATCAGATGAAACTAGAGATAAGGGGCACATGCTTAAAAAAGGGAAATTCACTAAAATCAAAGTCACTTCGTAACTGTTAATTTTATTAATTTCATCATATTCATTCTACAATTGATCACAAATAATTGACAAAATCTTGTCCTGATGCTCATAAATGTGTTTCCTCTATGTGATATATTATTGAACACTGTGTTTCTACAGTTATTTTACTACTTCACTGTATTTCAGCTTGTTAGTAATAACCACAACATCACTTACATATAAATTACAACTTGCTGTTTCTTGTAGATTGCAAAGTTCCCTTGTATGTAAATTAAATATATGTTCCTGACTCTGGTAGATGATTTGTATTTAGGGGAAGTATTTTCATAATGATGTCTACAACATTTTTTCTCCAGCATATTCTATGCATTTCTTTGTTCTTGTTGTTATGATGCAGTTTTCTGCCAAACATTTTTGCGGTACAGCAGTTCTAACTAATAATAATATGAAGAAAATTTGCATTAATTAATAATCTTTTTCAACTAAATTAGAAGTAGAATATGGTAATAAATCATCGAGGAGAAAAAAAAACCACCTTCTTTCAGACACGTGAATTAATTTCTATGCAAAACACAGGTCTTACAGGTTCTTCCTGTTTATGTCTGGTGTAACACAGACACTGCTCTCCAGAACTCTTGTTCTAAAAGGCAAAATCCCAGACCTTGAGCAAGTGAAAGAAAGGAAACTGCAGGTTAACTGCTATATGGATGAAAGCTTCAGAACAAAGCTTTGTGTGTTATGTTTTCATTTTGTGTTCTCCTCTCTCAGACTTTGGTTCTATTCAATTTTGATTCTGCTGGTACCACCCTACTAAAATTAAAAAGTTGAAGAAATTTATAAAGATATATTTCATATGGAAGAAGCTTACTAGCAGGTCTATATTGAATGCCAGGACTGTGTTCAAGAGCATGATCATTATAAATTTCCATGGAAGTGTTGGTTCAGTTTCCACTTTGACAAGGGTTCTAGGTCCATATTGCTAATTTTCTCATTTGGTGCCAATTCAATAAAAGTTTTAGAAGTATAATGGTTGAAGAAAAATATTAGCTGAAGAAATATGCTAATATTGAATGAACTACAGAATATAACTGTCAAATGCAAAGTTTGTTTTGCAGTTAAATAGTGTAACCAGTACCAAAATCAATCAACACTTAGTAACTTTAAGAAGGCCAAGAATGTGGGTCCTGGCTTGGTTGTAATTTGCAAGAAAAGAATTTTACCAGAGTCAATCAACTGTATAATTTGAAGCTGGATAAATAGTTTTTATACTGAGACCAAATTATTATATAATGTCTGAACCACAACCTCAGTTTCCTCCTTGAATTTCAATTCTTTGATTGTTGCTAAACCTTCCCTACCTCAGAATAGAGAATTATCCAAAATAATAGGAGAACTGTGATAAGGAGAACTTGCTTACCAACCAGAAACAGCAAGGAGTAAACCTATGTACTTCTTTTTCATATAATTACTGCACCTAAGAAGGGCTTAGATTAGGGCTTAGTACTTGCTTAGATTTAGAAATACTTTTCTTTTTGTATCTTCTTAAGATGTTTCAACAGATATTCATAAGCAAAGTAAAGGGAGTCTCCCAGTAAATAGAAAGATGGAAAAATTATTAAGGCACTACAGCTGCCTTGGTTTTTGTCATCTCCTGAAATCTTAAGGGCTGCAGATAAGGAGCTAAGTGCTGGTCCTGTCCTGCTAGAATACTTGCTGCAATACATCTTTCAACTGCATGGAAAGATTGGTTGAAGTTAAAATGGTTTGTTTAATAGGTCTTTGAAAGTTTGGGAAAGCAGTCTCTTCCTGAGGTAGCTGGCGTGAAAGATCCGGCTTATAGCGCTTACCTTTGATCGTTACAATCTGTAAATCATTTCATTCTGTATTGCTGTGCCTTCTAAAGTCTTTGGACAATTCTGGTGTCTGGTTCATCTGGAAATGGTTTAGTTAGGTTATCTGTAAGTGAGAATCACAGGGGAAGAATCCAGTTTTGAGCCCAGAAATTTTAAGTTGCTGGCATCTCAATGTTGCAATGACCAATTTCTAATTAACCACCAACCAGCATAAAATAAGTCTGGATTTCCACTTCTTAAGGAGTTGGCCTGACATGGTGTGGGTACAGTTCCTTCTGATGTTTGTTATTCATTCATGGAAAACTCAAATGTTCTGTGAAAAAAAAAAAAAGAAAAAACATAGCACAACAACATGGAGTTGCCACAGACTTGGTTCATCAATAAAATTAAGTCAGACTTTTAATTATTTGTACTTCTCAAGAGAAGTAGCCTACTTGAAAGGAGGCAAAAAAAGTCTTATTTTTCTCAAGCATTCTGTATTACAGCTACTTTTTTACTTTGAAACTGGACCACAAGTCAGAATACTTGTGTTCTGAAATGTAAAACTTGGTGGAGAAAATTAATTTCCATCAAAATTAAAGTCTTTTGGTGCTTTATTGCTGTATGGCCACTAAGACTATTGAGAAATTGGTTCTGTTTCTTAAAGTTTCGGGGGTTTCACCATTTGTTTGTCTTCTGATATGGAATGAACTTTAAACCATTTAAAATGTTTTGCTTATAGTCATAAAGGGTATATGTGAAGGAACACCACAGATAGTTCAAATTATGGAAACAGTGTGGTAGCTGTAATGTGATGCTCTGCCTAGTCTTTCTTGGCATATTATCTGATTTAGAAGATATCAAGTTTGCCAAAGTACTGAAAGATAAAGTTGCTAACTAAAATAAGGAGAAAGCAATTGCTTTGGCTCATCACATGAAAGTCTGCTGTGAATTGTAAAACTCCTACTTTTCTTTAGTTGCAGCAGTTATTTATTTAAATCAAAAATATTTACTATATACAGTATAAGTCACTCTTAAAAGGGAAGTGGAGCAGGAAGAACATTGATTCATTAGTAATTTCCAAAAAAGTCACAGATTCCTTGCTCAGTCTGTTAGTGCCACCAGTGTCTTTACAGCAGGTATTGTGTGTCATTAGTCTCCATCCAGTACTTGCTGGATTCCAGATACATAACACGCTTGTCACCTCTCTGTACAAATGAGTGGTCATTGTAAGCATGCCATTATTTATAACTAAAGCTGCACAAGAGATCTTAAGTAATTGTTGGTACAACTCTAAGCTTTGTGCTAGGTACATTTTAAGTTTCATTCAATAAAATGGCAAATAGAGAGCTGTTTTGTTTTTTTTTTTCAGCCCTGCGTCACATTTACATTTTTCTATCAAACACCCTCATACATTGTCCTGGGAGTATTACACTATGTTCCAGTGTAAAGCACATCTTGTTATGAGACTGATTGAGAACAGAATTAGCATGGAGTTCATGTTACAGGTAGGTATTTAAATGATTATGCATAATGTAGAAAACTTTCTGTCTTTAATTGCATTTCTAATCATTAAATGGAGTTCAGAGAAGAACAAAACAGGTTGCCATAGGATTTGTAGTTTCAGTTTTATGAGAACTGAACAAACATGAAGTGTAGGTCATTTGTGCTAGGATAAGGTTAGCTATTATTCTTATGCATATCTTATAATACTTTTTATATATTGCATATTCTCTTTAATCTTAGGGTATTTCATTGGTTTGGGTTGTTGTAATTGGTTGTTAAAACTGAGAGCCCTAACTGATGTTGCTGTGAGCTACTCTCATGAAATTATAAATAATGAAAGTAATGAGAATCCAACATCTGCTCTCTCCACTGTATAAAACTATCAGTGCTAGATGGAACATAGATGTTTAGATTAGAAGAAGCAGTTGAATAGAAGATTGTAGTTTTATTCTGAAATGCTAAACTTCTGCAGAACTGTAGTTTCTCTTCTTTGCTAAATATCTTTTGTGGCATGCCTTACAAAAGATAGGGTGCTACAAACAAACACCCAGTCAGGAGCTGAATGATATTTTCATATCAATTTCAGGTTTTGAGGGGGGGGTTCGGGTTTTTTTGTTGGTTTGGGGTTTTTTTTAAGGAAAACGTGTGTTGTTGTGCTAGAGCTGTTTTAAGTAGTTATCAGGTTGAAAATGCAGCAGAGAACCTGATGAATATTTTATTTCTGCAAAGGAGATAATGATCTGTTTTACTGTAGATGATTTTTGAAAGTTGGTGGATTTTAATGGATTTTATGTGTGCATATATATAGGTAACTTTGAGAAAGTTATATTTGAGACTGCAAATCACAATTTCTGTTATGTTGGCCTTTAGTTGCAATTCAGCTGCAACTGAACATAAAAGCTTATTTTATGTACTGAAGTATTTAGGGAAACTAGTAACTTTTTATCATTTTAGGTTTTCAACAAATTGTTGAGTCTGGCCAGCACTGCTTCATCTCAGAAGTTCCAGTCACACATGTGGAGTCAGATGTTGGTTTCCACATCTGGGTTTTTGAAATCTATCTCAAATGTCTCAGGCAAAGACATCCAACCTTTAATAAAGCAGTGGGTGTATCCTTTTTATTCTTGGTCTGGATTGTTAATACAGGGAATGAATTTGTTTTTTTAATTGGGACTATTAAAGGAATGTGGAGAAATGTATGAAACAGGTACATTATTGTGTGAATTAGATGTATATGTGACTTCACAGCCTTTTCATAGTCTATGATGGCTTTTTTGCATGTTCTTTACTAGAAGGGATTTCATTATTTTAAGTTTTACTTTGAAAGAAGCACAAGAACTCTGTGGGAATTTAAGGCCAAATTATACTAAAGGGATTCCAGAGGACACTGCCCATAGAAATATGCTGAAGTCTGACATGGAAAATGCTATAGTCTGGTGCATTTTAATATGTGATTTCCAGTAAATCCCCATGAAATAAGTAACCTAAAGCACAGACTGATAGTTTACAATACACTTTAATAGCTTGGTAGCTGGTGTTAATATTACAATTTCAGGTAAAATAAACCTCTGTGTGTTGACTCTTCAAATTTCAGTGATATTAGGCAAGAAATAGGGTTTCTTATTGTGGATTGATATGAGGGAAAATTTGAATTTGCTCCATTTAACAGGTTTAATTGTTAGTTTTATTTAATGTGACTACAGGCTGGAATCCTACGTGACTGCAGCAAAAACATACCTTACTGTTCTAACAGACAACAACAGTAGGTATGCTGACTTAATGTTCATGCATCTCAATATCTAACTAAAAAGCACTGTGTAATTAATATTTATAGAGTAATATGGGAAGTTAGCACTTTATTTGCATCAGAAGTATTCATGAAGTATAAATACACATTATTCTTATTTCCATATTTGAGGAAAATACAATACATATATTCCCACTGCAGCTATACCTAAATGTCAGCATTACTATCTGAGAAGGATGAATCTTAACTACATCTGTTCTGTAAGCAAGGAAGAATTGTAACTCTCAGATTTAGGGATTTCTCAGCTTCTATGGACTTTGGCCCCAAGTCTTATCCTGTTAACTGTACCTTGCATTTAATCCTATGATTACAACCTCCCTACTGTGCTCGAAACACTGTTACACCTGTGACAATAGATTGTCCACTCTGTAAGACCACAGCAGGTCCTTATGTTGTTTGGGAGGAGGTCTTATTAACTAGAGCTGTCTTATGCTCTTAACAAGGGCTGTGTTGATGCTGAGTTTAGACCTTATGCTGAAGAAACCACTAAAAATGCCTTAAACTCTACCTGATGTCAAAGTCTCGGAGCTTTATGAAGGCAGCCTCTGTGAACAAAACCAGCTGGATGTATCTGGGCAAATGGCCAGATTTTGGGAGAAAAGTTAATAACTTGTGTACAACAAGAAGCATCTTTGAATCTGGAAGCTCCTCCCCTAAGTGTCAGGATATGAAAGAACAGATTTTCCTTCCTTTCTTTTGTCTTATATTGTCAGAGACTTGTGAAAATGCTCATTAGACTAAAACGCTTCCGTTTAGTTGTTTTAGTTTTACTATAAATGAAGTGCAGTAATGGCTGTCGTCAGACAACGAATGATGAAATTATTCACAGGAAGAGTTGGCCTCATAAATTATTTCCTGGGGAAAAAAGGCAGAGTAAGATTGTTACTTTTCATCATTCGTGTTGTATACTCTCATGTATATGTGAACTCATGTACACATACACATGTGAATGCTCACATGACCCAGTGTGAAAAATTGGAATAAAATAATTGAGTTAAATGTAGTGTGGGTGGAAAACAGAAACTGATGTCTACATTTTCCCTTTGTTTTCATTCAACTAAAATATATAGTAAAACAAACCATATTGAAATTACTGAAATCTTACTCGATTACTTTCTCTGAGAGCATGTCGAGGACATTGGATGTGGTAGAGTCCAGTACAGTTTTTCATAATTAATTTTTTCTTACTGGTAGTTTTCATTGTACTTCAGTTTTTCTGCATAAGAGACAATACTGGACATTAAAGAACTGTTTAAAGAAAAAAACAAAAAACAAAGAAGCACCAAAACCACAAAAATCTTGAAAAATTCATGATGAACGTATGTGTTTTCATTTCCTGATTTTATTGGGATAGGAAATTCTAGGAATAAAAAAGCATAAACCAAGTGTAAAGAATTGAGAATTATGTTTGTTTATAACTACTGCATTGTGCACTAGAATTCCTATACTGCTTATTAGGGATCAGAGTGGAGTGGTAAAATTTTATGGTAGCTTTGCATTTAATAGAAAACGGAATGTATTGGAATTGGAAATAAAACAAGACTATACATCTCCTGGGACTCAGAAATACGTGGTAAGGTCCATTTTCCATATTTTACCTACACGTACAAGTTTGATATATACATTAACAAGCATAATTTTAATGTTAATAACAAAATCTTGTGATCTTGAAGGGTCCACTCAAAGTGACAGTGCAAGAACTTGATGGCTCATTCAACCATACATTGCAGATTGAAGAAAACAGTCTTAAACATGATATACCTTGCCACTCTAAAAGCAGAAGGTAAGAACTAAAATACAAATTGCAAGTATTTTTAGTATGGGTATACGCAAACATACAGTGCACTTAATCATAAATATATGCTTTTTTTGAATTTTATGTTTATATTTTCTTAATCTTACTAAACAGGGTTTACCTGTAAGTGGAGAAAATAGAATGTCTTACTGTTTAAGGACAGCTAGAAATCTTACATTTTATATGCAGTTCTTAATTATAAGTAATTTTGTAAAAGTTTTATAAAGAGGTTATTTATATAGAATGAGTTGAATGAAAACTAAATAATGAAATTACTCAATTGGGAATCACAAATTAGGGGGAAGACAAATGTAGGCCAGAGGAGTGCCTCAAGGGAAGATCCATGAAAGAAGCCCTTGCATAGTTTTCTGTTAAGAGTGCTAGTGCTGTTCAGTAAAACTAATGGGCAAGAAAAGCAACATACTTCCCAAATAGATTCTCTCAGTTTTCTAATGCACTTTCATAGTTACTTTGAATTCTGCTTCTCAAAGTTCTACCTTTGTGTGTAATTGTAAAAACGATGGGAGTAAAAATTATAGAAATGGATGCACAGCTCAAATCTGTGAATACTTTTTGCTGGAGAGAGCACTATTTTTTGGTGTGGTGAAGTACACAGAGTACTTTTGCTGGCTTATGCTCCATTTATAAACTTATATTTGCCAGTCTGGTAAGTAATACTTTTTTTTTTCTGTTTTCTATATTTAATAGAAATAAGAAGAAAAAGATTCCGCTGATGAATGGAGAAGAGGTGGACATGGACCTTTCTGCTATGGAGTAAGTTGGCTTGTTGTAATTTCTCACTGTGAGTCTGAGCCATGTTCTCCTTGTCTAAAGCATGCTATTTTGAAGAACTGGATAATAATCTTGTACTTCATTATATGACTGGCAGATTTCAAGACTATACCACATTTCTTTTTCTTCTTTGAGACTTTTCTTCTGTAGCTGAGGAAATGCTGGCAAAGTGTAAAAAGTGTTGGTTAACCACTATAATCTGTTTTTATAATAAATCTTGGGCATGGTAAGGTGATACAATAAATTACTTAATTCTTACACATTTCCAGTGATACTTTTCAGCTGACCCTACAGCTAAAATGTAAACAAAAATTTGCTCGAAACAAAGTAAGGCCATTTTTTGTTGATGAGGACCATTTAACTGCCCTAAGAGAGACAAGGTTCTGAAATCTGTGGTTAATTACAAAAGAATCCTTTTAGATTAAAACTAATGATGAAGTGCTTCATGCTGAAATTCACACTGGCATTAGTTTCAGTTCGAACTGTTAAGCTCTTTGGAAGCAAATTGTTACTCAATGTAAATACCCACCTTAGCCTCCTTGAGTTGGAGCCAGTAGTGCCTGCAAAAATCATGAAGGTTTTGGTACCTTGTTTTCTGTAACAAGGGAAGTAAATAATCTGCTCTTGAAAACCAGGGGTGTCTCTTTGAAGAAGGGAAGATTGCTTGTCACTTTAAAAGTGTTGGAGATTCTCATAAGTTTAACCTCATCTCATATGATGAGAAAAAATTTTATAAGGTATATATACCTTGAGCAAGTTATTACTATCATTTCTGTATGACAGTTGACATATGAATAGTCTTTTAATGGTATTGAAGAATAATAAACATGAATATTTGTGAGGATTTTTTATCAGTTATGTTCAGGTCACTGTTGTGTTACAGTGAGCTGAGACTTTAATGATCTTAGAATGACCTTTGAACTGGTATGACTACACTTTACCTGATAACCTTCTAATCTGTGATGCAGTCATTCTGTTCTCCAGTTTGGACTCCTCTGCTCCAAAAATATCATATACATTCTTTCTTATTCTTCTAAATCCCAAGTATACACTTTATCACTGTCCTTTCTTCTCTAGCTACTATCTTGATGGTAATTCTAGATATTCTAAGATGTATAAAGACATACACCTCATATTTATAATGATGCTCTTTTCATCATTCCAAACTCTCTCCTAATTCTGTGTCAGTATTTTGCTGTTGTAACTTTTATGTGGAAAAACAAATAAGAGAATTTATTGCATTGTTTGTGCTTGTTGCTCCCATAAATTCCTTCTGCAGTTATGGTGCTGTGTGAATACTAAAGCATAAAATGCTTGTTCAGATGGAATACAGCTGCCTCATTTTATCTGTAGGATAACTTTAATCCCATCTATTGATACTTTGACTTTTATCATAATTTGCATGGTTACCCTTGTCAGCTTTCAACATCATAGCATGTGTGTGGTTGTAAAGCACTTTCACATCTATTGATAAAAAAAATGGATATTTACCATCAGATTTCCTTTCTTGGTTTTTTTTTGGTAGTCTTAACCTTTAGAAGGTGATAAAGTGCTTCTCACAGCATCTGAGAAAGTAGAATTAAATAAACTGAGATTATACAGTAGTTTACCATAAACACAGATCTGTAGGTTAAAAATACTAAAACACTGTGTTCACTTTGATGTATTATAGGTTTGGACAGATTGCCCTGGGAGGCTATAGAATTGCCATCCTAGAAGCAGGAGATTGGACTAGGAGACTTTCAAAAGTCCCCTCTAACCTAGTTTTTTTTATGGTTTTGTTCATCTAAATACTTTACAAATAACTCAGAGCAAGTTAGAACATCTTTGAAATTTGTACAGTCTTGAAATTTTGTAAGCTATTAATGTTTTTCATGTCTGTCTTAGTGCTGATTCCCCTTTGCTCTGGATAAGAATAGACCCCGATATGTCAGTACTGAGGAAGGTAGAATTTGAACAGTCTGATTTCATGTGGCAGTATCAGCTTCGATATGAGAGAGATGTGGTTGCACAAGAAGAAGCCATTCTGGCATTGGAAAAGTTCCCTACTCCAGCATCACGTCTTGCACTGACTGATATCCTGGAACAGGAACAGTGTTTCTACCGGGTGAGAATGATGGCCTGCTTCTGCCTTGCAAAGGTGAGGTTGTCTGGCTGGGAGTAAGGGAAGAAATCCACTAGATTTTGTAAATGTTTGAAAAAGGGTCAAAACCCATCACAGTTCTTAAAATGGCTTGATATTTAGCCTCTTAAATGTATTCGCCAAGTATTTTTAACATGACCGATTTGAAAGGAAAGCTGTATTATTTTAGTCTGTAAATGGAGACTACATAAGGCTTTCATAATTGTCAAAATTGAGATGTCAGACATGAAAACCACAAGGGATTTTTCCAGATTTCATTAAGTGGCAGAAATAAAAGACTTTTGTTTAATTTTTTTTCAGAACCAAAGTATATTTTTATTATTTTACAGGGAAGTTCCTTGGCCAATTTGTTGAGAACTCTGAAGTGCTGAAATTCATCTTTGCTAATATGAACTCACATTGCTGCTCTATATCGTTTCAGATTGAATAGGGTCACAAAACAAGCATCAAATTGGGCTAGAATTAAATATTAAAAGCCAAATAATTGCCTTGAAAAGGGAAGATCTTTTTTTGTTAGACACAAAATTAACATTAAGAATGAAAATTAGAAAGCCCCATAAAACAACTGGATGGAAAAACAGAAGAACAAGAGTTTCTGAAAAGGCATGTTGGTGACATACTTTTATGGATGTGAAGACATATATATTGACAATTTGTAGAGTTCAGATTATTGGCATCTTTCTGCTGTATACCTGTTGGGAATAATTCAGTACCTGTATAGAAATAAATCCTTAGGCCATATTTTAAAAATAAAAATCCAAGAAGTGTTTTTGACAAAGTATTTTAATATTATGAAGCGCTGATGTAAAACTGCCAGTCTTTGTGCTGGTATTGGTGCTGCCAGTATCTGACTTAAAATATGTGCTTTTTGTAATAAATTCACTTGGAATATCTAAGAGTGTATATCCCACAGATAAATATTTAAAAAACCAGTTGTTAAAACATTTAAATGCAATAGTTTTTTCTGTCTTTACTTTGAATTCTTAGGCAGTTGGGCTGCAGATAATCATTACTGGTTTTGTTCAGTTGTAATTGTATGGAAAATCTTAGGTCTATGGATAAGGTGGTTGACTTACAGAAAAGAGGATTATAAGGCAAGCAGAAAGTATGGCTGTGACACTGAATCAAGGTGAAGGAACATGGCAGAACAGAGTTGTACATATGTTTATGTAAGTTACCTAGGAGGAAAAGTGTAATAGATTCTGTTACTGATTCCAACATCAGGGCGTTAGCAGGAATAGCTTCCTGTTGTCATTAACTGTGTTTATTTTCTCGGCTTTTAAATATTCAGGATTTGTATTCTTTATTGAAAAAAACCAAGTCCCTCATGTTTATTTGGTAGGAGGGTTCTTTTTTGTTGATTTGCAGTTTCTAGCTGGATTGCAGTTACTGTTGTCAAATGTTCTTAGTGTATTCCTGTTGATACAGAGAAATTATTTGTGACAATGCAATTATCAAACTGAATTTACTACACTTTCTCAATGTACATCATATTAAAACAGCACTTCAGTCTCTCAGCCATAGAGTATCCAGGAGACACATTAAATCCTCATCCATAAAGTAATTAAGGGATGTGTGTACGTGCGCACACGCACACACACACGGTGCAGAGTCCTTCACAACACACATAACACATACAGAGAAAGGAGAAAATAATGTCACAATATTAATTCCTAGGAGTATGCAGGCTGATTTTCCAGTTTGAATCCGTTTCAGTATTTGGGATATGCAATAAAGTTTTAAAAAGGAACACTACCATCACAAACTTTTCCCTCCCAAACATTGAGGAGATTCATAGTTGTGCATGACAGTTACATCTTAGTGCACTTTTTTATGCTGTACTGAATTGAATGATGCAGAAATGGAGTGTACCTGCTGCCTTTTCAAGTAGAAATAATGCAAGACAGGAAGGCAGGCTACTTGCATTATTGCTCAGAGAATGTGCAGATATATTTAATTCAGTGTGTAATGGATCAGTAGAATAAGTAGAAAAATTGGATTCTGTTGGTAAAGAGAAATTCAGATGAGTCAGAACACATGATAAAACCAAAAAATACTGAAAAGATGATGATTTATGTATTATTGATTTAACTTGAAAATACAGTTATTCATCTGCAGTTTTTGCAAAATGAAATGCTTAAAATAAGTTAATGTTTTAAAATATACACCCTGATATTAATGGAATTGTGAATATCTTGTAAACATAGTAAACTTAGATATTTTAGGGATTGGATTTTATCTGACACTGCTACATAAATTTCCTATTTGCAGTTTTAAGTTCTTTGTCATGGTTTCTAAGCAGTCTGGGATTAAGCTTCCTCTGCAGGAAGAGTAGTTGAAGTTTACACAAAAAGCTATACCTGCATCTTTAATTTGAAAACTTCAGTTATTGCAAACGGAACATCGAGTGTGACTGCAGTATTTTCCCTCTCTCACTTTCCTTTGAAGCCTGACTTAGTGGGAAAATGGTTTTCAGTAATAAAACACCCATTTTACACAAGAGCAATGGTGAAACAGATTGGTGCCCATATTGAGATAGCCTCCTGCTTTTCTTTCACTTACTATGTACATAATAGCAATTGAAACAAGCTAAATAATTTAGAAGGAAATGATCAAATTCATTTATTTCTGTGTGAGAACAGATTTTTCCTTAGCTTTTGGTGGGTCTGAAACGATGGAAATTCCTGCCACATTGTAGGGTGCATCGGTCCCATTTGTTTGTGTGCACACACACATCAAGCACATTAACCATCAGCAGGCACAGGTGTTCTTGTCTGCAGGCTTTCAGTGCTCCATACAGCAAACGTATGAAACTCAGGATGCTGGGAAGGCACAAAAAGCAGTTTTATCTTTGTGGTACCAAAGCAGACTACAGCAATAAGTTGTTCTCAATGCACAGTCTTTATTAGTAAATTACAATTAAAGTTAGAGGGAACTGCCTTGCCTTTCACTTTAGGGGTGGTCTTTTATTCTTAGGGTGGCTGAGGCCCATTTTATAGTCTAGGCTGAGGTTACTGGCAGGGTAAATTGGGGAAGATGGTATTGCAAAATACTCTTCCATCACTGGCTTCCGTAGAGTCAGAAAACTTGGCTTAGCAAACACAGGATTTTCATCTAAAATATATGAAAGAGAAAATAATTAAGAACAGAAGTTTATCATGGAAAGATAATTAGTTGCAGATGTCTTCCAAGTGGAACAATTTTCATAAAATTTACCTTTAATGTAGAGAGGATATATTGGGACTGACAGTGAAAACTTAGCTAATATAAGATAATACAATGATGAAAATAAGTATCTATTTAAAGGAGAGAATGTTCTTGGCAATTATCCTTTTTGATTATGGGAAATGTGTATTTTTCTACAGCCAAACTAAACTTACAGTGGTCATGTTAATATGATTTCCCTTCCCCCCTGCTTATTCAGATTGCAAATTCCATGGTAAGTACGTGGACAGGACCACCAGCCATGAAGTCACTCTTTACCCGAATGTTTTGTTGTAAGACTTGTCCAAACATTGTGAAGACCAACAATTTCATGAACTTTCAAAGCTACTTTCTGCAAAAGGTAAAATTTATTTTTCTCAATGAATGTTTTAAAAGAATTGTCAAAATAGGAAAATGTTCCTACAGTTGACAGTTACAGGAACCTGGATAGCACAATCCTGCTTTACCCCTTCATAAAAATCCAAAGTAACTAATTCTTTTTCATATGTCTTCTGTTTGTTCCATCTTAGCAAAAAAAACAATTTAAAAAATTTTAACAATTTTTTTCTGAGTAGCTCAAGTTAAATTAACAGTTTCTTCAGAAGAATGGAGTGCATAAAATAATTATTTGCAATTATTTGTGAGCTCATTCTGAAATAGCATTGTAAGGAAACTACTAATTTTATCTTTTACGTGAATTCAGCAACTGCCTTTTTTCTTTAATAGCAGTTATAATCTCATAAATCTTAAATTGGTGGGCTTTTTAGTCCAAGACACTGCATAATCCTTCTTACCCTCTTCTTTCTGTTGTCAGCATCATGTATTGCTGCAGCTTATTTTGGTGTTAGACAGGTTTTTTTACTGGGACCTATAATTTTTGGTTGAACAGTGGATAACAAAATTAATTACAATTTTTTTTTCTTAGGATTCACTTTATAATTATTGTGCGATTGAGTTCTTATTTCATAGATTTCATATCACTGATTATAGAGAAAACTCAAATTTTGTTTTTCGACTGTCCAAAATTGGTTTATCCTTCTTCCCACATCTCTTTCTTGGACCTTCTCTTACATTTTTCTGTCTTTTTTTGTCACTGCTCATTCTTTACCACTAAATCTTACACTCTTGTCCCTTTTTAATCTCATGTCCCAAGTTTGTAGATCTAGAGTAAGATTCCTAAATCTGTGTTGAGTGGAGCTTTTAGCTCATTCTAAAATAAATACCTGATCAGAGTAATACCTGTCTGGCTAATAATTCTTGAGGCTTCACTGACCCTCTTGTTTCTATACGTCTCAATGGTACTGGAAGCTTAGATATTGTGTTCACGTGAAAACACCCAAATTCAGTGTCTGTTTCAGAATTAATTCCATCATCATTTTCTGTCTTTCATTGGTTTCATTACCTTTTTAATAGTGTCTTGACTTGAGAGTCTGTTCTTGGATATACATTTTTCTTTTTGTGACTAATTATTGAGCAATAACTACATAGTTTATTTGATCTGAAAATTAGATAGCATGTGGTAAGTCTTTCAGAAGTTATTTAAGTACAACTTTTCAGAGATTTGCTCTTGTAAATTTGTTAATTGCTGATTTTCAGGATGTACTTTTTTTCAGGGTGTAACTATCATTTCACTAATGTAAGAATGATGCTAGTATTAATTTCATTACACAGACTATGCCTGTTGCCATGGCCCTTCTGAGGGATGTTCACAATCTCTGTCCTAAGGAGGTTTTAATGTTTATTTTGGATTTGATCAAGTATAACGATAACAGGAAGAATAAGGTAAAGAATGTGTTTGTTTTAATCTATTACTTTTTTTTGCTGTTGTTGAAAAAAGTCTTAGTTAATGCACTGCATGATGTTTTATGCCACAACTGTAAATATGTGGCTAGGAGAGTTGATGGAAAGGTGATATGCTAAACTAAACAGTAAATGTTACAGAATGTTCTCTAGCTGATATTTCTATGAAGGCACTTTTCGGATGTTTCAAAGCTCTTTGTGCTTGTTGACTTTCTAAGGACCCTGTGCCTGTCTCCATTTGCACACATACTTTTCTTGCTTTACTCTCTTTCGTTCAAAAGACCCATGTGTTTTGAGAAAATGTGCATGAGGCTAACACATAGCACTAATTTGTTGATGTTTTTTTTCATGTTGAGAGGAGTATTTGAAAGAGCAAGGAAAGGAAATAATCTTTTTTTAACAATGTACAAGACTGTGGGATTCTGGGTTCTGAATGTCAGCTCTAGCTCACAGAACTGGATTGTCTTCATCTAGTTAAATAACAGGTGAAACCTGTTCCATCACTAAACTGAAGCATCTGAGTTTGAAATGTTATCATCCAAAGTTCCTTCTCACAGACCACTTCTGAAGGATGATTATATGACTTTTCATATCCTGAGATGATAAAAAATTCCATCTCCCTAGCTAGTGGAATTGGACAACTATTAGAAGCCTAGCATAATCTTCCCAATGACGTATCCAAATTTGAGTGGAACCAATCTGATGTGTCCTAAGCCTCACTTTTTCTTGTGTGTAGAAACACATACTGTAACAAAACATTTGTTGCTTATTACTGAAATAAGAGGGTGATGGAGGGTGGAAGGGTAGAGTTAGACACATGGACGCAAGCATCAGTAGTCACAGAAAGTGGTGAGTTGTGCTAACGTCTCTCCAGCATTAAAGGAGTGATTGGGCTGTACTGATGTTGCATTTGTTTAGAATAAAGTAACTAATATTCAAATACAGTACTTCTTTCTGCTTTTTATAAATTTTATTTTTACAGTTTTTGCTGCTTACTAACACAACCAACAGATGCAAAAGCCAGGATAATGGAAAGGGTCAAACTATGAGCCCACGTAAGAGGGGCGAATGAAGAAGCAAGATTTTCCCAGCTAAGCAACAGTGAGCTCATTAGTTCACTTCAGAATCTTACAGATTTGCTGGTTGGGTAAACTGTATGATTTTCTGAGGTGCTAAGCACCTATTAACCTTTGTACTAAATACAGAAATAGACAGGTAGGTTTAGATGCTCACATTTGAAATAATGGCTTTTATTTTCCCTATATGGAAGATTTTCAATTCCTGATCTTTCCATTTTTATAAAACAATGTATTAACATTAATATGCTTTTATTATGGCATGAAGAATAATGATTGCTAGTATGTCTGCTTGCTCAATCACTTCCAAATCCATTTTCAGAACTAATTCATTCCTGTTTTGCTTTCTTGTGCAGTTTCTCACATGGGTTTTAAGATCTCATTCTAGAACAGGGCTTAAGCATTTCTTAGGTTTGAAAGAATATGTATTGTTATATTTGCACATGTTAAGTGTTGTTTTTATCTAGTTTTCAGACAACTACTACCGTGCTGAGCTCATTGATGCCCTAGCCAACTCTGTGACTCCTGCAGTCAGTGTGAACAATGAAGTTCGAACACTGGATAACTTAAATCCTGATGTACGACTTATTCTTGAGGAAATTACTCGTTTCCTGAATATGGAGAAGCTTCTTCCCAGTTACAGGCATACCATTACAGTCAGGTATGGTTTAATGATGCTACTTTTCTTGTGTTTTATATACCCGTCTGTAGTTAGCTTTTGAGATTTTAGCTTGTATGTCTTAATTTTAAATGTCAAATTCCTTCCAGTTTTCAAAAGCTGATAGTGCAAGTTTGTCTTGATTGCTTTACTTTTCAACATTCTTTTCTGTCAGTGTAGCCTTTTAATAGCAGTCATAAGTTGATCATGCCTAGGCCTCTTTAAGAAGAGCATTTATGAAAGTTTTGCAAAGTGTAGCCATGTAACAATAACTGTAGAGCACACAACATCATCTGAGCTGTGTTTTCTCTGACTTAGTGCAGCTCTACTGAAGCTAAACAATGGATTTGACATGGTGGAGAATTTTATTTGTGTGAGATAATGAGAGCTGTGTGTTAATGCTGTGAAAGTAGTTGTAACATGTTAACAAGGTAACATAATTCTAGAAAAATTGCAGTATTTGATTTTGAGAAAGTAGATTTATTTTTCTGGGCCGGTATTCCATAAACCTGACGTAAAGTTTCTCTTTCTACCATGTCTAGCTGTTTAAAAGCTATCCGAGTGCTTCAGAAGAATGGTCACGTCCCAAGTGACCCTGCTCTCTTCAAGTCGTATGCAGAATATGGGCACTTCGTCGATGTCCGAATAGCAGCGTTGGAAGCTGTTGTTGATTACACAAAAGGTACTTTCTTCCAAGTATTTTGACACTTTGTAACAATTCTCAAACAAATGTAATGGTTACCTCATTAATATCAGGTCTAAATGGTGTTCACCAGAAGACCTTGTGTGATGACAGGTATATCGATAAAAAGCTGAGATTTCTGTTAATGCTTTGTCCTAGCAAATACAAGTTTTATGAAGATGTGCTGAGCATTGTTTCTCAGTGTTTTGCAAATTGAATCAGATACCTAAGTTTTGAAATAATGAGTGGATGGCACAATGAGTCGTAGTAAGAGGATTTGGTGATTTCTTCTTAAAACTTCATTTTCAGTGACTTTGATTCAATTGATTTCAGCCATAATGGCTAGTCAAAGTTCTTGGTTTTGCTTTACCTTCTTGCTAATATTGTTATTTTGCTTTTTGCATGCATCTTACAGTTATAAATTTTAGAAACTTAGATTATTATAGTGATTTTCTGGCTGATTCTGCTTTGCCATTCCTTATACATAGCTTATGTTTGTGAGATGTTTACATTATTTTAATATTGCCTTTATCTTGGTTGACTGCTGCAGGTCCATGAAACAAAACCCTGAGTAGTTTCTTAAATGGTCTTTGAAGTTGAAACCCAATCCTGACAGATTTTTTAGAGGTAGTTAAAAATTATAGCTTCAATTATTTGCATTTCATAAAGTTAATTTAGTATTATATTGTCCTTTTCATTTATTTGGGTTAGTCTTTCTCTGTTCAGCAGATTTGTAACACTTCTTATGTTTGAAGGTTTATCCATGTCAAAGTGGCCAAATCCTTCAATTCTTCCTCTGAAGAACAGAATTCCTCTGTTTTCTCCTTTTATTTAAGGACTCTATTACTTTGACATTACTCCTGTCATTCTATCCAAAGACTTCTCAAATTAGATAGGCAATGGGAGGTTTTAAGGCGATTGGAATCTTTGAGTGAACACATGTGGTGGAATTCAGGAGTACACTCAGAGACTGAAACCAGGCTGTTATACAGAAAATCTGATAACTTCAAGGGAGGTTGTGCACTGAGCATCTCTCTCAGGCTCTGTCTTGTAATCGAGACAGATTACAAGACAGATCCAATGCCTAGTGGATACCAGGCATTCTGTATCCATTACCCACTGCACATACACCATTTGGTGACCCTGTGAGTGATACACAGCTAAAATTCAGAACTGTGCTGGTGCTATGCATCTCTCTCTCTGTTAGACTGCTTGCTTTATTCTTCACTTCATATAGTGTTAGTGGAAAGATTACTGGAGAATGAAAAGCTTACTCATCAGCACTCTTCCTTTAGAGTAGTCTCCTCACTAATTCCTCCCACCCTTTGGAAAGACAAACCGATAGAAATAATGTTTTCTCATTAAATTCTTGACCTTTTTTGGATCGTTTTTATATTTAATAAGTGGCTTGGGTAAGAAGTGTGCTACAAAGTAATACAGTACATCTTTAAAACAGCTGATCAAATGGGGTGGTGTATAAGCAAGATAATAGGGTAAGATGTTTGAAATATTCTACAGAAAGCTAAAACTTGAATGGTAAAAAGGTAGTAGAAAGATTACTTAAAGAAATCAGTGATTGAGCTGAACTAGCTCACTGTGGGAGCTGAAAGTGGTAGACTAGAATACTTCTGTACCTAACTGCCTTGCCCCTTGCCAACAGCCTTTTCTCTGATGCAGAGATAGCAGATGCAGATATCTGTGTGCTATGAAGTCACTACAATTTACAACACAGCCTGCTATCTAGCTGGTCATCACTGTCATTTCTCAAATACAGCTTTCCAGCACTGAACACAGTAGCCATAGAGAAGTTAGCAGTGCTTGTCTTGCAGAGCCCTAAACCTGGCTTTGGAGGGAGAAATGATTGGCCATCTATTGCCAAGAGATGTGATTCTCATTGTTCCAGGCTACCTGGAACATACTGAATGCAAACCAGCAGTTATCAGACGCCTGTTGCTTGTGCCAAAGCTTACTTTTAACAGTTCTTGTAAAGGAAGATGACAAATTTTGTAATTTCCATAAAAAGGAAAGTCTGTATTTTCTGGGTGGAACCCTCAGTGTAGGAATAGCACTGCCTTTTTTAAGTTACTTAAAAGAAATCATTTCTCCATGGAACTGAATAAGTTGTTTTCTTTGCTGTTAATAGTGAGGGTTTTTTGAGACGTGGTAACTTTGTAAAATGCTTGAGGCAGCATATAAGGGCTTGGACAGTTGATCTAAACTGGCTTGAAGTGAACAGGGTTTATTAACTTTTTAAAATTAGCTTCTGAGAGTTATATGACTAATAGCAGTTATTTGTATAGAACAAAGCAATTGCATATTTAAAAGAGATAACAACAAACTATTCTAAATAAATATCCATTATCAAATCACATGAATGTTAAAGTTTAGCATCTCAGAGATGTTCTGCTGTAATTGAGAACTGATACACCATCTCTTGTAACTGAAAAAAAAAAATTCAAGAGGATTTTTTTTTCAGAAAGCAATCCCTTGTTTTTGTGTCTACCAGAAGAGAAGTATGAAAACCTACATGTCTTTCTTTTCCCACAGTCTTCTTCTAGACAGACTGTCAAGCTACAGACAGGATGGGTGGTCAGTGCAATGGGGAGGAAATCAGGTCATGGGCCACACTCAGAGGATGGTGATCAGTGGTTTTTACTGAGGCTGGCAGCCTGTCACAAGTGCCTCAGGGAACATCTTCAGAAATTATGTGGACAGCAACATTCAAAGCAGCTTCACTGAGTTTGTTATGACACCAAAGTGGGTGGTGAAGAGGACATGTCAGAAGGGAGATATATCTTACAGAGAGACATGGACAGGCTGGAAGAGAGAGCAAGCAGGAACTGTATGAAGTTAACAAGTGTAAGGTCCTGCACCTGGGACAACGTAACAAAAAGCCCAGAACAGGCCAGGATCTGTGTGCCTGGGGAGCAGCATCACCAAAAGGCACCTGGGGGTCCTGGTGGACAACAAGCTGACCATGAATCAGCAGTGTGCTGCTGCAGCAAAGCAGATCCTGGGCTGCATCTACAGGGGCAGTACTAGCAGAGACAGAGATGTGAACATCCCACTCTAATGCTCACTCTGTACTTGAGTAGTGTGTATAGTTGTGTCCCCCACAATTCAAGAAAGATGTGTACAGGCTGGGGACTGTCCATAGAAGGGCCATGAAGGTTGATCAGAGGGCTGGAGAACCTGTTCTGTGAAGGAAGACTGAAGGAGTTAGGTCTTTTCTTCCTGGAGAAGGCTCAGGGGGACTTCATCACAATACTCCAGTACTTAAAGGGCAGCTACAAAGTGGATGGAGTGTCTCTCTCTCCTCCACGTGGAAAGGAGAAGGATTAACAAGTACAAGTTGCACCAAGAGAGGTTTCATCTTGATATAAGAAAAACTTTTTACAGTGACAACAATCAGTCAGGGGCACAACCTCCCCTGGGATGTGGTGGAGTCCTAATCACTGGAGGTTTTCAAGATGCAGTTGGCCAGAGTGCTAGATAATCTCATCTAGGCTCCCTTTCCCATGAAAGGTTTGAGCAGATGGTCTTTTGAGGTCTCTTCCAAACCAGGCTGGTGTATGGCTCTCCAGTCTAATAAGATTTTTTTCTTCCCAGAAAAAATCAGGTTTAATTTGTCATTGCTCTCCAAATCATTTCATAGTTCCTGTAAAAATTTGAAGAGCAGGTTAAATGCATTAGTAGCAAAGTTTTGGAAGCCTAGCAGCCTTAGTTTACGCTGTAAGGCAAATAGCAGGGAAGACTGACTTTATTTCAAGTAGAAACAAGTTCAAAATACAGAAGAAGAAATTTTATTCTTTAATCACAGAAGTATGGTGTTTCCTGGTTTTGTTATCCAGTACTGTAAGCCTAAAGGATTCATCTCCCAGACTTCTCATTTTATAATCAAAAAAACATTCTAAAATCTCTTACGTTATCAGAGTAATTGCAATTTGCTAATGATTGTGACCTAGTGTTTGCCATGTTGCAATTCTTTGCTGTGTAGTAATACAATATTGTTTTTGTTACATGCAAAACAACTTTTGCATGCAGTGTTCTAGCTGCCTTCTGTCCCAAGCCAGGAAAAGCAGCTGTGCCTGGAGCTTCTTTTTTAAGGGATTAATCCCTTAAAATGCCTTCTAGACTTAGCTTTTCAGATTTCTCTGATGTTTAAAGCAAATCTGAGGTTGTCGTTCTGGTCTGTATGGCTACGAATTTGCCCTGGCATCATCCAGAACTGTGTAGCCGTGCTCTAAAGGGTGCATGGTCTGAGCTAATACTTCCTGTCTCTAAACAGGGCTTATCGGTGCCCCACCAGTTTTGTTTTGGTTGGATTGCAGGAAGAGCAATGCTGACTTGCAAATGGCTTGCACAAGACTCTTCAGCCAGCTTCTGAGCAATATTACAATGGAGTTGCCTTCTCCCAGCCCAGGAAAAGATCTTATGTTCTAGTTGTCCAAAGTATTTTTAAAACTTGTAATAGAACAGTGCTGATTCTTATGTTATAAATAAATGCTTCTTGTGTTAAAAGCAACTTACCCTAGTGAAATAACAAGAGAATAATAGGTATGAGAATTGATGGGACTAAAAAAGTTACATTTAAAAATTGTTGACTGAAAACTGACTGAAATCAGAGTGGAAGGTTGAACTGAGGTATTTAGAACTAAAAATACAGTAGGGGAAGAAAGAAATACATTGTTAGGACTACAAAATGGAAAGCAACAGAAATGTTTTTGGACCTGTCTATACAGTAATGCACCCTCTTCATTGTTTTAAAGAAATGAGAAGAGAATACTGTTGTAAAAATCTTACAGTTATGCACCTGAGAAAAAGATATGAAAATTCTTTCATTTTTTTGTGTGATCAGTGGTGATGATATCCTACGTTGTTTCCTATTTTGCAATGTTACTCTGATAATCAAAGGAATTTTGTAATGTAACTTGCATTTTAAACTTACAGGCTGACTTTGTTTCCAGTGGTGTCAAGCAGCAATTTTCTAGAAGCATCTGCTGATAGGTTTCAAAATCCATTTTAGTTGCAAGGTATACTGATTTAAAAACCTAATGAAGGCTAGTGAGGAGAGTATGATTGTAGTTCTGTATAAGCCTCTGTAGTATACCTCTTTCTATCCTGTTTAAAGAAAATAATCTTTCACAGATTTCTGTGTATGAGAATTGTATATTCCCTATTCCCTACAGAAAAAAATTATACTTCTTTTCGTTCAAAGGATATTTGAATGTGTTCATTTTAGGAAACACAAAACGTCAAGATGATCCTTTGCTCTGATCTTCCCAATCAGTGCTTACGCAAATAGTCAACTTGGTTGTTGTTGAACAATTAAGGCATGTAGGAATTTCATAAATGTTTCCATTTCAGTGTAGAGTAAACCCCTTTTTACTTTGAATTTGCACTATAATAAATGAAATTCTTCTTTTGTTGCAATGATTCAAGCTGTTTGTGTGCTAACTCAGGAACTCATGATTGTCTTGATCAAAATCCTTCTAGTTTATATATATTTAAAGGCATTTTATTTTATTTTGCTTTGCAGTTGATAGGAGCTATGAAGAATTACAGTGGCTGCTTACTATGGTTCAGAATGATCCTGTACCCTACATAAGGTTAGTGAGTTAATAAACAGCCAGTATTTTTACTAATGCTGAAACTACTAAATAAATTCTTGGCCTGGAATCAGTAGAATAGATCAGATGCTTGACTGCTTAAAACTTCTTCACATAACTGTTTTTCCTTCTTGGTGTTCTACATTAATTGAAATGTGTTTTGATGTTTCAAGAGTTCGTATCTCAAAAATTAGTATACTCTGTTCTTACTCTGCATTATATTATTTTTGTCTTTTATGTACTACCCTGAAGGCAGAAGTCTGAACTTAGATGTTATTTCATCATCATAAATAAAGTGTATAAATCTGGTGTTGCATATGGCAAAAAAGACTTTGTGATCTATAGAAAGGACAGAGGGTGAGACATAGTGCGCAGAATATTTGGACAGCAAGGGGTGTAAAGCAATTGTTAGACTGTAGATGGGGTGAAAGGATCATGTGAAAATATGGTATAATTTCTGGTATTGCCCATTTCAACTTTGTTTTCACACAAGTGATTGGATATTTTAGCATGTTTGTTATAAACCTGGGAATGCCAAGGTTCATAATTGTTTTTCCCCAACACTTTCTTCTTATGACCACCATTAAAATACTGAGTTTCAAAGATAAATATTACTTTCGCTATGTCTCTGTAGGTGATTTCTTACAAAGATCATAGCTGCAAGACTGTTCTCTGTTTTATTTCTGTCATTCTTGTTAACGAAAGTAAATACAGTTAGACTCACTAGAGGAGGTTTAGCTTCAGTCTAGGAGGGAGATTGAATTTAATTTGTATCCTTTTAAAGAAGAGTTTAAATTTTCAATTGAGTGCAATATGTTAGCCTCTTCTAAAAGAAAAAGGTTAAAAAAAGTATCTGCAAGGGTCTTCTTGTTCCAAATGTGTAAGACAGCAGGGGGAAAGCTGGCTATGCAGAGAAAAATCATTAAAATAATAAGTAATGGAACAAAGAATTATTTGTTAAATGTTTTCAAGGCCAAATTTTGAAGAAAGAAAGTGGAGAAAAATGTATCTACTTTCAGCACAGTGTGTAAATATTGTAAGCAAACATGGTGAGTGAAGAATCTTTATACTCCGGTGTAACCTGAGAGGTGGCAGTGTTTCTTTCCAGGAAAATGTGCTACTCACTGGTTTTGGTCCTGCCATTTTGCGTCAGTCATAAACATTTACAGGTTTTTAAAAATTCTTTGGTGTCAGTATGTAAGGAGTTTATTTGCCAGTGTTGCTTATTCTTTGTAATTACCAAGTCAGTGTGCAAGAAAAGATGGTTACTAAACAGAAGAGCATAATGTATTCTACAACTGTTAACAGTTGTGTCTAATAACATCCTGCTGCTTTGCACCTTACTTTTTAAAGTTATATTGCTGATAGTAAGTCTATGTCAGTGCATATTGTGGACAGAAGGAAGAGCTGAATGCATAAAACACTGATTAAAAATTTGGAAGAAATCCTGTAGTTGAATAAGTTTGTAACAATATTTCAAACTGAACAGACTTGGTATTCGTAGTGTATTTCTTTTGGCTTTAATAAAAATTGTTTTTTCTATTTCTTTCAGGCATAAGATTTTGGATATGCTGACTAAGAATCCACCTTTTACCAAGAACATGGAGTCCCCTTTATGTAATGAAGCTTTGGTAGATCAGCTTTGGAAGCTGATGAATTCAGGTTGGGGTTTTTTGGTTGTTTTGTTGTGTTGGGTTTTTTATGGTAAGGTCTTTTGAAATAAGCGTTAAAGACATGCTTCAGAATATGCCAAGAACTCTCTTAGTTTCAATAGTTAGAAAGTGAAAATTTAGTCTCAGAGGTTGAATATCATGTATGTACTTCCAGAATGTTCTCATTGACACAGGGTACTAAACCTTGTTTTTCGTTCTTTTGTCTACTGATGTAGTGTGCTTGGATGTACTTTTGCACAGAATGATTCTTTTAACCAGATGTTCAAAGCAAATGTTTCCTGAAATAATGATGTCTGTGTTACCTTTTTCTCTATAGTTTGCTTTAGATTAGATGATCTCTCTTTGTCCTCTTTTACTAAACTCTGAGAGAACATGAGAGGATAGCATTGGTATAGATAATTTAAATGAGATTTTTAGAAGTGCATTATAAACTAAGACTCGATTTCCTTGTATGATTAGGAAATATCCTAATGAGAGAAGGACTTGCATCTTTACCGTTGACCTGTTTTTTGTTACTGAAGCAGTTCTATCCAGTCCTGACAAACTGCCCTTTAACAAATGGCACATTACTACATAGATTACATATAAACATTTATGTAGCTCTTTTAGGTCCTTGAAGGCTTTCTGTTTTCTGTGTGTCATTATTTGTAGTGTTTAAAAGTTTACAGCTACGCTCCAGGGTTTGAAGTGGGGAGACTACTAGCAGTTCAGTTTCATAGGATTTGCCAAGTGTCAGGCACAGAAAATAAACAATTTTGATGTTCCCATCAGAAAGTTTGTTTTTGCTTATTGGTGAGAGAAGAGTGTGTGCAGTGTTACAACCATTACCTCTTTTTGCAAGTAACAAATAGGGTATACTTTCTTATTATGATTCCTGGGGCTTTAAGCACTTCAATTTCTATACCTCAAGATGATGTAATGTTTCAATGTATTTTCTGTCAGGGATAACTGAAGCATTCCAGGGTGCCTTGAAAAAAAAAAGCTTGTTAATGTGTGACAAGTTAGTAGCCAGGTTTAAAACTGGAATCCCGAGTTGCTTTTATTTAACATAAGCACATGCAATAGAAAGCAGACTCTGGTTGATATATGTAATCTTTTCTTTTTTTCTATGTTAATCTGCATTAAATTGATAATGCTCACAAGTTCCAAAGATTGCAAAGAAATTCAGTGACCAATTGTATTTAAGTTTAGCTGTTCCACTGGAGAAGGAAAGAGATGCTGAATGGGAATTCTTCAAGTCATTTTAAATGTAGTGAAGAAACTGAGCGAATTATTTGTTGTTAAAATATTACAATAGTTTCTAAATTAATATTTGTGAATGTGTCATTCTCTGGGAGTATTTTAATGTTATAAATGTCCAGATTAATATTCATACTGATCTCATTTGTAACTGAGAGTAACTGGTAATTTTAACTGGTAAGGGTAAGCTAAGATTACTCAAAACACTATTTAGCCTCATAAAACTACTATTTACAGGGATAGATCTTATAATTTTATTTTGTGCTAAGTCTTACACAGCCTCATTAATATGGCAGTTGACACATCTGTGTCTTGTTTACCAGATATAGCTCAATTCCTCCTGGGGAACAATATGTTCAATAAACTTGCAGTCACTCGAGAGCTGGGCTGAGTTAACACCAGAATCGCTGTATTTGCAGCGTTGCACCAGATGTTACATGTCTTTCTGTTGGGATTGGTGCCAGACGTGCTTTGACTGTTTGTGTATGATGATATAAAAGCAGTACACAGTTTGCAGTGAAAAATAATAAAAAAACCCAAAGCATTGCTTTGTGCAGTAAGAATACATGCCTCCAGTATAAATACAAATTAAAATACTGGGTATCCAGTGAAGTACTTGACATAGTGGTGATATCAAAAAACGTGCTTCTGCATTTCTCTATCAGTGCAGTTTCCAGAGGGTATAGATCTTGGCCATGCTTACGGTTTCTACTATATTTCATGGAACACATGGGCAAATGCAACCAAATCCATTGATATGGAAAGCCAGTTTGGTTATGAAATGTTCTATTTAATTGTCCAATAGAAGAACTTGAGACGCAACTTGAAAAATAAAAGTATATGGGTGTGGTTATTTTTCTTTTATTTTTCATTATGTTATTAAAGCACTTTCCCAGTCTTGTTCAACTAAACATGTCTAACTTACAACCCAAGCAACTTAAAGCTTTCCTTTTGAACAGGATGTGGCAGGTGAGTTAGAGCCAAGAAGAAGCAGGAATAATGAAGGAAGTGTAACTTAAGCACAGAAAATGTCATACTTTGGTAGCCCCAGATCGCTTAAACTGTCTTATCTGTGGGAAAGCAGAAGATTGTATCTCTGTGTTAACAACAATCTCTTTTGGATTTTAGGAACTTCACATGACTGGAGATTACGATGTGGTGCTGTGGACCTCTATTTCACACTTTTTGGCCTCAGCAGACCTTCTTGTTTACCGTTACCAGAGCTTGGACTTGTTCTTAATCTGAAAGAAAAGAAGGCTGTACTTAATCCAACGATTATCCCTGAATCAGTTGCAAATAATCAGGAACCTGTGAATAGTACTAACAATCACGGACAGTCAGTAGGATTTCAGAACACTGTAAGCACAAACCACCTGCATATACTTCCCACTCAGCTGCCTACAAGTCCTTGCTTTGGTTGCCAATTTGATTTTGTACTGTGTTCAAGCCTCTCATGCTTTACCTAAACTGCCTTTTTATCTTATTGCTCTTTATTCTGTCCACTTGAAAAGCTGGCATATACCAGCTTTTTTGACATTTTTTAAATTTTTTGCATAGCATATGCAAGCTTTTTACTTGTTTTTTTTCTAGTTTCATCATTTCTATTCTTTACAAAACTTTACTTTTTGTATATTGCTTATGAGACATGAAGCGCTTCACAGAAATGTTTGATGCTGTAATGAAAACCTTCTTTATTAGACCAGGAATATTTATTATAGGCAAGTTATGCAATTTTCCAAAACAAAACCTTTTATCAGTAAATTTGTTACATCTTAAAATACATAGATACACCTGTTTTTAAACAACTTTAAGAGATGTGAAAGTTGGAACTTTAATACATTGAACGCATTTGAATCTGACTGTTTAGTACTGTGCTCTGAAGGATTTGTAACAACTTCTGAAAAATGGCATACATTCAGCTTGATATCTGTCTGGATCTGGAGTCTTCTGTCCTAACACATAATACATTGTGCAGTTGCAGAATAGATTTTTATAAGCTATTAAGTTCATTCTTTCGTTAAGAATAACTGCCACTGCTGCAGGATGGAGTATTTTTGTTGGACATATTTAATTATGAGGGGAAAAAATCAACAGACATGGAAATAATGAGGATTTTTCTTAACAGTTTCAAGAAGTGCATTTGATTGAAACTGTTCAGGGATAGATCCTGAAAGAGAATGTGAACATGTGATTAGCAGGTTTGGAACTCTTTCCACCCATTTGAATGGGATGGTTTACTGATGGTTTATCAGTCCCATAGTTAATGTCTAAATAGTTTTTACTGAAAAGTATACTGAGAGTACTAATTAACAGCACCCCGCAGGCCCTTTCCAGCAGGGGGAGAAAATGCTGGTAGAGTCAGATATCATTAGAGCTCTCCTGCATATTTACAGAGCATGGAGTAAGTCCTAATTTGCTGTACATAATCATTAGAATTAAATAGCAGGAGGCATTTTGTTGGCAGATTTTTAGGTTGCAGTTCAGTGACCACCCAGACCTTTTTTGGAGCCAGACTGTCAACTCTTAACTCTTCTTTTTCTATACTGTTCTCTCCTTTGTGCTAGCATAGTACTTGTTGCTGCATAGTGAGCTGGATCAGGGGAGGATCTTGTTGAGCGGTACCTTTTTATGAACAGATATTTCAGGTTCCTGGTCTGGTTCATCACGTAGTTTAAAAATGCTTCTGGCACCCCAGGACAGAACCGTATGAGGAAGAGGCTGCTTCTTTTAGCAGCGGTACTGGCTTGGACTAGTGTAAACATATAGCTCCAGTATAAGCCTCAATTTACATTTCACCCCCATCATATCTTGCCTCATCTCCGTTCTCCTACCCCTTACTTTAAGGTTACTGTTTTCACTGTTACTCCCCCAAAATTCAGGGAACTGATTTTCCTTGTAAAAACAAAAATCACAAACAAAAACTGCCTCTCAGACAAAGTTCATCCAAAAGTTTTTTCACCATAGCAGTGTAATGGCCTAAATAATAGGGAATTAAAAAAGGAAATATGTATTTGAGGGGAAAAAAAGAATAAACAGGTGATAGAATTCATCAGATTAACTGGATTCTTTAAAGTAGACGTAATCTGAGAGCATAAACATGTTAAAATAAGTACTGATAGACTTGTGACACTGAATTTGCTGAGGATGGTAAAAGTTACCCACTTCAGGAAATAGAATTTGAATTGTTCAGGGCAAGAGTTTGTGGGACCAGAGTGCCCTTTGTAGGATAGAGAAAGAGCAGTTTGGTGGAGGAGCGTATGCTCTTGAGAGTCTGTGACATATATGCCTTTTATCTAGGTTGTAGTGAGCTTTTAATTACATTTACTTCTGTGGATACTTTATTTTCCCTTCAATATTTTGTGTATTGGACTTGTTGGAATACCTGTCTCCTGTTTTCATGACTATATGTATAACTTAGTAGACTCTCCTATTTCTATATTTTTTTGACCTTGATATTTTTTATAATCTAAGCAGTAATTACAAAATACTTTAATTCTTTTTAATAATTATTGTAAATTAAAAAAAAACCAACCAAGCTATAAGTACACATTATGGTTTGTACTCAGTAAAGTAAGAGTTAGCTTTTATAACTAAGTAGAAGAAGATTTAGCTAAATCCCATGTGTAGATCAGAGGCTGTCATAGTTTTTCAACTGAGATTTGGCATAAGTAGAGTCCACGAGGCACAGATTTATAGAAAGGCTATTCAGAGGCAGCAAATGTTGTTGCAACCAACAGTACCATGATTGTGAGAAGCGACAGAAAAGATGCCAGTGCTAGATATGCAGAGGGAGCAGGGATAGAAGTAAAGAGAAACTAGTTTGTAGAAGTGGTTGGCACAAATCCATACAGGGTTTTAGAAAATACTTTTTGCCAGTACTACAGGGAAAACTTTGTTCAAATCACCCACTTTACTCAGAAGATTTTTCTGCTATCAGGTCTCTTTCTCTGAAACATGGATCTTGCTACCTTCTAATTTTGGTCTTTTAATGCTGCTTCAGGAGGATGATCATCTTATTAAGGAAACAGCATCCAGCATTTCTGGTCATCAGCAGGGGGTGAAGAGGAAGGCTGATATGCCACTCGGGTCTCCATTGGAGCCAGGGCAAATACTAGAGAAGAATGAAGACAGTAAAGTCAAACTCAAAATCAGAGTAAGAAATGGAAATTCAACTTGCACAATGTTGTAGGGTGTTCAGAATAACAGCAGTGGCATCTGCTGACTTCCCTTGAAGCTGTGTTCAAACAAAAGACATGCTGTGTATATGTGTACAGCAACTGTTATGCTTACTTTGGCAAAATCATTTCCTATCAGATTCTTTATTGGCTGGCAAGAACTAAAGTTGACAGATAATGCTCTTGTTCACACAGCTTCACAGTAAATTAGAAAGAAGAAAAGTAACTGACCCTTTTTAATTTTATTGAATTATTATTCCTTTGCAGTGGTAGATATCACTTCCTTTCCCTCTCACCCCCAGTTTACATCAAAAATTAAATATTTTAAGTTCTATTTAGTGATGTTTTTATGAGTTATTAGCATCTGCTTGTTTTTTTTCCTGGTATCTTAGTTCTCAAACTCTCAAGAGGAGGAAGAAATTGATATGGACACAGTTCATGACAGTCAAGCCTTTATTTACCATCATTTGAATATGCTGGAGAGACCATCCACACCAGGTACAAATAACTTTATTGTCAAAATGATTTTATGATTTTTTAACTATTTCAGTTGTGGAGTGTTTTTTGCTGCTGCTTATTTCCATACATATAGTGTTGGTAATGTTAAATGTTATCAAAATTCCAGGAAATATATAAAGGGTGCATAAGAACATTTCTTTACCTTCCAGCATATGTATAGATACATGTGTATAGATACGTGTTTATTTTCACACATATCTAAGTAAGACAAGTATGTACCATGCTTATAAAAGTGAAAAGCTAAGGAATGAATAAAAGAACACAAAGTTGAAGTAGAACCCCATACGCAATTAGGTAAAAAGTTCTTTTACCATATGTGTCATTTAAAATGTAATAATTTTGGAGATTAAAGAAAATAGCAGGACTCTTCAGGTAAAAAAAATATCAAATATTAATGATTTATGACTTAACATTAGCAGTTAAAAAACACAAGCCTCAAAGATACTTAAAAGGGCTTTTCAAAGTTGAAAATATGGCGTCTGTGAGCAAAATGGTTTCATTTCAAGCACTTTCTTTCTTTTAGTACGTCTTAGTATCTTTTTTCATAGAATACTTGACAAAATTATTGTCAAAGCATTGTGTTTCTTAGAAACCTTAAGGCAGGCTGAACTTCACTGATGAACTTTCATCTTCTTTGCTGATCTGTCAATGGCAAAGAAATTCAGTGGGCAGTCTCATTTCCTCAAAATATTTTAACCACATTTCTAAAGTTTAGTTCCAGAATGTGCCAGTGGAGCTAAGCTGAGGTAATGTCACAATGTACTAAGCATTCTGAGAGGTCTTCGTACAGATCCAGAACAAGGTTTTATGGTTGCAATACTGCATTGTGTAAAAGTGAAGTTTTTGGCTTTAGAATTCAGCATAATTACCCTCTTCCTTGTTTTTCTGTTTTTATCCAGTGCCTGCCTAATGTAAAACAGAAGTAGACCTTAGCAGCAGGATCTGGGGTGTTGGTTCCATCCTGAGGGCCCTAGGTCCTGAGCTATGCTGACAGGTGACCTCATCTGCTTTCTCTGTGACCTGGCAATTTAGTGGCCCCATTTAAGAGAAGGGCTGGTGGATGCTTCTGCTCCGAGAATCCTGCTGAGGCTGGTGCCTTAGTGCTTGCCAGCGGTATGGAAGCTGTAGGCTCATATTCTGTTAGAGCCTAGGACTTAACCTTTTTACTTCCTTGGCAGATGCTCCAGCCACTAACAGGCTTTGTTTCTTTGTCATTTTTATTTTTTTTAATACAGGTAACTGCTGTAACTGCTCAGCTAAGCAATTAAGTTTGTGTGGGGACATTAAAACACAGAGAGGTCTGGTTTCTGGATTCCAGATGGCCTCCAGTTAATGACACGTGCCTGTACAGCAAACTCCACCAGGATGGCTTTGCTGTTAGAGATGTAGAGTAGCAAAACTCACAACTTTTTGCCTTATTTCAACAGAGTAAAGGGGCAGGCTGCATATAGGTTGCTCTCATGAACTTAGAAGCCTATGTCTGCACAACCTTTACCTTGAACCTCAGAGCTCCTTTGAATTTTGTTCTCAGAGCTATGGTCAACCATCACATTTTCTGTTACGGCAAAGAATGACGCATCCAGGGCAAGCAACTGCAAAGCTGATCCGCTGAGGATTAGTATTTATAACTCTTACATGATATTTTGCAACAATTTTTTTACTAGGTTTACACACTCTACAGAATATCAAGTCATAAACAAAACGCTGCCAAATGCTTCACAAATAGGACTTATGGGACCCTGTGTATGCCAGCTCTGTGCTCCAGGACTGTTGCAAATTAAGTTCACACTAGGGGTCAGAAAGGGTAAAGTCTGCCCAAGAGTCAGAGTAATGGCCAGTTGACTGCTGCTTTTGTAGACCTACAGCAGACACAAGCTACTTCGAGTTTCACTTGTGTGCTGAATGACCTTCTCACCTCTGCTGTTTAGACATTCAGCACACTGGAATACATTTTCTTTCCTAGATAAAAAATGAGACAAATGCTGGGTTTTGCAACAGAATTCATTTTAAATAATAAGCCTTTGAAAAGCATTATTTTGAAACACTTCAGATTATTTTTTCTTTTTTTTTTTGTTTGTACGGTTAGAAACAGTTCCACTTCACATAATCTTTCCTTCTAAAATTTCACCTGTTTCTTATTCATGCCATTTTTCTTAGAAGCAGAGATGTATGAATTTCAGACTGAGTAAATAAAGATAGTTCCATCTTTAGGAAATTATATACTTCTGAGGAGAAACAGATGGGGAAAAATAAAAGGATAAATAAATAATTTTTTTCATGCATAGGAGTTTTTTGTTTTACAAAGGAGTTGCAGAAAATATTTCCTGAGGGCCTTTGAGGTCTTGCAACAATGACAGAGGGTGGGTGCAATTCAGTGAGTGATTACTGTGAAACAGATTGACAACAGGTTCAGAAATGGTCTCAGTATCTTAGTAAATCTGTAAGATCTTGTATCTGCCTTAGTTCTGTGTCTCGTACTTGGAAGGAGTGAGCTGTTAGTCCTTATGCAGTTTTCCTCCCACAGCTGTGGGTTATGTCCCCACATGTCACATGAAGTGTTAGGTCATCAGCCAAACACAGCCTGCGAACAGCAGCTGCCAGGAGGAAGTTCATGTTGGGTCTGAGTCCTGCTGTATCTGTGGTTTTTTGTTGGGTTGTTGTTTTGGGTTTTTTTACTCCGCACACCACCCCAAATGATAATTTTGATTTGTTCAAGTTGATGTAACCCCTGTAAAACCAGGACAATGTTGTTTTCCTTTAAAAGTTTGTAGGAGTTTTTTATTGTATGCTTCTGCCTATGGATATGAAAGGTTAGGATTGAGACAATAAGAGAAGTCTTGTAATACAACTATTGCTGGATTACAGGTTTCAGTGGTGTAATTACAGCACCTTTCCTGGTTCATATAGAAAATAAATGTTTCAAATCCTACTAAAGCATCCTGACCATGATAATAGAACTGTGGACTCCAGTAGTTATAAGGGAATCTAAGCATTTTTTCAAGAAATTATTAAAACAAATGAAACATCAGTTGTGAACTGTCTGAAGAAGCTATTGTGCTGATTACTCATCTGCCCTAAGGACTAGAAACTTGGTAGCCTCCTTTGAGCCTCCAAAGCTGTGCAAGGTCATGTTTCTAATGTGAGAACAAATTTTATTTGCTACTAACTCATCAAGAATAGTAGGAATGCTCCCTACTCTTAAGATCAAAAGAATTTCAAGATCAGATTTTGTGTAAGCAGCAGATTTGAATTCTCAGATTGTAAGGTGACTCGTCATGTGTTGTTGACTTCAGTGAAATCAGATAAAGATACTCTTCTTTACTTCAGTATTTCACTAATCTGATAGTACAGTACGTCAGAAGTAACCTTTAAAAGGTTTTTGCTGTATCTGTCAGTGGTTGTTGATTGGCCTGGTCTTTTCTGCTTTCAAAATAAATGCCTGGCTACAGTCTGCATGATCTGCCAGTGAAGTTACATATCATTATGGCTCATCACTGATAAACACTTAATTAGAATTTCCCAAATAGTTTTGATGGATTGAAAGTTGATAAAAAGCAGTATCCAATTCTCTCTTGTCTTTATTTCTACAAAGGAAACAAAAGAAAATACAGCAATGTTCTCTGTGCATTGGCAGTCCTTTTTCTAATCACATTCAGAGGCAGTGGGCTTCAAGGACACATCCTGAGCATTCAAACTCAGATCAAACAAATTCTTTGGCCATTCTGTTAATACTTTTGCAGTTTTCCAGGATAATCAAATTGGAAATTTCCACTGCTGACCTTGTAGGTTGCTCTGTTTACTATGTAGATGTACATGAAACTTTGGAGGTCTAGGCCACACACATACATGTTGATTGGATTGTGGTTTTGTTTATCGTGGTTACTGTCTACACTTTCAGGAAATTATGATTTATCTGGATTGACTTTTTTCTGGAACAATTTGAAACTGGACATACTGCAGATGCTGCAGTAAAATGTAGAGGTAAACTACTGTAGTTATTATATTTAAAGAGTACATTTCCAACAGCAGATCTGAGCCTGAGGTGCAAGTCACCACATTTTGAATGTGGATGCAGCAGTAAATAGAAATGCAGTAGTAAATAGAAATCCAGTCTGAACTGTTAAGAAGCCCTATCCTGCAGCTCTGCAGTTCCCCGAGTTAGCTGTAAGCACAGCAGTACATCAAAGTTCAGCCATTGGTGGTTCTCTGCCAAAAAGGGCTGTGGAAACATCAGCACACAGATAAATATATAAATGAACAGTTCTTGGATATGAGGGCACCATTGAAATGATGAATTTTTGCTTTACTGTCTAAGGAGGTAAATGTTGTTACAACTGTTCTGTTAGAATACCTTTTAATAACACATAATATTAATATAGTATCTGTTTGATAGTAGCCATTACACATATGTTGACTTTATTACCCAAGATATAACTGTTTCAAAAATGGTAACTCATAGGCTTTGAGGTTCTGTAGATAATTTTGCTTCACTGAAACAGTGTGTTTTAATTGTACACTTCACAACGAAGGGTGTTTTCCAGTGCTTTATTCTAAAGTAAAGAAAGCAGCTTTAACAGAAACAAAAGCACTGCAGATAGTGACAGCGTAAGTGAGAATTGCATCAGTGTGTGGCTGCAGTGTGTCAACTACATGATTTAATAAAAACATAATATTGTAGCTGTGACTATCTCTGAGAAAACAACAGATCACTCTGAAACCCAGAAGATGGACAAGGATAGCAAATTTTCAAGTGAACTACCTGAAACTGTTGGAGGAATAAAGTATTCTGAATTGGCTTGCTGATTTAAATGTTCTTTTTTTCTAAAATAGAGATTTCACTAGAATTTCTACAATATTAATGTAAATGTAGTAAAAATAACACCACAGTTAAGCTGTTATTTTAATGTAAGCACAAGGCAATATAGTTGTTAAATGAAAGTCAAATGAAGAAATTAATAAAATTATTACCAATTAAAAGTATATTTTAGTTAAATCACCAGCTTGCTTATTCGGTACTTTAGGTATACCTTTGGTATAGGTATAGGGAATTGTCCATCTGGTTATAGATCCCACTAAAAAATGAAATCGAATGAAACTGTAAATTAGAACTAGTTAAAATGTTTATGTTGGAGCCAAACTATGTGATTTGCTTAGCACATCCTCAGAGAACTTCTGGGTGGTTTTATTTTTTTTAACTAGACCCTTACTTCTTACCCTCAAAATTTAAATTTTTTCCCATGGACCTTAAAAGAGCACTCTCCTAGAAAGGAAATGGATATTTTTTTCAGAGATATATAATTTGAAAATTCGGCTTCTTTAGACAAATTACAAGACACTTGCATTCTGGAAACTTGAAATCATTTATGCTTGGTAACTTTTTATTTCTGCTTTGTTGATGGCTCAACAGATGCATAAACACAGCATGAAATTAAAAAACAGTGTGTCTCGGATGTTTCCAGGGTAACACTAAAAAGAAAAAAAAATAAGGAAAACCAGGATAATTTTGAAACAGTATTTATGATTTTTTCCATTCTTTAAGTGTTCTCTCTTTAGAGAAAATGCTAGCCAGAGCTGCAGTTCAACTGCTAGGCAAAGGGAGTGCATTATCCTTCTCATTGGTAAGCTTTCTTTGAGTCCTGGGAGAGACACATAAGTGCTTGTGTGCTTGTGCTGATGTCCCTTTCTTCCCAGAGCTGGTTGGTGTCAAGTTCTGGAGCACCAGCCTGTTCTCAGCCAAAACACTGGACCTGTGGGCTCAGCCTTTGCTGTGATTTGTGAACTTGGTTTCTCCCTCTCTGACATTCGAATAAATCAGGGCGCAAATGGGGTCGTTTCAAACAAGGTCATTTTAATTTGTAAAAATCTTGTATAAGCCAGCTGTTTGACATTGATTGCCCATGGAAAGAAACAGAGGCTCTAAGTATGTGGTGTCCTACCTTCTTTACACAAAATCAGAAACATAGGAGAGACTTTATGAAAGATCTTATGAAAGCTTGCTAGCATGTTAAAATCTCAAGTTACATATTCTCAAATTGTAAAGGTTCAATAACAAAATAAGATTAAATAGGTAAAACACTACCCAACAACATAGTTCAATGTTAATGCACTCATAAGTCTTAAAAAGAGAAGAAACTTACTTAAATAATTGAACAGGATGTTATAATTATCTAACAGCAATTTGTGTTATGACAGAAAATGTGACTTTAAAACTTATCAGGATCTAAATCCCTTTTATTCTAAAACTAATATAAGAGATCTATGTTTTCATGTTTTATTCTCTCTCACGACATCCACAGCATTTGTACTGTCCCTGTGACAAACTGTACACAACTTTCTGATCTTTCTCCCATCAGATTGTAATTCTGTCTAATTTTAAACACCTACCCAGCTAGCTGGAACACCACAAAGCCAGTAATTACACTGGAATCTCCACATCCTAAACAGAAGGAGATCCAAGTGGATAGACACATGTATGTGCATTTTCTTCCAAGGAATGCTACTAACCACTTCAAAAGTGAGCTCCTGGGCTCACCCTCCACTTATTTTGTGTTTCTGTGATTTGAGAAACTCAGGTTCCACTCCCTCTGCCAGGAAGTGAGTTCCCTGAAGGAAGAGGGAGTGCTCTCTGCCTCCTTGCAGCAGTGCTGCTACTCCTGTTGATATAAGGATAATGATATTGCCCTGTAAAGCAACTTCGGTTTAGCCTTGCTTTCCTTAACTATGCTTGGCATGTTCCTGGCATGGGCTTTAAGTAGATACTAATTAAAAGGAAGAAAACAAAGTATTCTGCAGTTTTAACAGTGAATTTTATGGATAAAAATCTGTAACGTTTTCTATAGAGCTTTTATAAGTCTATCCATTTTAACACACAACCAAGTTTGATAGTTTGTGCTCAATCTTTTGGAGTCATCATCCAGGATCAATATATTTGATTCCTGTTTCAAAGCACTCTTTAACAGTAGGAGGAAATTTTCCAGATAGCTGTTATTCTTGCATTTAGAAAAACCCAACAGATTAGAGTCATCATTGACCTCTGTGAAGAAATTGTATGTGTACTCGGTGCTGGCTGAGTATTAGATTTATGTGTACTCAGTGCTGGCTGGTAGAATTAGATTTTTGTAATGACATTCTTTAATTTCTTACTGACTTCTGTGCCATATTACCAATATTGACTGTCTCCTTAAGTGTCAGTAACCCTTGAGTTGCAGTTGGATCCCATTTCTCCCCTTCTTGAAGATCTTCCTCCCTCTCTAGGTGGTCACCATCGCCTCTTCAGTCCTGTTGGCTTGAACTACAGTTGAATTTGCTCCATAGCTTACTCCAGTCAATGGTGTTTAACTGCTTTAACTAATGTATTTTTTTAATATATAAAAATAAGTCACCTGAAATAAGTAACAAGTTGATAATACTGACTGTTGCCTTAGCAGAGCTGGTAGTTCAGTAAACTGCAGGAAACTTGCACAAGTTGCAGGTCATGCAACAGAGTCAGGAGGGTCTGTTTGATTGCATCTTCTATCTTCCTCCATATTCACTAGTGCTTGACACTTCTGCTACATCATCCCTGCAGACTTAAGCCACTGTCTTTATACCAGTTCTATTGGGTTAAACTTTTTAAAGCTTAGAGGCTTAGCTTTGGTTTGAAGCTGTTACAGATGTAGTGTCTAGACTTACAGGTTTAGTTTCCATAAAAGAATAACTCCACAATTTGGAACTAATGTAGCTGGGAAGTTTGAAGAGTTTGTGTAATGTGTGTGGGTTTTTTCTTTTCTTTTAAGTTGACTTGTTTTTGCCTTGTATATTTTAATTTATCTTGTCCTTGTGGCTTGACAACATGTGAGAATGTTTTCTGTATTTTGGATAATCTTTTGTACATTTTCTGTGGATGAACACTGACCAATGTTTTTCAGGCTCTTTGCCATGACCTTTATTTCTGCCTTACTGGGAGCTCTGCTTGTGTCACTGTCACAGTTCACCTTTAACTACTGTAGCCTATTTTAATGGTGTCAAATACTGCCTGCTTTGGTTTTCTGATGTACAGCCTTTTCTAGTGGCTTGAGTCAGATATGCTCCTTTTTCCACCATTTTGAGTTCTGTTTAATGGCTGGCTTTGCATCCTTGCAGCTGAGAAATAAAGTTCTCTTGACTAGAAGTTGTATGCTTTACATGAATGAGCTCAGGTTACAGGGATAGGTTTAGGTACAGGCAGGAATACCTTAAAAGAAAAAATATACTTGGAAATAGTTACACTGTGAAACAGTTTGGTATCTTTTCTCATCAAATACCGTATACTTGCGCGCTGTCTGCATTGTCAAAAAAGGCTGCAGATAACAATGTAAAAAAATGGTCGAAACTGTGAAGTCAGCAAGTAGAAGTTGGAATCGGTGTGTATCTCTTCTATCTGCCATAACATGCATAACCATAAATCCTTGCATTGATGACATGAGCTTACTGTGGCATAGTTCTTTTTAAATAATAAATAAAGCTTTTTTAAATACTTGTATGTTAGAGATTTTAAGTTTATAGGAAACTGTTGTACTCTAGACTAGCCTCCTTCATAACCTCAGCAGAATTTTATTTTGCACCATATTCACGTCTTGTGGTTAAGATCAAACATATTTCTAGAAAGACATAATTGTGCTGTTTAAGACTTCAAGCAATAGAGATGTCACCATGTCCCATAGTAAGTCGCTGATCATCCTCACTGTAAAAATGTTTTGTGTTTCTATTCTGACTTCTAAACACTTCATACAAATGTAGAGTTTGTTTTTCCCAGACATATTTAAAAACAAACAAACAAAAACTAGAACAACTGTACCATCTAGAAACTTTCCTATAGATGTGCTTGATTAAATCAGTTCTTAATCTTTTGGGTAAGGCTAAAAAGAAATTGTTCTCAATACTTGTTTGTCATACAAGGGAGCTGGCTCTTCAGACTTGCAGGAATCATTACCACAGACTAATCATTCTTGCCTTTAGAAGTACAAAACTAATCAGCCAAACAAAAAGATGTGCTGGAAAAGAAACATGTTTTCAAATATACAGGAAAAGATAATTGCAAACATAATTCCTTTTTATTTAATGGGGATATTTTCATCAAAAACTGGAGGGGGGGGGGGAAATCCCCAAATATTTAAAGTAACTGTGAAGAAAATAAATTTTAAATAAAACTTAGGGAAGTAGCTGCCTTCAAAAATCTGATACTGCTTTTCTACATTTATATAGTTGTTAAAGCACATTTTTGCACTGTGAGTGATTTGATTCAATTTCTGCCTAAAGGAATCTGAGCCTTCCTACCTTCCAGGCACTTCTGCTCTTTAACAATTATCCTTAGATTAATGCCCTTTAATCCCTACTGTTGAAGCTATTGCAGTCTATGTGAAATACTGAAATGTTAAATGAGTCAAAGAGAGAATGAGAAAGTCATTCCTGGATTGAGATGTCATAGATCATATTTTCCTTCCCCAGGTTCAGATACAAGGCTTGCTCAATATATAAGTAGTTCTAGTGTATTTGTTAAAGATGTATTGACAAAGGTGATGTAATTGTCTTTATTGGGATTTGGTTTTGTTTAAGAAAAAAACTTTGTAAAAACTTTCAAATAGACTAAATTGGTTGTAAGGTGCAGTTTTTAGAAAAAGCAGTTTAATTTTTCTGTTCACAGTCAAAAGTTTGTATGTCCTTGCAGGGAGCATTAGCTCCTGACTGAAAAGGGTTCACATCCCAAAACCACACTTTTATGTATGCCAGCCTTGCACTTTATGCTAGAATTTTTACAAACAGTTATATTTACATTATTCAGGGTATAGTGGCCTTCCTGCTCTGTTCAAAAATTAATTTCAGGAAGTTTGTATAACTTGGAGTTTCTTAGCTCTTCACAGTTCCTAATTGTCTGGGATACTTTTATGCTGTTGAGGAAGGAAGGACTATCTCTGTAAAAATTGTCGGTAGTATGGGAACTTTAATGGCATGTTGAGAGCCTTCCCTGAACAAACCAAAAAATTAACGGTACAAGTATCATAACAGGTTCTGTGTTAGCATGTTTAAATGATAATGTAGGCTTTATCTAATATTTCAGAATTTCTTATCTTTGGGAAAAATGCAGGTTAAACATTTACTAATCCCACTATATCTATTCCTTTAGGTAAAGAACAATCTTCGGGAGAGATAAACATGCACCCTGTCTCAGCAGCTCCGCTCTCCATGTTTAGTAAAGAATCAAACTCCTCAAAACACAGTGATCACCACCACCATCACCACCATGAGCACAAGAAAAAGAAGAAGAAACACAAGCATAAGCATAAGCATAAACATAAACATGATACTAAAGAAAAGGAGAAGGATCCTTTTGCTTTCTCTAACAGTCCAGCCAGTGCACGATCAATCCGTTCCCCATCACTTTCAGACTGATATCAATGGCTTCTCTGGAGTTCAGCTTGCAATATTCTCGGAGTGCTTAGAAGGATGTATATAACTATAGCTTCTATCTTTTTTTATGGAACTAAGAATAAGTGAATTGCCTTAGCAATTCAGAACCTCTGCCACCTTTGAAGCCTTCTATTTGCATATGTGGTTGTTGAAATCTAATTCAAAAAATATGGTTTATGATTCTGATTCATTTTGTATTTCACTGTTCTCCACACCTCCCACTCTTTTTTCCATTTTAAACAAAGAAAATGGCTCTTTATGTAAGGGCCCCATGTCCACTGGCAACCCCCTGCACATCACGCTGACCATGTGTATTGCCAGAATCAATTATGGTTTAATCCTTTGAAGAATGTTAGAGGCCGAGTATGTTTTAAGCCAGAGCCAATTGCCAGGCCTTTGGTGACAGGCTGTTTCCAGAGCAGTATTGTATGACCTCCTCAGAAGACAGGGATTTTCTGTAGTCTTCAGCTGAGCTGTTTCTTGCTTTAACCATTGCAAAGTAATGTCAGACTTTTAAAAGTACAGTATATATAACATTTGCATTTTTCAGATACTAAAACTCTTGAAAAATTCCAAGCTGCTTTTAAGCTGATGGTATTTATTATGGACATGAGCCTTTGAATATGATGAAGTTCTGCAATTGTTTTTGGAATTTTAGCAAAATGCATAATGCATGTTTTGTCCTGTAATCAGGCTTTTAAAAATCCAATAAAGTTTGCGAATTATTTTGACAGAGGCAGAATTTTTTCTTCAAGCTTGACATTGGAATATGCTTTTGAAAGATGGTTTTGCTAAAATTTAAAAATAATTTTAAAAAGCTTAAACATTAAAATACTGAAAAATACATATTTCTTCCTGCTGGGGTGGTTTGCTTGAAAGCATTCTATATGGTCAGCTCATGAATCCACTGGAGAAGTACATCAGTAGATTAAACTAGGTCTGGGATTTGAAATGATGGATACATTTAAATTTCTTTAGCTGTGTTTTATGCAGTGTACTATTTACACCTAGGAAATGTTTTATTTAAAAACTTAATTTTTTAGATGTTTTAATAATAGAGAAAAATAATCTCTGCCATTTTTAATCTGTTTCCTTTATATGTATGTAGAGGCAGTGTTTTCTTTCCATGCACTGGTTGACTTCTGTTGCCCAGAGCTCACATAGCTTTCTATAAGATGATTGTATTTGGGTTCTTTTTTTTTTTTTTTTTTTTAAATTTTCCCAAATTTCCATGAGAGACTGATTCTTCTTCTTAGGGCAGGGAGTGAAAATTTAAGAGAGACTCAAGAGGATTTTTTTTAAGCCATATTTTGTTTCATGAAAGTTAATAAATACTTTTCTATTCTATACCTGCTGTTGAATCCTGTAGTTTTTGTAATAACAAGTTATCTGTAGAATAGGAACATGACAGGCTCAGGTATTTTGTAATATGCATATACTTATTTTATTATTCAGACACCACATCCCTTTAATAGTGCACGGATAGTTGTGCTAATAATTGCACTTGGACACATGTTAAGGGACGTGCCTGGATTCAGACGTGATGCTCGCAGCCTCTCCCCATCTGCTGCTGTGCCATGTCCGGGGAAGCCCACCTTGGTTTTGTTTCCTCTTAGCAACCACTGCAAGCTTAGGTGAGCTAAAGCTGCAAGAGGAAACCTACATGGGTAGAATGAGGTACCGAGCCTGTTGTGGGTAACTAACCATGTGTGCAGCTCAGCTTAGCACCCCTGGTGAGGCAGCGAGCGGTCAGGTGAGCACCGTGAACTGTGAATCGCAGGCAGAGTCTGGGAGGCTGCAGTAATAGCTCGATGGAAATACTTTGAGGTGTTTTTCCCTTGGCTAAGGAGTGTGATGTAACAGTGCCAAGGGTGTTTGTGGGAGACCTGGGCTAATAAGCAATGAAAGCTGGCATTGTTTGGGAGAGTGAAGGCAGATGCATTTATGTTTTAAAAATGAGGTCATGGGTAATTTAGGCTGGTGTAGTTTCTACTTTTGGAGATGTGGATTTACACTCTTGGGCTGAGGGAGAACGCATTGTTCAGTGATAGAGGCACGGAACTGAGGCAGAGCTGTAACATGTGAGAATCAAGAGATTGTCAAGGAATTCTGCCATCGTATATTTTGCTGTATGACTTTAAGTGAACTATTGAATATATGCTAAGGAAATATGGCAAAGATACTGCCAATAGAAAATTGGAAGTAGGGGGGGAATCTAAAAAGGCTTTTTCCAGTGCAGTTTCTGAGGTTATGTCATGTTCCTGGTTCCAAATATCCATTAATGTGTTTGATGGAATTCAAAGTTTGAGGTCTGCAGGTGATGCAACGTGGACAGGCAATGTTCACAAACTGATATATGTGCTCAGAAGTTAGAATAATTCAGCAGATTGCACAGGTGATTCAAAAGCAGCAAACTGAAATTCAGTAGGAATAAACGTGAAATACTGAACTCCAGGGAAAATGAAGTGCCTGAAAGCAAACCATTCCCCCCATATTGTAAGAGCTGCAGTGAGAAAAAAAAGGCATCTGGTTGCAGAGAGGTGAGCTGTTTGATACTATTGCAAAAGTAAAACTCACTTGAGGATTAAGAGGAATTTTTTATGTAAGATGTGAAAGTAATTATTATGTCAAGTGCCAGTGATTGGGGGCAACATATTTTAAGAAATAGGTGGGCAAATGGAAACAAGATATAACATTGCATATAAGAAAATAAATAAAGGGAACTGGGTATTCCTGGTCTAGAATAAAAGAAGTCTGAGGAAGGAACTCGCCCTTCTCATACCTAAAATATTGCTACAATGAAAAATGTTTATCAGTTGTTCTTGATATTTCCTGTGGGAAGGGAGGGATTAGCTTTATTCACAAGAAAAAATATTTTTGTTGAATGTTGAGATGAAAAACATTCTAACAGCCACCTAATGATGATGTGAAAACTCATTTCTTGTAGGCTTTTAAGCAGCAGATTGTCTGGAGGGGATGTTTATGGGATGCTTCACCCTGCCACAGTGCAGGGTGGTTTCTTTGATCTTCCATTTTTGTCAGTGAAGTTTCTGCGGTGACTCCCTGGACATGCTCGGCACTTGTGGAAGGTTTTGGAAGCAGAGCTCTTTGCCTGCCAAAGATCTCACCGATTGCAGTTTAGCCTGGGCTTCTCTTCTGCTGAAAAATTGATGAATATTTCAAAGTTATAATCTGACACTGATTCAAGTTAAAACTTGGTATTCGGACAGTGAATTAAGCTCTTTATCCTCTTCACCTTCATTGCCCGTAACCCGTGCAGTTGCTTTTGGTCTGGGTTGTGATTTTTGGTTAAAACTTCTGCTTTATAGTGCACTCAAAACACAAGGAAAAGTATTGTATTTAAGTGGGGTATTATCCAAATACTGGAAGAATGTACATTACACACATAAAGTAGAAATTAATGTTGTTGAAAATGTGCAAAGCAGTCAAAGTCTGGAGAATTTATTTTAGTATCTCAGCTTTTAACCTGAATTCCTCCATTTTGTTCAATATAAACATTGTAATACATGTAAGTGTAGGGCAAATATGTAATATTAAAATATCTATATGCATTTTTAATGCAGACTTTTCATTTATCTTGGAGTTTTTTCTTTATTTCTCAGTGTAATTACAGAATAAAATGTCCACAAATTAACTACTGGATGTCTTAGATTTGTAGGCATGCTCAAGTATCTAATGAGGATATAGCTTCTCTCCTTAGGTGTCCTAATAAGCACATGTTTCAGCTTTGGTCAGTCACTACCAGGCCCTGTCCCAGTGCTGTGGAGGGAGGGACAGCAGGATGCAACTTCATTGAGTTCTTGGGTGAGCTCGTAACATCTTTCTGTCATAAACTGTGCTGTCCCCTAAAGCACTCCAGCTGGCATTAGGACTTGTATCAATGATAACAAAGTGTCTTACACTGTTTAGCTTTTGGGGATATAAAAGCTGTTAAGTTGATTTCATATTCATAGAAATATGATAATTATTGTAAATTGTAATATATTTTTACTAATTATTTTCAGTTCCTTACGACAGTTTATTCACAGAAACTTAAGAACCCAGTTTTTAATGGAGCATCAGTATTACACAGAGGCCTTTAAAATACACAAGGTAAGTAGAAGAGTTTTAGATGAGATTTAATTACTTTTGTGTGTTTACATTTTTATATAGGCATTAAAATATATATTCTTAAAATACATGTGTACTTCCTGATTTCATAATCTTAAATGGAAATAATATGTGTGTATTTGCATATGATTTAAGTCATGGCAGCTAATATTTAAAGTCTGCATTATTCCATAGTCACCTGATACCATAAATATAGTTTTTCTAAACACATTTCCAAGGTTTTCTTTTATTATTATTATTCTTTTTGTCCTGATAAATCTACAATGTTAGTAATCTTTGTTGATGTAGATGAGTCAGGATTTAATTTGAAAGACTCTTCTATTTTATTGAAAAATACTTTAGCTGTTATGGTGCTTAGGATGTGGTCACCATCATAAAGTAACAGAAAACTGAAAGCATATTTAGCTGGATTTTCTTGATTTCTGAGTGAAAGTGAATTGGTATGAATATGCTTTGGGCTGATCTAGCAGCTTGTTCCTGCTGCAGCAAGCAGCTGTTTTTCCCCCAGCAGCTCCTGACCCCATAGTCCTTTGTAGGATTATTTTGCTAACTGGGGTCTTCTGTGGCCCAGTACAACTCTCTAATCTGTGAATAAAATTGGGGTAATTCTTGCAGCATTAGGGATCTGAAACTTTTGGGGAGAGGCTGAGTAGGCAGCGAGGCTGATGCCCGGCTTGTGGAGCCAAGGTTGGAGTGGGAAGAGGGAGGGAGGGAGGCATGAGTGGGAACAAAACCCTCTTTGGCAACAGCAGCCAGTTCATTTGGCTCTGCTGCTCCTTGTGACTTTGCTCTGAGAAAACAATACAATAGGGAGAATTCAAGTTTTCATGTCTGCGCCTCTTTGGGAGTCTTAATTTTGTTGTGAATTGGTTGAGTGATTGTTTTGAATTAGATTCATTTTGGAAATTTTGGAAGGCTGGAGCGAGATGAACTTACATGACTGGCAGTTATTTTTCCTTTTCTGTTTTAAAAGAAAAATGGTCTCAACCATAAAGGACAAAAGAAACTCACTTTAAAAATTACTCCAAATGTCATTTCAGGTCAAATAGAGTTTTATGAATTATTTTTAGTCTTTTTTAATTTATTACTGTTATTCTATTTTGTTATATTTTACTTTTATCCACAGAATTCAATTTCACAAGGGTGTTAACATGAAGTATTTAATTCTGAAAATGCACTTTTCCTTTTCTAAATGTTCCTGTATTTTATAAATAAATCATATTGTAAAGTGTAAGTAACTGATAAAACTTCTAAATTAAAATATTCCCTAAAAAGAAGGAAAGAGTTTGAAAGCACATAACGAATCAAAACACGTTTCCAGACCTGATTGATCCTCCCCCTCTTCAAAACCATCCTTCTGGGGCAAAAAAAAGCCTCTTCTGGAAGTTACCTGTTCCTCACCTTTGCAGGAAAAGGAGGGATGACTGAGACTGGCTCAGAATTCAAAAGCTATTTGAATTCGTGTCAGTAACCCTCTGTTTGTCATGGGAGCTGGAACCCTTGTGCCAGGCCCTGGGGTGCCTGTCTGGCTGTGGCTTCCCCGTGGGACCCAAGAGGACACTTTCTGAGAGCACAGAAAGGGGCCACGGTTTCCCTTCAGCACCCAGCTACAGCATACGTGGAGGCAGTCATGGACCTGTTTTATCTTACACTTCTGGCTTTGCTGAGCTTCTAGTAATTTATTTTGCTAAATCTTTCAAGTTTTTAATGCCTTCAACTTTGGCACTATAGAGAAGTCTTTGGTCTTTTCATGGCTTATCTCCCATACAGGAGTTGAACTGAAGCATAAGAGGAAGAAGGTTTCTTAGACGTTTTGTAACTATTCGAGTACAACTTTTCATGTTGATATGGCAGTCAATGGAAGTTAATGACAATGCATTATTGTTTTGCTGGTTTTAGTCACTTAATTCTTGATTTTTCTGTACAGTGAAAAACTACAGATAGGGAGGAAGGAAGAGAAAGGACTGGGATGGTCTCTCACCTCAGGTAAGGGAGACTTGGAGAGATTAAAGGTCTCACATCAGCTCTGCCACTCACCTTCCTAAGACAGTCTCTGCTGCTTTTAGTTATTATGGAGCTGCCACTGTCTTCACTTGTTTTCCTCTACTATTTCTTTACCTTCAAGTCTTCTTCCAGTTTATAGATGTAATAGACATCAGAGAGATATCCAAGCTTCAAGAAAGACAAATCACTCAAAGACATCCACTAAAGCAGAGGGTTTAAGCTGCTTACAAGCAGGTTGATACCCCACTTGGGGTTTGAGGCTCTTGTCATGGTCTTTCGTGGTCTGTTCCCATCTCTGTGGCCAGCATGCTGCTACAGCTTATTTCTTCTCTCTGAGAACCAGATACAGATGTTGTCCCTTATGGACATTTTACAGTTCCAGAGTCTGTGCAAGCATCTTTCTTGTGTTAGGAGCAGTATGTATAAAAAATGTTTCTGCATCTCAAATGTCATTTTACAATGTTGGAATTCATATGTTTGTTACTGAGTACTTGACTACTTTCAAAATACTGAAAACTTTCTGTTGCTTTTCTTTTGAGAGTCAGATTTTTACAAAGAGACATTTGTTTTTATAGCACTGAAAATCTTCCAGGTGCTCAATAAAACACTCAGCACTTACAAACTAGGGCAAGACGCAGAGGAGGAGAGAGAACAAAGCCTTTTTGTACATCTCTTCTTGGAAGAGAAATGCAATTATGCTATAGAAGAACTGATAAAGGACTTCAAGGAATTGCTTATTGACTACTGCTATGATGAAGAGATCTGAAAACCTCAGAGTAAAACAGTGTGGAAAGGGCAGCTGAAAACAGTGCTCTCTTTTCAATAAAAGTTCTACAATTTAATTGGAGACAAATGCATTTATATAATGAAAACAAGACAGTTGTAATGTGTATAACATACAACAGCTGCTTAATTTGTGGCCATTGTCCTTGAGTGCTGTATTTCTCAACTGAGAACGTAGCAAGAGCTCCATTTCTTTTCCAGAGTCAAGCACTGTATTGTGACTGAATACCTGTCATCTAACTGAAACTAACAGCTTGGGGGTTCGCTTGTGATTTTCCTTTAATGATTTATATTATTAGAAATAGAGAAAGCTTCTAAATGTATGGTTTACAGTTGTTTTCCTGAAATCAAATATACTTTAAACCTGATTTACCTGTTCTGTAATAATGTATATGATGTGTACTTGGGCTGCACAGAAACACAGTCAGGGATTGGCCTTTGAGCTCTATTTTGATCAATATGGTTGTGGTTTTGAGTTGAACCAACGACTTGTACCTTTCCCTAGAGTCTGAGCCAATTTGGGGCAATCAGTGTCACCATTTGGAGCAGACTGAGCCATTGAGCTTCCTTCCAGCTTCCTCAATTTGAGTGCCAGCTTTTCTCATTCATCTGCCTTTCTTGTACTTAAATATGATGGAGACTTCACCCAAGGATGATGGGAGGATTCAGTCTGAGCAGATTTTCAGGCTGGGATGATCCTGCTCCGCATAGTGAGCTCCTGAAGCAACTCCTGACAGTTACCTGTCTGCTACAGAAAAAGAGGGAAGCTGTAAATCTTAGAGTGTTTTTTGGTAACTCAAAGTAAAGCTGAATTAGTATAAGGCATCCGTAATGCTATCCCTGTTAAAGGAAGCTCTGGGTGCTGAGTTTTTGTATGTCTAATACTTAATATTCTTGGGGCTTTGACAGTCATTGGAGGGTCATGACTATCCCAGTTTTTTGGATCCTGGTATAATTAAGAATTTTTTTAGTTTCTTTTTGCATCTGCAGCATTCCTCTCTGTAAAGACAGCATGTCTCTCTTCTTTCAAATCACTGCTCAGGTCCTCTATTTGCATACAAATTACTTCTCTGCCCTTTAAGGGGGGCAGGATAAAGTAGACAAGAAGCACTTAAGCTCACCCGAGCTGCAGTCATAACTGCCAGGGCTTTTTCTCCAGCCTGCATTCTGCATTGTGACTCATCTGTTCATCGACCATATCTGCTGTTTAAATGAGCTGTTCTGGACATTTCATGTGGCTGCATGTGCTGCACCAGCACCTTGCCAAGCAGAGGAAGGGGGACAGACTGGAAGGTGAACCGTGTGTATCTCTCATGAGCTGAATACACTTCACAGACAAGGGCCACCTCCCCCCCCATCAGCTCTCAGGCCCCTCTTCTCCCTGGCTCCATCCCACTGCTTTTGTGTCTCCCCTTTTCCTTCGCTCCATTTTCTTTTTGTTTACTATATTTTTACATTTCCACAGCCTCAGACAGGAGCTGTTCAGGGTGTCAAGGTTTCAAACCTCACTGGGATGAAGAGCAGATGGAAGTACTTTTATGCACAGGACATCAGTACCTGCCACCAAATAGTCTTTCATGCCCTTGAGACAAGTACAGAGATGGTTAAAATGGCATATGCATGTGTACAGGTGAGGGCACTCTGGTAATTAGCCACTATCTAAACCCAAAACTTGTTGTTTTACTTTTTCAGAGGCTTTGACTGCTCTAGTGATTTATACAACCTGGGTGGATAGCATTCTGTCCTTGGCACAGCTCTGGGGTGGTGGAGCGCACTGGGGAGAGGGAGCAGCACCACTGCCTGGTACATCTCTGCTTTCTGGGCTGAGGGTTATGCTGGTGCTCCAGCAGCAATCACAGACTTGTTTGATCAAAGTGAAGGCAGCAATTTACCTCCAAGTGCTGCTCATGTCCAGCACCGTGTTTACAGGCCGGCCTGTGAACAGGCAGCCGAGCAGCATTTTCAGCCCAGAGGAAAATAGGTAGTTTTGTTTAGGAGTGGGTATATTTTCTTTTTAGAAGGCTAGTCTTCTGTTAAACATCTTAAGCATGTGAAGTTGAGCTAATCATTTACTACGTCCCTTCCATTCAGAGACTGTAGATTTTTTATAAAAAAATTTGTTCTGAATGATTGTAGGATTTCTATATAAATTGACTTTATATGGCACTGACTGTGTCCCTCTGAGTTAATAATGCTAAAACTAAGGTTTGATTCTGAAATACAGCAAAATCTTAGTAAAGCATAGGGAAATGAGAGGCCCCATTGTGAGCTAATGACCTCTGTGAAGGAATGAACATGTCAGCACTGTAAAAGGAGATACACTTAATAGCTTTTTACAATGGATGCTTGTATATGATACACATCAGTATACTGTGAAGTGGCTTGTTATGATAAGACTATAATATAGAATTTTCTGTTGAATGGTTCTCTCTTCCTACTTCTTGGGAAATATTTGTTCAAATAAATATGTGGGTTAGTGAGGCAACAGATAGTTATTTGTCTCTCAAGTGTGAGTAATGTAACATGAACAAGCATTAATGACCTAACTCCTTAGTTCAACAGGAGATCCTTATTTTTCTTACACGCTAGCTTATTTCTTAATATTTTGGAATCCATTGCTCAGTGTGTGTTGTGTGTTCCCAGGGGAGCTGAGTGCAAGTTACAAGCTTTGGATTAACTCTCAGTTTTGCTCAACTTTATAATCTCTTGCACTCTCTCTGGGGCTTCTTCAGCTCAGTGGCTGGCAACTATGTGTATCTGCTCCCTGAATCATCCACTAACATCTGCCTGAAATAATGAAAGACTCACAGTTTTCAGTGGACATGACAGGTAGAACTGGCCAAACCATTCACGTGATTTAGAAGTCCTTGCCCAATCTCCAGAAGAGACTCCAGCATGGCAAAATCAAAGCCCTGTGAATTTTTGTGAGATTTATCACTTTGATACACAGCTGAAGCAGTTCACATAATCACACAGCGTTAGCAGAAGGGAATGGGCACTCTGGTTTCAGCCATTCCAGAGTGAAGTCTGGTGGTTTAGACTGACCCTGAAGGTGAATCAAATGTGAAATAAAAACTTAAGCTAACCCAGGGGGTGAGGGAGCTAAGCGAATGGGTGAAGAACTGGAAAAAGAAACCAGTGACAGAGCATAAAGTCAGAGGAAGATCTGAGGGGCAACAGCAACAAGGAAGAAAAGCTGGGCATCAAGGGACAATGGGCAAAGATGACTAGACAAAGTAATCTAGAACCACAATCCACTGGGTTGTAACCAGAGGTTCAGGAGTCTCAGTGCTCTTGGGAAACAGGTTTCATATCCATTTGCTTAAAATACATGTTTTATTTCTCTCTAGGTATCAGTTACCAAAAAGATAGCAGTCTACAACAGCTGCATTTGCCAGTCTCTTACCTCACGCGAACCTGATGTGTTCCAGTGCTGCTGTTGAACCACGAAAGAGGCAGCATATCATCAGCATGCTAGGAATTGCTCTTCTTCAAATTCAGTCTTTTGAAATAAAATTAAAAACAAACAAACAAACAAACAAAAAATATTCTCTTTGGAGAATATGAATAAGGTCCATTTGAGTGGACATAAGACCATCTGGGCAACCTTATGCAGTGCCTTGGCATTTAAGCATGATGAGACAATCTCAGAGCAGTGTTGACTGGGGAGTGGGACTGCAGGAGAAATGAGGTCATGCTCAGGTCAGCTCAGTCTTGTTCTGGAGAGTGAATCCTCTTTCTGTGTCTCCATAGAGAGAATTATTATGAGATGCTGCCAGGTCATTTCAGCTATAATTTTCAGAAAAGGTAATTTTTTAGAGTCTCTGTTCAGCACTCAGCTTGAAATGCTCAGCTCTGATTAGAACTACTGAGACTTGATGGCTTCATCTGGACATAACAGGGGTCTGTGCTGCACACATCCAGTACAGCCAGTCTCTGGCAGTGCCTATTACAGACTGTGGTGGTAGTGCTATATAATGCTATGAATTGTTGAAGCTGGGATTCTTGAAGTCTTAAGTCAGGCTCTTAAAATTAGTGGAAATAGTTTGTTAATGTCCCTGTGTCTCATCTGCAAATGGCAATAGTGCTGCCTTTGCCTCAAAGGAGTGTTGTCAAAATATTTTAGAAGCAGCTTGGACACCACTGCAAGGACATTTCTTGATCATCTTGTCCAGAGGTAAGCTTTGAATGGTGCCTCATAATAAAGAAGTCAGGAATTTGTATGCAGTGACTGTGCTGAGCCGCTGTGTTGCTATTGATATCAGTGGCAGCACCTGGAAGATTCAGCTGGTCCTGCAGCCCTGATGTGCAGCTCTGCAAACAGCAATGGTGTGGTCTGTGCCCCTTTCTTCTTAGCAGCATTTAGCATTGCAAAATTGATGTGTCTGAGAATAAGCTGCCTCGACATTTCTGATCTGGAATGGCTCCCTGCCTTGGTTTGCAGTGTGGTGTTGGTGTGGGGAAGCAGATGGAGCAACGGTGCTGTCAGAACATCTGGCTTGTTGAGGTCGTTGATGTTGTTTGACACATGAGTCTACAGCATCAGGACCTGTGCAGAAAGCACCTGAATAAACAGGACACACACAATCCAGAGCAACAGAGATTAAACAGTGTCTTGCCAGAGGACAGACTGAGTGGCAATGGGAATCTATCCTAGTTTGAGTGATTTGGAGTACGTTTTGGGTGATATATTTTGCACTTGGTGATGATGCTGATACCCTAAGAGCATGCTAAAGCTGATTGTTGCAGAGATATGAATATACTAAAAGATGAAGAATTGTTGGCCTGTATTTGATGTCCTCTGTGACATAGAATTGGTTGCTGTCTTGATCAGGTTCTCAGTAATATAGAAGCACAAAACCAGCTGGGAGCTCTTCTGTATTAGGCAAGAGGTTGTCCCTCAGCCATACTTCAGGTTCCCTTCAGCCTTGTGCTGTGTGTTGAACACCACGTGGCTTCTCAGTACCGATCCCTATTTGTATTTGACAAGCGACCTTGGAGCTGGGATAAAATACAATTCAAGTCAGTGGCTACTTGCCATCCCTTGTTATATCTGCCTGCTTTAAGGTCATTGAAAAACATTAGATGGACTTCTGGTGAATATAATTGGTTTTCTCTTTGGAGAGCATTCCAAATTTAGCACATCCTCTCCGAAGCCTTAGCAAAGCACTTTCCTGGAGCTGCATCAAACCCCAGCGCTCAGTGTTTAAAGCTCAGTGTTAATGCCTGTTAGAGATGATGTTGTAACAGTTAGAAGCTCCTGTCACACTTTGAGTGATGGTTTTGTTTTCTTGAAATCTCTCTGAGCATCTTGGAGATGTCAAATTTTGGAATCAAACACTGACTTTAATGCAGAAATGTTCCCCATGGGCCCTGATGTTTTATCCAAAAATCCCAACCTTTGTATACAATTGTTGCTGTTGATTTCCAGTCTAGGGGTTTGTTTCAAATTCCCCCCCAAGTTTGGTGTCATCAAAAAAGCTCACATCTTTTTGCAGCTAATCAGAAAGAAGGGTATTAGGAGATCATCTGACTTTGCAGACACTGAAGGAACCCTCCATTAGTGGCTCTTGATCTGAAGATTTTTAAAGTGATTTTGTATATTATATTCCTTTTCCTGGAGGGACGCTGAATCCCTCTCTTGACAAAATGAGACATCCCTTTTCTGCTTCTCTCCATTCTTCACAGTTCATGCTCTCCAGGGATGGGAGGAGTTCCTTCAATGAAATACAAACAAAGAAATCAAGATTCAGTTGCTACATAGAGAATAGCAATTAGCATTTTCATTGTTTAAAAATCTTTACATGCCTTAACCCTCTTATTCTTGTTTTCCAGGTGAGGGAATTGATTTAGTTCAAAATTCCCCAGAAAGCCCTGGGTAATCCTGTCACTGAAACACAGAATTTCTTTGTGTAACGGAAAGAGCATGAGTTCAGGAGCCAGCAAGTGCCAGCTCCTGGATTGTTTCCTCAAACAATCATAGTGGATATGGATTCATTCAGGGAACTTCTTGGTTTTGTCATGAAGTGTGAACTTAGCCATCACATTGTTGCACCTCCATCTCAGAAGTATTTTGATGGAAGTGAATTTTTTATGTAAAGTTCATATCCAAATTGCTCTGTGGCACCACGTGGAGGGTGAGATTTAGTATCAGGTAAAGGAAGGAATCCCTGCTCTGAATGAACGGCCCAGCTGTGTGTTACTGTTGGGCCTGTTGCTAATATTATTTCTGATGAGGCATGTTTGCTTACTTTCACCATGACTGTCCGGAAATCCCATGGCAAGGAACGTCAGAACATTTGCCAAATCACTACTTCACCCATCAAGCTGATTGTTTTGTGTTATTCAGTCTGGTTCACATTAAGGGTTTGCTCCGTCACTGCCTTTGCTCTTTTGGGCTATACTGATTGCTTGTGGTAGGTTTTATGACAAACGGCCCTTTTTGAGGGATTACTCTCCCCTTCTCTCCCTGAGCCTGTGGCATGTTAGTAAATAAAGAACTAATCTTTTCTACTTCAGACACAGTCTGTCTAAGGCAGTTCATCCAAAGGAATCAAAAGCAAATGCTGTCCACTGGTTGATTATTATTATGTCTTTTGCAAAGCAAACAAGAAAACAGCTTACCTATAAAATAGAAGTAATAAAGCTGAAAGAGGCTTAATTTCTTCTCCTGACAGGTATCTTATTTTTCCATAAGTCAAAACCTCTGCAAGAATGAGAAGTCCTGCAGCTGAGGGAGGCTGGTGCTGCCTGAGAGCCAACTGGCTGCGTGCAGGGAAAGTTTGGCAGCCTGGGGGTCTGTCTGGCTGGGGGTGCACATGGCTGAGCCCCCCCCACACCAGCAACACTGGGGGGCTGAAGTCTCTCCAGGGGGTTCCTCCAGAGCACAAGAGGAGATTTAACTGATAAAGATAGGCCTGAAAGGCTGTCTCAGATCTGCTGTCTGCAGTCCCCATGAAACTCTGCAATGGACAGAGGGGGCCTTTCACAGCCTGGGTTTGGAAGCCTGGCATAATCCCCAGCCTCTGATTTAACAATTTCATCTGACGTCCAACCTTAGATGAATGGCAAAAGCATAAGCAATCAGAGAGAGTAGATTTGCTTTGCCAGGGGGAGGCAACACTCTTGGAACCCTCTGGAAGTTATATTATTGCTCTTATTTATTTGCTCAGTTCCACATTGATCCTGCTGGTTTTACCTATTGGTAAATAATGAGCTGAATTAATAGAGGGGTGAAACTGCTAGAAAATACATGCTCCAATAATTAGTTCTAAAAATGTATTACTTATTTCTGCTATGCATTTGTTGCATTTATACCTAAATTTGCTTTTTGTTGTGCTTCAAGAGTTCCTGAGTGTCTTGCAGGTAACTTGAAAAGGAAAAAAGATGGGGTTGTGCTCTGTAAAAACTTTAAAAAGGAGGAAGGCACCTTGAAAAGTTGTCTTTTAAAGTATATCTTTGCTTAATTTTACTTTTGAAATTTGTATTGGTCCCCTGGAAAGTGGGAGAGGACTAACAGTTCAAACAGCAAAATTCTACTTCAATAGTAATTATATATTTTCTGAAGGTGCTACCTTGTAAAAGGTAAAATGTGTTTTTTTCAGCAAGACATTTATATGCTAAAACTTCTGTGGAAATTATTGTCAGTAAGGCAAGAAGAAAAAGTGGAAGAAGAACAGGTGCTATCACCTGTTAATCTGGGCCACCTGTTAATCTAGGTGTATTCTATGAAATGCCTCTCTCTGAGGTAATGGATTTACAGTGGGGTGATAACAAGAGGCACAGCAAGCTAAGCCTGGAGGTGTTTTCATCTTTTGAGCCAAAAGGGATGATAAGACTCGCAGCGGTACTGAGAAAAATGGACCTGGAGGGATGGACTTAGAGATGAACCAGAGAAATCTAACCTGAACTTAGGCTCTGATGAAGAGCTTTTTAGAGTTTTCTAAGTCAGCTCAACAGCTTTTCATTAATGTAGTCTGACATATATGCTTATTTCAATACTGTGATCCCTAACAGCAGACTTCAAACAGAAACAAAAAACTCAGCAGAACACAACTTGGCAAGGTGCTGTGATGTCTGAGTTGTATATGCTCTTTTGGCTACACAGAAGAGGTTACAACAACTTAAACTGGAAATGCTCAAAGCCCTAATGAAAGGTTTCATGTTTGAAACGCGGAGAAAGATTATGCTCTGAGCACATGCCAGAAAACAAGAGGGAGGAACTGACACCATGTTAGCTGAATTTGAGCTTTCCTTTGCTGGGAAAAAGGCCTGAGAAAAAAGTGCATCTCTGTAACAGGAAATTGTATTGCTTAGACCATCTACAGGGACTTCTGGCTGTGCTGTGCCATTCCCTGGCATGCATGTCATGGAAGTGGCTGAGAGCTGTCAAGAAATACAATGCTAAGAGATGGCATATATAAAAATAGAGATGTTCAGCTCTCACCTGCCCCAGGCCTCTTCCTTGGCATCCCCTTGCAAGCACATTGCCTCTCTCTGTTCCAGTCTCACAGGCTCCTGCTCTGTGCATATGGACTACCAAAAAAACCAAACCAAACCAAAATAAAACCCACAACAAAAAAAAACAACACCTAAACCAAACCAAACCAAAACAAAAAAAACAAACAACCCTGAAAAAATGGCTTTTAAACTCTTTGTTTAGTAAAAGGTGCCTAAGCAAGTGATCATCAGCTTAAATTCACTGTATAGGTCCTTGTCTCTGCTGGGACGTTTTGGAATCCTGTTGAAAACAAATTGACAGAAGTAGCATTGACGGTAAGAGATCGTGCAAGAACTAAAGCAAAACCTCAGGACATGCAAATAAATATCCATTTCTTGGTATTCCTATACACTTACTTACTGCTGCTTGTGAGCAGCATGGTGCAGATAAGAAATCTGATCTCATTCCTTACTCTTCTCAGGGGTGGGAAGAGATACAGTGCCATTGACTTGCCTCCTTCATTTAGGCTGCCATTCTGTACTATTTCACCTCATCATCCAGCTAATTAAATATGCAAACACTTATTATAAATTATAGCCTATAAGAGGGAAAATTCAGTTGCAGATAAGTCTCCAAATTTGCTGCTGTAAATCTTGATGCACTGGCTCATTGGCACGTGGTTAAAACACAGCCGTAAATCTCTTTGTGAGACATGTGGTGGGGAAGGAAATCCAGGAGTTTTTCATCACAGCAGTTACAAGGAAAAGGCTCAGAGCTCTTTGCTGCTGCTAACCCAATCCCATTGGTGTCCAAAGTAATTAACAGATTCCTGTTTTTGTACAAGGCTGGAAAGTGATAAAAAGAAACAATCAAGTTGCTTTAACCTTGATTCCTGTTACTGAGAAGTTCAAACACCCACAAAAGCCTTCAGATGTTTTTCACTTGAGTTCAAGTCAGACATTGCAAAGTTTGCAGTTCCCACCCCCCACTTTTGATCTGGAGTATGATGTAATCAAACTGTTTGCATCTTTACCTTAAAAGTAGGCGTATATCTAATGTACCAGCTTTGAAATATCTTTAGGTGCTGCTAAAAATCTGTCCAGGCTCAAAAATTGCCAGTGTTTTCAGAAAATCTGCACTAAAATATTTTCTTATATTTTTTGTATTGTAAAATGCAGACAAAAAGGAGAATGTGCATGGAGATATACAGTGGGAAGAATATATGGAGCTGTCTCTGTCTCTCCCCTTATTTGGATATGATTCTACAATTAGTTAATACAGGACTGCTGAAAGTGGTGGTCCTGTCCTCCATCCACTCCATTTCTGGGAATTCCTGAGCATCAGCCCAGAGGCTCACCTTGATCTGAGTCAGCTTGCTAAACATCCAGAAATCTAACCAAAAGCAGAGGGGAAAGAGCAGTCTGTGCCTTTTGGGGACCTACATTAAATCCCCTGGCAGCCAAGTGAGAGCCATAAGTGGTACACTGAGGGGCAGCAGTACCAGCTGGGGGCTGCCAGCCTCCAGACCTGCTGGTCTGTGGGCTGTGGGTTAGACCCTGCTCTTGGGAACCAGTGGGGACCAAACCCCATGAGAGCTTAAGCACTTGGTGCCCAGCACTTGGTGCCCAGCACTCAGTGGTATTTAGCAAAGGGCACTTCTGTCTTGTAAAGGACAACGGCACAAACCTGTGAGCTGGAGGCAGCTGTGACGCAGTGGATTTTGTGAGCAGGTTTGGAATAGAAAGCCAGCAGGTTTGGGCACTACAAGTGGGAGGCTGTTCCCTGCATGCAGTGAGGGGACACAGCTATATGAAAGGAGGCATTAATCAGGAACACGGCTGCAGCACCGGTTCAAAAAAGCAGTTTGGTGCTCGCTTACGTCCTTTTCATTCCATCAAAGCCCGAGCACTTCATTGAATAAAGGCATATGGGACCAATAAAGCAGATTTAAGGAGATGGAGTCCAGGTGGCAAAAAGGTATAATGGGAAGTGACTTATGGGAAAATGTTGCATTCAAAACTCTTCTGTTGGTTTAGGTGACCCTGTAAATCCAGACCCTGCTTTTAGTCAATGGGACTACTCATGAGAGCTAAATTGCTTATGTTGCAGGATTGAGCCTACTGAAAGGAAGACTTTTCAAGGAGGTTCAAATAAATGTTCTAACTCATGCTTATAGTGTTCTTGTTTTTTAGCATGAGCCCAGTTGTGAACACAGGCAGCCAATTTGCTGTAATTTGTATATTTAGTTGGCATGTGTTTACAGAGGGGAGATCTGGATTTATTTTAAAGAAGTACTTTGCCCCTGGTTTCTGTATCCTTACCTTAATCCTTCTCCACAAAAGACGCTAAAACAAAACCCCCATACCCTCCCTCCCCCACTTAATGGAAAACTTGAAAGCAAACCCTTCACAATGTACCTTTCATATGCACATAGGTACCTTGCAGTGAAATAAGAAACAGCAGAAGAGCTGTGCAATAACCATGACAGAGTGTGCAAGGAAAAAACAAGCCTTCAGTAAAATACTGCTTCGTTAGATCTTAATAACAGAAAAAAGTCCCTTAGAAATAAATCCTCAACATGATTCTCCTATGAAAGAGAATCCTTCCACGTTGAAACCAAATGTTCAAAAGCTCTGTGCTTTGTTGTATTAATGCCCATAATTTATTCTTCTTAGAAAATATCCCTCACAGGCTGTTAGAACACGCAGTGTGGTACATCATAATAAAAACAACTTAGAAAGCAAAAACGTTAGAATGAAAACAAAGCTCTGAAAGCTTTAGTGAATAAAGCCATGCTGGGGGGTCTGGAAAAAGGACACAGATGTTGTGAGGAATCAAAAACAGAAGATAACTTGCAAGCAGGAATATAAACCAAGCTTTGCGAACAAACTGGAGTCATTTTAGAAATCGCAAGTAGTTGCCTGTAAAATTCATTTGTGTAGACCGAAAACCTCCACTGCACAGCCTTTCCTCTCTGCAGCATCCAATGCTTAACAAGCCAGTTTGCTATTAGGTTTTTTCCCAGGATCAAGTACATTTCAGTACAGGAGCAGCTGTCACTGTGATCAATACCTTCTCAGTCGAGCACTCATAAGGGTGCTAATATATGTTGCAGTTGGGCTCGTAGCTTCCTCTCACAATGGATTTTTCTTAGGCTTCACACAAAATGAAAGGATGAGTTGTTCAATCACTTGAAGTATTTTTTATACCCCAACTGGAGATGACAAGAAATAAGAATTATTATTATTATTATTTTCTTCTAAAAAATGTGACCAATTTCCCCAAACTCAAAAAGATCGAGATGTTCATATACTTTGGAGATTCAGCTTTGTTTTCAGGAAGATGAAAATCCAAGCACTATAGTAATGGTGGCCAATGCTCTGATCTTGAATTACAAACACTGCATGAACAACTCAAGTAATGCCATGGCTGTTGGACCAACAGATGCTTGCTGGCACAGCAGCTGGTGGGTAGTCGAAATTCCTCATCATGCTTCAAAAGCTGGTCTTGGTGTATCACCTGGAAATCCATGGGTGTGTCCAACCAGTGTCCTGTAGTAGGACCCCTTGGAAGTCATCAGTCCTTCCTCTGTAAGCCTTTTCTGGAGTTTCTTGACTTCTCCCTTCTCTGGGGTATGTTGGCTGTATTTGTAGCTGTGTTTGTTGGCTGCTCGCCTATGGATCAGTGTTAGCATCTGTTGCGTTGCTCTTTGGTGAAAAAGGCACCATTGCTCTTGGTGAAAAGTTTTGTGGGGAGTGTGTAATTATCATATTTATTTAACCTTCATAACCCTTATTCCTAGTGGAATATCTCATGTCAGGCCTTTATAGTCAGGTTTCAACACTGGATTTTCTGTAGCAGATAAGAGCAGCCTTGAAACTTGTTGTGTTCCCTTCTTTAGGGATTTTATCAGCTTGTTCCCTAGTTACAATTTGTGAGTTACTGTTTCATTTAAGAAATCTGAACATCTTGTTCAGGATGTAGAATTTGACATAACTTGTATATATTGTACAAGACTAGGAACTTCAAAATTAGGTGGATCTGTATCTGTGTTAAAGAGATATTTGGGATAGGGAATAGAGATTGGCTTTGGGCAAGAAAAGCAGTAGAAGAGAAGGATAGGAGATGTAGAAAGGAGTGCTTTGGTGACAAGGAAAGTAGATAAAGGAGCCATGGTGTCAGCCCTCAAGCCAAGAGCAGGATCTTGTTTGATGCTGGTAATGCTCTGTTCTCCCCGTGGCTTTTCTGGCGTTATCCAGGACTTGGATAACGATTAAAGCGATAAAGCTTTAATCTATCTCAGCTAGTTCGTGCTCTCACCGGGAAAACCTTCAGCCATGCAGAGCCTTTTCATGTTGGTCAGGGACAACTAAGCCTTAGTTTGTGATCTTTATGATTCTTCACATACCCACACTTTGTCTCCCCATACACATTTACCCCCAACTACTATTTATGGCCATTTCTCTTCCATCCCAAGCTCCCCATGGCAGATACCCTCAGGGAGGTGGATCCTGCTGGTGCAGGTTGGTAAAGCTGTGCTATTTTATACCTGGTCATAGCCTGGTATAGTGTGGTCAACAGAGCTCAGGAGAGGAAGATTAATCTTTTGATAGATGGTCTTTAGAAGCTCTGGGTCTGATGACTTTTCAAAGTGAAGATACATTTTTGCACAAACTGAGAATAAAAGGTATCATAACATCTCCACTGGTGGGAAAAGTCTAGTGGAAATAAAACATTTCATGACACAAAAAATGCTGTTGAACAGAAGTGGTAAACCTCTGGACTTCGAGCAAAGCTGTTATGCAGCTGCAACACTGTAAATGAAGGGTTAAGAACAAGAAAATATGCCATGGCAAAGTCAGAGATACAAGACCACATAATCCATTCAGATTGCAGAAGGAGTAACTCCAGCCATGCCTGGAAGGTTGCTGGACAAAGTATACTTTTTCCATTAGCTCAGCTCGTGCAATTATGCTTGTACAGAATTACATATTTCAGCGCAGTTCTGGCCACAGAAGCTATTTCTTCATGCTCAAACCTGTTTGCAGGAGGTGAAACTAAGCCGGGTCATTGGAGCAGCAGAGAAACTCCTAATGAAATAAAACCGCAAGAGGCTGTACTTTGCAGGGGGTGGATGGCTGGATTAGGCAGCATATTAAGTAATCCCCCAGGATATTTTTCAACTGTAATTCACACTCAATGATCAAATATGGAACAGATTAACAGGAGGAGGAGTTGTATATTTCTCGTAAGTCACAATCTTCTTTTATTCATGACTATCTGAAGTGCAGTTTTTTTGAAGCACTGTTTTTCATGATTGGTTTTAGTGCTGTACTACTCATGGCATATTTAACTGCCAATATAATTTTCTGATTAATTTATTTGCATCAATATCGTTTAAAAATGAGTGCAGAAAGTGCAGGGATTAGAAGTAGTTATGTTCAGAAAGTCTTTATTTCTAGCAGGCTGGGACATCTATAAACACAGCTTTTAAAAATACGATTTTAATGTCCAGCCCTGCCCTGATCTGAGCAACTTGTGTCTTGTTGTTGCCTGAAGCCAAGTCCAGAAAGCAGATCCATCACCTCTGATCACAACTCACTGAGGATGTGCTGCAGGGAGAGGCTGTTTCATATTTTCACAAGGGCATGTAGTGAGGAATAGCTTCAAACTGAAAGAGGGCAGGTGTAGATTAGATATTAGGAAGAAATTCTTTACTGTGAGGGTGGTGAGGCACTGGAACAGGTTGCCCAGAGAAGCTGTAGATGCCCCATTCTTGGAAGTGTTCAAGGCCAGTCTGGATTGGGCCCTGAGCAACCTGGTCTAGTGGAAGGTTCCCTGCCAGTTGGTAGTGGGGTTGGAACTAGACGAGTTTTAAAGTCACTTCCAACCCAAATTGTTCTGTGATTGCGTGAAAATACACTGATGCCCACAGCCTGTAAAAGAGTGGTGGTGGCACCGCACAGATCACCTTTTAGGGGTCTTAACTAAATCTTTATACATATACATTTAAAAACTCTGTGTTTATGGGTAGAAATCCATTCCTAAAGCCCTTCAGGTCAGGCACTGGCTTTCACTGGCATCACTGTGTGCTCCTCTGAATGTATCCTGCCCCCGGCCATTGCCCCTGCTTGGACCGTGCTAGTTGTTGTGCATTAATTCTGACGAAGCGTTATCTAAAGCAATACCCACTGATCCCCATGACATCCTGGGACAGCGGCGTCTGTTTTGCTAAACAGCCTGAGTTTGTTTATACAGAATGAGAGTTGCCCAAGATTTACTTTAACTGAGTATGACTCAAAAGAAGTCAGGAGCTGTATGACCAAGAATAATGTGGTGTTAAACTGATGTAAAGATCAACCAAAATATTTTCAGATTGCAATTAATATATTGGGAAATACTAAATCCTGCTAGTTCCTGCAAACCATGCTGAAATGAGACTGAGTAGGGAAACTCATGCTTTTCTCCAAATACAGGTCTATTTTAACTCTATAAACGTGGAGAAATCATTTAGTTTGTAAATGTAAACATGTCTTTATTTGGCAGAGCACTTATAACAAAGAGTTTAAACCCCTCTGCTGTAGAACAGATGTATTTTCATGGGGCAGCAAATACTTAAAAGTGCTAAGCTAAAATTAAAAAAAAAAAGGAAGTGAGATGGGGATAAAAAGCTGCACATTAGCTTCTAAGGAAAGTGAGACATCTCTTTTTACTTGGAATTCAAACAAGTATTAGGGAACACAGTGTTGGGAACAGCCTGCTATGAGGTGGAGATCTGTGAGTTTGCTAGCTTGTTTCTTTGTCTTCAGTACATTTCTGCTCCCTTTACTCAGATATTTTGCTTCTAGATATTACAGAATATATGTATATTTTAATTTGCTTGCATTTAGTACTTGTAGAACTCTAACTGGATTTGTATCTAGAATTTTTTGACCTCACATGCAGAAATATTTCTCAATCAAACACTTGAAATCTGTCTGCTTCTGTGATCTCTGTGTGTTATCACGTACTCTGTGCTATCTTTCCAACAGCAGCCCCGTTTCATTTATGATACAGGACTTGCTACCTTTGCAGTAACTCCTCAAAGCTTTGATTTTATCCTCCTTTTTAATGTTTGCTCTCTTAAAGGACTGATGTTGAGGGAAGGGGCTGGAGGGAACACGGAGACTGGGTAGGGAGATTTCATAATGGGGTTTGATTTTGTCTGGGCGATGGGACAGGATTTATTTTGGGAGAAGAAATTCCCTTTCTCAGCATGCACACCACCACATCTTTTTATGAGAGATATGGGCTGTGCTGAGGGGGTGGTGTGTGACAGCCAGCCAGCCATGACCCCATTCCTGTATCTCATTGTGACTGTGAGCACCTCTTAAAACTCCTTTCCTTTGAAATAAACCTACAGTGTGATCCATGGTCTGTAAGGGGCTCAAACACACCCAGAGAAGATGATCTTCAGAGAGGTCAACCATTAAGTGTGAGCAAGTTTCACACAGTGCTGAGCATACACAAAGATCTCTTGAAGATTTATAACTTGGCAAAATTTGTGTGGAATGTGATAGGGTTGGATGAATGTATTCACTTGACAAAGGCCATTCTTTCCTGGTCCCCGAAATCCAATCTGTTGCTCTAGAGTATGTAAACCTGAGGTCTATTTATGGAAAGGACAGATATTTTTGTTTAACATTAGTATAACAAAGAATGCATCCTTTATTTTAATCTCAAAAAGGTTCCGTGTATTTTGCTGTAAGTTAAAAATAGATTAAAAACCCCAACTCCTTTCACCATAAAAATATCAGTGCAAATTTAAGTTTGTCAGAGCAATAAACAGCAAAAATCGAGGTCTTACAAAGGAAAATTTGCCTAACCTGAGAGTCACACTGCTATTAATCTTCCCTGTAAACTAATAAAAAATCACTGAGGGACCATCCTTTCACCTGCAGCGTTCACTGACATATCCCAAGGAAAAGGCAATAAACTCTGTCTTCACCCCCCATCTCCAGCCAAGCTAGAGGCATATTTTTGTTTCATGTGTGCTATGTATTGGCAGCCACTATTTTATATCCCATCAAGTAAGAAGCATTCAAAATACTTAAAAATCACAGTTAGAATAAATTGATTTATAATAAATAAGTCACTCCAATCCATTGAAAACCCAAAGGCCCTGCCGGTCTTATCTGGGTGCATAAATTTAAAATCATATGCGCTGTAGTGAAGGTGGCCTGAGCTTGGAAGTGGCTCCTAGGCTGGCTCAGGGTGTGGGATTGGAAGTTGGGGTACTCTGGTTTTGTAGTTAAATTTCTAAAAGCAGAAAAAGCACTCCAGATAGCAAATTCTGCTGAAGGACTTTTGAAAGTGAAGAAAATAATCCTATCCATTACTGAATAGCTCTATTAAATGATCAGAAGAAGCTTGGCACCACCTTGTTATCTGCACATGACCTCTCCTGAGGCATCTGTGGCAAAAAATCGAAAAGAAAAACGACAGATTAAACAAGCGCCTCAGACTGCTGCATTTGAAAGCAGAGCTTTGGGACAGGGACACTCTCCACAGAGTCGTTTCAGGCAAAGGTCACATGTGTGCATATAAAATCATTCCTGAAAGCAGTGCCTTTGTCCCCCGGCTATCTCCGAATGGAGCCATTGTCCTGCCGGGGGCAGCTGGCACCCTGACTTCAGCCACACTGCAGTGGGAACTGAGACCCACAGTGGCCGGGCAGCCCCCCAGGATCCAGCCTGGGGCCAGGGCAGCCACGACCTCCCCAGGGAAGCACATCTGCCAGGAGCTGCTGTCAGGGACAGGGCAAAGCAAAGCTCCCACGTCAAGCTTTGGTCATGGAGAAAAAAGACCCACTGGTACGGTAGGCACATCTGCCCTCCCCTTCTGCCCCTTGTTTTTCCCTGGCTTGCTAAAGTAGTCTTAAATAAATATAAATACAAGCAAACTCAGGCTATGAAGTAGCATAAATGTGGTTTTGCAAAGTGCAACTTGGATTGGGATTTGGCAAGTAGGAAGTCCTTCCAAAGTGCATTCAGGGGTGATGTTGGAAGTGCTCTGACTCATGAGTAAAGGAGAAAGTATTATTTAATGCACAGAGAAGAAAATGTATTTTACAAACCATAGTAGATCTCTTATAGCTTCTTTTGCCTCCTGAAGATGTTTTATCTCTTAACCTTTTTAATATAAACTGCCTTTCATATATATTCTTACCTTACAGCAGTATCAAAATTGGCATCCAGCACAGACAGGATCTTGTGTTTTGTTTATGTTTATGTCCTATTATATTAATATTATGCTAGTACATAATTATGACTTTAAAACTCCCACATCACTTGGCTTTTGATTTATATTAAAATTTCCAGTGTCTGGAGCTTCACTGGTAAAGTCTTGGGCTTAAAGGCAATCTGTCTCAAAAGGTTCCTATTAAAGGCACCTCTCCCTAAGCCTTTTTCTCCAAAGGAAATATATGAAGTTCTTTAATCAGGGCAGTAACACCCCAAGGATCTGTAATTTTTTTCCATAACTCCCTGTGCAACAAATGTAAAGTGCTGATTAGAGAGTCAAGTTGATAAGGAGTAATAAAACCGCATGCCTGGTAGTTCCCCTCCGTATAGTTGGACTCATAATGGTTTTGATTACTCTGATTTTGAAGTATTTATCATCGGGTCCCTCTTTTGAGTCTCTTTTGCTTCTGATTTGCTTAGACTTTGATTGTGATTTGCTTCTAATTACTGCTGATCTATGCAAGCTTCCTGTCAGCATGTGTTGGTGCTGTGCAGGCTGCTCCTTATTGCCACCACATCTGTGATGGGAACGCTGAACTCTGCAAGTGGAACTGGGATGCTGACTTGTCTTTTTGAGGGTGTCAGGGTTCTGTCTAAATCTTACATGAAAGCTCCAGCCCTCCCTACTGGATGTGTGGTGGGTGCTGGGGAGGTGGGCTGGGGGTTGGCAGAGAGCACTGGTGGGTAGGGAGAGGTAGTGGGGGGTTGTCTGTACCAAAAAGAAAGAAGAGGCTGACTCTGCCCCTAACATTGGCTGAGCACAGGTGACCAGCCGAACTGTTCAGGGACAGCAACAGACATTTTTAGATTAAGAGCTTCTCATCAAGTCCAAGTTTGTAGAGATGTTTCCTCCTAGGAGGCTGGACTGTTTAGGATGTTAAGAAAACAAAATAGTTCTTCATTTGTGTAGCAATATTTATTCTAAAAAAAATCTTAACCTTATTTCAGAGGTTATAGTATGAAGTTTAAACTATGAGTTTAAAGTCACTGCAGCGGGGAGGTTTCCAACTATTCATCAGGGATGCCAGCTCAGTTTGAATGCCAGACAGCTAAAGATACGTTAGCATCATTCTTGTAAGCTGGAGCTGTTAAAAATAGCGCCCACAGAGCAGCCTTTACCAAAAGATGCCAAAGGTAATCCTTTGAAATTAGCTGAACTGGAAGTGGGGGTAATGAATATTTGTGAGAGATGAATGAAGAGTGGTGGCACAAGACTGCTGCTGGCAGTGCTGGGGTAGCACCAGTTGTACAAATTCTGTGCTATTCTGAGTGCTCATTTATGGCAATTTCCCAGATTAATGGACCATCTATGGAAACACAGCAGAATCTGCTATTGCTGGCTCACCAGTAACACAAATTGTTTTTCGTGTGCTTGCAAATCTGGCAGCACCCCTGACCTCTGCAGCACCTTACTGGATGGGGACTTTTGAGCCTCCCCAGCATCACTCTCCCCATGCCACCCACACCAGCCCAGCTGGGATGCACCCTCCCTTGGGCTCATCACCAGCTGAGATGACGATTATGTTTGCAGGGTGTCAGACCAAATGATCTCACAGGCTTTCTTTGTTTCAAAACCCACGAAACTGGGTGTGCTCCACACAGAATAAAAGACGAGAGGGTCACCGTCACTTTGCTACACAAAAAAGATGTAAAATAGAAATAAATACATATGGGCTCTATCATCATTGGAGAACTGTTTTGCTGTTGTGTACTGTTTAAATTCTGTGAGAAAGATTCACAGGAGATGGTCTTTTGTCCTAGCAGTCTTCATATTTCAAAGTATTGAAGAGTTGCTTAGAAGTTCCAGTTGATAGTGCTGTACATGAAAAATTGTATGAAAAGAGATCAAAAATAAAAAATAATAGCAGGTATGCTCAGCTCCTGCCCTCTTGTCCTAAGCCAGACAGAACTTTTCTCCTACTGCAGATGGACCTTCCTTACATCTGGGACTGGAAGATTGTCAGATGCCTCCTCTTCTAATACAATCCTATCCAGCTGCTCTTTTAATTTCTATGGGGGATTTCATGTCCTTCTTACATGCTTTTTATTGTAAAGTACTTCAAAAGTTTCATCTATAACCTTTCTCCTTTGTTTATATAATTTCATCATTGAATTTCATCATCTCTTGTAGAGATTTTTAATAGGAAGCTGTGGTGGGTTGACCTTGGCTGGCTGCCAGAAGCCCACCCTGCCGTTCTCTCACTTCCCCTCTTTAACAGAGCAGGGGGAGAGGATAAGATAGGAAAGCTTATGGATTGATATAAAGACAGAGAGATCACTTACCCAATTAGTGTCATGGGCAAAACATACTCCATGTGAGGAAAATGAATTCAATTTCTTGCCAATTTAAATGGATTTAGATAGTGGGAAGCAAATAAAAAAATTAAAACAGCACCTTTCTTTCCCCTTTTCCCAGTTCTTCATTCCTGGTTCCTCCGCCTCTCCCCACTATCCCAGGCAGCACTGGGGAGATGATCAGTATATAATAGCCCCTCTCTGCTGCATCTTCCTCCACACACACCTCCCTGCCCCACTGTGGAGCCATGGGCTGCAGTCCTTCAGGGCAAACCTGCTTCTCTAAAGTATTTTCCATGGGTTGCAGGGGAATCTGTGCTCCAGTGCCTGGACCACCCCCTCCTCTCCTTGCTTGATGACCTTGGTGTCTGCAGAGCTGTTTCTCTTACTTTTCCTCTCACTCCTCACTACCTGCACCATGTTTTTTACACTTTTTCTGTATGTTCTACGAGAGGTACTGCTGGGCCTGTGAGAGACTCAACCGTGTCCTGCGGTGGGACCAGCTGTCTCTGGCCCAGGGCAGCCCCGAACTCTCCAAATAATGCACAATTGTACATATTTCTGGATTCTCACCTCTGATCTTCTGTTTCAATGTATTTTTTGGCTATTTAAAGATTTTAACCTGAAAACCTTCTAGTTTTGAAGCCATCTCTGACTTTGCTGTCACTCATCTCTTCACTAGCTTTATAATTTTTTTCTTTTAAGAAGTTCTTGGAAACTCATCCTTGACCATAACCTCATTTTTAAATCCCATGTCATCTGGTGCAGAAATAACATTTGTGGGACATGGCCAGAGTTGTTCCTGCTGTTCTTCTCCTAAAGCCCTCTCTCCCACAGCAACTGTCTCCTGTCCTCATCACTGAAATTTCACATTTTATTCCCTTCATAGATTTCTGTTTCCTGCTGCTGCTTGTTAATGGCATGTTCAGCTGAGGTCCTGCCTCTCATCCCTGTGGTGGTCAAAAAACTTGGGATATATGGATTATCCTGGTAATAATGCTTTGTTCATGCAGGACTTTTGATCTAATGCCAAATTTGAAGATTCTGGCTCTATACTGTCATATGTGGCTGTGCAGGCAGCTGTAGGGACATGGCAGAATGAGCTTCTGAGGCTGCCAGGCTACACATGCACTTAGGCAGGACCAGCCCACTAATTCCCAGATGGGTCCAGGCCCTTGTGTTTACACACAAACCAGCCCACCGGGTCCTTCATTTGCCAGAAACTGATAATTTGCAAGGGGAAAAATGTGTTAACTTGAAAGGATGATTGTACAGCTCTGTCAGTGCAACAGCAGAAGTTGTCAGAGCCAGTGCAGGCAGGACTTCTCGAATGGGCTCCACACTCACTCTGGGTTTTAGGGAGAGCCCTGTGCAAACCTGGGACAGGATTGGAGCACTTCCCTCAGCTCTTTGCCAACAGCATAACAAAGCAGAGGGAGGGAATTCATCCCAGGGACAGTCCAGAGACATCCCATCCCACATCTAGAGTTTTCAATTACTTGACTCCAGCAGCTGGGCTCTGCAGAATTGCTCCAAACTGCCTTATATGAGTGCAAGTCCTTGAGGCAGGAGGAGATTTTGGTGCAGCAGGATGCACCAGCGCTCACGACAAACAGTAGTAAAAAGGGGAAAGACAATTAACTGCATTCCAAGATAGAAGTCACTATCCATAGAATATTTGCTCACCTATTGCTGCATATTTCGCCTGGCAGAAAAACCTTTTAAGTCACATTAGCTGTATGTCCCTGGTGCTGTTGATGAAAGCGATAACTTAAAAACCTTTTCTGGGCAATGGCAAGATGATGGGGGAATGGGACAAGGGCTGATAGGGCTTGTTGGAGCTGGGAGAGGATGGTGGTGAGGGGCTCGTGTTCGGGTAGCAGCAAAGGGGGATCAGCCCTGCACCAAATTCAGTGTTGTGGCTACCGAAGTGGACAGGAAGACTCTGCAACTGCAAGGATTGAAACAAACTGCTGCCTCTCCAGCTGCACCAGCTCATGGTTTGGTGCATCAGCATCAGCCTCAGGTGTGAGTGGGATGATGGGAAAAGGCCTGCCACTCATCCTGTATCATGATCAGTGAAGGATGTTCGGTAAAATGCCTGAAGACTTCACAGGCTGTATAAAGAGAAAATACGGCTTGGTTCAGCCATCTTTGGAGAAAGAAGAGTAGGAGTTCGTGGCTGCAGTCTGGTACCTGCAGCAGATGACACTGGAAGCACGGGGCTCAGCCCAGGAGAGGTACAGCTTCCTCAGTCATTTTAGGCATTCCCCAAAGGCTCTCTTTGCACGCTCAAAACAAATTTTGGCTGAGACAACATCCAGTGGATGTTTTACACACATGGTCACTATGAAGGTGGGAGGAGAAAATGTCCTGATGAAACAATACTTTGTACATAATTGAGTTGCTATCACGTATCAATGCTTGTTTTCCTTTCTTTACATTCTGAGGCTGCACAGCTGCAGTGGCAGTGAAGGCAACAGGCAAACCACAGACAAGGTCACCCCTCCAGGTAGGACAGAGGGAATGTTATAAGATTGAGTCAAATTCCCTTGGAGCTGATGCCTCTTCATTCAGGACAAATGTAAGAAGCCCTTAAGTGCCTCTTGGATATCCAGAACAACAGGATTCCTTTTTCTGCTCAGGGAAACAGCATTTTTTTGTACATTCCTTGTAAATGACAGGATTTTACCAAAGAATTCTTGATGCCACAGTTTAAGTCCTCTTCTAAAGAAACAACCTGAAGGGTCTCCATCTCAGCTGGCTGCCAAGTCCAAAAGGATTCATTACTCAGGTCATTTGTCCTTGGCCACATAAATTCAATGCACCTAAAGAGGCTCTATTTTTCTGACATCCCTTAACATGTAAAGGACTTGTGCAGTAGAATACAACTGAAACAGCGTTAGCCATAGCACAGAGATCACAAGGATGTTTTCCTCCTTTCAGACCACACAGCAGTGGGAACAAGAAGGAAAGATTCCCTTTTGGAATTTCTAAAGCTCTGTTCTTCTAATATATTTTGTCTCTTTTCACCCTCAATACTAATCTATCTTTTTCTGCCCTACCATTGCTCAGTCAAGCCAGCCCAGTATTCCCCACAGATGGCAGGAGATGACTGTGGCAGCCATGGCATACGACAGTCATGGGATATCTACTATGCTCTCCTGGCAGTTGCTGTTGTGCTGTTGGCAGCATCAGGTCTGGTTTGTGTGCTGAATCTGCCACCCCTGCAAAGTTTCCCATGCCTCTGCCCTGAGCCCTCTGCCCCTCAGTCTGACTGTACTTCCACCTGCCCTTATACAATGGGGCTTTGAGGTTGGCTTATTTGTTTTATTCATAAGGCATCAGAGTAGGAAGCAACGAAAACACAAGTTTTCCTAGTGTTGTGTTGTCTTTTTTTTAATCCAGTGCTTTCCATAACTATGATGAATTATTTGCAGAATCAAGCAGACGCTTCAGCAGGCTTAGACTGCCAACAAACAGGGGTATGAACTTAAGGTTATAGTCCCATACTCATTTTCAAAACAGCTGTCATGGCTTGAACTACCACAGAGGAAGCTTGTGCTCCTGCTCTGTCTCAGTGCAAAGAGAACTCAGTTTACCCAGGAGTAAGTGTGATCCTCCTCAGCTGACTTCAGCTGTCACCTGAAGATGTTGCTGTTCCTTGCCTGTTTCCATCATCCATCCTGGCTTCTTTGTCCAAAGTGTGTTTGTTTTAAAGGTCATTTAATCATAGTGTTCCTCAGCGCCAAGCTGGAGGAAGATCACTCAGGCGGTGAAACTGCCATGCTCAGTGTGGTGCATAGGAGGGGTTGCAGGCTGGGCAACTCCTCTGCCAAAATGAGGAAATGTTGAATTTGCATACCTGAACAGGGACAGCAGGCACCAGAGGCTTTCCCTGTAGCTGGCAAGGCTATTGCTGGAAAGGAGGGTGTCCCCATTCTCTTCATCAGAGCAGTAGTTTACTCAAGTCCTTTTTACATAGGTTGAATCAGACACATACAAAGGTGTTTGGTTTCAGTGTCTCGGAGAAGCTTTAGCAATGGACAGTGAAAGGATAATAAATTAAATCATCCCAGCTGTTTTGCAGGTTTTGTGGATGCCCAGGAACATCTGTCTCTGCCCTGAGAATCTTCAACAAATATAATATCTAGCTGACTTCAGTCTTGTCTGCTGTGAAAAGGAGATTTACCAGGTTGGGGAGCTTTCTGTGAAGGCTGAGCAAAGCAGAGCTCTTTTAGTCTACAGCAGTCAGCAAGCATCAAACCAAGGAACTGTTTCTTTCTGAAAGTCTTGTTTTGCTAGATAAAAAAGATGAGTTAAACAAAACAACTCAGTAAGATTATTTGCTTAAAAATAATCACAAAGTCTATTAATGTTTAAGTGACCTGAGTTTCCCTACAGCTTGTTTAATTCATTATAAAAAAAAAAAGATTCTTTATTCCTCTCCAAAGTTTTATGCTGAAAAGGTGAAAAAGTATTTGCATAAGCCCCCTGATAATCCTTATGCAAACCCATGCTAGCAGAGTTGCATATTTTTGACTGCCAGCATTTTTCTTCTTTTTTTTTTTATATTGCATTCCTGCAGACTTTGAAATTTATTCAGTTACACATTATGATATGGATTTAAAAAAAAAAAATCCAGCAATGGATCACATTGTTTTGTTGTTGAAATGTTACTTATACTTTTCTCACCCATAGAAAACAGGGAGTACTGTTCCAACAGGATGTTTTTCCCTTTGTACTTACATTTGTCATCTTTGCACTCAGCTGAAATCAGAAAAAAAAAAAAAAAAAAAAAGCTGGCCTTCAACTGAACTAGGGGTGACACGTTTCAGCTTAGCAAAATTTGTGATGCTTGGAAAGTGGCCCATCTGTCTGAAACGACCTAAAAAAGCAAGCTGCAATTGTTTTACGCTTTTGTGCTTTGCCATTAAAACAGCAGATGCACGTTCAGAAATGCGGGTTGGTGAGCGTGTGCTGTGGTGACTCCACTCCCCTGGGAGCAGAACAAGTCAGGGGAAGAGAAGAGCTTGTCCGTGCCCTTCCCGCCTCTCCTCTGCCCACGGGATGCTCCTTAGTTACAGTGCCCGGCTTGGGGGTCGGAAACAGCAGTTTGCAGCTCACTGTATCTCACAGACACACTGCTTCCAGGGCTGAGGACCAGAGCAGAAAACTCATACAGCTGCAAAACCTGTCAAAGGAAGGGAATTTTTTAACCTGTTCTGACTTGCAGTGTGACCCTAGGAATGGCTGGGGTGAGAGGATGGAAGTGATAGCAAGGACTAGCCAGTCTGCCAGTGCTGGTGGTAGACACTTGATATCTGGATTCTACTTGCTAGGTTTATTTCTGTTCTGAAGGAAAAGGACAAAAAACCCACTTATTTCCAAGGTAATGGAATACCTCACCCCTCTCAACAGCTGCAGATAGCTTAAGCTTGTGTAAATCATAAAGATGAGATAAATCAGTTCACCCAAAAAGACGTTGTAGATGAGATTATGTTTGTGACAGTGTTAGCTGTGTTCTCATTTATGCATTTTTCTATGAACAAAAGCCTGGACAGTTCCTATTGTATCCTCCTCCACATAAATGTTCAGGGAGCCACTCAGTGAATCAGATCACGCAGTTTAGGCAGCATTAACAGTTGTTATTTTAATTGTTCAGAGAACATCTCTTTTTTGTCAACTGTTCTAATCTCTTTGGGATTTCCTTGTCTTTATGCTGGACTGATTGCATTTAGTGGTGCAGTCTTGCAGTCTTCATGCAATTAAAATAGCTCCACTTGAATTCAGCTCATGCTCATGTGAAGTGGGTTCAAGCTTTTTTTTTTGGTCTTAACTGCAACACTGCCAAGGCCTGTTCTGTGTTGATGCATTCATCTATCATGCCCCCCAAAAAAAGCTTTCATATGTGCAGACACTTACAGGTCACTGTAACAGCAGTCAGTTCTTCAGCCTTAGATGCCTCTTATATAAAGAACCAGGAGCAAAATGTGCCCACCTGAAGACATGTCCCTGTTTGTTGTGGGGGAATTCTCTGTTTCCAGCCTGATCCCTCTGCTTTTACTGCAGAACTATTGATGCCGCAGAGCATGGACATCCGAAACCTCAACTGCAGGCAAGTTGAGAACAATATTCATAGTGATGAATCTATTTAACTGAAATTAAATAGGATTTTGCTGTTTTGAAAATATCAATGGAGTTTTTCCAGATTAACTAGAAGAAAAATATTAATTAAAATACTTCTTTCTTGATCCAAGTGCCAAAAACATGAACAAAATAATCTGTTTCAAACAAACAGAAACTCTTTTCTGGCAGATAAAGCAAAGTAAACAAAACAGTATTAATTATATCCATATTTTACTTGTAGGGAAGAGATTAGCACTTGGAATTTTTTTATCATATCCAAGCCTTGAGCTTGAAAATTGTGCCAAAGTAGAGTTTGAGCTGAGGGTAAATGTGATTAAGTAGGAGAGATATGTTACAGGATTATTGTAGAAGTCCCCAAAAGACATTTTATATATCCAGAGATTCAAAGCTATTATTCTACTGAGAAAGGTTCAAACAAGGCAAAGGATGTACATACAAGTTACACAAAGAAACTAGACATATGACTTGAAATCTAGAAAACCTTCTTTTTACATCTTTAAGAAGTTCTACCACCTTTGTGGGTTTTGTTTGTTTGTGGTTTTTGTTTGGTTTTGTTTGTTTTGGTTGGGGGGGTTGTTTGGTTGTTTTTTTCTTGTTTAGCTTTAACTCTTTGTTTCTGAAGGTCTATGGTTTTTATGGGATGTAATAGGTTGTATAACTTATAAAATTCAAATAAATTACTGTGTGTGGCACATGCAAGGTATCATGCAAGGCCCTTGAACCTCCAGATTACTGTATGGGGGTAGGTGGGCAGATTTCACACGACGGAAGTCTACAGCTCTTTTAGAAAGAAGGATGTAAAGCTGTTGGAATGCACCTGTGACACCCATCACCAATTCAGGCAGTGGAAAACAAGGATGAGGACCTGAATACATACTAAACCTCACATAAGCTGCACTAAGAACACGTATGGGCTCTTCGGCTCCATGTTTTACTCCTTCACATCCTCCCTGAAGATGTGATTTTTCATCACAGAACAGTTTTTATTCTGCAGTTGCTAAAATTTTTATATATGACTATTTTAAGAAATATAATTCTGAACTCAGTGCATTTTAGTGAAGTACTTGTGCAACTTCATAATAATAATATTGTTCAGAAACCAAGTTGGGTAAATGTTAGTTTCTTTGAAGATGAGAAATTTGTTGGAGGGGTATTTGTTGGAGTAGTGTTGATGCTGCTGCCGCTGTGTGCAGCTCATAGTGAGAGGTGTAATGCCCTGTGTTGGAGTGGGTGGTGATTAAGCTGTAGTGCTGCTGGGAGAGACAAGCATTCAAGCACCCAAAGCTTTCTTTGGGTCACCGAAAACTTATCTCCTTTTTCCAGCTGACCTGGCTACCCTACATGACCTCTCTTATAAACCTTGTTCTGCTTATGTGACAGCACAAATGGCGATTGTGTGTGGAAGGTGCACTTAAGACCCCTCCACAGGCAGCAGCAGCAGCTTCAGAAGCTGCAGTGCTGTCACCAAATCCACATCCCACACTGAACCACTGAAGCTGTCGTATGTGATGTTGGGTGTGGGAGAATTTATTTCATTATGCCCTCCTTTTTCTCACCAGGCTACTCACCCGGCTTTCAGTGCCTGACGAGTATACTAGTGTTTTACATAAATAAATGTAAAGACTGGGACTCAGGCCCTCCCTTGGCCAGTGGTTCCTCTTCTCTCCCTGGGAAGGCAGAACTCAGTTTCAGACAGGCATGAACCCAGTACACCTGTATTTTGTGCCGAACACGTAGATGAGGGTGAGATGAGGAGGGGTGCAATGTGCTCTGCAGGTCGACGTGCTTTGTTGGTTGTCCTCAGCGAGTTTTGGGCTGGATGTGGGTGCTCACTCCCCAGCCCTGCGAACCCTGAAGGCATTGTGTAGGTTGCTCAAAAATGTTAATGGGCCTTTATGTGCCTAAGGCACTTGGTGCCTCACGGATTGGGCTGAAGCAAACTGCAATTTGGAAGACTTTAATTTGTCCATGATTGTCCCTGAGGGTCTGGTGATGATGAGCAGACAGATAATTGGAGACTGCTGTTGTTGGGTGGTGTTTTGAGGAACTGTGGTGAGGAGGGTATACTTTAATGAGCACAGCCTGGTTTGTAGGTCTTCCCAGTCTCATGGGGAAGCAGAGGGTGTGGTGGTGCAGCTCCTGGGAAGTCAGTCCAGTGCCTTCTGCCTCCTTGACAAAATGCAACTTCTGTGTGTAAGTACAAAAGATACTTGCAGAAGCTTCTTCAACTTGCAAACGTGTCCCACAGCCCAAGGCAAAGATAGTGTGACCTTGCCTATGCTAATAGTTCCTTTTCCTGCCCTATGCTGCCTACCCCCTTAATGCATCCATGTGAACATCTGTGTCCCCTCCTACCTTTTATGATAAGGTTGTAACTTTTTCTTTCCAAGCCAGCTGCCATCCACTTGAAATCTATTACTTGCTCAAGTGTTTTGCCTCCAGTAGACAAAGAGCACTTCTCAGTGGCCCTATTTTGGGGTCTTCAGTGGTGCTCTTTACAAGTTGAGCAGATACAGGTCCCTCATCCTTCAGCAACTCTTGTATCTTTTTTCCTACATACCCAGTCTGTCCAATCATCATTCTGCACTTCTGTATCTGGCTGTAGCCTGGCTCCCGGGCTGATCTCTACTGAAGGACTGCTCACCACAGGTCATCACCCTCCTGTACTGACTATTACTCTTCCTGCCCCTTTTTTTGTCATCAGACCTGGCTGACCTGACCTGATGACTGGCTTTGCTGTCCTTTTGCTGTCCATGCCTTCAAATACACCTTCCTTTCCTTCTCTGTCTTGTTTATCAGTCACTGCACTGTCTGAGTGCCAAAGATACTTGGTTTTGATCTATAAAACCCTCTAAATTCCACCACCACCTTGGTGGTGTCAAGCAGTAGGACAAGAGGCAAGGGACAGAATCTGGAACATGGGAAATTCCACCTGAGTATGAGGAAGAATTTATTTACTATGAGAGTGACTGAGCACTGGAACAAGCTGCCCAGAAAGGCTGCAGAGTCTCCTTAGAGATATTCACAATCTGGAGTAATGTGCCCTGTTTGAACAGGGAGGTTGGCCTAGATGACCTCCAGTGGTCCCTTCCAATCTTAACCATTCTGCGATTCTGTGATAAAAATATGTTTTAGAGTCCTTTATACATGGGAATCAGCTCTGCTTGTTATGTTGTACCTCTTTGATTTTGTTAAAAAGACTCAAGGTGTCTTCAGCAAAGTACTTGACTCTTCCCATGATCACTTTGGCTGCTGGAAGTTCATTTGGTTTCTCAGTACTTGTATTTGATCTGGACACTGTTTGAATTTCTATGGTTTACCAACCAACAAGGTTTTGTTCTTTGAAATTGCTATTTCATTCACTCAACTAATCATTTTTCTTGGCTACAACTATTTGTGGAAGTTGCGTTTGGGAGGGTGAGAGTTCTGTGATGCTTCAGAGAAGTTCTTCACCTTTCTGCCTTTCATGCTGCCATCAAGCATACTGGAGCTTTCACCCTGCCCCCCCCATCACCTGATGTGGCTGCATCCAGCATCCAGGGCAAAGTGGAGAGGAGTAGCAAAGACGGCTCATTTCTTTAGAGCACACTCCATCCCCAACCTCTGACTAGGCCAGTATACTTCATTTCTCTGCATTTCTTTTCTCATTAAAATACTGCTCAAGAAAAATCAGTTTCATATAAGACTGTAAATACTGCCTTGCTTATATTAACAATATGGAATAGCCTTTGACACCATTTCCTGTATCATTCTTCTGGAGAGATCAGCTGCTCATGAACTGGATGGGTGTCCTCTTCACTGGATGGCTGGGCCCAGAGAGTGGTGGTGGTGTTAAATACAATTAACAGCTGGTCACAAGTGGTGTTCCCCAGGGCTCAGTATTGGGACCAGTTCTGTTTAATATCTTTAACAATGATCTGTACAAGGCAATTGAGGGCACCTTCAGTCAGTCTGCTGAACTGTGTAAAAGGACCTGGGGGTGCTGGTCAGCAGCTGAACATGGTCCAGCAGTGTGCCCAGGTGGCCAAGAAGGCCAATGGCATCCTGGCCTGTATTAGAAATAGCGTGGCCAGCAGGACCAGGGAAGTGATCTGGCACTGGTGAGGCCTCACCTCTAATCCTGGATTCAGTTTTGGGTCCCGCACTACAAAAAGGACATTGAGAGGCTGGAGTGTGTCCAGAGAAGGGGAATGGAGCTAGTGAAAGGTCTGGAGCACAAGTCTTAGAAGGAGTTGCTGAGGGAGCTGGGGGTGTTTATCCTGCAGAGAAGGAGGCTCAGGGCGGACCTTAGTGCTTTCTGAGAGCCACCTGGCTGCAGCCAGGTGGAGTTTGTTCTCTTCTCCCAAGTACCAAGTGATAGGATGAGAGGAAATGGCCTCAGGTTGTGCTAGGGGAGGTTTAGACTGGATATTGGGAAAAACTTCTTCTTGGAAAGGGTTGTCGAGTTGCTCAGGGAAGCTGATGGAGGTATTTAGAAGACATGAAATTTGTGGCACTTGGGGACATGATTTAGTGGTGGACGTGGAAATGCTGAATTAAGGGTTGGACTCAATCTTAATGTTTTTTTCCAACCTGCATGATATTGCAATTCTGTGAATGTTTGTAACTGTGGAAATGTTGCAGTATGAATTTCACATAAAACGCCATCTGGTGCCTGGTTGGAAGTTTTGCATCCAGAGTTAAATAATCAGTCTAATAGAAGCCAGAAAATCCAAAGGTCAATTCTTATTCACGATAACTGATGAAGAGGCATTTCATATTCTGCTGATCTTGTTAAAATTCCTTTGAAATGTGTTTCATTTAAGCCTTAAAACTTGCACTGAATTGCTGAATTATTGGGCCAGGAATATATTATTTCAGCTTTAGTCCTTTCTATTCTGATGAGTAAAATGGCAATTAGTTGCTGAAAAAATTAATTGCCACTGATCCCAGCAGTGAAATTTTGCCTGAACAAAATGATTAGACCTTGCTTATGCTAATAAGTTCCTTCTGCATCTGTAGGATGGCTTCAGGCACAATCTTTGTGACAAAAAGAACATTGTGCATCTGAGTGTATGTTCAGTTGAGAGCTACTGGAAAACGTGTCTTACATTACACAGATGAAAAAGATTAGCAGTTTCAGAATCGTCATCATCTATATTTCTAAAGGACATTACAAAGGATTTAATTAATTTAATATACTTGTAACATAGACCAGAAAACAAAATGAGCTCCTCTATTATGTAAAGTCGTGAAGTTTACAAGCTCCAGAGAGGTTACACAAATGGAAACATGCAATATGTATTTTTAAATCAGTAGAAGTCATGCATGATGCTGTGTTTCTTGGTTTTGTTTGTTGCTTTATTTTTCCAGGTGGCCATTTTTAACATATATAGGAATTTTCTTTCAAGAGAACTGAAGACCTGTATGTTAGGAAGACATGCAGGAACAGCAAAGACTCTGGATCTCTGAAAATGAGACTGGATGTATTGGCTTGGGCACTCAAAACTGGCCACCTGATTTGAAAATTCATTTGTTTTGCCCAGGTTCCTCAGTAATCTGAGGGTCCCAAGCTGGAGGAGAGCTCGGGGCTGCTGATTTCCGTATTTTGCCAATGAAATCATGAGCTTCATTAGCTGAGATACATAGGCAACACCACTGAGCAATTTTACTTGTGGCACCTTAGGTTTCCTGTCTGCTGTGATCACACACTGCTGTGCTTACCTAGTGCTTGGGGATGAAATTGTTTAACCACAGGATATACCGGAGGCTAAGGGCAAAGAATTTCATAGGAACAGATAGTAACATTGTTGATAATAGCTTTTCTCTAGACTTCTATGCTCAGCTTTTTGCTAGAAAAATATTGCCTATTGCCTATTTTTTTTTCAGCCCAGCTAGTGGTGAAGTGGACATTAGAAGATAGGTCTTGAATTCATAGTCTCAGTCCTTGCAAGTAAAAGGAATACAGTGTCCTGGTGTGGCTAAGATGAAGGTCTTTTTGGGCTAATTACATTGCCCCGAGCCTTGCAATGCAAAGATTCAGCTACACAATGGAGCCACTTTCGGTTAAGAAATTGCATAAAAAAGGATCATCTCCTGGCAAAGGCTGGCAAGCTGATGAGATGTGGGCAGCGAAGAGAAAGACTTTTTAGACTCTGCCCTGTAAAGCTACACAGTGGGGAAGGGGAGTTATTGCAGCAGGTAAAAGGTACCTCTAAACAAAGCTCAAAATTGTATGTGTTTATTACTGCAAGTTAATTTAAAGAAAACTGTCTCTTAATGCCAGTATAGAATATGTGACCGGTCCCAAGAGAAGGTCAGTCCATCTGAGGGCTTACAAACCTCGACTCTGTCCCTTTAAATGTAATTGTTAGTAAACATTTTCATGAAAGAAGCTTTCATCAGAGAAAAAAAAAGTGGCAAACTACACTGGTAAATAATTTGCCTTGGCAAATAATATTTAAGCCACTGATTTCAACCTTAATTCTGTTCAGCATTATCATTTGCTTTGTAAATAAAAGTGCTTATCCAAACAGCCAAGCTTTCTGTTGTTGATGAAAATGGGGGAATGTGGGGCAGAGGGAACGTGTCACTTCCCTTCCTTTCTGGAAGTCTGGGGTTTCCAGCTATTCAGATGGAACTGCTTGTGTTTCCATCGATACGAGCCTTGCCCTGCCACAGCAGCACGGGAGAACAACGTTGAAAAATACCCCCGCGCTCTGAAAGCGTCTCCAGTTTTGAGAGGCCTCTGCTCTGCAGCACAGTTAGAAATTTGAGGAGCACCCGTGGAGAAGGAAGGGGTCCCCCAGCTCCCAAACCCGCCCAACCGTGAGGGGTCAGCGGGGACTGAGCCCACCGCGCTGTCACACCTGACACCGGGGCACTTTTGAGGGTGGCATCAGGATATTTTCACTTCGCAGCCCCCAGTGAGTTTCCCCCTCTTCTTCTTCGAGCCAGATGGAAACGCATTTGGTTTTTCTTTTAACCATGTTACTTTTGTGAGGAGAATAAAACGAGCAGGAGGAGCTATTGGCCGCCGCGGCACAAGCAAGCCCAGCTCTGCCAGAGCAAACCACATAAAAGCGCGCGGGTGTGTGTTTGGGGGGAGGGCGCAGCCAGGGGATGATGCCTGGAGCTTCTTGCACTCGGAGCTGCGATTTGTGAGTGAAACATGATGAAATCACCCCCTGGACAAATCACACGAGCCTGTCAACCTCACCAGGTGGGATTACTCGTAGCTAATAGCCCGAACTCCCCGAGCAAACAGAGCTCTGCGCTCAGTATAAAAAAAGGCGACGGTGCGGCGTAGGCTTTTCAAGAATTCCCTGGTATGGCTAAGCAGGGCTGCGTCCACTCGCACCAGGTAGGGGAGGAGAGGAGCGTGTTTGCTTTTAGAGGAGGAGTAGCAGCCCGTCTGTCCTGAATAAGTTCCTACAAAAAGGAGCGTTTCAGCTTCAGAAAGAGATGTTTTATTCATAAACCCCTTCTGGTCTGTGTTACTCTCCAACGGTGACGCTGTCAGCTGCTGCTCCAGTGATGGGAACTGCAGTGCTGGGGAGCTCGAATGTACAGAGGACCATCTCTACCCTTTATGCCTAATGCTGTTAGCACAAAAGTCCTGCTTCTTGCACAGTTCTCTTACTTTGCTGTTTTGCTTTTGCAGGTTATATCCTTGTTTGCTTTTGCCTTTGGAGTAAATGTCTGCATGGGATTTACAACAAATCGATTTAGGAGATCCGAAGAATGGGATGAGGGGCCGGTCTCAGGTACAGTAACGGACTTAAATTGTGCATCGGCATACCCTTATGTTATAGGCTGTGGTTAGAAACCATTCCTACTCCGTAACAGTAGTTTGCTTGTTCCTTTTCCCTCTAGGATATAGAGAAGAATAAATAACTCGCAGAGCCCGAGTCAGTTGACCTTTGGGACTCACCTATAGGTCTCCTATTTACTTAAACTTTTGCTCTGTGTGCATGTGACTATGGAAAATTTAGCTTATTTTAGGACTGAGCACTCTCAGTCTCAGAGAGATCGGTCTCATCAGCTCCTCTGAAGCGTTTGGCATGTTTTGTGCTCTGCACAGTTTCCTTCTAGTGCTAAGAGAAACTCCCTGATGGGTTTAAGGGTACTGGGTTTATTTTGGTAGCTATTGAAGCGGTTTCTAGAAACTCGATGAATGCTTTCAAGAGGCGCTGGTGAGAAAAGCTTTTGGGATTTCTGTGGCTCCTGAGGTCATGCTGGTTTGTGAACAGTAGACGGCAGACATCTGACGGCGGAGAGGGCCGGGAGAGGAGAGCAGGTGTTCGTGCAGATGTGCTGTCACTGAGTCCTCTGTTTTTCTTGTGCATTTTACTTTTTTCTTTAGAAGACAGTAAGAACATGTCACAAAAGGAACTGTTGTTTGTGTTCTGGGGCAATACAGGATTTTGTGAGCTCAGACATACTCCAAATGGAAAAATGTATAAACCAAAAAACTACTCCTCTTTTTTTCCTAAAAAAAAAAAAAAAAGGGCAAAAAACCCCAGGCTTGACTTGTGCCTCTGTTCCTTTGGCAGGAGAAACAAAACCTGCGGTCATTGACTTAGAGATGGTTAACGTAATTGAAGTGGAAGGGTTTCATTTGCAGTGCCCGTCTGTAATGATAGCTTGTGAATTTTAATTATAAAATGGTTTACCATGGCCAGAGTTCGTTGCGTTCCTGGTAATGTATCTGTGTCCTTCTGTCCCCCGTCTTTGACAGGAATTGATGTCTAATCACAGCAACAATCAGGGCTGCTGATCACTGAGCAGAGGCGTTTTAGGTAATCAAAAAGATAGTGTCTGTTGCCTTTGATCTTTATATCAGTTTAAAAAATGTTTGAAAAACAGGTTTTGTTTTGTTTTGCTTTTAATCTTCTAGTATGCAGAGTAGTTGTGTAGTGTGTGTAATAGTAATGCGAAGGATTTGCGTTTCAAGCGTTCAACATCTGACTACCAGCTGCTTTGATTCGCTAGTGATTGTCTCGGGCAGAGGTGCTCAGAGCTGGCTTTTACTGAAGTTCCAAAGGTCTGATACTGGGGACCCATTGCAGCCGATCGGGTGCCAGCTCGGCTGAGCCAACCAGCACCGTTCAACACCGTCAGGGCCGGGATCGGTAGCTGTGTGTTGTTTCCAGTAGCAGGAGGATTAGATCAGCATTACAGAAAAGTAGGAAGAAATACAGGATCTCTTGCAAAAGGGCAGGAGATGGGGTATTTTTGGAAGTGTATTGAGAATTTGCTTACAGATAGGATTGGACCTGCACCTGGCATTGAAGTAGTCAAGTCCAGGTTGCAACAATGAGAGACAAAAGTAATGGAAGGTTTTGTCCATTCTGTGTTTATGAAGCTTGGTTACTTTCATTGCAGGAAAAAAAAAGTGATAGTAAATAATAAAGTGTTGTAGTTATATCTGTCTAAAGGAGACAGTAAAAATTACTTCCAGTTATACTTCATTAGAAGTCCAGTGCAATGACATATCCAGAACAAAAGATTGGTATAATTATTTTTCAATTTCACTCTTCCTTGGCTTATTTATTTCCAAGTTTCTTGGTGTTAAGAGTTAATTATTTTAGATTGATAAAAGCAGTCTTTACCAAACATTACTGTGGAAGACAATTTGTTATTTCTCCAGAGGTATGCCATGATTATAAACAAATTTTAGTTTTCATCTAGCGTAGAACTCCGCTATGAGCCAAAACCAACTTGTTTTTTTTACTAGTTGCTTATAAATGCATGTCAAAGTATCACATAATACCTACCCCACCTTGTTTTCTTTTTACAGTGTGCAGATGTATGTCTTTATACATTTGAGATGTTTAATATTTGTACCCAACAAATTATTTAATTGAAATAATTTTTTTACACAAAATTTCTAGAAGACATAAGAGAACCAAGACTCACAACTTTGCTTTTGTAAGTTATTTGCTTTTTGCGCTTTGTAAGCGCTTTTGGGGAAAATGGCCTTAGTAATCTCTTGAAGCATGTTTCTTGGTCATGATAGGATAACTTACGCTTTGGAAGGAGATACACTGAAGTTTTTCTATCCCTTCTCAATGGATTTTTAACATGTCATTAGAAATGGAGTCTTACCTTTCTCATACTGGAGTTAGGATATATTTTTTTTCTTTCTCTGACTTTTTATTGAAATTTTACTTATTGCAAAAATGAAATGCAAGTTCATAAAATGAATATTATGTGGCAATATTGAAGCTCCAAATGTTTTACATAATCATTTGGTTGTTCCGTATAGGTTCTATATGGGATCCATAGGATCCAAAATGGCAGATTGTTACCAGGTAGTCTCCTTCCTGTAATGACTGTGTAGGCATGTCTCTATTGTCTTATGTCTTAAATACTACTGAAAATAAATGGATATGATTTTTTTAAAAGATATTGTAATCAGAGTCAAAGGAAGTAATCTGATATGGTACCTTCTAAGATGACACCTTTACAATGAAAATGTAGTAACCCCCATGAACTAAATCACAAAGGCACTATTGCCCTATGTAACTGTGGTCTCTAACCTATGATGTAAAAGACAAATAGATGATTGTTTTGAGCTTAGTTGGCCAAAAAAGAATGTATGGAAAAGGATGCAAAAGGCTTTATGTTTTAAATAAGGAGGGGAGAATCTTCATGCTGAGATCCCTCTGCCTGCTGCACAGTCTGACTGCAGGAGCTGTGAAGGGATGCAGGAATTTTGAAAAGGACTTTTAAACTGTGTAAGTTTGTTCTGTAGAAGGGTTTCTCCTAGTTTGAAACTGCTCACCACGGATGGAGCTCCTGATATATTTTCAGACTATTTTGCATGCACCAGTACCCCTGCCATGGCATTGTGCACGACCTGAAAAGCATGGTCTGGCTGCAAAGGCAAGGTCAAGCATGATAAACAAAGGAGTGATCTTATATTGAGAGAAATTTAGCAAGTCCTCTTTTGTGCTGTGATATAGAAAGTGTCCTGCATTGACCAGGAGGTGCAACTTGAATTTGCTAAGTGATTTGGGATAATTTGTCACATTAGTAATGAGATGGTTGTCAAGAGATATGAGAAAATAACAGACAAGGTAGTGGCCTAAGTCTTTCTTGCATGAAATGGAAACCCTACTTGCAGTTATAGAAGATAGAGCTAGAAGGGACCTTGAACAGCTATGCAGACCTTCTTCATATCCCAAGACATGGTCAGTTATTACTGAAGTGATCCTGACAGATCTTGGCCTAACCTGTTCTTCAAAATCTCCAAGCTCAGAGATTGCACAGCCTCTGTGGGCAATTTGTTCCAGTGGTTTCCTGATAGATGAGCTGCTCTTTACAACAGGTAGACATTCCTTGAGCTGCAGTTAATTGTCTATTATGTAATCTGCAGTCAGATTTACACCTTCTCTTTCCTAAACACATGTTGATGTGGATTTTTTTACCTTCCGATAAGATCTCCTTCTCTGTCCTTTGAAAGGAAGAGGGTAATGCCAGTGTAAGGATTATATGCTAGTATGTAATACCTTCAAGTTCACAACACCTTTGATTTGAAGCTTATATTATCTGGCTTCCAAAAGAAAAAGTAGTGGAAGAGGTTAAATAACATGAAAATATTTTTTGGTAACAGATTTTCAGAAGCATTTGATAGGAAGCATCTGTCATTAAAAATAAGGAAGAAGGCTTCATAGCTCTGAAAGTTTGAGTTATTAGCATGCTTTGAAGCAATTCTCATGTGATTAATTTCTAACATAGCTTTATGACCTACTTACTTGAGCAAAGAAAACACTGGTCTTTGTGTTGCCAGCACAGATACACAACATTTAGGTCCTTGGAATTTCAGATGGCCAAAATATTGATGTCTCATTAAGAACATGCTTGCAGGGTAGAGCAAAACTTAACTACGTGTATAATGTTACTCTCACTGAGCATTGCTGACCTGGCTGAGAAAAACAAACCATGAAAGCAGAGAGACACAGTTGTCTGCTACTGTCTTTTCCAGCAGTCATATGAGTATGCCTTGCCATAATCCATGAGTGCAAACATGGTAGGTTTGGGGTTCTCACCTACAATCTTGCTGTAGGGTTGATTTGCTGACGGGTTTATTCCCTGAAGTGGTTCATGCTGGTGTCCAACCAGTGCCAGTGCCACTCCAAGGGAAGTGGGGGAGCAGTAGTGCTGGGGATGGGTGCTGATGAGACATCAGCTACTACAATGGCACCTCTGAACTCCTCTTTTATCGTTTTTCCATCCATTCTCATCGTATTTGGTTAATGCCATCTTATCTGGGAAGAGATTTCGCTTCAGTTTATGTGGTGACTGAACTTTCAGCTATTTAAAAGTGTAAGGGGAAAAATATATAAGAAAATATCAGAGCAGCTGTTTCCCAAAAATGCCATTGTGTCAGTCCTCTTAAAATCATACTGTTAATCATGGTGAGGTTTACCAGACCCAAAACCAAACCATGACCTAAAAGAAAACAAAACCAAGATGATTTCAAATACTTAATTTTAATAGGTCTCTCAAGGAACAAAAGGTATTGTGAAATTTTCCTTGGGACACCTTTTTATTTAAAGGATAACATAACTTAGTTATTTTATTTCATAAAATGCAATTAACCCCAGAGAACAACACACAATTTTTCTGTTTTGTATAAGCTGCTATGTAAGATTCTCTTATAGGAAAAACTTTGAAAATACTTAAAGAGTACAAAACAGTAAGTTTTGAGAAAACAGCAGATACGTGCATATAAGCTTTGACTTTAAGGACCCTTACTAATAGAATATTGAAGTCTAATACATTATTCATGGATTTCAGATTGGCAGTCCTCCATTTACTTATACATGTAATAATATATTAATTTCTTAAATATTTCTACATTTCTGGATTTTTTATAATTTGGTGCTCTGCAGAATCTCGTCAAAAAAACTTGCTTTATTTTTCCATTAATTTATAGAGCATCTTAAAGTTTTCTTTCACGCTTCACATTGATTTGACGCCTTCCAGTATAGCAAACCAAGTCCTGCTGTTGCATGTAGATTAATTGGAGTCCTTTCCTATGCAAACTGACCAGCCAGCCATGAAAATGTCACTTGGTTTCTGAAAACAAAGGCCTGCTTCTGTGGAATAACTACAGCTCCTGGAATGGGGCCTTGGAGACTTCAATATGTTTCTGCTAATGATCTCTTGATTGTTACAGAGGTAAAGCCAGGGCTGTTTCTTTGCAGGATGTTATCACAGCATGCTGCTTCCTTTATTTTTTTTTCTCCCCCAAAAGAACAACTCTTTTGGAATTTGTTCTTTTTTTCTCTTCATTTCTTCAAGCAGTCTTTTTCCTCTCCCTGCTTCCTTCCCTTTCCCAGAGCAAGAATCTGAGGTTTTGCTCCTTTGAGTGGCTTGGGGCTGAGCTGCCTGTCCCGTTGCTGCTGGCCTGACAGATGTTGCCCTGTTTCTTGTTCACACAGTCCTGTCAGATTCCCCCTGGATCAGTACTTCTGGCTCCTGCAAAAACAGGTGCTTTGAACTTCAAGAGGCAGAGCCTCCTGGCTGCCGCTGTGACAACCTGTGCAAGAGCTACAACAGCTGCTGCTTCGACTTTGATGAGCTGTGCTTGAAGACAGGTATGATGGGTCTCTTGTCCTGCACTGCCAGGTGCTGCTGACACCTGGTTCCTGCCAGTGGTCAGGACCTACCTGATAAACCCTCGCTCCCTGCCATAACCTGCATCTCCTCCTCACCTCGCCTTGCTGGGCAGGCTCAGCTCAGCCCAGAATGCAGCCCATGTTTCCTTGCAAGGAGCAGTAGGAATGAGCATCTATTGTTCCTTTCGGGAAGGGGCAGAAAAAGCAGGGTACTGTACATATTACATGAAAAGTAGGTCTTCTGGTACTAATTAAAAGCAATAATCAGTGTTCAGGCACCAGTTTGACCTCTAGGCTACAATTAAAAGCTGTGGTAAAAACTGGAGGTTGGTCATTTTGTGTCAGCCATCCTTTTTTCCCCCAAGTGATAACTTAATATTGGTGCAGTTCAGGCTCATTTGTGGCATGAAGGTGCCTTGGAAGCTGGGAGCACTGAAGGAGTGTGGGTCTTCTTGGAGCAAGCCTCAGATGACAGCCTGGGCTTGCTACCTGTGCCCCAGACTCTGATTTCCCGTTTTCAGTTTCAGGATGCTTATAACGCACTGGTAGAAACATTTGACTTCAATTTATTGGACCTCGGGGGATGGAAATACAGCAATAGGTTCACTTTCTTCTTTTTTTTTGCCTTTTTTTTCCCCCCCGTTGAGTCAAAGTCAAGGAAAACGTCGAAGACGGCCACAAGTTATATTTTACTTCTGAGCATAGTGCATCTAAATTATTAGTTATACCCTTCTTTTTGAGTTTTTGCACAGTGGCCAGAGTTGGCACAGGTGCCTTTTACTTTTGCCATTAAACTTTTTCTTGCTTTATCGAAGTATTACACTAAGCAGCCAGAAGAGAAGTCTGATGATTAAATATATCATTGCCCATGGTTGTGCCATGTTTAAAAGTCCTGATTTCCTCAACTCTGTTTATGGATATATAATTTTCATAGCTCAGTACCAAAAAATGGTGAGCTAATCTGGTATGAAAACCAACTTTTGTTCCAGGCCAAAAAACTTCTGATTTTAGACTGATGCTGTTTCACCCCGGGTGTAAATGACTGCAGAATGGGAGGCTCTTTTTGAAGACTTTCAGCTTTCAGCAAGATGTCTGCTACCAAAGGGTGGATTTTCACTTTTTCAAGTCTCCTGTCTGCAGCAGACACATGTTCACATATGTGTATGCGTACCTGCATAGCACTTGGAACTGTTATGCTAATTCTCATATACCCCCATAGGCATTTATTCAGGCAATTATCACATGTATAATCTGAAAATATTACCTACTTACAGAAAAAGAAGCCCCAAATGAAGGAGAAAATAAGATAAAAGACCTTTCTCTGATATGATGTGGTTTTTTTACTGGGTGGATGTTGTCTAAACTGATTTTTAAAGTTTCTTTGTTGGGCCTGGATGTGCAAAATCATCCTTAAAACCAAGGCCCTGTTCCAAAATGTAGCACTTGAGAGAGCACTCGATTTAGACAGGCCCTTAGATCTTAACTTCATTTGCAAGATGAGAAGAGCTGGAGTGTTTTACTGGAAGAACAGCTCTTGTTTTCTCGAAACTCTTCAATTGGTGCTGAATCTTGCTCTGTGAGTGAGGAACTGATGGGAGTAAGGCATCAATTTGCATCGACATAATCTCTTTCCTACTTTCTCTTACTTTCTGTGAATTGAGCTGGGGACTGCAGTAGTTGTTAGGAAAAGAAACGATCATCCTAGAAATACCATGATTCTTAGTTTGTGCTTCAGGCCCCACCATTTATCTGTCAAGATTCCTTTTTGTCTTTTCTTTACACGCTACTTCTGGCATCCAGACTGTACAAAGCCTGAAACACAACACCGGAGGGTAGCAGAAATACACGTGTATTGGGTGGAGGAGCTCTCCTGCACTTGCAAATCACGAGTCCTTTTTGGTTTTGGTTGACATACTTCAGAGGTCTTGAAATCGCTAAAATGGGGCCATAAGCTTTACACCCAATTTTAACGACTAGAGCGTTGTCATTGTGGCTTGAGTTGCTACTTTGTTTTGCTTACAATCTCTCTTCTTTCTTACAATGCGAATATTGTAGCTCGGGGCTGGGAGTGTACCAAAGATCGCTGTGGAGAAACCAGGAATGATGACAATGCTTGTCACTGCTCTGAAGACTGCTTAAGTAGAGGAGATTGTTGTACTAATTACCAAGTCGTTTGCAAAGGTACGTCTTTAGTCTTTCTTCCTTTTATCTTTCCAAACCCAACAGAAGGCAGCCCTGTGGGTAAAGGGTTTTCTTCTAAAGGAAGAACACTCCTTTTTCTGAATTTCTTTTTTTTTTGGGGGGGTGGGGAGAGTGGGGTGGCGGATAATGGGGAATTGAATTTGTAATTTTCTGGATACTAGCAGAGAAAAATATGTATAATTTGTTGATCGTAGAAGGACATTATCTCTGCCTGTAGAATTAAAATTATTGAAAGAGAATAGGCGTAGGAGGATGAAGAAGAGTTTAAAGCAAAACTCTTTAGTGTTCAGATGCATTTGTCTGCATCACAGGGAGAGCAGGGATATCTGATGGTCTCAGAAGGAATGGAGCATTCCTAGATATGTTATCTCTGTCCTGAAGACATTTCTCCACCCCCACCACAAAAGCTCCTGCTCAAACTATTTGGCCTAACACCTGTAGGCTTTGTTTCTTGTGGGAGAGGAGTTACACAAATACAAGGGCTGTTACTCACAGGTGGGTGACATGGGCTTCAGATGATCATGACACACCATGGCTGCAGAACACCCCACACTGCTTGGCAGGTGGATGGGCTGTGAAAGCTTAACTTTCATCCACTGCCCTGCTCTTTTAGAGCATCTACTGCCTGTGTAGTGTGTCTGCCATTCAGACCAGATCTTCTGATCCTTGGTAATGAGCTTTACAGGTTCTGCTTTTGTATCTCAGCTAGTTCTTAGGTTTTTTTTCATTCATTAACTTTACTGGGGCAAGGGTTACAGTTTGAAATTGTTTCTTCCACACCATTTTGGACAACTGTGTATGTTCACAGAATGATAATGTTCCAGATCCATAGACTGAAAATGGGCTTTTTTGTTTACTTGAATTTCGCTGTTGGGAATCCAAGTGAAATATATATTTTCCAACAAATCCCTGTAGATTGTTCTTCCCCTTCTCAAAGAAACCCGAGGCTGAGACCACTTAAATATTATTTATCTTTTCAGTTCCTGCCTTTTTTGTGAGCTCCCTCTCACAAGGGTCAAGACAGAGGAATTTACGTCTCCAGCTTTAATGTACATAATCTTTGTTTAATTGGCTAATAACAAATTATCTGAACGACCCTGGAACTCTGACAGGAGTAATCCTTATGTGAGAACAGTGTTTCCTCTTTATTCATGCCTTTGCCTTTCTGAGGATAGTGTGTTGGTTGTTGTTTTTTTTTTTCTTGGAAATTGTCCCTCCACCTCCTGTCATGGTCAGTTGGAATTGCTTGCAGCACACATTTCCTGTAGTTTTTTTCTATGATTTTTTTGTTTTGTTCTTTTCATTGAACTGCAGTTCCTTTAATAGTGCCAGGTTTAGGAAGCAGGCTTGTTAGTTAATAATTTGTTTTTCAATTGACCTGTGAAAGTGCAAGTCATGAGCCACTCTATAGTCAGCATTCAGCAGTGAAAACCTTAAGAAAATAGTTGATTACATGAAGATTTTAACTAATCTAGCTCTGAAGGAGTATTAATGCTTTTTTTAGCCTGAGTCCCACCTGATCCATGAGCTGATCAGCTCTCTAAACAAGGTGGAAACTATTTAGAGTTGTTTTTCTTCCCTAGAATGAATTTTGTTTTGTGCCTTTATCCAGCTGAATCAGCTTATGGAGACATCAGAGCTGGGGGAAGGAGGGTGAGAATTCACAGCCAGAAGCAGCACTACCTGTTTTTGACACATCAAAAGTAAAAAAAAAAAAATTAAAATAGATGACCACTGTGACTAAAGTGTTCCCACTGTCTCTTGCGGTCAGAACTGCTTTTAACTCCAGTTTTAAGAGCTACCTGTAAGAGTGCTAGTTTGAATATTTTTATTGAATAGAATATAACCAGATCACTTGTTCAGCCTTGTGAAAAGACATGCTCATTATTCATGGAAAGTATGACAAGACAGTCTGTTAACTGGAGCTAGACTTGATTTTTTTTTTTAATATATATTTTCTGTGAAACCTATAGCTTTGTCCACAGATTTTTTAGTTTTTCATTTTTTGAAACTCCAATGTGACTTTTCTGGCAGGAGAAACCCACTGGGTGGATGATGACTGTGAAGAGATAAAGGCTCCTGAGTGTCCAGCAGGGTAAGTGTTTTGCATCCAACTACAAAGCCAAACACAGCACAGCCAGTAGTCCCCAGCTCTGCCCACCACACTTCTGCAGTGGCCCTGTGATGCAGGCTGAATGGCTGTGGGTTGGATGCTTTCCTGAGCTTCACCATTTGTACAGTTAAGCTCATAATATCGTAAAACATTTGCCTTTAAGCTGCTGGGTGAGTAGTGTTGCATAAAATATGGGTTTGAACTCTTGGTCTTTGATCACCTGCTGCTGAGCTTTCCTGCTTCACTTACATGGGGAAGGTAACCAGACTCATTTGAAGTCAGTAGGAAGGCTTATGTCATTCTGCTTGCAGTAAAATTCATGTTAAGCCACATGTGAACACAGTTCAGACCATTTTTTTTAAAAATTGAATTTATTACTCCTGGTGTTATGCTCCTAAATGAAAGGATTTCTAAATTGCAATGGGATATAGACTTGACTTAGTGAGGAATTTGAGCACATGAGAAAGTAAGCACTTTTGAAACCAGTTGTCTCTATTATCCCTAAAGGTAAGCATCTGCTCAGATGCTGTGTTGGGTTGCAGCTCAGCCTGTGCTGTTAGGAGGATAGTTTGGAGGAGCTTCTCTTGGTGACAGTGGCAGCTGCTTACCCCTGCAGCAGTAAACACTAAAAGCCCAGGTGTGTCCGTCCATGACAAATCTTTGCCTGCTTGCAATCAACTCTCAACAGCAAATGAAATAATAATAAAATAACATGAGATACTATCATCTTTAGTATGTGAGGGTGAGCTATGCCTCACAGAGCTCACTCAAAATGCTACATGGAGTTCTGTTTGCAAAGAGAGAAGACCAGCTGTCGTGTGACGTGGTTTTTAACTACAGATAGTGTACTAGGGTGGGTACTCATGAATATTATTTTTTTTCCTTTTACATCTCCTTCTATAAGCACTTGCCTTTATGGGCTATATGTTTTTAACTGTTCAGGGAAGATGTTTTTTAGGTTGGATATCAGTCCTTTCACTGACTGTGAGTGAGCACTGGGTATTACTAAGTGTGAGGATTATCAGCTTCTGCCGGTCTGTTAAGTACACAAAGGATTATAGACATGTAATATATACAGTAACTGTACTTCAGATTCTCTGGAGTCCCAGTGAGTAAGTGAATATAAAAAAAAAAAATATTTTGAAATGCTGGTTTATACTCCTGCTGTTTTTGCTTCTAGCTTTGTTCGTCCTCCTTTGATCATCTTCTCTGTTGATGGTTTCCGTGCATCATATATGAAGAAAGGGAACAAGGTCATGCCCAATATTGAAAAACTGAGTGAGTACATCTATTTTTTTACAATGAATGACAGACAGTCTCTTGCAGCCCAGTTGTTTTCTTTGTTCATTGAGCAACGGAATGTCAGCATGGAGCTGAAATGGCAGAAGTCCCCTTTGGTTTAGATGGTATCAACTGGCGACTGGAAAGCAACCTGGTTAATGTACACAGAAGAGTGGGAAGAGCTGCTGGTTTGGTAAATGTTGCTCAGAATTGGTGACCTTCATGTGGTTTTGTCAGCAAAGAAGTGCATCTTCAGTACATGATATGTATCATACACTCTTACAAGCCAGTTGGGAGGTGCCCACAAAATTTTCCCCTTGATTCAGAAATGTCAGAGGTTTGGATAAGTGACTGCAGGAGCTGTGGTGGATGCCTGTTAACTGGCTGGGGACATGCCCTGCACTCACCTCTGGGGGAATGGACATCCACCTGGGTTTGTGGAATACTGGATGCACTGCGTATTTAAACCTCTCTCTTATAGCATGGTGTTTGTGTGTGTGCCCATATCCTTGAAAGGTGTTGGGTTTTCTTCCCCCTTGTATTTGTGTAGTCATCTATAGTTGGACTCAGTGATCTTAAAAGTCTTTTCCAGTCTAAATGATTCTAAGGGGGACTGAGGTCAAAGCGCATTGTGAAACTGCAGCATTAGTGTATTTATTACTTAAAATAAACCTGGGTTTTCTAACATTGTTTTACTTAACAAAATATTTCCAGTGACTCTGGATAGAGACTAGCTCAGAAAAGAAAACAGTCTATGGGAATGCAGCTGGTTCAATAGTCATCTGGCTGCATTATTTCAGTTGTTTACTGTGGAGTACAAAGAGTGTATGAGTAGATTTACCACTGCCCCTACTGCTGACCACTGCTAAGCAGCAGAATGTTCATTTAAATTGGTTAAAATTTAACTAGTTTCTGCATCATTTTGAATCACAGAAATTGCTTCCTCTGTTTTTGTTTTCTGTGTCTGAGAACTTCGTTTCCTCATGTTTGCATTTGGTATTGATTTTTCAGGATCTTGTGGAACGCATTCTCCTTATATGCGACCTGTCTACCCTACAAAAACCTTTCCCAACTTGTACACCCTTGCTACTGTAAGTCCCTGGGAAGGATTTTTTTGATGACAAAATGTTGTATTGGAGTAGAAATGTGGGTTGTGGGAAGCAAGATTAACAAAAAAAAATGGAACTGCTTCACTGTCCACCCTTTTTAGTCTTTAGTTATGTGAAGTGTTTTCTTCAGTATTTTGAAGTGCTGAGATGGAGTGTACCTCAGCATTATACATTGTCACAGTGCTCCTATGCTTTCTTATGCCTGCTTTTGCAGTTATTTGTACTGCTGCATAATTACAGGTCAAAGTTTTCCTAGGGGAAAAAAAAAAACCACCCCTGAAATCCTACCCTGAACACAACCAGCAGTTGTTCCTTCATTGGTGGAGCTGAAGTCAGTAGGGCTGACTTAGCAGTCAGCGTACAATTTACAGCTGCTGAGTGTGTCTGGGTGCTGTGTTGGCCCTGCAGTAAAATGAGCCATCACATACCCCTGTGGCAGGGCTGGCAGCCAGGCTGTCCCCACACTGTCAGGCACACACACTGTGTGACACTGACAGTGCTGTCAAAGCTGGTCTAAGGGAGTCTCTACCTGCAGCTGCAATTTTTACCCCTTTGTTTTGTGCAGCCACTACACAAATATTAAATGGATGAGAAAGGAGAGGATGGACAAAGAAAAGGTAGGGATGAGAGAGGGCCAAGAGAAAGGAAGAAGAGCAGAAACTTAAATTACTTTTACTGCAGAGCAAATTGTGATATAAAGCCATGGCTTTGGGTGGCCACCTTCAGTTATTTTCTGTGAAAATAACTTATCTCACGGAGACTCTCATGAAGATAAAACATTATAAAATGGAAATACTAAGTTTTACTCTTGCAACCAGAGAATGAATTACTATGTCCAGAAAGGGCATTCATGGAGAGGAACTGAAAGTACAAATCAATCTCCTCTTCATACATTTTTACCTTTTCCTTGATGGCCTCGAACTTTTAACCAGTGTGAAAAACTTTAAAGTATTAAGTAACAGGAGTTTTTAATGTTTTTAGCACAATTCAATCATCTGCTGCTTTCATTACTATAGCCAGTTTTAAATGTGCTTATCTGAGAGTAAAAACCTTTTCTGATGTGTAGTTACAAAGATACTTATTTTAAAACAATTTAGTGGTATTTGCAGATAGCTATGAAGAACTGTATTTCTGTGTACTAGGGTTTTACTAATTAATCTACTTCTGCACAAAGGGACTCTATCCTGAATCACATGGGATTGTTGGCAATTCGATGTATGACCCAGTGTTTGATGCCAGCTTCAGTCTTCGAGGGCGAGAGAAATTCAATCACAGATGGTGGGGAGGTCAACCAGTAAGTTTCAGACTCCCTCTTCCTCCTTTCCTCCTCCCTCTCCTCCCCTCCCCCTGTGCTGTGGAACATAGCCAATAATAATAATTACAAAAATACATATGTGAACAATTTGTACCTAATCCCCCCTCCCCCCAACCCCAATTGGCCGTCTGTCTTTCAGTTTAATGTAATGTTTTGAGTTGGTTTTTGCTTTTCAGAATAATAAATCCATTGACTATGGAAAGGTATTTGCATTGATAAGTATAAATTAGATGTGGCTAGGAGAAAAAGCTCATTTGAGGCAGCAGTATAATGCTATGCTTTTGTTACTATGGCATTATGTTTCCTTTTCATTATGGGTTTCTCAGGGTTTTGTCCTAGCAAAAAGTTTTGTTCTTGAGCAGTTTTAGTATAAATGTTCTGTCAGCAAAGCGTGGCAAAATTTTATAATTGTTAAGTCCACAAGCGATCACTGTTACATGACTTACTGCAGAGGCTGTGGAAGCTTGGGAATTAGTTTCTGCCTTAAGCACAGCAGCAGAGGCTGAACTAGGTCCCCTCTCTTAATTTGGTGTTGGACTTGACTTCTCTAGCTCTGAATCCTTATTCTAGGCAAGGAAATGGACTCCTTCAAAGTATTCTGTGTTACTACAGCTAAGACAGTCGTCTTGTTTCTGCTGCACTTTCCCCTATTACTGTGTGCTGTGGTGTGCTCAACAAAAGTGTGTTTAACTGAAAATAATAAGTTTTAAGTGCAAGCAGCCAAGGTGCATGCACATTTCATTGCCACTGATTGCTTGACCAGTTAATCTCACAAAGAGTGGGATGATAGAAGTGAGGAAATTGGAAGGCATTTGGAACACCATAATCTGTCATTTCTGTTTGCTAAATTGATCAGTATCATCCCCCAAATCTCTTAAGACAGGAATATCCCAAGAAACTAAAGGAAGTTACTCAGATGGTTTTAGACTTAGCAAGTGTGTGTGTTATTTGTCTGCACGTGGTTTTAGTCTGCAACAAATGTGAGACATGAAAATTTAGAGCTGCAGGCAGGCGTGTGACAGGCAGATGTCTGGCTGTAGCTGAGCCAGAATGAGGTATTTGTGCTTTTGTAAAATCTGTCAGTGAGCATAGTCACTCCCTTGCCTATCTAAGACCTGCGTTTGGCATGGGTTATGTGGAGAGGAGAGGGTGAGTCGAGCTCATAGACAATCCTATGGCTCAGCTGCTGCGTGTCAACTTGTTAGGCAGCTGTAATTTAATTATGCACTTTTAATTTTGCATCTTACATTAATTATTATTATCAGGTAGGAGTTAGTGAAGAACTAACTGTTGGGGCTTGTACAAATCTCTCTTTTTAAACTATGATATTTTAAAAGTACAGTATAAGTCCGTGAATACTTCATCACCTGCTGTGTTGTGTGGGGAACATTGTTAATTCCCATACCCAATTGTTAGCAACACCTATGCTATTTCAGAGAAAAAAGATTTTCTGGATTGTAAACAAGAATCATGAAAAATATCATCTGAGAAGAGTTCAAGAAAATTACACAACAATGGATGACTGTATGCTGAATGAGATCCTCAGAGAAGAGGGGAGTGTTGTGGACCCAAGTGGGGATGATAAAATAAACCAGCAGATCTGAAGAATTTTTGAAAAGGGGAAACACAAAAATAATGTGATAAACTGGAAATGTTTTTGGAAAATTGGAAGCAAATGCATAGAGATAGGGCTGGCTATAATTCAAACCCCATACACTTAATATGAGGGAAATCCATAAGTTTGGCAAACCTGACAGATAGGGCATAATAGCCAGGTAAGGAGGTGGTAGATCTCTTGCAGAAATATGATATAAATGATATTCTCTCTACATGTGGAAGAATTGCACATTTGATTTCAGACTTTTATAAGAGAAGAAGTTATCTCCATATATACATATAGATTAGATACCGTTAGTTTCTAACTCCTTTTTATAATTTTCTTTAAATATGACATTGTCATAGAGTGTCAAAAATAGCTGGGCATTGAAGGACAAGACGTTACAATTAAGGGGGTAGGAAAGGAAATCAGGTCTTGTCTGTCATATCACATATTCAGCTGGTTCTTTTTATATCTTGGGTCTCAAAGTGAAGTACAGTAAAAAACTGCAGAGTGGTATGTAGTTTGCACAGGATTTGGAATTATTATTTTTTTGTCCAAGAAGGCAAGAAAAGTGTCAGAGACCCCCAGCCTTGTATTATGATCAGAACTGCCTAGAACAGAATGTTATTTAACAGTGATAATTTCTGAAATACTTTCTTGCTCCTGAAGACCAGCTTATCATATATGGCTTTATTAAAATGTGGAGGGTGTGGTCATCTTTCTTTCATTGTTCTAATACTCAGCCTTTTGCTGGGAAACATCCAGATTACCATGGACATCAGCGTGATTTGGCAGATGAGTATCTGAATGGTTCTACTCCAGGAATGATGAGAAAATTAATAGCATTAGGAAAAAGAGAAGGGGGGAGAAAGTAGTTTGGAAGTGTTTCAGGGTGCTGTAGCTGGTTGTGGGACTTCCTGAAATCCAGTCTTCTCATTTAGTATACAACCTTGATTTATTATATAAGCTTAAAACCACCATGTTTTCAAAACAAAAGCGTTTCATAGGAAACTGCTCCAAAACCACTCCTCATATTGCCACAGCATCTCACAGAAATGGTGAGCATCAGGGCCCATGGGGGGAAACTAAGTTTACTGCTCATTTTTCATGACACTGACATTCTGTTTTCATCCCAAATAACTTTAAGCACTAAAATTAGGCCCCAGCTGCCTTTGGCTTCTGTTAAGCAGTAGTTTTCCGTGTCTTGTTTTGATGTAGTAAGTTTAAGCTTGCACTGCTGACAATACACTGCTTTTTTTAGTGATCTCTCATGATCCTTAGAAGTAAGCCAAGGTCAGCAGATGAAAGGTATAAAACTGATGGTCTGTGGTTAGTGGGGACAGAGAGGCTCCTTCAGAGGTTAGGCCAGCTCAGATTCGAGTTTGGGTCCTGAAGACGTCTTGCTCTTCAGAAATATCATAATTATAAGAGTATTGATGGTTGTTTAGGGTGCATTGTATGTAGCTTTATTTCCACTGTCAACCTTTTAAGGACCACAACCTTCAAAAAGGGCCCAGTTTGAGATGATGAGATAATCCTTAAATGGGGCCAGTAAGTGACAGCAGGTTGTGAAGGTGTCTTTAAAGTCTGCAAAGGTATGCCTGCAGACACTAGCCATCAACATCATGCATCTTAACTTGATATTCCTGGTTTTATCCAAATTTATACATCAGTAGTTAGAATAAAACCATTATTGGAATTTTGTTGATTTTGCCTGTCTAACTATTACAGAAGGAGCTTCAAAAAGCTCTCATCTGTCCTTCCATCCTGAACACATTTTGCAGTCACCTGGTTGATCCATGGGGGAAGCAGAAAGAGAGATGTTTGTAATTCTGTTTTATAAGTATTTCTTTTTATACAGCTTGAGCCATGAACAAGCAACAGGGCTCTTTGAGTCTGTCTATTTAATTAATAGGCTCCATGTACAAAAATATTCTCCTGAGCAAGAAGGCAATGCTTAGTTGCCAAATCTGTGAGAACCTTTATGTCCTGATAGAGAGTAAGAAGTATGGAAGGGGCTACTCCACGTTTTACTTTGAAAATTGCAAATGGTGCAGGAGTGGTATTAATTTTGCATTCTTGCACCAGTCTTGTACATGTTTCTTTAGTGGGAAATGCTGTGATTTCCCCTTTCCCACCTTTGCCTGGTTGTGGAAAGGATTTTCTGTTCTTGCATTACCAACTCTCCACTGCAGTGAGTGTATGCACTTCCTCTGCTCCTGACAGGAATCTCCTTCCCTACTTGGCAAATGGGAGCGTGTTTGCATGACCTGGCCCAAGGGCTGGACTTGAGAGCCGTCCCTCCCATCAGCCCTGACCCAAGATATGGTCCTTTCATAGTGTGACAAATACAGGGCAACCTCTGCAAAGTTATGGGCTTTGTTTACCCATGGAAGATTAAAACTAGGGAGGTGTCCCACTTTCTGTGCACCTTTTTTAAAGAAAATTCTACAGCTGCCTTTAATAACTCCTTTTGAAATATCTGTGTGCAAATGTGTCTAGCAGTCAGAAGGGAGAACTTTGGACTTTCATGTTCCATATGGCATTGACACCTAAATTATTGCTTAGCCTTGTATTCTTTCATCCATAAATAAAGGAGGAGAATTGTAGTCATTCAACATAGAGGATATAAAAATAAAAGTAATTCCACTTATAGGATACGTTTAATTTATATTTATAAAAACATGTATATTGTTTATTTGGACATTTGCCAGTGTACTAGGGTTGAATGTCATTGCATAATTTAGCAGGTCTTTCTGCACTGGAAAAGCTAGATAATTTCCTGTGGCGTGGCATGGCATAAAGATAAAGTGGTCGATCTCTGATTCTTATTTTTTTAAATATTTATTCCTCTCCTCTCTGCTTAAGCAAATTAATTCAGAAATATGGCCTTTATACTGCTTGCAATACAATAAGGCTTGTCACATATGCAAGCCAGGAGTGGACATCTGCCACTGTTAAACATCTGACTCTAAAATGCTAATATGTTAACAGTTAAACTCAATGTATTTACATATGGCAAATAGCATAAGCTCATAAATGGTACAGACCTGGCGTCACCTAACACAGCAAACGTTATAAGTCACCTAAACTGATGTGACCAGCCACAGAGTGTATATAACACATTGCATTTACATGCTGAGTGCTGGAACATCTAGAATGAATTAAATTCAGGTCTGTGACTCTAAGCAACAGGGAGGAAATGGAACAATAACCCTTATTTGCATCTTAATTTCAATTGTTCTGAATGGATAAAGTTGAGAGGGCATCTGCTAACTTTTTTCTTCTATCCTACCCTCTCCTATGACTTGTAGTCTGCCTTGAAAGACAATGAGTTTAATTTAAAGACAGTGAGAGACAGTTCACTGGTGATTAGGCAGCAGTAAGCGTTTGCTGCTAACTCTTCTCTGGAGTTAATATCCTGTGGCTGAGGGTGCTTGTGCACTCCTATGAGCTGATCCAGTCTGTTGTCTAATTTTACCTATCCATTAAAGCATCTGGGCAACCAAGGGCACTTCTGGTAGAGATAGCTACCACTAGGTTAATCAGCACTAACTGTCACAACTCTAAACCCCTGGATATTTGATTTAAACCTTGTTCAATGCAAATAGAAATTCTCCCACCTGGGTGACTGCTGCTTCTCTGCGTGCTTAAAGATGCCTCTACAAATGTATTGTTACGAGTAGCAGTTTTTAGGTATGATGGTGAATAGTGTTGAATTTTCTTAGTTTGGGTTTAAATAAACCAAAGGATTCCACCCACCCCCACCTTAAAAAACAAAGGAGGACAGAGATCCAGTAGTGTTTTGTTGTAACTTTGAGTTGAATCAGGCTCTGCCTGGCAAAGTCAGAATGGAGTCATTCAGATGTTGTGGACAGATATGGGCCTTTTGATTTGCTGATTTTTGACTTAACAGATCCTTGTCTTAGCTACTGAGCTTATTTCAAGTGCAGCAGACAGGTGTACTCATCCAAACAGTTAATGCCAATGTAAATGGCTGCATTCCTGAGGTGAAATACCTGGGAGCAGGACAGGTGCAGCTTTTCCCTCTCTGAAGCCAGTCTGAGTGCTTTTAGACCGCCCTTAGTGCTCTTAGAAGTGTATTGCTCCTAGCTCAGAAAGCGTGAATGCTGTTTTCGTGTGACATTCATGGAGCACACTCTATGCTCAACATGAATAAAAAATAGCTACCACTTTCTCGCAGGTGTGCTGGCTACCTTGGCAATGTACGAAGGATCCAGTTATTCATTTGCCAGAGGGACGATGTCTTTTGGCACAGGTTGAAAATCATTGGCTAAAATTCACAGTGTCGTGGGTAAATTCAGAGTGCTAACAGCCAGCAGCAGTGCAGGACATCTTCAGCTGCTGAGGGTGGAACTTGGCTGGTCTCATTTAGCCAGACAGGCAGACTGGACTGTTTGGACCTGTGTAGGCCAAAGGACTAAAAGTCAAAGCAGAGTTAGCAGATGGTGAAATCCAAGCACTGAATTCCCTGGACTTAGTTTGTTGGGACCTTACCAAAGATATCTGCAAAATTATTTAAACTTGAAGGAACACATGCTTTCAAAGAAAAATAAATCTCTTCCAGCTCTGTAGGGTCAATGGTTTTCCAAGCAGAGCAAGACCAAAGAGCATAACAGCAGTGGAGCTGACATACCTTGTGCTGAATTTGTATTTGACCTCCTTTCTCTGCCATGACTGGGTTCTCCTCTAGGAATAAATCTGCAATGCAAAGAAAAATGTAATTACTTTAAGTGTGGGTCCTTTTTCACCTAGGAATACCAGGAAACAGAAAGAATATGTAACAAATAACTGCCTTAGTTAGACACAGGGGCCAGCCTGAAGTTATATACCCTGTGCTGATTTATATGGCACAAACAAACATCCTTGTATTGCAATTGCACCTCTGACTGCAGTGTGTGGACATGGTCACTGGATTGTAGGCACATGTCCTCATCTCTCCTGTTCACTTGCATCCTTCTGTCTCATACTTTTGGGGTATCCTGTGAGATTTTGAAAACAATATCCCTGTTATTCAACCACAACCCCCAAATTCCTATACAAATTCAAAGCCATTTTCCCCCTTTTTTGGCAGCTACTTTGGAGACACATTGTCTTGTTATCCTTGTCACTGTGCAAACCATAGTGCTGGTGGAAGGCTTGTGTTGTAGGGGCTGGGGGAGATGTTTGGGGGACTCATTGTTTGGTGACAGCTTGAATGAATGTTAATATGAACAAAGCCTGAAATCAGACTTTCGAGGAGAAGCACCTGAAAACAGAGAAGAGTGGGCTGCAAATCTGTGACCATTCTGCCCCTGCTGCATTTACTTAGGAAAATATCTTTTCTATAGAGCTACTCTAGATGTATTATTCTTCCCTGGAAAAGAGGATTCATTACTAAAAATTTAGAATAAAATGAAAACAAGTGACCCTTTATAGCTGTGATTTTAATTTAACTGGACTGAGTCCAGTAAGATTTGGTGGAGGAGATTAGAGGTAAGGGGTCTGTCCAGGGCACTGTAAAGGCAAACAAGACCAATTTTCTCATAAATAACATTACAATATCCAAATTTAATAGCTGTTAACTATAGCCTCATTGTGCAGATGATCTTTCATCAGACCGCGCTGAATTTATTTCAGTTAAGACTGATGTGTGAATAATTCAGGCATGACATGAATAATGCATGTCCAGATAACAGTTTACAAGTGCCTGTTTAAACAAGGTAGAGTGACTTAGAATGCACTTTCAAAGAATGGATTTAAAGTAAACTAAAGATTTTGCAATTATTAAGTAAGGGAAGTCCACTTTGTCTTAACTCCTCATGAAGCAGATACATTGCAGTATGCATAAATAACGGAAAGAAATAATCTAGCTTTATATACAGTGCTGGCCTTTAAGCCATTGTCACTTTAGAAATGAGTTTTGAGATAACTTGGATAGTTCCTTGCAAGAGAGATTTAGTTCTGTAGGGCTACAAACTCATGTTGTTTGCTTTCCTTTATTGTGGACTTTTCTGATGTATGGACATTCTCATTCCCCTGCTTTGTGCAGAGTCATAGGATAGAAAAGAGAAAGAGGGTGAAGTGAGGCAGTAAGAGGATGATGAGGATAACCAGGGGTATGATATGGCTTTCGTAACAGAAAGATCAAACAAACCAGGACTAGTCATGTTTGAAAAGGAATAAACAGAGGGGAATATCATGTTGCACAGAAATGGGAAGAGAAAGATTAGTAACCTGTTTTCAAAGTATGAGAACAGTACCCTAACCCCAGTGAAACTGGCAGGCTTTAAACCAAACAAAATTAGAAATTCGCTCTTACAGTTTGTGACTACATTGTGGAACTTTCTGGTACAAACTGATTTATAGCCAGAAAAATTTATGAGCATTGAAGAATTGAAAAAAGGGTTAAAAAAATCATGGAGATTTTTTCTGTCATTTCCATCAATCACCATGTGGGGTGGGCTCAAAAAATTCTTAAACATCTGTGGAGGAAGGTGTGTCTCTCTGCTTTCTTAACACCTGCTGACTTGTCTGCTCCCTTTTTTGTGTGCTCTTTTCTAACACATTTTCTGTTGATGGCTACTGATGGTAGAATATGGGAGAAGAGGGACATTTGTGCAGACACTGATTAGTGTTTAAGGTATGTTCCTTTCTAACTGAGTATCATCCAAAACCTGAAGAGCTGAACATTAAAAGGGTCAGATTAGTAATGGCTGGGTTTTGAAAATTAAATTATATACTGGAGGAATTCCTGGTCGTGAATCTTAGTACTTTCAATTAAAAGCAACATAAAGATATAGGGGTGAAAGTCTGCAGCACAGCAGCTGACCCACTACAGCAGAGTTTGCACGGTCTAGTCAATCCACATTTTCAAATTAGGACCGCAGACTGAAAACTGCAATTTCCACTTCTAGGCTCAGGGTAGAAGAATGTGTCTTGAAAACATTTTCTTTTGATTTCAGAGATTCATTAAAGATCTGAGTGCACTCTAATCCTCTTATATTTTCCTCATTAGATTTGGATTACTGCAGCCAAGCAAGGGGTGAAAGCTGGCACGTTCTTCTGGTCTATGTAAGTTCCTCTGTTTTCTGGAGATTTTTAACTAATAACTCGGAATTAATTTGATGTAAGTGTTTATTAAGTTGTTTTCCTTTCTCTAAGCATTTGGTAGCTTAGAGACTGTACCGGTAACCCTCTGTTGTTTCGTTTGTTCGATGTTTCTGATGACTAAAGCTGATGCTGCAGTTTGCTGCTTTAGATTCATGCACTGATTTTTAGCAGTTGTCTAAAGAAAAAATGTGTAATTTTGTGAAAAATTACTTTCATTTCACAGTGTGGTTTTTTGCCTCCTTAGTATTGCTAGCAATGTTTCCAAGTCCTCTGAGAGTGGAAGACTCTTGCTGTCCTCTTTGTTAGCTGACATCACCGGCCTATTTGACTCAAAGGCCTGACTCATTCATTTTACAATACAGTCTGACCTTTGAGTAAGATATCCAATTTCTCTTTCTTAAAAGACAACCCTGAGGATCTTTGTTGTTTGTTCTTTTGTTTAATGATTCCAACCTATTTTTCCTCATCCCAACTAAAGCTACAACCAAAAATGAATGCATTTTGATAATTTTTGAGTTCTGAGGAATTCATATGGATCAGTCTCTCCACTACATTTTAGTGGCAGGATCTCAGGAGCAAAGGTTTAAAGTGCATGATTGAAACAACAAGGGGATTTGCCTATTTTTTTGTGATTCCATTAGGCATAATACTCTTTACTGCTCTAAATATCATATCATATGGACAGAATATAAAACTAGGTTTGCGAGATGATTTTCTGACAGAGCTTCACTCTGGTGCTCTACAAACCAAAGAGATCAATGTGATTCCTAAGCTCTATAGCTACATAATCTCCATAAACACCCTGGCCAATGCATGTTTGGGGATATAGAATGTTACAGAAGGTAACCAAGGATATGCCATATGAATGGCAATAGTAAAGGAGTGAGACAGCCACTTCATGTATGAAAGAAATATATATGCCTTAAATATATATGTCTATGTATTATTTAGTTTGGAACATAGAATGTTTTTGGGGAGAATTTTCAAGCAAACTCTTTTAGGAAAACAGAATTTTTAAAAAGATTTTAGTCAGAAATTAGTTAATTGCAATGATGGATTTTTTTTTTCATATTGCAAAATTAATAAAAACATAAAAATTGAGCAGTACCCAAGATTATGATTGCACTTTAAAATATTGCCTTGTTTGCAAATTTTAGCATAAATTCTCATTTTTATAGTTGTTTTTACAACTCAGAGTTCTCCATGTTGTTGGAGACTGAGGCCACTGTTATTTTACAAGGCATTAAAAATTAATGTATTTCCAAATGGCTGTTGACATATCTATTTCTCTGTCAGATGTTTCCAAAGAATGCTGAATTCAATTCAGTGTGGTTGCTCTGATGGTTGTCTTTGATTCTTGTCTTGGGATTCTGTTATTGATCTAATGGAATCTGGACTGACTATGCTATTGTATTAAAATAACTGTGGTCACTGACCTGCATAGTTTTCCTAAGATGACCAAGATATTTGGAGTTTTAACAGCTGTTTATAGGGTTAGTCATATTCATAGCATGAGCTTGGCCTCAGCAGCCAAGTGAGAATGGCTATCACTATACAAACAGTAAACAGGATGTGTTTGTTCTGCAGAGTGAGAAGTTGTCATAGTTATGCAAATCATCGTGCTGATGGCCTGATGTTTCAGATTACTGATTCTGATTTACACCAGCCTAGCCCTCAGTTTGGTTACTGTTAAGTCTGTGAGAACTTGTGCAGTGTCTGCAAGACTACCAGAGCAGGATGGTCATTTAAACCTATACCGATGTGAGTAATGTAATGGTTCTTACTCATGTTGGCTATCCGATGGCTGCACGACTGTGCACAAGAAAAGGTTCCTCTGGGTTAAAGCTACCAGAATGGATCTTTGTTCACTTTTATGTTAGATTTACTGCCTTGAGTTCTGAGTGCAGTTACAAAATTCTATTCATCTTTCTTTTGGAGTATGTGGACATTCAGGAGATCTGATCTGATTCTGTTTGCAAATTAAGAATCGGTATTAAGCAACAAAGAAGATACATCATGCTAAAATCAAATTACACTATTACGTTTTATTTTATATGTTAGAATCAGTTCATAACAAAGTTTTGTTGATGCTTTCTGTATCCTATGATAACAAGGTATATTTCTGTATTTTGTGGTCTAGTGTCATCCCCCATGAGCGCAGAATATTAACAATACTGCAGTGGCTAACCCTTCCAGACAATGAAAGGTAATTCACTTATTGTCATCTGCTGTTGGATAACTGCTAGTTTGTCTTCTCCTTAGAGGTAGTTGGAAGAACAAGGAGAAATTTAATTCCAAAAATCATTTTTGTCTGCTACAGGCTATCACTGATTTAAGGATTTGTTTGAGTTTTGTGTTTAGTGGAAGATTTTGGGTATTTGGGGTTTTTTTTGTTTGTTTTGGTGTTTTTTGTTGTTGTTTTGTTTTCCAATATTAGCTCTTCCCCATCAGCAGTTTTATTCTTCCAAATAAATGTATGGTATGAATTTATTTCTTATCAAAAAGCATGTAGTTGCATGGATTAGCTTGGATTGTTCTTATCCTACTGAGCCTAATATAGTTTAACAACCTTACAGACAATGGCATTTGCAGAACTGGACACTGAGCACTAGGAAAATGTTAAGATTTTAATTATGAGTGGGGTTTAGTGCACAATTTCCCACATGCTGCTGGCTGCAAAGTTCAGGTGAGCTGCTGTTGAGATTTCTCCTACAAGACTTAGAATGAGTGTGTGTCCTCAGATGGTACCCCATGTGCCTCCCTCTGTGTGTTCTTGGATTTAATAAAGCTGCAAAACAAGTAGATGCTTAATTATACCATGGAAACAAAGGACTGGTAAATGATTCTGTGACTGTATGACTGAGAAACAGTTCTTTTTCCATAAAGATAAGTCTCTTTGGAAAGTTGGCTTGACTTGACTTGACCTAGGAGGCCCATGTTTTTGTGTTGTCGAAGGAAAGCTAACCTGACCAAGACCTTTCTTCCTTTCAGGCCTTATGTTTATGCTTTCTACTCTGAGCAACCAGATGCTGCTGGCCACAGATATGGTCCTTTCAATTCAGAGGTTAGTACAGATTTTTTTCTGCAGAAAAAGCAGGTCTCTCAGATTCTTGGTTTTTGAATAATTAATGCTGCTCAGGAGTAGCATTTTTAGCAACTTTTTTCCCACCTGTTTCTGCAGCATGAATCCCCTCTGCAAGAGAAAGCAAAGTTATTGTTTAAAGGATTTATCATGTGAGATTCACTTCTGGGAGAAGGAACTGCCCATGTGTGATATGATTATGCAAAAGAAAAGATTTGGCAAAGACAGGAGTATGTTTGTGTGCAACAGCATAATTTGACTTTTCTCTAACAATTTGTCCTTCTTAAAAGCAGTTAAAATATAATGCAGAAAATATTGAGGAAAAATGCAGAGCAGAAAAAAACTTTCTTTAAGCTGACAGCCTGCAGTAGACAAAGTAATAATTCTAGTCTGTCAGGAACTGTAAAAAGCTGCTAGTTCCAGTTTCATATAGGCCCTACAGGGTTTCAGAAAGCTTTGCCAATACTGTTCCCTCAGGACCATACTGTTGAGTTTGAAGAAAGTTTTGAATCACCATAAAGCGTTTTAATGAAAAATTATCTGCAACATGCTGCAGTAGTTTAACTCCTTGTTTGACTTCAGATAGCTGGCTGTGACTGATGGGTACTGTTTCCCTGCCAGCACTGTCCAGCTGACAAGAACTTAAAAATTATGCATTTGCCTGGGATTTGTGAGGAGGGAAAGTAAATTCTGTACCCAGATATCCCACTTCGTGTGACTGGGATCTGGCATTTCCAATAATCTCTGACATCTGGCAAAGGTCCCCTAGTTTCAGTGCAAATGTATGTCTGCAGATTCCCATCACAAGACTTTAGGAGTGTTTATATAAGCTTTTCAAAGGGCAAACAAATGTTTGCAAATCTTTGAAAAGTGAGGAGTGTATCAGATGCCTACCTCTTGGGAGGCAATACAAATTTCCTTGAGCAGCCAGGTACCCAGCAGTAGTTTCGTATTTGTTTGTATACATCTGGTAGCTGTTTCTTGACTGGAGAAGAGAGCGAAGGGAAGCAACATTAGTATTTTTTAATATGCTTGAGTTATTTGGGCTGTTGAAATAGTTTGCAGCAGTTATGAAGTTGCAGTTGGTAGCATCCATCCCTATTAGAGCAGTTTGAGCTATGGTCCGAGAACAGCGGGTGTGAGGAATTATTCCAAACCAGTGCTGAAACACCATAGTGGATGGAGGGAAGCAGTCCTTTTCCTGGATAAGGGGTGGTTAAGACCTACCAACACTCCTGTTAAATTGACAGGCAGGATATGTGTCCATGTTGTCATTTGGTTCAAAACAAGAGCTATGTCTGATTCAATTAGGCAAGGTATCAGTAATGAGAGCTCTCTGATTCAGTGATATATTTCTCAGTAATGCTTTATAATTCCTCTTATTGAAGTGTTACAATTACTATATGCAGCTTATGACTGAAAACTCTAATTTTATTTATCTGGAGACAACCACCTCCTTCTGAACAGGGTTGTGGAGCTTTTTCCATGGACCTCAAGGAGAATATTAAGATGATGACATTGAAATTGTTCTTTAAATTGTAGTGTTTAACAAACCAGTTTAACATCCAATATGGCAATCTAGTTTCAGGTTAATTGTAAAAGTCTAAAAAGTGAAGTTACGAAAGTGTTCATTGTAGGAAAAGTCACTATAAAAAGAAAAAGCCTCTAAAGACTCTTACTGTTTGGGGGCTCTTCTCTACAGTTATCTGAAGATTGATCTCTAATTGCAAGGCAAAGCTTAGCCTCTTATAAAGTGTGAATTATTAGCTTATGAAACTTTTGCAAAAAACTAGTTTTATGTCATTTGCGTTAAACACAAGAAGACTGTGAAATTGATTTTTAGCAAATTGAGAACAGATGAGTTGGCAGAACTTAGTATGGGTTTGCAGTTCAAACAGTGGAGCTAACTTTGTGAATGGAAATTTAAGTAAGTGAATACAGCTGTGTAAGTATACAGATGCTGAGGTTTGGGAGGGGCCTGGTTTCAGGATTGAAAAGCTAGGAAGTATTTTATATTGTTTCTCTTGACACTGCTCTCAGTGTAACTTTTAGGAGCTATGAAATTTACATACACCAGCTGGAAGAAAGTCCTCAAAGGGATCCCTTTCGGCTACTTCCTTGATATACTGAAAGTGTGACTTCCTTGTGAAATCATTCCTTTCTTGTATGATGCTGGCAGCACTTAGACAGCTGGAGTAGTACGGATCATTTTAATTCGTGCAAACGCAGATCAGCCAAACAATAATATTTGAAAACAAGCTCATAAGGACTCTGTTATATTTTAAATGGGCTTCTTATTTCTTCTTTGGAAGAGTGAATATTTTATGCTGAATTTTTCTTGCTGTAGTAGTTTGAGAAATAGTTTTATATCTTGAAAACCTCCAAATCTTACAAGTTTCCTTTAGAATAAAGTGAATTAGAGCTTATTATACCAAACAACATTCTAAATATATTTTAAATATATAATCTTAAAGGTCTAATGGCATCCATTACTGGTAGTTTTCAGCTTCCAGGCTTCAGCAGATGGCACTCAGAGCTTCCCAGGACATACACAACATCATATTTGCAGAGTGTCTTAAAAACTAGAAGTAAAGGGACTTAGAGACACATAAACCTTTGGTGAATTGCCAAGGTTTTTTAGGTAAATGGAATTGATATTATGGCTAGTGTACACAAGTGTAACTATGCATATACTGTAACATGAAGTTCAGTGTAAATGACTTGGTTGTCTAGGTTTGGTTGGTTTTTTTTTTTTGTCTTGTGGTGGGTTTGTTTGGTTTTGGTTTTTTGTTTGTTCGTTTGGTGTTTTGTTTTTTGTTTTATTTTTAGTATTTCAGTGGATTCCATTATGTTTCCAGGAGCAGTTATGGGACATATAAAATATATGCTTGCTTTTGATTTACTTCTGCTTTTTTTTTTTTTATCTTTCCCTCTGTGCTTCTGCAGTTGAACTCTGGTAGGTTGGTCCATCCGGGTCAAGAAGCAGAGCTTTGGCTGGCTAGTTACCCTTGTGATGTTACAGTTTCCTTCTGTAAGCAGGGAAGGATTTGTTTCCCTCCTCCATAACTCTGTTATGACTCTTCTCAAGCAAGACTAAGATTTGGCTGGTTAATAAGAACTTGGCTTTTTGTTTTTTTCCTCCTAGCTAACTTTTTTTTTTTACATAAAATATTCCAGAAATATACTACCATAAGAGCTCTAAAATACATCGAAATCTGGCACTGCTAAGCCATTTCTGCTGCTCCTCTAACATGCTGTCTTGAGACAGTCATTTCAGTGTTCAGACCTCGCGTTTTCTGGCATTGTGGAGCTCTGTCTGGGCCGATTCAGAGACAGTAAAATGAGAATCCTTCCTTTCCCTGCCGCTCCTCTCATCAGGACTGCACAAAGCTTGAAGCATTTTAAAAACAGAAAACTCTGGTGCTGCTTTATTAAAATGCCTTTCTGGAGAAAGACGAATGAGACTGGACTAGAATCTCCTTTCCAGCTGCTTGCGTTGGAAGCAATGAAACAGCATGGCAGATGGTAACATCCCCTTCCTCCCCTTCCCTGTTTATGTAGCTCTGTAACTGAACAACTGTGAGAAGCTGCCTAAGTACATAGAAGTTCAATAACATCGTAAATCTCCAACTCCTCTCAAGCCCATTCAGCATGCTCTGTCACACACAGCATATTGTAGTTTATCTCCTGGTAGGCATCACCTGTCAGCACTTCACACACCATCTGAGCAGTGCCAGGAGCCTGTGACTTGTGTTAAAGTCAGAGCAGGGGAGTTTAAAATTACAAGCAAGTTGATTAATGGGATAATAGTTTATTCTAGCTATATCTCCTTTTTTTCACTTTTATAATTTTTTTTCCTTCCATAAGTCTGTCCCAGGTAGTTGTGCATTATGAACAATAACAATACCCAATGAGATGCCACACTGAAAGTGCTAGGAAATTAAATTCTCGAAATTGCCATGGAGCTGGTAATGAGGCAGGTAGCAGGGCAGACTTCTCATGTGCTGCCACTAATGTGCCCTGCCTGGCTGATTTGAAGGATACGAGCTCCATTCTAACTGTCTCACCTTTGTAGCTCTGATCTGCAGATCCCAAAGAGTAGGTTCTGGTGATTTCGGTGGGTTACAAGGTCTGGCACACGATAGTGGCACCTGCTAATGCCACGGATGAAGGTAGTTGGTGTCACTGATTCAGCCAAAAAGTGGTGTGGGAAACCTTGCAGAAGTCATTTAGACTGAACAGGCTCTAATACTCATACCTAAGCCATCATTCAAGTGAAATGTTGCATTTCCACCAGCACTCTATCCCCAGACACTTATTAAATGGTGTGCAATGAATTTTGCTTTAATTGAAATTGTTTACTTAATTTTTTATAATATTAATGGATTAATATCTTATAACTAACACCCCCCATATAACTATATATTTTCAAAGTCAGAAGCCCCACATATCTTCTGAAACACCAATTTAATTTGCTTTTATGCTGTCTGCTCTTGTAACTGCTCTGCTTTCAGTACAATTTGGTGGATTCCTCCTTAAAGAGGGACAGATCCTAAATTGTCCACAAGCCTAAATTTTTGAAAAGGCTAGAGCATTTATGCTTCAGAATTATCTGGCACACATAGCTTTACTATCTGATGTGAGTTGAGACAGGCTTTTTTTCTGAGTCCAGACATCTCTCCCTGCCAGTACAGGAGAGTAGTTATGGCTCCCCTCTTACTCCGCCTAAGAGACCTAAGAGAAAGCTTCCTCCTAAGAGGAGACAGGAAAGACCAGTTGCAGCTCCAAAGAAAAGAAGAAAAGTACATAGAGTGGATCAATATTCTACGGAAACTCGTCGGAAGAAAGTAAGTTCCAAAAATTTATGATGGAAGTGCCACTTTTTAGGCACTGCATTGTCTTTATTTTTTTCAACATGGGAGTTCATTCCATGCTTCAGGTTGGGATTTTGCAGCCAAAACTTTTCTAAATGTACTGAAGGACCCAAAGGAAAGCAGCCAAACCAGACCAAGCCTTCTGGGAGCTATGTTTTTCTTATTTCAGACTGTTTGCGTTAGGGAGAGTTGTCTTTATAATCCCTTAATATTTTTAAATCCAGCCATCAGCTGGAGGCAATGTCAGATAAATCCCCAGGAAGACAATTCCACTGTTGCTAACCCTTCTGAACTATTACAAGTTCTGCGATAGGCTGTAGACTCCTTAACTCCCACCTCATAGGAGCATAGTGATTATTCAAGATTTTATGTCTAATCATGTTGTGACTCATAAAATCTAAAAGGAAAAGAACATTTGTTTTAAAAATGTACATTTTAAAGACATTTTGTGACTTTGGAGGGTAAGGGATTATTGATTACATGATTTCTGAATGCTGTATTTGCAATAGAGATGGTGCACTACTCTGTTTTCACAAGGAAAACATCAAATAGAAATTGCTTTATTAAGAAATGCAAGTGGATGAAAAGGGTATTCCTTAGTGTACGATCTTTCTCCACCTGGCACTAACTAACACACTAGGAGGGGTTATAGACTGCTTCAGTATTATTTTAATTTCAGAAATTTTAACTAAATAATTAAAAAACTCTTAAATAAACAACCTACATATTTCTCCTTTAAGCTTGAAACAAAAGCCTTGACACTCAACAGTATACTACTAGAAGCTTTAAGCGTTCTTCTCAGTATCTTTTTTTTGTGGCAATGTTTTCACAATGCTACCAACTCTTTATTGTAGCATCATCTTAGAGATCCATACATCTTGAAAGCTAAAATTTTTCTGTACAGTCTTCCAAAGCCTTGATATTAACATATCAGCTGAAGAAGGATCCAAGAGTTCTATTTGTTTGCCAGTAACTTTTTGAAAGCTACATCTGCAAAAGAATGTGAGCTGTAAGAGGAGATCAAGTTGCTGAAGAGAGTAGCTAAACAAAATTGCCTTCACTTGAAATCTCTGTAATTATTGTTGCTCTGTTTTTTTATCATTATTATTTCTAAAAGAAGCCTCAAGCCTGCTGACAAAAGTAAATATTAATGGAAAATCCATCTGGTACCGATCTCTTCACTCTTGTGACCAATGACAGGACTTGAGGAAATGGCCTGGGGCTGAGTCAGGGGAGGTTCAGGCTGGATGTTAGGGAAAGGGTCTTCACCCAGAGAGTGGTTGAGCACAGGAAGAGACTCCCCAGGGAAGTGGTCACTGCACCAAGCCTGACAGAGTTCAGGGAGCATTTGGACAATGCTTTTGGGCACATAGTGGGATTCTTGGGGTGTCCTGTGCAGGGCCAGGAGGTGGACTCAGTGATCCTGATAGGTGCCTTCCAGCTCAGTATATTTGATGATTCTATGGATTTCCAGCTTTCTTGAATAAGCTTTGAATTCTGAGTAAACGTTTTATTTTCTTACGTGATTGACATTGTATAAATAGTTTCATAAAAATGGAATTCCCATTTGTTGAAGAAATTTTTTTATTTGAGAGTGGAAGAATGCTGAAATAGACAATTTTCTTTTTTTCTGAACTTGAATGTTCCAAAGTTTTTACTAAAGTGACTACTTAGGCCTTCCTCAATTAAAATATTTCAAAATTTCACCCTTCGACTGAACTGCTTCCATATGTTGCAGAAACTGTTCCTTCTGTTCCCCACCATGATTCCTTCTCTCATAAGTCACTTCTCTGTGTATTTATAGTGCCACATGGGAGTTGATATTTCCTATCTCATCTTATAACCTATCAGACTCGTTTAAAATGTGCTCTTAATGACTCAGGCAGAGGGAGAATTTCTGAACCATATCTTTCTGGGTCACACTAACATGGTGTTTATTTTGGAAAATTCTGCCAAAACCTACGTTTTTTCTCATCCACAATTTGTTATAATTCTTTTTGTCACTGGGAGGACTTTTTATTGTGGATACTTGGATCAGCCAAATCAAACAGACAAATGAGGAAGAAGTTGCCATATTGTGACAACAAATGTTTTCTTCTCAAAATCAAAACAAAATCTGAGTCTTCTGCCTAAAAATCTGACTTTTACCTCCTCTGTGCCATCTGGTAAAAAATATTTGATTTTCTTAAAGCTGAAAACACAGTCCCGTATCCTGCTGTTTTCTGGGTTTTTTTCTTAATGAAAAAGAAACTTAAATGAAGAAATCACGGTATTGTATCTGTGTCCTCTGGGGCCTGCTGACGATTTGGCCAGAACTGTCATTTGAGCTGCTGGAAACTCTTGGCTTTGAAGCTGAAGAACGTTCCCTCTGAGCCCCATGTGCTCAAGTGACGTACATGTTGTCGTCTAAGTATCAGATGTCCTTTGAAGTGAATTTCATTAAGTGACTTGGCATGTGAATCCCAAGTCCAAAGTTTCATTTCATGTTTGTGCTTTGACTAAACCATTCACATAAAATAGCCTTTTAAAAATACTGTTCTTTATTTATAAGAAGCGAACTGAACCCCAAAGTCATGTGTGCTTTCCTACTCTCTATACATGGTTTTACCAACTGTACACATGTTCACCGGATGCCCAGGATCAGCCATAAGGATCTTTTGCTGTCTTGTGTCATCATCTCAGCAGGGCTTTCTCATGATGAAATCGTGCTGCAGATACACAAAAGGAAGTGGTATGATAGTTGTGGGTGTAACAGCTCAGCCAAGGCTTTCCCTCTTGACCTGGATGGTTACTCCTACCAGAGTTTTGCCAAAGGACCACCATTGTAGTAGTAGGAACATCACAACGACAGAATTAACTCTTTTTTTCTTTCTGCATATTTATACAGATGATGGTGAATCCTCTGAGAGAGATTGACAAGACAGTAGGACAACTAATGGATGGTCTGAAACAGCTGAAACTACATCGATGTGTCAATGTCATATTTGTTGGAGATCATGGTAAGTTTTAAACTATAATATTTATCAGTTAATAAAGGCTTAAGCAATGTAGCTGTAGATATAATAAGTGAAATGAAAGTTCTGTTTAAAATATTTTTGTGCTGGGTTTTTTTCTGGTAGTTTAACACGCCCAAATGAGGCATTTGGTGTGGACTGGCCACTCAGCTCACCTGTTAATTGTCATTGGAGGACTTTTATAACAGTGATCTGGGTATTTACATCTTCACTTAAAGCTTTTTAAATCTTGGCATTTCTGATATCACATCCAAGCGCAGCTCTTCTTGCATGTTTTGGAAGGCTATAATGTGCCTAGAGTAATCTTTCTGTCAGTTTTTATGGAAGGAAAATATTTAAAAGCCCTGTTCTCCTGTACATGAGGAGAGAAGTAGGACTTTAGATTAAGGAATTTCCATGGCAATTAGGGGGTCAAATTATCCAACCAGGAGAAAGACTGGAATATCTTTAGGAGACCGTGTTCAGCTTGGATGGAAAAGTTATCAAAATAATGGAGAAAGGAAGTAAAAAGATATTTCATGGTCAGATGGAGAGCCACCTAAAAGAGGAGATATTATTTGGTAGGTCTCATTCTTTCAGATATCAGAAGAAACTTTACAATATAAGTAGTAAATATAAGCAAAGGCAAAAAGAAAAAGAATTTTATTACAGAAAAACGCAACCATATTTGAGAGAAACCTGATTTTATATAACTTTTTTAGCGATGCCACCAAAGGTCCTGTTCTGTTTAGATCTCTGTTCGTGAAAAGCTCACAAGAACCGCTAATATCAGCAATAAAATGGCATATGCCTCCTTTCTGGCTGTGGGGAGAGAAGGGTAAGGGGTGGGAAGGATTTCCAGAGGTGGCAGTTTTGTGCTGAGAACCTTCTGTGTCTGGCAATACATTCCTCCCTGCCACAAATGGCAGCAAGAGAAAATTGTTTATCTGCAGCTGCCTTAGAACAGACCACCAACAGACAATACCTTTTGTGTATTTCTCTTAAAATCATTTGTTTAAAAAGAAATAATCCCCAAACTAGTACACTAAACTAGAAACAGACTTTGATTTTTCCATGAGCTTAATTTGGAGTTGTGTTAGTGCACATATGGGTATATGTGGTGACTGTTTCTACGACTCTGAGACTGGTATTTCTCTTGTTTAAGCACGTGCTAAGATCACTCCCAGTTTGACTCCTACCAGTGTATTATGTTGGAATTAGATGGCTGTAAAGAACAAGATTAGTCATCCAAAATAATATATAGGGTGTTTGGGGTCTTTTTTTTTTTTTTTTTTGCTGTTCTGGAAAATGTGGTTTTTTTCAGGCTGGATAAATTTTACATTTTCCTTCTGCAGGAATGGAAGACACTACTTGTGAAAGAACTGAATTTTTAAGCAACTATCTGACTAATGTGGATGACATCATTTTGTTGCCTGGATCTTTAGGGCGAATTCGCCCTAGGCCTAGCAATAACCTAAAGTGTAAGTTAATTTAATCATTTCTCTTATATCCTGAAAACTAGACTTCATTCCTTCCTTGGACTGATGTTATCCAAAGGGTGTAAATTTGCAGTGTGTTGGCAGGAATTTTAGAGGGAATCCCACTGCTCACCAGCTGCTTCCTCCCTTCCCAGTCTGTAGTTCACAGACACCAAAGTGGTACAGCTACCAAGTGGATGGCTGAAATGTTCTGGGTTAAACCCCACTCTTTTATATCAAGGAGGAGTGGGAACTCCAAGCCAGCTTCACGTGACAGCTTATGTGTCCTTGTGAGTTTATTCATGTACTTTTCCCCTCTGACAACAGAAAATGGACTTAGAAGATCTGAGCACTGCACAGACTGGATATAAAAAAAAGCATCTCATACATTTTGAGCTAATAGAAAAAAAAGTGAATTTTTAGTTTTGAATTCAGTAGTTTTATCAAACTTTTGGCATAGATGAGAAGCAGTGTGGGTTGCTGAACAGCAACAGACTGGAGACGTTGAGGGATATAAGGAAGATTTAGAGTATGCATTCAGGGCCAATGTTGACAGTAAAACTTATTTTCTAGAAACATGCTTTTAGAAATTCACCCTGACTTAGTCTTTGAGATTAATTGATCTTTGATTAGTTCACTCAAGGCTCAGGCAGGAATCCTCTGGTTAAGCTAACTCTGTGATTTCAAGCATTACAGACCCAGCTGCCCTCTGCTGCTCCTGAGGAATACCACCTCCTGGGCAACAGTACTAGGATAGGGCTTGTGCCAGCACCATGGCTGCTGTTGCTCAATGTACCAGGGCAAAACTGGCTTTGCCAGCAGTTTAAGCTACCGTGCAAACTCATAAACTAACCATAAGTACCTGTCTTTTGCAGCATAGCTACAAGGGTGACAACTTTTGATAGAGGGGAAGATCAGATAGTTGGGACAGCCACCTGTCCCTTCAAAACACTTCAGATATGCTTTGGTTGAGGACAAATTTCACAGAAAAGTTGATCTTTGAAGATTAAATACCTTTAGAATAGTAGCAGAAATCATAAGAATGTGGTAAAACTTTCTTAGATAGTGATTTATGTATGCATTTATTTTACTGTAAACTTATTTACCTGAGTATGTATGCTCGAGGAATACATGATGAATGTGGAAAGACCTGTTGAAAATAGTGCACATGTTGTTCAAACTTACCATAAAGACTGAATTCCTACACTTCACAGTCTACTGAAAACAAATTACAGTTCTGATAAGTCTTATAAAGTTCTTTCAATCTTGAATTCCTAAACTGCGGAGAAAAATAAGTTTTCCTTGGAGGGTGAATGGCAATATCTTTCAGAAAGATCAGCTTGTCTCACTGACCTCTGAGTCACACCACTGGTTTTCCCGCAATAGCATTTTCCTCTTTTGGCCTCTGTCCACAGCTTCCTAGTTTGAATATTCGCAATTGCTTATAAATCAGCTGTTTGAACATAGAACAAAGAAGCATGTTTCTTAGCTTTAGAAGTGGGGTTTATCCCCTTAAATGGCAAACTGCTGACTTTTTTATTCCTCCTACATTTTCCTGATCCATAATACTGTCTCAGTACTGCAAACACACCTTTGCAATGAAAAAACCTGTAGCTTGTGTTTTGAGGTTCAGTAGAGCCCATTCCAAGCTCGGCAAGATCATGCCTTAAGCAATTACAACATTAGTAGTTAAACAAGAGTTTTGCACTTCCTAAGATTTTCTTTTAGTCTTTTTTTTTTTCTCTAAGGACCGGAAAATACTTTCTCCCACTCCCCAGAAGAAAACAGTATGTACTGTTGCCAGTTTCGGGCTTTGTGTCTTTCATGTCCCTTTAATTAGTCCAAAGACTAATCCAGAATATTTTACTTTGACTTTTCACTTACTTAGCAGTAGCCTATGAAATTGGTCAAATGTTAAAAGTGACCAAAAAATGCAACATATTTATCTTACTGCTTCTAACAGAGTGCATTGTTGCATTCAAATGTGCTTTGAAAATTTTTCAAGGAAAGTAATTGTGTTTGAGGATAATTTTTTATTTTAAAGAATAACAGAAGTCTTGAAAGTATGTGTTTTCAGAAAATAGAATAAGTATTAAGCTAAGGTCCAGTCTTAAAGCAATGAGAACACTACTAAGCAACTACATATCACTGAGCCATCACATGGCATGTGCAGGGCAGCCAGGGATCAGGTCCACCCAGCATGTGTTTAGGAAAGGCAGGTCCTGCTTGACCAACCAGATCTCCTACTATGACAAGGTGACCTGCTTAGTGGATGAGGGAAAGGCTGTGGATGTTTCCTAACTGGACTTTAGTAAACCTTTGATACTGCCTCCCACATCATTCTCTTGAGAAACTGGAAGACCATGGCTTGGACAGATGCACCTTCAGTGGGTTAAAAACTGGCTAGATGGCTGGGCCCAGAGTGTTCCCCAGGGCTCAGTATTTGGGCCAGTTCTGTTTAATACCTTTTATTGATGATCTGGATGAGGGGGATCAAGGGAACCCTCAATCAGTTTGCAGACAACATCAGTCTGGGTGGGAGTGTTGATCTGCCAGAGGATAGGAGGGCCCTACAGAGAGATCGGGACAGGCTGGATCAATGGGCTGAGGCCAACGGTGTGAGGTTCAACAAGGACAAGTGCCAGGTCCTGCAGTCTGGTCACAACAACCTGAGGCAGTGCTATAGGCTTGGGGAACAGTAGCTGGAAAGTGGTTCAGTGGGAAAGGACCTGTGGGTGTTGATCAACAGCAGCTGAACATGAACCAGGTGCCCAGGTGGCCAAGCAGTCCAATGGCATTCTGGCCTGTGTCAGAAACAGTGTGACCAGCAGGACCTGGGCAGTGATTGTGCCCCTGTACTCGGCACCGGTGAGGCTGCACCTCAAATCCTGTGTTCAGGTTTGGACTCCTCACTACAAGAAAGACATTGAGGAGTTGGAGCACGTCCAGAGAAGGGCAACGAAGCTCATGAAGGGTCTGGAGCAAAAGCCTTAAGAGAAGTAGCTGAGGGAGATGGGGGTGTTCAGCCTGGACAAGAGGAGATTCAGGAGAAATCATATCGCTCTCTACAACTATCTGAAAGGAGGTTGTAGCCAGGTGGAGATCGGTCTCTTCTCCCAGGTAACAAGTGACAGGACAAGAGGAAATAGCCTCAAGTTGCACCAGGGAAGGTTTAGATTGTATATTAGGAAAACTTTCTTTACGGAAAGGGTTGTCAAGCATTGGAACTGGCTGCCCAGGGATGTGGTGGAGTCATCATCCCTGGAGGTATTTAAAAGACATGTAGATGTTGCACTTAAGAACACAGGTTAGTGGTGGACTTGGCAGTGCAGAGTTAATGGTTGGACTTGATCTTAAAGGTCTTTTCCAACCTAAACAATTTGATGATATATACAGAATACTTTTAGTAAAGATCAGTGAACTATTAGGAAGTATGCTTATGTAAACCTTGTGTTTTCTTCTATGAGTTTTTAATCTTTTGTATTTTTTTTTCCTTTGCTTAACAGATGACCCTAAAGTGATTGTTGCCAACCTTACAGTAAGTACTTAGGACTGGGAGGTATCTGTCTGTATTGCCCTGGTCACATCTTGATTTGTGGCATTATTCAGCTTTCTCTGTTCATTCTTTAGGCAGGAAAACAAATGATTATCATGAATAAGAATGTTAAATGGTTCCCTTCATGAGTACACATTAATGTTTGTCATACATTCCACTGTTTGCTGCTATAATAGCTTCTTTAACCTTTTTGGGCAGCACAGACACAGAATCTCCTGGAGCATCTTTACTCCCTGAATTGGGTCTGTTTATTTATTGCTTCAGAAATGGAAAATAACCTTTTAGAGTAAATATTTTACTAGCACTTTGAAGATGCTGAAAAAGTGCATTTGATAGTCTTCAACTTCACTACTTTTTAATTAAAGAAAAGTGTTTAAAATAAAAATAAAACAAACTCAAATTTTGTAACCAGATGGCTTTAAAGATATCTCATGCAGATAAGGTATATTTTTGAGCATTCAGGTTACCTCTGAAACTTAAACTTTGATCCAGTTAGAATAAAATTCTTCATCTGTGAGCTTCATCTGTGATGTTTTGGATGATGCTTCCAACAAGAGTGTCACAGGAATGAAGAATTTCAAATATATCTTTGAATGACTCCCAAGTCCTTGGATGTAAGTAAATACTGCACAGAAATGACTGGCCTACATACTCTAGATGTACACTTTGTTTTCAAGACACCACCAGTGATGACCTTAACGACTTGATTTCTGTAGTTGAAGGTTTTATGTATGCCTTAAGCTACTGACAGTGTGTCATTTGTAACCATTTATATTTCAGTGTAGAAAGCCAGACCAGCACTTCAAGCCTTACTTGAAACAGCACTTGCCCAAACGCTTGCACTATGCTTACAACCGAAGAATTGAGGATGTTCATTTACTGGTGGATCGCAAATGGCATGTGGCAAGGTAAACCCTTGCTTTTGCTTCCTTCCTGATTTTCAGTCTTTTTCTCTGAGGAAAAGGGATTGCCCTGTCTCTTGGCATCCTGCTCCTGTACCTGTACCCTGTGCAGAAGAGAAGTTTCTAACTCCTGGTGAGGTTCAATAAATTTGAGGTGGGAAGGTGTGGTTCAGAACACAAAATAATTTAAAGTTTCAGAAAATCAGTCACTGGATAGAGGGTAAAACCCCATACTGATTTCCTTTAGCAACTTTGTGGTTTTTTGACTGAAGAGTTCAACTGGGGAGCGGGGAATGTGGGAGGAAGAGGCAGGCTTATGTGGTGAGGGGATGTTAAGGAACAGGAGTCTGAGTGGATGCAATAGGTGAATGGAAAGAAAATGGAGATATTGACACAACAGATGAATACCTGAGAACATGTGGAAGGCTATGACAGGGTGGCCATCAAAGTGCTGTGCTGGCAGTGTATTGTGTTTCAAATCCACGAAAGCCAGGATGCTTTAGCTCAGAGAAAACCCTGATTTGGGTTGCTCTTCCCCGTATGAATTTTCACTTATCAAATATGGGCAATTTTTAACACTTTTAACATGAATTTTAAATATTAAATATTAATTATAATTTTTAAGCTAAAAATTGAGTGAGGAAAACTAAGTTGGCGCATATCTAGAGTGAAGAGGAGAGGAGTAGCCTTTGTCTGTGAACTGTGCACAGCTTTCTGTTTTAATATTCTTTTGACACATGTTGTGTATTACAGTATGAAAATGGTTGAGTCTTTATGCATGAAGCTGACTCAGTGGTTCATGGAGGATGACACAGCTTTTGGCTCATGCTAGTCTGTTACGAGCTTTAAATTATGGTAGGGTTTTTTGCCCATATAGGTGCCAGGCAAACATGTAGTGTGTTGTAAGTGCCTTTTGACATCTGTGCTTATCTTTCCACGAATTATGCAACGATCACTCTGCTGAAATAGTGAATGAGAAACCCCAGTTACTTTCTAGTGTAGCTCCACAGGCTGGCTGGCTGCCCTGTGCAGTTGCTGTGGCAGGGGTTCATGTACATTTCAAGGAATCACACTCTGAATTTTAGGCCTATAAAAGTTTCAGGTTTAAGAATTTTGCTGGAACTGATGGGATTGGTCAGGGTCATTTACATTCAGTGGTTTCCTATTAATTGCCAGGAAAATGGTAGTCACAGATCTGATTGCTGTAACTCTAGTAATTTGCAAGGCCAAAATCAAACTTTGGTTGAGCATTATTTTATTGCAGATAAAGAAATTAATTTGTAGGATTAGCTGGTCCACTGCATGTATTGCCTGCACATGTCCCTATAAAACTATAAAAAAGTACTCTGAAACAAGCTGGTAAGTATAATTCCTACGACACAATACTTATTTTTCCACTTTTTTTTTTAAAAAACCCACCTTAGTAACAAGCTGATAATTAGCATTCCTATAGTACAGCACTTATTATCTCAGCTATTTGTCTTCATGAAAATATTTCTCTTGTCCTTTCAGCTTTGTTTCTGCTCCCCATTTTTGTTTATTGAAGGCAAATAGGAGAAAGCATTTTATAGCATTATATGACATTTGCAGCATTGTAACATCACAAATGCGCTTTAGAGAAGCCTCTGTTGGTCTTTTGAGGATTGGAATAGTATGGTCCGACACCTCCAGTCTGCAGGAGCTCTTGTGACATAAGAAAGTCAGAGAAAATAATAGACACTAAGGTTTTTATCAATGATAAGAGCTGTCCCTTAGTTTTGCACCCTCTTAGAGTGGGAGCAGAGGGAGAAACCCTGGACATGCTGGATAAGCCTGCAGTACCCACTACTGCTATTCAAGAAAACTAAACAATGCACTGCCCTGTAGCATTATGCTTCCTGCCTCCAAAGTATATCGTCAGGTCAGCCACCTTTTGAGGAAATTTTCTAATGCTTTTTCAATTTAGGAAAGCTGTGGACGTTTACAAGAAACCAACAGGAAAATGTTTCTTCCATGGAGACCATGGCTATGACAACAAGATAAACAGCATGCAGGTATGAGCAACACAGTAACCTTTGTGGGAGGGTCTTTGAAGGCAGAAGAAATTGAAGTTCTCTGCAACGAAAATACTCAGTGAAAAACCCCTACATTTTAATGCTCTTCTTCTCTCTTCCTTTTTTTTTTTAAGACTGTCTTTATAGGTTATGGCCCCACCTTCAAGTATAAGACCAAAGTACCTCCTTTTGAAAACATTGAACTTTACAACGTCATGTGTGGTAAGCTGCCTGCCTGAGAACTTGCAAAAGCAGCAAGCTGTTTTGGCCAGCAGGGCTTAATTTAGGCACCTGTGAGCTCATGCCCTGAGTCCTTCCCAGTGTTCTTTTCCTAGTTCCCCTTTCCCAAGTACTCACCAGGTGGGCTGAAGGCACTTCTCAGGGGCCTCAGTTTGCTCTACTTTAGCAGCTGGCCAATAAAGAGGATTTTGATGTGTGCAGCTTGACAGAGATCAAATGGACACCACTAAAATGTGTGGTGTCCACATCTCAGCAGTCTAGGAAGGAGGTTTCTGTTCAGAGACTGCTTCTGCACCTGCATGTGTCATGCAGTAGCTCAGGTTCATCACTTAGTTTTCTATGGCATCTTCTGTACGATTCTGTTTCCTGAATTTGTACTGAAGCCATGAAGAAGAATCTGATGATGTATGCAGATATTCATTAGGATCTTTAATACTGATTTTTCAGCACAATTAAACTTTCGAAGTGTAATTCACAATAAAACTTTCAAGGTGTTTCAAAGCTGTAATTTTTTCCCCCCAAACTACCTAAGAGGTAGTTATCCCTTATTTATAAATCACTGTGTTGCAGATGTTTGGTGTAAGGTCAGCACATTGACTGTTGGGTTTGCACTGTAAGCTGAAGGAGTAGTTACAATAAAACTGTTTTCCAGTGTCTTGATGCAAATTAACCTTGTCATAAAGGCAACAATACTATTCATGTGGCATCTGAAATTTTATGATTTGGACAAAAGATCAGTATTTTTATTACAGTAAAAGTTTTCATTAACTTGCTGTGGGTGTAAACAGTATTACTAATAAATGTCTCGGCTCGGTAGAGCTGTTTCGAATACATATTTGAAATCTAACCATCATTCATATTTCTTTGGTGATTTCATAGATCTGCTTGGATTAAAGCCTGCTCCCAATAATGGCACTCATGGAAGTTTAAATCACCTTCTGAGAGCCAATGTTTATAAACCAACTGTGCCAGATGAAGTTGCTAAGCCACTGTATCCTGTAGCCCTACCTTCTGCATCAGATTTTGATATAGGATGTACATGTGATGACAAGGTAAGTGTTTAGGATCTGTGGAAGCTTCCACTATTAGCATTAATTTCTAATAAATTTGTAGCCATTTTATGTGTTTTGAGAGGGTTTGATCTATAAGAATTCCCCATATCCTTCCTGTGAAGTGTTTCTGCCTTTTTGGAACAATTATGGCTTTTTGTAAAAGAGGAGACAAGAAAATCATCAGTGTCTTACAGCACTAGCTTTGTTTTGCTAGATGCCTAGTAAAACAGGATGTCAGAATGCTCCAGTGATCCTAATCTTGTTCCTTTTTTCTGTTCTTGAGAAGAACAAATTGGATGAACTCAACAAGCGCTTTCACGTCAAGGGAACAGAAGGTAAGAGCCTGGTGCCTCAGTCAATAAAATCTACTTCTGGTTTTTTTTTGCAAATCACTTTGTGTCATTAATAACAGAGCAACTCCTGGTTTGGTTTAGTTAATGTGTAGTAAACTGTCTTTTCAAGTAACTGTCAAAATAGCACACAGACATTCATGAGATACGTGGGCAAGATGAAGTGCTGCTCACATGAGGAAGTTCACACTATCTTTTGTTGTTACCAGGACTAAAGTATCATTCACAGTGATAAAAATTTTAGTTCTTCCATTCCACTACTTTTAGAAGTTTTAAGCTGAGATGTGGAAGCAGAGACATGAGGAAAGGAGAGGGTGCATGAGGCAGTACTCCATTCAACCACAAGCTATAAATGGGGAAAAAACCATAGACCACATCTGCATACTGTTTTATCAGTGTTATTCAGGCTTAGGTTTCACCTAGAAAGGATGCTACAGCTGCTTTGACAATATCTGGCTAGTTCTCTAGTGCTTGTTCCTTAGGGTGCAGTTTACCCAGTGAAACAAGTGTTTAGAGATACTCGGCTCAATTCCGTCCCTCTTCAGTGTTCAAGTCAATGTTACTCCCAGGAGAAAGCATCCCCTGCTCTCCCTGCTCCTCATTCCTGCACCCTCCCTGCTGTAGTCCAGCACTGATTTCCATGTGGCTGCACCCTCAGATGCACGAGGACTGTGGTCCAGATTAAAGGGCAGCAACAGGAGCAGAGAGAATGGGATGAGAACTGCTGACAGAAAGGCAAATCAAGGCAGAGCTTCTCACAGCTGTGATCCAGTTCAGCATAACAATTCACAGCATTTCCCTTACCATAACAATTGTCCAAATTAGCAAACTCTGAAGCTTTGAGTTTAGACGTGAATTTTTGAGGTACCTCAAATGGCATTGCTCAGATGATTAAGGAGATTTGCTTTTATTCCCTTATGAAGTTATTTTCTCAGTTTTTCTGTTGTGAACAGTCAATGCGGCCTATCCTTTAGTTTCTAAAGGTGAAGTTATTCATCTTATGTGAGTTAAATTGCCTTTCTCCAGCTTTCATCTTGTTAAACTGATTTTCCAATTAATGAAGGGCTCCTCCTTGCCGTGGCAATTTCTGGCATCAGGAAAAAACACTCTTGTCATTGTAGTCTGGGGTATCTCAACATCTCTGTTTTGGATTATGGTTTCGATGCTTCCTCACTGTAGTAATATAAAAATAGTATTTTTAGTGTATTTTAAGATGTAAGCATTTAAACCAATTACACTTGCTGGTTTGTCAGTTTGCTGCTAAGTGTGGAATGATGAGCCCCTTATTTAAACAATAAGGAATTGTGCTAGGTGTAAGTTATTTTGTTTTACTTCATTACAGGCTGTAGCACCTGTTCACAGACCTTCCTGCATTTATTTGTTAATTCCCATCTCCCACACAGTGCACTGTGTTGTTATTCACATGCAGAAGAAAAAGATGACTTCAGCTTCTTTTGAATAAAGCAAGTTTATCATCTCTATCCTTAGACTAGGCTTTCCTACTTTTTTTCTTGTGCCCTGTGAAAACATCCTCTGTTTGGACTCAAACACTAATAAAACATGCCCTTTTCTTTCAGGTTAAATGCCTTTCTGTAAACTATGTTAGGCTGCTTTCCTTGTTTCTAGGTTTTAATTTCTAAAAGAAAGCCAAGTGTTTTTGCCAAAAGGTTATCAAAATCAATGAACTGTACAGGGTAGTGCAAGATTAGCCAGGAAATTTATTTTTCTTCTATCTCATTCAGTGTTTTTATCTGTTTATAAGCAAGCTTGTCAGAGTTATCTAAGGACATTTAACTGTAACTTATCACCGAGACAGAAGAAAAGCAAGTTTTACAGAGCTGGAGACGTCTTTGTAGCCAAAGTTAGGAAAAAGGCTTTTTTTCTTTCTTTGTTTTTTTTTGATATTACGAACAAAAAGTAGCACACCAGTCTTCAGAACAAAATCTGTATCAGCCAAGGGGAAAAAAACCTATTCTTTTAGGGAGTGATGACTTCTGCCTCCCTTTTGAGAGGGACTTTACAAAAAACATAGGAAAGGGAGAAAGTCCAGAGAGGAATGGCAGAACTGCTAGAATAGGGACTGATGTAAAGCTACAAAAAAAGTGCTTATCACCTCATGTGTGACTGAGATATGGACACAGGGATCCTTGAGGAGTCTCCTGTGTTTGGATGCCTCTCTCCATGCTATGACCCCATCAAGCTTTCAAGGTTAGAATGGAATTTTAATCCCAAAGGGGGTTGTGAGCCTGGAATGAGGATCCCAACTAGAACTGTTGAAGAGCTGCTTCTCTGTCTGTTGCAAGATTTTTCTTAGCAGTTATTCAGGGTCAGTATATCCCATTAACGATGACTGAAAAATCAGCATGTGATACAAAGCTGACCCCCCCCCTTTTTTTTTCATCTTTAAGTTTTTCAGGAATAAATGTAAATGTAATTTCTTCTGATCTGCAGATAAGCATCTTTTATATGGGCGCCCTGCAGTACTGTACCGCACAAAATACAATATCTTGCATCACCACGACTTTGAAAGTGGCTACAGTGAAACGTTCCTGATGCCTCTCTGGACATCCTACACTATTTCCAAACAGGTTAGTGCTCTCATTCCTCTTGAAAAAGTGCTTAAAAATGCTGGGGAAATTTCTTTGGTACCTGTGTTCTGGAAGTCATAAAATTCCTTTTCCCCAGGAAGATTTTCCCGCCAGAAATTATGTCAAGTACCATTGCAAACAATGCCCAAATTCTTTTTTCCTTCATGAGGGACGAATTTTAAGGCAGAAGGGTTGTATATTTCTGTTCCTATTTTAATTTTAAAGTTTTTTTCGATGGGGGTTTGTTTTATTATGAGTGACTTCATTTGAATTATTTCCCATGGTGACTTCTGCTACCTGAAGAAGGGGCTCTGCAGCAAATGCAGGAGCATGATTTGGTTGTACAGTTAGGTGGTTTATTTTACTGCACACAAGGCCTTCCATATAGGCTGTCGAATGTATGAAATAGTTTTCTTTTATCTATGAAAGCTGAAATTACTCTTTTTGTTGTTTCTGTCTGTGTTCCTCAATGCAGGCAGAGGTATCAGGTGTCCCAGAGCACCTGTCCAGCTGTGTGAGGCCTGACCTGCGCATTTCTCCAGGAAACAGCCAGAGCTGTGCAGCCTACAGGGGCGACAAACAGCTCTCCTATGGCTTCCTTTTCCCTCCTCGTAAGTTTTGATAGCTTTTAATACCTAAAGATTTTGTAATTTTCCTTTTTTGTTAGGGAATGTGAACATATTCCAGGCACACCCCCCCCCAGGATATAAACAGACTAATTTTGGATTCAAACAGCAGTAAACATGTTTTTAATTTATAAATCCAAATTAGACTGCTGCATACTCTAAAAATTTCTGCCATCCTCTAGAAATAGTGCTAGTAGAGACCCTGTGTAAATGAGTGTCCTGGATTCTCCTGGAGCAGTTGTCTTGGAGCAGGGGTCTTCTGGGACTAGTAAATATTCAAGGGACACAACTGTCTCACAGCTGTGAACTTCATTGCTCTGCGTTTCTCACTCAGTGGCTGAAATATTTCATGGTGGATTTCTAAAATTGAATTACTGGTGAGAGACTTGCTCAGAACTAGAAGATAATCTCACACTCCTCACTTGCCCTGAAATTGTTGGCCTCTTTTTAAAAGCTTGCAAAGCAGATCTCTGATTTTTTGAGACAGCAATTGAAAGCTATATAAAAATATTGTGAACTGGTTGACAGTTGAAGCAAAGATAGAATCGTTCCTTTCCATGTTCAGCTGCCACATTAAAGACAAATTTTGTGTATTTAGCGTGGGCTTCTGAATATAGCACTCAGATTTGCTGTTTAGATTACAGTATTCCTGGTAGTTAATCTCTGAAGCCATTTTCAAAACATTTTTATATTCTTTGAAATTCTTATATTTCATCTTATTAATATTTTGCTGTTTCACCGTTTTCAGAATTAAGTTCCTCTGCAGAAGCAAAATATGATGCTTTTCTAATAACAAATATCATTCCAATGTATCCTGCCTTCAAAAGTAAGTGCCCTTTCCATGACTATACTTCTCTTTCCCAACAAGCATTTTTTTACTGTTTGTTGGATTACGGAACGAATGTGGGTTTCTTACTGTGTGTTGGATTACGGGAGAAGTTTAGAACATAAAGTTCAGTTACCTGTAGCCAGCAGATAATATATGTGGGCACCTGTATAGTTTTAGGTATGGGCAGGCAAAATACTGCAAGAAAGGCTGAAGTGTTAAGAAAGATTTATTTTCCTTGGTACTGGGCTAAGGTAAGAGCATAGACAGGTCAGCAACTTTGCTTTATGACACAGTAATTCACTTTCTGTAAGACCATTGAGATTCTCATGTCTGCAGCCCAAGCTAGTGGAGAACATACTTAGGCAATGTTTTTACTTCTCAACTGGAGCTTGAGAGCGTGCACAAGCCTGGGAACCCTTAGCATGTTGTTGTAGGTCAGGAACAAGTGATTACATTTCGTTTTTCTCTCCATGCCCTTAAAGAGAGACAGAACATATTGATTACCTATAAAGAAAAAAAGAAAAGAAAACAAATTTATGGAAAATGAGGAATGATTTAAACCTGGCTGAAACTTTCAGTGCTTCAGGGATATAGTATTAACATTTCTTTTGTCTGCACATCCGTTTTCTCTCTAGTTTTGCCAAGAGGTAGGAAAGCCATCAGGCTATTCTGGTGGCATTTTTGGCTTGGCAGGGATTGAGAAGCCTTGGAAGAATCTCAAGAGCCTGTTCTTGTGAGATTTCCAATTCAGATTTTAGGCCAGAGAGGTTTGGATAAACATCAAAGCCTATGGGAGTCTTCTTCTTTTTAGCCAGGAAAGAGTGTTTTTAACAGAAAAACCTCTGAGTAGGAACAAGTGGTGATGTTTGCTGGAAGTTTGAGCAAAGACACTTAACTGATTAGAGAGTGCAAAATTATTGGGGATTTCCCACACTTAAATCACTTCATAAAAATGTTCTTTATACTAATGTTAATCTAATCACAGGAGAACAACCCACCTCTAGCAGCTCTAGCCTTCCTCTTCATCACAAGTGGGTGAAGGATTCCTTGAGAAAATATGCTGGCATTAATGTGATTCCTGAGGAATTAAAAACCACTACATGTGTGCAGGTTGCAATGCTGAGAGCCAAGTATAAGCTCATTATATGGACCTTTTTCCACAGCAGGGAAAATATGAGGTGGCAGTTTTATGCTGTGCTGGCTTTGGTGGCAGTGCTGGCTGCAGAGGCCCCCTCCTCTTCTTTGTTTTTTTTAATTCACTGTCCCATCCCACCCCCATGAGCAATAATTCTGTGTCTATCTTTTCCATAGTGAGGCTGGCTTGAGCAGCTTCTGCTTTGCTGGAGCTACAAGAATGATGCCCCTGGGCTGCCCCCCCATTGCCCTGGCATTGCTCTCTGTGTGGTTGCACTGGGAACTGGAGCAAGGAACTGATTTAGCTACAAAATTTGAGGCAGTGGGAGGGAGGGCGAGTCTTTCCTTTTTGAACTGTTTTCATTGTTAAGGCATATGCATTGGAGGAATGAGCAGCTGGAGGAGTGGTACTGCCAAGTGGTTACTGCAGCTGAGGTTCTTGTTAGACCATTGCTGGGGGTGGTCCTGTGCATCAGCCTCAGCAGGGATTGCATGTGGCACTGAGCAGGCTTAGGCCAAGGTGTACTGGTGAGCTTTCTGAGGCTGGCATTGCCATCAGCACCAGGGAACCATGGACTTGACCGCCTGTGCTGGCAAGACAAGAGTTAAACTTTTGCAAGTCTGAGGAAGTTTTGTTTACACACACTTCTGTTAGTTAAAATAAAAAGGGAAAAAAGAACAAAAAGAATGATGTAACTGGAGATTCCAGTGTGTTTCCCATCCTATAACTTGTCAAGGTTGAGGAAGGCATGGTGGGAGAAAGTGTTTCATGCTCTTCCCAAAGGTTGCTATAAGGTTGCTATGCTTTTTGCATTCTTGATGGCACCTAATTTAAAGCTTAGACATTTTGCATTCAATGAGAATTTAACTGGATGACTATGACCTTTGTGCTTCCCTTTTTTTAAAATGTTTGGGGTTTGCATTTAATCACAGTGCTGTATTATTTTTAAAATTAAAAAAAAAAAAAACAAACCAAAACAAAAAAGCACCACAGCACTGTTCCCCAGAATTAGATAAGAAAGACAAAGGCAATGTTCAGGGACATCAAAAGCGTGTGAATAGCTGTTTCTACAGCTTGGTGAAGGAACAGCAGAATCTCTATTGCAAGGCCTGTGGCAATGCCAGCCTGGAAGTGGTACCGTGCCTTTCGTTTATCACTGGTTGAGCGGAAAAAAATTCAGCAGAGAACAAAAGTCTGAATAGGCTTTATTGACAAAACAGAATGAAGTTGCAGTAACTCTGTAATGTTTGGTCTTTGATTTCCCCTACAGTTGTGTGAATGATGTCCACTGGATTTTTATCTTCAGGAAAGAAAAACTGTTTGTAATCTTGAGATGTTTTGACTTATCCAAATTTGAGTGTGTTGAGGGTTCTTTTTACTTGTTTGTTTGATTGATTTTGTTTGGGTTTTTTACCCACAGAGGTATGGAACTATTTCCAAAGGGTTTTGGTGAAGAGATATGCCACTGAACGAAATGGAGTCAATGTTATAAGTGGACCAATCTTTGACTATGACTATGATGGTTTACATGACACACCTGACAAAATAAAACAGTAAGAGTTTGTCTTTAAATTGATTTGCTGTTGCTTCTCTTAATGGTGACTTTATCTTAAACAATTCATTACCTGCACATAATTTGATTTTTGGGAGGAAATTTGATTTTCTAGCTCTTTCTAAAATTATTGCTCGTTAAAACTAAATGCTCAAGTAGGTAGGACAGTGGTAAAAATAAGGAAATGGCAATTCAACAGTTAACTCTTCACCTTGACTTTGAAATTAAGTGTTCATCCTTGAGAGGAAGCTGAATTATGTTCCAAATTGTTTGTTTTCTCTAAAATTCTCCAGAACTTAAGAGCAGCACTATTGAATTACATACTCAGGTCTTTTGTTAATTCGGTAGTGCTTTGTCTCCATGTCCCTGAACTGAAGAAGCCTTTCAGTGCTGCATTGTTTTTTTCTATAGCACAGTATGAGCTAATTGGATGCTCACTTTCAGATAGTGTTCAGGAATCAAGCATATCTCAACAATGTATGTGTGTCCTCATATGTAGGAGAGGAAAGACAACGTTCTTTCTGTAGCCTCCCTCCAGACAAGTTCATCCTTTGTGGATAGATGTTTGCTTTGTTCCCATAGGTTTGTGGAAGGCAGCACAATCCCTGTTCCAACTCATTACTATGCCATCATAACCAGCTGCTTAGATTTCACTCAGCCAGCTGACAAGTGTGATGGACCACTCTCTGTTCTCTCATACATCCTTCCCCACCGGCCTGACAATGATGAGAGCTGCAATGTAAGTCCTGCTGCACTACTCTAGCCCTGTGGTAAACATATTCCTGGGACACGTGAAAACCCATTATTATTAGAAGCTAATGCTCAATGATGTGTTGAATGGCAGCACAAAGTAGTGACTCTGCTGAGTGTCATGTTTAGCTCATTAGACAAAAGCACTCCTCTGTGATATCAGGGGAAATATGGAACTATTACTGCACCTAAAATTGTCTGGAAGAACTGACATACAGTAGGTTGGCAGTAAACAATCTGTAGGATTCTACATTTTGACAGGCACTGTCAGTGTAACTTGAGAGCAGACTGGGGGGAGGTTGTATGTGTAGACATTGTCCTGGCAGCCAGCCTGTTGTTTTTATTGAGGTCAGTTTCCATATGCAGGTACAATACAGCCTGTCTGCTGTGGCAGTCTGGGTGCATCAGACAGCATGATTACATCCAGCCCACACAGTATTAAACGTATAGGCTAAAACCTGCCAAGGGTAGAGTGCCAGCTCTTACTGTTTCCAGAATCCCTTGATTCAAGGGAGAATATTTGGGTTCCTATTACAGAGACAGCCAGACACCCTCCTGGTTTCTTTCCTATCTTCCTTTAGGATGCAAGGTCTTACCCTGTCAGAATGCTGATGAAGGCTTTGGTCTGGTCAGCACTGCAGAAAGTAACACACACACTTGGCAGCTGATGGTGTGGCAGGAGTGTGGTTGAGTCCCCATGGGCTCCAGCACTGTGCGAGGACAGCAGTCCCCCCAGGCAGCTGTATTTAGACTTGTCCTTCCGCCGAACTTGTTCTCCCATTACACAGCTGTGTGGATTCCTGCACACAGACACTTCACTATAGGCTGCCAGGAGACCGTTTCCTGAATGAACGCATTAATGTTATGAATTTTGTATTGGCAAGAAAGTTAAGACTCCTGTTCCAGCTACAGGCAGAAATAGTCATTCCAGTTCTGTACACAATTCACCTGGAACACTGTTTCTTTCTCATTCATCAAACATCGCCTGCTTTCAGGTCCCTCTTTTTAAAACCATGTTTTTGGAGAAGTATCCCTCTCTCTTGAGCAAGTCTGGCTTTCCCCTGTTTCGACTCTCAACTGCTCTGGGCAGAGAAGTCTTCCACCAGAAGTCTCATAAAGTCCTACATATACTTCATCGTGGTTTTTCTCTGGACAGCTTTCCTCTGAGACAAGATCCAGTTGGTGATCTGAAGGTTACTACTCTGGCAGTTATTAGTGCCTCTGCCCTTATAACTCTACCCATATGTCATTTTATGACAAAGTTATTTATTTTTTCCTCCCTCTGTTGCAAGTCATATTTCTCTTAAACTGTTGAAATCTTTTTTATGAGCTCTTTACAATAATGGCCTCTTTTAGTCTTTGATTTCTTACATCTCAAAACAGGCTTCTTTTCTCTATAGGTCACACTACTTATGGTGCATGTATTTACAGTTCTGAGAGGAACTTCAGTGCTACTGTGAGGTCATTAGCAGATATTGGTCTATGAATTCTATATAGCAAAGCACCACTCCAAAAATATTTAAATGTTGCTCTTGAATGAAAGTACAGTTAGGCAAATTTTTGCCATTGAAATACAGCATCAGTCTTACTTTTGCACATGGTGTTCCATCTTATTTGTTCAAAGAAGTGATTGTGTAAAACCTCACCATATCTCATGGATGAAATGCATGGAATAACATAACAATTTTACCTTAACCTCTCCATGGTTTTCTTGTAAGATTTGGAGAAATATTAGCTTTCCCTCCTACTCTGCTCTAGCTGCACACACTTTCTTCACAGAGCCATTGGAGAACACCACTACACTTCTCATTTGAATTTGTTCCATTTCTAAACTGTGTTTATTCATGGTGAGGTTATACCCATTTATTCTTGTGTCAACATTTTTCTATGTCTTAAATAGTTCTTCGCTGGGCTTCTTTGGGATTTACCCTAGTGATGATTTATGGTGAATCTCAAGGCATATACTTCTCTCTGTTCGTGGAAGACCCAGGATCTTTTTTGCTCTTGTAAAAAAGGATGAGTATGGTAGTAGTCTTCCTATGCATCTCTTCCAGACTGATCTTTTTTTAGTTTTTCTTTTTTTTTTTTTTTTTCCCCTGGATCATGAATGAGATAAAATACTGTAGCTCAGATCTCAAAGTGAAAATATTTTTTTTTCTCTGATACTACCTAGAATGTGCTTTTTCCATAGCTGTTTTATAATGGTGGCTCACATTCATGCACAACCAGTACATCCAGGTCTTTCTCTTCTGTATGTCAAATAACCTAACTTCATATTATACCAGGGATTCCTGCATCTGCATCCTCCGCTATGCTATGCCGTTATTCCTCTGCACTGACAGGTGTTCCCAATTGTTGTGATTTTTTACTAGTACACTAATGACCTTGGCTCAAGAAGCATGTGTGAAAATATTACACAAAATCCTAAGACCAAAGCTGAAGGAACCCTGCTAGAAACTTCCTCCAGGCCACTATTTTCCCTTTCAGCAAAACCTTTAAATTTTTTTTTGATAAGCAAGTTCCTCACCCACTTGTCTACATGCATCATGTTCAGCTTTCCATCTAATAATTTGATATTCAAAGAGATTCTTGTCCAGAATATCTGGTACATTTTCCACTGGATTTTAGGTTATCCTCCTAATTGATTGCCTATTTCAATTTACCCTCATATTTTCAATTGTTACTTTTTCCTTCTAAGACTCACTGTACTATTGACTAACCAACATAGGTGGGAAAAACTATAATTTAAAATGTATACACTTCATTCATTGTTATCTAGTAATGCAATAATGTAATACCGTGGTAGCTGATCACTGTGTTTAAAATCCTTGCCACTTGACCTGAGCCTTCCTGGACCAGTTGTGGAATGGAAAACTAAAACCTAGATCAGTTGACTGATTTTCTGGAGTCACGCAAAAGCTGTCTATTTGGACTTGGTTTAAACCAACCTCACAGTCCTGTGATTTATTCATGTTGCAGATCTTTTGCAAACTGACTGTATTCAAAAAAGTGAGCTTTGTAGCTCACTTTGAGCTTCTCTCTGAGCTCTGCAAAATGCAGATTTTCTGCTCAGAAGGAAAGCTTGGAGCAAACAAAAATGTCAGAGTAACTGTTTGCAATAAGAACCCTGTTGAGGCCAGTATGCAGACCAGCAACCTGACTGTCAGGCCCAAGGCTGAGCAGGGGGCTTTCCTGGAGCGTGGCACTGCAGGCAAAGCAGAGTGAGTAGGGTGCGCTCCCTTCCCTTCCCTCTTAAATTGCATCTTTCTTTTCTTGTTCCAGACCTGGTTTTGGGCCTCAGGTTGCTAGTGACATGGAGAGGAAAGATGGTTTGGAGCTGAGAAGCTTCAAACCTGACAAGTGCTGACTAGGTCATAGATGTTTGCTTAAGAGAAGCCACCTGTGATCTGCCTGGTACTTCATGTCCTCTCTGTGCAAACAGTCAAGCTCACCCTCCTGGCTTTTGTTGGGTGACCCACTTATTGGGCTGTGGCATATTTACTGTGTTGGATAGGCTCTGGCACTGCTGAAGCTTAGTCTTGATCCATGAGAGGATCACTTTGCAGGAGGAGCTTGCTGAGACAATTAGAAGAGAGTTCATTACCAGGAGTAAGCCCAGAAATAGACACACACATCGAGTCCAAAAGCCCAGAGACACAACCCTCCATTCCTAACTTGCTTCCCCAGCAGCAGGGTAGACGTACCAGCCAGAGAGGCCAAAAGGGGAAAAGTCCTGTTTGCTTTGTCCTTTTCCCACGTCTGCTCCTTGCTGTGCAGTCCCCAGGGCTGACTGCAATGCTTGTGGGACATGTTTTGAACTGGTTAACATGCTCAAACAGCCAGTCACTGCAGTGTTTTGCAGACCTGATCTTCTGATATGCTTGTGAGTTACCTTTGTTTGTGGATCACTCCAACATGTGCTGGTGGTGGCACAAGGCAGGCAGCAGGAGCTGTCCCCTAAGAGAAATTACACCCACACAACCTAACCCCGATCATGCTGGCATCAACATCTTCCTGATTTTTTTTTTTTTAAATGACATCTTCCTGATTTTTTTTTTTTAAATGGCAAGTTCTTAGTGAAAGTCTTTTTTCTGTCAGTGAATAGTATATATGTTCCAATAACAGAGGTTTTTAGATACCAACATAAGCCATTGTCCCAAACGTGTAATGAATTGCAATGGTCTCCTAAAAGTAAAGTGGAAAGATTAAAATAATGCTGTATTAGATGATGTGATGGTCAATTGAGAATAATGTGTAGGGGTAGGGTTCAAAGCTAAACAGCCTGGAGCTTGGGCTTTGGTAATACAAAAGTGATGAATATGTGAGATGTTTCTGTGAGATAAAAAAACGTGTAGTGATCAGTGGATCTTCTAAAAGCATGCAGTTGTTCTTCTGAAACACCTTTCAACTTGGGGCCAGCTTTTCCATTGTCTCAACTGAACTGTAAAATGAGTACTGATATAAAATCGTAGGATTCATCTTGCCTGTTAAGTTTCAAATCTGTTTTCTTGCAGCTCATTTACCTTAGTCATTCTTGAATAAGGCAGAGATTTTTCAAATGTAACAAATGCTTAGGAAAGTTGCATTTGCTTTTGGAGTTGATTTTTGACAAAGCATGTTATAAACCTGGGTTTGTTTTGTTGGGTTTTTTTCCAGAGCTTGGAGGATGAATCTAAGTGGGTTGAAGATCTTCTTAAGATGCACACTGCACGTGTGCGTGACATCGAACAGCTCACTAGCTTGGACTTCTTCCGAAAGACCAGTCGCAGCTACACAGAAATCCTCTCCCTAAAGACATACCTGCATACGTTTGAAAGTGAAATTTAGCTTTCTAACCTTACTCAGTGCATCCTTTTATCAACTGGTGTATATTTTTATATTGTTTTTATATTTATTAATTTGAAACCAGGACATTAAAAATATTAGTATTTTAATCCTGTATCAAATCTTAAATATTAAACCTTTGTGTCATTTGTTTTGTTTCTCTAATGTTTAATATAGGTATGTCTCTTGGTTGATTTAGTAGTGCTTGTAATACTGCAGTTTGAGTCCTTACTCTGAGCTTTTAAGTGGTGCTGCAAGGTTTGATGCGTGCATCAAGGAAATATTAATTTTCCATGCTCCTTTACAACACTTGTAGTCCTGTACTGTATATCAAAATACTGAACATGTAAGATTACACTCATTTACTGTTAACTGTGTGACAGACATATTTAAACACTATAGACAAATAGCATCTTAAATATAATAAACCACACATTCAGTTTTTTTAATGTGTTTTGACTTCCTTTCACAGGGATGTTCAGAGGTGCTTGTGGGCAGATGAGTACTGACAGATTTCTTACTGGGCAGAGCCCTTCTCAAGAGCTTAGGTTTGCTGGTAAGAAGACTGTCAGGAGCCCAGGTGCCCCGCCCTGGTACTCAACAGTGAGACCATAAAATAGACACCCTCAATAGTCATTACTGGTAAGGCTTTGCTACAGTGGCAGAGCTGGGAGAGGAGGATGCTTGTTTTCACAAGCTACGAGGGGTACCCCATGCTTGGGGCCACTTGGTCCTGCTCTGGAGCTGTGGAGAGGATTCATGATAACATCTGCTGTCACTGATGCGACTGTGTCACATCCCTTCTCTACCACAGCCGCTCTGGGCTGATTCCTGGAAATACCTGCTCCATCATCCTTTGCTTTGACTTTGATGGAAATTGAAATAAGGCAGATGTTGAAGGAGATGATATTGCTAAACACACAGCAGTGGGCTTTTAGCTGAGAGGAGAAAATCTGATTTTTGTCATCTTGTTCTAACAGCCAGGATCTTCCATGTATTCCCTAGTCTGAGTCTAAGGCTTAATGACAGCCCTCAAAGGAAGTTCTCAAAGGAAGCCCCCTGGCCTCATTGCACATATGTAACTTCTGGTACAGTAAAGTCCGTGCAGTGCACGTGATTTACAGCCATCACCTACCTGGTCAAGGGAGTCCAGTCTCTGTTTGCTGGTTCTGTGCAGTAACAGTCTCATAATCCTGACAAGCCCCTACAAGTGACACTGATGTCACAGTCCTAAGCCAATGGAAGAGACTGTGTTGCCTGCTGGTACCTAGGTAATGGCCTGATTTGGCTTTGACAGCTTTTATAGAAGGTATATGTTATGGAGCATTAGTGTTAGTGTAGTTAGATGATGTAAAAGATAAATTATTGTTTAGAATGCCTCTTGAAGCTGAACCCACTAGTGGCACTATCATAAAGCCTTCGTTTGGGGTTATAGCTTTCCCTCTCTCTAGAAAAATGGTTTTCTGTTTTCTCTTTGGGGGTTACAGATAGTGGAGGAAAGCAGGAAGTGCTGGAAAGCATCTCAGCCATGTACACAGATGAGTAGCCAGGCCTCCTAAATAAAATTAACCTGGCACAATTTCAGCAACTTGCATCCCTGTAGAACTCATCTAAGAGAAAGTAGTAAACTGGAATTAATTGTGTTAACACAGATGATAAAGTTCTTGTGAACAGTAGACAAAAATTCAGTATTCTAGGTGCCAAATTCTGTTTAATTTAGAAGAGTACAGAACTTGAATGCTTTAAAATATCCCCAAAATGTTAGGGTGGAAATTCTAATAACTGCACAAAGCTCTTGGAAACATCCTATTCTTGCAACTTAAAAATTGTCTCTTGTGGTTGTCTGGTAGCACAGAAATATTTTCCTGGAAGCTTTTGGCAGGGCTTCTTGCCATGATAAACTTTATGTTCTTACATATACTACAAAGGGTATTTCCTCTGGATTTAAAAGAGTTTTCAGTTAAGACCTAATTCCTTCAACACCAACTTCAGTGATGATTTAATGTAGTGGTTCATAAACCAAACTGAAGACCACCACTACTGTTCTGCTTTAACATTAATCTGTTTCCCTGTTTGGGTTTTTGATTAAATCAAATTATGTAATTCTTTTATTTTTTCTCAAAAATAAGATTACATTTATACCAAAGGAACGTTAAAGCTCTAAAAAATGTTCTTCCTGTGTTCAGAGAAGTTTGCTTTTGAAATACAGTTTCTGATAATTGCTGGGAGAGACAGTTTAGCTCTCAGTCGCACTATTAGTATGTAGGGAAATGTCATTTTTTTTAACTCAGTTGTTTATTGTGACAATAAATACTAGTAATTTACTTCTGTTCTGCCTACTTCTCTTCAGCCCCTGGTCCCATGCTCTTGCAGGGTATTGCTGCTTTATTTTACTGTGGTAGCAGAAATAGCTCTGTGCTGGGAAATGTTTGTGGTGACTTCTGCACATTGCATGGGGTACTTTTCCTGTTGAAAGATGCCTTATCAACACAAAAGCTCCAGTGCACAAAAGCTCCAGCTAAAGTCTTTTAAATCCCTCTAAGCAACATGAGCTCTGCAGGAACAACAGACATTTTAAAGGAAACTTGTAATTTTCCTTTGGCATTCCTCGGGGTGAATGTTAGCTTAGGGCAGAGGGAAGGAACCCCTCTGCTTTCCATTCCTGTTAGAACATTTTGAAAATATGAAATACTACTTGTTTCTGTTACATGTTGCCTTTTCTTGATATTACTCTGGCTTCAGCAAGAGGTCCATTGAGGAGAACAAGCACTGAATTTTTTTGTTGAACAAACACTAGTTTTGAGGGTTTGGGTAATTACTGTTTGCAATTGGTGATATAAATTTGAGTCATGTTTAATGAGTCAGATTGATTGAGCAATTGCCACAACAACAGAAGCTGTATGTGTCCTGCACACCTAGCAAAGTCCTTTTGCTCTGGGAAAAATCCTCCAGAGGTAGTTATGCAACTAAAATAACCCTGCTACAGGAAACTGTTACTTTTTTAACCCCTTTTCCACAGTCATATATCCTGAATAGATAAGCACTGAAAGCAGGTCAAGTAACCTGACCAACTGCATGGCCATGATAGCAAAATTACAGCAAAAGTCACTATCTTATCCTGACTGGTCTGTGTCATCTTATGAAGGTTTGCCAGAATTCATAGGGATACAGTCGGAGTAAATTTAAATAACTATATTTAATTAGGCCAGTCTTGCTGTGTCCCTGGAGGCTGCTCCAAAGAAATCCTGCCATAGTCCCTATCTTCTCAGTACTTTAAATGCAAACGGTCAACTAATTGTGTGAAGATTTTAAGACTTTAACAAATGAAAACACACATGCACTTCTTGTAGGAGAGGCTAGAAAACAAAACCAGTGATAAAGAGAGAAGAGAGGAAGTTTCTTGCTTCAGGAGACAGAAGAAGTTGAATGGTTGAAAGTCCAGGAGATGCTGCTAGAAGGGAACTGGGGCTAGAGAAGATTTATTTGGCAGGTTTATGAAGTCCCTGTTCCCCCTACATCCAGCTTCTTCTGATAGATCAGTCTCTCATGCACAACAGATGAAATATCTCTCTAATCCCTGCACACAACTGGGAAGCCGAAAACTTCTCAGGAAAGCTGGAGGAGTTCCCGTCTGAAGGTGTTGCTAGCTGCAGGAGCAGAACTGGGACTTTGGAGATGTCCAGACTGGACAGTGAGTATAGAGTGCAGAACCCAACCTGAAAAAAATAAATTTGTAGCAACAGGAACTGATGTACCAGCAGTCCTTCCCTTCAGTCTCACATCCATATCAAGTATCTTTAATTACCCTTACATTTGCATTACATTTCTGCACAGCTCACCTCTGCTCCTCTCTGCAGGAGACAGGAAATATTGCTTGCATAGCAATTGATAAAATTCCCCTTTTAATTTTTTTTTTTTAATTGGCAAGCTCCTACCTACAAAGGAGCAACTACAGTTGCTCTGCCCTGTGAGGGAGGGAGAAAACCAAACTTTCCCACAGCATGGGAGTGTGTGGGTGCTGCAGAGCTGCTATCTCCTCTCTGCTCCAGTAATGTGCTCTTCCAGTGAATTTGGCACTTATGTCAGTGGGGTTTATTCTGCTGGTTTGGCACAGAGAGACAAATGAAACCACTACCTCTGTGGGAGGCTGCTGTTACCACAAGCATGGATGAAACTGTGGCATGGAGAGGTTGAATAGTAGGTTTAAGAGTATGCATATAGTATAGCCAGTAAAGCTGCTCACAGCACTCCTGTATGGGTTTAATATGTGACATTTTGAAATAATTTCTGATAGTGCTACCACTGGTGGGAGGGCACAGGGTAAGTTTTGTAATGGAAAAGCCTTGGAATCACGTGGCTGAAATAAAATATGAATACAGGGCAATAGAAGCAAAACCCAACCTCCTTTGGGGACAATCAATCATGCTGAATTGGATTTCTATTAATCCTGTGCATCAAAATGCTTTTGGTAGGCCTAGTTCTTTACCAGAGTCCTGTATCTCCAGAGGGATGCTACAGCACCTTCCTGTCCATCCTGTCTGTGGTCCTAGTCCAACTCAGTTTTGTGACTCGTTTCAATTTTCATTGCTGCTGTCTCAGACAGCTGTTGCACTTGACCTGAGATACGTAGTATAGTCATGAAAATACAAGTTTACTCTGACCAGGATAGACCTGCCACCAAATGATTAGTACAGCACTAGCTGTACATCTTCCAAGTCGTGGAATGTGTTTGAAATGTTTAAAGTTCAGCCCTTGTTCAAGACGGGAGAAAAAATGGCATTTTTAAACATTATGGAAAAATACCTTATCTCGTTTCTTTGCACTTGTTGTGTAAATACAAGATAAGAGCAGTATTCCCAAGGTTACTGCAAACAGCCTGTCACTACAGAGTACAAACTAACATTTACTAAAATGTATGTTGACATAAAAAACAGCATTGCTGCTATCAGCCATGGTAAAAAACGCCACAGATTTCTTTGCCCTTACAAGTCAAAAGTTTGGGATGTAACTTATTCAGATCTGCCCTCATAGAGGAAAATCCCTATCCTGCTTATAGCATGCAGTGTGTGCACAGTTGTTCTGGAACCTTACCTTACCCTCTTACCTTATCTGTTATTTTCTAAATATGGCAGGGAAAGGCAGATGGAGGTCACCCAGGTTTCATCTGCAGATTTCACCATGGAGAGATCAGCAGGCAAAGAAGTTTGTAATTGTGGCTTAGTACAGCTGTAACTGATTGACCCTACAACTGGAATTTACTAGAAAAGAGGTGGGATTATTTGACATCATAAGCCCTCAACAGAAAAGGATTTAATCCTTTTCAGGGGATACTTTCCTGAGTTTTCTTCTTCTTGGCTGTGTGCAGCAAGTAGAAAATTATTTCATCTGTTCTGCATGAAGGATTGATCTATCAGAAGAGGCTGGATGCAGGGGGAACAGGGACTTCATAAACCTGCCAAACAAATCTTCTCCAGCCCCAGTCCCCTTCTGGCAGCATCTCCTGGACCTTCAACCTGTTCATCCTCTTCTGTCTCCTGAAGTGGGAAATTTCCTCTTATCTCCTTACATGTTTTGGTTTTGTTTTTGCTTGTTTGGTTGGTTTTTTCTGGCCTCCCTGTTTTATTTCAGCTTTGATCTGTTGTCATCTGCAAATTGCTTTAGTGTAAGCCTAACAAGTGCCATTTCTGTGTACATGCATATCTGTACAGCACGCACTGCTACCTCTTAGCTCTGTTAGGTCTTACACACTCCTTCTGCAGAAAGGAGGATGTGGAAGATCCTGGAAGATCCCAGTTTCTTCTCCAGTGCAGTTAAAACCCCAAGGCCAGCTTTTGTAAGTAAAGGTCTCTTCAGAGTATTTAAGCTGGTGGCCTTTACCCATCTGCATGGTTTTGTTTGAGGCATTTAATATTACTGAGGGTAGAATGTCAAATATCTGATGAACCAACCAGAAATTCTCCATGCAGGCCATGACCAACTAGACCGTTGCTAACATCTGAGAAAATTAGATATTAATAATGTCAGTATTTTCTCCTCTGGGACTAGAAAGTTCAGACCCAATCCAGACGCATCAGAGTTCAGGACCTATCCCATCACTGATTGTGGGAATTGTGACAAATCTCCTCCTCTGCTCATTGACGCATTTTCATCTAATAAGGTCTCTAGGACACTGCTGATGGCTGTAGTTTCAGCTGCTCTCTTTGAAATGCATGTTGCCATTTGTACCTGCAGTCTGTTCCATGTTTCTAGCTGTCTTTTGGGATGTGTTTTGGGGTGCACACACTTGGTGTTCTGGGTCAACAGCAACTACATCCTCCTCTTCCTCCTCCATTGTATAACCACGTGAACAGTTGTTCCTGCTTCCCCATGCCCATGGGCTCCTGGCTGGATTCAGGTTCTGTTGTACAATTACTGGACACCTCTGTGGGGTGTAGTGAAAAAGACAGTAGGAAGGAGGTGACAGATGATGTGTTATCTTCTGGTGGGCTGCATCTATCTTGGGTGGGCTGCAGCCTTGTCAGATGTGAACAGTCTTTTCTCATATGATGAAAAATGAATCCTCAAGTGCTATTTGTTAGCAAAAAAAATTAATTTCAGGGATTCTCCTGACTAATAATACCAGAAGAAACACAGTTGTTTTAGGGATCTAACAACTGACATTTTTATAACAATCTCTTTAAGGCAGTAGAGAAAAAGAAGTTTGCAGAAAAATATTTATTTTTGTTTCTCCATTTTGCTGAATACAAAAGCCATTATATGCAGTGTGCTCAGCTGGACTAGCAGGCATCCAGATTGAACTAAGCATGCACCTCTATGGCTTTCACCTTCTATGCCTCATGATCTAATTCTAGTCTTTCTCAAGGGTTTCCATATGCATTCATGAAACCTGGGAGCCCTCCTGTGGTCAAAATCATGAGCTATACTTCCGGTTGTTACCCCAAATCTAATGTAGTCAATTCCATTTTAAACTTTATCCTTGGAGTGTTCATTGAGAAAAGTTCAATCAATTGAAGAAAAAGAAAAAATTTAGATAGTTTCCTGGGGTTTTGCCGGGGGATGGTCTCATTACCCCTCACTCCCCTTGGCCGTTATCTGATGCTGTTCACATCCCTTTTCCAAGGTTGGGGTATTGCCTGACAATCTGCCTATTGCTTCATCTTTCTTCTCTCCAAACTTCTCCTCCCTGTTTTCCATCCTTTGTAGGCTTCTTCTTTTCTGCTCTGATCTAGTCAGGTTCTCACCACCAGTCTGTCTCAGTACCTTTCAGTCGTGCATTAAATAATGTAACACAAACTCCACTTTTATTGTCTTATTGTCTTCCAAGTTGCAGAAGCACATGATTCAGAGAGCTTTGTTGTGCCTAGTTTTAATGTTGTGCTGAAGTTGTAGAAAAGGTGTTACATTTCCTCAGAGACTTAATTTTGTGTTCTTTGTACAGTCCCTCAGGACAATTCTGCTTCCACATGGGCAACTGCTTCCTTTTTAACAGTGTTTCGTTGTGCATGAGAAGTAAACTGTCAGTAATCTGGGCAGCTTTATGAAGAAGCAGGAAAGGGTGAGGTGAAAATGAGGAAGAGCAAGAGGAGAAATAGCCCCTTTGCTTTTGCCTGTACTGGGGCTGACGCTTTGTGTTTCTTTCCTGCTGTATAACTGAAGAGGAGAACAACCACACAGCTGTGCTATCTCACACCCATTCACCAAGGCTGCTTGTGGGCTACATCACAGATCCCAGGATGGTCCATTGGATGGTGGATTCACTACCCAGACAAGGTCTGTGATCCTCAGCTCTTCCCTCTTTGCCCTGGAATTTGTAAAGGCAGATGGGTATTCATGAGGGTAAATACGTCAAGGTTTGTAATTTGTAAGATAATACAGCACATACCACAAGTGCTTGAAAAGGATTTGAAACTTCTAGCTTGTTCTACTGTTACATAATTTGAAGATACAGAGGATCAGGGAAAATCTCACCCAAAATTTCAGCTCAGGTATGAACTGAGTAGGTTGCACAAGGCTAGTCTAGGATGGGGTACAGTTTGGAGCATTGCTTCTATCATAAGCATTACCTAACAGAGAAAAAAGTACCCCAAACTCCATGATCTTAGAGGCTGCACTTCTGAATTGCACTTGAAAGAGTGCACAAATACTTTTGTGAATTGTTTGGATCTCTGTATCCTAACTTATGCTGAGGGCAGCTGGTCTAGAAAGAACTGCAACAAGCTGTAGCTCTGGTGGAGATAAGCTGTTGGCCTCACTGCTCTAAGTGGAAGCTGGATCCAGAACTGTAATGATAAAAACTGGCAAATCTTAGTTTGTTCGTAGTCAGATTATAAATTCTTATCCCTTTTGTGTCAACATCATTCTTATCTTAACAAGCTCCAAACTCACCTTCCTCACTGGTATTTAAATAATCCACCCAGTCCTTCCCAAAGTATTTTTTAGTTGATTTGTTGATTTTTAATTTTTTTTTTTTTAACCTGCAAGCACATCTCTTCTGAATAAAAAAAAGAAGCTGTTGCAACTGATTTCTGGAAAAGAGGTTTGTTTAATATTTGTGTTTATTTTATGGATTTAGATTTATGGAAGCACATACCGATATTTTATGCCCTAGGTGCCTTTGCTTAGTTCTAGTTTTATAATGTGGATGTCATTGAGAGGACTGTATTTTCCATTCTCATAATTAAATGTACAATAGCAAATAAAGCTTGCACGAAGAGAATAATTCTTCAGCAGCCACTCCGTCCACCTCCACATAATTTAGTGTTGGTTTTTGCCTAAGGATATATTCTTGTGGATCTTCCTAGAATGGTTTAACAAGTCACCACCTTCAGCACAAGTTTCTTGGCGTTGCAGAAGCACATCATGTGATGTTCCCGGGCTTTGGACACGGACTCAGCTGCACTGAACTGGCTGAAGAAATTACTGCCTCCTCTCTCTACAAATGTTATTGTTTCCTCAGTGCCTGCAGAATTGCTGTCCTCTAACCCACTGCAGGAGGAGTCTATTTTATTGAAGTGTTTAAAAGCTAGAGATTTGCTCATGTTGCTCATTTTACCTGAAAATGGATTAGGAAGCAACACAGGATATACCTACTTAGAAAACCAAAAAGAGTGGTAATTAGTGATTCAGGGCCTGAGTTGATCTAGTGGGGACTATGGATATTTTCATTTGGGACAGCTTGAATTAGGTGAGATGGTCCTTCACAGCCCTTGTCTGCTTCAGACACAAAGAAGCTTGATTACTTTAAATCACCTTTACTAATGCTTCAAACTAATTCAGTCACCCATGTTCGTGCAGGCTTGTCCTTTAGTACTCTGAGGCTGAGCCTGTTAATGCATTGCCACCCAAAATGGCTTTACCACTTAAGCTCCTGTGTGTTTTCATCTCAGCCCATCTCCTGGCACCTCATGTTGGGGCTGCTCCCAAAAGCAGTAACTGGGAGCTCAGCTGAGGGGCTGTCGAGTGTTAACAAAGTAAACCTCTACTGCTCTTCATGAAAAGTAGAAATGAGTATGTCTGTAGAGTATTTCACATCATCAGTGGCAGTGGGCCACAGTTAAGCAACTTTTTTTGCTGTGCATTCTTCTAACTAGGTCTGTCCCTGCTCATTGCAGGGGAGATGACCTTTAAAGTTCTCTTCCAACCCAAATCGTTCTATGATTCTAGCTACCTCTTGCTTAAAGAGCTTCAGTCCAAGCCATGAGGATTTTGTATATGCTAAGGTAATTTACAACACTTTAAGGCAGTTGCCTGACTACCTATTTTCTCCATTAGCCACGTGACTTGATTTTTAAGGGTGCACTATGTGCACTTCGGTAGGATTCATCACTTGCTCATAGACTTGAAAATAAGGTCCTGACACTGCACAGCTCTGTTCAGCAAAGCATTTCAGGAGCTGCCTAAGGCCAGATATTTGTTTATTGCAACTGCTCGAGTGCTCTGTGTATGAAAAATACACTCTTCTCCAGAGTGCCAAACATTTCTGGCCTGGTAATGTGATTGCTTCATTTTTGTCATCTCCTACCTTCAACAACCTTTTTGTCTCTGTACCTAATTCAATTCACATAATCATTGGGTCTGAAAAATCTGGGTCCCACAAGTGCCATAAATATAAATGATGGTCCACCGGGTGATGATGTTTTCTTTGGGTGAGGACCTTCACAGATGCATCAACTGGTGGATCACAGACCTCCTAGTCAGGAGGAAGCAGAAGGTGCTGGGTATATGTTTTGGCATCTGTGCACTTTCGTATGTCCTGTATATGACATTTTTCTGAAAGAAAACAACCTGCCTTGAGGGGTGGTGGGCCTGATAGGAATGCAATTTCAGCATCTTCCACTGCACCACACACTATTAATGGAAAATCCCTGTTAGATGATCTTATTCTTACCTCTGCAAATGTTCCCTGCAGTGCGTTCTCACTTCACTTTAACTGACCCAAAGGGTTTAACACTTCACTGGCAGTCTATTTCCCTTTCCCAAAGACTTCCTTCTTGGGATATTTTTCTGCACCAAACATTTTCCTTGCTGTTTCACACCTTGCTTCTAGCTGAAGATCCTCTCACTGAGCCCTCACAAGCCCATTTTAGCCAATGCCATTTTTTCCTGTTAACTGTTTTTACTTTCTCAATGGGTATATTTTCAAGACCAGAAGAACAGAAGAAGGCATTTTTGCAGCACTTCACTGCAAGTGTCAGTGTACGCAGGATCTCTTCTTCAAAATGTGCTTAACATTTCAATGAAAAAGCTCCTACTATTATCTAATTCATCTGTGTTTTCTTTGATACCCTCCATTTGTAATGTAAAAAACATTTTTTCCCTCTGAAAGGTGCTTAATCTCTTTCTGCCTTTCATCCTAGTCTTATGCTGAATTATCTTTAGATCATGACTCTCCACTGTAAATTATTTTTTGTCCTCTCTATCTAGGTAGAACATTGTCAAGCCATTTACAAACATGCTCTGAACATGCAAAGCTATCAGTGCAGCACCCCAGTACATCCCAGGTCACAGACCAGATGCACAGGATAAGCATGGCTCTTCTATCCTTTGCTGGAACCAGAGCTGCATCCAGAGCCTCTGAAAGCCAGAACTGAGGGGCAGCAGTGACCAAGCAGTACGGAAGTTGCCTAGACAAACTTCCCAGCTGAAAATAGAGGATGAAACGTGGCCTTAAGGTAGCTCTAACTAAAATGAAATTAAAAAATATTTTTCTGGATAAAGCCGGTAGCTAGCAAAGGAGAAAATTCTTATCATCTCTGTCTTTCCTAACTCTTTTGTATAGACATCTAACCCTTCACAGAACAAATCCTCACCAAAATACTGGAGTTTTGTACTATGGATATATTTCTACCATGTGGCAGCCTTGGCTTTAAACATTTGCCTGTAATTGGAATGTGGATTCAATCAGTCGTATCAAATCTGTGTCTGCGTGTGATCCAGCAGGATACTTAAGTGTGTTCTTAGTTCACATCTGTATTCTTAAATCCCTTTGATTTTTGAGGGCCCTTGATCATGTGTGAAAACTGTAAAGTGTTTTTCAACATTGGGTTTTACTTTGGAGAAGAAGTACATTGAGGTGTAATAAAAAATATTTATAAGCTGTGAATCCTTTCATATCTTTTGGCTTGTCTGCTCTATCCTACTGCAAACCCAGTGTAGGTCCCACAACTGACTGAAGTCTGCTCTAAGATAATTCCTGTTACCATAGTAATAGGAGGCTTTGTATTCAAATCTGTTTGATCTCTTACACCATGAATTATAAAACTGAACTCTTCTACATAGCGATTCCAGCTGTGACTTATACATATTCCCTTTGGAAAGAAATCACTGTTTCCAGTTTTCCAAGTCTGTCTAACCATGTCCTTGGCAAATCACTCAATCATTACTCCAGTTCCTAACCTGTGCTAAAAATAATGTTGATTGATTTTCCAGGAAAGTATAGTTGAAAACAACCTTGATCTTTATAAGTAAGTATTATGTCTGTCATCTACAAATTATATGAATAAATGTACTTGTCCATTACATTCCTGTATAGCTTCTGCATGCTGGAATATAATGTTTTTCTCCTTTAGCTTAAGTTTAATCCAAAATGCATGGGTTTAGAGGGCCTCTTGTTTGTTTATTTTGTTGTTTTTAGTATGCTCACCTGCAGTAAATGCTCGTATTCATTGATCATGCAAAATAGCACAAAAAAGAAAATGAGAAAATAGTGATATATCTTTAAGAGTGCCTGCAAAACAGCAGTGATTAGTGTGTAGTGAGTTTAGTAGTTCATGGCCTACCAGGTAATGAGCTTTCAGTAAAAAACAAACAAAACAAGAAATCTTTGCTGATGGGATGTTTGGTACTATAAATTATAAATTGTTGGAAAATATAAAAATTGTCTTTTATTTTGATTAGGAAAAGTGCCTAGGTTCAGGGAGTTGAGAAAAATGTTTCTGCAAAGTGAGGAGGGAGGGGGGAAAAGAGCAAAATAGATTTTGGCATTTTGAGTCCTATCTTGATATTTCCTGCTGACTGCCCTGTGGTGTTTGTGCTGGTGCTGGTTTAGCTCACAAGTTTCAAAGCTTGTTAAAGAGCCTCTTTAACTACTCTAAACCCACACAATTCACTTGAAAATGGTTTTCAAAATATGATTTCTCCCCGTATTTTAAGTGGTACATTCATCTCAACTGATTTCTTCTTAGTATAAATGAAACTTTAAATGTTGAGTCATGGAAGATTTTTAAGCACTTAACACTCAAAATAGTTCTTAAATAATCTTTAAATGTTGAATTAAAATCTCTGATTCCCATGAGATAAGAGATAAAATACATGTGTAAGAGGTATTAAAGTTGTAAAATGTTAAGTAGCATTAGGCAAAAGATATAAATAACAAGCTGGCATCTTTTCATATACCTGTTAACCTGTTTTACATATGCAGCTCCAGCCATTTGTGTTAAATCTGTTCAAATATATCAGTAAAGCTAACGTGTTAAGAAAATAAGATGACTTCAGAACATGAAAAATCAAGTAGCAGCTCATGGTTTTTGTTTTTTACTTTCTTTTTTGCATTTTCTTTTTAGGAGGATAAAATCACATCCTTTTTTCCCCTCATCTTAAAAAATTAATTCAGGACATTAAAATCCTGTTTTTTCTGAATTTTTTAGTAGAGAAAGTCTCCCAGTTAAGATTTTCTTAAGCTGTGCAATGCATATTTTAAAGTAATAAATTTTCATTAGTAATTTTCCTTGAAATAACTGTTAGTGTGAGAAATAACTGTATGCCTGGATAGGATTTAAACCTGGAATCATGTCAGAATAGTTTCCAAAGAGAGTCCAACTACTTTGCTCTCCCATCTCTTTGTCTTTCTCTGAGAAATGCTGTTGTGGTCACCTTGGCAGGGTAAGAGGTTGAGATGAGGGAGCTCATAGAAGAGACGAGTCATAAGAAGACAAGAGGGCATGGTCTCAAGTTGTGCCAGGGGAGGTTTAGGTTAGATATTAGAAAGAATTTCTTTACAGAGAGGGTGGTCAGACATTGGAATGGGCTGGCCAGGGAAGTAGTGGATTCTCCATCCCTGGAGATTTTTAAAAAGAGACTGGATGTGGCACTCAGTGCCATGGCCTAGTAACTGCAGCGGTGTTGGATCAAGGGTTGGACTTGATGATCTCGGAGGTCCCTTCCCACCCAGCTGATTCTATGATTCTATGATTAAGTGAAGAAAATCCCAAGCGGCGAGGGAAGCCCATGCAGTGGACCCCACCAGAAGCATAACTCCTTGAGCAACACAGTGGTTGCAAATAAAAGCTCAGTGAGCTTTTGTCCAGTCTCTATTTCTGTGTAGAAATATATAGAAATAGGGCTATATTTCCAGACCCTCTTGTTTCCAGACCTTGCATGCCCCTCTGAGCAGTTTGCTCCACTACTTTCTGAGGGTTCCCATTGGAGCTGGCTCATGTGCCTCAGCTGGGGTGGCAGTGGCAGGAGCAGCCCCAGATCCCAGACCAGCTGGGCACTAAGGCAGGGAGGATCAAACCATGCTTGGGTACATGTTTCCAAATTATCTCTACAAATACTTGTACCACAATTTGGAAATGCCATCTTGTATACAAAATGAAAAACGGACCTTGCATCCAATCTGTATGAAATCCACAGTTTGGGGCCATTATTGACTGAGGGCATTTCTGCAGTGAAAAGTCAGGGCAGAGGCTCCAGCCAGATGCAGCCTCAACCACAGCCTCAGATTCTCATTGCAGGGGTTACACAATCACAGAATTATTTAGGTTGGAAAAGACCTTTAAGATCATAGTGTCCAACATCCTGCTTATTTCCCAGTATTTCCTCTCTGGGCTGTCCCTTAAATGTGGCAGAAACAGGCAGTAAAGCCCCTTTTTGTAGAAACATGTCTGTGGTTGCATTTCTTCCTTTTCTAGCCAGCAACTATCTTAATACTCCTTCAGTTGTTCTTTTTTTTTTTTTTCTTGGTGTTTTGTTTTGGTTTTGTTCTTGTTCCTGAGGAGGATATGCCATGAAAATATTATTTTAAGGCTTCCCATAGAACTGGGCGGTACTTTTTTTTTCCCCTCTATGAATAATATTCAATGCAAAAAACTAGTCTGGAGAGGGTAGAAATGCAACAATGGATGAAAAGCCCTTGGTCTGGGTTTGAGCCTTGGTTCTTAGTGATATTGGCTGCCAGAAGAGCAGATGATACCCAGTGCTCTTGAGAGGGTCTGTGCTTTTTCCTGAAAGTGAGCAGACCCAGATGCCAGAGGAGCTTGTGAACTCCATGGCTAGGCTTTACTGGAGGAGAAATTATGACAAGAAAACTTCAAGGAAATTCGGGATTAAATTAAAGAAGTCTGTGAACGAATCTCACTCTTGCTCATTGTGTCCTTATGGACAGGTCCTTCCCTTCAAGCCTGGGCTCAGTCCTGCCGCATGTACCGCATGTACCAACTGCATCCAGCCATCCCAATCCCCTCACAGCATCTGGGAAAAGCATCTTGCTGCATGTCCCACTTTTGGTTCTGTTGAAGGGCTCCTGCTTTGCCAAAAGAAGGACATTCCCTCTGTTCACCACATACTCCTGCCTACAGTTTTCTCCTCTTCCCAGGACTTTTGGAGATGCCATCTGCTTTCCCCAAAGTGACTCTGCCTGAACCACAGTGCAGCAGCCAGGATGAGTGTTTCTTTCTGTTGTTCAGCCAAACCCTTTCAAAAGAATGTAATATATTCACATTCAACCAGCTGTGATCCAAATATATACCATCTGTCACAGCAATTTAAAACCACTATTCTCATGGCCTGACTTCTTGGAAGTCATTGTAAATGCCATGGATCAAGTTAGCCTAGAAGTCTGGACTTTGCAGTCACTTTAAAGATGCAATAGGGCAGTATTTCCAGCAAGCACCAGCACTGATGTCAATAGTCTTTCAAGGATGGGGTGTAAGGCTGCATTAGAGGCTAAATGAACTGGCAAAAAGCCTACAAAACCCAAGAGCTTGGGTGCCTGTGTAAGGTCCTAGGCCCTGCCAAGTTGGGGACTGTGGGAGATGGACATGAAGGGTGAAGGACATTTTGTGCTAGCCCCACTTACACTGTCCATTTCTGCCTGATCCACTGCTACCAGCTGTGGGGACCAGGCATTGACATACAATTCAGAGACCTGGGTTCAGTGTTTAACACATATGGCCTTGGGTAGGTCATACTTGTGTTGCTTTTTGGGCTCTTGAGGTGTTCAGAGAACAGCTTTGTAACTCAGCACACAGTCTATGCTGCTGTAGGTATGGTGCATAGAGGTGGACAAATCTGCATCATGGGAGAGGAATCACCTACAGAGCATCTCCATCACCCTGCACAGACAACAGTGCAGCCTCTTCCTCTTAACATTCATCCTCTGAGACCCCAGGGACACTGTATGCCTAACCTGGGATCTGTGCCGAGACAGAGCTGTACACACAGCCAGGAGAGGTCCATCTTCACACCTTACTTGACATGCACTGTCCCCATGGATCCTGCTGCCTGCCTCAGAGGCAGTTAGCAGTGTGCCTTTGGATCAGTATTTCTAAACATATTTAGAATGCAACAGATTGAATTTCTACTGTTGCATTACTTTCCTCCTATTCTTCAGTTCTAAATCAAAATTTCTTTATGGAGATGTAAGTACACAGTGACAATGTTATGACCTTTATCAACAACATTGGTAAACTCAATAGAAAGAAGATGTGTGTTTGTTTAGCAACATCTATTTCTCATATATCTCTTGCCACTAACTGTGTTTCTTGCCTGCCCTTCACTCCCAGTTCTCTACTCACTCAGTCCCATCACAGCTACTCTGTTTTTTTGCCTGTGCTCAGTGCCAGGCAGATAAATCTGTAGTTCCTTCAATTGTCCTTGGTCCTCCTCTGAAAATTAGCCAAACTTAAATCTTCTTATTGTCCTGTATGTTTCTTGATACTCTCAAAAACTGAAAATCACTGTTTAAAAACTTAACTCCTGGGTGAGACAGTTGATTGAAAGTGATGTGGGCTTGCCACTTCATTTAGGTCTATTTTTCATACCCTTTTTCATGATTGCATTTCATCAGGACCCCAATCAGCACAGCAAAGAACTAAAAATTTTCTTTTCCTCCAAATGGAAAAACAAACAAGCAAGAAATCCTAGAACTATGATTCTATGATTCTCCCACTTTTACCATCTAACAGTGAATAATTACTGCTCGTAGGAGGCCTTTTCCTCTGATATGCTTAGGAAAAAAAGACCCTTCCTACTGTCATTCCAGTGGCCATAAACCCCCTTTTGTATCCCATTGTTTCCCGTCACCTACCTTTGCTGATATCTGATACACAGTTGTTATCAGCAGTTCCTTCCTTATTAATGATGATATATGTGGGTTTTGTTTGTTTTATATTTTGTTGTTGAGAGAATTGTGAAGGGGGATTGTTTGTGGAGGCTTTTACAAAAGCTGATTTAATTTCCTCTCTAAGCAAGCTTGTGCTTCTGTTTTGTTTTGTTTTGGTTTTGTTTTTAACTCCACTTGACCTTTTTTGTGCAATTTGAGAATGTGCCTTTTGGGGCACTTTGTAAATTGTGTTTAAATATTTCCCAATTATCACTGACATTTTTCTTGTTTGAATTCTTTCTCTGAAATAATTTGGCTCATAATTGTTTTCAGCTTTGTGTAATTTGACTTCTTGAAAGCACTAGGTACATAGAATTGCTGGTGTGGATTTCATTCTGGTTACATGCAATTAAAGCAAACCAGCCTCTCTGATTCCTTCCTTTTTAACTGTCAAGACAAGCCTAATGCCAGTACTGTCTCCAGTTGGGTGCTGTATTTAACTAATAGTTTCTTTAGGTGTTGTTACATGCCTATTCCTGCAAGAACTCTGTGCTCTCTAGTCCTTTACAATGTATTTTCCTACTTATCTTTGGGGACTCTCCTCCTTCCTTCTCAAATGGAAGGTTTTTCTTGATGCTCTCTACCATGGTCAAGTGAGAAAGAAATACCCTTCCCCCTGCCTTTTTTCCATTGCCAGTAAGTAGTACTGAGAGAAGAGTGGAAGATTTGTGATGAAAACCAAATTCTAATTTCTTCTTGCCTTATTATGGACAAAGTAGAAGAGCAATTGTGAAACTGTGAGTTGTTCCTTTTCATAGGAGAGCTCCAACTTTGCACAGCCCTTTGCTGCAGGAGAGCAGGGCGTGCCATGAGACTCACCAAAGTGATTATTATTGTGATGCTTTAATCCATTGACATGATTTGATTTTGGGGCTGAATCTTCTTCTTATCCCCCTTTTGATCGTCTATCACAAAGGGGAACCACAGAAAGTGTGGTCTGGAAGGACACATTCACATGAGGCAGGAAAGGGGGCAGTCTGGGGGCCTGTCCCCATGAATTGGTGGTGAATACAATTGCAGAGGTTGTGAGGACCAACGTTCAGTTCACTCTTCCCCTTGAGGAGGTCTGTAACTCCTCTGTATAAATGCCTCTCTCCAGGCACATGCAACAGCCTTCAAGGAATGGGCAGACCACTCCGCAATGTCTCCTGTGCTCCTGCTGATGCTGTTCCCAACACAGAGATCCTAAAGGATTCCTGCAGTGAGAGGAAGCAATTCCCCAGCTTAGTAGTTGTGGCTACTTGTCTTGTGTTCCAGAAGTAGTGAATATTTCAGTAAAATAAATTTACATGTTTTGAAAGAAAAGATGAGACCCCAATCTAGAGCTCAATGTGGTTGCCTCTGAGTTAGAAAAGAATTTAAATTGGCTCTCCTATGCCCATCTTGATCTTATGTTCCGGAAGGCTAACACAGCATAACATTCACCCAGCCACAAAGTATTTATTTGCTTATTCTTTTTGCCAAGGGATTTGATTGTTTCTTGTGTGCTTTCAGACTTCTCTCCTCAGCCATATTTCATTACTAAGCATCCAGGATTTTAATTTAATAGTCTTAATTTGGTCCATAAAAATCTTCGTGTTTCATGGGATAAAAATTTTATGCCTAAAGGGCCACTAATGAAAGATGATAACAGCCTTGCACAATGAAAGGAGGTATAGTACAGGGTGAACAAAAAGCCCTTTTATGATCTTATAAGGTTGTTCTCTTCTGTTTAGCTTAAGGCTCTATTCATTTTAAGCTGAATGGTGCCTCTAATTCTACACTCTCTAATTTTTCCTCCTCCAGGAAGGCATTGATCAGTATCGTTGCCTGGGTCACCACATCGGATCTCAAGCACTGCTACTGTTTACTCCTTCCCCAGAATGCTAACTTTGGTTTATTTACACATCATTAGTAATCCCTGAGGTTTGACTATTTTTTCCAAACAGTACGATGAAAGTAATTTCCACTCTGCTTGCAGTAAGAAGTCCACCATGTCTTCAAAACACAGCTGCTGAAGCAATGTATCCTACATTTGCAAAGATTAATTTGTATGGTTTAAACATAATTACAGAGCAAGGGCAGTTGTTGTAATAGTTGCAAGTTGATCTGTCTCAGAGTTTGTTCTTGGTTTCAAGTTTCTGGACATAGCTACCTATAACAAGTTAAAAAAAGTAATTGGAGCATATGTTAGGGAAATCTTCAGTGCTTGCTAACACAGGTATCCGCAGTGGTAGCTTCTTACAGAGTGGGTTAAAAAAACAACAACTAATACAAACCACAACAAAGGGAACTGTGAAAAAAAATCTGTGTAGTTTAAGAAATTTCTTGGTTATGACTCTCTCTGTTTCAGAAAAAGCCTTTGGTTCCCAGTCACCAAATGGTCCCACATCTTGATAAGGCTGGTGCAGATGGGCAAAATTGACTATGAACTGTGATTTCCTTTTGCCCAGTTTACTCTGGTTTCAGGCAGGGGTGAACTGAACCAATGTAAATCATGATTTCAAGCACATTTTCCTGTGTAATTAAGATTTTTTTTTTTAACCACAGCAGCTGCAGGGGTTGAATCATGGCTTTTGAGTCTCTGACTGGTGACTGAGCCACTTTGGCAGTAGTAAGGGCTGCTGAACTTCTCTGCCAGGCACGGGGAGGTAGGCCACCATTGCTATTTCTGGGAAAGGCAGGGAGTGCTGGGTCCTTGGTCAAGGTCCTCCCCTGTGGCTTGGGCTGTCACAGACCCAAGGTGAGACATGAGGTGCGGACAAACGCCAGGTAATGGGGGCAGCCTGGGGACCAGCTGCCCTGTAGCCGCTGCCCACAATTTTTTGGTGGGTCCAGCCTGAAGAATGACTCCTAGAGGTGGTCATTCAGCTGCACCAGCATCTCTTGAAAACGTGGGTTGAAGGATATTTATGCAATTTAATACATGGGAGGAGGTCAGTTGTAAGCAAGGCAGCACATGTCGTGAAGTGTTTTAACCTTGGTAGGTTTGTACGGCTGTTTGGTGTGAGTGGTGTGCCTCTGTCTGCCTTAAGTAAATCAGAAGAGCAGATCAAAACCTTTCCAGTGAAAAACTTTTTTTGTTTTTCCAAATTTCAAAATCAAAAGTCTCCCCTGAGAAAGTGATCATTTTGAAAAAATGTTGCTTTGGGGAAATAGAAATTAAGCCATTTAAATAAAACTTGAAATGTAGTGCTTATCTTTCTTCGAAGGAAATGTCTCACTTTCTAGTTTAAAAAAGACTGCTTTAACATTGATTCCCTGTTTTTAAAATGTGGTATGTCATTGTTAATCAAATGAAGCAAAATAATTTTGTTGAAAAGAAATATCTTATGATTCCAGAATGACTATTTGAAATTTTTTCCATGTAAACATTGCAAATTTTTTTAATAATATAGAAAGAAAACTGATTTCCAGATGTCAAAACATTCATTGGACTAGGCACTTCTTGATTTTACATGGGTGTACATTACAGTTTGCACAAATTCTGTTTAATTATTGCTGTATCAGACTGGTTTTTTTATATTTGCCTTTATTTTCTGCATAAGATAAATGGCAAGACAGTGGTGCATTGTTTTGATTCCAGCCTCCTTGGGATCTTTCGTTTTTTATTAGAAAAAAAATCATCTGAAGCTTACTGCTATTTCTCATCGCTTGAATGTTTTAGGCTTTTATTCTTTAGTACACTTAGCTAAACCCCTCCTTTTTAAACCTCAAAATATTAAAACAGAATGTTGGGGTTTTTTTGAGAAAGAGTTGATATGAAATCAACATGAAAACTCAAGGATGGGGGGAAAAAAATAGTTTTGGCATGAGAAAAAGAACCTTTCCCATTTAGGTCACTGGTTTAGATTCTGTGAAGAACAGACTGCCCTCATTTCCTGATCAGTTAATTGAAGACTGATGATGAATCACTTCAGGTTGCAGGAAGGTCCACAGCCTCAGCTCCTACTTCCTGGACACATGCTTTGTCCTCTAGACAAAGAAAGTGGGTTGTGGTAGCACCCAGTGCTCCAGCTGCTTCTCCAGAAAAAATGCCTTCAGCTGCATTTTTGGGTCAGGCCTGTCCTTCTGGTGAGCACCAGAGCCCAGATGTCCATGCTGAAAGACCTCAGAAAGAGTCGTCCTTTTCAGGAAAATTTTTGGGTCCCATTAGGGTTTAAGTAGGAGCTTACTGACTTGGTGCTGAGCAAGTAGGGCTCTGAGGTGTGAAGCATCAGAGCCTGGGCAGCTCCCTCATTGACCAGGAAAGTCACTGACTCAAGGAGTTACCCAAACTGGGATTTTGGACTTCAGGACAGATGTCTCTTGGCCTAGACTGGAGACTCCTATGAGAGGTCTCAAAGATGGCCTTTGCTTTTCAGTTCTCCTGTGGAGTGGTGATCGGTATTTCCCTGCCTCACAGCTTGCAGGGGAGCAGGGGGAGATGGGGACTCAGGTCAATATGCTATCCCTTGGTATTGTTCCAGTGTTAGGGGCAGAAGATGTATCTGAAGACCCTGTCTGCACTGATGGGGTCAGTAAGTCCCACATAGAGACTTTAAGAGTTCCTTGTTAGCTCCCTGGGGGAGCAAAACCTAACTGCATCTTGGGAATTCAATCCACTTCTTCTGAAATGGACTTTTTGGTCTGAATTAAAACTAATTCAAGAGGAAAGTACTGTGAAAATTTGTGGCAGGCCTCAGAGGCACTGGTTGTGGAGGAGAAAGTGTGAGGAGATCCCAACATACACTGAATCAGCTGCTGAGATGGGTTGGAAGAAAAACTTGAGAAAGTATCAGCATTTGCAGACTACGTCTTATCTGCCTTCCTCTAAATAGTCCTTTTTTCAGCAGCTGAACCTTCATATGTTCTGTAACAGGGTGATGCCACTGCCACTTTATGGGCATATGACTTTCTAATGCACTAATAATGCAGTTTCACATATGTCCATGAAATGCACTGGAACGTGAGAAGTTTGCATTATAAAGTGGGTAGTAATAACAGGCTTAGTGGAAGGATGAAAACAACAATGGGATCTTTTGCTTTGTATTGTCAAGAACAAGATCAGTACATTTTACTTGACTTTGGTAATTTGAAAAATAATGGAACAGAAACATACACTTTCTTTTGGAAAAGCAAGTGAACACATGCATCCAAAACCTGCCCTGAAACATAGCAAAAAACTGTCTTGTAAGTCTTGTTATCCTGGAAGGTCATGATGGGCATAGTCAGAGATGGAAGAAGTTCAGGAAGGTCAGGAAGTTGGGACAAGTAAATAAGGAGAAGAATGCAAGGGGATAGAGACGAACTAAACTTAGTGCCCTAGCAAATGGCAAACATAGTTTATGCAGCTCAGTGAGTCATAAGATATCTGAGGAAATATCATCTCAGTGAGCAGTACTGTGCAGTTGAGAAACATGTGTTTAGGGGAAACCCAAATAAAGCTGGCTTTCTTTGTTTGTGGCTTTTTCTCTTTTCTGCCTCCATTTGTTTTTGGGTTTTCACAGGCTTTTTGAATTCCTCAAGGAGCTTTCAGGGTGAAATAAAACGAGATTAGGTCTGGTCTTCTTGCTGTACTTCCTCCAAGCAGGATCTGAGGTATCATGAGTAAAACAGACCTTGGGTTATTTCAGACCCATAAGCTTTCAGATTCCAAAAACAGCCTGTGAGAAAGATGAAAAAATAAAAAAATGTTTAAATGCTAGTTCACATGTATACCCCTGTCAGGAAGATAAGAGCTGGCTGTCTCCTCCTGGAGAGCTGCAAGGCTTCAGAAGGGCACAGAGCCATCTGGGCTGCCTTGCCCTCAGCACCCCAGTGGAGGTGTGCCAGCCCAGTTGTGGGAGCTGGTGTGTAGTTAGGCACAAACTCCTATGATGTGTCACGTGTGCTGACAAAGCTCACTGTCTGAACCAGCAGCTTCTCACAGGCTGGTTCCAAGCATGGAAGTGGGGCTTGTGCATTCTCTGAGCATCATTATGTTCACATGTGCTTTGAAGCACTGGAAGCAAAAAACATATTTTTTTTTTCCTCTGGGGTGACTTAGGATTGTTTCATTAAATGTCACATTCATTTCTCAGTCACAGAGGCTGAGCAGTGTTGGAACAGCACATCACAGTGGGGTGCCATGAGCAAGCATTCGCATCAGCACAGTGTTTGTGTAAACCAAGTATACCTACATGATCTTCCTTGTATAAAAATCCCAAATCTCTGTGGCTTTTCTGTTTCATGAAGCCATGTGCTGCTGATATATTTTTTCCCAGAGTACAAATTTGCTCAGCTCTACTTTCATTTTTTTTTCCCCAATAAAAGGTCAAGGATAAAGAAGAATAAGACAAGTTCTGCTATGGCCCAGCAAAAATGCATTGGTTTACTGGCTCAAATCCGTTTTTGAAGTAACTTTGTGTCTTTCCTTCACTAATGTTGCACAAGAGATTTGTCTCCAAAGGCTTGGCCTGGGAGAACTGTTGCTGTTTCCAAGTGTCAAACAGTTTTTTAGGGGTGGTATGCAGCATCTTCCTCTCTGCAACTTCTTTTCCAGAGCTTTTAATCTTATTCTTCCTTGCTCCCTCCCTCTCTGTGTTTGCCTAAATGGGATGCCTTTTGCAGCACTGGGAAGGAGGCGCAGGGCGAAGAGAACAGAACATGTGATCATCACTCCTCGCCTTGGTTGTTGCCCCTGCCACTGATTTTCTGTGCAATTTAGAACAACCAACCCAATCTTTCTGTATCCAGATGATAATGTGCTGTTTGCTTCCCAAGCAGGCACAAATACTGTCCAAAGAGCCTTACCTAGTCCAAGTCAGAAAGTGCCAAAGATGAATTTTGCATAAAATGTCTTCTGAGATTTTAAATGCATTTGCAAGGGTTCACCTTAGGGATGGTCAAGGATGGTCAAAGAGGCCCACTTACTTGTTCTGGCAGCTTGAAATCTTCCTTTCTTCCCTCTTTGGTCTTTGAATAATCTTAGCCTGTTGCTGCCCTGGGGAGTTTACATCTTCCTGATGCTTATTTATCTCTCTGTGAGAGAGTAAGGACTGAATGTGAATTTTCCTTTCCAAAGGCACCATGGAAGCCTCAAGTATGTTAGTAAAGAATATTCCCCATACAATACACCTACACTGCTCCATGGGGTCATGGCTACACTACCTGTACTATCTGAGTAAGCTTGTTTAGAGACAACTTGGGCTTTTCTACCTTGTGGTACCCACCAACACCAGGAAAGAAAAGGCTGGCTTTTAAGGTCTGCCAGGTTTCTGAACATGGCTCTATGCAGTGCTGTGTAGTCCTCAGCAAGGTCATTTATAGATAGCTAAGGCACTTCTGCACAACACCTTACTGTCCTGTAGATAAATCCTCTGTGTATGTGAGTACGTGTGTGTACCTGTATTATGGCAGGTTAAACAAGTATCTGCTATTCAAAGATCAATGTGTAATTAGAGTTTGGATGAACCTAGAAACATAAACCAAGAATTCAAGGATGCCCAAAACATATAAGAAAACTGTATTTGGGCAAGACTCGAAGTAGTCATTTGTGGCTGGGGATCTCTGGTTTGCACTGCTTCACCTCCTCTAAGTGAGGAGAAGAACCAGGCCTTAAAATACAGACCCACAAGACCTGGGGACTTTGAAAAAACAGCTCAGGCCCATAACTAGTTAAACAATGAGGCAAACAAGAAGGAGCGCAATTAAACTATTTTATGAGATGTAGAAGAACCATGGATTGTGAAATTTACTGGTAGACAAGTTTTCCTCCCTGCCCTACCACTTATAATTATGCCTTAATTGTAGCTACTGGCTGTGGCACAAAGCTCATGCATATAAACAAATCCCAGGATATGCTGCAAAAATACACTCTATGGGAGACATTAGCAAGACAATCAGGAGCTGGAAGAGTGTTCCCACATGGAAAGCTGCGGGTGGTATAAAGAGCTCTGTATCCATATGGTTAGTTATGTGTAATATCTTTGCAATGACATTAGTACCCCTCCATTGCTTTTTCTAGTACATTTCTAGCCTTGAGTCACTTGGACAGATAATTACCAAATTGTGGTTTGCAGACTACTGGTGGTCCATGAGCTTATGGTAAGTGGTCCACAGCTGGGCTGCAGAACCAAACTGAACATCTTTCAGTCGTGTTTTCAATTAAAAGTTTGATGATAACTGGTACATGGTGGTCCACAAGAAGGTCTTAGCACTAATGGTGGTCCCATTACTCTAAAAGTTTGGAAACACTGACACTGGCTTAAACAATCATGCAGATCAAAAATCTATTTGTCTTATGTTGTTTGAAGTTAAATGGTACAGCATGTAATCTCCTTTCATGTACTGGGAGCTGTGTTGCCTGTTCTGCTTGTCAGTTTTAAAAATAAAAGTATCATAAAGTATGACTAATGGTTCTTAGTGGTGTTGTTTTCCAGGCTTATGATTTATTTAGCTCATCATTTTGTATATACTACTGTAGCCACATATCAGAATTATTTGCCCCAAAACCTGTAGTATTTTGAGAGGAAAAGAAGAGGGGTGTTTTTCACATTTTGTTCACTGAAGTGGGAGTTAAAGCTGAGTAGCAGCGACACTTTAGAGAGGCAGTCATTGCAGTCTGTTCCCAGAAATTAAGCTGAGATTGAAAAGAAAAGGAGATGGACCTTATCTGGGAAGTTTTTTTGGTCCTTTTATTGCTTCCTTAGGTTAAAAACTGGGAATTGCCTAAAAGGGAAAGTACCTCATTTTAAGCTGGATATTTAAGACTAGGCACAGGCAAAATTTGTTTGATCTTTATAAACTCTGAGCTAGAGGCTTACAACTCTTGAAGAAAGCTGTTTACAGCTTTGTCAGCTAGCAAATAGGAGTAGCCTAAGGCTATACATCCAGCTAGGGCTGGTTCACTCCTCATACCTTGGTGATTGCAACAGTTGTCCATCATTCAAAACCATGGCTCCCCTCAAACAGCAGCTTCTTAGTCACCAGCTCTAGACTATTCTGTACTGAGCAAGCTGCACTGGTCTTGGGAAAACTGGAGGAAAAAATTCAGGATGTGTTGTAGGAGAGGAAGAGCACAAACATAAGTTTTTAGTCCAGGGCAGAGGGCATTTAGCTGGGAAGGAAGTGGCCTGGCCTCTCCTCTCTGCTCCCAGAGCTATTCTCATATCTTATCCAATGTCTGGTAACACTACAGAGACTCCTGGGAGCAGGGACAGGACCAGTGGTTCCTTCTGTCCACAGACTTCTGATCTCTTGCTTTCTCTGTCTGACTGAGCCATGTGGTACTTGACCCAGTTGAGCATGGGACAGGGTGAGTTCCCACCAGGACCCAATATTGTGCTTCCCAAACAAATGTTTTCATTGCTAAGATAGACCACTTAGGAGAGCAGCACCCTTGCCCTGGTTACATGAAGGAAAACTGAATTGCAATTGTGTGTGTATAGGTGGCTGAATCTGTTGTTTGGTGGTCCCAGAGCAAAGCTGGCACCTCACTCTCAACCTCTGAAGGGGCTTAGGTGGTGCAAAAGACCAGTTTTGGCATCCCTTTAAATTCAGAGGTCAATGAATTCTGCAGCTGCTTCCTCTGGTAAGACTGTCCAGTGTCTAGGTCTGTAAAGTAATCCAACCTCACACTCAAGCCCTTTGCCACTGCAGTAAAACAGAAGGTTCAGATGACTTTAACAAGCACTGTCCTAGAAATAAGTTTGGTTTGGTGTTTTTCCCTTCCAACTGGAACATACTGCTGACTTTCTCCATTAGGAGTCCTTTTGTAAACTTCAGCGAAACTTCGTCAGTGCCACTCTGTGCCCATGTGCTCTTGAATAAGCTTTTCTGGTTTATTAGCTCTTTCTCTTCTCTACTTTTGGTCTACTTTTCTGTGTTTATAGAGAGTAATCATAGTTTTTTCTCCATGAGTGTTTGCTTCAGGCTAAGCTAGACACTTCTAATACTGTCTTCTAAGGCAGGCATTCCCCTTTCCTATTTCCTTCATAGCTCCTCTAGCTCAAATTCAACTTTCATAAAAATGGCTGTTTAAGAAAAAAATGCATATAAAATACTGTTCCTCCAAAAAAACCCTGTTCTAGTTAAAACCTGGAATATCAGTTATATTCTTTACTCATATAAATATTTCTGCTTGCGTATGCCATGTATATCACTGACTGCCTCACTGTAGCAGCTGGAATATGCCAGTCATTCTCCTCCTCTGATGTTCCCAAATGACAATCCCATGTTTTCTGCCAAATACTCTTAATTTCTAAGATCCGCAGCTTTTCATTATGTACCATAAAGTTGCAGCATATTTCTGCTCCTCCAGCCCACAGGTGATCCAAGTCTCCCTTGGTACTCCTTTGCTCTCTCTGTGGCTGATGAGGACTGGTACCTCTGAGCCATCAGCCACCTTGCACCCTTGTGTAAGCCAGAGTCAGACCCATTGAGCATCTGCACCTTACTGCAATAAAAACAGTGACCTGTCCTAGCAATGATAGTATTTAGGATGGTAAAGCAAGGCAGTATGAAACTACGTTGTACGGACTCCCCAAATGGATCATCACCTTGTTTTGATTTGGCCAAAACCGGAATGCTCTTTAGTTGGCCAAAAAGATGAAGAGTTGGGCAAAACACAGTGGTTTTCTCACTGGACCTGAATGGCTTTGCAACTCTCAAACTCCCAGAGGCTGAATGGTCTCAACTGCTGTTTGTTAGGCACAAGTGCTATCCCAGCTACAAGAGGTCTAGGTGTTTGTGTGGAGGCTAATTCCACACTAGATCTATTATTATTGTATTTTATCTTGATCTATACTGCACCAGAGCTATAAGTACAAGCACCATCATACTAGGTACATGTAATTGGGTTTGTTCCCAAGTGATGATATAAATATTTTATAAATACCTGGAGGAAGTTTATGTTGAGATTTTAACCTCACTCTTAATCAGAAACCATTTGCTGTTAAGTCTTACAATTTTTGTTTCCAGTAAGTACCTGCTGTGTGTGTGACGTCTGATACTTCTTGACTCTGTCTGAAACAGCAAAATTCAGAACTGAAACAGTAAAACTCATAGTCAACATTGTTCAAAGTTTACAAGTGTCCGCAGCACAGTCATGGTAGGGGCAATTTTCTTCCGGTGGCAATTTCATTGCAGTCTGTGAGACACTGTGGAGGAACATTGTTTTGGCTAAATATTAGAGGTATAATTTAAGAGAACACAGATTTTTTTTCCCCCCATGCTGTTATCTTTATCTTTACCATAATTAACATACTGACTCTTCCAAGAAGAAAAAATTAACGTTGGTACAATTGGCTTTTATTTAGAGCTCTCAAATTCTACAGGAAGCAGATCAAAACATTGCCACTCTGCAAAGAGATTGTAAGATGCAGTGACAGGGTTGTGCTCAGACTGGCTCACTGCCCACAGCATAGTGTAGGTATCAGGAATCAGGTTTTACATTTCCTTCTGATGTAGATCAGACTGAACAACACATTCTTTAGAGCCTAGGCCTGGGCTACATTACATTGGAGGTGATTTCACAACCCTGTTTCTTATTTATATATTCAGTATGATTCTGGGACTTGGGAGGTGGACAGAAGGAGTGCCTGGAAGAATGAAGTATACTAAAACACATCTTGATACAATTCTCTTGTAATGATTTTCTGCATGCAAATTTCAAACAACTTCAAAAACATGAAATCAAACAGTGGAAAACAGACCTGCAAGTGGCACACAACAGAGAGAGCCCTGAAGGCTGGAGGACGGGTCCTCACTGCATGTATTTCAGCTGCCAAAGTCATTTATGGGAATTGTCCCCTGTGCAGAGCTATGTTATGCATACTGAACAATTTGTGAAGATTCCTGTGGTCTCTGGGATCTTTTCTGCTGGGTCATAACCCAGATATCTTATTTATAAATTTCTGTCACTTCTAGCTTCCCAGCCTCCTTATCTCATCTTATTGTATTCCTACTGTCTTATTGTATTGTCTTATCTTAGGGTATTCCTATTTTTTTCCTGTTGTATTCCTAGAAGTGAAATGTAAATGACATCTTCATCTGAAACCTAGAAACATCTAAAAATTACCTTGCAAAAGCAAAGGCCGCAGACAGGTCCTATGAGAGCTCATGTGAAAAAGCAGGGGGGTAAAAAGCAGGTCTGAAGGATCACAGGAGCTGAGGTGTGACTAATGTTGTAAATAAAAAGGAAGCAGCTCCTGTGACACAAGTTGTGCATTACAATCAATATAACCACTGCCTATTTCAATGGCAAGTACTTTCGCCTACTTAAATGAAAAAAAACCTGAAGTTACTTCACTCATTCATTTTTTTTCCAAAGGGATAAATTCAAGCCTTAATTCATACTTCCATGAAAGAATCTAAGTCTCAAAGCTGTAGAAACTAGAAGTGCTTTGAACCAGGTAAGGTCTGTGTAATAGCCCTGTGTTGAGGATGATGAGAACATTGTAAATGAGTTATTCACTTGCTTCTTCCAACTCTTCCTCTAAAGGTTAGTAGGAAGTGAAGAACTTGGAGGTATAAATTGTAGATCTGGCAGAGAGAAAATGCCCAGATGAATCAGTATGGTGTTCCTAAGGCTGTCGCATCCACTGACCTTTCCATATTTGGTCTGTAGTCAAGAAAGACATCTCCACTACAGCCATTCCAGCTCCTGCCTGGCTGATTTCACCTTATTTCAGAGTAAGCATAGATTGTTTGGCCCATATGTTTTACTTCCCTATCTATCTGCAAGGGAAAATCAGTTTCTACTGCCTTGGCCTCTGTCATCTTGGTTTGTCATCATAGAACCTCCTCCAGCTGCTATAACCAGTACACCCAGTATCTTCAGAGGTGGGCTCTTGGGTTTCACAGTAGTTGCTCTGACCACAGAGCCCAGGTAAGATGTGAGGTCCTGGTGACTTCCTTCTGTGGCAATTGTAACAACAGGTTTAGTAATAGAATTCATAATTCATAACATCAAGACACTTTCTAATGGAAGATCTCCCTTCCCATGGCACAGAATTGGAACTTCCTGATCATTAAGGTCTCTTTCAATCTAAACCATTCTAAGATTCTGTGATTCAACTCTTGAAGCAAATAAAGGGTGAGACTGATGAGGGAACCTCTTTGAATCACACCTCTCAGAGGCAGCTTTATTAGTGACATATCTAGACTAGGAAGGATTGAATTTGCAATAATGTTAATTGTTAATTGTTTTCTTTTAAAATGGATTTAGCTTTTATTACAGATATTTCCTTTTGAGGCAGTCATTTTTTGCAGGCTTATTGACTTATCTTCTCTGCATTGTCCCAGTTTTTGTGGCCCAGCAGGCTGCTCCTGCAGCTTGAGCAACTCATGGTCACTAATATCTGGAAAACACAGTCAGCAGCTCAGCAGGGCACTGAGGGACCACAGCCTCTCATCCAGCCCTCTTAGTGCTGTGCTACGCAACGTGGCCTCGAGCTCCTGGGATGGGGTACTGCTGTGTGGTTTGTCCTCGACCCACCGGTTGGCATTTGGACACACTAACCTCCTGCAATTAAGAAATGCAACATCTTCCAGCAATCACTTAATCCACCATCCATAGAGTAAGTCTGTCCTGAAAGGTGTCCTTCCCTGCCAGGAATCCTAGCAACTCAAAAATACGTGATGCTGAACATCTAGAAACTAGCACTTTTGACAGTGGTTACCCCCCCTGACCTGGTGGGTGTGCGAGCAGCCCCTCCCTGGGCTTTGCAGCATTGCCCTGTGCTGCCACGCTGTCACAATCCCTGACTTTTTATGCCATGGAAACTGAGGCAAACAAAGGCTGAGTAAGTAGACCAGTGCTACACAGCAAGCCTGTGGCAGAGCTGGGAACCAAACGCAGACTTTCTGACTCCCAGCCCTGGACTTTAGCTCCCCACTGAGCTCTGACGTGGGATGAAGTGAATCTCACTAGAGACATCAGATAACCACAGTTTAATTTGGTTTCTCTGTGCTTCATACCCTGGGGAGATAGCAGACCTCTGGCCACAAAAGGCAAGTTATTGAGAGATTTGCTGTTAATTCCTCCCTATGAGGTCCATCTTGTTATGTTTGGAGTTGCCATAGGTTTCTGTTTGTTTTGCCTGTTTTTATGCATGTGGGGCTTGTGTATTTTATTAAGCCCTTGGCTAGTATCTTGTGCATGTTCAAGATTTTATAAGGGCTTCTTTCGAGGTTATTCATTATAGCTCTCAAAGGTGGCTTATTCTGAAGACTTGCTATTGAATACCAATCTTTGATAGAGTCATGTCTCACACAGGGGAGAAGACCATTTCTCATAGGCTCATAATTAGTGTTCCCAAAGGGTTCCCCAGCTGCTTTTCATAGCTCTATGCTCACGTTGACCTTGGACTTTGAACTCTCCGTGGCTGTGAAGTACAGTCATCAGAGAGAGAAACTGAGAGAGAAACCTCCTTTTATTTTCATCACTTAAACAAGAAAATTCATCCAAGAAATACATTACTAGTCACTCATATTTTTGGATTTGCTACTGCTCTGCTGGAGAGCACAGGGAAGGGACTTGACCCTTCTATGACTCATCTGGCTTTTTTCTCTGCCTTGTCTGATCATGCTGTGAACAGTGGAAGGTTTTTGGTGTCCTCAGTTGTCACTAAAAGACTTTTCATGTAAAGTTTTGATAGTTATGTCCTTAAAAATTCTATTTCAGACACACAGGAAATTAATTAGTTAGGGAAACAGATCTGGAGTCTGTAGAATATTCTACCAGAAAGAGAAAACAGCTGCTTTTTTAACACAAGTATGAATTTTGTAATTCAGTGTGAAGTATAGCACACTTGAAATTTAAAAAGATTTTTTTATCTGCTTCATAAGAATCATACAGCATGTGTTTGTGGGTTGATTTTAATTCTGGAGAATCAATTTCTGTTATTTCACTCCATATATAGAAGCAAGAGCATCATTTCCATTAGCAGATTTCCTTCCTCTGGTGAAATGCTGAATTTTATTCTAACCGCAGTTAATAAGATTTATAAAAAAATAAACCTTACTTACAAGGATATGAATTGATAACACACATGAAAAGGTTAATATTTTCTCTAAGGCTGAAAACAGATGTGCTTGCACTCTTTTTGTTGATGTCCCAGTGTTTTTCATAAAAAACCTGAGTTCTACGGATGCACATCTCATTATTTTTCAGCTGCCTCCCCCTCGTGGTAAATCTGGAAAACCTCTTTTCATGGAAAAGGTGAAAAGCTGGGTAAAGCTCAGCATTTTCATTTCAAGAGATGTTATTTATTTTGACAGGGAGTCTTTAAAATGCTGCACAAATGTGAATTAAAGCAAGAACATATCAGTTCTTTCCAGGAATCAAAAAGCCCAAATAAGCATAATAAAAATAGCACAGATACCTCAAAGAACTTCATGTAACAGCTGCAGCTGAGTTGAGGTTTTTCTGTCTCTCAAAACTATGCTCTTGCCCTTCCCTCTCCCCTCCCACTTCAGAGAGGCCTGAAGGTTGCAGCAGAGACTTCTCCTCTCTTCTTTTTTTTTGTGTGTCAAGTACCTGAGAAGGAGCACATGGACTCACTGCCAAGCCCCAGGGCTCCTTGTCCTCCTTGTCTGTCGACAGAGTTGGGGTTCTGTTGCTTTACATGGGCTGCAAATACAGATCCCCAGGCTTTGTGGGTTTTTTTCCCACTGATACGGAACCTAAAATGTTCACTACAGCTTGGAAGAGGAAAGATTCAGTAACCACACTAATGGTCAATGCAAGTGAGGGATGGCTATTTCCTCCACAAGCATCCTGAGGAAGAGAAATGCAAAACCATATTCCACCAGGCACAGGTGGTTTGCAATCAGATAAAGTAAGACTGTCTTAAGTACATCTGCACCACACTCAGAGAGCAATCTCTTCACAGTGGAGCAAACAGTCACCATTCCTGAGACCATCATTTTCTCTGAGATCGTTGTTCTTCTAGTTTGTAAAGGTTTTTTTGTGGTGCCTGAGACTTCTCGGTTCTTTAAAAATAATGTATATTGCTTCATTACTTCTGCAACACGATCCTCTAAAGTGCAGGGTGGACTTGAAAGGGCAAAGCTAAGAGGAAGAGGAGGAAGAGGAGGAGGAGGAGGAGAGCCTTTGTGGTTAAGGCTGGAGATAGGGATTTAAGAGAAATGGCTCATTTCCTGGTCTTACCACAAATTGTGTGTGGTGGGGAGGAAGCTGCTCATATATTCTGAGCTTTTAGTGCCTTATGTGATAACCAGAGAAAAGGGCCTCTCCTTCCCTTCATCCTTTGTGTCTTTCCCACTTAACTGGAAAGCCTTTTGAATCAGAAACTGCCTTCTGCATTATATATCTACACAAAGAAAGCAAGGTCCCTGGTGGGGCAGGGGCCTGCCATAATGCTAATAATAATTTAGATACATTTAAAAATTAGACTTCTGTCCTCCTCTGCTGTCGATGTCCCCATAACCAGTGGTAGTTTTCATAGGTAACCTCAGCTGGCCTCATCCTCTCTGCATGCATCCCTCTTTTCAAAAGCAGATCCAAAGGTTACCATTGACAAGTCAGAACGGCCTGTAGCCACCAGGTGTCCCCCTTCTCCATGGTTCGGGGAAGAACTGGAACATCCCGCTGAATCCCAGCTTTGTAAATTTGAAGTGAAATGCATCTTGAAATTCTGGACCCAAGTAATGGGCTCTTTCGTCTCTCCTCTAAGTCATGCGGCGGTGGCAAAGGCAGCCCTTGGCAGGATCCTGTTATGAGAACAACTGAGTTTTGTACAATGGCAAACTCACACCCCACCAAATGAGAACATTAGCTAAATGTATATACTTTCAAAATGTTGACTTTCTGATAGTTTTCCTCAAAGAGGTGCATTTTGTTTCTGAGGCAGGCAGCCCAACACATTACAGTCTGAAAATACAGTTTTTGCAAAATGGTGAGGGTACAACTTTTTAAGAATATCACTGCTTGTACTTGTTTATGAAGGAAGTTCAAAGAATTTTATTCTGCCTCAATCTGTGTAAGGATTTCTGGGATTTGCTTCCTTTTGTGCAAACTCCCAGTTTTATATTGAAGTGCAATTATTTAATTAAAAGCAAAGAGGAAAAAAAGGAAAAACAGCCCAAGCTAGCAATCCTCCCAGAAGGGCTAACAGGTCTTTCTGTCCTGATGGTCAGAGCATAATCCTGGATATGTGCAGGCTGAAGTCTCTGTTTGATCTAACGGATAGATTTTTTCTTTCTGAATTCCTGTAAATCAAGCATGAGGTGCTGAGCCTGGGTTTTTAATGAGCCAGACCCAGCGGTGTAGGAGAGCAAATCTCCCCCAGTAAACACATCTTTTTCTCTTTAGAATATAATTTACTATATCCTTTTTAATATCCTTTATCTTTTACCTTCAGCAAAATTAAATTTGATATATTTTAAAAAGCTCCGATTATCTCCAAGCAAATGGACTGCAATGTACATAACATGTACCCTGAGGACTGCAAGACTCATGGAGAAAGGAGAAGACAGGATGCATGGGATGCACGGGGTGCATGGGGAAGGCCTCTGAAAATGGGATATGGATGTGGATGCATAATTTACCACTAGAGGACACGGTGTAAGTGAATAATAAGGAGCGGAATAAGGAAAGCATGGAAAAAATATGGAAGAGGAAAAACAGTCTCAGCACATGCTGATAGCATGAGAGTCTAAAGAAGAGGAGAGACAACTTATGAGACCAGAGGACCAGGCCTCCTTGTATGAACTAAAATGAAATATTTTGGGGGAAATATATCATTCTAATATTGAGAATGACAGCAACCAGATCCATGAACACTGAAGAGTTTTAGGCACTTTTCTTTGTTATTTTAGTGTAACCATTTGCATATCCAAGGCAGAATAAATCTAATTCTTGGGATAAAAATAGGGCTTTTTTTTTCTTTCTTTCCTGTTTTCTAGTCTACAAATCGTTCAGTTAAGTCAATTGGACAGCAATGGGTATTCCCTACTGTTTATCTGAGTGGAGAGGCTTAGCGTGAGATTAATTTCATGTTACTCCAGCAAGCTCACTGGAGGCAACCTGCTGGGCTCCCCCTCCAGTCCATGGAGAACAGGAGGTTTAAAAACGTGTGTTCAATGATAAAGAAGCAGACTTATATCTACCTTTACACATTTATAGAAATAACATTGTTAACAGCAGGGATTTAAACCAATTTTAAACATATTTACTCTATATTTACAAGTAAACTCTTCCTCTTACAGCTGCATGGTAGGTCTTGACTCATATTAGTGGTATCTATGGTAATAGAACAGGTACCTGTCTAATGCATAAACTGGGATAGGTAATGGGAAAATCAGAGCAGAATTTTCCCTCAGGTTACATTAAATTTCATGCCTGCACTAGACAGCTCATTAGAAAATTTAGCACGGTAGACATAACTAGAACAGCTTTTTGAAACAAGAATCAATACAGAAAGTTTTGGTACAAAAGAATTATTTTATTATTGCTTAAAAAAATTGAGAACAAAAATAAATTCCAGTGTATTAAGTTGTCAGAGGACAACTTAATAATAACAAATAACAAATGTTATTCCATGAAGTTCACATTTGTCATAATACTTAAATAGTAGGACTAGAAACAGTAATTAATTTTTTTTCCATCCGTCTTCCCACACATCTAGAAATTATTAAAAATAGAGTGATGAAAAATTATAGGTTGGACCAAGGGAAAAAAAAAAAGGCAACATTCTATTTTCCCTGAAGCTTTTATTGTACTACTTCCAGAATTATTCTGGCAAACAAAAAGGGTCAGGCCATGATCTTAGTGAATTCAATTGTAGACTTTTACTAATTTTGAGATTTTCACACTAGCGTCAGGCATCAGTTGAGGAGGCTGTCAGCTGGTCTCCTTATCTAGTCAGTGAAGGCAAAAAAGAGACATATTTTCAATATATCTTTGACTATTGCACTAGAGAAATTCAAAGCAGATTAAATGCAAGAAGTATGTTGCTTTAATGAAGTCTCAGAGATGAAACAGTCCTGGAAATAGCTACAAACATCTCTCAGGGTATATATGCTGGGGGTAATGCTGGATATCATCAACATCACTTATTGAAGGTGTACATAGCCTACTAGTTGCTAACATCAAAAACTGTTAACCAAACTATTTTTGGGACTGTCCCACACTCGTACTAGCAAAGGAAAGGTAAATTTGTTCAGAGAATATGGAATGAACAAGTCAACCAATATATTTTGTGCTTGTTTCATCAACACATACTCCGTACAAACTGCAGTATGGACCCATACATTGAATGTTGAGTGATTTTCCCTGAAATGCTCAGATGTGAATCCTTGACCTCATCACTCTCTTCAACTACCTGAAGGGAGGTTATAGCCAGGCGGGGGTTGGTCTCTTCTCCCAGGCAACCAACAATAGGACAATGGGACATGGGCTCAAGCTCTGCCAGGGGAGGCTTAGGTTAGATGTTAGGAAGAAATTCTTTACAGAGAGGGTTATCAGGCATTGAAACGGCCTACCCAGAGAGGTGGTAGATTCACCATCCCTGAAGGTTTTTAAAAAGAGATTGGACGTGGCCCTTAGTGCCATGACATAGTAATTGGAGTTGGACTTGATGATCTTGGAGGTCTTTTCCAACCCAATCTATTCTATGATTCTATGACTCTTGGAGATAAGAAAATGAACTGCTCATTTCAGGGGGGTTGGACCAGATAACGTTTAAGGGTCCCTTCTAACACAAACTATTCCATGATTCTATGATTAGAAATCAAAAAGTGCAAGGGCAGGGAGTGTTGCACGTATGCACCTAGATACTCTTGATGAGGGGCAAGGCTAGTCATGTTCTGGCTGTTTGAAAAGCAATTTGTTGATAACAAAAGCAATTACTATAGAGAAATTAATTTTTGGTGCAGTTAGTGGAGAAAGCCATGCAAGAGCCTAGATGAGGACACAATCTATCTAACCTTAACTGAACCAGCACAGGTTTTAGCACCAGGGCCTCACAATTTCAAGTTACTAAAAAAACTTCAGCAGTTGATGCTTGTTCATGGTTATCTTTACCTTAAGCTTCATTGGCTAATATGAGCATTTACCTGTCCACATGCAGACACTAAATTTAGGAGTCTTAACCCCCAGCTGAATTCTACCCTGTGTCTCAGGAGCTGCCAAACAGGAGGTTGATAGCTCCTCCAGAGAAGGACAGCAGGCCTAATATGTTGAGATTTGGCCTTCTATCTTTTTTTCTCAAGACAGATTTTTTAGCCTACCACATAGTTATAGAACAGTTGTGGTGTAAGTACAACTCTGGTATCACTAACAGAGACAGACAGACACTGAGCTAAACTTGATCCCACAGCTGAGGCAACTGGATGTCTGCACAATCATATTTATGACCTATTGGCACAATCCCGCTACATACCTGATTTAATATACGTGAAACTGCGACCCTCAGGCTCCATATTCCTTGGGGATATTGTCATACAATGTCTAGCACAAACAGGGTCACAGGTTGATTTTGGGAGGCTGAAATGATGCAAGACCCAATTAAATACTTCAGTAGTACCTCATACCCAAACGTGAGCTCCAAATCATGTAATTATTCTTCACCACCACTACATTTAAGGGCACTCTAATTTAATTTACGTCATCCTATCTCCCAGGCTAACTTACTCCAAGAGAAACTTCCTTTCTAATGTATTTCTCACAAATTATTCATCCTTCCTTACACCAAGACACTGCACACCTTTTAGGACAGAAATTAGGACAAGGGACACTAAGAATATCAAAAGATAGTATCTTTTGGTTTTAGGAGTCTGTAGAGCCTTTTTCTTCCCATTGTGTTTTAGCTACTAAAAGTTGGCAGTTTAAGAAAAACAACTTTGGGAAAAATATTTTTAATCACAAAGTTTATTTACTTAGTAAAGTTATATTACAATATGTACAGTTTCTATTTACATACACACCTTTCTAAGAAATGAAGCACCATATAATACAGTTAGTATTTTAGAGGAATTTACAGATATATTATTTTTTGCATCCAATAGTTATATCTACAGACACATATTAATTAGAATCAAATACTTATAAAACACTGACTTTAGTCGGTTTTGGATTAGAGTGCTAGTGAAGTTATCAAAGAGAAATTTAACTGCTGTTAGCTATCAACCTGCGCTTCAGGATAAGGGACCTTAGCTATGTCATTTCAGAGGCTACGTGCAAACTTAATCCTCAGAGAAAGTCAGAGGTATTGACAGAAGGTATTTTATAAGTCATAAGAATGCAACACTTTCATCAGTAAGATTTTTACTCTCATCAAAAAACATAAAAAGGAAAAGAACATTGCTTAAGTTTATATGCATGATGCAGAATGAAACTGAGAATCTGGAAGTTTCTGTGACACATTGACTCTTAAAGAGCCCAGTCCTACAGCTACTGAAACTTGTGGCATGATCCCCTTAACCCAGGAGAAAGTCTAACTGTCTCCTTTGTGACCTTTCTGTCACCATCAAGAAAAAAAGAAGGCTCTGTCCAGGGTACAAAATTTCCTTCAAATGAATAAAAGACATTTGGAGGGGGGAAATGTAAAATGAGGTATTTAATAAACTACAGGAAAAAAGAAAGCACCCAGTTTGAAAGACCGTTTTGAAAAAACATTTTAGTTATTTTATATATGCAATTGTTACCTTCACCTGATTGTGGGTCAAGTTTTGTATGAACTATTTATATCTTTTATGCTATCTAATTCGTGCTTTTCATATTTTTATTTCACTAGATGACAGATCTGATGGTTGGAAGAAAACAATGTTACTCAAAGGACAGTTGTTATGACAGACGCAGGTGTTGATCAACATCATTGGCTTTTTTAGGACTTTGCCCTGAGGACAGCGGAACTCCACCTGAATGGTTTTGGTGTTGTGTGGGGTACAGCATCGCCCATCACTGCAGAGGCCACAGTAACGTGGTTTGTATGTCTGCACACTCGTGCAGTTGTTGTACTCAAAGCGAACAGCTTTCACAGACTTCTTTGTTCGGACACATTTCTTCCCTTTCTAAGAGAAATAAGAAGAGATATTAGATATATCACTGCATAAGACAGACAGCAATTAAAAATTGGCATGCAAGGATATAGGTCTACTCAGAAAACTTAAATTGTCTTTATTCACTCAACAGCAAGAAGAGCCTGCAGCTGCTTCAGTAGTCACTTACAGGTAACACCTGTAAGATCTGCCCTTTGACAACAATGGACCAGTAATGAATGACAAATAATTAAAGCCCAGGCTTGTCATCTGATATAAGCAAAGTCAACATTCATTATGAAACTATACTCTACTGTAAAACTTCTCAAGATAGTGTAGTTCCATCAGAGAATCAGGAAGCCAAACACCAAGTTACAGGACTAGATTCAGGGGAAAAAAGAGGGGTAAAATGAGTTGCAAAAGTTGTAGTCCATTCCTGTGACCCAAGGCAGCTTTAATCATGTGTTTCTTAGCAAATGATTGTCTAACTTGTCTTTGGAAGTCTTCAGTGACAGAGACTCTATTTACCCCCAGACTACCCTAATGGTTCACTGTTCTTACTGTCTGGAAGGTTTTCACTTATGTCTTAATTTTCATGAAGTCTAAACTCTCCATCTATTCTTGTATCCCCCATGGGCTCAGAACAGGCTGCAATATCTGAACACAGTTACGAGAATGAATATCTCTTCTCTTGCATTCAGAGGAAGTTCAGTTCTATCAGTTTTTCCCTAGATGAACATGTTTTCTAGACCTCTGATCATTCTTGTTAATGTCCCCAGCTCCTTGCTCATGTTTCATATTCTTTACAAAACACATTATTTAAAACTGCAGAGACTGTTCAGCAAAGACCTTAGAAATGCTTTTCAACAATTTATATAAAGTAATGGTCCTCTTATATAACTACATGTTATTCTACCTGACAGGAATACTTGTAATAATATGCTGAAGGGGCAAAAAAGTCAGCTCCCTTAGATACACATTTTTTTTTTGCATTGGAAATGTTGGGTTTGCTTGCAAAAAAGCATCATAAGGATTAAAATAAGGTTTAATTTACCTAAGCAGACTTTGCAGGATCTCACACATTTCTCTGTAGTTCCAGATGCTCAATAAACTAGAAATCTGACATATCCATTCTGTATGACTGAAGCAATTCTGAAGTATACATACAGGTAGAACAATTGCATTTGTGGGAGAAGTTAGACTGTGTGAGCTGTCAAAATAACCTGTGCATGCAATACATGTGATCTGAGACAGCTCAAATTATCATAGAATCATAGAACAGTTTGCGTTGAAAAGGCTGTTTAAAGATCATCTAGTCCAACTCCCCTGCAGTAAGCTGGGACATCTTCCACTAGATTGTATTGTTCAGAGCCCTGTCCAGCCTGACCTTGAATGTTTCTGGGAATGGGGAATGGCATCTACAATCTCCCTGGGCAACCTGTTCCTGGTGTCTCACCACCCTCATTGTACAAAATTTCTTATATCTAGTCATTTAATCTAGTCTGAATCTACACTCTTAGTTTAAAGCCGTTACCCACTGTCATATCACAACAGGCCCTACTAAAAAGTCTCTATCTTTCTTGTAGGCCCTCTTTAAGTACTGGAAGGTGCTGTAGGGTCTCCCCAGAGCCTTCACTCCTCCATGCTGAACAACCCCAACTCTTTCAGCCTTTCCTCATAGGAGAGGTGTTCCAGACCTCTCACCATCTTAGTGGCTCTCCTCCAGACTCCTTCCAATAGGTCCACATCTTTCCTGTGCTGAGGGCCTCAGAACTGGATGCAGTACTCCAGGTAGGGTCTCACCAGAGTGGAGCAGAGGGGCAGAATCCCCTCCCTTAATCTCCTGGAGGTGCAGCACAAAGCTACTAAGCAAATATGGCAAGTCTAATGTGTTTGGTAAAAAAACCCCTTTCCTCTGAGCAGCCTACCTTATCAGATGACTCATCATTTTCACAAGGTCTTATCATGCAGAGCCGCGTCTGCTTCACCATCTCACACCGTTGATTTCTGTTTGTAACACGAGTGGAAAAGCCCATTCCACAGCTTTTGGAGCAAGCACTCCATTCTGTTGTCTGCTCAATACAATTGGCACTTGAATCCGACACATCAATCCCAAGTGTGGCCTCTTGTCTGTAGGCTGGAAACAAAACCCCATAGAACTTTACCACAAGAAAAACTCCCATGAAAACCCAGTATCTGACTGAGCTCCACCACATCTGGAAAGCAACATGTGAGACAAAAAAAGGTTCAAAACCCATGCCTTTGACAAGATTTAGGATATTTAAAAGCTGCCTTTTTAGGAATCCTGGATGGCAACTTCCTGCATCTAAAAATAACAGAAAGGTGCATATCAGTGTAATCACCAAAACATTTAGATTCAGTTCACTCAAGAATTATTGCCAATTTTCAAAACAGTTTAGAACTCTAATAACTTTTCATTCCTCAGTCTTTCCAATGGACATACATCACAAATCTGTTCTAAAACTAAGTCACGAAAATATTTATATTAGGTGTGATTTGAGAGAGGTTGAATGATTTATCTAAACTAATAAACAGCATGAAAATAAAGTCCTTTCCTCTGAGAATCATAAAGTCACCCCATCTTGTCAATTATTGACAGACTACAGTCAGGGTGATGGTGGAGAGGGAGGAGGGAAGCAATTTTCAGGAGCTATCACAGCTACTTAAAGCCATAGTCAACTCTGACCATCGTCCTGCCATATTAAGCTGTACTATGCAAATATTGTTAACTGCATAGTTTGGCTCATTGATTAGCACAGGAGCAAACAGGAAGAGGCAACATAACTGAGCCATCGGTCACAGTTCTTGCTGTTAAGTTCCTGTACAATGGCCCTTCTGCCTTTTGCATGGTAAAGATCCAAAGGGGTGGCCTCCCAAGAGGGATGGCGATTGCTAGAAAGAATGCAGATAATTCATCTATAGGAATTTTACAGATTAGCCTGTCACTATCAGACAAATCAAAGAAAAGGAAAGGTAGCAGAAAGGTGTCAAACTTTTTGTTTATACCTTATGTGCCTTACAACTTACACTTCATAGCGCATTGAAAAGTTATTAGAATTTTTCTCTCTGGATCCTTCCTCACTTGTTTTTTAAATGGATTAACCAAGTTTCAGCATAACTAACTGCTAAGATCACAAAGAGCAGTGACTGGAAGAGAATGCAGTGCCCTCTATTCTCAGTAAAAGTAGCTTATGAAAATTCATGTTGAACCACTAGTCTAATTTAAAGGGGATGGAGACATAACTCAGTAAGAAAACAGGGGGAAAATATTGTCTAGGGTTTTTCAATTACAAAAGCACTTTAGGAGTTCTGCATTTTAGAATGGGTGGGGATTTTTTACAGATGCACTCACTGTGCTTATATCCACTCCTTCTCCAAGTACTCTGTAATGTTTTTAACGCCAGCAATAATGATGAGAGCTCTAGCACAGACAAGCAGGAATTTATTGGTATTCTAGCAACCATGCTGACCACTTGTAAGAGCTGCAGAATTTAGGGGGAAAAAAGTCTCTTGTAGACTAAGCCATTATAATAGTATTTATGATGTAACATATTCTTGCAGAGCAACTGGCAAGACAAGCTTTGATTTTTTTTTTCTTTTTTTTTTTTTTTTTTTTTTAGTGTGGGAATGTTTGGAGGATTAGTAGCTTGCCCCTGTTTTATTCTGCTCACAGAACTACTGTGCACCAGATAAACAGAAATTTAAGAACTGGGAAGTAATTTAAGTTAGCTAACTTTTAAAACTGCTGTGCACATTCATCTTCTGAATCTCTTCTTTTACCTGTTGGGCTCTGCCTTTATTCATTACCACTGGTATACCTACTAGTCACTTCAGATGAGAAAAAAAGATCAGAAAAAAATAGACCTTGCAAACCAAGGTGTCTTAGCTTTGGCAACCCCATGGACATTTCCAGTATGATATCCCCTCCTCCTCCCATTGAATGTGATAGTTTTAATTTTCTCACCGGCCATAGCAAAACCTCCCAAAATCACTTCATCATCAGGGTCGCAGATCCACTTCTCACAGCACTCTCCAGGGACTTCGATTTTTCTGGGAAAGGGGCAGTCGGGGCCGGGGAGCAGCAGGTCCAGGTTGCAGCGGGGCAGGCAGCCGATCTGTCCGTCGCGGCAGGTGCACTGGTACTTGCAGCTGGGCTGGAACGTCTCCCCGTTGCGATAAATCATCCCGTCAAACACGCAGTTGTCTCCCTCCAGCACTAGTGGGAAAAGGGAAGGCATTTCGCTGATGCCGTGGGGATTCGGACGGCCCCCGACCCTCCCAGCCCCTCGGCGGCCGCAATGGCACCTCCCGCAGCACCAGGGAGAGCCCCGGCCCCCCGTGGTGCGGCCGCTTTGCCGGAGGGAAGGCGGGAGAGCAGCGCTACAGAGACACCCGAGGCGGGCTCCGCGGCGGGCCCAGCCGCGGGCAGGGTCTGCCCGCCGCCCCCGAGGGACACCCCTCCCCGCCACCTACCCATGCAGATGCCGGCGGTGCCGCCGTCCTCGGGGCCGCGGTCGCAGTAGAGGCCGCTGCTCTCGTCGCAGGGCAGCAGCGCGGAGCAGCGCTCGCCGCGCTGCCGGGCGCACACCAGGCAGCAGGAGCAGCCGTCCAGCACCGCGGGCACGCCGGGGGCGCAGCGCGGCGGCTCGGCCGGGCAGTGCCCCCCGCACGGCCGGGGACACGCCGGCTCCCGCCCGCTCTCCTGCGGGGACACGGCGGCCCCGGGGGCCGGGTCACGGGGCCGCACCGCCCGCCGGCTGCCTCCGGCCGCCGGCCCCCCCGGGCGCCCCGCACTTGCCTCGCACGGCCGGAGGACAAGGAGAAGGAGGAGCAGCAGCAGGGCGGGCAGGTCTTGCCCGCCGCCTGTCGCCATAGTCCCGCCCGCCGCGCAATCGGCTCTGGCGGCAGAGCCATTGCAGCCGCTTATATAGCGGCGATCGGGGACCCCCCTCCGCCGCCACCCCCGCACGGCGGGCAGAGGGCCGGAGGCGGGGAGCTGGAGCGGGGAAGCTGGAGCCAGGCCGGGCGCTCTGCTCCTCCCGCCACCTGCCCCTGCCCTGCCCGGCGGGATCCCTCTGCCCGAGGGCGGTACCTGGAGCGGGGACCAGCGCTCCGAGGGCAGAGCTGGTCACTGCCCTGCGGCTGAGTCGACTCGGTGCTTGAAGTCGAGGGGCTCCCCCGGACGGGGCTGCCGCCCTCAGCCCATCCCTATGGCCTGTTTCCTGCCCCGTCTCCTGCCTCGTCTGCTTGCAGGCATCAGTCCATCCATCCATGCATCCATCCATGCATCCATCCATCCATCCCCACAAGAGCGGTGCTGCAGTCACACGCGGTGGGGCAGCACAGTGCTGTCCCGCAGCTGTGTGCAGCTACACCAAGGCCTCTGGCACTGCCGATGTGGCTGGGCAGTGCTTGGCATTGGAGACCAGCCACCCAAAGCCAAACACCTTTAGGGCTGGTGGCTGGTTGTGACACTGTGCTTCTGGCCCTGGAGTGAGGCATTTTGGGCTTGGCGGGCATTACGGAGGCAGGAATGAAGCCCGTGAAGATCAGGGGTTATGGGGGTGATGAGTGCTCCTCAGCGAACTCTTCAGTTTCAAGTCATGGGCACTTTCATTACCAGAGGGGTGCAGGTGTGTCGGCTGATGGGAAACAGAAGTTGCATAGGGAGCCCTCCCTGCTCTGTGCAACACGGTGTGTTGGAGCAGTGACAGACTCCTCAGTGCTCACATGGTGTGTTCAACCGCAGAGGATGCAGAGTCGACGTGCCAGGCCTCAGGAATGCTTTGTAGAAGTAACTCCAGTGCTCTGTGCTGTGCAGTTAAGATTTAGGCCAAGCGTAAGGGAGACTAAATCTGTTAACAGGTTTTACTTGTCAGGAATTGCTGTCTGCCCAAGCAGGCCTTCTTGGGTCTTGCTAGGATACAAATATTCTTTATCTTCGGTTGTCTGAGGCAGATAATATGCACTGGATTCTGTTATGGCTTGTTAAAGAGAAAATATTTGAAAAATAAACAAAACTTGTAAGCAGACTAGTGAAAACAAGATGCTCTTTGCGTTCAAGACATGACACAAATGGTACTCATGAATTTACAAGGCTGCTGTAACTCTATGCCAAGACAAAAGTCAGCACAAAACCAGAAATGGCAAGATACAAGTTTTGTTTTGGACAAAAGTCACTGTTCCTTTCTTGATGCTGAGTGGCAACCCCAGGGCTTCTGGAAAAGCCTGGCATTCTAGGGAAAGCAGACTTCACTGGTGCATGAATACATAATCTCTGGACATGCATTGGCCCTTCATTTTCTCACTCACATACAGCAGGACCAGCCAAGGGGAACATTGGTTGTTCAAACCTTATTAGCAGCTTGGGCATGGGTTTGAGTCATCCACTGCCTGCCAGGTCATTTTGCCTCCCTTATCTCCTTTTTTTTTTTCTTTTTTTTTTTTTTTTTTTTTTTGTCTTGCTTCTTTTCCTCTTATCTCTGATTTAGGCAGTTCAGTGCAAAGCCATCACTTTTATAGTACCTTGCTTGTGAACAGAATAACCAATGCTCTTGGCCAGGCATGAAGATTTGCTTAAAAGAAGCAAGGCTGTTCCTGTAGTTTTCCCAAAAGCAGGGCTGTCAGCCAGAGGGCACATACAAGACTTGTTTTTGCCCATCCCTCTGTATGTGAATCTGCTGAGGTTTTCAGTGGTGATAATCATTCACAGCCATTGAAAGTTTCCTTACCTTTCAATGAGATTCCTTCACACCATTCTTAAATATCTTCTGGTGTATAAAAAAGGTTTCACCACATAAAACTGCAGAAAGAATCAAAGAAATGAAAAAAATATTTGCCAACATACTTAATTTGAAAAAAACCCCACCCCTGTTTTACTTGCATTTAATAAAATAAAGCCCTACTTGTTTATAAAATACCATTTATGAAAATATGATTATGCTACATTTTAGTACAATAAGACCAAATATCCTTTCCTGGACATTTTAGTTCCTCCAAGCATAATTTGGAGTCCATTGAACCACTAGTTCTAGGATGTTGGTTCATTTTCCTAACTGTGAATATTTTTGTTTGTACTTGTTTTACAACTTTTTAAAGAGTACCATACTGTTCTTATCATATGAAAGTAGCCTTTGTTACTTCTCACAGAATAAAATAATGATCAGGTGGAGAGATTTTATGCTGGCTCAGCTGGCAATGAATAGCATTTATTCATGATACAAAATTAGTAAGTACAAATAAATATTTTAGTTTCTCTGGGTTTGCTTTTTTTAAAGAACTGTATTGAATTGAGTTAATATTTGGGTTGCCACCTTGGCTGTAGCTGTTGCAAAGAGTAATCTCTCCCAATGTGTAAAGAAATTTCCTGTGCCACCAAAATGGCAAAGGAAGCTTTATCTAAAAGACTGAAAACAGAGGTTACAGATAAAATTGACTCAACTCTTACAGTGTTTCTAGTTGTTGATCCTGTTCCTATCCAAAGGTGTCAAGGTATGTGTCAAGGTATGACAAATCATGACAAAAATTCAAGCATTCATAGTAATATCCCTCTGTTTAAAGCCAGCTTCCCATCCAGCCTCCTGTGAAAGTCACTGCTTCACAACAAGCAGCCCTATAAAATTATCTTCCCTTATTTTTTTATGGCAAGTGATGCAATTTTTAGTGAGTAAAATTCTCATAAATACCACATCTTTCTCATTCTCTTCCTGATTTTCTTGTCCCACCATTTTCTACTGATACAAATATGATGGTGGATGATTCATCACTTGCCCTGCACTGTCTCATAAATTAATGCCCTCTCTGGTAGTCTACCTCAAAATGGCAATATTTTTCTTGAAAATATTGCAGTTTTTCATTTTTAGCTATCCCTTCTCAGCCTAGATGACAGCTGCAAATTCCTAACATCTTTTGGGGCTATTAATATTGAGCATGACCTAAATATGGAACAAACAAAAGTTATATAAACACCTCAGTAAATTCATGATGTCAGTGATATTATCAGCTTTCCATACATATTGACATATCACAATAGCAAGCCAACAGACTTGGTAACAAATTGCCCTGGTTCCTCCCTCAACACATGGTAGTGGCATAAGAGGTTCTTCAGCCACAAATGAAATTACTGTAACTAAATCTAGAAAAAGATTTCTGAAGTGTGAATTGTGTTGCCTGGGGGGATGACTGGGGTTATCCTGATGGTCATCCTCATCTAGCCTGAACCATTCAAATCAACCCTCCATGACAACAGCATGCTTTGAGGTCTGTACCACAGCCATCGTTCAGAAGATATCTGTCCAAGGTTCAAATAAACTCTCCTATGTTTTTTCTGCTTATATAACTAGTTTGTAAGCATTGTGGAGTTTTGAAGTTGCTGTTTGACTTCCGAGGTTTTAGCTTTCTGTCTCCTTGATTTCTGTATATCCTACAAAAAGAGGTAATCCAGAAACCAGCATTTAGCTGGGCATTTGATTTCATCCTCAATATTTAGGGTTTTAATATTGATGAATGGTGTGATTATTCTTGAAAATCATACCTGAACTACAAATATGAGGCTCAGATGTTGGTGACATTACTTCTGATGTCAGTGTTAATAAACTGTTTTATTGAGCTATTCAGAAAAGATGAGAAGATTGCTACATATTTTTACACACAATTGAAGAAAACTTTGAAATGAAATATCATTGCATTTAAAATTGAAACATCATTTAGAAAATGTCAGAGTTAATTATGTGGGGATGGGGAGTACCATTATCTTTGAGTTAGACAATTCTATGTGCTCAGAAGAAATTCACAAGGTCCAGTTTATTCTCATCTGTCTGTTCCACCAAAAAAGTTCAATCAGTTTCTTACCCCCAGACCTATTTCAGCTATAGAGCCGGCTGGGAATACTTACATATTATCTACATGTTATTACATATGGCTTTGTTATTTTGGGGAATATATGAGGAAATGTAGGTTTATTAAGAATGCCATTATTATTTGCTCATTTATAATTGGTTCAAATGTCAAAATGCTATGGTGTGTGCCAAGACAATTCTCCCTTTTTAGTCAAAAGGGTGCAGGTGGAAGTATTTGCTGTGATTTCATTCAGGCTGAGATTTTTAGAAGAGAGCAAGAAGAACAAACATGGTATGCATCCTGTTAAAGATAGCACAAACAGTAGGGAAGGAATGGCTCATGTCCACACTGCTTAGGGCTGTCATTCTTTAGTGCAAATACTCTCTACACACTAATTAGGTTTGGATTTTTATCTCCCTGGAATTCTCTGTACCCTTATGGCCATAAACCATTGTAATTTGGGTGAGGGTGGGATGACTGAACAAAGTGCTTGAAGCAGCATAAGGGCTATGCTACAGCCCATCAAAATAACGTTTTTAAATAAGGAACATGAGGGCAGGTGTGAAGCCTTTGCTCCCTTTCAGGATGACAGTAGGTGTGTATATTCAGGAACATGTACTCACTTTCCACAGTGCCAATTTCTATGTTGGGAACCAAAGGGATGAGACTCGTGCCAAAAAAAGGTTATTAATATTTGCTCTCAAAAGACATAAGATCGTTATTATTTGCTTATTTAATTTTGCTCTCAAAAGACATAAGATCGTTATTATTTGCTTATTTAATTTGATTTTTAAATTTATTAACCTCAAATAGGTAATTATGCTTTTTGTCTGAAATTACCAGATTAACATTACTGAAAATCTAAGCTGGATCCATTTTGCTGCATGAGATGATAATGGATAAACAGAATTGGGGAAATTTTCCTGTCTTTATTCACTGGGTGAAACTCATTTGGTGCAGGGGGCCAGCAACGTCCTTGAGGGATGTCACCTAATTTCTATTCCAAGAGTTTCAGTAAGAGATACCTGGACATGTATCTCAGTAAGAGACACCTGTGGACCATGTGGGGATCTCTGGATGAAAGAGCTGTTAAAGAGTTGCCTCTCAGATTGCTTTTGAGGATAAGAATACATGTGTGAGTGCAGGCAGGAAGAAAATGCTGGAAATATGAAGAACCTAGTGATGGTAAAATGGGTGTTCTGTAATTGGAAAACTAGTTCAGCCAAGTGAGGTTTCCCCATCTTTTTTTCCTTCTCTAAAGACTAGCCGTTTTTTCAGAGCATGTGTGACAGAAAGTGGTATGGATAATGAGATCCTAATTCAGCTAATTGAGAGTTCCAGACATTTACAAGTAAGTGTTGCTACCAAATGGTATGATTTAGGGCTGTTCTTTGTGCTTATTTCCCATATCCTTCTTGATGTCTGCCAAGTGCTGAATAACCTGGCCATAAGTACTGAAAACATATTTTATAGTTTTCATTTCATTTTCCAATATGCTTTTGTCATATTCTTTTTTTGTCATAACTTAATAAGAAAGAACTTGTCCTGGGAATGAGCAGCTCCAGCAGTTTTTGAATTAGGGGAGCTCTGAATTAGAAACCGTAAACTTCTCAGAATGCAAGGAACACAAATGAGGTACAATTAAATTGAACCCTCTCAGCTTGAGCACGTTTATAGTCTTTGTTGTTGCTTTGTGCTGCAGGTGTAGAGGCAGTTTCAGAAGTAATTCCTATAACTTAAGGGTTTTAAGGTTAAAACTAGTTTTTTTCTCATAGAGCAAATGACTAGCAAGAAAGGACAGAGAAGTATAAGAGCAATACATTCCCTACAGAGGCAGCTGCACAATGCAAGGTATCTTGGGAGTGCATGACAGCCATCCTGTCTCAGACTGAGAAGGGCAGGGCAGCAACAATGAGTTCACACAAAGAGGGACACTCCTGGCAGGAGGTGTTCCTTCTAACTAGAATAATTTTGAAGACCATGCGTTTCAGTTCAGATACATGATTTTGAGCATCTATCATCTCATCTATCATAATAAAATCTACATTTTCTCCATCATCTGTTCTGAGATCCTGCATTGCTCGATAGTAACACATTTTGGGCTGGCAAGCTAGGTGCCCTTCCAGGGAACCATTGACATCCCTAGTTCCTGAACCAACTGCCTGATCTTCCCAAAGACTCCTCGATGTTTCTGTAAGTTAGGGCTTAAAAATATTCATAGGGAAATACTGAAATTTTGGTCTTGTGATAGCCAAGCCCTTATTGCTGTCATTCCAAATAGATTTTTTTTCTCCTTTAGACAGCCATGTGATACCTGCACAGCTTACCATCTAACTGCATGCACTGAGTCTTGCCAAAGGAAACATACTGAATTGGGCTTCACCAACCCAGAGGAGTCACAGAGTCCGAGCACTTTATCAGCCATCCAGCAAAGAAATCGAAGACATGAGAGATGGAAGGAATGACTGGCCTTCTAATCTCTTTTTCTGTTTTTTCTGGTCTGGTTGCCAGGGAGATACTGTACTAAAAGGAGTGGTCCACATATTAGCTTCACTTATAAGCTGCCTCATTGTAAAAACAGCATTTAAAAATAAAGTTTAAAAATACTTGTGAACTGAAAATGTTATTGAGTCATTGTTTAGCCAAGCTCAAATAATTTAATATTTTCAATATTTCTTGTAAACGACCTGTTCAGGCTTTTTTCTGTGTTTCTCTAGATTCTATTCAGGTTTCCCTACTGAAATCCATAGAGCAGAAAAAGTCTATCCAGATAACCATGCTATTTTTTCTAAATCAAAGTCAGGGGCTTGTTTATGGAGAGTTCTTTAACACAGTTAATTCCCTTTTCCCATGTTCCTTTTTTGTCCTTCTAAAAGGCTTCCAGGACAGACTCCCTCTGTTTTCTCCTTTGTGGAAATAGAAGCTGGATATGAATTCTAATAACCCTTTTTTTTTCCACAAGTTTTCTCCTTGAGACTCATATGATAGATATGATACGTATGATACACTGGAAATAAACTCTGCAAATATTCACTGATGTTAGCATGGCAGTCGCTTCCTCTGTGAACATTACCAGGAATGGACATAAGATAGAGAAGTTTTTGGGTAAAATTTGTGATGACTTTTTAGTCTCCTCTTCAAAAAAGAGATTTGGGAGGGATGCAGGATGTCCTAGAATAAAAGTGATCCTGCCCTATAGGGCTCCACATCTGAGTAGGGCTCAGCCGGGTAGTACTTACCATGTACCATTACAGCTTGCTCAGCTGGGGAGCAGTTGCAAAAAGGATGGCATTGATACCAGGGAAAAATTCAAACCAGCTGGTTGTTTTATTAGTTCAGCTGTAGAGGTGGTGTGACAAGAAGCTCCAGGACAACTTCAAATTGCTGGTTCTGCGAAAGCTGCAGAGAGCACTGGAGGGAATTTAGCAAGTTGAAAGGACTGGAGAGCTGGCAGCCACCTAATCTGGTGCATAATGCTGTGTCTTGTGAAAATCTGGTTACTTCTAGCCTTGAAAGAAACTGATATCCTAACAGACTAAGTGCTCAACACAAAAAAACAACCGGTTTAGAACACTACGACCTCAAAACTTCTGCAGAGACACATGGAGTAAGATACAATACTTCTGAAATCAAGCATCATCCCTTTTGTTTAATGAGCTTGTTAGCAGGAAGCTATAAATTAAAGCAAATATTAAGCAAATATTAAGCAAATATGAATGTTAAATTTTCTAGATTATTGCTTCACATAGAGGGTAAATTTTGTAATCTGCTAGAAGTGTTACCAGCCATTATGTTCTGAGTGTCCCCACAGCTGAGGAAGTAGATTGAAAAGCATTCCTGATAGTGGAATAAATGACTTCATTACTGACATTCATATTGCCTCCTGCTTCTGGAGCATCCTGCATTAGTATTCATATACATTTGTATTCATGGGCATTTGCACTATAATTGTATCCTCCTGTCACATTGTAAAGGTCTCTTCATTAGTCCTGCAAAATACAAAAATCTATAACTTTTATGGTGATATGTGAACAACACTTCAAAAAATGCAGAACTGGAGTCTGTGGATTTCAGTGACTGGCTATTTAATGCCTAGTTATCATGCAATCTGGAATGAAAGCCAAAAAACCACCAAACCACCAAAGCAAAAAGAAACAGGAGGAAATTCCAAATAAGTATTAGACAGTAATTTGATGACTTCATACATCTGTAACAGGCAAGATTGCGCTGAAGATCTTAGATCCATGCCAAGAACTGTAATGTACATCCTGTGGCAGTTTTTGGAAGAAATTAGGGACTCTAAAGTGTAGATGGTGTCACAAGATCTAGCAATGGAAAATCATATCCTATATATCACATTAGCTTGTCAGGGACTGTTTCCTGTACCATCTCACTGCCACAATCAAATATTAATTCAGATGTAGCCATCAATCCGAATGTAGATTTCTTTTAGAGAAGTGTGGAATCCACCAATGGATAATACTATGTGGAGCAAGTGTAGCTACTACTACTAGGTGCTACTGTAGTGTAGCACCACATGCTATGAACATGGCCATTCACATGCTCGTTTAATGAAAGGGAAAGCACCTTCTTTCCCTCTGGTCGACAGTCTAAAAAAAATGTGGAGAGAAGAAGGGAGGATAGTAAAGCAAAGGAAAGCTGTGCTTTAATAAATTTTTTGTCCGATTGCTCTGCTCTTTAATCTCTGCAGTGGCTCATACAGGTGTTAACAAGACTGGCAAAGGCTGTTGGTGTGTCCTGTCTACTTACACCCATTCATTCTTCAGTACCAGTTCCAGGCAATTAGAAATGGCTGTAAAGTTCTTTTAGTTCATAAAAATTTCCAGAATTATTTCCTTCAGCATAGCTTTTCAGTTGAAATGCTGCTCAGACAGCAGGCTAGGTATGTGAAATCCATGGCTACAGAAGTATGTTTGAAAGTCTCCAGGCCACAAGTTTGTTCCCCTTGCCAACAGGAGAGGAAAAAATTTCTAAACTGGAAACAGAAAGGAAAAGAGGTCAGTGACAAACGAGGAGAAAGAAAAAGAGAAGCTACAGAAATACAGGCAGAAAAAGAGACATATATTATATTAAAAATGCAACTTTTAAATCAGTTGCTATGGCATTCAAACTTTATCTCCAAAAATAGTCATGACAAAACTGAAGGCTAATACTGGCATCTTAGCAAGTTCAATAAAGCCAATTTTAAAACTTAGTACTTGGCAGAAGTAATTTACTGATATGGTGCATATCATAGTTATTAATTAAAAATTACATTATATTTTTCTAATAGATAATATTGTAGATTCCTAGAATACTATGTGGTAGGCACAATATAGATATAGAAAAAGACACAATCCCTGATCCTGACAGCTTTGACCTAAATAAAATTAAGATGCTTATTTCATCATAGTAGTGGAAGATGAAAGCAGAAGTTATAGTATCTACGATAATGCTAAATATTTTTGGTGAGGCATTCTTAAATTGTTCTATTCAACATGTTTGCATGTAAGGCTCATATGACTTATTGAATAAAAGCCCTCCTTACACAGAGATAGGTGTCACAATTCTACTTCAGTGTGTACTCATCTCTCTTGTACTTTAGGTGATTTTTCTGCATTTAAATGCCATAAAAAAAAAATTACATCTCATTTTGCTTGGCTTTGTTATAATATGATGAAAGGCAAGGCCTGGAGTGGTAAATTTGGGCTAGCTTTTAGAAACATTGGTAACCTGTCTCCATCACCCCAAATCTAGAAGGATGGGTTAAGATAACAGTGTTGTGTGGCTTTCTTTAAACGTACATAGTGATCCAAAACTAGATCCACCTGAGTATTTTCATTGCCCCAGAGGGGATAGTGCCCTGGCTGCCCAGCTGCCTAGGAATCCCACGAACAAGAGATAAGATTTCCCATAAATATTTTTTTTATTCAAGGAAATTTTATATTATAATGTTATACAGTTACATGATTGGTATCTTGGTTCTATTCTGTCAGCTCAGTTTTGATTTGGCATTGAGTAGAACCCCAAAACATTGTGGTTTGGTTTTCTTTTCTAAGCAAAAATATGATTTTTTTTCTCACATGAAGTATGTGATGGCTTGAATATTTTGAAAGCTTTTTAAAACACCAATGCTTGATTTCATATAAGAGAAATTCTTCCTGTGAAATTAAAGATCCTGCATTTCAAGTAGAAGGACCCTGATTAAGCTGTAGGGTTTGAACTAGATGATCTATAAGGTCACTTCCAACGCAAACCATTCTATGATTCTATATTATTCTATGACTTTAAATTGAACTAGCTTTAAAGTACCCCATTTTACAACAACTGCCAGTTTTTAACAGTTCCAATAGCAAAAATATAAATCATGGCTGGGCTTCGCGAACGAAGATTTGGGGAGGGCTCTACCCATGTTTGTTGCAGGTACATTGGTGGCTAAAAAGGCCAATATGAGATAGACATGTCCGGTTGCAAAAGGCACAGCAGAAAGACTCCTTAGGTGGTATATTCTGCAAGGCACGATTCTTTCTGTGTTGTCTTTTCTCCTCAAGAGTGATCCTGCGTGCTTTCTCATAAGCAGCGTTGAAGATAGTGTGTCTCCAGACCTCCTGATTAGAGGCCAGAGTAGACCAGTTATGGTGATCAATATGGCCAAGGCTGAGATGTTGTTTCAGGGAGTCCTTGTATCTTTTCTTCGAGGCTCCTCTCTTGCAGCAACCAGTGGCAAGTTCACCATAAAGCAAGATCTTAGGGAGGCGGTGGTCCTTCATCCTGGAGACATGCCCTGCCCATCGCTGCTGTGTTCTCAGTAACATGGCCTCAATACTTGTAACTGCTGCTTGTTCTGGAACAGATGTATTGGTCACATAATCTGACCAGTGGATGTTTAGGATTGTGTGGAGGCAGCGTTGATGGAAGTGTTCTAAGAGACGCAGGTGGTGGCAGTAGATGACCCATGATTCAGATCCATATAAGAGAGCAGACAGCACTATGGCTCTGTAAACACTGATCTTGGTACTTTTCTTTAAGTGTTTATTTCGCCAAACTCTTTTATGAAGCTTTCCGAAGACACTATAAATAACCATGTTTGAAATTGCTTCAGTAACGTGCAGTGGTTGGGGAAAATATTTTACTTTTTAATGATATTAATTTCTACTTTTTCCTATATGATTTCCAAAACCCAGAACATTTTGCTTTAAAGACTAGACATTTTAAGGTGCTCAGGTTGCAGGTTTCTCAACCAAGATTTTTCACAACTGTTTTGTTCTTTGTTCTTTTCAGATTTTAACTTTACCCAGATAGATATTTTTCTCAGAGTACTTCTATTCAAGTAGTTCCAGGGGGGGAAGTGGATAAAGTGTCATTATATCTTACTGTGAACATTTTGGTTATCCAGATCTCATTGTAAGTTTCAAAGCCATGGGAAAATTTTAGATATGGAAATCCTCTATAGCTGTCCTGAGGATTTAATGCTGCTCCCAATGAAGTCAGTACTGGTCCTGTTTCCAGTTTCAGTGTGAATGCTTCATCCAATACATCCAGAATTACCCTGACCTGTGAAGCTTAAGATCTTGGTCACCCACATTAACAAGGACATCTCTGCTATAGGGAGTGAGATTTTGTTTTAAAAACCAAAGAATCAAATACTTGAGCCTAGAGAAAGGAGGAGGAGAAAAGTAAGGCAAAGGAGATTAAAAATAAGGGAGGACAAAAAGAAGGATAGCAAGGATAATTAACCTGGTTCATCAGTTGTTTTGCTTATGGGTGCAATTGGGAAATCCTTTCCTGGAGTCAGCATGAAAACTAACTTCAGCTCATGGCTCCATCGAGTATATCCCTGGCTGACTTGCTTCTGTGTGAGCCAAACCACTGAAGTGTAGATGAGGGAAAGAGATGGCTATGCCAAATATTGGGATGCAGCTGTCTGAGTTTTCCATATAAAAGTCAGCAAAACAGAGATCTACATATTTTGTAAAACTCAAACCATTTTCCGAAAGAAGGTCATAGAATTAAAACAAAAACATCCCGAAACATTTACAAATAATGACTGGATTGGGCTTTGAGGCTCATTCTCATCTGACAGATGGTAAGCCCAGCTTATCCACTGATCAGGGGAAAATCAGTCTCTCCCCCCAGCAACCATGGAGAGTATAGTTCATACTGTGTAAACATATTAAGTAAGTAAGTTAAATTAATTAAGACTATAAATCGCTTCATTAGTTTTTTACTTCTCAGAATTCAGTCATTTGGTAATTCTTTGATTAACTTCAGGACATCTCTTCATATTTTGTTCTCTCATATTTTCATTTAATATTTCATTCAAAAACAATGCAATCCCAAATTCTTTGACTTTCTGCTTTTTCTGCTTCATAGCAGTCCTGTCTCCATGCTCATTCTGAGTTTAATCCAACACCCAGTGATGTTAATAGAAAAAAATTCCATCAAAATCAGCAGATTTGGGGCAGGCTTGTTCTCTAGAATATTAAATGACAGCAGGTAGGAGGCACATGAGCAAGGGGGAAATCTTGACTTTTCCAGAACTCCTTTTAAGCCAGTCACTTCAAATCTTGGCACCCTGAGGTCCTCCAACGCTCATACTAACGATGGTACTCACCAATATAAAGTAATTAAGATCTTACAGATAAAAGTTATAAAACTTGTGGACAGTATTATTCCTTCTGAGGGTAGTCCCATAGCATGGCCCAGGAAACTGGAAGTTTCTCAACTCGTACGTCGAGTCTTCTGAACACAGAAGACTTTTAAAAAGATGCTGCTCTGTGTTGCTTTTTACCTTAGTCATTATACAATACTGAGTCCAAGTTGGTGGCCTCCCAAAATTTTAAGAGCCTTTGCTCTAGGGAAAAATAAGTCTGGTATCAGGGAGAGGAAAGAAGTGAGGGGTAATGCTGGCAGATATCCCAGGGTAATATTAAATAGCAAATGAGGCAGAACATAAAGACAAAAAATGGTTGCTTGTGGTTTAGAGAAAAGTTATGCAGCAACTTTAGGTAAGAAATAAATGGAGTTGTTCTTTTACCTGTGGAGGTGATGGGTGGTACAGAGGTGTATCACACCACATTTTATAGGGCTGCACAGACCTCCCTAAGATAGCTCTGGAGCTTCAAGGAGTTGATCTCTGAATCATTCCACATTTCAGTCTGCTGGATTTTCGATGTGAACCTAGCACCAGCTCTGTATTTTCCCTAGCAGAATGACCTCAATTCAATGAGAGACCCCCTCATAGACCTTTTGGTGTCCAGTTGTTCCAAACAAGGGACCCATATTATCTGAAGATGACAAAAGAAAAAAAAAGACTTTGACAAGAACATGCCAAAATCCATTTGCTGCTCAAGATGTCGTTGGAGTCCAGGTATCCATTGCAATGCTTTTCCAATAGGACGCCTGGTCTGGGGAAAAATAGGTAAAGTGACTCTCAGCAGGACAGTAAAGTTCCTTTTTTTTTTTTTTCCTTTCTGAATGATTTCTTTCTGTAAGAATGCAAAGTAAAGCCAAAAGTCTCTAAGGTATCTTTTCAACAGATTTCCAATCTGTAATGATGATTCCTATCGCCAAAATATTTAAAAGGCCTCTGAAAGTCAGACACTGCAGATATAAAATCCTTTCTCAGGCCTGAAGAACTACACTATAGTATTTTTATGGAAACCTTTAAAATAAGACCATAACATTTTAGTACATACATGTGGAGTGTTTAGATAACTAGACTAGACATTCCCTCTAACAGTCCTATAGAAAAGAGTGGAATGATATCCAGAGTTACGAACTGTTTAAAAGTAGGTTCTCATGACAGAAGGGCTTTTAGTCATCCATAGGAGATGCTGTTCTGGTTTTGATCTAATTAAAAGGGGAGAAGCTGGTTATGAATGTGAAATAGGTATGAAGTGTGGCAAGGAGCTAGTAACTTCCTTGTTCTTTGGAAAAGGAGAGGTTTCCTGAGAACAGGAATCAATAAAGTCAGGATTTGTAGGCAAGATTTCATAAATATATAACCCAGGGTAAAGGGACTTTGGAATATAGAGGAAGTCTTGAAAGAAAATGCTCTAAAGGAACAAGCACAAACTCATCCAAGAATGGCCAAGGGATAAAAAGTTTAAAGAAGTTCTGGTTATGTATTTAGCTTTTCACTGGTATTTAACTCTAGAAGACAACACGTTGGAAATTAGATATAAATTGGATTGGCTAAAATTAACTGGAAATCAATAGCTCTAGCCAAAGTGCTTGGCTAGGGACAGCAGAATAACTACCCACCATTTGATTTCTAATAAGTTAATATTATTAGTATTGTGTTATACATTAATATTAATTTAGATATGTATACATTAATACTAACAGGAAGCACAATGGCATTTCCAGTTTGCTGTTCCTTGGAGAGGAGAACTAGAAAAAGATATTACCCAGAATATTCAAGTATTTTCTGGATCCATAATAATTTAAAAGTAACTAATCAGTAACTAATCCAATACTGGGTAAGGCTTCAGTCTAGAACAAATGTAAAACAAATTAGAGAACCCTTAGGTGAGTTTAGGGTGTTTCAAATAATCTAAACTTGACAAAGGTTCAGATTGCCTAAAGAACTTGCTAAAAGGTGCCTAAAGGTGCCTAAAGAACTTGCTGAAGAGAGATCAGAAAAAAATAGTTATCTTTGAAAATTTGTGGTGGTCATATTTAATATCGGATATATGAAAACAGTAAATATAGGACTTACCCTGGGAAGTAAAGAGCTGTGAAATTCTAGTTAAGCTAAAGTGTTATAGAACAAATAGATATTTAAAGAAACCACCTGTAGGCATTTGGAAGATAACAAGAGGATGAGCAATATGTTTTTTCAAGGAAGGTTCATACCAAGCTCATCAAATTTCCTTATACAATGAAAAAGTCATTCTAGATGAGTGAAGCAAAAGATAACATATGTTAACTCTGAGATGATTTGAACTGTATTAATGGCAAGCTTTGAAGATGTAATCTTGCTGAAACTGCTATGCCCACATACAGGATAGAGCTGGAAGCCAAAGAGAAGGTATCAATATGTTGAGTGAAATCTTCAGTACTGGATTAAATTACTTGAGTGTTGGAGCAGAGAACTGTAATATTAAGCTTGCACAGATAAGCAGCTGGAAGAGACTTCACGAATGCCAGAGGTAAAGATTCAAAGAAATAGTGAAAAATTGGAGAAATCATCAAAATGATGGTTTGAAATTCAATGGAATCAGTGCAGATCAGCACCAGGAACAAGCAATTGCCTGAATGCAGGATAGGAACAGCTGGATAGGTGGTTGATTTAAAAAAAAAAAAAAGAATAGGGATTCAAAATGAACATGACCCAAAGCTTTCACAATGTTGGAAGAAGTCAAACCACAGCTGAGATGTACAAATAAGGATGTGGTCTCCAAAATACAATAATCCAGGTACTCTGTTCAAAGGGACATAAAGTGTCTGGTGTTGGGCACTGCCTTTGAAGGAATGTATAGATAATTGGAGGAAGTTCAAAGCATCAAGAATTTATCAGAGGGTTACAAGCAAAGATGTATGAGGATAGGATAACTTATTTATGATTCTTTGACTGAAGACAGACAAGGCTGAGTGTGGAGGTATGTTAACAGTCTTTCAAGTATGTAAGAGTTAGTTCCAAAGAGTAGGATAGAATATCTAGTGAATAGGGCAAGAAATGATCAGCCTAAATCACAGCATGAAAGGTCCTGGCTTGACATTGGTATAAACTTTTTAACAGGAATGATTGTGAAGCATTGGGGCAGATTGCCTGAGTAAACTGTGAAATTGCAGTCAGTGGTGGTGTTTAGAAACAAGTCATAATAGGCATTTGTCTCCTCAGCCTTTTTATTCTTGTGCTCAGACACTGCCTTACAGCTTGATCATATTTTTGGAGTTGTAACAAGAGGAAGAATTTCTCATTCGCTGCGATAAATTCTTAAAAAGTTGTGGCAGGTTAACTGCAGAAATAAAATAGAAAGAAAAGTGGGGAAAGACAGGGAAAACAAACGAGGACAGATATTAGGTTGTTGCATATTTTTCTAATGCCTTTAATGCCCAAAGACTAGAGAGGATCTGCAATGTCACTGTAGAGAGAGTCCAGAAAAAGAAAGGGACTTGAGAGATATTTTTTCTTGGGACTGAGGTGTAAGCAAGATATTTGTCCACTAATGGGCTCTGTGGCAGAGATACTTAGAAACATAAGATGACATTATTAAATATTGTACTTGCTGATATTTCTCAAGAGGACATGACACTACCTCCAGTAGTAAACCTCCAGCTGTCACACCTGCAGTCACTATCACTGCCTCTCCTTCAGAGCTCAGATCCATGCTCTCAACTTTTGCAGTCCCTGCTTGTCTCCCCAGTTTTGGCCAAAGTGCTGCCTGTTGAATAATTTCATCTTCAATGCTGTAAATGCTGTAGATCTTATTCACTGTTGGATGAAAGCAAAGGGAGTGTATTCTTTTGAAGAATTTCATGCTAGGCTTGTCTATTCTCTGTACTGTGATAGATGACAGAGCCAATGCCCATTTGAGGGCATATTTATTCTCATCACATCAATAAGCTAATTGAATTCAAAAGATGTTTCTGCTCACTGCTTTCTATGATCCATCCACAAGCTGGAAGGATCAAGACAGGGATAATTTTGTCTGTGTTTGTACAACTCTAAGAATGAGTAGGTTATATACTATACATAACTAAGAACTTGAAAAGCCTAATACCTCAAATTGACCTCTATGCTAGGATTTTCTCACTTATTTTATATATAATGTATTAAAACCTGTCTTGTGATATAACTAAAACATAAATCTTGTACCCTTTTCTGCCCTATCTGCCAGACATCTCTAACAGCTGTACTAACAGGTATTCATGGATATTATGAGTAGCAGATGTTTTCCTGAGAAACCTATTTCTAGAAAGGTCTTGCCTTCAGTGCACAGGAACTTCTGTGAAAGTGTTTCATTCCACTGTAGTTATCAAATTATGACAACAGAAATCATGGCGGTGAAATAAACATCTCGGTGTTGAAGGTAAGTGTAACCAAAGATGCTGAGAATTCATATTTGTAGCTGCTTCCATATCACTGCTTATTCACATCAGACATAATCTTGTTCTTTTTATTTATTACAATTTACCATTTTTAGCCAACTCTAATGAGAAATCCAGTTGCTATACAACATTACATCAATAATTTAATCAAAATCAATCTCTGATATATGTTATATTTTAGTTCTGAGTATTTAATATCTAGATATGTCTAATCTGTAAAATAAGGGGGACACAAAGTACATGCAATTTAAGGCCAATGCATGTGAGGTGTTTCTGGTGGGGCCCAGAAACAGTGGAAGATAATGTACAGGATGCAAACTCATTTGCAAACTACTGAAACCAAACTCTGCTTTACCAACTTTCTCTTGACAAGCTGTTCAAGACATAGAAATAATAACTACAGATATTTTGTTTTACTTATGTGGTTTGTTTTCTTTTAGTTTGGTTGGTTTAGATTTGATGTCCCTGCTTTTTATTTCAAAGAAAGATTAGGAGACTGAAAGAAAAAAGGAATAAGTCTTGAATAAAGATAAAACAATAGATGGTTTATACTGTCTTGTATTTTTTTTTTCTGGCTCTGATTTTAACATTTTTTCCTGATGTTCTGACTAGCAAAATGCCACTACCAGTTTGAAGAGAGACAAACTCATTCCGTTATGACACAGCAGCTATGACAACCTCTTTTATTGTTGCTTAATGATGTGTTCAAGAATGTCAAAACAGCTTGCAAGTATTTCTGGATTTGCTGTTTCAGGGACATGAAAACAGCAACTTCAATTGGATTCAAATATTATTCAGAATAGCTTAATATTTTGGGAGTATTTCTTGGCATCAGTGCACTTGCCCATATTTCTAGTCATAAATTGTCCACTAGTCTTTAAAAAGTTAGACTAAACTTTTTAAGAGAGATAAGTAAGCTAAAATCAGTAAAACAGAAGTGCAGATTAATTGGATGTGGAGACTAAATTCTTGGTGATGACTACTTAAATTTTTATTTCGCATTCACAAAAATCAGAGAATAGCCCAGCTCACCATGACCTGTGGTTTCCATTTGAAATGACTGTGTATGATTGTCTGCTTTGACATGGAATGACTTCTAAATGGTTTTTGTGAAAGTAGCGCCCAATCATAAAAATAACCATAATAAATTACACACTTATCAGCAAATTTCAGCAGTCAAAGGAAGAAACTTGCTGGACACACTAGGTGAAATAGAGTTTATCTGCTCTCTCAAACATATAGTTTGGGAAAAATATAATAAATCACAGGACCGTAGGAAAATTCGCTTTGGAAGGGAGCTCAGGAGGTCTTTATCCCAACCTCCTGCTCAAAGAAGGGGCAGCTCTGGGGCCAGACTGGATCGCTGAAGGCTTTGAGCAAGCCCAGTTGGAGTTCTCCCCCACCCCCAGGATGGAGACTGCACAGCCTCTAGGTCATCTGCTCCAGTGCCTGACTGCCCTCAGGGGGAAAATCCCAGAAATTCAGTCCCAATGTCTGAACCACTCCTCCTTCAGCTTATGCCCAGAGTCTCTCAACTACCCACCAGGCACAGAAGTGAAGAGCCTGGCTCCCTGTATTTTTGATAGCCTCCTCAGGAGCACTGTCTGGGGGCTGCTGTTTGCTTCCATCCCTTCTCCACACTGACCCAGCCCAGCTCCCTCAGCCCCTCAAGGACATGTACTCCCACCTTTAACCATCTCAGCGTCTCTCAACTGAACTTGCTCCAGTTTGCCGATCTCTTTCTTGTGTTGGGTGTGCCCAAATTGGATCTCAGCAATATATCTCAAACTCATAAAATTATTTCTGTCTCCAACTTCCCCACTGTGGAAGAGTAGCTCATGAGATAAGACCAAAACTTTCCTAACAAAAATCAGGTCTCAGGTAGGATACCACAGGTATTGATTCTAGGTCTAATGATTTCCTTTTATTCCCATACTGACATTTCTTTTCCAGTTCATAGACTCACACTGTTTTTCCTACATGGACTTGTATGATAAAATCAGTTCAGATTGCTGTCTACCAGTGGTACAGAAAATGTGCATTTTTATTTTTCTTTTCATTAACCTGCACCTCTGCTTGCTGATCCAAACAAATGTTGCTCTGCATCAACTAACCTTGGGAACGGCAAATACAGCAATAGCCAAACAACACTGCTTTGCTTCCAGTTGGTCTGAGGTGGAATAGGACCTTTATTCTGCTGCCAAAACTCAGTGTTCAGTATCCTAATGCTGGACTGACTTTTGCTGCATTTACTGGTGGTAGAGGATAGAAGGAAACAAAATCAATTTGAGCAAGATTTATTTAATCAGAACTATTTGAAGATGTTAAGAAAAATCAGTTAGAAGTAATACTATCATGACTGTTTCAACATAAGTTGCAATCCAAATTTTTTCACTTCTTAGGTGCAGTGCCTCCAAAATGTGCCTATTTCAGGGTAATTCTTTACTTCTCAGTTTTTCAAAGTCAGAAAAACCCCAAAACAACTGTGTAAAGCTGCTAATTGCATTGGCTGACTCCATGCAATGAAAAGCATGCTGTGTGTCTTTAGCTGCACAGGCCAAACCTGTCCCTGACCCGCTGAAGTGGCTGGGCACATGCTGCCTGGACTTGCATTCCACAGCCCATGGGAAGGGAGGAGATGCACCTTCAAAAGGCATAGGAGCAAGGGCAGATCCTAAACTCTCAGGAAAGGGCAAGCAGCTTGTACTGAGCATTGTGGCAAAAGGAGTCAAGGAAAGAAAACCTCTCTGAAATCAAAGGGACTTGAAGGAACCCAAAATTTCACTTGTGCGAGAAGGGGATGGGTACACCTCAAGGCTCTGTCAAAGTACTGACATCTCCAGGCCACCTCAAACCATCCTAATTTGACCCTCTGGATTACAGAAGGATCCTCAAGAGAGGCTGACTTTGGCAAATGGAGGTAAAGGCAATACAATCTAGTCCGTTGATTTTGTTGTTGTCTTTTTAAGCTGCAGGGGACCATTATTTTCTACTGATCTTATCTCCTGAATAGCCATGAGGGAGGAAAGCTGACAGAAAACAATGGCATGCTGGTCTGAGGGGAAAGCTGTTCTAAGGGCTTCATGGAAAGCTCAGTGCATGCCCCACAGCTGACTGAGGTAGCTGCACTTTTTTTCATCTGGACATGCTGCCAGCACACTGTCCATAGCTCTACAGTTTCTTTTCTTGGCCTCCACAAGAGTAGTTTAATCTGCAAGATTTTCCTGATTTACATGCATTTACAGTCATAGAAGTGGAAAAGAAATCCTTTTTAAAAGGAAAGGGAATATTCCATGCTGAGGTTCAAATCATAAAAAGCCTTCTATCTCTGCTTGTATTTAGTGATAGTAATCATTGCATGAGCAAGGAAAGTGGCTCTTACCTTTAAAGAACTCTGGAAGAACAACCTTCTGCATATGCCAGCAGTTTACAGCTGATTTATTTTTATTAGCATACTGGTATAAGTGCATTTCCTCCCCACTCCAAAATTGTCTATGACTAAAGATTTAAATCTGAACCTTCTTCCATTCACACAGAGGTTTTCGGAGGACTCTAAACTTGGACTTCTACACAATTGCCATTTCTATCTGACACTGCACTGAAGAAAGGCAGGGATGAAAAGTGTGTTGTGAAGAGGAGATTCAGGACTGGATTTAAATTATGAATAATCACAATCCATGCACCATCAATCATAGAAGTGGCTTTTGAATTCTCACTAGAAAATATGCCTCCTTATATTTGTGTCTTTCAGAGTCACATTTTCATTTCACCATACCAGTTAGCAAAAAACACATGAACCCAGATGTCCCTGAAGATGTGACTTTGAGGAAAAAAACAAGAGGGGGAGATGAGTGACAAAACTCTGTTTACCTACAGCTCTGGAGTGAGGCTGCTGATTGTGCAGTCCTGGATTCCTGGTGTGGAAGGAAAGTGTGGGTGTTTGGTTGCCACATCCTGGGAGTGAGGTAGAGGTAAGGACAAGCACACTCATGTCTCATTCTAGCACAGAATGGAGTCATGGCCAGGTTGAACATATGGCCTCAGAAGTGAGTTGGAGTCCTGAGAAAGATATAATCCAGGATCAGGAACCCTTGCCACCTGGGTTCAGATGACGCCTAGAGTTAGGAATTAAAGGGTATGTGATGGCCTGCAATAAAGTATTTTTCAGGTTCTGTTTTGTCTGCAGGCTCATCTCACCTGAGATGAGGTATTGGAGCAGTACGAGCACATCTTGAGCCTAGGGGATGGACCTTTGCCTGGATCTAATCTAGAGTTAAATCAGAACACTGCATCCTTGACCCTGCTCCATACACCTGGCTTTAGTGGGTACAGTTCTCAAATGAGAAAATGAAAGAATGTGGAACAGAAATGTCAGACTTTCTTGGGAAATACATGTCTAACAGTATGTAAGAGGTTAGTATTATTTTAATTTCAACAATCCTAGATGGATTTTCCTTGGTTAGGTTAAGAAGTGAATATAGGTATTTCCCAATTCCCTTTACCTGATTCAAGTGCCTTGAGGATTACGTAAAATATCAGGAGTACTGTGTTCCAGGTTGGTTAAATATTGCTCTGGTTCTAGTTATATTCTTCCATATCCTACCAGCAGGAAAATTTACTCCAGAAGAGAATGAACAAAACAGGAGAGAAGGAACTTACTTATTGCCCAGTATATACCTTGCCTATCTCCTTTTATTTTTATTTTAAAGGAGTAGTATGGTATAGAGTGACATCCACTTTGAAAATATTTTCCCATCACTGCTCTACCAGCTCTAAAAGTGTCTTTTGTTTGGATGTTGTTATTATCTGCTAGACACTGATAGGAATGTGGAGTCGCTCAGTGAGAAAGGGAAACATGGTTCTCATTCAGAAGGAATGCAGCTTCATCCACACAGTTTACAGCACAGTTGTATTTGAAGTTGAGCCACAGGATCTTGTGGCAATAAAAAACATTGTGATTTATAGGAAAGTGTCACTCTGGCTGTCTCCTTTATAAAATCTTTTTACTACTCTTGTTGAATATAAATCAGAATTATGTGGCCAACAGTATGATGGTTTTGGCAAAATGTTGTGAAGACAAAAAATAATCAGGTTTGAATTGTCTTGGCCTTATTCTGCAGAGAGATATTATTGGAATTTATTGACTTGCCAAGATCAATATCCTTGTCTTTAAAAATATCTGTGTGTATGTCTAAATTAATATCCAAATTAATTAAAGGATGTTCACCATGAAGTTTACCTTCAAATCACAATAACAGTAGATCTTAACTGCTTGAAATAAAGGTGACAGAATTTCAAAATCCCACACTGTCCATATTTGTAGCACTAGACTTCAGAGTCTTTGGGGGGGGTTGTCTCTTTCCAGGGCTTAATGTGATGTGTCTCAGCATATTTGATTGAAAGTTATCAAACTTCATCCAGGAATTTTAGTAGGAGATAAACCTCTCTTCCCACACTGTATATTAGTTCAATTTCTAAGGAAAAACATGTGTGTGACAAGAAGTAAATGATCAATTAATCATTTGTCACAGTTCAGTTTCTGCCTTTGCAGTGAAGCCAGTAGAGAAAGGGAGTGTTAGAGGAAGGTGCAGGAGGCCAGAAGACACCAAAGAGAGGTGACCAGAATTCGAGACCAGTCCTGCACCACCTCTCTCAAAGCCACAGTGTTAAACAAGGGTTGCCAGCCAGTGCCATTTTAGCCACGTGTAGTTCATGAGTGTATAGCCAGTGTGGTGGCTTGAATTTGGCTGTGGACAGACTCAGGCCGTGGTGACAGTATCTCCAGTCTGCCCTAAGATCCAAGCAAAGTCCCAGCTCTAGCCCATTCCTGAGCAGAGCAGAAGGATTCATGGAGACCCAGGGACACCTCTTGAGTCCTCTGGGGGATGGTGGATCTTGGTCAAATGAGGATAGAGAGCAAAAGGATTAATTTCACCATCACTTGCTCTACCAGCACTTACAGCTGGATGTAAATAGTGTTTGGAGAAACTCTGTGCTTGCACCATACAGGAGACTGGGTTAGACAGAGGTTGTAACCCTCCCTTCTCGCCTTTATGAATTTATGAGTTCACAGATCCTTCCCTGTATTAAAAGACCTCTACTGCTGGTAGCTGAGCATCTGTGCGTGTCATCTGTTTGTAATTAGCTGTACAGCAATTGGAACAGGCAGCACTCTCCTGACCCATAAATTATTCAGCATACCCAGTTCAGAGTGGTGCCCTGGTCAGAGGCACCAGCTGAGATGCACAAACCACAGAAGAGCTTGGATATGCAGTGGAAGGACTGAAGGGACTCAGCTGTCTTACGCAGCCAGCTCCTTGTCTCTTGCAAGTCCACATTTCAAAGAATATTGAGCGATAATGCACAGGGGTATAGAGGGCAAAATAATCCATCCCTTGCTTCTGCATCAATGTCAATACTTTTCTAAAAAGTGAGATGTAAGGAGAAGCCTAAAGCTGGGCGTAACCTTGTTCTAAGGTTTTATTCTTTGATGGAAAAATTATCATATAGGCAAAAATAGTTGAAATAGCACTCAAATGGAGCTCACAAATGGAACAAAGAATATTTCTATGTCAAGTCATAAATAAAAATGGACTACAGGATGATTTAATCACAACTGCTTACTGACTGCAGAAACCAGAGTTGATACAGATTTCAGAAATATTCAGAAATATGAATATATAAGGTAATGACCCCGATGTACTTTTATTCCATTCTATTTTCTGTGCATCAAAAATGCGGGTATATCTCTATGAAGAGTCATTTTGGCATGCTTGAAGTATACTGGTCTGTTTTGACCACTCTGCTGAGTATTTAGGATTAAGGGATACAGATTTCTGACTTCTGAATTAGAGGTATGTTTTCTGATATATTATATTATATTTCTCCCTCAGTCTTCCCATTTGTGCAGTGGAGGTAAAGCTATCTACTTTCTTTCTTCAAGGAAGCACTGGTGGGATTAACGTATTTATTTAGGATTTTAAAAATGGAAAAGGTCAGACAAGCACAAATTGAATTTATTATAACTATGCATTTCTTGCCTTACATATACAGTGAAAGGTGTTTCCCTTTGCCTCAATTATCAGAAGATTGCAACAGCCCAGAACATTCAGCAAAAGCAATCGCAGATGTTGACTACACCCACATATTTCTGAAGCTTTTGGTGATAAGCACGCAGGCTGCATACTACAGGAATAAGCATGTACTGATTCACATAGAAAATGAAAATACAGCAATTTAAACTAACCGCTGATGAATTGTGTCTATCCCCCTCTAGCTATTTGCTTCAATAAAAAAAAAAATTAAAAAATCAGTACTTTAGCTTCTTCCTACACAAGATGATAAGCTTTCATTCCTCTTTCTTCTATTACGCCAATGTGTCAAAAATGGCAATGTGGTATCTTTCAAAGTCACTTCAGTAAGATCAGATATTGAAGATCAAAGTGAGAAAGAAATTGGAATAAAACTCACATTGACATTTGAATAATACAGAGAAGTTTAAATGTTAAAACTCTTAAACACCTGGGGGGTTATAGTTAGCTACTATATTTTTCTGTATACACAGTTTGTTAGCCAATACTTCTGGCAGAATGGGAAGTAGGAAAATGGAAAAAACTATTATATTATGGGGAAATATTATAATAATTTACTTAATCTTTCAGAGACACGTTCATGCTCAAAAATGCAGTGCGATACATGTGATAGTTTAATATGAGGACACAAAATTTTTAAATTCTGGTTTGTAAACTCCAGCTTTTCAAATAGAGAGCTTTAAGTCTCCAGGCAAGTAGATTTCACTGGTTTGGAGGAATTTGTAGTTCTAAGACTCTGAAATTAAGAATGTATATTTAATTAATAATTAATTCCCAGATTTAGGAAGAAAATGTTACTCACTAAAATAGAAAAACACTTGACCATAAACTAAATGCATCTTGTTGTTTTCTCTATAACTGTTCTTGGTTTCAAGCCCTGTCAGTGACAAAGCCACATGAAAACTGTAACTAAAATAAGCTTTCCAAGCCAGTAGTTTTGCAATCACTGAGTCGTTATTCTGCGGATGCGTAGCCAGGCCCCAGGTTCTTGTAGTTAGCCACAGCCCTGGCTGAGCCCCTGTCTTTGCCCTGGGCATTTATTAATCTGTTTTGGGCACACAGTTACATTCCTTATGTTTTAAACTTCTCCAAGTATCACAACCAAGCACTGGCTTTAGTTTGTGGTTGCTGGTGCAATGTAGAACCTCTTTTTCTTCCTTCTGAGGATGGAAAGCCCAAGAGTGATCCATTTGCATGAACAATGTCTATTGTGTAGAGGAATGTGATAACAGAAACAAATGAATTTAGCAAAATTACTGCTTTGACTAGCAAAAGAAATGTACATATACTGATAAAATAATAAATGCACAGATGCCTTTACCGGTCTTGTTTCTTTACATTTGGAGAGCGTTCTGGGATTTTGAATGAAGAGACACTATAGGGCTCAGAGTCCCTCCCCTTCACAATGTCTGCTATAAATGGATTTTCTGGTAACAACCTTGAACCTTGCTTTAAAAGGGCACATGAAGGTTATTTTAGAAAGTTCCTCTCATGTCTACATCAATATTATACCTTAGCTATCGAGTCTTGAAACAAGTCTGTGCTTCCAAAGCTACTAATTCTTACATATTTATGTATATGTAGAGATACCCATATTTATATTTATATCTATATACACTGCTTTTAATTTACTCTGGATGGGCTGATGCCCACTACCTTGAATATATCTGAAAGCAGAGCAAATGGCCAGGGCCTGTCCTATTTGAAAAAAATCCAATTAATTACCTCAGAAAGAACTCTGAAATACTCCTGAGTGCAATTAATGTGGAGGGCTGTTGAGTTTGGCCTAAAGCTTGGCCTTAAGACTTCTCTTGTACAACAGAACAGATGTAATCAATAAGTCTGTTAATAGGTCAGAAACTTAAGTGCTTCATGTTTAAGGAAATGGTAGAAGAAACAGTGAGAATGTAGTCTGTCAAGACACATGGTGTTTAATATTTGTAGAGATTTAACAGAATTTTTTTTACTAGAAGATGACACCAGGATGTTCCAGCTAACACTGAGCTAGATATGAAGACACAGATGGAATAAGAAACAAGGATTTCTGCCCAAAGTGCTAGGAGAGAATAGGAATCACTGTAATACCATGTCTCTGTCCAGGTTTAGAAATGGCTAATAAGTATCGGTGAGTACCATATATCTTTTTGTTTGACCTTTTGGTGGGTCACATAATCACAGTGCTTTCGGCTGTCCTGGCATTCCTTGCAGGACTGGGTAGGGCATACATAGGTTCTGCCATTAAAAATAGCCTTATGAGAAAGAAAATAACCTTTTGGAATCTGAACTGAAAGACAAATACATGGGTTTTGCCATAAGTTGACATAATTTGGCTGTTTTATTAATCTTGATAAATCAAGTTCTACAAATAGATTCACAACATGATTCTGCTGGTAGAGGGAGTCTGACGTATACCTGATAAGCATCCCAATTTAGAGACCTGTGCTTTCAGTGCTTTCTTAATTACAGACTCAGTTTTTCCTTATTCCAATTAGACAAGGTGTAGCTGGGATGAGTTCTGCCAGTGCTGGGGACAAAACGTCAGAGGTGACAGCACGACCTCAGCTGTGCAGAAATGCTCCTCCCCCAACCACACCTATGTCTGCCTTTCACTGTGTACGAGATGGAATTGCAAAATACATTACCTGGTGTGTTCTCAGACCTGACACGAAAATTCTGAAAAGATGAAGACAGAAACCTCTGTAAAGCCAGGTTCTGTCTTTAGGCAGGCTATGAGATAGCCTGTAACTTCACTTTCCCTGACCATCCCATAACAGGAGCTGTTTTCCTCAAGCTCTTATGGGTACACAGCAAGCTTATTCTGCTGTCCTACTGACCTTCCTTCATGGCCAAAGCCCTGGAAGCAGGCTTGAGACTGCATCTGCTGCCACAGAAGTTTAATCAGCAAACCAGGACTGGTTGTGCCTCCCCTGCTCTCTCCTCATTCGCTGTGTACTACTGAGATTTGGAGACGTAGTACAGGCAAGTGTCTGTGTAACTTACGCCTCTTTATGTCCCTGCAGACTCTCAAAAGGAGCAGCCACAATGTAATTTCATATTAAAATGCCATCTTAGAGATATTTGGTGGGAGTTCTCATGTGCTGCTGTGCCACTTGATTTAATTCTACCCCCAGTTCAAATGGAGTGCTGGGCTGCTTTCCTGTCTCTGTTTGGATTTTAAACCTCTCTGGATCCTGCTGAAATAATCTCTGCCAGAGACAACTTATCACTAGGTATTACTGAAATGCTCCCAAGGAGCACATTTCTTTCTTTCTTATTCTTGGCCCAGACCAGGACACAAAAAATGGGAGGAATTTTAAAGAAAATTCCCAGAAGTGGATATCAAAAATACTCATCCTTTTGCCCCAAAATTTCATCTTCCCCAGGTTTAGAGTGAGCAAGCCAAGCATGGTTTTGCTTCATCCATATCCCTGGTCTGTTTTCCAGGAACAAAACATGAAGTGATGTGCTTTGTGCAGGCAAGATCACCTGCCTCTTTGGGGACAGAAGTGAGACAGCTTTCAGACGATGTGGAAGGCTGAATAGACTCTCCAGTCTCCCAGACATTGCAGGTAAAGGCAAATGGGTTGTTACTGGGAATTTCTTTGTTTAAGATGTTGGCAGCAGGCTTCTATAGAGTTGGGGTTTCATATCTAGATATCTATCTATCTATATCTAGATATCTATATATCTCCATATCTATATAACTATATATCTATATATCTCTATGCATGTAAGTATATATTCCACCCGCTGCATTTTTAAAGCCTTTCTAGTTACTAGTTCTATCTTCCCGTGTCCTCCATAAACTTATGGTCAGGGAACCTGTGCAACACCTGAGTTTAAGCACTTTTTCATAGCTGCCTCTCCCAGTGGTTTTTGTCAGCTCTGACCATTCAGCAGATCCCTACTCTAGGGCAGGACTCCAGGGACAGCTAGCAATGGCTCCACCACCCATCCTATCTCCCCTCAAAATCCCTGAACCCAAGGTTTCCTCCTCTAGCTTTGTCAAGGACGTGGCTTATGGTTTGGATTTTGTGCGCTGAGCGCTTAACCAGGATCCAGGAGAAAGAGTTAAATATTTATGATACGTGGTGAAGGAATATAAAAATAGGCAAGGAAGGACTGTTAACAAGCCTTCTTCTAGACTAGTGGAAAGAAAATGGCAAGAGCAATTTTCCTAGAGCTGGTACCAAAAAACGAGCAAGTGTTTGAGGTAAATTAGTGATAAAGGACTCATTACAGATACAGGAAAAATTTCAGTAAAGTGAACATGGAAGATTCCAATACTATAATTTTTTAGAGTTAACTCCCACAGGAATGCTTAGGTTTTTAACTCCTTCAGTATTTTAGCAGGATATACTGTGTTTGCAATGAACAGAGGTTTGTATTCCTTGTGAAGTAGAAAGTGTTTAATTTGTTGAGAAAACTTGTTCTCAGGAAAATAACTATGCGGTTTTATAAAAAAGATCTTTTTCTTTACACGTAGTAAACCAGATTCATTAGGAGCAGTTGGCATGTCCTGTTTTTCCCACCATATTTTTCGGTTCTTGACACTCCAGGTTTTGACTACCCAAGAGCAGTAGAATGTGCCAAACTTCCATTGTCCAGGACACCAGCCGATAGAGTCCCCCTGCCTGGAGCAATTAAGAGGCTTCAGTCCTGGATCTGATTCTTGCACAGGGACTTGCTGTCCCTTCCAGAGCTCCATGGAAAGCAGTAGAGAACTCTATTGGCAAAGGTTTTTCATCACTTCTGATCTTAGACTTGCATTTCAAATTTTCATTTCTAAACCAGTGTAAGGCTGTTGTTTAGGAAATCAGCACTATCAAGAAAGTGAAAGCAGTGATGCACACACCCTACTCAAAATGGCAGGAGAAAAGGAGTTGCTGACTATTTTAAAGAAATGTAACCTTAAAATGTCATAATATTGATTGTGGTGTTGCTGTTCTTCCCCAATAAATAAAATAAGCCTTAATGCATATAAAATAGATTGTAATAGAATGCAAGAATGCTTGGAAAAGTATAAACCATTTACTGAAGGAAACTTGAATTTCCTGTGAAATGGAAACAATTTGAGAGCAAAATTTAAGATCATTCATTTATTATATTCATTGGCCTTAAACTCCTTATTTATGGACAGTCAGAAAAGATGGGAGAGGTGCTAGACTTATCCCAGCCACAGTGTATATATTTCCATTATTGATACTAAACCCTAAGTTATTTTAAAGAGGCTTGGTGCCTTCAGCTCACCTTCTGCTTTTAATAAAAATAGCATTTTCATAGAAAAACTAATAATGACTTCCCTTCATTCCTCCAGATTTGGATTTTGCTGTAGACTTCAGTATTGGAATAGGCACAAGGTACAAGGTAAGACTTCCTAATGATTACTTTTATGTCTAGCCATGGCAGTAAAATCATACTCCTTTTACATACGTATATAAACATACATAAAATGTACCATATACTCTTTAAAGGTTAGGAGAACATTCCATGAGTTACTGATGTGGTGGAGATACACTGCATACACTGTATATGTGCTCCAGACGTATGAAAGCTGGTGGAAAGACTACGATGTTCCTCGAGGGGAACTGGATCAGGCTTGATTAAAGAAGTAGGTCAAACATTTCTGTTGCCCTAATTCACAGGATGTCAGCAATATAGAAAATGTCATTCAGTGGTTTTCTTTGGTTAAATTTCACTTCTTTATTGGACATCTAACACAAAGTCTCTAAGTGCTTTGTAGTTACTGAAAAAGATTAAATGCTTATACCTGAAGAAAAGCCATCTGATCAAAAATCAGGAAAGAGAAATTTTATCATTAGTGATACAATCCCAACTTGACCAAAAAAAAAAAAAAAGGAGGAAAACTGCTCAATTATATAGATTTGGAAAAACTAAGAGAAAGACCCCCCAAAAATACTCAAAGAAAGATTAATAAGTTGAAATCACTGTGACTGGCAAAGCACTCTAAGGGCAAAGTAGGACTTATGGGCACAAGATTTCCATTGTCATCCACACCCAAAGGTGCATCCAACAGTCCCTGGGCTTTGCAGAGAGGATCTTACTGTGATGAGTGAGATTGTCTGTGACATGGCATATACAGTACCTCTAACATGTTGAACTGGCTGCAGGTGGGGAGAGAATTACTAGACAGTCTCATAAGATCCTTTCACATCTCAGCTCTTCTGTATTTCTGTGATTTATGACAACTTCAGTAAGTGTAAAAATCCTAATCCTACTGGGCCTGTCCTAAGGCAAGGCTACAGGGGTCCAGCTGTTATGACCTGTCAGCTGAGTTGACAGAACAATGGGCTCTGCTGCTTAGAAGCCTGAAGGAAGTCCATCTAAGTCAAGTCTCATTTAGGCCTTTCTGCTTTGAGTTTGTTTTGCCTGTGTTGCCAAAATCACATCATTATGGAATAGTTGAGGTTGGTAGGAAACTATGGATCTCTGTCCAACCTTTTCAAAGCATGGTCAGCTGGAGCAAGGTGCTCAGGGCTGTATCTAGCTGGGGTTTGGATATCTCCAAGGATGGAGCCTCTCTGGACAATCTGTCCCAGTGTTTGACAACACTCTCTATAACAAAAATTGGTGTTTTAACACTTAAATGGAACTACTGTGTTATAGTTTGTGTTCACTGCCTCTTGTCCTGTTACTAGGCACTGCTGAGGAGAGTGTGCCTTTTTTACTTTCTCCATCAGGTATTTACTTGCATCTTTGAAATCCCCTTGCACCTTTTCTTCTCCTGGCTGAACATTCCCAGCTCTCTCAACCTCTCCCTGTGTGTCAAATGCTCCAAGCACTTAATCACCTTCCTGTCCCCTCACTGGGACTCACTTCACTTAGACTCTCTTGTACCAGAGAGCCCAGCACTAGAAACATTACCAGGATCTGTCTCACCAGTGCAGACCAAAGAGGGAGGCTCACCTCCCTTGACCTGCTGTCAGTGCTCTGCCCCGTGCAGCCCAGGAGGCCACTGGCTGCCTTTGCTGCAAGGGCACAGCATCACTGGCTCATAGAATCATAGAACCATAGAATGGTTTGGGTTGGGAGGGGCCTTTTAAGATCATGTAGTCCAACCCTCCTGCCATGGGCAGGGACATCCTTTATTAGATGGGGTTGCTCAAAGCCCCAACCTGGTCTTGAACACTTCCAGTGATGGGGCACCCATGGTCAGCTTCGTGACCACCAGGACCCCAGAGCCTTTTCCATGAAGCTGCTCTCCAAATAGTTGACCACCAGTGTGTACTGGTGCCTGGGATTATTCTTCCCTGGGGGCAGGACTTTGCACTTCCCTTTGTTGAACCCTATAATGTTTCTGTCTGCCCCACTCTCCAGACTGTCCAGGTCCCTCTGGATGGCAACATGACCCCCTGGAACATCACCCACTCCTCCCAGTTTTGTATCATCTTCAAACTTGCGGAGGAGTGTACTCTGTCCCATTGTCCCAGCAGGTCATTAATGAAGGTGTTCAAAACCCTACCGAGTTGTAATGGTCTTCCAAAACGACCAGTCTAGAGGTGAGACACTTAGGACATGCATCCATAATCTGTGACTCCAGGGATCAAATTCCACTTCACAGGTTCCTTGACAGAGGTCTCCTTGCATGAGGACTGTCCTGCAGGGGGACTTAGCTTCCGCCAGTATGCTCAGAGTTGTCACTAGGAGAAGTGTTCCCCTCAAAGGAATACAGTGGTGGTACTGGTTCCACCTCGAGTGATGCTGCCAATGTCAGGGCACAGTGAACCCAAGCAGGACCCCAGGGACCTGGGGTGATAACCAGCAGGGAAGGAGACTGAGAAATGTACCTTGCATGTGTCAGAGAGACTTTTTGAGATCTTGCATTTTCAAGGCCATAGAAATGTAACAGGCGTGTTGGAAACAGGCAGCTAGTCACTGGGACACTGAAAGTAAAGGGAAAGAGAGGAAAAAGGAGGAAGAGATTCAGGCTTTTTAGCCCAAAGCTTGCTGGAGGGCAGATTTTGGTGGGGGGTAGTTGGCTGCTGCTGTTTATTTCAGTTGTGAATTTAGTGAAAATAAGGTTTTCTTAAAAAACTCTTTTCTATAAATATATTGTTTTTTTCTGAGTGCATACTTAAATCTTATTAACTGTTTCTCTTTCTACGGGAAATGACCCTTAGTGGGTTCAAATATTGGCTAAGCACTCAGATAATAAAAAAAAGGTTTAAACTGCTTAGTAACATGAATAGGATGGAGGATGAAAGCTTACTGAAAAATAAACTGTGATAGCCTCTTGCCATAAATGTACTTCCCCAGATGATCTTCTTCACAGTATCCTCTCAAGACATTAGCAAATGCCAAGGACTTCATCCGAGGTTATTGGACACTGTGTTCTGCTGTCACTTGGCTTGGAAGCCACTTGGTGTGGCTTCTCTGCCACACTATCCATGTAAAACAGATCTGGCACCTTTCTCATCAGGCCTCTGTAATACTGCTCTTGACTAAATAGCAAATCCTGTCCCTCTTCCAGTCCCAGGTCAGACTCACTCAGCAAGGGGGACACCCACACATGCTGTGATGATGCATTGGGAGAGTCACTGCTCCTCTGCAGAACTGGCTCAGTTTGTGTAAAACTGGTCTGGTGTTAGTATATGGCCTCTACAAGTCTTAAGTCTCGTCAACTGAACTAAGGAGCCATGAAATGCAAGGTGATTTCATCAAAAGCCAAATGGGGATAGAATAACATTGGAACTGGGAGTTGGTTTTGTTCTGACTTGCATGCACAGCTGTTGGTGTAAGCCCCAGCATAAGCACTTGGCAAGGAAATTGTACAAAAATTATTTGCCAGAGGCTTGCAGTTTATGCCTGTATAGATTTCTGTGGTGAAATTTGTGCCTGCTGGCCAAGCCAGCTTGTACTCGGCACTTCATTGGAAGACTCCTTGCAAAGGCATGCCTGTAGCCTTCCTGAGACACCAGTGCTGGAGCCTTTTCCATTGGCATTCCAGCTCTGCTTTTCATTGGGACACTCAGTGCCTTGGAGAATCACAGAGTCAAAGTAATAATCAAAAGTATCTCTTTGGTATTCCAGTATAGTGTGATATTGCATGGGTTTACATCATATAAAATGTCATGGTTTAACCCCAGCTGTCAACTTAGCACCTCAGAGAAATTCACTCACTCCCCCACCAGTGGGATGGGGAGAGAGTCTGTAGAGTAAAAGTGAGAAAAGTCATGGGTCGAGATAAAGACTGTTTAATAGGATAAGCAAAAGCTGTGTACACAAGCAAAGAAAAACATTCACCACTTCCCATGGGCAGGCAGGTGCTCAACCATCCCCAGGAAAGCAGGGATCCATCACGCATAATTAGTGACTTGAGAAGACAAACTCTGAATATCCACATACCCCCCTCCCCGCTTCCTTCTTCTTCCTGCAGCTTTATGTGCTAAGCATAATGCCATATCATAGAATCATAGAATCAGCTGGGTTGGAAGGGACCTCTGAGATCATCAAGTCCAACCATTGATCCACTACTGACGTGGTTACTAGACCATGGCACTAAGTGCCATATCCAGTCTCATCTTAAAAATCTCCAGGGACGGAGAATCCACCACTTCCCTGGGTAGCCCATTCCAATGCCTGATTACCCTCTCTGTAAAGAATTTCTTCCTAATATCTAACCTAAACTTCCCCTGGCACAGCTTAAGACCATGCCCTCTTGTCTTACTGATAGCTGCCTGGGAGAAGAGACCAACCCCTACCTGGCTACAATCTCCTTTCAGGTAGTTGTAGAGAGTGATCAGGTCTCCCCGAGCCTCCTCTTCTCCAGGCTCAACAACCCCAGCTCCCTCAGCCTCTCCTCATAGGACTTGTGCTCGAGTCCCTTCACCAGCCTTGTTGCTCTTCTCCAGACCTGCTCCAGCACCTCAATATCCTTCCTGAACTGAGGGGCCCAGAACTGGAACAGTGCTTGAGGTGTAGCCTCACCAACACTGAGTACAGGAGAAGAATCACTTCCCTGGTGCTGCTGGCCACACTGTTCCTGATCCAGGCCAGGATGCCGTTGGCCTTCTTGGCTACCTGAGCACACTGCTGGCTCATGTTCAGCTTCCTATCAATCCAAACTCCCACGTTCCTTTCTGCCTGGCTGCTCTCCAGCCACTCTGTCCTCAGCCTGTAGCACTGCATGGGGTTGTTGTGGCCAAAGTGCAGGACCCGGCACTTGGCCTTGTTGAACCTCATCCCATTGGAATCAAACCATCTCTCCAGCCTGTCCAGGTCCCTCTGCAGAGCCCTCCTGCCTTCCAGCTGATTGACACTCCCCACCAACTTAATGTCATCTGCAAATTTGCTGATGGTGGACTCAATCCCCTCATCTAAATCATTGATAAAGATATTAAACAGAACTGGGCCCAACACTGATCCCTGGGAGACACCACTAGTGACTGGCCGCCAAGTGGATGCAGCACCGTTCACCACCACCCTCTGGGCCCGGCTCTCCAGCCAGTTCCTAACCCAGCACAGAGTGCAGAGTGCCCCTATCCAAGCCGTGGACTGCCAGCTTTTTCAGGAGTATGCTGTGGGAGACAGTGTCAAAGGCTTTGCTGAAGTCCAGGTAGACACATCCACAGCCTTCCCCTCATCCACCAGGCACATCACCTGATCATAAAAGGAGATCAGGTTGGTCTGGAATATCCCCTGGGTCAGTTGGGATCAACTGTCCCAGCTTTGTCCCCTCCCAACTGCTTGTGCACCCCCAGTCTCCTCACTGATGGGGTGGGGTGAGGAGCACAAAAGGCCTTGGCTCTGTGTAAGCACTGCTCAGCAATAACAAAAACATTTCTGTGTTATCAGCCCTGTTTTCACCACAAGTCCAAAACACAACCCCATACGAGCCACTGTGAAGAAAATTAACTCTGCCTCAGCCAAAACCAGCACATTAGTGCTGAGCCTTAGAGCAGAAAAGTAATAAAGAAACTCCTTGTGAAAATATGCCTTCCTAATCCTCTCTGCTTCGCATGGCTTCTGATTAACCTAGATGAGGAGATGTTTTTGGAAAAGCCAAAGAGTATTAATGAATGGATTTGTATGCCTAATTTTTGTTCCTAATAATAAAACTTTTGCCCTCAAATGCGTAAAGGCTGACTGTGCAATGGGAACTTCGCTCAATTAAAAATCACAAAAGGCTTCCTATTGGGGTCATCACTGAATACTCTGCAAAAGAGCAACGAGGTGTCAGGGGATAGAGCATGGCACTCTATGGAGAGAGCTTCTTCTCATCCCCATGAGGTCTGATAGCTGTTAGGGAACATGCAGACATTCTTCAAGATAGTCTTTTGGGATTTCATGGTCTGCTTCCTAGTGAGTCAACAGGGAGTACATCTGCAGAGCAACAAGCAGGTGTGAGCTCAGTATTTAGAACAGCATGTCTTGATTAAAGAATTAGGTGGATATAGCTTGTGCCTTGCTTGGTAGGCACAAGGCAGACTTACAGGACTTCTCATAGCAAATCTTACAAACTCTCTGCAGGTAGACTCTGAGCCGGGGTCTAGTTTGCCTTGACAGAATTGTTCCCAATAAGGGCTGTCTGCAGATACATCCCACAGGCTGTCCCACATTGTGATTCTCTGATGGTAAGTTCTGCAACAGCTTGAGGGAATAATTTGCTGCATTTAGCACTAGTCCCTGCTCCAGGTCTTCCAGTATAGAAAAAAACCATGTGAAATTCAAAAGCTAGACCAGATGCCAACAGGAAGAGAAAAATAGGGTATTTCCTATTAAGCTGCACCTCAGCATCACTGCTGGGTGTGGGTGAGGGGACCAGTGCCCTGGACAGAGAAATATATGCACAGTCCTTGCCTGCAAAAAGGGGAGTGACAAGGGTAAAGCACTGTGCTTATCGCAGTACTTGTGCTGTGGGAACTCCTCTTGAGATTAAGTAAAACACTGCACAGGACTGTTCAAATTAGGAATAGAAGTGGAAGCACAAGTAGCAGCAATTGCCATTTAGACATTTGACATGTTCTTCCTCATCTCTTGTACCGTTTTCCAGTATGCTTTGTCACACGATACCTTTAAAATAAAAGGAAAATTATCTATAGGCACAACAATATCTTCTGGTCATGCACTGGGACAGCTTACCTGCCTTCTCACTCTGAATCCTGTCAGGAAACTACAGTTTGGGCACTGAGCACCCATATTTAGGCACGACAACAGTGGTCATAATTCTGGCCTCTGAGGGGCTGACCCTTTATGACCTAAAAAGACAATGGGATTTTTAGCCTTTCATATCATATACATGGTTTTAAAAATATACCCCAAATTTAACTCATGTGGCATGTTGTTACAGCTGATGCACTACATTTTCTTATTAGTTTTCTGTTTCTCTGAGCATAGTGAAGGACTGCTTGAAAGATGAACTACAGGCTACTCACTCAGTGGCAGCACAGCTTTCTTCTAGCATCCTAGAAAAAAGCAGCAGTAAATCTCAGGCCAAGTGTCATATGAGGTAAGAGAGACTATTTGACATAATTTCTTTCTTAGAAACCTTCAGTGTTGAAAGTCTTTAAACTTTGGCATTTCACCAAAATCCACAATCCCCACCACAAAATTAGAAGATATCTACAAAAGAGGTCCCTTTCCAGGAATGACACAAACAGAAATGAATACAGGGAGAGGAAAAAATCTCCCACTGTTCAGGATAGATTAGACATAATATTTCCTTTTTAAACTTATAGGGCACGGGGGATTTGGTCTTAGAGAAATTATTTTCCAATTACAATTCTCAGACCTGAATTTTGCTCTTCCCACAACTGATTATTTCCCAGAAGTCATATTTTTCATACTTTTGTTTGGCTTTTTTGATACTGAACGAGCTGAAACCAGGAATCTGAAGAGAAATAAAAACTAAGACGCTTAACTCTGAAGAAAGTACTTTTCCCTTTTCTGCACTTAACAAATTTTAGTAATTTACCAAAACTGCTATAAACACAACATTTGCTACCCAGGCAAATGCTAGCAAGGTTGACCACCATTCTGTTTGGCTGAATTTTACAGTATACTTTTAGGCCACTTAATATAAAAGAATCTGCTCCTGCAAAAAACATGCTATAGCTTTAGTTCACTTCACATTTCCAGTTCATTTGTCTGTGGCCTTCACAGAGACAACCTGTTTTTCTATTCTTCGGTGAAGTTTATTATACTGTTGGCAAAACATCAAAGGGAGTGCTGGACCGAGCTGTAGAGTAAGCCACAAGGGGCACACTATTGAACTGGAACAGTCTAGATTTTTCAAATGTTAAAGATAGGAAATATTTTATATACTTTTTTTCCCCTTTCTGTTGGATGTGCTGCTCAGTATGCCTTGCCCACGACTGTGGAGAGAGAGAGCTGCCTGCAGGACAGGTACCCTCCACGGGGCCAGCAGGCCAGGATAGGGCAGCAGCATCCTTGGGATGGCAGTAGCAGCCAGGGAGGGGATTTCCAAAGTTGCTGTCAGAAGCAGGCTCACTTGAGACTACATCTGGGGCCAGATCTCAGCATACTGTGTGCTGTCAGAAGAGTGGAAAATTCACCCAGGCTGATAGTGGCTATGGGCAGTAGTAATGACCTAATAGTCCAAGGATTTGACCACCTTCTACAGCTATTAAAATTTTAACCTGTAGCCTGTTGGGGATATTCTATAGCCATTTGGTAATGGATGACAAGGATATGATGGGAAAATGGTTATCACTTGAAGTTTATTGATGCCTGTCACCATGTGAAAACAATGCCTTTTTGTTCACTATGGTACAACTTCAGCATGTGTATGTATGTTTGTGAGCTATTCCAGCCTGGCTGAGAGTGTGGTGCTTAAGGATCTCTTTTGACAGTAAGGGAGATGAGTTTAAACCCCCTAGGGGGATGGAGGACAAAAACACCAGTCACTTGGAAGAGCTTTCACGACAGGAGGGTTATATGAGAAGGTGAAAAGGAAAGGACTTCTCCTTAGACCTTATTTTTGGTGAAATTCTTCCCCCTCTAGCTACAGGCTTTGTTTATGTGTGTTACCAGCACAATAGCATGAGCTAGAAGGTCACTTGCCTCCCTTTGGACTTACATGACATTATTGCTAAAGCCAGCAGGCTGGAAAATGGAAAGCTTTCCAGGTCTGCCTTGTCTCCTGTTAAAGACAATCCAGGAAGCTGTGCAGTCTCAGTGCTAAATACTCAGAGATATACTGAATCCCATGGTTACTTGCTACCCTTTAATGGATATTTGAGTAAAGAATACTCTCTGGGGGAAGTGTGTTATTGTGAACCTCTGAAAAACTGGTGCTGGAAGTTTGTTCCCTTCACTTGCTTCCATATGCTTTTATTGTTGGTTGTTCCTCATCATCGTGGTGATTGCTGGGTAAAGAAACACAAAGCATAAAGGTTAAAAAAGAACTTAATTAAAGGCCAGGTTAGATGCTCAGCTGATGTGAGCTGGCACAGCTGAACAAGCCAAGACAGATGCCCCACAGCAGTAAGAGGAGAGGTCCTCAGCTTCAGACCTCCAGAAAAGTGGTACATAGAGGAGAGGGGGACTTTAAAAGTGGCAAATACTTTTCTCACTCAGTCTGGAAAGCAAACTTCATTCTCATTTACTTCAGAAAAATGGCATTTAGATTGTAATTGAGAAAATTTGGTCATAACAATACAAGCATTTTCCAGTGATGATCATACAGCTGAAATTTTATCCAAAAAAGGCAGTGTTGCTTTGGTGTCAAGGGGACTTGTTGGTGTGAAGGCTTAAATATCCCATGGCCAGAGCAGAAAGCATTGCCTATCATTAAAGAAATGTAACCTTTCCTTTGAAAGACTTTTAGGCTGAAATTCTCCATGATGTTTGCTTATTTGCTGCTGAACTGTTTGGGAAAGATTTCATCAGAAGTCATTCAATCCTTTCAAACAGAGCAACTGGGAAAAACTGCTCTGCCTATAGTGAAAAAATAATTCTGTATCTATATTACTAAGCAGCTGCATGTTTTACAAGGGAAAGGCAGGTACCTGACCACCTCCAAGGTCCCTCACTCAACACATAGGGATACTAGAGGTATTCTCCTGCCTCATCCTTTTTGCATAAAGACCCATTAATTTGTCCAATCCCTTTTTGAACATGCTGATACTGTCTGCCTTCACAAGCTTCCGTGGTGGCAAGCTTCAGAAGTTCACTAGTCACTGTGTCAGCAAATACTTTCTTTTATCTCTTTTAAACCCATCTTTTGGTAGTTACCTCAAGTGTTCCCCAGATCCCACACAAGGTCCTTCTAAACAACAGTTACATGTTTGCTTTAACCAGCATGTTCATCGTCTGGTAAATCATGATTACCCCACTCCATTACCTCCTTCACTTCAGAGTGGAGTCCCAGTATTTTCAGTCTTTGTAAGGCAGCGGCTTCAAAATCTTGACCATTTTTACTGCCCTTTACTACAGGAATGCATTAGGGTGGTTTGGGTTTTTTTTTTAATGTAGCAGTAACATTACACTCTCTGTCCTGTTCCTAATAACTTTCTTATGAGTTCCAACATTTTATTGGATTTTGTTTGCCATTGCATACTGAGCGGATGATTTCAGAGTACCATCAGCAGTGGCTCAGAGATCTCTTGCCTAAATTGTAACTCACAGTTCCAAGTTTGATGTGGATAATTTTTTCCTAGATGCATTGCCCTGGATTTATCTATACAAAGTTCATCTGCCACCTTTGAGCCAACTCAGTTTGATGATGTCTTCATGGCCTGCACAGAACTTGACTGTCTAAAGTATCATCCACAAACTGCAATGACAGCAATTCCATGGTATGAGCTGGTTCTGTTGCCATTTTAAATTAGTTGACCTGGTTAACTTTTAAAAATCCCTAGGAAAAAGAAATCCCTTCAAAATCCTCTTAAGGTTTGAAGGCTAGTTTCTCCTTCTCTAACTTAGTGGAGCTACGTGGATTTCAATCACAAATGATTTCTAGAAGTCAATAAAGCCAACTGTGTCCTGCAGGAAGAAGAGTGAAGGGTACTGTCTCCAGCTACCTCAACTCCACAAAAAGAGAATTTGCATCGTAGGATTTGTGTCCTAGGATTGTTCTTGATAAATATGAAATTTTTAACACAACCATAGTGACAAAAGTATAAAGTCATGTACAATGTTAAGTTGTTGCTATGTCTTCTTATAACAAAAAGATGAAAAAGTAAGCCCGGTCCTTTCAGATGAATCACCTAAGTTATAATGAGTGTTCCTAATTGCACTCCTGGGAGCTTTGTTTATTCGGGATTAGGGTAGGCAGGAGCCCTGCAGTGGGGCTGGCACCGAGCGGCTCCCGGCGCTGCGGCTCCATCTGCCGGCACCGACTGCCCCGGTCAGGCACGGGCTGCGGCAGCTGCTCGGTTATCTCCGCGGGTCTCCTTTCACCAAAAAATGTTACGGTACATTGGATGGAAGTCAATTCGGCATGGATCTCTTCTCCTGCTACCCTTTCAGCCAGCAGAGGTACTCAGATCCCTAAAAGACCACTGGAACTTGGTGATAATGTAGCAGTTTTTCATCTTAGGAGCTTTATGCTACATTGCACCTCATATTCCCTCTCCACTTTGCCAACCCTAAACCATTCACAAGCCGTAAGTCATGTCCTCCAAAATAATGAGATTCTACAAGTGCTGGATTTTTATCTTGGAGTCTTCACACTTTTTAAGTCTGCCATGAACACAAAGGCTATTTGTCCCCTAATGGCAGCAGAAACATATCCCAGCAGCACCTTGCTCTAGCAGCAGGATCCTTAAGAGGAATAGCAAATAACAGAAGGCCAAGGAATTTGTAATACCATTTGTTTCAAAGGTCAGCTCTATTTAGTGCTGAGGGAAAATTCTGCTCTTACTTCCATTAGTGAAATTCCTTGCTGGCGAATGGAAGTTGCATTTATGTAACTAAAAGAACAATTTGGCCTCTTGTTCACCATTAAATTTCTCTCTGAGGTAACTGTGTCTTTTTCTAAGAACATTTGCTCCAGCTAAGACTCAGCCTTGTTGTTTGACAATTTCATTATGGCATATATTTAATTTTTATTATAGGTCAGGGGCTGGATGTTGGATTTGGTCCAGGAACAGCTGCCAGTGCTGTGGGTAAGTCAGGCATGTTTCAGGACTCAAATGACACCCCTGTCCAAGTCCTCCTCCTTTCTGTCCCCCAGGTCATCCAGGGTCCACGACAACTGAAGCCAGAGAACAGAGGTAGAGGAGAACTACTCCTGCCCTTCTCCCAACTCTTAGAGCTGATACCAAGTTGGAAAGTGGACCTGAAAACAATTTCCCTTCTCCTCTGCTCCTGAATTTTGGGTTAAAGCATCTGGTGATGATTCATCTTGTCTCTTATTCCAACAGCCCAAAGCTCTAAGCTGGCCCTACAGGTTCCCCAGGGCTTTAGATCCCAGGCCAAGGTATTTACAGTTTGAAAAACAGGTATGTTATAGAGCTAAGTGCTGGATTCAATGCCAGATTTTATACAGCAAACAGTTGTAGCCAAGTACTAAGGTCGTATTCTCCTTTTCTAACTGGCAGGCCTCCCACCCCATTTCACCCATTTGCTGTATCTTATCTTGGTGTAACAACCTTAAGACCATCCACGCCTTTTTGTGCTCCTAAAGAGGGAATCATATTCCAATACACCACATTGGGTTTTGGATTCTTCAGACTGTCCAGATCATTCTGCAGCTCCCTTCTTTCTTTCTAAAACCAGGGAAGAGGCAGGGAGAAGAGAAAATGCTTTTTCAGGTCTTACTGTGGCATAGAGCTGTAACCAAGCTGGGGAGTTCACACTGACCCAAGTGTCTGGAAATACTTCCAGACCATGCAATTTGTGAAGAGCAAGACCTATGATATGATTAATTACATTATTAATTTATGTTAAAGTGTGTTTTCCACTTAAAAAGTAATCACAAATTAAAATGGCTGTGATCTTTGTATGGGAAAAAACAAGAGTCAGCAAAGTGTTTACAGAAATAAAACCCTTTTTGCATCATTATTTTGGTAAAGCTTATTGAACCCAAAACACCACCAGTCACAAAGTAAAGTTAACAGCCAGTCACTGGTGGGCACTGCAAGCAGAGCTGCCTGAGCCTGTAATCAGTTCACCACGAAGTCCCAGCACCTTTGTACAGTGTCACGGGGCTGTGGGAGGTCCCAGCTCTGCAGCAGGAGTGCAGAACCTTTAAGGTCCCTTCCAACCCAGACTATTCTATGATACTATGATGCTTTTCTCTGCAAGGGAAGTAGAGCATTCCTCTGGGCTTGTTCTGATCTGCTGTTTATTCTGCCGCACCACTGGCCCAATGACATAGGCCACAGCTTGCTGAGATGAACAGGAAAAGGTGTTCAGATGAGATTAAAATCTCCATTCTTTTAAGATTACTAGTAATGGTGCAACCATAATCAAACTCTGTATGGATCCATAGAGCTCAGTTACAGAATCACAGAATTGTTAGGATTGGAATGGACCTCTGGAGATCACCTAGTCCAAGCCTCCTGCCAACACAGGGTCACCTTAGAGTGGGTGACAAAGGGATGCAACCAGGTGTGTTTTGAATGTCTCCAGAGCGGGAGACTCCATATTCTCCTAGGGCAGTCTGTTCCAGTGCTCTGCCACCCTCAATGGAAAGAATTTCTTCCTCATATTGAGGCAAAACTTCTTGTATTTTAGTTTAGGGCCATTGCTCCTTGTCCTGTCACTGGGCACCACTGAAAAGAGTCTGGCACCATCCTCTTGGCACTCACCTTTGGGATATTTATATCACAGAATCACAGAATATTCTGAGTCAGAAGGGACCCAAAAGGATCATCAAGTGCATAAGAGCCTCTCTAGAGACAGGCACAGTAAGTCTGGACATGTATATGAATATTTTGTCCATAATCTCCAGAATCCCAACAGATATTTGCAATAACCGTATGGCAAAAAAGGTGTTAAAACCACACCTAGGCATAATCATGTTTGATCATTGGATTTCCTTGAATAGCTTGATGGGTTAGCTGCCAAAACTTAGCTCAGGTTTCTGAACTGAAGGTGCTATGTCCTGGCAGGTTTAAGGCAGGTAATATTTTACTAGCATCAAGAATTTGGGGTTCAAACATGCTGTATAGGAGGGAGCAGCTGAAACTTGCAGATTCCTGAGGATCTGTTTCCTCTCTTAAGACGCAGGAGGTTGATCAACACCTCAAACCTCAAACTCCATGTATCATGCATAATCAAAACTTGTTAGAACACCCAGAAACTATTATGTTTAATATAGGAAAGCCAATTTGGCACGTTAAAGCTCCCTTTGACTCATAATTATCCTCATTCTACCTTTTAACCCCATGTAACTAATTGCCAGAGTAATACCACCAGGACAGAGACAGGAATGGGACAGGTCACATACCATCCACACCACATTGCTTCCTTCCAGCCCCCAGTGGGCAGCAGTAGGGGCTGCTGGGCAGGGCATGGAGAAACTCTCACCTGAGAAACCAGGTTTCCTTTTACTGCTCCACCACAGATCTCCCAGGACAGACCTTTGGCAAGCAAGTTGTTGTTCAGTGTCTCTGAGTTTCCCACCTGTGAAATGGGAATAGCACTTCCCCCCTTTCCAGGAGCACCTTGAGGATAAATACTGTAAATTCTGAGCTGGTCATGTTATAAGGGTATCTAGATAAACACCATCATTGACCAAAAGAAACTTAACCCAATGGGAGAAAGGGGTATATTCATGCTGAACTCAACTTCTTAAAAAAATATTATGGGCTTTCCATTGCTGTTTACTGACTTTAGTACATCAGGTTTGCTTTTTCTTCTGATGGTTTTCTCTGTGTTTCAACAAGGCTAATGCATCATGACCAATTGTACAAAATACAGCTAAGAAAGAAATACAACACACTCTCATTTTCAAGTTTTTCTTTTTGTAAGATTGAAAAGAGCAATGTTCTATTTGCATCTCAGTCTGAGAACTAGTTCACTGTTATCCACAGACAAAACCCTGGGAAGCCTTTCTGTATGACTTGGGCAGCCTGGCAGAGGAGCGTGAAAGGCAGCAGGACATTTGCATTCAGAGACCGATTTCACAGTATCTAGATAAAAATGGAACAAACAAGCTATTGGAGTTGTAAGCTCTCTTAGCACTATTTTTTCAAATTCAGATGGAGAAATTATGAAGGCCAACATTTTTTAAAGTTATAAAGCAAATGCAAACATACTATGCTTAGAGGAAATGCAACGGGAGTCAGCATTGTCATCTTGTTTTGGAAGCAAAAGACAAAGAACAGCCGGTTTAGTGATTATCCAGTGCTTTTTCTTTAATGTTTATGAAGGGCACAGATTTGTGTGACCATTAATTCTACCTCTCTCACCTTTTACAGCTGTGTTTTACAGCTGTATTTTAAGGCAGTATTTTACATAGCATAACTTAACTCACATCAGGAGTTATAACCAATGTACCCAGCAGAGAAATCATGAGAATCTGAACAGACTGATCTTCACAGATCAATAATCACTGCAGGACCCGTATAATTTTTGATTATTTCCAGACATTCAGTGAGGTAGAAGCAGAGTCTGGACTCCTGTGAAGCACTTGCTGTGTATATTTTCTGAAAAAATTCTAATAAAGTTTTAGCTTTCTAAAATCTGCACTTTCATTTCTCTTTAGCAAAAAGCAATAAACTGCTGCTTATCTCTGCACCCTTTGAAGGAAAGTCTCCTTTGAGGCTTCTTCTTATTTACCAGCAGCTACCACACAGTCATATCCAAAACACCTTGAAATATCTTCTAAGAGTAGGAACCTGCCTGGTGTCTTAGACACTGGTGCACTGCAACTTCACATCAAATAGAGATGTTTGAGGAAAACACTATTTAGCATCTGTGGTCTTCTTCCTTTTGCCCTAAATTAATTCAGATTATTTATTTCCCTATGTCCCCTCCTATGCTTTCCATTCTTTGGAAGGTCTAAGCTTGTGTTCCTCAAGGTTATAGGCTTGGGGGAATTTTTGTACAAGGAAGAGTGAGACTTATTAGAACCAGCTTGCATATATCCTCTATAATACCTATCACAAGGATTACGTATTATTCCCATATCAGTATCTGCATACAGATATCCAGCAATCACATACCATTTCTGAGTCACACCTATCTTTTTACCTCCCAGTACAAAGTAATAGCAAATTAACTACTGACTTTTTTCCTTTTTTTTTTTTTTTTTTAAAGAATGTAACTGCATGTTCTGGTGTGTCTTTCCTTAGATCTTCCTCAAAGTACAGTGCATACTATGAGAAAAATTCCATTCTTTCACTCCATTTTAGCTGTTAAAGTCATTCCTCATTACTGTAGTTTTTACCTTTATCTCTTCTCTGTCCTTTGTTTGCCTTTGATATTTAAGAGGGAAAAGTTCAGTCTTTCCTCACTGTGCAAACAGTTTCCATTCTACACTAACCACACTCTGCTATCTGGACTTCTACAAGTAGATTGGGAGACTTGAGTAGCACCCATTAATCATGACCTTTACAGCTCAGGTTTGAACTTGGAAGTTAGATACAAATGCTGATGAAACTTTGGAAGCTTTTTAATTGACACCAGGTGTGGGATTCATACTCTGTAGGTTTTAATAGTCAAAATATTAAGATCTGCTCTCCATCACCCCAGCTGGCTGCCAAGACCATAGTTGTGGCATGCAGAGTCTGTGGTGAGCAGTGCTCAGCCAGGTTGCAGGATACAGAAGAAACCACACCAAAGATCAGCATCCATCTGAAATGTTGTTGCAGCCGGCCTTACTATTCTCACTAATATTCATGCAGTGTCACATGCCAAAACAGCTGTGAAACTATATATATACATATATATATATATGAAACCAGCCCAATGCAATTGTGCCTTCTCAAGAAATCTTAGCCTTAATTTTGTATGTCTAGCGTCAGCAAGTCAAAGTTGCAAGGTAGTTTTTTTGACTTTCCAAAGACAAAATTATTAACCAGACTACTGCCATAAATATATTAAGTAACTTTAATGCTGCTTAGCATAAGTCTTTGTTATATACTTTCATCCATATACTCCAGTGTAAAGGTATTTTTTACAATATGAAGTATTTTTAAAAGTATATGGCTCTAGATAAAATGTTCACAAAAAGTCTCAATGCAATTAGAGAATTAGGAAAAAAAATCAGACAAGAGTACAAAATCTTTGGAAGAAAAAAAGATTCAGAAAACAGATAAAGGAAAACATCCCACTGCAGTAATTCCAGATGACCAAGTGGTTCCATAGTCAGAAGGGCTGCCACTCAGTGCCGTGTCACCCATAAGAACCTATCCTGCGTCAGCAGGGACTGCAGGGCACTGCTGGGGGTGGCTGCCTCTCAGAAATGCTTGTCCCTGACAAGTTTGATAAAGCAACTTCCATGGCAGATACCGTTGTTGGCTCAAGGAGAATGAGTACACCTGGGAATGAAGGAAATCTTGTCTTCCCTTACCCAACCACTGCTGGTCTCTGCAGAATATTCAGGTGCACTGGCAGGATGTAGTGAACAAGTCGTTTTATGAATGACAGGGAGCTTTTATTCTCCCAGGTTATCTATTTGGCACTATTCGCAACAGCAAAAATTATTTGCTAGCAGTATAAAAAAAATTTCACCATCTGCAAAAGTACATGAGTGTCAGGGAGCAGAGCACAATGTTATCGTTTAGTTTTGCTAAATCAATTATCTATATAAAATATTGCATGTCATTATACAACAGGATATTCAAGAAAGGCTCAATTAAACTTCATTCGTGCAAAAAGCAAACTCCATAGTGGGTGGATTGCTTTGCATTCCACTGCTTTCAGTAAGATGTTGCACAGGCATCTGTCCAAATAAAAACACCTTTACAACACTGCAGGTTTAGAATGCAACAAATAACACACTGCAAGAATTGAGGTCAGACATTATTCACCATTTGGTAACGTTCCATTCAAATGATATTGACTCACACAATACCCAACAAATGCAGCACTTTAAGTAACAAAAACAAATCTGTACTCTAAGGAAGTAAAACAGTGCAAATATTCCTGTTAAACAAAAATACACCATGTATATACACACACAACACAAATGCACTGTTTTGTTCTGCGGTATAAATAGATCTGATAAATAGTTCCTAAAACTAATGAACTAATGATTGTCAGTCCCAAGCAGTTTTCATCTAGTATAGAATGTAATAAGCTTCAAGGATCAGATGACCACAGCCAGATATGGCTACAAAAGAGTATCAAAAAATTTCACTGCATGGTTATTTAAAATATATTCTCTGTACATCGAAGTTAATAATACATTTATACTAAGTTGATATCTCAAAGTCAGCTCTGATCATGCAAAGAGCAGCACACAGAACATCCATGACTCTACAAGGAGCCTCCAGGCTGGACCTGTGTGGAGTGCACCATAATGTTGCAAGACACTTAAGGCCCAATCCCAGGACTTAACAAGAGGGAAGCTTTTTATCTGCCTATGCAGTCAACATCTTGGCTTAATTTCCATTTTCTTCCTCTATTGATGTAGCACTAGAGTTCTGCTGTCTGCTAATGACATGTCTGTTTATCCCTGAACTCCCTAACACCATACAATGAGTACACTTAAAATGCATACACAATAAAAGTAAATATTAGAAAGGGAAGAGATGGAAACTTGTTGAGGAAATCCTAATTAAGGGTTATTTGCATTTAAAACAGATTTTAAGCAGAAAAAAAGTCTTTTTGGAATTACAGTAAAACAGACAAGTAGCACTTAATTTGATCTGAAGTGAAACACATGGGTGTCAATCTCTCTTCAACTATTATTTAGTCTCCATCTCCTCAATGCCAGGGCTGTGCTGAAACCGTAACAAACAGCTGTTGCAAAGGCAAAAATCTAGAGAAGAAACAGGGGAAAAAAGAAAAAAGTGAATCACACATTACATTGTTCTACAATTGTTTTTATTCTAAATGAATATATAAACACATATTATTTAAAAGTTATCCCCCTCCCACCAAAACATTTAAGGTAAAGGTAAGTGTGGGATCCTCTGAAGTCTCTTTAGGAACTTCTTTGTTATAACCCCATTTTACTACTACCCTATGTTACTACTTTACACTTGATTGCTTCAGAAGACATTTTGAAATAGAATATTAAATAGAATTCCTGCAAAGTTATGGTACAAAGTAAACATGTATACATACACTGTGTATTTCAGTTTTCTCTTATCTAGACTGATCAAACATTAATCTCATATTTGTTTCCAAGTGAATGTCTTCATCAGCAAACATCTAGGAAGACATCCCTCTAAATAGCAGAGCTCTTTTACTTGCAGAAATACAGAAAGAACTCTAAGTCTGGCCTCCTCGACCAGATATCCAGTCACTAGAACAACTTCCAGAACAACACCAGGAAGTTGCTCTTGCTCAAGAACTGAACTGGACAGATTTGAACTGAAGGTCATGTCACAACGAAACTGAATACATAATAATGGGTTATGTCTCTTTGAAGATACGAATTCAATCATAACAATCTATTCCTTGCTTTGCATACACGTCTTAATTTGACAATTGAAGTTTTGCATAGATGCTACACCATAGAAATACCAGCTGTAAAAAATGAACATATATATTTCTAATCATGGTATATGAAAGTAATTTAAAAAGACAGAATGTTAGCAACCTCATATATTTTTTTTGTCATGTAGCTTACAGGACCATTTTAATGAAGTATTTCAAAGGATTACAAATTTTTTTCTGTGTGTTCTGACTTCCTAAATATACACTTTTGCAAAAAATGCAAAGACACTAAAGACTATAGTTATCTGATTCGCCATTTTCAAGCATCTCTTAATTGAAGATACTAAGGCAAGTTACAGAAGAGTCTCCTCCTCCCCTATCTTGACAGGTATTTGAGGGCTTTGAAGAACTGAATTCTTCCTTAAAAAAGTAGTATGGAAGGAGGAAACAGTCTCTTGGAGTCGCCAGTATCCTGTTGTCAGACAAAATTACTTAAGTGACCATATATTCAGTGGGATCTGAACACACTAAACTAGGATTGAAGAGGTACACTTAAGGGTAGAATTTGAGATACCTGCTTAGTATAAAGATCTCCCTTAGTTCAGACACAGCTATGAGACACCACCTCTGTCCTTGTGCCACATGGCCACACAGATCAGATGTGCTTGTGTGTTACTGGGAGGTGGCTAATGGTGAGGAACTCCGGACTTGGAGACTGACGTGACCACTTCACCTCTTCAAACTATTCATCTGTTTTTATCTTAAGATGAACTGAGGGTGCTTACTATGCAAAATTTATGGTGTACTTTTAAGTTTTAAGGACAACAGATACTCGAGGAGGGTTTGAGAAGCTTAATAAATATATATTGTTCCCTGAGGTATGCAAGACCCTCTGGATGGAACAAAAAATAAGAGCATTAGTTTTAGTACTTTAAGCTAAGCCTACATGGCATACCTCTACTTGCCCCTGAGGAGTCCAGCCAGGGAGAAAACTAGAACCTGGTATATTTTCTGATTCAGCTATGCATGCCCACATAAGCAGATACAGTGATTCAGTGATAATGGAAAAATGCATTCTGAACTTAGGCTATCAAGAAAAGCACTCTAATAATTGCCATAAGAGACAGCATGTCCCTGACACATAACTTTTATGTCTGATTTAATATGTACGTATGTGGAGCTTCACAAAGATCTAGCCCAAGTTTTATTTCTCCATGGCATATTCAGGACTATCTAAATGGTATAAAAAAAAAGGCAACTGAAAATTTGATCACAGGCGTGAAATTCGTATGTCATTCTTTGATAAAGCCTCAGTTGTTATTTTTTCTTCAAATAACCAACACCATTTTTACACATTACCTTGTCTAAAAATTACAAACTGTAGTGATCATGTACTTAAAACACTATGGTGAAGAGTAGCAACTCTACACTGCAGTGAAGAGTAGATATCCCATTAGCTTAGACCAATAGTTTTCGCACGTTGCTGTTAGACGCTATTTGCTGCTCTCAAAGACAATCATTTCTCCCACAGCTCCTCTTTCTATTCGATCTTGGTGTTAAGTTCCCAGGTTGAATGGCTGGCTACAAGGACTTACAACAGATTTCTGTTCCCCTGATACAAATACACAAAATACATACCGAAGCTGCTATGCTTATGTTATATTCATGACCAGTTAGAATCCTCTCTTGTGCGGTGGAATTGAATTTGCGGGGAAAGTGATGCAGAGATGTAGTTGCTGCTTGGAGTAGAAAAGCTCCAAAATAAAAGACAAAAGTAGCCCCATGGAAAATAAAATCCTAAAAAACAAATAACAGAATCAGTCTGGGCTGCAATCCACATGTAATTCTTCTGTCTCAGTACGAACGAAATCCAACACTGAAACATGAAACGAGCACTGATAACAACAACTTTAGATAAGCTGTGTTAAATCCATGCAGGAGCTTAACCTGAACATGTTTTCACAGCTGCTTGTACTTATAAGCAACTCACTAACATTATTAGTGATAAAGTGCAGCTCTCTCTCTCTCCAAACCTTACATTCTTTCAAATTAAGAGGCACGTGCTCATCTTTATGTCCACATCCTGACCTCTTAGATCACTTTAAAGCTATTGGAGCTTACAGAAGTCTCCCTTCATACAGCTTAGATAAAAAAGAAGGGACATACAGGCCAACTTTATCACATTTCAAGCAGTGCAATATGATCTTGCAGTCCCCCACATCCCTTCTTAGCTATAACCAAAGCTCAAAAAATGCCCCCTCTGTGCTTAAATTTTGCTTCTGTGAATGCCCAGAGACACCTCAGCCTTGACACAGATGAAATTTATTTCCCAACATCAGAATACAAGACCTGAGGCATTTCCTCAACTCACTCTGACTTGACTCTACCCAATAGTCAGTAATCTAAAAGTTCTTCATGACACTGTCTAATAAAATGCCTGAGATTTGAGAGGACAGGTGTTAGGATTTACTTTAAATATGCTTCTCTCCTAGCCCTCTCTATTCCCTCCTCTGTGGTGAATACTAACTGAATGTAAGGTTTAAACATCTCATTTCAGGGTTCTATTACTGACACACAGGAAAAAGGTCTGGTCCTCAAGTATCGTTGCAGGTTCTATTTCAGAGTCCAGTGTTCCAGCAGCAAGATCTAAGACATGTTCCAGTACAGTTTTAAAACATCTAAAATATTCTTCTGACAACTCCTTTTGTTGTTGAGTCTGAAAATTGCACTGACATCTGCACTGCACTCAATTCCTGAGTCCATACAACATGTACTTTGTGCCTATACCTATGCAGGTCTGCAAAAGCCACAGACACAATTTTTAAAATACACACAAGTATATGTATGCTTTTGATGATGCTGATATCCATGATATACAGTCTATCTCCAGCATAATGAATTCTTTATCAACTTTAACTTCATTCAAGTGCAATGGACTACCAGCATGTCAAGAGTGAGAACCCAGGGTACACTATGTGTGCCCAGCACAGCAGCAGTCAGCATTTATATGCACTAGAAATTACTGTGTGACATCCTTACCTAATATCAAAGTGCTGCATTTCCCCATTTAGAAACATGCAGTCTCTTGGCAGAGGTGAGATTTTCTTTTTATTGAAAGCATTTTCTTTTGAAACCCATGACTTGTTCCATATTTGATAGCAGCTAAAGCTACTTATCACACCCTCATCGGTTTTGATAAGTTACAATATAAGCTGCTACTACAGTTCCCCATTCCACTTAGATCAGGACTGACTGCATACAAGAGAGATATTTTCAGAAGACAAACTCTTTCATTTCCCTCATTCTCCTGCCAAACCCTCTAATTTCCTTCTCCTGGAAGCAATGACAGTGAAGCTATGTAGCATCAGTAAGGCTTCACGTTCACATGGTTATGGTTTCTGTGACCAAAAACCCCAAGATCTTATGAGGGAGAGTTTTTTGGTTTTTAGTAATTGTTGGCATGGTGCCTAACTCTCCCTTGCCTCCACACTTGTATAATCATTGGAACCTCATACAAAGTGTTCATAAAATACTAACAGATCTGCATAAGTTAGTTCACATCTAATTTTGCAAATGAGTATGTTGTGAGTCAGGCTGCAAAGGACAGTATTTGTCATACCATCTGGTTTAATACAGTGATGTACAGAGTGATGTGGCTCCATAAGGTCCATCTTTTCCACTGTGTAGCATCTTATTTTTTAATACCTTTATTAGCATTAACGGATATATCCGTTATACTACGTAAGGTATTGCTAAATGCAGAGCTGCATTTACTGTAACAAAAATAGTTCTAGTGTTTCCAGTAATTATTTATTTATTTGCAACAGATGGTAAAAAACCTTGTGAAGTGCCGCTAAAGAGTTTAGTGCCAATAAGTTACTGAACATTTGGGTACCCGAGAATAGTGGTCAAATGATCTATCTAGTCTTATTTTTGTTGACACCTGGAAAGGGCTGGGTTTTAATTACCGAGTTAGAGATAAAATCATTCTTTCTGCATTTATTTAAGATGTTGATTGAGTTATGACAGCTTTTCAGATGAAGCTACAGATACAGCTTTTATACAAGTTTTGTAGCAATTTCCTGACATAGAAAGTTTTCCAGTCATTTATTATATGCAAGGGGACAAAATGAACAGTACAACAAATCACTGCCAGTATCAAGTAGCCAAGGTGTAACACACACACAATTGTCATAAGATGAAATTTGTATAGCATTTTCAATCTATAGAAAGCTCTGTCTTTAGCCAGCAACTCTTAAATAGATGCATGATTGTAAACTGGCAAACAGTTTCAATGAAACCCAGGACACTATTAATTTACTTCAGTTATGCACATGCTCAAGGGCTTTGTTGCATCATAATTTGTGAGGATGTTGCAGCATAAATCCCTGTAAAGGTCTCTGTGATTGTAACTCATTATTAGCCTAATTACTGCCTGTATTGTGCTGGAAAGCTGATGCTGTATGTTTGTGTACTCACAGTGCTAAAGTTTGTTTTTAATAGAATCCAGTCTGTTATCACTGATAGGCTTTGAAGTTATCTGAGCTCCAAACTCATGAAGCTCTATGATTTGCTTTAAAGACCTTTTGTTTTAAGGGATTGTCCATGAATAACCTGAACAGATTCCACAAATGTTGATACTGAAGCATGCAATTCCAGCTGTCATCAAGGAAAGTGTCAACAGGAAAACTAAGCCATACTTTAGTGTTTTAGAGGTTGTAATCCTTTTAGATTTTTTTAAAACTTCCATTCTGATCACAGTTTTGCCATCCCTTTTTACTCACTTCCAGTAATATAAAAGAGTGTGATATCATCTCATGCTCAACTATTTGAGTACTAAAAACTCAAAGTAAAAACAGTTAATTACAAAAAAGGAGCACATAAATTAGCAGTCAATAACCTGAGGTATCCGTATGGTTGACAAAACCAGAGCAAACAACTTCCCTTTTTTAATAGGAAGGTACAGTCTGTGAGAACTGCTGGCACAAGCCACAACAATCGATTACAGCAAGAATCAGGTTTTGTCTTCACAATGAGGAAAAGTTGAGCAGAGTATAGTTATATCTGTAGTCTCACCAGATGAACGTTAAGTCTCCTAATAAGAAGCTATATCATCCTGCAGGTTATTCTGTCTTTGACCACCTAAGGTCTAACAGCCACTCAGCATTGCTGCCCTAGTTTTAAGGACCTCCTGGGTGCTGAAGTCCAATCTGTGGAATCTCAGACAATCCCATCACACAGAATGTTCACAAATGCATCCCTTCCTTTACAATATTAGATGTATCTTTCTACGTCCCATTATTCACAGGGTGTTACTACCACTTCTTTAATACCAGAAAGTGTTTTCTGATTACCAGTCCACAATAATTTCTGGCCATTTAAACCAATTTGTTGTCATGCCTTGTTAAACTAGTCCTCTTCCTGCTGCTCATGCACTTTATGTGCTCATAGAGGACAAGTATATTCCTTCAGTTTTGAAAGCTCCTTCAACCTCCATCATAAAACAGGTCCTGTATTTCCTCTGTCATCTTTGTAACCCTATTCTTTTTCCAGTTTTGAATTCCTCCGTTTTGAAGAACTTTCCACTGATACAGAAGGCCAGTCATTAAGACTTTGGATCAGCACTTCTCATTAGATCATTATCAGTTTATAAAACAAAAGGAACCCTTAAATAAAGAAAAAAATCTTACCGCCTGGTTCCAGTTGACAGCAATTCTATTTGCATAGCCGAAGAGGAACACAGAGAGGAACACAATGGACAGGAACCATGCAGTCACTGCTACAAACATGACCCATCCCTGCAGCAGTGGCAGTGGAACTTGGGTAGAAGCGACCAAAATCCAGACTATTGTTCCAAAAAGCTGCAAGGGAAGGAATACACAGAATGAACTGAGAGATAACTTTTATTCAGTCCTTTCTGCCTAAGAACTGATATCACACATTACACATCATCAGATTACTCTTAGGAACCAAGAGGAAACACTTCTGAACTACTCAGAAAGCCAAGTCCTCTTCTCAGAAATGATAGGCACTAAGTGGTGGTAGGACAAAGTCACTCTGAAATTCTTCAAAATTCTTAAAATAGTCTTGAAAATGGGATTTATGAACCCAAGTGACTTGTGTGCTGCTGCTTCTGCTGCAAATTCTACCCTTACTCTCATTTTGAGGAAAATATAAGAAATGTGAAGCAAATCTATCTACATATACTAAAATTGGCATGAGAAGGACGAACTTCAGATTTTGATTCAATCTCACACTACTTAATTTAGTAGTCTTAATCAGATGAGATACAGAAAAGATGAAACTACTTCTCTTTTTCAATGTATTTGTAATAACAAACTGAAAGAGAACACATTAAGCAATAAAGTGAAAGAGAAAACTAGAATACACAATAAGGCATGTTGTAAATTCTGTCGTAAAGATTAGAAAGATATACAGCTTTCCAGAATCATCATAACTTGAGGAAGAATTCAGTACTGCCAATTTTCATTTCAGCATATTGATCACAGCAAATGAGTGAGAGGGACACTGTGCTATGATGGACTGATGGAGAATTTATGTACTCTATGACTTCCCTGGTTTAATCAACTCTTAGTGTAAGGAAGGCTACTATTTCTTCCTGCAAATCCTGCCTCTTAATAAAAAAAGGATAAATGGAGTGAATCACAATTGTCACCTGAAGTATGTTCATTTATTACAGAAAGATTTAACTGCATAATCCAACCTGCTGAATAGTGACAACCACAATCAATTTCCAAGCAAGTTACTTCTCTCCTGTTTAAATTCTACAGATTTACAACCAGGAAGTCAGAGGTTACATTTTCAGATTCAGAGAACTCCCTTTTGTATCAAGGTTGGATGAGAGATACCTTTTAAATAATGTCTGCTATAAAATTATTGGTTCCTCTCTCATGTTACTTTACAGCAGCACATATGTAAAGATGCATTGTAAGTCCCAGTTCAAAGCTCCCAAGGGTTTATGTATTAGCATTCAAGTTGTTCTCTAGGGTTCCTTTTTTAGCTGCTGTGAAGAACCAAACTTTCTCTAGTTTCACAAAACTGCAGGTGCAAGTCTGTTACTCAGTGAGCAGATAGTGATGGGCAGTTAGGAAGCAGAAGGGATATCAGAAAGTGTCTGTTAAACAAAAAAAACTGAGTCACGTGAAATGTTTTCAGTATTTTGAATGTGCAAACTTGCAGGGTTCTTTAAAAATAAATTTAGAAATGTACTGTAGAGACTGCTAATCTCAGCACTCACTATTGTGTTATTTCACACCACACCTGTCCACTTCAGCTCAGCTGTCAGATATACAATAGGTGGGCCAACCTAATTAACCTTTTGTTCCTACTGACTCAGGGCCTGATTTAGTGCCTGGACTTGTGTTTTGAGCTCCTTGCTCAGGCGGAGTTTTATAGCTTGTGGGGCGGGACCCAGCTCACAAGCAGCATTCTGCTCTGACCCCGAGAAAAAAAAAAAAAAGTTAATAAAATCAGTTCTACCGCGGTTTTTTTTTTTCCCTCTTACTTATCAGTACAAGGGCACTGCAGAGCCTCATACACGGCCTTAGCTCAAAGGTCTCAGCCCCGTGTACACCAGCGAGGACTTACACATACATGACACTAAACACACTTGTAGGAGTCTGCACAGGACCAGTAACGCACGCGCGCAGGAAAAACCCGGTGTAACTCCACGGTGCGATTTTGGGTCTAGGTCACTGAGTGGCTTAAAGTCCTCGACAGCTCAAACAACCCCGCGAAAACCATCTCGGCGGGGCCGAGGTGAGCGGACCCTCTGAGGCCGGGTCCCGCTGCCCCCCCGGCCCGGCCCGGCCCGGCCCGGCCCCCGCACCTGCCCCGCTCACAAAATGGCAGGTGAGGAGCGCGGGCGGCGCGGAGCCGCTGCTCGGCCGCCCCGGGGAACGGGGGGGCCGCGGGCGCGGAGGGCAGGGAAGAGCGCGGGAAGGCGGTGGCCACTTCCCCCCTCCCCGAACTCCCCCGTGCACTCACGATCTCCAGGAAGATGACGGCTCCCGAGAAGGTGCGCAGGATCTCCAGGCCGGAGGGCAGCGTGACCCGGGCAGGCGGGAAGTAGGGAGAGGGGTTGGGAGGCGGCGGCATGGACGAGGCTGCCCTGGGCAACATGCTGCCGCGGCGGCGGGTGCGGTGCCGAGCGCGGCGGGGCCGCCCGAGCCGTGGCCAGGTGGGCGAGGGGGCGGGGGCAGGTGAGGGCGGGTCGGTCCGCGCCTCCTCCCGCCCCCCGCCCGCCCCGGGCCGGCACCGCCCCGCCTCGCCCGGGGCTGGGAGGGCGGCCCCGCCGTGCCGGGCACCCGACCTGGGGCTGGGCCGTGCCCGACCGGTGCTTGTGCGGCTTCCCCGGGAGCGCAGCGCTCCGCATTCATAAGTCCTGAATCAGTCCGTGATTTCCTAATGCCGGCTTGCAAAAGGTTGTTATTTACCTTCTGGTTACAGATATTTGGGGCTTCGAAACTACGAGGTGGCACTTTTTTTTTTTTTTTTTAAAGGAACCTTTAGAAAGGAACATTGCTCATTCAAAATACTGAAAACATTTCGTGTGTATCTTCTTTTCGTTCAGACTGGCTCAACTATGCACAGTTGCTTAAAAGTAATAGAAAATGTTTGTTTGTAAAAGTTTTGGGTAGGGAAGGGTCTAGAAAGGCACACGTTCCCCAGACCACTTATAATGCATTTTTTCTTATGTTTCTTTGTATAAACATCTTCTCTAGATGAAGGATGTGGCACTAAGCAGCAGTTTTGTTATTTCTCCCAGACTGGTTTAGGATTAAGTGTCCTGACTATGGGATGACTGAGCACTGTTTCACCCCAGTGTTAAACTGTGCAGTGTTTCTGGGTGTTTATCCACAACACATATAGCTGCGATTTTACAGATTACATTTTAAGAAGGTTTCATGCAAGTGTAGCAGCAGCTCTAGAAGTTGAGCTAGCTCGGGTGTTAGGACTATATTCCTTTATGTTTAGATGCATGATGTTTCTGGGATGTGCCTTTGTCATGACAAGAAATGCCACAGCCTGAATGCCTGTCTTCCCCACCCCAATCCAAGCTCCAGGTGGAGAGCAGTTGACTCCAGTAAACACGACTCATCCATGCTTCTACCATACCTAGTATATAAATAGGTTTGTGATGCTTTTAAAATGCAGTAAAAGCTGCTTGGCTTTGAAATTGTGGCTTCTAAAGGAGAAAGAAACAACAGTTTGCATTCTTTATTTTACTCTCTTCATCCGCATGCCTGTTGTAGCTGGATGCCTCTTGCACTTAAGTAGGAGATGTGGGATTGAATCCCCATTAGGCTGAGGAAGGCACTGAGCCCAGTCTTCCCTCTTTTCTAAGTGCTTTACCCCATCAGTTACTGAATAAGATAATATTTCTCCTCTAGACCTATTTTAAAAGTGAACCTTGTGTCCCATCCATTTATCTTCAGGAAAGGACTTGGACTCTGGAGGTGTATGCCTACAGGACCTGATTTGGGTGTGTTTTGGAAAGGAATGGGGTTTAGACTTGTGCCTAAGTGATTAGGTGTAGGTGGTTTGTTCTTGGGGTTGCATTCTGAAGACCATATGTCCAAGTAATTTCACAGTCTGGCCCTAAATCTGTTGAGACTGCCCTGCAGAGGGAGAAATCTCAGTGGGCAGAAAGCTGGGTTGATCAGTTTATGATTCAGAAGGAGAACTGTGGTTGTCCTTATCTTATACAAAGGAAGTACAAATAACACTTGGTCATAAACATCTCCAGTGTTATTATCCAGCTGTGCAATTAATCTGTGTGAACTCCAGCAGCACTGGATTTTACTAATGATTACATACCATGTACATTCACTTTTTCTTGCTTATAAATACCATTCCTTTTAGTCTGCACATTCTTTTAAACACTTCTTTTCTAGAATTTTAGTAGGTTTTTACAATAAAGTCTAAATTTCACTGGGAGGTATAGGTATGCTGAGTAGATTTTTGGCAGGGCTTTTCCCTGAAGCATAATCATTTAAATGAAATTGACTGTTTAAAATATTTTTACTGTGTTCAGACAGGATGCACTACAGCACCATAAGGGATTGCTTTTATACTGATTCGTGACCTGTTTGAATCTTTAAAGATCTGGATTCCTTAAGGGATTAGTGTCAGGATTGCATTTTTAAATTTCCATGGCAAAAGCACATGTTTGTGTTGGACTGCTTTTTAATAGCATTTTTATGTAACTAATTGCATCTTGGCATGTTGCAAGGTAAACTAATGATGCTGCTTCAAGTCCACCAGAGTCAACAAGTAGACAGAAGTATATTGATTCACTGTGCCACAGAAGCTCTGTCTATACAACCACAAGGACTAAAAACTGCTCCTAAATGGCTATAACATAAAATCCAAACTCTTTCCCCTTCATGTTGTTATGCTTATGGCAGCCTAACACAAAGTTGGCATTGTCATAGAACTACAAAACCAGTTGCTATCAATTTTAGATTATGCAAAATAATTGATGATTCGAGTTCCACGTACAGTGATGTAATATGTAGATACCTTATATATAGAAATCAAAATATCTGTTTTGGAATACTGTAATTCTCCCTCAAGTGATCAACCATTAGAAAAATGCAGTAAGGATATGAAAATTACTTATACAGCAGTCCTATGCAGCAAAATTCAGGCTACCTTTTGTAATGTGTGGCATGACACTTATCGAAAAGCTGAATATTAGTAAGGATACTAGAATAATAGGTGAAAGTAATGTCAGTGTAAGAATTCATGGTCCTTAACACCTTATCTGAGTATGTTATCAAAAGCACTTCAGGAACAGATGTAATCTCACGTCCCATGTTGCAGTGTGCACAAGGGTGGTCTGCCAAAATGGCCAAAGGGATGAAAAATAAAAAAAAACCAATAAATGAGAGTAGCTCTATTCTCCTATGGCTATGTTTACACACAAACAGATTTCCTCAAGCCAGAGCAGAGCTAAGAAAGTATTAGGATTAGATAGTATTAAGATATGCTTCTTTATTCCAGAAACTTTCTTTTTCTGGAGGAAGTTGCCCCCAAAAGTCATCTGTGTTTCTTTTAGATTTTCAAAGCTGCTCTTTCTTAAGAAAGAACACAGACTCTCTTAATCCCATAATTAGTTACATATCAAAAATAGAAAACCTGAGGCTGATTGTATAAAATGCAGACTGTTTTTTTAATGGATTAATTAATTTAACATGCTCCGTGAAATTGCATGCAGGATTCTGATCTCATACTGGTACAAACTCTGGAGTCATTCCCCTTTAGCCAGTGAAATTAAATAGGCATAAAACTGGTTTGCATAAGATGAGTGATAAGGAAACCCTTTTGCATCATTTGTATAGTGTATTTACTCAGTGGTAACAGAACTTGAGAGTCATGGTTGGACCTATGCATATTATGAATTAGTGTGCAAACACCACTACACTATTGAGGTTTCTTGGGAGGCAGTGCAACAGTTTTTATTTCTAGCAGGCAGGGCCAGGCTTGTGAATGCATGGTGCCCCTTTTTGAATCATTACACTAAGGGAAAAATAATTGTTGAAATCTCTCACTTCATCCAGTTAAACTGAGCTTGGGATGGGTGCTGCAGAGGGCAGGTTAAGATAAATGTGCCACCTGTTTGGCCCACCAGTCCCAGGGATGGCTGGTTACCAAACCAGTCCCTACAGTAGCTTAAAGCAGTCTCACAGCTGCTCCAAGCAGTAATTTCTGGCTGGTTCATAAGCCTGCGGTGGTACTCTGGATATGACCTCTTCCCACAGAAGTGTCTTCTGTACCCACAGCTTTGGGATGAAAGGCATTGACCTGGCTACTTTGGCTCTCTACAGTCTAAGAATGCCCTTTAAAGCTGGGAATCCTTAGCTGGCTGGTTAAGGGCATTTGAGGGTCCCTTCACACAGGCACCACACAGCTGGGAGTCTGGCACTGAGCCAGGGGCCCTCCTTGGTGGAGTAAACTGGTGTTACTGAGAACGGACTGAGGTCTCTGACTGTTCCTGTAACATCATTTCCATGTTCCTAACGTTGCCAGCACCTAATTTGTTTGACTTGATGGCACTGCTGTTCTCTAGCAGTGTAGTTTAAGGTACAGTCAAAGGGCGGATTCTCCTTTAATTTACTTTGAGGAACTCCTTTTAGATGTGTAAGGGTGCAGCAAAGGTAAAAATGCAAAATCTCATTGTAGTAGAGAGGAGGATCCTGAACTGGCATGGTGCAGGAGGCGGGGTGTGTAGAGAGGGACATGGCAGAGCAGAGCAAAGTTACCTAGTGGGAAAATGTCTCCAGAAGTCAATGTGCTGCTCTTGGCATAGGTGACCCAGCAGGAAAAACGTTTTGCGTGGATCATCCCCAGAAGGGAATGTGGAAGTCTCAGAGGTACAAACTGGGAGCATAACATTCTTGCAGATGAGAGATTAGTAAATGACACTGATTGTTTATGATAGAATTGCCCAGGGAAACCAGCAGACGGACTACACAGCAGCAATACTTAATGCTTTGTTTTTTTCCCTGTCCCCCTCCAGCTTCATGATGTAAAAGAGGACCAGTCCAGCCAGTCGCAGAGGAACTCACATACAGCAGCACAGGCAGGAGGATGTGCTAAATGCTGCCAGTGCAGGATGCAGCACAGCACCATGCCATTGGTACTGCTGGTAGCGTGCGTCTCTTCTCACTCTGTCATCACTCAAGGCTTGATCTACTAATCTTTACTCATAATGTGTTGACCTCTGATCTTATCTGTTGTTGCTCAGGAGTATGTATCTATTGTTTTGATGAACTATCAGTACTGACGGAAAGTCACCTTTTTCCTCAGTTGGAGTTTGTTTACCTTTTGGGGACTGTTTGTTTTATTGAGCAAATTCCTGGCTAAAAATCCAATAGATGGCAAAGGATAATTAAGCAAAAGACAATGGTGACTTTATTTTGTGATGAATGAATTCGGGAAGGAGAAGCAGGGAGACATTAAAATAGGGTTGTATAAAAAAGCACTGTAATGGTTTAATATAGCATAAAAATGCTGCTGCAAAAGCAGTGAATCCATAGATTTCAAAGCACTCTGAATTTATTTAGTTGTAAATAAGAAGGATTTATTAGTGTTAAAATAATTAGGACCTATCTGATGACTGTTAATAGGATGGTAAAGAGCTATTTGCATGTAAGTATGGGCATCTTTAAAGGATATATAATATATATTTGTAGTTAGTTTCAGTTTGCTTAAAACAGCAGCGTCTTATTCTACTGACACATGTTTTTACTTACAGTAACTACTGGAGTTATAAGGCTGAGATGGAGCTCTTCTGCTACCAAATTACTGACAGACCTGTAATCCTTTTACTGACTAAGCATCATTTCAAAACTGTCTCCAAGCCTCCAGCCTCCAAGCATCCAGTGCCTCTGGTGTTCACAAACTTCCTCGTGGTAGTTCAAACTGCACATAAGCCAGTGTAACTGAGCTGCTGCCTCATTAAGGGATCCCATTCCCCCAGCCGTGGTTTCCCTCTACCTTCTTTGCATCAAACCCAATGAAAATGAGGGTACAGAGTGGTTCTGACCAAGGCAAAACTGTTCCTTGTTTCTCTTTGGTTGATTAGGTTTATGCTGAAATTAACTAATTTCAGTACAAAAGGACAGTTTAAAAATGAACACAAAACTTGTGAATCAGATACACCACCATGTTCTATCTTCTTCATAGAATGTACAGTACATTGGATGTTTTTTCTCTTTTAAGATCATAGATGGAAAGCCATTATTAGAATTTTTCTTTTAGACAAGAAATGCTGATGCAGCTTCTAGAAGCCTTCTGGTGGTCTGAGCCATGCTTCTGAATCTTTAGACACTCTACTGCCATGCCTATATTAAGCAAAGGGAAAAATTAAATTATCACAGTTATTTGTTTGTAGTGGAAGAATATTGATTTCATTATGAAATTTAAATTGTTCGTAAAGAGGTATTTGAACATTCTTATGTATAGGTGATTTTAGGGAAATGCTCTCTGGAGTGTATTTTCTTGAGTGACGTTTACGGTGTTTTACATCCCAGAGGACTCCAACAGTCTCAACTGAGATGAATGAGTCACAATATATTAGCATTTTTCTCATTTTCCTTACTTAGATTAAGCAGAAATACGTGTTCTGTAACCTTGAACTTTAGAGTTATGAGCTTATTATGAGTTTGTCTTTCCTCTGCAATGATTACTCCCTAGGACACCCAGGTGTTTTCAGGAGCTGGATGCCACTTATAGAACAGGAACCCTGTTTCTAATGCTTGATCTTCTGACATCAGATTGAGAAATACTTCCCACTGATGTGCTTACATCCTCTGAAAAACAGCCCTGATAATGATGGCAAGTTCCAAATAGTAGCTGCTTCTAATTCACCAAGTGCTGAAGCCACAAGAGAAGTTAATAGAACACATGAGAACAATATCTTTATTTCATGGAATTACTATGAATATGTTTCTTAGGCCTATCTCAGCTACTTAGTTCCTACTGAACCCAGGCCCAGATTCTTTCACAATGTTTTGGTAAGTTTAAACATTTGATCAAGTAGGTTCTGATTCACAGGGAAGCAAACAGGTTTGATTTTTTTTTTCTTTCCTTTCTTTCATAAATCCTAAACCAGTTAAACTGCATTCCTGTTGGCCTGGCGTCCTTCATGAAGAAATAAGTGTTACACACAGTACGTATGCAATTTCTGGATAGAAAACAAACTGTGGTTCTACTAGCAGGTTTAGCTTACAAATCATCAAGGAAGATGAGGTGGTTCATGTTGTCCTGATACTGAGACACAGTCTGCTAAGATGTGGTTTAGACTATGAAAAATAAGTTAAAGACCAACTGTCTCAATTTCCCTCCATGATTTTAAATGAGACAACCACAGAATTTACTCAAACAGAAAATGAATATTTTATTTCATTTGCAGTTCCTGATGGTTTCTTGTATTCATTAATGTCTTTGTGCTTTGTTTCCTTACATCTTTCCACTTCTTGCACATGCTCTTTTTATGTAGTGGGTGTTTTCATTCACTACAATAAATAACTCCTCACAGTGGACTTGTTCTCAGAGGTGCTGGATGAGGGGAGAGAAAGGGACGGTGGACTGGCTACCAGGAAAATTTTGTAATTTATTTACAAGGCAGTAATTAATAAATAAAACCAAACAAACTTTAAACAGCAGCTTTCTTGCACCTTTAAACAAAATTATTCTTCTACCCTGGAATCTGATTTGGAATGGGACCTTATGTTCACATATCCTTTGGAGCATTTACAGTCTGTAGCAGTGCATTTCAAACACTTGAATGGCCTTGCCATTTTCTGCCTACCAGTAGTTTTGTGGAGCTATTTAAGTAGCTTAAATTTTAATCCACAGGTATTTGGAAGAAGGATGAATCAGTGGTCAAAAAACACAGCTCATTAATTTTACATAATAGCAAAAGAATAAATAGGTCAGTCAGTATTCTGTGCCTTATTTTACTAGTAGCATAGTCTAACTGCTGTGTAGTTAGGGTTTATAGGGTACTTTGAAGATGTAATTTGTTGTACAGGACTAATGTTTTGTTCATACATTTCTACATCTAGCTATACTCAAAAAGAAATACTTGACTTGCTTGAAGCTTTTTTGAGTTTCTGGTGTACAGTGAAAGCAAGCACGCTGGGATTCAGCTGACCAAGTGCCTCTGTGTATCTCTAGTTACCTGGCTAGACCCCCCACTACAAACAGGAAAGAAATGGCTGCATTTGAGGAACAATTTGTTTAGTACTAAAGTACGTGTCTGGAAATAGATCATATGAATCATTTGTGTTCTGCTTTGTCCTTGGTTTTGCAAAAAATGTATTTCTGCCTCTTCAGGTCCTGAGAAAGCTCTCTCTTGCATATGTGAGCTTGCAGAAAGCTCTGGTATTCCTGAGCTGTTACAATGAAATTTCTTGTTGGACATACTGACAACCCTTTAGATTTCCTCTGACAAACTTTAAAGCATTTTCAAGACCTAGAAACTGTCTCACAGGGGGAAATAAATTGATCAGTTCACATGCTAAGCATCTGCCAACTCTGTATTCACATTTTTCTGCACTGTTTTACTTAGCCTTTTACTGAATGATCATCATTGTGACTACTTTCACCTTCCAGAGAGTAGAGTGCTCCACGTGCTCAGGGACTGTCATGGGGCAACTGTTATAAAGACTTCTATTGTATGAAGTTAGGAAAATTAGCATCTCTTGCTAGACAATTCACTGCTGAGGGGTTAGTAACATAGCAAAAGCTTGAAACATCTAGTAAGGGAAGAAAATTATCTTATATATCTTATATATATATCTTATATATATATATATATCTTATATATATATCTTATATATATATATATATCTTATATCTTATTATTATATTCATGACTGAAATCTGTTTCAAAAAAGACATTACTTTTATTTGTTATACTCTTAAGGATTGAACTATGTCTGCATCAATAAAATCCAAGTAATGATTGGCATCTGGCTACTTTTATAAAGTTATGTCTATTTTGTAAAGCACATGAGAAAAGACAAATGTGACAAAAGAGAAGATATATAATGGAATTGCACTGTCTGTGAAGGTAGTGGCTCTGCAGATGCACCCGTGATGCACTGCATCACACCCAGTGAGAAGCTACAGTCCCTTTACAGCTCAGCACCTGCAGATCTGCACTTGATTAGGCACAGGACCTCCATGGGATTTAAGCACGGGTATAGCACTGAGGGTGCTGAGGTATAGCACTAAGGGCCTTAGGGATTCAGAACTCAGAAATGCACGTGTCCACCCACACTTCCCAGGCATGGAGTTTTGTGTGGTTAGCCACTGTACTTCGGTAGGCTGTTGCTGCTGCCGGCAAAACAGAGTGACGCGAGTTACTGGTCCCACCCACCTAACGACAATCAAGTGAAACTTTTCCTCCCTATGTTGAAAGATCCGCATGGAGAAACCTTTCCAGGCCAGGAGGGGGTGGGGCCCCGAGTCTGCAGTCGGGCGCGCTGTATGCAGCAGGTAGGCAGACAATTCTTTTACAATTTGCTGTTCTTCCTTACCACACAAGCATAAAAGAAACCCAGATGAAGCTACTGCTTTGATCTTGCTCATTCTTTTTTCGCCACGTGAGTAGGTTACATGTGAGTTCAATAAATGACAAAAAAAGAGAGGAAAAAAAGAAATAGCAATTCACAGCTTCTGTACCTGTGCAACCTTATTAAATCAAGACAATCTAGAGCAATGCTTTCCAAATAACTATGGTAATCCCTCTCTCTGTGAGACATTTACTATTTTTATTATCATATTTGGTGTCAAATTGCATCTCATTAACCATTTCAGTCAGCTGAACTACAACTGCAATGTAGTGATTAAAGGCAGTGAAAGAAGCAGAAAGAAAGAAAGAATTGGAACTGCTGAATGCCCGTGTGAGATTGTTTAAAATGCTTGAGGAAAATGTATTCTTAATGGGGTATATTGATTCTGTGATCATTTTTATTAGAATTAGTTTTTAAAACATTATATTTACCATAGGTATCCTTGCCATATATGTGTTATGAGCCTGGGGCGAACAGGATGATAATGCTTGCACTGAGTCAAGTGACAGTCTTCAGAATATAGAAGATCATAAATTCCTGGCTGACCGAGAAAGAGCAGGAAGTGTGCTGAAGTATTCCTCCTATGATGTAGCAAGATCTTAAGCAGCTGTCTTGTATTCACTGTATATCCACAAGCAAATGTGTCAGGAGATTGGAGTGGCTAAACATGGAGCTTGGTGGAGATCCAATACAAAAAGGGAGTGTAGAGGGGATGGAAGCAAGGACAGGCTACAATGGAATAATTTAGAAACATTGCCTGAGTTTGTACGGGTAGCCTCAGGGGCTCCAAAGCCTAAATGTAGTTGAGACTTACATGGGAAGCAGAGCAAGAAGAGCTTCCACTGCTGTATTAGTATAAAAAGCCTGAGCAAGAATACGTGGAACTATTGCTGAATGGAGGAGGGGATGCAGTGACGGCAGACATGGATAGAATGGAGATGTTCTGAAGTTTATTTGCCATCTTTACCACCAAAATATCCCATTCCTCTGTGCTTGGGGAAAGGGTCCGAAGAGAACTTAAAGTGTTTAACCAGGGATTACTTGAGAGAGTTTGATGAGAAAACTCCATGGGAGCACATGGACCATGGAGTGGTCCAAGGTGCCAAAGAAACTGATTAGATGTCTCTGCAGAGTCACTGTATCAAATCAGAAGAGTAATGGAGGTAATAGAAGGTTCTTAATAACTGCAAATAGATAAATGTTGCACCCTTCTTCAAAACGCCAAAGACAATCTGGGGAACTGTAAACTGATCAACATCACCTCGGTCCCCTTGGAACTTTAAGGAATGGGTCCTCTTGAAGCACATTTCTGGGCATATGAAGAAGAAGGTGATTGGAAACAATCACCATAGATCTACCAAGGGTAAATCATGCCTGACCACCTGATTGTATTTATGATTCTATGACTGGATTTATGGATGAGGGGAGAGAAGTGGATGTCATTACCTCAAATTTAGCAAGGCTTTTGACATTGTCTCCAACAATATTTTTACATCTGAGTTAGGATTTTGTGGTCTGTGGATGATTTGGTTCAAATAGGATGGTTAAATGAGTTGTTCTCTACCCAGAGAACATTTACCTGGTTTCCTAGTAGAGTACCACAGGGATCTAGATGCTAGAAAGATCCTGTTTAACATCTTCACCAGTTACCTTGAGGAGGTGATGAAGTCCACTTTCCTCAGATTTGCAGATGGCACCAAATTGGAGGGAACAGTGAATATGCTGTGGGCAGTGCTACAGTACAGAGGAACCTAGGAAGGCTGGAGGAATGGGCCAAGAGGAACCTTATGAAATTCAGCAAGGACAAATGAAAGTTTCTGTCACCTGGGAATGCTGAGCCCTTGTATCAATACATGCTGGGGCTGACTGGCTTTACTGCAAAGGCTCTGGGGAGTCCTGGCAGAGAGCACGCTGCTCATGCATCAAAGTGCTCTGGCAGCAAAGATGGTAACAGCATCTGGACTGTGCTAGAGGGAGCACAGCCAGGAGCTTGTGAGAAGGGATTATGCTCCTGCTCAGCACCTGTTAGACCGCATCTAGACACTGTGTCCTTTTGAGCCCCTCCAGAAAAGGCGTTGAAAACTTGGAGCCGAGTTCTGCTGAGGCCCCCCAAGATGGTTAGAGTCAGAGCCATGTGATAGAGAGCTAAAGGAACTGGATTTATTCAGCCTGAAGAAGAAGTGGCTTCAGGTGGACCTGGTAGCAGCCTGCCAGGACCTATGAGGGAGTTTTCAAGAAGAAAAAGCCAAGCTTTTCACAGTGGTAACTGGTGGGAGAACAAGAAACAGCAGGTATAAATTGAAACAAGAAATGTTCAGCCTGGCAATGATGAAAAGAAAAACATGTGAAAAATAATATTGGGATTGGGTAAAATGGTTTAGTCTCAAGCACTAACAGACCATAAATAGTGAATAGTCAGACACCATTTCCTGTGTTCCTGGCTCCATCCACCTAGTACAGAAACCTAAGATACTTTACCTACCACGGTGAATTTCCATTGGCTAGCAATGAAACCTTTGATATATCCCATATTCTTAATTATAACAAGAATATTTTTTTCTGCAAAACACAGCTGTAGTATTTCAGTTAGTGAAGGCTCAAGCCAGTGTCTGCATGGCATGGTGCAGGGCTGCATGCACCTGCCTGCCAATTTTCCTTTATGGGATAGCTTTATTTATTTGGCCTGGCCTATGGGTTAGGCTTCTTGGCAGAATTTATTAACTGGGACCTAGTGCTGCAGGAATGGGTTGCACAAGCACCTGATCACACTTATGCCTGGCTGGGTTAACATCTGCTGTGCCCCTCTTCTGTAGTCAGCAAAGGAACTGCAACCTCAAGCCTGCTTGTTTTAACTGGCCTAGCCTTGCCCAGTGTTACATTACTACATAGTGTGTAAAAGGATTGGTTTTGTTTATTTTTTTCTGTTTAAGAAAGGATGAAGCTGGTGTGGTAGGAGAGGATGAGGGCAGTTCCAGTCTTTCCATTGTACAAACCTGACACAAGGTCCTCACTCACTTCCCTCAGCCATGCAGCCAGAGGTTGTGACAGTCACTCCTTCCTGTATGTGGAGCATGCTTCGGGATTACTCATAACTCATGGTCACCTGAAAAACCCCTAGAGTTTCAATTTAGACATGTATTCCCCAATTTTGAATGTGTAGGATAGTACCTGGTCTAATATGAGGCAGAACTTGATCCTGCAGCAAAGTAATGCTCCTCTTTCACCTTCTATGAGCTCTGAGTTTCCTCCTAAAGAACAGGAAAATATCCAGTTCCTGATGGTTGTAGCATTAAGGACACCTCTAAATTTTGTCACTCAGTGGTCTCAGTATGGCTAGAGGGTTTCAAAATATGGCCCCCAGTTTGGCAAGCATGTTTTGGTGGCTTTTTGGGTCAGAAGATGAGATGAAGAGAAATGATTGGGCCTACTCACAGGGATGTTACTATGACACTTCTGCATGACTGGTAGGAACTGATCTGCTGTGAGTGAGGCCAGCAGCCCTGGTCTTGAACTTCTAAAAGGTATTACTTTTAGTCAAGAAACTTGGCCTCGAATTAGTCATTAACTCTATCATTACCCATGAATGATTCTAAACCAAAAATGTTTAGCTTAATGAGTTTATTAGTATAGATCCTAAAAAGTGTAATGCTGCTTAATTTTGGGGAATATCAATTCCCAGAGAAAGAACAATTCATGTTGAGTTATGTTGCGGTAAGTGAACCTGTTTGCCCAAATACTCTCATGGCACAGTAGGGGAGCAATGAAAACAAATGTGGTCTCACCCCTTCATTCATGGATCTGAATAGTTTTCTGGATGGCGTGTAGCAACACAGATATTTTACTGCTGGTAACAGGTTCTCTGGAGGAACAAGTGTCAGAGAAACTGGATTACAAGAGTGGTTCTGAGTCACAGAGTCTTCTGGGATCTTCCTGCATTGGTCATTGCTCAGAGTCAAACTAACTCCATTGACCTGGAGTCAAACTAACGACGAGCTAAATGGTTTGGAGGATTTTCCTGTTGAGGGTGAGGTTGAGGAAATTTGGCTACTGTCTGTTTGCCTTTGCAGTGCTGTGTAAAGTAGTAGGAGACTTGGAGCTGATCCTCTGCATTACCAGCTGATGACATGTCCACCTCTTCATACACTCAGAGGAAGACTGGGTGCAGCTGGTGCTCAGAGTGACCTGCAGGGTACGTTGCTGTATGGTGCTTAATGTCTAGCATTCTCCTTAGCTTCCAGATATCATTCCTTAATTTTTAGTGTCAAGTGGGAAAGGAAAATTTCATGGCAATGGCCCTGGGATGTCTCTTGACATCTCCTGCTGTGAGGAAACGTGAGCCATGATTAAGAACAGGCTCGCTTCTGAAGGCAAAGTGGTTGCTGTGTCTGAAGAAAAAAGGTCTGTCAATATTCTCAAAGATATGAAGCTGTGATCCATTGTGGGCATTCTGATGCACAGATGTGAGCAGCCAGGCACGGACGGCAGAGCCTTCATGTTCACTGCTTATCATTTTTGGGGAGTCCCTCTGAAGTGCATGACTAAGTTGCTCAACAACACCTGAATTCTTGGGGGATAAAGCCTGTTGCATAGCTGTGCCCTGTGTTGCAAAGGCATGGGTGATTTTAGCATTAGACATCACATGTCACTGCCTTCTGAGTTAGGGAGTTAATATGTTTCTAGAATCTCTTGTTAAACCAGCAATGCACAAGGTATAGCTTATACTACATGGGGCTGTTTACAGCCTACAGGAATGGTTTTGCTTCCTTTGCGCAGTTCTCTTTGTACTAGATTTATTTTTCTTTGTCTTTCATAGATTTTGGGAGACTTCAGAGACTAGAACTTCTCCACCTATTCTCAGGTTTCCTACAAGCTGTGCAGGCTTGTATGCAGAAGTACCATTAATTCCTCACAACTCAGACCAGCCTGATAAAAGATAGAGTTGGAAGCAGAAATAAGCAAGACCCCTCCTTTGTAAAATCATAGAATGGCTTGGGTTGGAAGTGACCTTAAAGATTTTGTTCCAACCCCCATGCCATAGGCAGGGACACCTTTCACTAGACCAAATTGCTCAGAGCTCCATACAACCTGGCCTTGAATACTTCCAGGGATGAGGCATCCACAACTTCTCTGGCAATCTGATCCGGTGCCTCACCACCCTCACCGTGGTTCTTCCTGATATCACACAGAATTTCTTCCTGATGTCTAATATAAACCTACTCTCCTTCAGTTTAAACTCATTCCCCCTTATCCTGTCACTTCATGCCCTTGCAAAAAGTCTTTCTCCAACTGTCTTGTAGGCTCCCATTTCAGGTACTAGAAGGCTGAAATTAGGTCACCCATAACCTTCTCTTTTTCAGGCTGAACAAACCCAATTTTCTCAACCTTTCCTCACAGGAGAGGTGCTCCATCCCTCTGATCATCTTGGTGGCCCTCCTCTGGACTCACTCCAACAGGTCTATGTCCCTCTTGTGCTGGGGACTCTAGAGCTGGATGCAGCACTGCAGATGTGGCCTCACAAGAGTGGAGTAGTGGGGCAGAATCCTCTCCCTTGCCCTGCTGCCCACGCTGCTTTGGGTGCAGCCCAGGACATAATTGGCTTTCTGGGCTGTGAGTGCACCTTGCCTCCTCATGTCCAGCCTCTCATCCATCAGCACCCCCAAGTCCTTCTCAGCAGAGCTGTTCTCAGTCTGTTCATCCCCAGCCTGTTTTTAATACCAGGGGTTGCCCTGACCCAGGTGCAGCATCTTGCACCTGGTCTTGTTAAACCTCATAAGATTCCAATGGGCCCACTTCTTGAGCTTGTCCAGGTCCCTCTGGATGGCACCCTGTCCTTCAGGTCTGTCAACTGTACCACTCAGCTCAGTGTCATCTGCAAATTTGCTGAGGGTGTACTCAATCCTTTTGTCCATGTGATTAATGAAGCTATGAAATAACACTGGTCCCAAAACGGACTCCTGAGGGACACACACACAACATTGATGACCATCAGGACTCGAGCCATCAACCACTGACATCTGGATGTCACAGTCCAACCAATTCTTTATTCATTTAATAGTCCACCCAGAGAATCCATCTCACTCCAATTTAAAGAGAAGGATGTTGTGGGCATCCATTTCAAAGGCTTTGCAGAAGTCCAGATAAATGCATATCAGGCAATATAATTGCACAGCCAAATTAAGGGAATATTCCAACTTCTAAGTTTGAAGTTGGCCATGCTTTGCATGGATGATTCAACCAGATTACTTCCAGAGATCCCTTCCAACTCAGATTACTCTATGATTCTAACAAAAGAAGGATTTTTTCAAGAGAAGCTGTAAATCTCTTCTCCCAGCTCTGAAGTCACCAGGGAGGTTGCTGGGACTTCCTGCACAGGTCAGAGATTAGTGAAAATCATACTCTTTCACTTTTTTTCCACTTTGTGGACTTTGCAAATCACATCAGTGATTAATATACCAATGAGCTTACTATTTCTGGCATTGGTGAAATTATATTCACCTCTGCATGCTCTAAATTTACCCCTAAATTACACAAAGAAATGCCCAACCTAAAATGCATGTATAAATGAAACAAAAATTCACAACTGGCTGGATGCCCTCTGCAAATCTTTGCTGACTTTATCGTCACTGATGACTAAACCTTAGCTACTCTTGTTTAACCCGGTGACGTGAAGGCTGGATTCGGTCCTATCCCTAGTTTGCTATCCTTGGTTTGCTCTCTCTACAGCAGATGAATGAGGATGGGTTATTGTATACACAGCAGGTGCCAGGCACATTCTCTGGCACCTTTATTTCCTCTTCTTGAGGAATTCACATACAAAGTAGATGGTGACTTGGCACTCAGAGTCGTTCCACTCTCCTGTGCTGAGCATTTCCACACAGTCCTCATGGCCAGCTGGGTCATGAGGCTCCCCTTGCTTCCAGTTACTGTAGTTCTGCAGTGGGCTGTTGTCTGCATACACAAACTGTCCTTCTTTTTCCATGTCATTCAGCCCAATGAAGGCTCGGAAGAGACCACTGCTGGAAATGTAGTCGGCAATCAGGGCATTGGTTGCCTCATCTTTAGGCATGGCCAGTGTTCCTCCTCTGTCCCTGCAGTGGATCAAGGCTTCTCTGTAATTCTTCTCTTCTTTCACGATGTAATAGAATTTCTCATCTGTCTCCCTGATACCTGCTATTACTTTAAAGGAGAAGAAAAATTGCTTAATGGCATGTCAACAGGTGCTGAAGGTGCTTCTATTCCAACATGACAGCGAGATGATTTTTAGATTAGAATTGATAAAAGGGAAAGAGGAAAAGTATTCCCAGCACTGAATTTGTGATGAACAATGAAGACATGATCAGAGAGTGATGCAACTAATGGGACTGACAAGCACCTTGCACGCATTAGGACAAGAACTATTCAGTCCTGGTTGGTGTGTCTCCTGTGACACATAAGTTTTACTTCATAGATATCTAATACTAGCCAAATTAAGGCATGCTAAATGGTCAAATAGCAATGTCTAACTCTGAATCACCTCCATTGTACGTGTTTGAATATAAATTGTGAAAGAGTGCCCAGGGATAGAAACATAGGAATATAGATAGCTTTTCAGGCCCTTTCCATAAAGAGGAAAATGAATGTGACTGCTAAAATAAGACATTTTAAATACAGCCTGATATTCAGAGCTGCTGTAGCACTATGTGGCATTGACTAGGAAGAAAATTGTGGCTGCTCAGCAGCTTTAAAAGGCAGACCTCTCAACCAGTGTATAACCTTGTGAATTAAGCAGTGACAAGGAGCGTGCCTGGGCAGCTGGAGGTTGGTAGTCTCTGCTGATGGATTGCTGGCATGGTCCTGAGCAGTGTTTGGCCTGGGACATTTAACACTCTCCCAAACAATTTAGGAGTTATCCCACGCACAGTTTAGGAGTTAGTAGAGAGATACTCCTTGATAATATGTCAAGTTTTGTGGGATTTATAATACAGATGAGTTCTGTGCTGGATGCCTGCAGTGACAGAGAACAGTCTCAAATGCATTTGATTTACTGATGCAGCCCTAGTCCTGGAAGCGGTGGTGGAGCTGTCTCAAAATCTCTGATATGCCAGGAAACTCTCTGCTTTCCTTTCAGTGGGGCAGTTTGCACTGTCCACCTGACAGCACTGCCTGCAAATGTGGCTTCTTATAACCCATGTCTTTGAGCGTTGGCTCCCTGTTACAGAAAAATGATGCTTGCACTGAAGGGAGCACTAGCAATACAATGTTTGCAGCCTTCCTGGGCAGCAGAAAGATCAAGAGGTTCCTATTGCTTTTCCTGCCTCTTTGGAGTAGATTGACACGAACTTTTTCCTTACATTGCCTGACTGGACACTGAGCCTAAGCAGACTGACAGTGCAGAGGTGATTAGCAAACTGTGCCTTGTGCTTTTCATTATTCATTCTGTTGTGCTGTAGATAATTCTTTATTGTTTTTGCCTTTAGTCATCTGGTCCTTACATTCTTATAGGTATAAGACTGTCTCTCTTTTGTAGGTTTTTAGAGTGCCTGGCACAGCAGGACCCTCCCTCTGGGTCATCTGTGGCTTCTGCCATAGAGAAGCAATGGTAGAAGAATAGCAATGATAACTGCTATTGAAACCAATTAAAACCCATCAAATACATAAAAATCCTTACCATTCTTTACAAACTTGATGGATGTATTAAGACGAGCAACATTTATATTCAGTTGTCCAACAAATCTGCGGTATCTTCCACAGTCACAGACCGTGCCTAATGCAATACAAAGGGTAGAGGATTTATCTGTTTAGAAGCATTTGTGTGTGTGCATGGAGAGTCACCCATAGCCCACTTCCAAAGCTTCTGAAGACCCAGGCTTTACGTGTGGACAGCCAGTCTCACCTTGACCCACTGGCTGTACTTCTGCTGATCAAAGCGCTAAATATTTTGGCTCTGTCTAATCCCTTGCTAACTGGCTTAAGAATCCCTGCTTTTAAAAATGTGGATAGAAGAGTTTGCCATCTTCTTTTGACCCGTATCAGTGTGGGATTTGTACATCCTCTGTCCCTCTCATTATTGATTCCATCTAGCTCCAGAGATGTGGCTTGCCAGGAGGATCACTACAGCCTGACATCTGAATACCAAAGATCTACCTTTGTATCTGTAATCAGCGCAGGTCCCCCAGCCTTCTAACAGAAACAGCATCCATGAAATGGGGAACTGCTGCTTTCTCAGTGAAGGAGTTTTGTGAGTATGCATAGAGGTGGGATTGGCAAAACTTTCGGTAGAAGGACTATGTTAGTGAACTAACCATGTTAGTAACTTTCTTCTAGAATCCAGTATAAATGTAAACTGCTGGCCTGTCTATGTGTTAGTTTTTGTGATAACAAACATTGCCCATTAATTTGGGTGACTCTTCTTATTTTATGTATGTTGGTGTATTCGTAGGCATCAGTCATGTCCTATCCTAGTCTTCATTTTGCTCAACAAAACATTTTCAGTCTCCTCCTGTTTATTCTCATGTTTTCCCGTGGACCTCAAAATTTCCCAAAACTCCAGACAAACCAGTCCTGAAATCAAAAACCCAGCAGACTTGACCATTCTGCAGAGAAGGATGCATAGCATACCTGCTTTTCCTTTTTTTCCAGGAACCCCTGATAAGCCCTTGGCTCCTTTGTCACCTGAATAAAGAGGAGAATATATTCTCAGATCTCAGACAGTGCATATGTCAGGGGAGTGTATTTGAAAACCTGTTTAATAATATATTAACAGCGTGCTTCTGATAGGAAGCTCTGATGTACTGTGCTGGAAGACATGCCAAGTTAAACAAACCATGATTAATTCTGGTGTATGGAAATGAGAACCCTTTAATAGCTAACTTGCTGATAACACAGGCATCTTGTGTTCTGCTGGTTCCTGGTACTACTTACTTTAAATATAAACTGCAAAACGATCCTGAGAGGCTGAAAGCACTCCAGAAATCTTGGAGAGGTGAGATCTGGGTTCTCTCACGGGCTACAGGACAGAGCCCTTCCCTGGGTTCAGTAGCTCCATGATGGGCTGAGGCACCAGACAAGGCTCATGTGCACTAAGCCACTGAATTCATGTGTGCCACAGATTGTGTGTGTGGGCAGCAGTTGGCACCTGCACCTGCACAGAGGGAGGTCAGTAAGGAGCAGCATTTAATTTCAGTTGCAGTTTATGGAAATGTGAATTATTTTCATCCAACTGCTTTCCTCTTTTGTAAACCATAAAAATGATTTACAATGCTCTGCTAGTATATAAGTGGAGGTGACTAGCTTTTTAAAAGATCTCAGCTGTAATTTGGATCAGGAGCAGCTGGACTTTGTCTGGAATTCATGTCAGCTCTTCTTTTATGAATTAAACCTTTAGAAGTGAAAAAATACTGCTTGCTCTGCTTTATTGATAGCCATGTTTTGATGAACTTTTTACTTTATATGGTTGTGATTTTTAAAAGAATTTACATGTTGGCTGTCATTTTAATTAGCATTGCTTGACATGCATACTTGCAAGCTGGAATTTCAGAGTTACTTCATTAAGAACTAGATTGTTTAATTGTAGATTTAAACAGTGACTTAATGACCTTTGCTTCTGCAAATAAAGAAAATGAGAAAAACTGTAAGAGGAAATTTGTGCATTCAGATTGAGAGAGCTTGGTTTAAAGGCTCAGATCATTGGTTTATTTTCAGATAAAGAAAAGCAATTTGTGAGATACTTCATTTAAAATTAGTCCCTCAGACAAAATTCTTTTCTTCTCTGATACTGACGCTGGCTAGAGGCCACCAAAGGCCTACTGAAAACACTGGTTTGAGAAGCTCCCTGGAGAGATTGTTCCACCCATTCACCAGCATACCTGGCTTGATGCACTGGTTAGAGACCACAGAGTTCCCCTGGGGATGGTGGAGTTCCTGATCAGCTTTCAAGGCAGGTCTCCTTGTGGCAGAATTGATATTCCTTCTTAAGTAACTCTTTAGAAATACCAGAAAGAAATGCCCGAGCTTCTTCTTAAGATAAATAGAGCATAATTTCATGAAATTATTGTCCAGGCAGACTTGGAGTCTACCTTGATTTGCAAGTAGTTGTCCCTGCTTACATGAATATCTTCTTAAAACTCCTAAATCCCTTCCTTACCAAGCTGTCCTGTGCATATGTGACCCAGAACAGTGCAGGTGACCAGATGTGGCATCCTGAACAGCAGCAGAACATTAACTTAGGCCTTTGTGTCCAAATGAGAGGCATAAATTTGTCTTTCTTTTTTAGAACATGCAGAAGATTTGCCTCACAAGGGCAAGATTTCTTCTTTCCTCTTTTACCGTAGAATCATGGAATAATTTGGGTTGGAGAGGACCTTTAGAGATCATCTAGTCCAACCCTCCTGCAATGAGCCAAGACACCTTCAACTAGATCCATCGAAAAGAGTTGGTTTTTTAACTCATAAACCAAATTATTTTATCCAAATAAGACAGATATAGCGCACATGGGAAATAAAACAAGAATATCTCCATTAGCTCTCATCACCAATTTTTATGCATAACTTTATTTGGAGAGCATTGGTCACAGCCATTATCTGATATTACTCCATCTCTGGAACTCTCACAAAACACATTTTTACCTTAAGGGAAAAAACCGAGAAAACTCCCAGACCAGAGCTTACCCTTGCCACCAATTGGGCCAATTTTCCCAAGCATTCCCTGGTCACCAGCATCCCCCACTGGTCCTTCATTTCCTAAGAGAAGAAATGAAAAGGAAATGAGTATGGATGGTTTCTGTAATTTCTTTTCCAAGGCACTGTTTAGGTATCTACTGCTGCTGTTTTTCCTGAGTGTGGCTAGTCTGCATGTGTGGCAAAGTCAGAATGAGCGCAGCCCTGAGGATGTTTGGAGGAGTACAGCACAGATGTCTGCTGCTGTAGGATACGACAGTGGGACGTTGCAAGGCACCTTAATAGAACTGCCTGTTCAATGGCCAGAAATATCATATTTTCTTACAGAAAACACAAACTAAAACTGCTAGTGAATATTCAAATATTGATTTTACTTCACAGTCAAACCAGGCTGACAGCAGCTTTATTTGTTTTCATTTTTCTCCACCCCAGACAAAAGTCTTCCCTTCTTTCTTGAGGTAAAGTCCTTGGAGCTTTGCTGGGAATCCTTCTCAAAGCAGAATTGCAAGTAGGGAGCTCATGGCTAGGCTTCGCGAACGAAGATTTGGGAAGGCTCTATCCACATTTGCTACAGGCACGCTGGTGGCTTATGAGGCCAATACGTGACAGACATATCAGATTGCAAAAGGCACAGCAGAAAGACTCCTTAGATGGTGTATTCTGCAATACATGGTTCTTTCTGCGTTGCCTTTTTGCCTCGAGGGTGATCCTGCGTGTGTTCTCAAAGGAGACAGCTGCGTTATAGATGGTAAGTAGGGAGCTAGTTTTGGTGTATATGCTTTCCCTGTCTTCAGAGCACCAAAATAACAGATGTAGTTTTTAATTGATTAGTAGTTCAAGTTCTAAAATAGCTGTCTAATGATGACAGGCCAATCTAGGGAATCTCAGCTTGCACACTGAATTTAACATCAGTAAGATGCTTTGTAAATGGTTGGTTAGCTGACTCCCTTGTATCTTACCTGATGTTCATTTTAAGGTAAGAATCAAAATCATAAGAATGCATTTAAAAATGGAAAAAGTTTTTTGTTATAGCAATAATAACAGAATGATTTTAAAGGTTCTATAAAAGTAAAAACTTTCCCGATTAGTCTTACACCGCTATCAAAGAAGAAAGACCATGGATACACGTTATCATCAAACTCTAAAGATAAATTAAGGTTTTGAATTGCAGAATGCAAACGAGGCTGACACCATCACATTTGGTGCCTCCAAATGCCCTCCACAGGTCACACTGTGGATGTGGAATATGTTTAATTGAGCCAAGTTCTGAAACATCTGTGACTCTTTGTTCTCAGCTCAGATGCTGCTTGATTAGAGGAACTTCTGTTTTCAATGGCTTTGTTTGCTCTTCTGCAGAATACAGACAACTGAGACCCAATGTTATTGAGCATCCTGATGTATTACTAGGAAATAACTTTCAAAATTCAGTTTCAACTAAAGAATCATTTGAGTAAGGATCAGTAATCTTTCTGATTATACATATGATCTGGGTCTTCTGAATCACACTCATAACAGCCATATATGGTTGTCTTAAGTATCGGTAGGAATTGCTCCAAGCTCTCTTAGTATTGTTAGGTTCTCTGATTAATGTTTGACAGGATTGTGAAATCCACTGGTTCAACAGGAATGAAAAGCATTAAACATCAGCAATCATATGCACCATTACAGTTGTGCATAATGATATTCATATATCAGTAATAACCAACAAAATGTTATAAATACCTTTTGGTCCTTTTGGTCCAACCTTTCCTTGTTTGCCTGCTTCTCCTCTGTCTCCCTTTTCACCTTCATCCCCTTCCAAAAAACCAGAAAATAAAACAACATGGTACCTTTCTCTCAGTGCAGTAAGTACAACTATACATGCTCAGAAAGTAAAGTTCATAGGGTTTTTTTCCTATTAATTTCTTTCTATTTCACACTGAAGGCACAGTAGCCATGGGATAAATTTCCAGAGAAGATATGATGAATCTGACCATCATTAGGAAAAGCTATTAACTTTCCCTTTCTGAGAGGCTGTTACAACATGAGAATTCAACAACACCAATTTCTACTCCCACACGTTAAGCCTTATTAGCTATAAAACAGATAAATAAGCCAATCTTTCTCTGTTGGGAAACTTGTGAACACACAGATGTACTACCAGGGGAGGCAGTAGGTGTTTATTAATTGTTCCTAGTGATTCTCTTCCTAGTGACTCTGTGTTCAAGGTATGCAGATGCTTTCAAAATGGGAGGAATGTAAATATGTTGAAATATTTCTTAACATAGACCTTGGCACTTAATATGGCAGAATTCTTGCCTTCAGTTTTTGACAGATAACATTTGTATGTTGATATAACAAACTTGTTTTGCAGTTACTCCAATGCTTTATTTTGAAAAATCATACACAGGGTATCTGTAAGAGGCAAAATCATTGCATTTATTACAGTAGTGCAGAGATTTCTCCAAATGAGATCAAGACCCTCTTACATAGGTTCCTGTGTAGTACCGTACAAACATTTTTATTGTTGTAACAGACAGTCTCTCACTGTGCAGCTTACAGTCCAAAGGTGCAAGGCAGCAATTAGCCGGAAAGATATATTATCTCCTTCCATAGGTAGCATACAATGTTTCTTTGCACTATGCAGGAAATTTGAGGCACAACTAAAGTTGATTTTCTTAGTTTTTACTTCTTAGTTTTGAGCCAAATTTCAAGAAGAGATTTGCTCTCTCTCATTTTTCCCCCCTGCCCTCCCCCAGGAGGTGCAGGCAGGGGACACAACTCACCTGCACCAAACAGTAGCACTGAATACAGGCAGTCTTCCAAAGCCTCTCCCCCTGTTCCCTACCCTTGTTGGCAGTAAGCCTTGCCATGCAGTGGGAAGCAGTGCCACAGTCTCTTGGCTCAGCCAGAATCTCACCTGTTACTGGCAGCCAGTTGTGTCTGTGCCTGCAGCCCGTAAGGGAAGAAGAGGCTGCACTTCAGTGTATGGAGAACCAGGGGAGGGAAGTCTGCCTGGATGTCAGCAAAATGAGAAATGAGGACAGAACAGCAGTATGTGACAAGACCAATAACCTGTCTCACTGAGGATGGTGCCTCCAAGCCCTGACAGCAGGTGTTTAGGGAACTGGGTGTACTGAGGGTGACTATGACCCAGGCAGCCATTTCCAGACTCTCACAAGCAGTGGTTTAAAGGCTCACCTGAGCCAAACACTGCATCCAGACCTCTCATGAACTAGTGATTCTTCCCTCCACCAAATAGCCTTGTGCCTTTTAAATCCATGTATACTTTTGACCCTTATAATAAATATCCTGTGGCAAAGAGCTCAGTGGTTTTTTTATGTGGTGAGGAGAAAGTACCTTCCCGTGGTTGCTTTAAGACTGATCATTACATTGGTCTCATTTTTTTTCCTGAGAAATACTGCCCACTCATTCCTGATTTACCTTCCTCTACTTCTGTAGTCATAGGTAGTGTGCCATGAGGCTGTTCTGTGGAGTGATGCCGGATGAGAAGTGCTGCATATTAGTTGCAGCATATAAAATGTAATTTTAGATGTCTGGCACCTTTCCATGACAGTTGCATGGACTGATCTGAGTCTGTCCCTTTATGCCAAAAAACCCTTCAGTGTTGGGACTTTTTTGTGGAGAGCAGATTCAGTCTGTTGGTCAGGATGCCATTTGGGGTAAAAGGTCAGTGGTCCAAGCTGAGAAAGATAAAGGGCTGAACTTCAGTCTGTGTTGGAGGGAGGAAGCAGTTTCTAGAGGCATAGACAAGGAGGAAACATGATGCATGTGTGGGCTGGCTCACTCAGGCACTTTGTTTTTAACACCAGCTGCCACAGGACAAAATAGGAAGAGAAAAGGCTATAAGCAGGCAGCAATAGAAATTTTAAACATCTCTGTTTTCACTGGGTCTTAAAAATACTGAAAAACTTAGTATATATTTCCAAAAGCCAAGCTCTTTAAATATCCAGCTGAAGCTGTGGGTCTGAGCCTGAAGCTGATGGAAGGATCAGCCTGCTTTTACTGGCTTCCAATCCTGCTGAGAAGGACTTGGGGGTGCTGGTCAATGAGAGGCTGGATATGAGCTGGCAATGTGCACTTGCAGCCCAGAAAGCCAACTGTGTCCTGGGGTGCATCCAAGGCAGCATGACCAGCAGGGTGAGGGATGTGATTGTGCCCCTCTACTTTGCTCTGGTGAGACCCCACCTTGGGTACTACCTCCAGCTCTGGGGTCCCCAGCACAGGAAGGACATGGACCTGTTGGATCGAGTCAGAGAGGAGGGCCACCAAGATAATCAGAGGGATGGAGCACCTCTCCTACGAGGAAATGTTGAGAGAATTTTGTTTGTTTAGCCAGAAAAAGAGAAGGCTCTGAGTGACCTAATTACTGCCTGCCAGTACCTGAAGGAAGAAGGATGGAAGAGACTATTTACAAGAGCATGTAGTGACAGGACAAGGGGAAATGAATTTAAACTGAAGGAGAGTAGGTTTACAGTAGATATGAGGAAGAAATTCTGTACTGTGAGTGTGGTGAGGCACTGGATCAGATTTCCCAGAGAAGCTGTAGATGCTCCATACCTGGCAGTGTTTAAGTCCAGGTTGGAGCTCTGAGCAACCTGGCCTAGTAAAAGGTGTCCTTGCCTACAGCAGAGTGATTGGAACTAAATCATCTTTAAGGTCCCTTTCAACCCAAGCCATTCTATGATTCTACTGGTCATCAAACAGCAGAGCTAGAGAATGTACAGTTTAAATTTGTTGTTGACTTCAGTGGACAAGATATTGTCTTTTCCAAATCCATCTAAGAAACCCTTGAGAAAAGTGTAAAAGTCACTTCTCAGTAGCTCAGAAATTCAGAAAAGTTTCCCAGAGGCTGACAAAGAGCTTGTGAAATGAAATTCTGGGAGGAGGTTAAGAGCCAATATGGTCATGAAACCCATACAGGGGGAAAGTTGTGTGATAATAGAAAGGAAGCAGGGCATGATTCAAAGGCTGGAAAAGCTGGATGAATCTTGACTATAAATACAATATGGGGATATTTAACAAATGGACTATGTTCTCTGACAAGAGAGAATTGTGGGAGGCTTTTCAGGTCCAACCTTTCCCTGTGCAATTAATTGCTTTATGTAAGATAGGTTGTAATTCTGGGTCTGGTATAGAAGCTTTGTTTCTTTGGAGTTTCTTTGGAGCAAACCAAATTCCTGCTGACCTTTCAAACCATTGCTTGTCACCCTGGCAGTCCTCATCATCTTTCAGGCTGGTTAGTTACGTTCCCTGTGGCCTGCAGGCTGCTCTGTGGGGTTAAAATCTCCAGAAGGACTCTTGTTTGCTGCAGAAGAAAGACCTCTGTGCAAGATGCCTTTTCATTTTTTTTTCTTTTTAAAGAAACCTTGCTTAGACAGTTAATCCTAGAAATAGAGCCCAAAAAAGAAAGCCAATATAAAAGCAGAGAAGCTGTGATTCCTTTCCAAAGATGTTTTATTCCTATCTCAGTTTCAACATTTCGAGCCATTGAAAGCTACAGTGACTTTTTCTGAGGGACACTGGAGTAAGCTTTTCACACATGGGACTGCTGCAGATGAGGGTTGTCCTGTATGGACCATCAGACTGAGAGCCAACAGGTGAAAGGAATGATAGGTTTTGGAAAGTTTGTTCTGAGATTTTGAGAGGTTATGGAAGGGCCTCAACTTTTATTGTTTATACCTTGTATAGTCCAAATTTTTGCTTAAACCATCCAAAAGCCTAAGGGAGAGGGAAGTAATATCTATCACCTTGGCATAAAGCAGCCTACCACATTCTGTCTTAGTTTCCCTGTCCAGAAAAATGGGAAGAAAAATAATTTGTCTGTAAAGGAGAGTAATCCTGCTTTTCTCCCCATGTATCTGAGAATAGGTAGGCCATTACAAAACAAGGGTAGACACAAACCAGTATTAGTTAGTGGTACCATCTAGTTGTTAATTTAAGACTGGATTAAGCCCAGTGCTTGCTAATATGGTTTTAAAATGTTTTGTGTCCTCCTTTAGCTGGTGTTGTGTGCAGTGATCTCAAATTTTGGCACAAAACTTGAACTCTTGTGTTGTGCTCCCCTCTTGTGGTCTCGCTATGATTTGCAACCAAGTAGGAGGGGCTGACTGTTCTGGGCAGAGGTTGAGTTGGCTTCCTTTCTAATTTATAATAACTATTCCTCCCTTTCCTCTGGGGCTTCACGTGGACAAACCATCCCATTGTATTAGCTCCTTTTTTTGTTTGTTTTTTGATTATCCAGAAAAAAAAAATCTGTCCTGCTAGTACTCTGGGCTGGATTTTTGAATTCTGTACTACTGTGCTTTGTGCAACGTGATTTTTCTGACCCTTGACCTCATATGCTTGTAATCTATACCTAGAGGATCACCTCTCCTTTGTGCTGCTTTACACTCGTGGCAGTGTCTGGTTAAATTTTAATCTAATTAGCAGATTGTCACCTTAAAACTGTGGTTGCAGGGATGTCAGATAATGCACTGCATTGGCATTTGAAGCATGGGTGAAGAAGCACTTGAAATCAGTAACTGAAGTAAGACCATTTCTCAACCTTGTTAGTATTCCCTCAAGTTGATTTGTTTCTTCTGTGTTACAGATTTAAAATACCAGATTACTGAAATGAACACCTGAAGCAGTACATTACTCGACTCTTCCATCTTGGGACTGTGCAAGACAAAAGAAAAGCAGAAGCCATAAATAGAAAGTGACTTTTGCAGCCATTAGAAAATTTTAATTATAATTGAGAGGGAACAACAGGCCTTCTTTCTCCTATAAACAAGTTCAGGAAAATGCTAAAGGTCTAATCACCAGCAGGATTTTTAGACAGTTGAAAGGGGCTCAGTCTTTTTAGGACTTTCACTAAAGAACACAGTGTTGAGAGGTTACATTTGGTAAGAATTTAAGTAGTAAGATTTTACTGACCTTCAAGTGACTTAGATTTCCCTGCTGAATCTTTTGTAGGCAATTTATTTCGTTTGTATTCATGAACTGAGGATGTTTTCTGGTTCATATATATTGTTCACATATATCTAATGACTCTCCGAATCTTGTGATCAAGGGCTGGCCCTGTTTTTTGGAGAACCAGGGTGTAATTCCCAGAGGTTACAGAGCCCGCTTTTATCAACAGAGGCAGCCCTGCATCAGGGTGAGAGCACATCTGCAAGCTGCCTAAGGGCTAACACCAGGAGGAGACTCCTATCTGGACTTATGCATGTGTATCTCTCTCAGCACATAGCCTGTTCTCTTGGAGCTCTGCTCAGACTCCCTGGGTCCATGCAGGGACACTTAGTCAGGTGTGCTGGCAAGCCATGGCCTCAGGTCAGCTCCAGTTCCTGTCTTCTGAGCAAAACCACTACAGAAATGTTAATGCTCTCTCATCCTCTCTTTGGCAGCTATATCTTCCTCCACACTCCAGGGCATGCCCACCCTTCCAAATGAAACACCACTTATGCTGGGTTACAGCGCAGTTGTCCTCCTACATCAGATACTCTGAAATGAAAGAAAGCCCACTACCAGCCAAAAAGTCCTTGAGAAGCCCTGGACCATGACTAATCTGCTATGAGGGGGGAAGGATGGTTAACTCGATTAGTATACCACATGGGTGCTTTGCACAGCTTGCCTTGCATACATTTAGCATTGCTGGGCATAGCCAATGTCCCATCACAAAGGTTTTGTATGGAATTTGTTATGTGGTTTTACCATCTGACTATGTGTGACACAGTTCTGCTGAGCAACATGTTTCATGCTCTTAGTCCCACCAGAGGTACCAGAGGGACAGACCTCCCCCATCTCCAGAGAGAGAGTGCGAAGAGTGCAGGTGATTTCTGCCTGTCTTGGGTGTTAAACTAAAGGGATAAGGAGATGTGCATAATTCTGAAGCCTTGAGAACCCTGCAGGAACAACTGAATGCCTTGCCCTCCTGGAAGAACCTTGCAGATAGCCACAGGATTAGCTCTGCAGCCTGGGGTGCCAACTGACCCTGAGCAGGGATAACCTTTGCAGCACTTCCGCATGTGCAATAGCTCCTGAGAGAGTTTGTCACCAGAGGGAGTCACAGACCTCAAAAAATAAGCAAACATGTCCCAGTTTGTATTTCCAATGTATGAGCACGTCACAGTTACGTCAGTGGAGAGACTCAAGATTTCCTCTAATTTCACTTTCAGCGTCTTTTAGATCCTTAGCAAATTTCCATAGCAGTGTGCATTCTTGCTTTCACACTATACATGTCTAGTGAGGACAGGATTTCTTGATGTCATCTGCCTATCTGGCATGATGTCATCTTCCCTGTCCTTCCTCCTCACTTCAGCTCCCAGCACTGTCCTGCACACCTCCCTCCCCTCTGCCTGATGTTGAGCACTCTTTTGACCCTGTGTTGAAGGAATTCAACTCCCTTAACAGAGGAATACCGGTAAGGCAAATACACATTTTTAGTGAGTGAGCTGAATCAGCCCAGTGAAAAGTATGGTTAGTAAATAGCTGACCCAGCACAAGGTGAAGGTGGGGCCATGTGGTCAAAGTGTAAGAAGGAGATAATGTTTGGCCTCCCTTTTTGGTAGAAAGCCTGAAAGTTGAGCGCAGTGGGAAACTCTCCCAGGTGTCCTGCAGGAACATACAGGGCTCCCACATATTCCTCCATTCTTAGACGTGTTGTCTTTTTTCACCCAGATCCAAACTAGACAACAGACTCTCTTCCCTTGTGAAATAGAATCTTCAAGAAAAACTGAATTCTCTGCTTGCTCTTCTACTTGTAAATATCCATTGACTTCAGTAGGAATACCCTCCACTCCTATTGCATTGCATGAGTCATACCTAAGCCTTCAGGAGGCTCAGTGAACCTCTGCTGACTTATATTATTTGAAACTGGGGGCTTTTGTGCATGAGTGGAACATACATTATTTCTTTAATAACACAGAAATAATTTAAATTATCCCTGATTCTCCTTTTACCTGATCTGCTTGATTTAATTTTCCCAGCCTGTTTCCCTGCCATTCTGGCATGGTCTCAGAGACTCATGAATTACTTTGGCTTCACGGAGGAATCAGATTGCCATTGGTAAGAAATACAGACCCACTATCTTTTGAATTTATGTATTTAAGCCCCCACATACATGCTTTGTAGCTCAGGCTGATAAATGTCAGAAATTTAATGTACACTAAAATGAGGAATTTTAAAAGCCATGAAAAAAGAATTACGTGTTGAAATTAAAGGGCTCTTCCGATCAAACTTGAGGCACTAAGAGGGAAGTTTAGCTATAGTTTTGAATGGCTTATAGGATGTGGTAAAGCATTTTATATTTTCGGAAGGAAATGTGCATAAGAGCATATCTGGTTTCTGAGAGAGTTTGAGATTTTCCAGGAGTGAAATTGCGTAAGCACAATTAAAGTTGAGAGATGGACAGCTATACTGGAGACCACAGTAAATGCTATTTTGAGGCAACAGCCAATGTCAAAGAGTTTATAAGCATCACTTGTCAGAAATAATGATAAGGAAACATCTAAATTGCTATGGAAAACTCCCAGTACTCTTCAGATTTCATCTCATTTCAGTTTCTCAACCTGGATCTGATTCAAGACCTTCAAAGTTTCTATGTCTGGATTTCAAAGGAAATGAGCTGGGACCTGGGACAGACTGCAAGATCTAGAGCCAGCCTTCTGAAGTGCTGAGCTCCCATGAATCCATGTGAAATGAGCTTCCACAGAGCCAGCCCCCACCCCAGTCATCTTCTCCCCCTGCTCATGTTTTTAATGGGAGTTTAGGAGTCAAAGCTTTGGGTTCTCTGCTTATTTTTACCCTCATGTTCTTGCTTATTGATTTACTCAGAACAGGTCAAATCTCATCTTGTCTATTTCCTTTGCGGGTTAGACAGAACTGAGCTTGCAGTCTCTAGGCAAGAGCAAGCTGGAAGAAAGGACAGAGCCCAGGGGAGCAGAGCCTGGTGTTCCTGATGCTGCCAGGGCATGGACCAACAACTGGTGCCATTGCTCTAACTGTTTAGTTGTTGCCTCCCCACAGTCCCAGATCCTTTCTCAGCAGCAGGAACAGCCAGCCTGCTTCCAAGCTTGGAAGGGTAGAAAGCAAGCAATAGGACCATGACTAGTTTGGCTAGGCCAAGCATCTGGCTGCCCTGGAAAATTCATTGTTTTGTTTGTGCTTGATCTTGTTCTCTTTGGACCCAAGAAGTGAATGAAGTACAGTACTTGGCCTTTATTGCCCCAGTTGCTCAGCTGTGGATCAGCATTACCTAGTGTAAATTTTCAGCCCAGTTCCTGTGCCACAACAACCCAGCTAGGACCAAGGTGTTCCTAACGCCTCAGATTCAGATCAAACACCAAAAAACACTAGTTAGAAACACTGAAAATCTGTACTTTTTGTTTGTTTGTTTTGTTCCTTGGGTATTTCAATAAGAACCCTAGAAAATGCCTCACACTGCCATGTAAGCCAGATTGTTGTGTATCTCAAAAGCGTTTTCAGAAAGACAGCACTAGACAGCCATTGCAGTGGGGCTATTTTCATTGAAAATAGTTCCCTCTTTTTGAGAAGAAATCTGAGTGTTGCCTAGAAAAGGAAACTGGGAGAAAATTGCCAGCCTTTGCCTGTCTCTTCTTCTTCTTTTTTTTTTTTTTTAATTTCCCATTTTTAGGGAGTGCCAATTTAGCAAATTTCTTTGCATAATTCTTTGCAAACAGACTTCAGTTTTAATTTTCTTGCACCAACGATGGAAAGCAGCAGATGGATGGCGTGGACTGCAGGCGTCTGGTGATCATCGCGTGAACCACCAGAGGTCAGGCTGAAACCCCTGATGGTTTGTCACACTGAGCAGTTTAACTCGGACCCACTTCTGTCATTGCTATACAAAGCGCAAAGGCTGACAGGACATTAGTACATTCTTTTTGTTGCTGGGAGACTGCAGTCTTCGAGAGTATTTTCTAGCTCTTATTGTTGTACACGATGGCCTCTCGTTTTGCCTCATGCTTTGTGGGAGCTGGTGCGAGTGTCATAAGTGGTTTGAAGGCTTTCCTGATAATTAGCCTGGAATTACCCTTTTTTTTTTACATCCCGTCACTCATGTCATACTACTCTTGGGACATCTCAGTTATGAGCATACCAAATAGTATATTTTTGAAGGGGAAGAATATGCCTTGCACAAAGTAACTTGAATGAGTTACATGTGGCTTACATGTGGACAAAGTGGCCTAATTTCACAACACTAATGACCCTTCTTAAACAGGTAATTTTCAGGGTGAGCATGTGGAGAGGTTGGGAGCTTGCTCCTGTAGCAACTGTGAATGCCTAGATGATGAAGTGAGAAATGCAGCCCCCAACAGTGCAAGCACTAAAGGATTGTAAATTCTGAGCCTCTTCAAACAAACTCACTTCTCCCTCAGCTTTCTACTCTTCTCTGGGCTGTGTGATGGAAATGGCAGTATTGCCGTTGCATAGAACCAGGAGCCATCCCACTCGTAGCACACAGACTGGGTCTAGCCTACAGGACAATTTGTACCTTGCACTGGGATGGGTGAGGTGGAACAGTGTAGGAAGTCTTAACAGCTGCTGAATATCTTTTAATTCCTTTGACTTCTGGTTGCTTTGGACCATTAGACACTTCCATGTTGTCATGGAAGGAGGAAGTTGCCACAACGGAAATCTGGCCTGTGGTGGTAGAAAAAGCTGGCCAATATACTGAGTGACCTCAGCACCTCTGTCTTGTGGGAGCACCACCATGTTTTACCATAGCTGGGATGCTGAGCAGAGGGAGGTGAGGGGGTGAAACTTGTGCCAGGTGGGTCAAAACCCATTTTTGTGAGAACGGCGGACAAAGGGACACAACAGATGTAGCATAGGAAATAAAACCTACAGCAGCAAAACTCAGAGGCTTGTCCACTACTGAGTTTGAGTTTAAGCAGCAAACTGCTGCCTGTGGCTGTGGTCATAAGCTTGGATCATGTGCTCTGAGTTCATAGACATAAGATGAATAGAGGAAAACTGGCAGCAGGACAGACTTTCTTCTGCCATATTAGGTCAGCATGTTTCATACTTGACTACAAGGGGTGCCTGAGGAGTAATAGGATAGTTCATACACTCAGCCTGCTTGGTCTTCAGTTGCCCAGATGACTGGTAGTTAAAACTAGTGCCACTGAGAGCTGCTTGTAACTGTCCTGGATGAGCTCAGCTCTGGTAGGAACTGAAATTAATCTATAGAATTACATCACATAGTCTGCAAAATAGTATTTAATGACCTGCAATGGATGAGAGCCAGTAATTTGGAGGTGATTTATTTGATACTCCTTCTATCAGTCATGGATCTTGGGCATAGTAATCTAAAGTGGTAGTGCGGGCTATGCCAATACGTTAGTTGTCTCATCTTGTGTCTTGGTGTCAGCCAGGAGGCAGTAGGACTGCTAATGACTAAATTCTGACTTTCTCAGTGCCACACTTACAAAGAACCATAATACCTAACCTTCAAATGCTCCCTATACAAGCTAGACCACAGAAACCAGCCGGAGTTCCAGCTACTCTGTGTTTTCATGAGACCACCTCATTAGCCTTGTGACTTGTTAAACACAGTCCTGTCAAACTTTGTTCTCCAGCCTGCCATTATTTAGATACTAAATAAACCAACTCCCACTAGCTCCCTTGGGGATCATTAAATCTCTCTGCATTTATGCTGTGGCAGCAAAAGTTTAAGCTTGGATTGTAATCATAAAGAAATTAACTTGCTGATTAAAAATGGTCCTTTAAGCAACATGCATTTGAATAATCCATCATAAAAACAAATGAGTCTATAGCAGTGCTCTTGATTTGATAATCTTTTTTCTACTTTAAATTTACATCAGTTGTACTTTTTTTTTTCTCTCAGTCTGTAGCCCATAGAAAAATACAATGAATTACTAAAAAGAAAGCAATAGTTTGAACTGCAATAGCCATGGTGTGGAATATATATTTTAGATCTGTTAGTACAAGATAGATTTGTATGTCATGAACCTGAATTTTTTGCTAAGATACCCTCCAGGCAATTCCAGCAACATTAATTGTGTTACAGAAAGGCTTAGTTAATGCAGAAAATTTGATTTCTCGTATTTCCAAAGTGTTTTGAAAATAAAAGACCTGTATATGCCAGGGCTGATCCAGTTCTTGAAATCTGTAGCTAAGGTCCTGTTTAATTCAACAAGAGCTACTGGATCAGGTCTGATGAGTGCAGCAGAGATGTGTTTACAAGTAAACATTTGGGAATAAAGACGGTTCGGTCATTTTAAATATTGCATACCTCTCTCTATCTGTAAGTGCAAAGCAGACAATTAGCAGTTCACAATAGGTGCCTACTTTTAGACAAGTTCCTCAGTTTGTAGCTGTACTAGTTGCGTGATGAACACAAAAAGTTAAGAGAAGATTTATATGGCTGGAGAAAGATGCAAAAGGACACCTCTAACTTATATGAAAATATGTGACACTGTTCCTGAAACTGAATAAAAGCAAATTTAACTATCTTTGCTTCATCATTTCCCCCCGTTACAGTTCCGCTTTCCTAGATGTTTGTACAGTCCACAATAATTCACATCTTTCCTGCCCAACCCATGCCACAAACCCTCCATGTCTCTAATTTTTAAAAAATCAGCCTTTGTCAGTACTGGTCTCCGCATTAGCAACCTGATAATTCCTCACCTTTTGGTCCAGGTAAAATTGTGTGTGTTGAGCAGACATCTGTTGTAGGTCGATTGTCAACATCAAAACCAAAAATCTGAACCTGGAAGATAAAAAGCACTACAAGGGTCCCATATTTTCTTAGCTGTTGTTCTTTCTTGCTGCCCATCCTTGCAGCTTCTCAGGAAATGCCTTTCGTTGTTACTGTCTTAAGAAATGCAGCTGACTCAAAAATAAATGCTTCACTAACTGGAGCAGTGGAAAGATTGGGAGCTACATGCAAGAACAGCTAAATAAAGTGAAGAAAGAAGTTTGACGATGCTGTAGTTATTTCTGTCCTGCACATTATCCAGGATATTTATTTAACACTGACAGCTGTTTATTCCAATTTATCTCTTATCTGTGAGATGTTTAGCTACATTTGCTGTGGAAAATTTCTTCAACATTTGGGAATATCTCTTTTGTAATATTTTTTCCTTTCAGCACTGATTTTTTTTATGCTCAGCTTTTCACTTACTCAAGAGACAAAAGACTTTGGTACGGTATCCAAGTGTGTACTAATTAGTTATAGGATACTTTTGGCAGGTTTTGGGCTGAAAGTAATGCAAACTCCAAATAACATATAGAGATACTTTTCCACAAAAGCTTTCCTCCAAGGGGACTGTTAGTGACCACGGACGAGCTGCCAGTTCTCTGTGGGTGGAAATCACTGGTGCTATTTCACACCCTTTGGGTGCCATGTACCCACAGTCCCCAGAGCGGCAAATGAAAAGTGTATGTGATCAATGGGTATTTTAGCCCCAAACCCACAAGTGATGGTTTTATGCTTACAGATAACTTCACAATGCTTGCTCCAAGCCCAGATTACGTTGGTAGACACAGTACAGAAAGGGCACACTTCAGAACTGAAGACACAGAACAAGATGAGCTTGAATGACTGCAGCACCTCCTCCCATAACACTTTTTCCATGCACTGGGAAAGGCCATCTATTGGGACAGTAGTGTAGCATATGTCCCAAGAGAATATTATGTTTGGGTTGTCCAGGAAGCTGCAGCTGGTTCAAATCTGCATGAGGCAGCTACCAGGTTTTCAGTTGGCTGCTGAGACTTTGAAAATAGGTGTAGGAGGCCTCTTGGATGGAGGAACAAGTAGTGTGCATCCTTCCTTTTGAAAGGAGCTGTGACAGATATCTCTCTATGTGCACTCCCTTCCTAGAAAAAACTCTAGCTTTCTCTTAAGGAGAGCACAGTAACCAGGGACAGAAGACTGACATAGCCTGGCAGAAAAGAAAGGGGAGATGAGTATTTGTAATATTTCCAGTAATTTTGTTAACTTCCAGTTTCTCCCACAGTGAAGGACATAGCTACTCTAAAAACCAAACTATGGTTTTGAACTGTGTAGTGTATGAGAGCATGTTTGCTCTCCATTCTAGGCAAAAAATGTATTCCCTATGATAATAGCTTATCAGAGGTTTTCCTCATTATTTAAGAGAGTATTAATTCCCTAGTCCTACAATGTTTCAGCCTTTGGGCAGACAGAATAAGTAGCAGTACTGATGTAAAAGCGAATACCTTTCTGTAAAGGCTGAAGGAAGGCTTCAATTTCAGGCTTTCATCTGGGATAAAATGTTGGCCTAAGTCCCAAGAGGCATCAAGACACTCCTCTCCCTCTTTCTTTCTAGACTTGTCACAGACTGTCCGCCTTTTCAAAACACTTTTCTTTTTTGTTAAAATGTATACAGTACTTCAGAAATAAATAGTGGTCTCTGTCCTAAGGAATGTCATCTAACTAACCCCCTCAAATGTGGCCTTGATAATGGGTACACACAGCTAGAGGGGGAGGAAAGAGAAAGACAGGATTATAGTTGAGTAGAGTCATACCAGGAAAAACTTGTTCCTCTGTGATTTGCGTTGGGCACTGTGCCTCTGACTTGTACACTGTAAATCTGTTTTATTTATCTTTTTCTTCACTTTCCATTTTGTGAGCAGAAGGTCAATGTAAGAGCAAGAATAGAGAGCGTAGGAGTGGGAAGCTAGTGTACTTAGCTTTGGAGGAGGCATTTTGGGAACTGTTGCCAAACTGACATGAATGATGCTATCTGTTACACAGTACTGAGAGACTTACAGTGACTTCTTTGTTATTTATCAGGGATAAAGAGGGGTAAGTGTAAGTGAGAGAGGAAACCATTTGTTTAGCCACTTCAGTCACTGTCTGGGACTAAGCAGGGAACATTTTTCTAATAGTCCTGTGATCATTTACAAATGTTCTCATTCCACATTAGAAAATAAATCAAGACCCTACTTCCCCCCTCCATGACAGTCAGAAACCTCCTGAACACGCAGTGAGAAATTAAGTTTAGTGTATCTAAAAACTTGGTAACGGAGACACTTAAAATGTAGGAGCTCCAGATTCAGATTATTTCTCTGCCTAATTCAAACCAATGTTTGCACTAGAGCCTTAAGGTTATATTCCCTTATTACAAGGCTGTATGCTAATCAGTTAGGTCTTACTGTATGTTGGACCAGAAACACTGTCCTGGAGCTAGAAAACCTCCCTTAGCAGGCAATCCATCAAAATTGATATACTAGCATGAAAAGCTTGATTTTTGGCAAATCAGTATTTATCAAACCAGTTTCACTGAAAAATCGTCAAGCAGCTTCATTGCTGATGGAGATTTAATGAGGCAAAGTGCCTATTGTGCATGTTAATTCTGTATGTCTGTAGGCAAGAGAGAAAAACAAACAGCGTTGTCCAGACATAAAAGACATAAAGCAAACACTTTGAGGGACATGAATGTTTTACAAGAAAACTCTAAGACGCAAAAGAATATCTTGAAAGATTCCGTTCTTTGAGATGAGCACTGGTCGGGTAATCTTTGTGTCATGCATTGCCTATTTGGAGTCCAAGTAACTTCCTTCAAAATTTGTAATTCCTTCATTTGCTTATTCTTCAGCTGTTAGTAGTTAAGTGTCAACAGACTATAAGGAATACAGATAACATCCTGAAATAGTGTTCATAAAAAACCAATTTTAATAATTTATAGAGTCCCAGATCCTGTGGTTGGACTCTAGGTTAATACATCCTGCTGATTCAGCCATCAGTTTTGAGAGTCTGATGGCATCCTTTCTAACCCAAACTGAGTATTAAGGAGAACTTTCCTCTTCTGTACCTTACTGTACTGAATAAATCTGGGAACATCTGAAAGAAAAAAAAATTTAGAATATTTCTCCACTTTGGGATGGTTTCAGTTCTCCTGGTATCAGAGGTCATGATCATTTGAGATATTTCAGTCTGTCATACCGTATACATCAATTGCAGTGGCAAAGCTTAGAGAAAATGGAAAAGGAAGAGCAGTAACACATGATTTGCAAAGTGTAGGGAGGAAAGTAATCCTAGGGCTATTTTGTAAAACCTCATTTTTGGTTTTGACACCCTTCAATGACTACTTGAGCCTGTAAACACAGTCTTCACCAGTTGTTGTTCCTCTGAGTAAGATATAAACAATTACTAGATCTTGATATGCCTGAAAATAACTGGGAAAAAAAAACAAATTAAGGACAAAATTCTCCAAAATCTCCTTGCTTATGTGTTTAGTAAACAGAGCTTCTAGGACTCTAATGGTTATAGATAATTCTTGTTGGATGTTTGAAAGGCTTTATCAACCTCAGCAGTATAGAAATATATGTTCCCCTGTCAACTATAATCTCCCTGGTTTCCTGCTGATGAGTTTTACTCTCTGTTGAGTTGAGTGTCTTGAGGGATAGGTGTGAGCTTTTCCTGGTCTGACACAGGCATGGTGCTCTGGGGGATTCTTAGATTTGCATTAGCGCTTACAGTCCCTTCTCAGGATGTTCCTACCTCTCCTTTCACATTCCTATCCCCCTCAGCTTTTAGCCCCTAAACAGAAACGCTGACCCAGAATCCAGCTGTAAGTGTCTGCTGTGAGGTAGGAGGGATTTGGAGACAGCTGTTGTCCAGGGAGAAGAATAACTGGTCAGCACTGAAATTTCAGAGGGAGCTTGGGTTGCAGACCACAGATTCAGAGAGCTACTGGATGCTGTATGAGGTGCAGTACTGAACCCTGTACTCCCTTTTTTAAATAGACCTCAGTTTTGTGTGACTTCTGCTCACGCAGGTAGCACGGCATTGTAACTTTGCACTTCTAACTTTTGCACTTAGCAAAAATGTCCTGGCTTACAGGAAATGTGTTATATGCACTTTTATTGTGAACACTAGGATTGAGAATACTTCTCTATCAGTTAGGATGCAGGTTTTCAGTTCTGTTGACGACACCTTTGACTTACAGTGCCAGCCTTCCAGAGAGGCCTAAGAGATACCTATTGCTATTGTTTTCCAGGCAGTCACTCAGAGAAGCTGTCCAAAAATATAAGTCATTCACATATGCATTCAGAGATATGATAGAAAGTGAAATACTCAGTGTGGTTTGTAATTGTGTTTATATAAGTGCAGCCTCTTCCTGTGTCAGAACAGATTTTTGCAAATAAGAGGGCAATGATTCAGTTCCAGGGGAAGACTGACAAAATAAACCCCAGCTTCTACTGACCTGATGCAGTGCCGAACAGTGTCCTACCCTGGGAAAATATTTCCTGCTTCATTTTCATAAATATTTATGTAATTCCTTCTGGGAAACATGTCTTCTTCAGAAAACTGAACATGCTGCTCCCTGACATAAATTTAACTATTTGTTTACACATGAGAGATTATGGGCATCTACCCAGCCTTAGATTTTTACATTCTTATCTCAGGCATTTCTATCTTTTAGAGTTGTTCTTCAGTCTCCTCCTAGAAATTGAATGTCTTGAGTCATGGAGCTTAGTTCTGGCTCTGGAATTTGAACATCCCTGATGCTCTTTGGAGAGTTGTTATTTTGGGCTGCAGAAATAAGAACCAAATTTAATGTTCTGTCTGGAATCACAGTTCTGTCCTGCATAGTTATGCGCTTCCCATTCTGGTTTGAGGCTCCTTTCTAAAAAAAATAATCATGTAAGCAATGAAACAGAGGACTGCATGGCTAATGAAAGTATTTCTTTTTAGAAACAGACCTGTACACATGGGTGTGAACTGAAATAGCACTTGTGTGCAGTCTTTTGTGTTTGCTTTCTAAATTTATAATACAGACTAGTGGCAAAGTCGTGCACAAGTTTCCCCAAGAGAACAGGTATAATCCCCCTTATGACAAACTGAAAAAGGTTGATTCTGCTCTCTTTAACATTTTTTAAGAGAACAGAAAAACACTGACATTGAAGCACAGACTGACAGAACCTTGTACAAAGCCTTGTATTAGAGCAAAGTTGAGCTTTGCTTTCTGACATGATCACAACCCTTCCATGAAGTGGTGAACTGTGTGGGGTGCTCTGGAAAAAGCCATGTGATGGGTAGCAGAAATAGTCACAGGAGATGGATGATGTTAAGATTGTGTCCAGGATAAAACACATAAATGAATAAGTGGTACCTAGGGGACGTGCGACCTGTGGATTTTATATGAAACCTGTTTCTCATGCAGAGCAATGACAAAACTTCAAAACACAAGCTCTGCCAGTCGTTCAGGATCTTAGTTCCTTGGTCCTAGAATTCAGCTGCTGTGCCTTGTATTACCTGTTTGACCTTACAGGTTATTATTATGCAGAACATCTAAATTTATAGTTATTTAGTTGCTCTTTTTATTTCCTTTTCAGTTCAAACGCTGTTGCATATTTTCCAAGTAGAGCCATAGCCAAACAGCTTTTATCACTTTCTTCAGCATTTTGCAAAAGAAACACCAACAAACCAGGAGGCAGCTACCTGCCCCAGAAGATTTATGAGCTCATCCAGCAAAAAGGAAAGGCAAGGATGTGAGGAAGATGAGAGTGGGAGACACACTGAACAAGTAAGGGTCCACAGGAAACCAGAGAATGTTTAAAGACCTCCCTCCTAGCTCATATTCTCCTGGCCTTGGTCACTGCCTGAACCCTGTTACTAAATGTGTCTCAAGATGTCTGCACTGCTCAGTGAACTCTATCTTGCATCCTGAGTTGCTTCTCTGGTGCCTGGGGACTCACAGTGTTGTGTAATATGTATCGTAACATTGGTTTCACGTATATGTGGGTGTCTTTTTGGGAAGAAAAAGAAAATTTGAACCTCATTCTCCCACCTTCCTAGTTATTGTCTGCCAGACTGTTTGGTAGTGATGGGGAGGCAGGCTGCTGGTGCTGGCTTATTTTCCACTTGACAGCATCGCAAAACTAGAGGGAAAAAACCCTTTACTCAATTCATACTCAGAAAGTTGTTTGTTTTCTTGTGTTTGTTTTGGTTTGTTTTTTAACCTGCTAATGTATTAGTCTTCTCACAAATTCAAATTTTGTGTAATGAAGAAAGACTTTAAAGTGATGAGGTTTTCCTCCTCAATTCTGATTATTGCTGGTACCTCTGGAGCTTTTGGCCTGTGATTTGGAGACCAGAAGGCTGGATTCACCTCCCATGTCATATGCATGCCTCTGAATTACACAGAATTACAGAATCACAGAATATGCCAAGTTGGAAGGAACCCGCAAGGATCATTGAGTCCAACTCCTGGCCCTTCACAGGACCATCCCCAAGAGTCACACCACGTGCCTGAGAGTATCGTCCAAACGCTTCTTGAACTCTGTCAGTCTTGGTGCTGTGACGATGTCCCTGGGCAGCCGGTTCCAGTGCCCAGCCACTCTCTGGCTGAAGAACTTTTTCCTAATATCCAACCTAAACCTTTCCTGACACAACTTCAGACCGTTTCCTCAGGTTCTGTCACTGGTCACCACAGAGAAGAGATCAGTGCCTGCCCCTCCTCTTCCCCTCACAAGGAAGTTGTAACTGCAATGAGGTCTCCCCTCAGTCTCCTCCAGGCTGAACAGACCAAGTGCCCTCAGCCGCTCCTCATACGGCTTCCCCTCAAGGCCCTTCACCATCTTTGTTGCACTCCTTTGGACACTCTCTAAGAACTTAATATCTTTCTTATATTGCTGTGCCCAAAACTGGACACAATATTCAAGGTGAGGCCTCCCCAGTGCAGAGCAGAGCGGGACAATCCTCTCCCTCAACCAGCTGGTGATGCTTTACCTGATGCCCCCCAGGACACTGTTGGCCCTCCTGGCTGCCAGGGCACTGCTGACTCATATTCAACTTGCCATTGATCAGGACCCCCAGGTCCCTTTCCACGGCACTGCTTTCCACTATCTCATTCCCCAGTCTGTATGAACATCCAGGGTTACCCCACCCCAGGTGCAGAATCCGGCACTTTCCCTTGTTGAACTTCTTATGGTTGGTGATTGCCCAGTCCTCTGAATTGTGGGTACTTGCTTAGGTGTACAGTGTGGTGTCATTATGGCTGGTTTTTAGTTTAATAGTTTAACATATAAATTACAGCACTAGCACAAACTTGATAAAAGGACTGCTGTGACTTCTACCATTTGGAGTAATTCACATCACTTGGAACCACTGCTGAGCTACCTCTGGCAAGGCAAAAAATGAGCTACAGGGCTTATAAAAAGATTTCTGAATAGTAATGACTTTGCCATTAGTGGGAACTGTTGAGAACCACAGAGCTTTCAGCACTTTTCCCCAACATAGAATTCTCCGAAACTTCAAGTTTTTGTTCGTCTCAGAGGAAGTGACACCTACTTAGATGCTTTGCTTTTTAATCTACCTGCTCTCTTGACTGCAGTAATGTAAGTATAGATACAGAAGAAAGGCTCGTAAGTCAGCACAGTATTTCTCACCACCAAAAACTGGTGCGTGGTTTTGTTTAATATGTGGAATTTTATGACAGCATTCAAAAGAATTTATGAGTTTATAAGTAAGATTAAATCAGTTCCAAAGACAGTGTCAGACTATGTCCAACACCGTCAGTAAAATTTTATATAGCATTGTTATTTCTTCAAGAGTTTTGGAGATTTCAACTTTATTCTCATGGGAAAAACAGTCACTTTCAGTCTAAGGAACAGGAAATTGCCACAATCTGCTAGGTGCTTGCAATTTGGTCATAGCATGTGCTGGGAGGAAACAGTAGATCCTGGCAGGTTCTTGTCCTGTGCTGTGGCAAAGAGGTCTTATCCCTTGGGAAGTTCAAAGCACTTCCTTAAGTTCTTACGAGCCAGAAACAGTTAAGAATAAACCTGAATTTATGAGCTGTCAGATTAATGGTAAGAGATTTCCTCTAATCTTAACTGGTCCTTGGCTTTATAGTACAAAAGAGATTTGCCATGCAAAGCATCCACAGTGCTGCGTCACAGATCAGTGGTTCCCTTTCCAAAGATCAGCAACCTAATCAAAAAAATAAAGGCTATGGAAAGGGCAGGCAGAGTGTGAATACACAACCCATCATTAAGAAATCTGATTGTTCTTCTCCTTCTTCTCCTTTTTCTTTTCTGGTGCAACATATGTCTTGATTCCTTGGTGATGAAAAGTACTTCACACAGTGAAGGGGGCTGTTTGGCTGATATCAGAGGCAATTCCAGCTTCATGCTGTTGACACGGTCCATAACTGTTGAATCTGCCATGCTGTTGCCTCCACGTTCCTGGGCTTGGATTTGTGCCCTTCCTGCCCACAGTCAGTGTGTGCACAGGACTGCTTGGCTGCCCACCCCAGTACCCCTGCAGTGCGATGGCATGGTGCCTGCTCACGGAAGTGGGAAGCCAATTTCACAAGGGTACAGATGAGCACTGGAAGTGGATTTAGGCTGGCATCCTGCTCGATGCTGCCTATGCCAATTCCCCAGCTGGAACTGGCTTATTTTCAATGATAACTTTGAAAATAAAATAAAAAAAAATTAAGCTTAATCAATCTGAAAGTGAATTACTGCTATTTAGCACTAGGAAGAGATTAATGTGTTTTCTTTTAAGGAGAATTTGTGGTGGGGAATGAGTCAGTAAGTGTGAGTCTTTCCCTGAGTGCAGAGGCCAGTGTGTCCCCTGGGATGTTATGACTGTACCTGCCCTCAGGCTGTGCCATACAGGCTGGAACAGGTTCAGTGAATGCCACTCCATGGTGGGGAGGGTGATGGAGTCAGAAACTGAATGCCGAGCTGCCCTTTCTCAAGGAGACAAAGGGCAAGAGCCGAGATTTATTGACTAGAGCTCCTAAACATCATGGCAAACATTACAGCTTTATACCTCCAAAGATTTGCATCAACCAGCACTTAATAAATAGTAAGTAACAGGCACCCACAGTAATAGAGCAAGGAAACAAAGGAATCAAGCAACCTTAAAAAGTAAGCAGGAATGAGAAAATGAGAAGTTATGATTTATCTGTTTTTCTAATTACATGAGATTATAACCAAACTAGAAACATCTGCTGCTTTGATTTTGCTGCTCCTGGGATTCCTCAGACCTTTCCTCCTAAGTGGAATATTTCAAGTGAGCAGGAACTGGCCTGAAGAAATCCATAAATCTATATTCATTACTTAGGTTTTCTGTTTGTGCTGATTTAAAGATTTGGCTGTTTAGATTTTCTTTGGATTAGCTGAGCTCAAGGGAACTCTCCAAAGGAATGTGCCATTGGTTTTCTGTTTGTGCTTTTTTATGTGATGCAATTCATTAAAGCTTCCATGCAGGCAGTCATTAATTGTCAAAACCCGAAAAACCCCTAAATTGTCTGCAATTATCCATACTGTGATATATTTGGGACACATTATGGTTTCTATCATTAAGAAGGCCTCCTTGTAATGCACCATCATGGATAAAACATAGCCACAAAAATGATGCATATGGACAAAATATAAAGTGAAATTATGGGTTTCTATACTGAAATGGAACTACCGATGGTGCTCAGGCCGGACACCAATGACACACAGAACAGAACGGTTAGTAAACAGAGGGAAAGCTATAAATATGCTTAAGATGAGACATCACACATTGTTTTAAGTGACAAACTTTGTTCTAAAAGAAAGAAGAAAGATCACAAATCTAGACAGACAGCACTGCTAAAAGTTATATAGCTGCATGATTCATTCCCCAAAGAAATCAATGTCAGAATGACATTTTTCTTCAGGCAGTACTGGCAACTGCTCGTAATTTGGGTAAACTTTCTCTGCCCTATAAAAACAAACCATCAAACCAAAAGGTAACCACTGAAACAGCTACCACTCAACCAAAAAAAAAAAGTATTTTAAACAGAGCACAACATAAAACTGCATGAGTCAATCTACCGTAAACTTTCAGCAAATAGGATGTGTCATCGAGATCAACTTCGGTGTTTCCAATGAATATAGGCTTATACAGTAGGCTTTTTAGAAACAGACTTTGCTCCAAATAGTAATTCCCTGCCTTCAATAAACTCTGACTGTCTGCAACTAGTTATTTCTCCTGTCCTGATACAGACAGCCAAAATAACTGACTTGTAAACAGAGGCCTATGGAGCTAGATTAATTACAAGGATTACATATAGTATTCAGAGCTTTTAAAACCAGAAGGGATCATTATGATGATCCCAGCTGGCTTCCTACAGTTGTGGGTGATGTAAGAGGCAGAGAAGGCCTTGACAGTAACTAAAACATCTCTGAGCTGTCAACATGGTTTCCAGCACAAATCCAAAATGCAGCCTCATACTAGCTACTGTGAAGAAAATTACCTCTATCCCAGTCAGAACCAGCACACCTATTGCTGTGGTTTAACCCCAGACAGCAGCCGTTTGCTCACTCTCCCACCTGAAGGATTGAGGAGAGAATCGAAAGTGTAAAAGTCAGAAACTTGTGGGTTGAGATAAAGACAGTTTAATAAGGAGAGAGAAAGCAGCCCACACAACCAAAACAAAGCAAGGAATTAATTCACTGCTTCCCATGGGCAGGCAGGTGTTCAGCCATGTCCGAGAGAGCAGGGCCCCACCACACATAACAGTGATTTGGGAAAACAAATGTCATCACTCTGAATGTACCCCCACTTCTTTCTTCTTCCAAGCTTTATATCCTGAGCATGATGTCATATGGTCTGGAATATCCCTTTGGTCAGTTTGGGTCACCTGTCATGGCTGTGTCTCCTCCCAGCCTCCCATGCACCCCCAACTTCCTTGGCCAGCGTGGCAGTACGAAAAGCAGAAGAGGCCTTGGCTCTGTGTAAGCCCTGCTCACCAATAACAAAAGCATCTCTATATTATCAACCCAGTGTTCAAAACAAATCCAAAACACAGCCCCATACTAGCCACTGTGAAGAAAGTTAACTCTACCCCAATGAAAACCAGCACACTTATGTAACATGGAATTTCACTGGATGATTACTGCTGAGAGTTGCTGGTGGTGATGGGAAGATGTCATCTCTGTTTAACTACTTCAAGTGAGTGAAAGCACGCTACAACATTCTAGTGGCTAGCTACCATTGTTTTGTAACATATTTAGTAAATTATATTTAATATGTGTCCCTGTTTAAACGAACAATTATATTTGAAGTATTTATAACTTTCTCTCAATTTTAGGCCCAAATGCCAACCTGTTCTACATCCTATATCCTGAAAATTGATTTATGACATGATCCCGAAGTGTTACACTTCTCAGCAATGGAATTTTGCAGCCCTCAAGAATATGTGTTTCTTTGTTTGCTTCCATTGGATAACAGTCCTGAGGCCCACTGTTTTAGCTTGTTGCAGCATATAGTGTTCTTGATAAATTCCACAGTTATTTAAGTTGGAGGCTTTACTCTTATGTTTGTCTTTTGTGCAGGGAGCTGGCTTGCAATAAAACCTCAACATTTTGCCTGAATAACCTTTGAGATGAGACAGTCAGTTTGCTTGATAAAGTGAAGAGTCATCCTCTGCGTTATGCAGGGGAAGACAATTTGGTTTCCAGATCAACCAGTGCAGTGGTTAGAGGGAGAGCTAAGATGATCCTGTGTGAGTCAGTCTAGGTCCAGCAAGGCTAAGGAGTTTAGGCACAATGCCACAGTATTGCTTAAGCAGTTGTTCCCAAGAACAGTTCAGGTTCAGAAGTTGTGCCTGTATTTTTCCTTTGGCTGTGGTATCTTGTGACTCAAAGGTAGAGAGTTGATTCTGTTAGATTTCCACAAAGCATTTGACTTTGTTCCTACATGTGGGAGAAACAAATTCCACCATAAATGAGAGTAACAAAGATAGGTAGCTAGGATTTGGGAAGGATGCATGATGTGATTGGGAAAGAGATGAGAGCAACAGAGAGTATCCCAATTCTCTGTGGAAAGGAGAAGTAGAGTAAAAAGAAAAAATACAGGGAAGGTACAGATATGGAATGTGCAACTCCAGCATGTCTTTGAATGCAAATGAATGAAAAAGCATGGAGAAATGGAAAAACTCGCGTTAACTTCCCCAAGTTTTGTACCAAATCCTTTGCAAATTATATAGCATGGAAAAAGGAGTGTTTAAATATGAAGAGCCCGGTCCACCTCTTCATTTCAACTGAATGATGTAAACTCACAATGGGAACAGGTATATGTAGAAGAACATAAGAAGGGATATATCAAAGCTCTTTCCATTCCAAGTGACTGTTTTTCACTTACTTTGGAAAGCAGAAAAAATACAGGGTGAGATCACATGACAAATAATATGAGAAAGATAGTAAAATTTTGCAGGAAGGTTTCTCTGAAGACAATTCTGTACTTTTACGCAACAATACAACTTTTTGTTCATGACTGTTTTCATTTTGGCATGGTTTATCAATCTGGCATGGCTTCTTTCCTTCAGAAGTTTCAGATGTTTGCAAAGAGGAGAAATCACGAGGAAGGGTTATTACATTTAATATAGATGAACAGCTTATCTGTTATCAACGTCCCAAAGAGGAAACAAGGTATAATCTATTGCACTACTACTGGAGCAAGACTACATGTTGGATTACTCAATGAATAATGCTGGAGAGCAGTAAAATGGGCCATCATTCTTAGTATTTAGTCAAGTACACAGAATTTTCCTCATTTGACTTGATTTTTTTAAGACAGATAATCTAATAAAAAATAAAACCAGTCTAAATGTCAGATTGCAACTACAGAATATTTTGAGTGTCAGAAGACCAGAAATTTGGTACTGTTTCCTCAACTGAAAGATTTTTTTTTTTTAAGTTCTAGATGTATTTGCTCATCTAAGGGCTTTTCAGCTCTGGTGGAAAATTCCTCACTGCCTCACTACAACTATTATAGTTGGTGTCTGTTGGAGAATGTGATAAATGTTAGCAATAACTCAAAAAATCACCTAAAAATCGATTGCTGATATGGGTTTATAGGTACAAATTTTACAAATTATTATCTTCTATGCAATTTTTCAAATCTGCGCTGTGTCCTCCCTTAGCTTCCTGAGAAAATCTGCTATCATCTGCATCGGAGACTAAAAGTGCATGCTCTTGATAGTCACTTGGGAACTATCAGCATAACCTCTGGTTTTCTGTCCTTTATTTTTGTAATGCTCACTGACTGGAAAATTGAATAAACATGTAACTGTAAATGGCCCTTCGGAAAATCCAGAACTTTCACAGAATAGTCATGAGGACGATCCCTTGTTCCCCATGTCTCAACTTTGTGGTGGTCTGGGAGCCAAAAAAGACCCTCCCCTGGCAACCTCCAAAGATGAATAAGTTAGAAAAATAGTTGTACTTGGGTATTTTGTTTCCTGGCATCAAAGCTTCTTGAGAGAGAAATGTACTATTATGTGACATTATTCTTTTTTTCTTCCTGTAATAGCTGTGTCAGACACTCAGGATTTCCTTTGTGCATTTAAAATTTGGAATCATTCAGGAAGAAGCCTGATTCAGATGAGAAACCTGCTGAGGGTTCCTCTCATCCTGTTGTCAGTGATAGCACTTTTATTGGGATAATCTGGACCTGCAACATGCACCTCATATGTGGGTATGCACTGGAGGAAACAAGGAAATTTTCCTCCAACCTGTGGGATGCTGTGGTTTATACTGTTTTAATCTCTGGGGTGGCAGTGGGCCTACCTGCACACCTGGGAGCCTTGACCCATTTCAGCATAAAAGGTCCTTGTTACTTCATCCTGAGAAGTTTTAACATCTTTGGTGCTTCCAACAGGGCTTTGAAATATGGCTCTGTGAGGAGTGTGCACATACACATGTGGCAGGACAAAAAGGAGGGAGCTCTTAGTGTAGAAAGAAATACTTTTGTCTCGCAAAATTATTTTTCCAAAGATGTTCCCACTTCTCCCTACAAGAGCTTAGGAAAGCTGTGGCAGCTTGCCAGCACCACAAGCTGATGCCAGTGTAGGCCCACTGCAGCCAGCACAGCAGGAGAGATTACAGGGATGCTGGAGCTGCTCTCTGGAAAAAAGGGGCTGAGAGATGATTCCTCTTTTGTCCCATTCCAGAAGCCCTCTCCACCCCCACTTCCATCGGTTCTCCAAAAAGGTGTGTGTGGCTGGTAGCTGAGTGTGTTAAGGGTTGCTCAGCTAAATTAAGGCTTCTGTGTGGCTGTCACAAGCAGTCAGCGTTGGTGTCCCATGGATGATGAAGAGGTGGTTGCATGCAAATGGAGTAGACTTTCTTAAAAAATAAATTAGCAACACACATGAGAAACTCACACTTCTTTTCTGTGGAAAATGAAGTACCCTGAAGTTGGGAAATGCCAGATATTTGTCTGTCTGGCCAACCCAAATTCAGCCTGGCGTATGTGTGCCCTGCTATGATCTCCAGTTGCCTTTCCCACGGACTCTCTTCCCCTGGGCCCCGATTCGTATGAAGTTAGATCTGGTTACAAAATCAACACTTTGAAATTAGGAATTATCAAACCTGGGGATTCCCGAGTATCCTTCATTCTGAAACATTGCATACTTGCCATTCTCCATTTAGTTTTCCCTGAACTGAACACAAAGTGTCACACTGTAGAAAAACTCCCATTGAATCCAATAACCTGAAAGGAACAATGGTGTGCATGGACTGTGTGTACCAATACAGCATTACTACACTTAATGGATCAGCTCATCCATTTATGATGGATGATCCACCTGTCACTTTTCAAGAATCTAAACCAAAGGTGAGTATAAACTCCAAGACATGGGAAGGAGAAAAGCAAATAATGTGTGGGCTGTAAGCAGAATTCAGCCTTTGTACTTAACAGTAGAGAGGAATTGTAAGAAAACTGGCAGATATTTAAAATCAATAGGAAGATAACCCCTCCAGCCCCCAAAACAAATTATAAAAATGCTTTAAAAAACAACTTCAGCCATAAAGAAGACAAAATATTACAGACATTTTTTTATTATTATTTTGAGTCTTGAGCTGAGGCTTGTTTTTGGTTTTCAGAGAATCATAGAATTGTCAAGGTTTGAAGAGACCTTTAAAATCTTCATGTTCAACTGTTGACCCAGCACTACCACTGTAACCCCTAGGCCTCTAACCCATGTCACCCAGTGCCAGATCCAAATGCCTCTTAAACATCTCCATGGTGTCATTTGTCACTGACCTGCTGCCTAACACAAGCAGGCCCAGACATTTAGTGTTTTGTTTAGTAACCAAGTAGGTGTTTATTACAAATTGTCTCTTTCTTATGACTTTTTCTTCATGTGGATGTCTACCTCTAAGATTAATTTAATAGTAGCAATATGTTACAATTTTCAGCCCTAACTAATTTTTCTTTTTCACAAAGAATATCTTTCTGACATTTTGCACATTGTGGTGCCAGTGGAGGTGAACAGATGCAGTTGAATTGTTAAGACAGAAGCCTTCCACAAAATGTAGTTGAATTGTTAAGACAGAGTCCTTCCCAGATGACTCTTGTTCATTGTAACATGCTTACTAAATATGACAAAGTTTTCTGCATCAGCAGTGCTGGATCTGAGTGTGTTGACCCCTTCTCAGAAAAAGGTTTTTGACACAAGTGCCCAAAGGCATATGAGTTCCAGTTGTTTGTAACTATAAAGTACTGGTTAAAACTGACTTGAGTTCTGAAAAGATTTTACTGTAAAATATTTCCTTGTCTGAAGCAGAATGCACTTGACAGTATTTTCAGACTAAATGTGCCTAAGCACCATTTTGATGTATTTTGAATATTAAAGAAACAGCTTAGTACCTCCATGGGAAAAATTGCTAAAAGAGTTTTTTGTTCGGTTGGTTGGTTTTGTTTTTGGTTTTTGGGTGTTGGCTCTCTTTTTTTCTTTGTTCACCAGGTTATCCTCAGCTAGTTTATTTGTTGTTTCAGCGAAACGAGTGCACTCCTGTGTTATTTCGGGAATACAACTACTCCTGGGACTGGGTGCAGAACACACACATGGGACTTTACCCAGATTCTTCCCTTATCCTTCAAAGCAACTCTTCCAAACTGTGCCTTTAGTCCCTTCAGCGGGTATGTGTGGTATAAGATAAAAGTAGGCAGTTCCCTTACTTGAGAAACATATAACATGGCAAGAGAGGTAGCACTGCTTCCAGTGCATGTAACAGCTACCACATGCCTAACATTTCTCTGTGACTTTTACTAAGCCAGCATTTAAAGTGAAGGTGGCTCTGAAGTGAAATCCCCTTAGGAACTGCAGGTGGGCAGCCTGTGACACCTTCATTCTATCAAACTGAGGGAAATAGAATCTTTTAATTTTCAGTCAAGTATCACAGTTGGCTGGCTTCACAGACTGTCAAATATGGGTTCGCGTGTTCTGCCTTAACAACCCTTTCTTGTCAGCTTTATTATGTTTTGCTCTTCCTTTCAATTTTCCCTTAACTAGGGGAAAAAAAAAATTAAAAATTGCTTAGTTATTAAGACATCTCTTTCTATCTTGGAGAGATCCTATAAAAATTTCTCAGGTGACTTTTACTTTCCTGAATACCTCTTGTAGACTGTCCAGTTATCTAGGAGACTGAGGGGAAACGAGCACATTGAGATCAACTTAACACTCTTTAGCCTCTGAAGCTTATAGGTTAAGCAAAAAATATGAGTCCAAAAATATGAGTTAAAAAACATGAGTCAATCCTGATATAGCTAAAACAGAGCCCCGCAGTCTTTGGGCCTGTCCAGCTTCTTCATACCTCGAACCAACAAATTTACACCCATAGGGCCACCTCTGTTATTTGTAGCATACTGTTTTCTTTCATAAGTTTAATTAAAATTATTTGTCAGTAACTACTGTGACTAAACCTTTGTGATAATTGAAACCTTGCAGGCCAAACATATGAAAATGATCGTTTCAGTAAGGTCTCAATAAGTTTGATTAAATCTGCTACAGTTGAACTTTTTGAGCAGTTTGGTCAGGAGCTGAGTTGGAGAATACTCTGTACTTCTCCCGGAAAGCTGTCATTCCAGTATATGAAGAAGTGGATCATCTCTCTTGGGGATAAAAGAAAAGAGAAAAAGAAAGGTAAGTTTCAGCATGACATATTATGTAACAGTTTTGCCACATTATCTAGTGATCTTACGTTAAAAATAAGCACTTTAAAAATAATTCATGGAATGAGATTGAAACACAAGACCTGATAGATCCAGTGTTATGAGGAGGGCTGAAAGGAGCAGGTCTCTCTGCAGTCACTTCACCTCATTTCAATTAGGAAGTAAATCTTAAAATCACCTGAGTAGGTAATTAAAATGTATGCAGTATTTTAAAATGCTTGGGGTGTCCTTATTCTGATATTTCTACAGACAAAATGGATTGCACCAAAAGAAAAATAAAGAAAGAAAATAAGGAAAATAATTCTCAAAATGTGCTTTAATGAATGCTGTGGGATTTTTGTTTTCCATATGATTGCCATTGTTTATCAGTACTTCGGCTCAATTCAACTGCAGAGGATGAGATAAAATGTTGGAACACTTAATTGTCAAAAACCTTTTTCTTTCACTTCCACAGGCATATACTTTTGGTCTACAACTCACTAAATCTGGGTATGGCAGTTTCTCTGAATATTTGATGTGGGTTTGTGATAACTGCATTACAGAATTTAATTAAGAGGCATAAACTCTACAAATATGTTCAAAATGTCTACAGATCTTCCATTCTTCATTGGCTTCCCTTGACTTTTCCATCAATTTCTCTTGATGCCTACTTTTTGCAAGGTCTACAGTTATGATGTTAAAATTCAGAAATAATTCTTTCGCTGTCTGTTCTGTATTCCATCTCTTAGTTTCATCTTGAAGTAATTTTGCACAGCTGTTATGCCTAAATTTTGTATGTCTTACACGATTTTTGTTTCTACGGTAGGCAAAATCAATATTTTATTATATCCATGAGATACATCATTAGGATTGCAATTATCCTATTAAGTAAACTTCAGCTTTGCCTTTAACATACAATATATACAGTAATATTTGTGCTATTAAGTAGCTCTCTGTATCAGAAAACAACAGTTTCAGGCTTTATTTTAAGTCTGCCTGTACCTGCAAGATGATGCCTACCACGGGATCATGCCAATGTGGTTCTGTTAGGTTTGTGTAGGGAAACACTTTTGACAATAAAGATACCATTTTGTCAGTGTGTTAATGAGAGAAGGAACAGTTTCTGTTGCTGAAAATGCTGGATTAGAGTTCTGGGCTCAGCAGAAGGATTGGTTATCTACAGAAACGTTATTCAGCTACTCTATGTCACACATTAATCTTTCTTCAATAACAATAATATATATTAATTTTTCCTATTGTATTGATGTAAGATAGATATGAGCAAGTAGAAGGAAGAGGCATAGGACTCACTGCATTATCAAAACTATCTCCTTCAGAAGGTAGGAGACAAACCTCTTTTAATATTATGATTTTCTTGTAGTTAAATTGAACAAGAGATGAGGTAAAAAAACCACACCTGAAATTCATTACACATCTGAGATGTCACTACTTTCTGTATTAGGGTTTTGATCTTTGTCCTTTCATCTATGGGCAGATGTTGCTTTTCCTTGCATGAATGCAAGGCATATTTATGGTGTCTGTTTATGTATTTATTTAGCTGATTAATTGTTTTTAACAACTATTAATTACTCTGGTCCCTGTGCTTGCTTCTTAACAGTGTAAACAAAGCTCTGGAGCTTAATGGAATTCCTCAGGTGCTTAAAACCAAGCATTTTGCATTCATTTCAGGATCAAGTTCTTAGTCCTTTTACTTGTATCCTGATCTGATATAGCAATTTTTGACACTTGAACTCAGCTTCCTTCGCCAGAGAATCTGTGCAGAGTATATATGTGCTGTGAGGATGTGTTTTTATTGCAACAATAAATCCCTGAAAGAGGAGTTTGTAACGGAAACTCTGACTGCTCTGTAAATGACCATGGAACCAGAAGGCTTGGCAACACTCAACAAAAACAAGGGCATATTTTAAAATTAGGCCTACCATTCTTACCTTCATAAGGACTAGAGAAAATTCATTGAAACCTTCAACCAGCAATGCTGACTGTATTGCAGAAACTTGATCCAAGACCTTAGATAAGTCTACATAGTATCAGACAGACAGGGGAACCCTGGACATAAAACAAAGTGCCACAGGAAGTGGCATTGTGATTCAGAAGACGACCTTCTTCACCCTGAGTCACTCAGGCCTTGCTGGGGTGCTCTCCTGCAGGTAAATTCCATCACTGAGGCTCCAAGTACTGACCACTGCAGGCTGTAAAATATTGGATAACACTTGTCCCAAGAATAGCAGCATCTATTCTGGCTTTTGGCTATGTTACAGACTGGGTAATTACTTTAAAGTTCTGGTTGCTTTAATTGCCTATGGTTCTTTTTTCTATACTTCCTTCCCTTTGATCTGTGTCATGCTGCTGGCACTGTTATAATTCTGTTGTGTTTCCAGGGGTGACTGGCTTTGTTTTATGCCCAAGAGGATCTGGCTAGATTTCATTGATTGCTGAGTTGCTGTTTCTATCATACCTTTTTAGCTTATGACACCATTGAAACAAAAGCTGAGCTGCCTTTCCAGTTTGGAAAGTGCCCAGCCTACTGGGATTCATATACAAGTAAGACTACTGCTAACCTGAGGAAGACTGAAATTTTTGCTATGCCGGTAAATAAAAACGGTCTTGACATAGCATCACAAGCACAAAAAAGCACAAAGTACATAGGGAGAAGACTCCATTCCCACACAGCAGACATACTGAGCTCGAGTCAGTTATATTTTATTTCAGCCACATTAATTGTCAGCCACATGTATCTACATCAGGAACACTTAGCACATACTCATAAAGAATGAGCAATTACTCTACTCTTGAAGGTTATTTTTAAAATAAGGAAGTTCTTTCTTACAGTTATGCAATAATAAGCATTGCAAATAATGTTGAGGACCAAACTAGGTAATAGAAGCACAAATAAACTTAATTCTCCTGAAATTCAGTTGAATCGTTATCTAGAATGCCATAATAATAACTGATTTTATTTCTTTTCAGTGGAAACTGCTTAATCAAATGCAAATATTAGAATGACTCTGAGGCTCAGAAACCACACACCAAATATCTGGTTTCAGTAGATTTTTATGGTGGCTTATAATGGAAATGCTGATAGAACTTTAGCCATTGCCTTGATACCAAATGCAGCTATAATTCCAAATTAACATGCCTTATGTTATCTGCTAGCTCAGCTACTTGCTTTGCATTCATTACGATATAAGAAATGCTGGTCCCTTGGTCATTTTAGTAATTTTGATGTCTGCAAGTGGATGCTTTGCATTTTTCTTCTATTCGAAGCATATAGCAGAAAATACTCTTTTACTTATCTGTTAGAAACCGGATCTCAGTAAATACTGTGTTTTCACTTGGTTCTGTTGATTTCAAAGAACTGAGAATACACAGTGACTCACAAGACACGTTGGCACCTGGCAGAATCATGTTCTAGTCAATCTGTGTGGTGCTTGGTTGTTTCAGTTGGCAAAGAGTCATCAAGATATTGCGTTTTATTGTATTATACATTCCAATCCAAGTGTTTTTGCAAACCTTGAAGTTTGCTTTAAGTTCCAGATCCAAGTGTTTTTGAAGAATTAGTGTAAAAATCCTTCAGGGTACTACATTTCTTGACTTTTAAAATGAAAATATGCTAACTGTAAATTTCCTAAAATTGTGTTGAAGGAAAATGAAGCAGTGTTATTAAGGTTGCAACTCAGAGCAGGTTCAAAATCTCTGTGAGTCTTAATGGACCTTTTAATACACATGCTGCTGAGCTAGAGGTCTATTTCTAAGCCCCAAACACAAGGCTTTTAATGTAAAAACTAAAAGAAACCCAGCTGATATTGCCATAATCAGCAATTATTTTACTCAGTTGTTAAGTAAGGCACCAGCCTGCCTGCCCTTGGCTTTCTCCAGAATTTCCACTAAAGACAACAGCCTATTTAAACACTCAGCAAGTATATCCTCTTGCTTTATTTCCTTGGTTATTTTTGAATATTAACAGCCTTCTTATGCATGTACCTATGTACTTATACGTGTCCTTTTAATACCTTAATCTGAACTGGTTTTATAGTGTCCTTTGGCAACTACTGAACAGCTATCTAGTTGCTCGTTTTGTGCAAAGATTACAAAGGAAGCAGATGAAAGTAGATCTAAAGGCAAGAACTTGAGAAAAGCCTTAAGAATGTATTAAGAAATGCCAAATTTTAAAATGAAACCTGAGTTTCAGTTATATCTTTTTTGGAGGTGTGGCTTGCCCTCATTACAGAGCTGATTTCAGTTATTCTTTTAGAGTTGACTTTAAACCCAAATCTATATATCTCTACATTATACATGATGGTGCTTTTAACTTGAGATATTGATCTGCCAGAGAGGTTAATCTAAGCTTCAGCTAACACAACTCTTCAGTTATTAACAGGATACAAGCTGCCTCCTCTTCTTTGCTCTTAGTCTTTAAATGCCTGTCCAAAACTTCCCTCTTGCATTAGAAGAGTCTGGAGGTTACCTCTCAATTCACACAGCAGCATTTCAGACCCACATTTCAGCTATTCAGAGACTGAGGACAAGTGCTGTCCAAAGAAGGGCAACATGTCCAGAGAAGGGCAATGGAGCTGGTGAAGGGTCTGGAGCACAAGTCTTATGAGGAGCAGCTGGGAGAGCGGGGGTTGTTTAGTCCGGAGAAAAGGAGGCTCAAGAGGACATTATTGCTCTACAACTTCCTGAGAGGAGGTTGTAGTGAGGTAGAGTTTGTTCTCTTCTCCCGAGTAATAAGTGACAGGAAAGAGGAAATGTCCTCAAGTTGCACCGGTGGGGGAGTTAGATTGGATATTAGGAAAAATTTCTTTGCTGAAAGGGTGGTCAGGCATTTGAATAGGCTGCCCAAGGAAATGGTGAAATTACTATCCCTGGAAGCGTTCACAAGGTGTGTTGATGTGGCACTTGGGCGCGTGGTTTAGCAGTGAACACAGTGGTGCTGGATTAATGGGGTTAATGGTTGGGGTCGATGATCTTAGAGGTCATTTCCAACCTTAGCGATTCTGTGATTCTACTGCAGCTCCAAAAGGCTTTACACCACACACAAGTGACTCCTGTCCAAACTAAGTAGTTTAGGTGTCACTTCGCAGTATGGCCACCTCCACTAGCAGGAGGCTAAATTGAACTTAGGTAACAGAACACTAAAGTAAGTTGTTCTCCTGTATTCTTCAAAGTTAGTTTGACTTACGTCCTTCTGTGCTTTTGAACACCTATAAGAAACAGACCTCAGCTCATTTTCTGCATTCATTTGTGCTTGATAAAAATTCAATATTTTTCAAAAGCAACCTCCAAGTGAAGAAGGGACAGAGGAAAGTATGTATGCCAGGGCCTCATCTACAGGTTGCATATTAAACAGTTTCTAAATGAAAAAGTTGTTTGCTGTGCTATAAAATAAAGTCATCTTTCTGCAGACCTACAGCCCACCGGAACAAGGGGACAGGATGGAGTGTGCCTTTTCCAGTATTCCCCACCCACTGACCCAGAGCATGAAACCCACAGAGTTCTTGGAACTGCAAACAGTGTTTGAATTCAGACTAAAACTGGAAAACAGAAACTGGCCTTTTTTTTTTTTTTGAGTCACATCAGTCAATGCTATTTACAAAATCGGTTTATGGAGACCACAGGTGGACACTCTGACTCATTACACATGAATACTAAATATATCCAAGACAATCTTGGAAAATCCCATAAAGAAAGAGGGAATAGCCGTCTGATTTTTATATTTATAATGTCGGGTTTTGGATGCCAGTAATGGAAATGACATTGTTTTCACAAAAAGCAGGTGAGGGACAGTAAGGGACTGAATGATTGCCAGGCTACATGTGGCTAGAAGGAGAAGGCAGCTCTAAGCTAGACATGGGGATGGGTTTGTCATGCTGCCGTAGGTTGCCGTTTGCATTTGTGGCAGGCTGTGGTGAGGTTAGCAATGCATTCCACAATTGTCAGGAGTTAAGCAAATGTTATGTCCATCCAGGGTGAAAAGCACACCTGCCCAGGAAGCCAGCGTAAAATTCGGTACTGTCTCAGCCCTACGTCAGTGCTACATGGAGAATCTGAGTAGTACTTACGACCTCATATCCTGCCGCATATTTTAGTCTCTCTGATCTTGAAAACCAGAGAGGTCCAAGGTCTGTAATATATACAGGAAAACAGATAATGGATCCCTTTATGTTGTCATCACTGAATTCTGTTTTGATGGATGTTTCAGTGCCAAGGCTTCTCTTATTCTCACTGCTGAAGGAGAGCTATTGCTGGACACCCTGCAGTCCCTCACTGAGTCGTGAGAAACTTAGCAGTGTAAGCTGCAGCAGTTGTACCATGAAAGCTTATTTTATATGTAAGCTGAGAAACAACAACTTCTGTTAGGAGGAGCTAACTGAGGAATAAATCAGTGATTCTAACCTATAACCTTTCCTGAATGACCAGTAAAGTAAATAAACTCGATGCCAGAAGGAAATTTTTTTACTTATAGATCACCCAAACCTGTAAGCTATTTCCCAAGCCAAATTTTGTCAAGGTAGTGCAGAACAGTTCCTCACTATTCCCCTCTTGGAAACATCCCTAGGACTAGAAAGAACTTCTCTGTCCCTGCTTTCTTGTTGGAAATCGCAATATGTGCATGTCTGTGGGCATAAACGCAGTGAGAAACTACTAATGCAAAGTCAAATGAAGTAGTCACAGTTGTTCTGGTCAAATTTGTACAGCAGATGTGGTATCACTTTTTTGGGAAGGCAGTTTGTATCAAGTGGTTCATTAGCTGAGCCAATGTAATGGGAATTTATTTGTGGACTTAAGATCTGCTAATTTAGCTTGGCTTGCTGATTCTTTAGCAAAATAGACACAACTTCAGAAAAGTCACTCTTCTGGTAACCTGAATGACTAAAGTTCCGGAGCTGGAGGTGGAAATACCCAACTAACCTATCTGCTTGGCTCACTGCAGTCAGTCTCTAATGAGCTCTCCATTTATTCTGTGTGTCTCTGTAATGCTTCTGCCAGCCTGCGGCTAAAGTGCTTCTAATGGCAATTTCTGTTTCTTCACTACTTTCAAAGGAGTTGATTCTTCAGCGTATTGTGCTCGTTTTCATCCATTCAACTTTAATACTATCTACTGCAGTAGACTTAAACCAAAATGAAATATTTCTTGAAATGTTCAGGATGTTGTTGTTGTTGTCTGTTGAATTTAACTCCTTACCAGTGCAGAAGACACAAACAACACAGTGGAAATGGAAAAGTTTATTGCAAAACCAGAGGGATGGCAAAGTAGTATCCCTTTTTTTTTTTCCCTGGAAGAATGAGCTTCTTTGTTTCAACCTTAGGTCCAGAAATTTTTACAAACTCCCTGTCTACAAATCTTGGTTCTGCATTGATCATCATAGTCATATGAAATTATTTAACAGATATCTTGTTGCCAAGGTCATATGAAATCGTTTAATAAGAACTTGAAAGTGAAGTTGTAAGCTCATCTCTCATTGAAACACTGTTTTGGCTTAAAAGAACCTGCTGAGTTGTAAGAATAAGCAGGACTGGGCATTTTCCCAGTAATAAGATGGCAATAACAGGAAAGAATGCTTGGCTGTGTTATATGGTAAGTGAACAATGCATCCATGAATTTTATATATTTATATTCTTAAACATTTCATGGTGACTTAGTTCTGTAGCTTGTTTGAAATTACCCAGTGCAGGAAAATCATGTAGGTGGTCTGCAGCCATCACTAAGACTTTTATAAGTACCCCCAACAAAAGTAAAGGGAAATGTAAGTCTTTTTGTGGGGAGGAGATGGAAAGGAAACTGTTTGGGGGTAAAGAGTAATTTTATGAGCCTAACTATATTTCATTTAAAGCTTTGTAATGGCTCTTCATTTCCACTCAGCGCACATTTTGGTCTCTGTTACAAAGAAGCAGCACTCCCAGAAGATTTGCTCTCTTTCATGAGGTAAAAGGTCAAAAGACAAAAAAAGTTTGAATGTTTTCATACTGAATAGTTTAAAGCTAATCCCTACTTCAGAAGCAGAGCTCTCTCACTGCTGAGCTACCAACTATAGGTCTCCTCATTGCTGTCTCTCTGGACTCATGGATCTCAAATTCAAATTACGGTGTCCCGATCTCAACAAGAAGGAATACTGTACTACTCACTCAGAGTGCCACTAACCTCATGGTTAGGCTCTCTCCTGTGAAGCAAGACCCATGGCCTTGGGCTCTGTCACCCTAAAAGGTCCATATGCCAGCTCTCCTACTTGAGCAAGTACCATAACCTCAGGGTTACTGTGCAGGTTGCCTCTTCCCACCATTTTTAAATGAAGGTGGCTGTGGCTGCAGGTGTCAGTGCACTCCCCTTGTGTTGTGAGCACACTCAATGAATCAAGCAGTTTATGGCTGCAGTTTCCTTTTGTATGAATCCCAAACAGCCCTGGGCAGGAGAATGGCTTCTGAATACTGAGCTCTGGCAAGGTAACAGTTCTTGTGAGCAGAAGTAACAACTGGAGGTTCTCATCCAGCCACAGGTATGGATTAAATGCAGTTTTTCTCATCATTTAATTGCATTTTAGGATTTTAATTGCTACTAAAACAGAAAACTATTTACAGGACTTGTGAGGACCAGAGTTCATCTAAGTGAGTAAGAATGTTCTGTATTTTAATGAAAAAGGGAGGAGATCTTTCAAGAAAGAAGCAAACCTGTTCTTGTATTAAAGGCAATTGCTCTTTGACTGCTCTGGCTGCTCTGCATCCTTCAAAGGAGACCACACTGTGTCAGCTAAATGATTGAAAAAATAGATTTTTTTACCAGACAGTGTAGAGTTGGACTCTCCAAAGAGTTTTAAACAAAGTTGAGACACCACAAAACTTCAATTCAGTATGAATTATTCTTTGTACTGCTTCCACTAAGGAAAAACGCATGAAGTATTTCCTGTGCTGGACACAAAAAATTCTTCCCACTTTTGCTGCAAGGGATTTGTGTTTCATTCAAAGGCTTTACTTTTTAAACCAGAAATTTTCCTGCTAGACACTGTGTATGTGTTTGCTGTGTTTGTGTGAGGGAGCAGCTCCTGCTCAGGCTGGAATGACACCCTTCTTTTTCCCTTGTCTCTACTTTGATGACTGGTCTCAACCCATGAATCAGGAAAAAGACATACTACCAAAAAGCAAAGAAAGTGTGTACGTAACTCTTGAACACTAAATTCCAGAAATTCCCTCAGCTTTAATCCAAGTTCCAGTGGTAATGACCAGTGGTAAAGAAACTAGCACAGCCAAAGGCAGCACCTAAGGACCAGGAAATGAACTGATCAGATCTCTTGTCCCGTATTGACCCTCTAAGGCAGCTATTAAATATTGTCAGGCGGAAATTCCCAGGGACAGGGCCTGATTCACTATTTCCCAGAGTATACTGCTGTCTCATAAGTGGAATATAATAGCGTAATGCTGTTTGTTCTCACACAACCTACTGAACACTAGCTTCTTGGGCATACTGAACAGTTATTTACTCAGCTTATCGATTACACTGGAGAAATGCAATACCTCTTCTTTAATCTAATGCAAAGCAGTGAGTTTATGTGTTTGCACGTGCTGTAGTCAGCAATGATTAGCAGCTTACATATCTCAGCAGTTTCTTTTTTCTTCCTTAAATTTTAAATAAAATGCAATGCAGATTTAGTACTCTGATCTGTGTTCTTTCCTTTTACTCACCTCATTTCTCAGATCTCATTCACAAGCTTCCCTTCTTCTGTCACCAGAAAAATTATGTCAATATTCCACACCACCTGATGCATCCTCTTGCTGTTTTATCCAAAGAACAGAGAAAACATATATAAAGTACTAACCAAAGAGTGTTGGGCCTGGAAACAACATAAAAATGTGCAAAACATACTGTCTTTATTTTAAGTTACAAGAATTGTCTCAAAGTTAAAAGCCTGGGTGTGTGCAATGATCTCACACACCAGATGTTGCCTCTAACATACAAATATTGAAGGAACTTTGGCAATGTGTTATTTTTCCTGAGTATTGGAAAGAGAAGAATCATTAAAAAGTCTGAATTTAAGACCTCATTAGGGTTTTCATGTAAGGGAGGTATTATAGAGAACATGGAGAACACCGGGAAAGCTGCAAATTTGAATCTGAGATACTATCTGCACTGGCTAAAAAAAAACAAACAGGGAAAAACCAAACCTCTTAAAATAGAGTGGAATGCATGTTTGTGTTTATTTATCTCTTCAGTTCCATAGTTCCATGGAATGCAGTTCTAAGTAGTTGATTCACAATTAAGAGAGTCTTCAACTGAAATGATTGAAGGTCCATTCAGTTTCTTTACTGGAAAACCCTGTCATCCATCAAAACTTTGCCCATGAAAGGAAAACAGTGTTGCAGTTCCAGTGTAAATTCCACTGTTTAATGAATTTAAATCCCCACCAGTTACTGGGAAAGTTTAACCTTGGGATACTTTGTTCAATACTTTTCTAGTAGATAATGAATGCCTGAAGAGAAACATTTGATATGATGCAGTCTCAACATCTTTAATAGCAAATTCACTGTGGTGTGATATACCTGTGGTGAATGTAGGAAACCAAAAAAAAGGGGCCACAATTACCCATCCACTTCGTAGTTGTGGCCATTGGCAAGAACTTGCAATGGCTACAGAAATAGTGCCAACCATTCTTGGAAGAAACACCAAGACAGAGGGCAATTAATACAGCTTGTTTATTTTCTGGCAGCCTACAATACATATTGGGCCACTGAGGGAGAGCCAGAGGCTGCTTTAATCTTCAAGAATTAGCAATAACATGCTGTGTCAGAATTTTAGAGATTGGACTGAATCCACGTTAGCTTTACTGCTCTTACAAAACATTGAGACTGCATGGATGGTAGTATTTTCCTGCGCATTCATAAATGCCACTCAGATTCTGACAATGACCATCTTATTTATTTCAATGTATTTTATTTTATTTCATTATTTCATATTTTATTGTTTTCCTCACAGAGTTATTTACCCTCTGCTCAAGTCTGCCCCCTGAATTTCCTGTGACTGAAGAACACATTTCCTTCTATCTTCTGCCTCTGACTGGAAGAAACAGCCTCAAAAGATCAAGAAACAGATGGACTGTTCTTGGTGATTCTCTCACAAATGAAGGTCTAGTTGCCAGTGGCTTTAGTTTCACTGGAAGAGGCAGCTGCTATGATACAGCAAAATGGGAAGATTAAACGATTTGGGGCCAGTGAGTTCACCCAGGAGAGAAGGGGTGAAGAAGACAGTGTCTAGGCACAGTGAGTCACTTGTGTTGGGAGAGCAAGTGCCTGAACAAGGTAGGTACAGGTAGGTACAGACTAACACAGAAATGACTAAAACAAACGACCCTTGAAACATGATTTGGAGCAGAGCCTACAGCATATCTGCAGCACACATGAGATAAATCCTAGAAATGGTAGGAAGGGATGTCAGACTGGAACAAATGCTGAATCTTACTTTAAAGTGCCCAAAATGGATCAAAAGACCCACTAGGAAAATTCACTAAGTACTAAGAATGACTGATGCTACATGACTTCTGGGAAACTTAGTATCTGATAGTGCCCATAGGACATGCCCATGCAGAGGACATGCCTGCTTAGATAAAAGTACTGTGATGTATGTAAGAGCCTCAGCCATCCTTGAACGTGCTTCCTGATTCCCAAGAAGGGAATGGTGTAGCCAAGCAAAAGATTGTTGTTCCAGATGTGCATCTGGATTTCCCTCAGCCTCTCACAGCCTCCCCTGAACAAAGGGTCCATTAGAACATGCTCCCCTGCCATTGCAAAGCTGATCTTAGGATTTAAGCACATTAATTTTATGGCAATAAGAGCCCACAAGTGTATTCCCCTGTGCTTCCTCACCTGGTCAGCATGAACACCCTTCCCGCTTTCTTGTACTGAATAGATCCCACACTCAGTCCTGCATTTTAAGCTCCTTGAAAATCTGAACTTTGCTACTTCCCCCATATCTAATCAAGTATTTCAAACCTGTTCTGCTCCTACTTGCTTATTCTTAGAACTGGTAGGTAAGGACCATCATGGAGTCAGGAAAAGAAGCTCTACTAGGAGATATATTTTTTTTCTCTGTTTCCCTAAAAAGGCCTCCAGTCAGTTTTAGGAGAAAGGGATTTTCTGTTTGTAAGCCTTCTTCCTGGTGTTACTGGCAAAAACAAGGGACAGGTTTAAATAGCTCCTGGGTGGATCTTCTTTTGCAACCAACATCCCCAGCTCAAGCCTTCCTGCAGACTGTGTGCCCTCCTGATGTGCCCCCAATACACAACACATGTTGCCACCAAGTCCAAGAATTTATAGGAGACTGCTGGAACTGCATTCAGAGGAAAAGGCACAGAGGCTTAGTGGTAGAAAACAGCAATATGACTATACAAAAGAAAAATAAAAAACTCTTACCTGGTAACTCTGCCAAGAGTTTGTTAATTTGGTTTCCTGTCTGCTGGTGTAAACACCCAATAGCAAATGTCCCCTAACCACACAGCTTCATCCCTCCGCCTCTGCTAACCCTCTCTCCCGATGTGGTGGCACTGAGTATAACAGGCCTAAAGTCTCCAGGTGTACATGAAAAGCCTGTCCCTAAACCTGGTTCTTTCCTGAGATTTTCATAACTATTACAGCTCTTGTGATTTCAGTGTCAGTTGATGGGGAGAAGAAGTTGAAGAATTTATTCAGGACAGCAGCTGTTCCCTAGAAAGGACCCTGAGAAACCACTGGAGACCTTCTGCTGTCTCCAGATAGAATTAACTGTAGCTGACAAAGGTTTTTGTAACCTCTTCTCATACAACCCTAGTGACACTGAAGACATAGCTTCTTCACACAGCCTCTTCCAGTATTTAATTGTCTTCCAAGCTGAAAGTATTTGTCCGGGGTTCAACCTACAGCTCTCTTGCTGTTTTTTAACTTGATTTCTTCCTCTTCTGTGCTCAGTGTGGGTATACAATGGCTAATTTTGCTGCTGCTGTTTTAAAAGTCTTGTCCCTTTCTTCAGACTAAGTCATCCCAGTTCTTTCAGTTTTTGTTTTGCATAATCTTCATTCCTCCCTCTTTCATTTGTCCATTTGCTTTCTGGTTTAGGGTGGATAAATAGCTATAAAAATGCTCAAAATTACCCTTGGGGGATTCTAAATAAAACCCTTGTAATCTCTGTAGTCATCAGCTCCTTTATTCATACTAATAAGGCAGGATGAAGTATGGGTAAATAAACAACCCCAAGGCACAGCTAATACAAAGCGAGTATAAAGCAAAAGGTAAGTCTCTGTTTTGTAGCTCTGGAGCTGTTTTAGCTGTACAGCTATTACAGTAAACAGATTTCCACAGGGAGATGCAGCAATTCTGAAATACAGTAAGAGCACCTGAATCAGAAAGAATTTCTTTGTGGAAAGGGTTGTTAAGCATTGGAATGAACTGCCTGGGGGGGTTGTGAACTCACCATCCCTGGAGATGTTCAAGAAATGAGTGGATGTGGCACTTAGTGCTGTGGTTTAGTTGACAAGGTGGTTATCAGTCAAAGGTTGGACTCGATGATCTTGGAGGTCTTTTCCACTCTAAATGATTCTGTAATTCTGTGGTTCTCTCTGGCACTTGGCCATGCTCAAGAGTGAGGGAAAACTGGGGCTCAGTGGACCCAAAGATGACTACTATTAAATGCCATTCTTCATTCCTTTTATCTCAGAGCTTTTGTTCATATACAGTGGTGGATGGCTCTATGACATGTACCCATCAGGGATAGCTCTGTGTCCTCTAGAGCAACAGACCCAAAACTTTATTGGCCCATGACAATACTGACTGAAAATACATTCTGGAGCAACATCATTTATTCTCCTTATCAGCTTGAGTTATGGTATTAGCAGTCATGCCTGGCTACACATAACACTGGAAGTTGGAGTCTACAATATTGTCCATAAGCCACTTCTCCAAAGCTTCAGGCTACAGAGCTTACACATTGTTTTCTAGGATTGCATGTTCTTCTGAAGCTGTTTTCTGTAATGTTAGGTTTAGACACTGGCATAAATATACGTATTTGGCAAGGTATGTTTCTGGTTAAGATTCTGAAGATGTATGATGTAAAGAATTGAATTCTTTCCAATCCCAAATATGTAAAATGTGCCATGCTTTATTTAGCATAGCTGTGGACAGGAAGAAAGAAGATTTACCAGCAGACTGAGTGAATCAAAATGCCAGGGTAGTTTTTGACGAACATTATTTAACTTGCTTATATGCATTTTCAAAGTAGTATAAGAAATGCAAACTGATAGTATTTCAGTGTAACCTTCTATTAGGGAAACATTTACCATTTCAGCCCAGAGTACATGGGTAACAGGATAGCCTTGTAAGCAAGATGTGTATCTGAATAAGTCATAAGCCTCTTACACCAGCATACGGATCAGAGAGGATGCAGATCTGTGGATTTCCCTTTGGATCTGTGAATTTTCTACAAGTGCATCTCTTTCTGTTTGCCACCATCAGATCTCAGTGGAATGGAAATTTGAGGTTTGTGATAGTCCCTAAAGTGGGCCTCATCTGGTAAATTTCCCAGACACTTAATCCACTTGAGTCTTTTGAGAGGAATTAAAGAGGTATGCTAGCTCAGCCTGTCTGAATCTTCTTGTGTAGACATGTACCAAGCAGATATTTACCCTCTTTTGGTCTATACAACAGTATTAATTTTCATAAGCTTTTCTTGTCCTGGGTTTTGTTTTTTTTTTGGTTTTGTTTTTGGGTTTTTTTGTTTGTTTTTGTTTTTGTTTTTTTTTGTTTGGTTTGGTTTGGTTTTTTGGGGGGGTTTTTTGTTTGGTTTGGTTTGGTTTGGTTTTGGTTTTAGTTTTTTTGTTTTGTTTTGTTTTTTGTTTGTTTGGTTGGTTTGGTTTGGTTTGGTTTGGTTTCCGATGCAATTGCCTTGGGAAGGGACAGAGGGACATGTTCAAGTGATCTTTTGGATATGATTCTCTGTGTGAGCTCTTGAAGACCAGAAAGCTCTTACAGAGAAATAGAGGAGTAAAAAAATATATACAGCATATTTTTATTCTACCTTTATTCTGACATTTTAAAATTGCTTAGCATGACATGCAACATTGGCACCAGCCAGAGACAGAGGCAGGCCTGGACTTTCACTTTCTCCAGGACACTCAAGAGAAGTAAAATCCAGTATGTGCACAGAGGGATGTATCTGGTTGACTGTGATAGACATGAGAGGTTTTCATCCCAGAGACCAACTGGAAACCAGAATTACTCTGCTGCCATTCACCCTATTACAGTGTTATAACCTGACCCAAAATAAAGTAATTTGAAATTTATTGAATAGTCACATTTGGTATCCAAGTAATTTTTTAGCTTTAGTATGGCCAAACCAAAATATCCCAGTCCAATTTTGAGAAAATGGGTAAGCCATATAATTTCCAGTGTGTTAAGTGTGAAGTTCCCCCTTCAGTGCAATAACTTCATGAGTTTACCATCCTATATGGGAATAGAAGCTTATTTAACATTATACTGTCATGACTATACCCAAAACTATTAAAAAATAGCATTGTGGAGACAAAACCATTATGTTTTTTTTAGAAAGTGTCCATTAAAAAAAAATCCTTTGAGTAACAACTGTTTGGGTGATCCCTCTGTAAAATTAAGATGTCAATAAGGCTACAAAATGATGACTGAAAGACAGATGTCTTTCAGTGAGAAGTGAAGGGAAAACATGCAAACACTTATGAATGACAGAGATTTAACCTTCACAATCTGCCAAAGGAGAGAAATTATCTTTTTTAAAATTTTCACACTGTCTTGGAGGATTTTATTATAACGGAATATAACTTACTGGCAGTAATTAGGTGAAATTTGTGTTATGCAGGACACAAGGCTACATGACCTAATGGTCTGTTCTGGCCTACAGTTTGTTTAAATATGACTAATTATTTTATGCAATTTTTTCCAGTGTAACATAGTTTAGCAGTTAGTCAAAATGGAATTTGGTTATTCCTAGTAAGCAAGTGATAGATCAATGTGGGTAATGTTTACTTGAAGATTTCAATGGTCTACATATCTTCATGTGGTTTCTTTCATGGTTTTGCACATGAAGGACTCCACAGAATGTGAGACATGACTGAGCTCTTGGTCTGAGGTTATGCAGTATTATATCCAGTTCTTACAAAAAAATACAAAGCTGCTCTGCGTAGCCTGCAGGAGTACTTTTCTAGGGAGATCATCACATGGGGTCTTCTTGTTTAATGCTATGTTTTTCATTGTGAAATTTCAACTGATCATGAAGACAGAAAAAGGTCATTATCAACTGGCAGAGAATGTGCATGGAGGGCACAGAAGATCAACAGCAGCTCTGATCTTGGGGTTAGTTCAGTAGCTGCCCTGGGCCTTGCATGCACTGGGAATGCTGGATATGTTCCATACTGCTCAACAGCTACCAAGGATGTGTAGGAAGCTTGATTTGCTCTCAGTCAGTTTGTACCTATTTCTGTTCCTTTATGCATGGTCAGGAGATTACTCATTTGGAGGAGAAAAATGTTCCAGGAATTTGGAACTGACTTGCACTTAAACTAGAAAAGTTCTTTCTGTACCTCCTGCTCAGTGGCACTCAGGACTTCTCCAGCGGGGGAAGTATGTTGTGTAGAACAGTTCATCTGAAGAATGGATGAGCTCACAAAGCTGGTTGGAAAACGGAGACACTAAACTTGCATCTTGCATCACGCTTTCCCCTCATGCTTCATTACTTCCATGTCTGACATTAATGGGCTATGTTTTCAGTGTTTTAATCACATTTATTGTGGCAGGAGTGGTACCTGTTACAAGTATGGCTTTCAGTGGAATACATAAAAGAGAAGAGATCAGCATATAGCAGCCTAAAAATATACTTTTTGTATTTTTAGTATATTATGAGATCATTTTCATCCATAAAACCATGAGAGGGCAGCATTCTCTCTATCATTCATATTCTCTTTCTGGTGGAAAATAAAGAGATGCTTTCTTTAACATTCATCTCATAAACCACAGAGAAGTGTTATATATAATTCAGAGCTTGGTTCAATATTCTTTGTAATCAATATGAATGTTTCCCTTGATTTAAACAGGTGTTGGACTGGGGCTTCAGTTGTTCAAAATGACATCAGGAAGAATTGTCTACATAATTTAAATCAGAAGATACCAAAAATAAGCAGTCAGGAAATTATTTTGGTGGCGGTTAACCATTGGAACAAAATACCAAGAATACTGGTGTGTTTTCCACTTCTTTGTGTCTTTGAATTCAGACTCAGTGTCCCTTTGGGAAAAGAGGACAAAAGCTGCTGGGTTCAATACTGAGGTAACAGAGTAATATTTTGTGAACTGCATGGCATAAAAGAGAAGCTGATGCTCTGTGTACAAAGACAGGATAAGCCCAACATATTTTAATGCTGTCTGTAATTATTCAGTGAAACCTTAATGTTTCAGTGAGGGATCTTACAATCAAAATGGATGAGGAGCAATGGTCATAAACTAAAACACAAGAATTTCCACCTCAATGCAAGGGAGAACTTCTTAACCTTGAGGGTGGCAGAGCACTGAAACAGGCTGCCCAGGCAGGTTATGGAGTCTCCCTCTCTGGAGACATTCAAAATCCACCTGGATGAGTTGCTGTGTCACCTGCTCTAGTTAACCCTGCCTTGGCAGAATTGGACTAGGTGATCTGCAGAGGTCCCTTCCAACCCTAACTATTCCAAGATTCTGTGATTTCCCCAAGCAGGGGTGAGACTAGATGACCTTTAAAGGTCCTTTCCAACACAAACTATGATCCTGTGATTTTCTTGAAGTCAGCTCAGAGCATTTGCATCATCTGTACTGCACAAGCAGTCAGGTTTGCTAAGCAAAATGATCTCCTCAACTCTGGAATCCATTAATGTGGCCAATACAATTAATCTAGCCAACAGTTTCAGTGCAAAATGTTACGGCTGTGATGTGATCCTTTGAGCAACATCAATACAGTATTGTAGCAATAAGTGATTGGGGTTTTTGAAAGAATTAACTGTGCATTTTTTGCAAAATTAGAATAGCTTAAGATGGAGAGTGAGGTTTTGAAAAAGGGAAGCAGAATTGTTTACTTCTAAATATTTTCTTCAAAAATAAGTTAGGTGACAAGAAGCTACTTATTTTTTAGTGAGATGAATATTTAAGACATCTCCCAGTGCTAGTCCAATATAGAGTGGCAATTGCTAATTAGCATTCTTGCTTGCAATTTCAGCAGAGAGTAGAATTTAATGAACATGGAGACCGAGCTATTCTTTTTATACTGCTTGACATGATGACCCAACTCCAACCCCAACGGGTTTATGATGAAATTGTATTTTCTTATTTGTTTACTTCATATCCTGCTGTGAGAGAAATTCATGTTTGTCTCTTACTGTATTTCAGTCATTACAACACCCCTAAAATTATGCACAAAGTTTTCACCGTGAATACCCTTAGGAGGTACCACAAACTGTGGTTTCACGGAAAAGTCATTGGGCCAAATGCAATGGTAGGCAAATGTAAATGATTCATGAAGATTGCCCCAGGCAATCATGCAATGTTTGAGAAAGCAAAGGACATCCACAAGGGTTGGCAGTAAATGAAACAAAAATGTTATTTGATCTATATCTACTTTCATATAGATGTTATTTGATCTATATCTACTTGCATTTTCTTTCATTGATATGCATTACTTGAAAAGGTTTCCCATTTTTTCAGAGGGAAAGAAGCTGTGTCTATGTGTGATTTTTAAATAGGACCAAAATAAAGAAAAATGTTGATTTTCTAGTTAAGTTTTGAAGACTACTAAAGGGTGTTAGCATTTAATAACTTGAAATATTTTCACATAGCTTCCATAAAAAAAATTAATGTGAGGTACTATTAAATTTCCCATAACTTGCCATATAAAAATGAATTCAATAACAAGTGAGCTTTGCCAAGATGACTGTCTATTTTTTTAGAGAAATAATGTAGCTGTTCAGACTAGCCTACATTTTACATGGGGTTTGAATTAGCACTTTTTCAATGGGTCTCAAAAGCTTTTTTCTCTGCTATTCAACTCAATACTGAAGCTCCAGTTCAGGAAGGTACTTCATAGTGTGAGTAATCCTATTCAAAGTAGTGGGCTACTGACACACTTGGAGTTGGACATGTACTTGCACATCTCAGGAACGAGGCCTTGCCGTAACAACTCTAGCTGGAGTATGGGGGGACCCTTATATGGTTCGAGCCTCACCTTGTTGTGGTTGGAGTCATGCACTTCACTCACAAGAGAAAAGCAACAGTACATTTTATTGATATAGGACAGCGAGATAACAAAGTTCAATGGCAGATGTGAGAGTGGCTTAACAAGATTCATTGGCAAGGTATGTACTGCATAGAGGGATGTCAGGAGACCCTGTCGTCAAGTCATGAGGTTCAGAAGGGACCCCCTTGCATTCTAAACTCCTTCTCAGAGAGGAGTTTTAGCTGCAGCTGTATTCAGGCTCAGGCCCAGACTTTATCAACAGTTTATATCTAAAGGATCATATATGTACAAGCAATTCTTTTTATCACTTTGCTAAGACTTCCAAGTTTCAGTGCTCCTATTCCCAATTCACCTACTGAATATCTGATGTGATAAGAATGCTCTTAGCCTCGAGGAGTAACCATGACAGGTGTCTCCCCACTCAAGGGGAGATTCTGACATGGAACCCTACCATGCAGTAGAGCTCAACAAGTCCTGGACTGTCTGCTAGTTATGGGGATAAGGTGATTGACTTACAGTTGTATTTGCATACCAGTTGTGTTTTGGTTGGCTCATGCTCGACTTGCCCTCAGCTGCTGAGCAAGATTTATACCCCTTAACTATTCTGTTGTTTTCTGTCTCCCCAGAGTCCAACTGAAGACAGATGCAACAATTCCAAGTGCCACTGGTGGGACATTTGCTTGAGCAGAGAAAGGGTGAGGGAGGAGCCCTCACACACCTGAGTTTTGATTTGATCTCTAAAATAGTGCCTACCACTCTGCTCTTCATTGGTGTGGTGCCACTGCCTATGCTTTACCATATCTAAATCTTACTTATTCAGAAAACATTCAAGAGGTCACAGCCACTTTGTGAGTAATATAAAACATGGAAGTATGAAATGCAAACAGTCAAGACAGGCCCCAAAAGAAATGTCACAACATGCGAGGAAAGTGCATACGGTAATAGCAGCAGGAAACATCATAGCTTTGGGCCTCCTCCTTTTTTGATAGAAGAAGAAGTAGAGTTGAGGAGGGAGGGGTGAAATGAAGGAAAGGTAATGAGGCTACATGAAGACAGAGATAATGGGAGGGGAAAAAAACAGGTTTTCACTGTGGGGCAATGAGATTCCATTAAAGAGATCCTTGATCTGGGTTCTGCTTTCTCCCCATCATGTTGAGTCAGCTCCTACAACCGGGTGGCAGGGAGAAGGGAAATGGAGAGATAACCATCACTGTCTGGCTTTTGCAGTTGCCAGAGTGGCTAATGAATCTCCTTCGCCCTTCTCATCTATGTCTCAATTTAATTTGCTTTTTTCTGTGCAGTGCTGTTGTGGAAGGCCATGGATTTTCACTCATTTTAATAGTCAGCTGATGTATTCAACAGGGAGCTTACTTTGCTAAATAAGCTAGAAATCAAAACACCAAGAAGCATATTGCAGTGAAATAAAATACAAACTCTAATTGATGCAGTAGTTTTGAATAAATCTTTCCATTGTCACAGTCCGCATGCTAAATGCCAAGGCCTGTCAACACCACTTCTTGTTTACCTACCTAAGGTAATCATATAGCTCTTCTTACTGCAGAATCCAACTGCATCCCAGTTTGAGGTATTAATCTGTTAGCAATACCACTTTATGGGGTTTTACCCAAACAGAATAAAAAACACATGGCAAAAAATAAATTACAGGCTCCATTTTGCAAGATTGTCAGATCCCATCTCTTCTTGCAGAGCCAAAATAACTTGGAGACCAGTGTAGATGCTTTGCTGGGAGCGCATGGGTAAGGTGATGCCTCAGCAGAGAACTGAAGTCAGGTCTTTCAAGAGCCTTACACTGGGCCACTCTGTCCTTTTGTAGAGAAATGGCCCAGGGAAAGTAAATTTTTGCAAACAACCCATGTGAGGTTTAGAGATAGTAGATTTGCTATCTTTATGGAATTGTGATGGTTTTCATCTCTTTGCAACTTCAAACTGTGCATGTGAGCTGGAACAGCAGCTGATTTGTCCTCAGATTTGCTTGGAAGAGAGGCTCTGGAAGAGATGCATCCAATGCACACTTATGCTGAAATTTTACATCTGTCCCTCTGGGTATTTCCACTCGGAACATGTAAAGTCATTTTATAGGCAGAAAAGGAGGAAAGATGAACCCCTAATTTATGAGAAATGTGAGGTAGAGGAAGCAGAAAAGAGAATGTCACTGATTGCAGTCTTCTGCTATTGCAGACCAGACATCACATGGTCCCTTTCATGAAATTAATGGTTTAGTGAAAAAAAAAAAAAAGTCCTGCTACCAAACTAGCCCCAGACTCTGTCCTGTGCCCCTCACTGACTTCAGCTGGCATCTCTGAGTTATATGTCAGATTGTAATTAGGCCTCTGAAAGTAGAAGATAAAAAAGGCCTTTTGTGGCATTTTGTGCCAAAAAGGCTTAAATAATTTCAGTGTTTAGGCTCCCAGAACTGTTTTTTATTTTTCAGGAAAAAGGTCAATTTTTTACTTTTTCCATTTTCTTCTGGTTTTTACAGGTGTCCTTTTTCTCCTCTTGCACTAAAGAGTCGAAATTTGTCCTGGTAAATTTATCTGTAAAATCTATTTTATGGTTCAAGATTCTACTGTTGTGAAGACATCACATTTTATTTAACAAGAGGTATTCAGGTAGGTCCTATAAAAAAGTATTATTATCCTGAAAAATCTCTCTTAAAAACATTTTGAAATTTATTCATGATAGTCTGCAGAGGGTTTTTTTCTAAGCTACTATATAGCAAGGATATAATTTTGTATTAAGTTCTAACAGCTCAGAAAGTGCATGAAAAAATAATAATTTTCTATTAAATGCTAAAGGACTTTCCTCCATGAGGATATAAGGAAGCTCTACAGGAACTGCTAGTTATGCTGCAGAAGGATTTTTCAGGCTTAGAGAGCTTGGGGGAGGGTGTTTGAGTGCATTAGTATTCACTCCACATTCTTGCCTGCTGTTCCACATGCACTGTTTTCTGCCTCCATAAACTGCTCTGGATGCAGATCAAAATTATTTAAAAGAACTCAAAGGGAAAAAAAAAGCAGAGCAGAAGTTTCTGTGTATTTCCACATTTCCTTCATTTTCATTGGCATTTACTGCTGGTCTTTTTATAGCAATATGAAAAAAAGATGGCAGAAGCAGAGAAGGGAAAGGCTTTGTCTGATAAGAAAGGCTTTTACATTTTAGAGAGAAGTTCTCACAACAAATTAGAACACTGTTGGCTTTCCTTGTGCAGTCAGCATCAACAATTTAAAGCAGCAGCACTAAATTCTTTAACTCAAAGGGCACTTTGAAATTATTATTATTGTTCATTATTATTCATTCTTGTTTGCAATCAATTTTTTTACAGAGGAAAAAGCATAGTCATCTCTTCTGCGTTAATCCTTTTTAAAAGGGTGAATGTTCATTTCCTCTCTTTTCATTTTCCACTTTTCAAGACTCTCTAGTCCTAAGCCATCCAAGAGCAGACCTAGCCAAAGAACCATTCTTCTCTCTCCTCGAGTTGAACTCACAGCTGCAGGAAGATTTACTGAAAAATTTCCGGAAAGATCAAGAGAGCATGATCACCTGAAGTACATGGCTTTATCAAGAAAGTTCTGCTTTACTCCTGCTAAAAAAAAAACCAGCTGCTTACTATAGCTTGGGAGGAGCCTTTAAATTCTTGTTCACTAAAACAACCCTGGTTCATGGCCCATCACCACTGACTCTAGGCTTCTTCTGTAATATTTGTCCTAGTAGTGTTATTTTGCGTCCCGATTGAAAAGGAGCATGGTAATGTGCAAACTTGTCTCACAGTACAAAGCTGTATTGCCTACTCTGAGAGCAGGCTAGAAAAATCCTTGTATCTCTAGAAATATGGAAGTGTATGGAGATCTCCATTAAAAAAAAAAAAGTGCAAAAGCTAGAAAGTTGAGGGTAAGCCTCACAAGCAAAATCCCCCAAACACTGTGAGCAGACAAGTTAGAATAAAGCTGAGATGGAAATTTATACATTTTTAGAGAGGTGAATAAAGACAGATTCAGGGAAGAAGTGTATCTTGCAAACACACGTACAGTCAGAGAAGTCAAATGTCCAATGTTTAAAACTCACATTGCATGAAATACAGCAAACCCACAGTGCTAACTGAGGCACAGTATGGTAGATGCAAAATCTTTAAGTCAACAGCATTCCCTTGTGGACAATAATCACTGACTGGGAAATCTCTTTAAAAGCCCTGGTCCCTGCTGGGTGAAGTGCTGGAATCTTTGCTGTTCTCTCAGGGTGCCACCCTGCTGTGTGCATGGTGATGAAGAATAAATATGCATGAAGTCGACAGTTAGTTTGGCTTCCACCAAAGCTTAATTTAGCTCACTTCCCAGTGCTGAATAAGAGAAATTAATAATAATAATTAATAGTTCTTTTAACACAGTGAGTAAGGAGCAGCATGTGATAAAAATCCTAAATCTAGGGAAACTTCATTGCTGGGAGACAAGGACTGTACAATGTATTCCACATTGCCAAGGAAGTACAACATACTTTGGAGGGTACTGATGGACTAAACAAAAGAAAATGTCTGGTCAGAGGAAACAAAGGAATGCACTGTAGAATCCAGGGAGGATGTAGTACGGTCCACACCAGCTGGAATGCATCTCCTGAGGAGGCTGAAATTCCTTCCATCTTCTTCCCCCTCCTGTTTTTGGTTTTCGACCTTCTCTGTCAAGAAAAGGACAAAAGCTCTATTATGTCTGAAGTCTGGCCACAAGCAACAGTACCTAAAAAGTGCTTCAGAGCATTTAGCACATGAGCATGTGCTATTTCTGCAGGACCTTGGCAAGCTTTCTCAGTGACTTTTGCCATCATCCACAAATTGCATATTCCTTCAGTATAACTTCACAAAGGTTCCTCCTTTTCTTCTTGGCTTGCACCACTGTACTCACTTCCTTAGAAGCCAGAAGATGCAGAGCTGACATTGTACAAGGAATTTTGAATAAATTCTGATATACATTTTGAGGAGAAAACATGGGGTGTTCATTACTGATTTTGTTACTTTATTGTGGTTATTTCTGTGTATAGTTGTAAATGGGTTTTTTTGTGGGTAGTGCTGCACAAAGTCTGAGAAAGGTAGCATACTTCCCTACAAAATTTCAAAATGTTTTTAAAAGTACAGCAAGTAGAAAGCAGAGAAGTACATTCTATTTTTATAATATGTATAGTGTCGGGGAAGGTTTAGGTTGGATATCAGGAAAAAGTTTTCATCCAGACTGTGGTTGGGCACTGGAAGAGGCTCCCCAAGGAAGTGGTCACAGCATCAAGCCTGATAGAGTTCAAGAAGCATTTGGACAATACTCTCAGGCACATGGTATGATTCTTGGGATGTCCTGTGTAGGGCCAGGATTTGGACTTAATGATCCTGATGAACCCCTTCCAACTCATCATATTCTATGACTCTATGATTCTATATATTACACATAAAATACATACACTTATGGCCTGCCCATCAGACACTCATTGCTCCCAGAGAGGGTGGATAGACTAGCAAGTAAAGAGTCTTCAAACTTCATTCAAGAAGAGTGACCTATGAACAGAGGACAGTGCTGATGAAGACATAGACATGGTTGAGGGGAAATGGACAAGCTGGGGCTGTCCTCAATGGCATGGGAAAGGAAACAGAAGCTGGATAAAAAGAAACATGCAGATAATTAGTAAGGGAAAGGACCATATCACTCTCAAAGGTGTGGACAAGATGGTTTTGCTCAATGCGGTGGGAAAAGGAAAGGATGTTAGAGAAATCTGAAGGAGCATCATAGTGATATGACAGAAGGCAAGGTCAGAAACTTTGTATAACTAAGGAGAAAAGCTGTGTGTCTGAAATTACTGTATTTGTAATGTTATCTGTATAACTAATAGAACTGTCATACAGATTGTTTAATATTTGCAGCTGAAAGATACTGCTTTTATACCAAATATTCTTATTTTGGTTGATTTCCTTAGAAGACTCTACTCTCTCATAGTGGTTCTTCTGCCCAGCCTCAGCAAAGTCTACACTCGAGGTTCCAGTCTGTTATCTCACCTGTGTTTCAGACTCTTCAGCATTGAAAGCCCCTGCTGTACTGTAGATGTTTACTGTCACAAGAAGCAGCAAAGGTCCTGTGACAAGAAGCCAGCTTCTTCTCACAGATGACAACTGCCTTTAAATACTTTACTGGTTGAAAGGGGAAAGCCTAGAAATCCCCAGGTGGTGAAAGCATTTGGATGTAAATTATACAGGCTGTCCATCAAGCTGCACAAACCAATAGCTGATTCACAGTTGAATGAACCCAGTGTCTGAGATTTGAATTCAGAGCATGTAGCAAAAAACCCTCAGATGTCAATGCAAAATTCATTGAAGGCTGAGTGTGGCATCATTTCTGGCCTGACAGCCTTGTGTATATGGAAAAGCAGAAGGAGTGAAAATTGGTGCCATGTTAATACTGCCCAAATATACACAATGAAGTCAGACTGAAAGCAGTGAAATTGCAGCTGCTCCTCATGAGCTAACAGGACTGCTTTCCTTAACCAGTGACCTTCAATTACAGAGTAGCAAGCAAATTAGCAGAGACAAAAAAGAAACACCTGTTAGCCAGAAAATCTTACTGGCTAAAGCTCGTCTTGTTTCAGTTCCAGTTTCCGTAGCTTTCGGTAAAATATGTGCTGTCTCTTTCTCTTTTGGAGTACTGGCATTAACTGGAAATGTTGATTCTGGAAACAGTGAACTCCTTCTTATCAAATTGTCTGGTTTACAAATGGTTTTTTTAGAAGACCTTAAGGGTTTCTAAGTGCTTGAAGGATCTGAATCATTGCAGAAGGCCTCCTGATGTCACAGAGATCAAGTTAGGAAGAAATGCAAGGCCAAAAATGGCCAGGGCAGGAATGGCTAAATGAAATTGCCATTTCTCAGTACCAAGCTCTCCAGCACTCCATATGCTCATGGTTGTTTGCTGTAGGTTGGAGTGACTATGAAGCAGGCTGGGATGTAAATTTACAGTGCAGCAGTTAGGTTGTCCCCATACAGGAGTGAAGGGGCTTACTCTGAACTATATCCGTCTAAAAGGTAGCAGTCTGGTCCTACCTGATACAGGTTGCTTATAAACCTGAAAAAATCACAAATCCAGATGAATTACATGGTGTGAATCCACTTTGAAAGGGGACTAGAGAAGACAACAGTATGTGCATGCTAAGGGTGTCCACACAGGGAACTATCACTCTTCAGATTCACAAGCTGACTTAATTCCCTAAGTAGGCAAGCCTGAGCAGCAAAGAATATATGGCCTTCTTCCCTTTGAATTTGGAGAAAATGTTTGGTGGTTTGTTTTGTTTTTTATGGCTGGTAACTCTATACACCTTTTGCGTCTCTTAATTTTCCGGATGCTTCATTGAAACCTTAGGATCTTATAATCAAAATCAACTTTTTAATAGGACAAGCTCCATATTTCCTTCTCTGGACACAGTTTTACAAGTGAGGTTTTCCTTTTGGAATATTAGCACCTTTTATCTGCCTCAGATTTACAAAATAAGCCATAAAAAAAATGAGGCAAACCCACTTACAATAAAAAACAAGTCACACAGTTAAAACAAAGATAACCACTTAGGCATAAGTTATCTTTTGACAACATTAATAGCTAAATACCTTTTTTCATCCTTCAGTATATGTTGGCATGAAATCTTTTCCTTGGGATTTCTGAGTTATATGAGGGAAAAAGGATGGGGAAATGTCTGCAGAGGGTTTTCTCCTACTTTGGCCAAATCTGAAACATGCTTTGCTGCTACCTGTGCCACCACACTGCCTGCAGATTAACAGTTTTCTTTAAGCCTCCATTTTCAAAGTTTTCTCAGGATAGTTTGGATCATCAGCTCTTACAATTTAAAGAGAGATTAATTTCTAAGAGACAGCTGTAACAGCATGGTAGAATGCCAGATTGTTTCCTTCTTGCAGCTACTACTATGTTTTCTTTCAGAGGCAATTGATCTTTTTGAGATTCCTCTTCCCCTTAGTTTGACAGAAATCTCTTAATTATGAGGCTCTGAGTGTTGTCTAAATGTAATGTGTGGTGAACTTTAAGTCCCAAGCCTGAAGCCACAGTCTTCCCACTGTTTGTTGTTTGAGCTCAATAAACATCACACTGATATATTGAGGTGACTCAGCTATGCAGTGTTCACCTGCCAGCACCAAGTCACTGGTCTGGACTTCTGAATTTTTCCAGATAGCAGACAGGCTGGAAGAGCAAAGCCATTTATATACCTGGTGATTATAATGATGCATGGGAACAAAAATAGATTTACAACAATAATAACATCCAGGACAGCAATACAAATAGTGAGGATAAAAAACAGGGAAAGATAAATACCTGTCTGGAAATATGACTACTACTGAATCAATAGGCTGATGTCCTACCAAAAGCACGTCACTACAGATCAAAAGCAATGGAGTGTTGGTAACTTTCACTCTGCTCAATGAAAGTTACCCTTTTTCTCCAGTCTATCTACTGTTACAAATTGCAGGGAAGCATTTCTATTAATTAGAGGGCTGCTTTTACACCGCTTTTAACTAATTATTGTTAAAACAAGCTAGTCATATTCCTCTAACATGGAATGGAGTACTTAATGCCTATACTCAACACTTCAGGTTTGTTAATAAAAGAAATCCTGGGGGTTTTTTTAGTTTCTTTTCCTATTACATTTTGTAAACTATGCTATGAATAATGAATAATGAATAATTAAAGGTACAACTTTTAAAAAATAATTTCAGGCTGTGTCCCTTCTCTGTTATGACATGTAGTCACAAACGTGGTTATTTTAAACACTGCTGAGAACAGCTTGGTTGTAGCATGGACAAGTGTTTATTACAGGGTTTACTGCCTTGTCCTATGATTCCATGCTCTGCAAGGCACATCTTAACTAATTCCCAAAGGCAAAGTGGCAACATTGTAAAACACTTGTGAAAACATTCAAACTGCAGTTTAAACCTTGTTAAAATGCAGTTCTTCTTTGGAAAGTGACACTGAAAATGGCAGTGTGGGATCCTGTATTTATTGTCTATGTGTGATTTCGAGATCAAACAAGCTAAGTACAACTATATAGTTCCATCCTGACATCCACAGCCAACTCTACGGACTCCAATGAGATTAAATAGTTGAAACTTTCATGTTCATGTATCGTTAAGACTATGGTCTCCTTAGCAACTGTCCAAACCTACTGTCCTCGTTGAAACAGATACACCTTGGCCTCCTTCCATTTAGCTGAATGAGCTTGAGGAAGATCTGTTTTCTTCTCATTGACCTGTGCCAGTTTTTTCACTGCTTGTGGAAGTAAAGTGCCTTTTCAGACAAGTTGGCAAATCTAATTCTGAACAAAAACATGCACAAAACAGTTATGTTGAAGAAGATACCACTTCTTAATGATAGTTGCATTTTCAGCTAAAGAACTTTAATGGCTTTTTAACTTGGTTTTGGGTCTGGTTCATGATGTAAAATATTTTGATCTCTAGAAAATTCTGATATGAACAATATTGTCTATACACATTAACCTGTTTGAATATAGGCTTATGAGCTATAGTTTTATTTCTCTAGAGAGCTAGCTGTTGTGCGTTTATGGTTAGCACCAGCAATGAGAAGACACAGCCCCATCCAAGGCCCATGGAAAGTCAGTTAACAGTGATATTTAACCACAGGGAGCTTGCTATGGGTTTGATGTTTTTCTTTCTCCTCTATCTGACAGGGAAGTAATCAGCTTCATCTACCTCCCAGGGACCTCTGGTTTGACACTGAAACATGCCGTTTCCAGTCAGAAGAGACACACGGCCATGTCCAGCTCTTGGCCTCAGAGAAGACACAGCTAATTTGGCTTAAATAACTTTTGCTGATGGAATTGCTATAGCACTATGGTTGACACTTGAACTTGGCCCCTATATGGAGAAAATCATAGCTACCCTGACATGGTCAGAGATGTCCATGTCAGGAACAGCCCTTACCTCTACCCCACAACGAAAATGTTGAAACATAGAGGTAGATCTTATTTATTGGCACTGCTGTCCTTCTGTCTGGACAGTATGTTCATAAATATATTTAAGAATAAATGCCAAAGTACTAAAAAGTTCTGAAAAGATTACAGGAACAGTTACATCATCCATTCCAGGTACAATACCAATCAAGTGGTGACTACTACCCGACAGATGCCAGCAATACTCCCTTGGTTGGTAGGGTTTCTGTGCCAGTTTTCACATCACCTCTTACAAAGAACTTATTACTAATCCAAATCTCTTGAATTTTTATAATCCTAACGAGCGTAACCAGCATCTGTTTCAATCTTAAATTAAGCCTGATGGGCGTTCAAATGGTTACAAATGTGCAAGGAGGAATGCACAAGGCTGTGCTTGAAGATGGTTTCCTGACTTAGCATGGGTGAATTTTTATGAAATAATATGCAGGCTTTTTCCACCTCACTTTTGCCAATCCCACATAGCCTTGTGACTCAAAGGGGCAAAACTGCAGTGCCAATATAGGTTTCAAATGCTCGAGAGCTGGAATATCCAGAGCTGAGGTTTTGGTCTGGCCTGTGAAAAGGGAGAGAAAACCATCTGTGAAATCTGGAGGTACATCTGGGCTTGGCTTCTACCCCGGGATCCCACAGCCTCCCATAATCCTTTATGGATATCTGCAGGTTGAGAGAAAAAATCCTTTTCTGCACCCCTGCTCTGCTCCACAGCTGGCACACACAGGTTCCCCAGGGCTTCCACGGAGCCCTCGGAGCAGTCCCGTGAGGCACAAACAGGAGGGTTTGGTCCTTATGGCTCTAGAAAAATGCCCTTTTCTAACTAAAACTGGGGGGAAGAACAGCCCTCTGAATGGGGCTTCCCCTATGGGCAGGGGCATGCTGCAAACACCGACTGTCTCTGGAAAATCACAGCAAAAGCCCCGTTCCCACAGGCCTCTTCCCTGGGCAAAGCCCCTCGGAGCGGACGCCGGCCTGTGGTGCCTCGGCGAGCGGCGGGGGCCATTCCTCGGATTCCTGCCTCAGCAGGGAAGGGAAACGAGCAGGGATCCTCCTTCTCCTCAGCCTCCCCCGCCTTGGCCTTTGCTCCCGGCCAGCCCTGCCGCTGGGAGCCCCAGGGGAGCCGAGCCGAGGGACAGCCGTGCCCCGGGGCGCGGGTCCCCCCTCCGGCCCCGCTGCTGAGGGGAGAGCCGGGCACAGCCAGACAGCCAGACAGAGCCCAATTAAACCCTCCCCTGGCCAGCCCCTGACACTCCCTCCTGCATTTTCCAGTCTGTGGTTACGGCGCTCAAAGGGTTCCATTAAGTCACCAAGTTTTACAGGTTCCTTAAAAAAAAAAAAAAAAAAAAAAAAAAAGGGGGGTGGGGGGGCGGTGAGGGGGAGTGCGCGAGAGAAAAGTTTGGTCATGGCAGGGAATGTGTGATCAAAGCTGAGCCCAAGCTTCCTGTTACACCGGGACTATATATATATCGTGTCTTTAATGTTGGGAATGTAAGCAGCTGCTGGAGCCTGGCGCTGACTCTCTGCCTCATTCCCAGAGCACTGAGGTTTCTTCCACCGACCACAATGAACAAGTTCCTGTGCTGCACGCTTGTGGTAAGTCCCTTCGGAGGGGCAGATAGGCTCTAGGATGCATTACAGCTTCAGACATCAGGCTGTACAGACACACGGCTTTTCTTCTGGGGTTTTTGTTTTAGCTTTGGTTTTTTGCAGGTTTTGTTCGTTTGTTTGTTTGGGGGTTATTTTGCTTTCTCTCCGTTTTCTTGGTAAACCCTTTTTGCTTCATCACTCCGAACTTTCCTGATGAGTTTGGAGTGTGATGGACATGTCCAGCTCCAGGGAGACAGCAGGGATTTTCATCCCATTCTCAAGGTAGTGGCATAAATTGCTTTTCTTTTGCCTTTTTTCCTGTCTTCCTCCTTCTTTTTTTAAGGCTTCATCATATTGGACTGACACAAAACACTGTATCTAGGAATTAATTTGGAAACTGTAGGCTGGGATGTTTGTTTCTGATATACATAAACTCCATCCCTGCCTGCCTCTAATCTCTGCTGCAGTGGCACTGTTGGTATCTCAGATACTGGGCTGGCTTTCTTACCGGCGAAAACCACTGTGAATTCCAGAAAGAAAAAAAAAAGCATAAGTGTGTGATGCTTGTTTTGGCTTAGAAAATTCAACTTCATGTGCAAGAAAGTGATGAATTAGTAGCTGTGTCAGTAGCTATTATAGAAAGAGTTGTTATTAAATCTAGTATAACCTCCCGTTTTAATAAGTTTTTGTTTACTTGGAGATTTAGTGAGATGCTCCCAGATGCAAATTTAGAGACCTTAGCAGTGTAGTAAATTTCAAAATGTTATTTAATCCATTTAGTCATATGGAATTTTATATGAATTCAGATCAATTAAAACCTGCATAGAGGGACATCCTGTGTAACATCTACTTGGAGGCTCTTCATCTTTTGCATAAGAAAACATTCAAAGAAAAATATTAAAAAATAATATTCAGAGCAGGCTGTTACTCCTGTCAGCACAGTAACTTGCTCCTGGGTTGTTTTGGTGAGTACAATGGCATTAATGTTGTGGCAGGGCATTAGAACTGAAATCCATTTATTCTGAAAGCTTTTTATAAATGCAACGAGATTTCCAGGATCTGATGAGTAATGCTTGTTTATTACTCTCTGTACAAATTTCTGAAAGGGCTTTTTGAGAAACAAACCCAAAGTAATTAATAGTGCAAGGGAAGCAAAATTTGTCAGGCTTGTGGTCAGCAGACTGAAACACAGGACAAGTTTTTCATCTCGTGTGATGTTGTGCCTGCTTTGTCAATATGAAAGCATGGGAATTTAATCTGAGAATTTCAGCAATAGCTCTTTATCAGCTGGCTTCTTATCTATGGATGTAATAAAATAATCACATCAGGATTTTGATTAAATGCATGTGCTTGTTCATGTTCTCCCATAAAGTAATAGCATTTGGTGAAGTTCAGCATAATCCTCTGGTAGATGAGTCTTGGAGCTGAAATATATCAGTGGCAGGAGTACATATCATAGACCTTCATCATTCAACTGTATTTTATTATTATTATTATTTTAAAATCATTTATTTAAAGTTATTGTGAAGTTTAGGTAAAATCAGTGAAGTTTAAGTACTGTCAGATATACTAGAGATCAGAAAAGACATTTTAGTACCTCTTTTATAAGAACCCTTGTAGGAGGCACAACAGCAGTTCAAAGTTGTGTATGTTTGGCTTACGCAGCCTAAATCTAGTTTGGAGACACCATAGCTAAAAGGAGTTTTTGGCCATGATGTACTTTCAGCCTTGGCCTCTTTGCTAAGGTTTCAGAAGGGGGACCTGGTGTGGTGTTGTGTTCATGTTCATGCTGTTTGCTGGAACACTGAAGCTGCTTACAAACAGACAAGCATTATGAAATCAGACTGAATGGAAAGAAATTCTCCAGAGCTGAATCTCGTTACTTGTCACGTAACTCTCTTGACCCTTAAACTTGACCTTTCTCTATTTTGGTTCTCTGGGTGCATGTGACATGCTTTTTCTGGCCTGCCTGTTGGGTTTGCTGTGTGTAGGCAGCAGCGGCTTTGCAACCCGCGAGGGTAGGAGTTATCTTTCTGTCTGACTTTCTTTCTGTCTGTCTGCATGTGTGTTGGTTAAAAATAAAACACTAAGGTTACCAGAAGAATTTTTAAAAGATATTGTCACAATTTAAGCAACATGCACTGTTCAAATCTCAAGGAAAAATTAATTTTATTCCTTCAGTAGAAACACCTGTTTGCACATAGTACTGGACATACTGTTTCTCTAGCTAGCTAGTCAGTTGTTAGAAATTCTGTCAGTGTAAAGGCAGACTGTAGTCACAGTAGGAACATCCCAGATTGGGTTAACTCTACATCTTGCTGTCACTGTGATGAATAATGTTCCAAAATATAAGTTATGGATAAGACCCACCTTTTGGAGGGTATCTGGCTTGATTTTCCTGCTTTCTCCCTCTACAAGCTTCAAGGCAAATGTAACTCATACAAACGAAGACTTTCAATTTAACACTTCTTTGATGAGATATAAAACTGTTCTTCAGCTAAATGACATTTTCCTATCACTGAAAATAAAACAATAGTTTCGACCCCTAAATTTCTTTGTGAATGACAGCTAATGGTCCTCAAAATGTTTCTACAAGACTTGACTTTTTGACATACTGCTTTATTGACAGAGAAAGGAAGACAGTGGTTCATAGCCCTAGTTTTGAATACAAGGTCACTGAGGAGAGTCACCAGTTACTATTACTCATGTAAAAGAGCAGCCTCCACTTCATAGAGCATCTTCCAAACAAAAGTAGGCCCTGTTATGTCCAAAGGATTGCATTAAAGCAGTTGGTAGAATGGTGGAACAGCCTTATAAGCTGAACTCAAACCAGTGAAAATGATTTCGTGTCAGCTTCCATTGTGTACCTGGCACTCTCCTGTGGTCTGCCAAAAAGTGCTTTGTCTGAGCAGTGGTCTCAGTGAGCCTACAGCAACCCACAGGTCAGCAGTGCCACAGAGCACAGAGAGGTTAAATTTGGTGACTGCGTGGGCCTCCAGAACAGCTAGGTGAGGAGGATGAGAGCTGAGTCTCTCCCAGATGGATGGGAGTCATTTCTCCCAGAATATCAAGTATTTTACAATGGTTATGTGCAATAGGTGGACATGAATCTATTCCAGCATGGCATTGTCAGGTACTGGATTCAGAGATACAACTTATCCATGAGGAGGACCTTGATAGAATCATTCAGTGCTATATTTTGCCAGAGGGATTTCTCTGGGCCTGTGCATGATTTCAGTGAGGCATTCTGCCCAAGGACTGAGGGTATGGGAAGGCCTCCTGCCTTAGCTTGGTCCAAATACTTTGTGTAGAAGGCAAAGTAGGAGAGTTGTGAGGTTTTACTTTAAACCCAATGCAAACACTGGGAGCAATCTGACAGATGTCTTGAATGATGATTTATCACACAAGAAAATATGCTTCAGAATAGTTGTGGAATGCAAAACAGAAACAGATTTATCTTCCTCAGCAAATTAAACATTCTTCTTTGGTCTACAACCCAAAACCACAAAGCCAAGCTATATAATAATATTTTCATATGCTGAAAAGCCACTTTTCTTTCTATCACAAAGCAGTGATTTAAAGTGATGATGCTTGAAGGATTTTTACTTCATATGCTTTGTCTTTGAGTTCATTTTGATTCAACTAGAGAAAGCAAGCAGCTCGTTGCCTTACATTTAAAGATGAAAGAAAAGGGTGTGTATTTTTTCATGCCCAAGATCTGAAGTGAAATTTTACAATCACATTGTTTCTCTCTCAAAAGAATCTTCCAAGGACTCAAATAAATGGACTGCACAGGCCTTTTATGTTAGCATTTGTATACTGACATAAAGATGGTATGGAGAAATATAGCTTCAGGCCTAATGTGTTGAGTGACACAGTGAAAGAATTGCTGTTTAACCCTGAGTAACTCATTTTGAATAAGTTCTTAGTATTTATTTACATGACACTGATTTGCACTAGACTTGTATTTCAATATTTACAGTTCATCCCAATTTCTTACGTAGAGACACCATCCTGAGAGATGCCCAGGATCTTCTCCAGGGAGATGGACGAAGATTGAGTTTTTCAGTCCTTTCAGAACAGAGCCCACTGACACTAGAACTGTTTCACCCAATACGTTGTTAGATGCAGTGACTGATATGGGTTTTGGTTCGGTTTGGTTTTGCTGTAACTATTTTGTTACTGATAGCATTTCATACTAATAGAACAAAAACTCAACCTTTGGGACTTTTTTTTGAGTTTGCATTTCACTACTGCTAGGAAAACTGTTTGCAATTGAGTGCACTCTGAATCAGACTAACAGGGAATTTGTTGAGATGAACAAGATACTAAGCATTATTGTCTTCCATCAGTGCTGGGACTTGCTTAGGGTTTAAAATTTAAAGAAACTGCCTAGATCTTTCAAGTCCATTTGCCAGCTATTCCAGGAAACCAAATACCGCATTTACTTTCAGAAATGCATTGAGAGTTATATTTAAACTACTTGGGTTTCTTGCACCTGCTTCTTGGTGAAAGGCTGTTCCCAACCTTCCTATGACGAGACAGTCTGCTTTTCATTTGCCAGTATTATCCTTTAATGGAGAAAGTTCTCTCTGTGTATGTTAACTATCTGTACCAAATCTATAGGTACAGTTGTGACTTGCCAAGCTATTGAAAAAGTTAAGATCGTCTTCTAAATGAAGATCTTAATTTCCTTCTAAACTTTCTCTGTACTGCTTCCCAGATTAATTAACCTTTCCAAAACAAGGATGAACAGTATTTTACACAATTTTCTGAATGACAAATCCATGAATTTGTCCAAGTGTAGTACTGATGTACTCCAGCTTTGGTTTCTTGAGGGTTAAAGGGTGAACATGTTCATTGCCCCTACTTCTGATTCCAGTAAACTGAGGCCAGACTTCTGGTTTCTTCCTTCTTTCAAACTGGAACATGCCAACTTTTCCAGTAGGAGTAAAACAGACCAGTGCCAGCATGATTATAGAAGAAATCTTGCTTTCTGTGAAGTTGTGGGGAAAACCAACGTTCAGACCTTGTAAGCTCTAATCATGGCATTTTCATGTGTGCAAATAGTGCTGTTTCTTACAGTAGAGATTCAGATGCTTAGTACGTAGACCACCTTTAAATATGGGCATTCAGATCAATCAGAGGTTTTGTGTAGCTAAGAATCTGCTGCCAAGTTGGTCATAGCATAGTTTAGGACAGGAAATGTCAGGAACAACATAAAATGCATTTTATTACCATTTTAATTGGTTTTAGGAACGTGCTTTTGAGGGACCTCTCCTGATCAACCTTATTTACTATATTTTAGTTTGCATATCATGGCGATGTAGAGCATAAGATGGATTTACAAAAGTAAACTGGACTGATGAAAGTAAATCCAGAGATGGACTCCAGAGATGGACTCCAGAGATGCACCAGGTGCACCGGAGCCACTAATGCATGCTCGTCCATGAGAGCAGACTGAAGTTAGTCCAAAATATCCCCTCTGAATCCTGCGTAATGAGGATGTCAGGTGCTCGGCACCATCTGTTTTGCTCTGGAAATCTGCTGTAACAGGTGATCCAACTTCCTAATGCAAGCACAAACTCAGTGTGTGCTAGGACAGGAGAAAGGAAAATTTAGTGACATTCTCCTCTAGCTTACTCTGTGAAATGCAAGACGAGTTTTTTCATTCTGTTTGTGCCAAATTGCTGCAGCAAAACTAGTAAAAATTATTTTTAATTACTTTCAACCATTTTTCATGAATTTTTGCAGAACATCTGAAAAATAGATTGCCTTTACTTTGGCGTTTGATGTAGGTTCAAAGATAACTTCTGATTTGCAGGCTGCATACCAATATTCAGAATACTCAGGTATGCTAGGTGTTTTCAGCCTGCATAAAAGACATTTTTGCAGATCTTTTCTCTTAAACATTATTAGGCAACCTACAGTAGTCTTATGAAAGGTGGTATTGGGGGTTGGGGTCTAGAAATGTGCTTAACGACATACTAATGGCTGTACTGGCTAAAAAAAAAAAAAACAAACACAAAAACAAAAACAGAAAAAAGAGTCCTAAACCAACTAAACCAACCCATATGCTGTCCGTGGGTTGATATCTGATGCTTAGAGGAGATGGAAGAAAAAAACGGAAAAATATCACTATTTTTCTGAAACAGTCCTTCAGACTCAGGGAATTTGGGGGCTGGGATTTCTTGATCCAAAGGTGATGTTTATGCTTAATAGCCCTTTATTATTTTCATCCATTACTATGTCAAGTAACATCTTGAACTCAACTGTTTACAATGTCCTATGACAGTGAGTTGCACAGCTCACTGGGCTAAAAGGATCATGGTAGTCTAACAGTAGTAGTAATGGTAATCTAGCTCTATGTTGAAAATTATGTATAAAATGCTCTGGTAAAATATTGAGATATTGATTGCATAAATATCTTTAGTTTGACTGAAGAATCTTCTTGTCGTAATTGTTTGTAAATAAAATAGTTGGATCCTGCATATGTATGGCTCAGCCCCTGGTCAGTGGATTACTGCAGCTACATAATGTGTGTTTCTGGGATAAAGGGGAAGAAAGGTATGATGTGATTTTCTTTTAAAAGCAGGAAGAAAAAAATCAAATGGAAAGACTGATTGTTCTTTTAGTGATGCTGATTTATTAATGCTATTATTATGGGGTTTGGTTGTGCTCATTTGAATTAATAATATGCTGGTTCCCATTATTAGTCCATAGTTATTGGTTCTTCCAAAGGCAAAACTTTGCAGGCCTCAAACAAGTATTATTCAAGTCTCCTTTTGCTCAATTTTTTACATCAGCTCCCCTCAAATTATGTTGAATTGTTTTCAATTTTTACTGGCTTATTTCACATAGCTGTAGGTTCTTCAGGAAGCAAGTGGCTCCATTTTTCCCTATAAACCCCCATGCTCTCATATCCTGATTATTGAATTTTAATTAATTTTTATGCTGATTTATCCCCTGCGGCAAAACTCCACACTTGCCTCAAACATGATTTCCAGCGTAAATAGTTGAGTAAGGGAAATAGAGAAAATCTTATTGTTCTTGTTGCTACATGTTGCAGAGCAGAGTTGAATAACCATGAAATTATTCACCTACCTGTTTGTTACCTGAAAATATGTCACCAAGGGCAGAGGCACAACCCAGAAGAGAAGATTCTACTGCAGGGACAGTTTTGGATTTGTTGTGAGCTGTGCTTTGCAGAGCAGGAAAAACAGTGTTTCTGCACGAGGATGTGCTACCCTTATGTCTGGTTGCTGTCCCTAATAATTTTCACAGTGTCAGATTTTCATCTGCGTTGGGTATTGTCTTGAGTTTCCACAGATACTTGAATAAAATGGGGGTTGATGTTTGTAGCATCTGTGCTGTCTGTTGCAGTCTGTTATATTCTGTAAAGGGAATGCATGTGTCCATGCAAATCTTGGACTCTAGTATGCTGTATTAGCTATTACTGAATTAGAAATATAGAAGAAAACCTTACTGTTCACATCAAAAATTAATGAGATTACCAGGACTTCCTTATTACTAGCGTCATAGATGTAGATTTACCAAGGGTGGGGGCATTTTTCATCAATGCAAAGCCATTCACTGTTAAAAAATGTGCTGCACCCTCTTTGTTAAATAGACCACATGAAACAGATCCAGTCATTTAAGGAAAATGGAGCTGTTCATCAAACTTCAAAGACTAATAAGGAATTTTTCACAATGAAAGGTATTGTACATTGAGACCACAAGAAAAAGTGGGCTCTCCACCTGTAGAAAACACAGATTGTATAAATTACCAGGCTTAGTCAAGGGTAGCTACAAGAGACTGTAGGAAATATCCATACTATCCACACTTCATTCCTCAGCCTGTCTAGGTATAGCTGTATAAAAAAGCTGTATAAAAAGTGGATTCGCAGACAGGTAATAGGAGAATACATTTAAGAGTACTTTCTTAAGCAGTAAGAGTTCCTAATTTAACCACATAATATCACCTGGTGATCACTGTGACTTTTGCTAATGCAGATGAATGTTTAAATTGTCCTTTATAACCTTAATAAGACTATAACTTTAGAAGTGCCATGATGTGGCAAAAGGGAGGTCCTTAGATGAAAAACCTCTAGGAAATATTGAACCTGGGAAAAAAAAAAAAGGAGTTAATTCCACTTACACTCTGGGCACATCTGCATTGGAAAAGAGAAAATACATTTTTGAAATTGAATTGTCATCTTTGTATTAGCTGACCAGGATTAAAATAGCAACAAAGACAAACTGGTTGCTTGTATAACTTGACTAGATATGTAGAAAACTATCTTAATTCAGAACCAGTTTACTTCATCTTTATAAAATGTACAAGTTTTAGAAGAGAAATGGCACATGCAGCCATTCAAGAAGCACAGGACAGAGCTGGGTTCTCAGTGAGAACAATGAGCTGTTCCCAAGAGTTTTTTTAATGGTAAACTGGTTGAATCACATAACCAGATTTTCACTTATAAGGGAAAATTAAGTGATATGGAGATTGTCTCTGCAGCAGGGCAGTGTTGTCTCAGAGCTCTAGGTCCAAAATCACACCAGCAAAGCAGACTGTTGTAGGAAGCAGGACTGTAGCTGTCATAACGTGCCAGTACTGAACCAACTCCTTACAACAGCTGTAAGCCTGTGGTTTTACATAGAAATGAAAGCATTAGTCTGGCCTCTTCCAGTTCATGCAATTGAGTCTTTAATGTACCCTTCATAAACTGTGGCATTCTTTACCTCTGTCTGAAGCTGCGTCTTTGCCCTTGACGTAGCTGGCACATTTTATCCCCAGAACTGCTGTATTTCAGTGCAAGATTAAATAGAGGGCATTAAAAAGTAACCTCTATTGTTCTAGGCATTTGTTGGTGCAATACACTAGTCAGATTTATGTGCTCCTACACAATTCCTTTTGCATCTGAAGTACTAGATACTTAAGAACAGGCATAATCCCCACCTTGGCTGTGCAATGGCCAGCTTCTCTGGTACCAGGCACGAAAAGGTCATTGCCCAGTGATATGAAATAGGGTGTAAATGGGAGAAGCGTAATATCTACATCTCTGGAAGAAAAAGGAGTTCTAATATTGGGAAGATTTGCTAGTCAAGATCCTAAAATTTTCCCATGTTAAGATAGACATGGGAGAGTCCGGAAGCTGGCTAATATCTTACAAATTCTAACACAAATGTTTGTTTGAAGATAATACTATAACTAGACTCATAAACTCATTAAAGTGTAGGTTTCTTTGTGATCCCAGTGCTCCCCAAAACTAAAGGAAGTGATGTTTTATTTTCCTGTTGCTAGCTCTTGGACATTTCTGTTAAGTGGACCATCCAGGTTGACTCTCCCCCCAAGTATCGTCATTACGACCCAGGGACATCTCGTCAGCTGCTGTGTGACCAGTGCCCTCCCGGGAGCTACGTGAAGCAGCACTGCACAGCCACCAGCCCGACGCAGTGTGCGCCGTGCCCGGACCAGTACTACACCGAGGAGTGGAACAGCCACGACGAGTGCCAGTACTGCAGCACTGTCTGCAAGGAGCTGCAGTACGTCAAGCAGGAGTGCACCAGCACACAGAACCGCGTCTGCGAGTGCGTCCAGGGCAGATACCTGGAGCTCGAGTTTTGTTTGAAGCACACGGAGTGTCCTCCCGGGTTCGGTGTTGCACAGCCAGGTACGTACTGCTTGTCAACAAGCACAGACTGAATTGGAGCTCTGCCGCACATCGGCGACTCGTGGCAGTTACAAGATTAGGAAAGAGGCTCGTCCAGATGAAATTACAGGACAGTAAATTGTAAAGCCAATTGAACCTGTTCTAGTCTGCATCATTTGGACTGTAGCCAAAGGAACGTTTCTTAGTGCTGCTCCTGCTGTAATATATAACTTAATGGCAGTAGCAAATGTAGCAAATTGCACTCTAATGAGAAACATGATGGATTTCCTCTTTTAAAGGAACATTATCTGGAATGTAGTATTTGTGTGTGTGATAAATAATAATGTTTTTCATTTTGAAATCTGCTGTTTCAAGCAACCGTATATCTTGACAAACACCAGGAGCACTACATGTTTGACAACAAGTGTATAATTATAACAATATTAATATAGCTCTAGCATCACTGCAATATGTGTTAATAATTAATTATCAACATCCTAAGTGGAACTCCTAGGGAAACTGTTGCTATTATCAAACAAACAACCATTTCTTTGTCAAGCAGGCTGGCTGTATGTTTGATGTGGATACAGAGGGAAGGGGTACTTTTCAGTGGAGGGTATTCTTCATTTAAGGCAACGTAAATTGTTAAACCAATAATATGTTCTTCCCTCAAAATGAAATACATCATTTATTGTTTGGCAAATGCCATGGCCTAGTTTAGCTCTAGTATTTAACACAGCCCGAAAGAATTGTAAACTGTCATGGTACCAGAGCTCGATAATTGCCCAGAGAAGAGCTCTGAAGAAGGAAGAGAATGCAGAAAATCAAAGCATCTCAGACACAAACCTGCAGGCAACCAGTCTCCAGACTACAGAATGATTTCCCTAGGAATTACATACAAGGAGTGAGAAACACTAGGGCTGGCCTGTACATTTTAGAGGTGTGCTGAACGACAGGCTGGGAGTCCTCTTTTGGGTCATGAACATCTCATTGGATAGCAACTTTTATGTAAGGAAAATGTCACTGCTGTAGATTCTCACTAGTCCCTGAGTAACTGATTGACAAAGCATTACCTTGATGCCCTTGCCATTGTTAAGCATTTCCACTGGCAAACACTGCAAATCCATACTGTAAATCTTCATTAACCTAAACTATTATACCCAGGGGCTTGGGTTAATGAGCTTCCACTGTACCTCGGCAGTGAGTCAAGAGAGGCCAGAAACAAAGTCCTCAGTTTGGGAGATGAACAAAACACAGATTGTCTGAGCAACCAACCTACTGCGTCCCTGCAAGCATGGTGAAACTGTGGCAGATAAATTCGAATCCCTCAGTTCAAAATGAAACAAACTTTGAAAGAAGATAAAATGTTGAATCGTGTAATTTATTGGAAAGTTGGTTTCCAAAAGACCATCAGAATGAACTAGCTAATCCCAGACAGACCTCAAAAAAGGAATGAAAACATTGTAAAAATAATTCCATCTCCTTGTGCCAATAGTCAGTTTTTGAGGTGAGGCAAAAACTAAGAATTTAATAAGCATGTACCATACTGTGTTACTGCTTTCTGCCATATGATAGCCTTGAACTTTGTAACGATGCAAATTCAGGTGAAATAAAACCTAACTCTAGGAAAATATTCTTCCACTCCCACACAGGGAGATCGTGGTCCAGTGCCTCTTTTAAAGCTTAAAGCACTAAAAATCTGTTTTCCCACTGCCAGTTGCTCATGATTACACTGGGAGATCACTTTACTTTGGTTGTCCCCTTTTGTGAGTGCAGATTAAGGTTTTGTTCCCTTCTGCTACCGGACGTGGCAGGGTTTATAGCAGCAAGGTACTGGAGCAGCAGCGCTGCTACGAGGCAGCACTATCTCCCCAGCGGCGGGTGACGTTTCCCTGGGAAGAATGGGGGATTCCAGGTGAATTGGAGGGAGAGGTGGAAGGGCGGACAGACAGCGGCAGTTTGTGCCGTGAACAAGAGCGGCCAGATAAACAGTGAAGAAGAAGCTGGCAAAGCTGGAGGGTGACTTTATTCTCAACCCCGAGAACGCCGGTGGATTACCCGATTTATTCCTCTCTTGTGCCGCAAGGGTTATGCGGGAAGCTCTGAGCAGAGCGACGCCCCGTTTGCAGGAACACTGCTTTCTTCCCCTTCCTTGCTGGCAGAACACAACAGCAGCCTGTCTGTAGCAGGGAAAGTTGCTAAAATTCAGCTGTCTCAGGACAGCTAATTGCTGCCTGCGCAGGTGGTGCTGGCTGGAGTTTTGTCCAGCCCAGAGCCGCAGGCAGCGCACATTATACGAGGGAGCGCAGGGGCAGACGCTGTGGCTGCAGTCTGGGTACTGGCTGCAGAAAGCAGAGGATTTGGGAGGCGGGTTGGCGACATATAGGATCTCTGGCAACTATAAACTCCTTTGTTTTCACTTGCCTGATGAAGTGCTAGATCAGGTGTATGCAAGCACTATTCTTTATTTCACAGCTTGTGGAAAACTTGAGATTCGTACTCTTTTTCTCCAAGGATTTCCCAAAATAAATAAAGGGTACCTAAAAGCTGTCGTCAAGATAAACGTCCACGCGTAAATACTTAAAAACTACACTAGATGGAGGCATTTTCTTATTCAAATATAGTTTATAATTATTTCAAAAAAATTTTAAGCATGTGCTCAAGTTCCTGTTCAATAATGCAATATTAGATACTAGACTTCAGACACTTGTTAAATGTTGTCTGAATAAGGATGAATTATGAGTGAATATACAACAATTATTGGTGCTGTGACTTTCCTGCCACTGGTGGTTAGACTGCATTGTTTCAGATTTCATGCATTAATTTTCTTCCTCTTTGTTAATGTGCTAGACCATACATTGTCATTCTGCTGTTGTATCATATATTTATTTCTGAAGGAAAACTATGTCTTGTAAATCACCAAGCAAAATATGTATGTCTGTTAAATAGTTTTGTTTATACTGGACACTATATCTTCTTTGGGTTTAGTAACATTTTATTCAAGCCCAGAGAAAAGTTTAAAAAATGTTCTTTAGTTGACATTTAGTTTGGTTGTGGCTTTAGCCAGAACTGAACTAACCCATTCAAATAAAATTCTAGGCAGTTATTGCAGAGTAAAATTCAGAACAGATTTTTATGCCAATTAATTACTTTACAGAGTATTTGTACAGTTGAAGGATGAAGATCAGACATTGTGTAATGTCTGACTAGACTCGAGTAATTGAGGTTTTAAAGATATTCCTTTACTAAATTACTGATTTAATCAGTAATATCTGATTTTAAACTTGGTAACAACTGTATTTATGAGTATATTTACTGTATTAGACCAGCAGGAACATCATTCTCTTAAAGAATCTTCTGTTTTGCTTTTTTTGTTTGTTTGTTTTGTTTTAAAGTGATTCCTTAATAGATAAGAAATAAGAAAACAGAAGCATGACAATTTAGAGAGGAATATTTTCCTTTATTTTTGTGTTCTCATTGTGGTTTTTTTCTACAGTTGAGATTATATATAATTGGATGCATTGTTTTCCTGTATCTGCAGGTACCCCTGAGAGTGACACTGTATGTGAGAGATGTCCAGAAGGATTTTTCTCAAATGAAACATCATCCAAAGCAGTCTGTCTTAAGCACACAAACTGTAGTGCCCTGGGTTTCAAAATAACTTTGAAGGGAAATGAGGTTCGTGACAACATCTGCCAGGAAAATAAAGATATTACACCTCAAAAATGTGGAATAGGTATGTATCCTATTATGGAAGAGTGCTCTGAAATCATACCTTTAATTATTATTAAAATTAATTAATCAGCATTTATGATAAAAATATTTAGCTTGTTAGCCATTTGCCTGCTATGGTGATGGCCATAGTAGAATTTTAATTATTGTAGCTTCAATCAAATAGAACTCAAGCACAGAGAGCAATCTCTTTATAGAGACCACTTCTTAACCTGTTTTTAAACACTTTTTCTTATCATTCTTGCTGCTTGCTTTTTTTTTTCTTTTTTCCCTGAGACAGGCAGGGTAACAGATTGGAACAATTGTCATCTTCTTCCCTTTCTCGTTTCAGATGTAACCCTGTGTGAGGAGGCTATGTTCAGGTTTGCTGTTCCTACCCATCTCACACCTAACTGGCTGAACATACTGGCAGACAGTTTGCCTGGGACAAAGGTTAGCACAGAAAATATTGAAAGGATTAAACAAAGACACAGCCCTCAAGAGCAGACCTTCCAGCTTTTGAAATTATGGAAACAGCAGAACAAAGAACAGGATATGGTCAAGAAGATTATTCAAGGTATCTTACTGTGATAGCATGTGTGTTAAAAGCACCCTTTTAAATGGCATTTTAAAAATTGCCTGGGATCAAATACCTCCTGGTGATGTGTTATGCTTGGAGCAAGGCCTGCAGGGCTTGACTGAGGTTTATTGATGCAGTAAGAGCAGTGAAGTTGAGGGGAAGCAGGAAGAGAATTCAACTTCTCCTGATCAGTTGAGGACTGAATTCTTCTCATTGTAGTTGTGTGTTGGGACTGTGTGTTGTGCCATGACCAAGATCCCCTTTTAAGACTCCACAATATATGAAGAATCTTGTTAAAGTGAGTCAGGTGTTTCCCACTGTTAGATATGAGCAGTGGTTGTTGAGGTTAGAGGGAGCTGGATGCCTGCAACTGAAGTGCAGCTACTTTTCTATAAAAGTGTTTGGGACTAGGACATCTGTTCACAGGGTGGGGGCACATGGGAGTGAGAAATACACAGGCAGGCTTTCCCTTCTTTTTCCCTTCTGGTACCTGTTTGCCATACTGATTCTCTGCTTTGTTTGTGCTGAATCTACTAAGACAGGTTTCAAAGGTGAAATAGTGCTGCAATGTTAACACCAAGGTTTTTACAACAGTCAGGTCAGCTCTTCTCATGTAAGGCACCATCAACAGCCACCACATTCAAATGACATTTGTCCACTCAGAATAGATTTGAAAAAGGCTGTAGAAATGTTTGTCACCCCTCTGCTATTTAGTATGTGTGTTTATGTCACACTGTGAAGTGTCTAGAGTACTTCAAAGCCCAAAATTACTATTTTAGCAAAGCTTGCCTAGACATTTCTGAAGGGACTAAGCAAAATTTTCATTCACTGGAACCAAATATTACGAGTTCTATCACAGACACACAACATTTTACAGGACAGATGACACAACTCTATAGCAATAAATACTTGCTATGAAGTTTGTTTGTAATTTGGAGTTTTTGTATCTGCAAAGTTAATTAAATTCTTAAGTATTTTTTCATAATTGGACCCTAAAAAAGCAAACCTGAGAGAATTATTTGAAATAAAGAAAAAAAAATTTGGAAGGGAATATTCACCTTGGAATTTTGGAAGGTTTTTTGCAGGCCATGGTAAAGTTTAATGGGCTGTATTTACCTCTCTTTTCTTTTTGCTTTCTCTAGATATTGATCATTGTGAAAACAGTGTCTTAAAGCACATTGGCCACCCAAACCTCACCTTTGAACACCTCAACATGCTGATGGCAAGTTTACCAGGCAAGAAAGTGGGAAAAGAAGATGTTGAACGCACAACGAAATTGTGTCAACCCACAGAGCAAGTCCTGAAGCTTCTCAATCTGTGGAGAATAAAGAATGGCGACCAAGACACCATTAAAGGTTTAATGTATGGACTGAAGCACTTGAAAACATACCACTTTCCAAAACGAACCATCCAAAGTCTGAAGAAGGTGGTTAAGTTTCTTCACAGATTTACAATGTATAGATTATACCAGAAACTCTTCTTAGAAATGGTAGGGAACCAACTGAAATCTGTGAAAGTAAGATGTGTCTAACTCAAGATATTTTTCATTTCCACTGACTATTTTTCCCCAATTACTGCCAGCAGTAATTAAACTGGAACGTTGTTTCACCACATTATATTTTACTATTTATAGAAATGCCTGACTGGAATAGTTCTAAGTCTTCTGCAGTGGTTCTGGAGTTTTTTTCTTTAATAAAAATCACTTTTGTAAAAGCTTTTAACCTGTTGATAACACTAAGAGCCTGATTCTGCATTTTTGCACATTCAGTGTTGAAAAGTCCCACTATAGTCACTAGATGAGAAAGGAATGCTGGACCAGGCTCTATTCCAGTATTTGCTATTTATATTCTTCAAGGAATAAACATTTTTTGTTGTACATATTTATTAAATTAAATGGAAACTGTATGAGACTGAATTTTAGAAAGAGAAATGAAAAGCACACTGTATATTTTCTAGTTAAACAAAAATGATTCCATATATTTTTCTGATAAAAATTTTGTAGCATGCCCTAAGAGTTATTAATTTCCTTATATTTTGTATTTAAAAAAAGTATTATTGCTTAGTTTTATTTGTATAAGTTGTGGTATCTTTTGGTAAGGATGTTTTAATTTATCCAATGATTTTAACTCAAATACAGTGAAAATATAGTGCAAGTGACCTGAATATTTAAATATTCTGTGAGGAAGTGAATGTACCATATTTAAGAAGCTGGATTTTTATATAGAATTTCATAATCTTATTTTATAAAACAATTAAATTTTTCAGTTTACTTTTTGACTGGTGTTTTGCTCTTGACTCTGAAGTAGGACCTAATAACAAAGACAGACTGTGTGGATTTTGCACCTTATCTTGGGCTTGGCTTTCTGCTACTCCCTGTCTGGTCTAGTAGTTAATATGTGAACTGAGTAAATATTGACCAGCACTGGATTCTCATAGTCACTGCAAAGGTGTAAATGAAGGCAAAAAGTGTTAAAGGTTCCAGTTCAGAAGACCCAGGTGGTTTTGATACGACCGATTACAACTCCATAGACACATTTGGCCCAGCAACACTCTTGGCCCCGTGTCATTCTTGGAGAGCTCACAACCTTTGCCCTAACCACAGCTTGTAATTTCATGGAGGAAAGATGATGCATGGCCCTGACGGGCTTGGAAAGCCTCACATATTGCCGCTATGTTTAAAGGAAGAGAGCACAGAGAGGTCACATAAGAAAAATAGTCATCTACCATTTCCCTCAGCTACAGAAGGAGACACCTACAAAGCCTCGGGCCCCATGAAAACAGAACAGAGATTGTCTGACTGCTGTTATCAAAAGCTAACGGTAATTTAGGGACCAGTAGTCATTCACAGTGCAAGCCAAAGGCCTCAGCGGCTGCAGAGAAAGACTGTACTCTTGATTGTTTTTCTTTAAACCATGTGAACAGAGCTTGAATATTCAACATATTTTTTTCGTTGTGTAAAGGAAGAAAAAGCCGTCAGCATTTACTCTTGTATGACAAATATTCTTGTATTACAGATGAGAGGATCTTAAGCAAAGAATGAGAAACAGATTCCTGCTTGATATGATAGGTGCTCATCAGAAGTGCTCTCCTTATAGACTACAAATAGGACATATTCCTTTAAAATACTTGGGTTTCATTTTTCATTGAATTCTCACATCACTTTTTGTATCAAAAGGAATAAGCTCCCTTTTAAATTTCACGTTCTATTAGCATCTCATTTATCAGTGTAGCTGAGAAATGGTCCTGAACACACAAAAAATTCCCAGTTTTGTCTTGATTCATTTGAAATAATTTATGCCCTTTTACAGCAGAAAATGGTTCTACATATAATTAAAGGTTTATAACAGAATCTCAAATTTCAAAAATAGATACTAGATGTTTCCACGACTCTGCCAGATATGGAGGTTTGGGGTGTTCTAGGTGTTAAAATGAGAATAATGATCTTATTGGCAGCAAAATAAAGAGGATCCCACACACCTTGTAAACAATACCATGTTGATCCTTTCAAGGTATACAAAAATTTTGCAGTTAATAGTATAGTTATGGTATCAAGTAGTAACATAGTTAAAAAATGTATCACAGACCTATTGGCTGGAGAAAAACACAATTGCTTCCCAGTACATGGTACTGTTTTTAATTTATACATTTATACTTCTATATTGCAAGAAGTTATATGTGACTCTCATTTTAAATGATACAATATTTGTGGTCCTTCAGGAATGACAACAATGAAGAAAGAGTTTGAAGCCAGAGACTATAGTTTATTCTACAACTACCATGTGAATATGCTATACTTCACTATAGCAGAGTATGGCCTGGACTGGATTTCCTGGGAAACTTCAGCATTTTACTATTACCTGTGCCTTTTAAAATAGGATTTTTTTCCCCCTAAACAGAAAATTACACTTGTTTAATGAATTATACCTGTTAAAGCTGATTCAGTTAATTAGTGCTCAGGTAGACTCTTCTCAGACAGTTTGTTCCTCATTTATCAGTTCAGCTTCCCTTAGCTGGAATGACTCAAACACTTCACATCCTGAGCAGGCAACACTTAAACTATTCCCTTCCCCAAAGACCTTCCAGCCCAAAATAGCCAAGACAAACAAAAGTGAGACCCAGGATAATGAGGGAGAGAGTGAGGCAAACAGAAAGTGGGAGGACTGCTTGGAAAAAATGTGGGTTTGGGGGTGGTAGCTTGTTTTTCAAGGAAGGCTGCAGGAGGAAGAAAGAGGTGTGCAATGAGCAGCAGGTAGGAGAGGTGTCCCTGTGTTTTTCCCAGAGGAAATGCTGCTGTGGGCAGGTGCAGGTGAGGGGAAGGAAGGAGGTGTGAGGACTAGGGACAACCAACCAGAGCTAGGCCTTGGGAGTGACTTGAAGGGTGATTCTGTGCTCACAGTGCCCTGACCTGCCAGGGTACCATTGCCTGCTCTCCTCCCAGCCTGGCTGATGACCAGACTCCAAGAAAGGCAAATGTTTTGCCAGCCCCTGGCTAGAGGAGAGGCCACCCTTGCCTTAGGGTGGAAAGGAGGAGAGGAACAGGGAAGCAGGAGGAGTGTGCTGCCTCTGCTGCCCCAGCCAGGGGCAGGATTTGTTGTGCCCTTTCAGCTTCTCTTTCGATGAGAGAAAGGAAAAGTAGTTTCAGGAATATTTGACAGAGATAGTGAGACAGACTTTAAGTCAGATTCTTCAGCTATTGTCTGTCCAGCTGTTCTCTCAAAGAGTGGAAACAGCTATCCAAAAGTACCATGAGTTTAAACCAAATCTTAGGATTCAAAAATCTTCTACAACCCTGCTTTTTAGAATTTTTTTTTTATATGTACTTGTTCTCCATCAAGGCAGTCCTTGGGTCCCAGAAAATACACTATGTTTTGGAATATGGGAGAAATTAAAGAACAAACTAGATACTAAGCTCTGTAATAATCTTTTTTCTACACTGTGCATGTCACCAAGCACAATAGATTCCTGGTCCCTGACCCATGGATGCTCTCATAGTAAAATCAAAAGAATAGTCTGCTATAGACAAAACAAAGCCTGGTATTACATAGCTTTTAAAATGTTTAAATAGCTGAATAATGAAGTTTCAAGTGTTGGTTAGGAATGGGCACATAACTGTATCCAAACCACGCACACAGAGACTTGCACGCACTTGTGCTCACACACACCATACACCATGAACACGACTTGTAGTTGGGGCTTCAACAGGCTGTGGTGGTGATTTCAACTCAACTAAGCCCTTCATCATCCTCAGACACTCATCCTGCCCATCCTAGTACGGGTCAACATTGCCACGTCCAAGCCAGAGGTGTCTGGTTTACTTCTGAATCACCTTCAAAATGCCCAAATTTTTGTTCTTGAAGTAATTCAAAACTGTGGCTTAGAAATAAGCAAATATTTATAGAAAAAAATACCAGCAATTTCTGCAGACTAGCAGAAACTATTCAATTTTGGATAAACATCAAATATAGGAAATGCCCACACTCCAAAATATTTCTTTGTTGAAATAATTTGGAGAAGAAAAATTGGAGAAAAATAGCTGGGAAAAAAAAGAGGTTTACATTTTTCTTCCTTTACCTTAATTAGATGGAAGAACCAATATTGGCAATAAGCTCAGTAGTGAAGAGGAATAAAAATATGTACAAAGCTAACTGTGGTCATTGTGTGACTATTCCCAATGGAGTTGAAGGACAAATCTATGGGGAAAGGCTATAGGAATGGATTCAGAATTGCAATAAATTGAATAATTCTATTTTTATATTAGACTTTTGAACTGAACAAAACTTGAGACAAAGTAAAGCAGACGAACACAATGTGAATGTAGTTTATTCCACTCATCCTCATCCTCACCCTCACCCTTTTTATTTATGGCAAGTTTGCGTAGGATTCCTCTGTTTGTATTTTTGCATTTAAAAAAAGTTCTTTCATACTACCAGGCTATTTTTCTTAAATCATTCTGACCTTTAGTACCTAGGAGGTTATTTAAAAGGAACCACATGATGAAAGATTGTGGCTTTGGCAATATTTCTTATATGAAAAGGACAGGGTGTGGTTCAATAATGGTGAAAACAGAACTTTCTGAAGAATATTTTTCTTCTTCATTTCTTTATCTAAGACAGAAAGTCTTCATCCTCTTTTAAATAAATAAATAAACATTCTGGCAAGTAGGACGTATATCATTCTGGTTGTACAGAACTTTGTCAGCACACAAAGCAAGACCTTTGTCTATTGACAGTATCAGTGGTTTGCTATTTGTGTTGTGCTTCAGCTCTGCCTATGGCACTTTAGATGAGTGAAATGGTACATCCTAAAGGATGATTAATCCCACATAAGGCAATGGAAACTCAGTGCCAGTAAGAGATGTACCTAGGCCCACATTTTTGGGAAGGTTGTCCACACCTGGGAGATGTGTCAATGCTTGAAGTGTGTTTTTTGAATTACAACAAAACAAACTGAGAGTAGATGGCAGGCTGGTGCAGCCATTGGGAAACTGGGCTATTCCTGTCTCTGGGAGCTAGAGAGAAGCAGCTTGGTTTGACACCGCGTGGGTTGGGAGCCAGCACAGGGATACAAGGAATGGGTAGTTGCTGCTGTTGAGATGTGTTTTTGAAAGTCTGAGAAAACTGACATGCTGAAACCTCAAGACGAAAGAGGAATGATGCAGGAAAATTTTGCACTTGATGCCTCAAAACCAGACTTTCTTTCTTGAAACAATCACAAAAACCAAGTACTCAGAAAAGAATAGATTTCTCTGGTAGTTATTTATGAAGACCCCATAGCAGTATTTGAGTGATTTTGTGTTGACAGAGGATGCTCACAGGCAAGTGATGGCAGCACCAAAGCAGTTCAACGCCCAGATGCAGAAGTGGTGCTCCCAGGCTTTCTCTATATCCTTCATGGACCTGGACACTTTAAACTCAGCACAAGGATGTTCATCTCCTAAAAGGAAATTACTGCAAAGGCCTGTGTGCTGAAACTGGGTCCCTCCCTCCCCATCACAACACTGGTTTAGTGAAACACAGCCTTGCCGCTTGGCTCTCCCTTGCAGTGCAATCCAACCAACTGGTTCCTTTGGATGTAGACAGTTCCTTCACTTTTCTGCCACATCTGGAGCTGCTGGTTCCCACCTCTCCTTGTCCAACAGCACACACAGGCAGGGAGGAGGCAGCAGGAGCGAACTTCTGCCTCCCCAGCCTCAGAGAATCCTATCAGCCACTTCTGGGAAGGGGCCTTGACAGCCTGGAGACAGAGGCAGAACACACCAGCCTCCAGCCTCCAGCCTGGAATGGGGCCACACCAGCAGCTGAGTGCATATTAAACAGTCATAGAGAAATGGGCAGGCAGGGATTGCATTTGCATTAAACAGGCATAGAAAAAAATGCTTGCTCAAACAGAAAGCAATGGCCAGGACCCACAACAGAGGAAATATCAAAACCCCTCTGTACAGCACTGTGAATTCAAACTCCGAGTTAGCTACTGTTAATTTAGTGTTCTCTTCAGTTAAACTAATTGTGGGGTGTTTCCACATGCACAAAGAAATGAATTTCAAAAAGAACAGTGTTGGGTGAGACACACAGGTCTAACTGTTCATGTCCCATTGTTCTCATTCCCCTAAAACAATTCTCATCACACAGTAGCCCTATTACAGCTCTTTCTGCTTTCATGCTGTTCACAGTTTGTTGATGCAATTCCTTCCTCTGCTCTGGCAGAATAAATGGCTCAGTTCTTACACTGTGTTTTACTCCTCTCCCATCCAGTCATGTCATTATCCTCTTGTCACTGTGCAGCAAACGTGCAAGGCACACACTGAGGCTGCAAGGAGCAGCATTAACCACAGAGCCACCCCACCCTAAATAACTCACCCTACAAAAAATATTGTATCGCTGCAAAGGCTCCCTCAGCAGTGACCAAGATGGCAGAGCACCATGTTATTTCTCTGTGCTATGTTGTATTTACAAGCTGCTTTGGAAGTGCAGAAATTGCACCTATTCCCACACTAATTTCCCTGCTCCCTCCGACACGATGGCAAGAGGGCAGTTATTGCAACATCCCGCAGTGTAATACTGAAGGGTATAGGACAAACTCAAACACCCACAGAAAACAGAATAAAAGGACTCTGACAAACAAAAAGCCTGGGTTATATGAAGGATAATGACTAGGAAAACCCTTAAGCTAGGAAAATACAGTCCTGTGAAGAATCATCATTGCTCCGACAGTGCAGGTATTATAAGACATATGCTCCAGTTTTGCTGGAGCAACAATAAATCCGACACATACAAAAAAACCATCAGTTCTGTTGTCTGGTTAGTCTTGCTTAAGGCTAAAATACCTAAAAGCCCATCCAGCACAGGAAGTATTTAATCAGCACTTTTCTGGTTTGCTCTCATGCCCCAGAGATACCATTCCCATGGAAAGTTTAACTGTAGAAATAAATGCATACTTCCAGAGGTGGCTAATTAAACAGTAAATTGAAATAATTACAATAACATGAATTAGAAAATCTACAGTTCTTTAATAGTCCCCTCTGTTCTTTCTCTGTAGGAGAACGCTGGGTTTCAAATTCAGCCCTGAAGATATTCACTCTTTTGCCAGAGTAAGTAAACGTTTAATTCTGCTACGCCCGGAGGGAACTTCTTGCCAGTACTGGAGGGAGGTTTGGAGTAATTTCCCCACCTCCTGGGCGGTTTACTACCTTCTTGGTAAGGTATCCTTTGGAAAGATAATGGGTTCTTGGCCCTCATCTACATAACGTTCAGCGGTTGGGTTTTTTTATATTCCAAATGTAAGGTGTTTTCCAAAAAAATTCCCACTGAGACATAACAAGCTGGCACTGTTTCCTTGAAAAATCCCAAGTACTGAATCTTGTGGGAAAGGATGCTGACTCACTGATATTGATGGCTCAATACTGAGGTCTGATACAAAGAAGAAGGACAATTACATTATTCAGGCAGGAAGAAGAAAGCTATAGAAATGAGAAAGCAAGAGGGAGGAAAAGACAAAATGTTTCCTTATGATCGAAGTCATACTGTAAGAAAAGTGAGGTTAGACTCATTTGTCACACACGGGTTTAGCTGATCTGCATGAATTTGTTTCATTCAGATTCACTGTGTTGTGTCTAAGGAATATAAATTCAATACTGAATTTTAAATTCTGGAATATCTAGCTCTGTTCTTATCCCAAGCCATGAAGAGTCTTCCTCTCCTTTCTCTCCACCAGACTTTGAATGACATATAGTCCTCCTTTCTCTGAGTAAAACCTGAAAAGGATAAGAAAACACTTTTTAAATGGACGTTTTAGAACTGCCTTTTGTGGGAAGACATCTGATTTATGGTATGGTTTTATTTACATGCAATTTATCATTAGTTCAAGCACACAGCATACTACTAAAAGCACAGCCCCATGTCAGGCATGAAAAGATGTGTCTTACTTTTTACATTTCTTTTTAATTAGGATTTAAGGTTTATGTGTGGTATTCTTTGCTGGTCCAAGACTTACTTGTTTCTGTGGCATTTGTAAATGCTTTAAAGAAAAGTGCTACTGAAAAATTAAATTGCTGCCAGAAGCAAGTAAAATAGAGCCAGTCTCCACGACTGCCAGCACAACCATTGCCAGCATAGATAGCCATTGCTGCAAAAGGAAATATTTTCAGCTACACTGTTCAGACAAAGAATTATAAGGAAAAAATGCCATTTTGGTGTTTACTCAGAGTAAGAAAATCTTGCTTCTGTGAAGATGGGCTGAGGAGAAATGGATACAAGTTAGTTTTAGCTCAGCTATACCATGTGGGATTACCCGGGCGATAGCCGCAGTCACTGGGAGTCAGCCCAGCACTCGACATCCTGCCTTCCAGACATATTAATCCCCCCATTGCAACGCTGAGCACCAACCAGAGAAATTCTTGTGGAAGCTCAGATTTCACATCCACTGGCTTTTCACTTCTACCTCCCAAGCAAGCATTTGCTGGTTATGCTGGAGGGGAATTTTGAGCCGGCAGAGACAGACACCCCATTGCCCAAAGACTTTCTGAGTTATGGTAATGTGTCTGGTTTCAGTCTGGTCCCTCCATAAATTTTCTGTGAACCTTGTTTCAGTTCCTCTTTTATTGTGAAATTCTCTGTGAACAGAAATTGAGTCTTTCAGTGGATGACTGATTCTAGTCTTTCTCGGACTGGTGTTGCACAGCTGAGCATCTTGATTTGGAGCTTTATTTTATTTACTGAAAGAGTAAGTGAATAACCGGACTCTTCAACCTACCCTAGCTCATCCTCTATCTTCTTGCTGCTACAGCTCCACCGGTGGAAAGGGGCCACAGACAATACAAAAGATAACAAATGAGCTATCTAATTTCTGTAGATGCATTTCCAGCTAGAGGACGAAACAGGCATTACCACTAAGGAGCGGCATCTGGGAACTCTTGTTACCACGGCTTACTTGCTTCTGGAAGCAGCAGGAAGCTTAAGGAACTGGTTAGTGCCTGCTTGCTGCTTGCTGATGGCAAGAACAGAGAAAAAAAATTAATCTCAGCTTAAGTCCAGAGGTCACTTCACCAGTGTTACCCTGAGTCAATAGTTTGGTTTCTTTTTAAAAGCTTGATTAGATATCAATATGCTACAAGTGCAGAAGCAAAGTATTTCATATTGTCTCTGACAAGTGCAGTGAACACATTTTTCTTCTCAGTTCAATGCCTTGGTGCTCAGAAAGTTTTGGCACTGAGGTTTGTTTGAATATGGCAAGAGCAAGTTTTGGCTTGGATGGTCACTAACAGCACCTGTCTGGCACAATGATCTGTTCCTCTGTCACGGCCACAGAGCCACCTCGCTCACAAAGCCCACTGCAGCCATGGGCAGGCAGAGCTCAGAGGGGTTTAAGCATTTCACCCCATGTGAAACTTCCCCTTACTCTGCCAGGAAGGGCTGAAAGAACCCCACCTGTGAAAGTCAAAGGGCTTAGATAATTCATATGGGGAAAATTTGAAAGCACCCTTGAATTCAAAGCAAAGAGGTTAAACTTCCGAATGGGTTTCCTTCTGAAAAGACTCACTTATTTGAAGTCAAGCAGGCAATTCTGTCTCCTCCCTCCCAAATCAAACAAAGGTAAATGTAATACATTTAACTTAAGGGATTTTAAATTAAAATAAAAGAGTAAAAAAACCCCATTCTTTTCATAATCCTGTTTTTATTTTCTGAGCATAAAAGAGCTGAGCTGAGCTAACATGGATGTCAAACCCACTTGACTGCAGTAAGTAGAATGGTTCTAGCTGTATATGCTTGTAAAATTGGGGAAAAACATATTTAAACCTTCAGAAATAATTAAATCATATGTTTATGGTTATACAGAAAATAGTTAGATCTGATTGCTTAGAAGACGGTGGTGGGGAGAAGTAAAGCGTTATCTTACACAGTGTAAATATATGTTTTCTGAGATTAAATGGATGCAGAAAAGGTTTCCTTTAGTAGGCACTGTCACAAACAATTGTGGGACAGAGACAGAACTGCTTAGTTGCTTGTGTAAAAAGGACTAAAATCACTGGCCTAAAACTGCCCACTGTGATGAAGGACTAGAGAAAACGAGGAATGAAAATATCTCTATGTTCCTGATGTAGCTGCTCTTTTCTGTCAGTTGCCTCCATCTTCTGCCTGAGAGAATTGTGAGGAATAAAGTGCAATTGTTTTCCCCTTGGCTTAGATCCCCCACCTTTTTTTTTTAAAAAAAAAAAAAAAAAAAAAGCCCTGATTTTGTTACATTATGGTACATTCAACTTATATAGGTCCTCTGTCTCACTTTCTGTCCTGGTGCATTCTTGCAGGCTGTTCTTTGTGGGATTGCTGTGTATAGCCTCTTAATAAAGCCAGATTAGTGAATCAAACCCACTAACCCTCATATCCAAAACAAATAGGGCCCAAAGTTGCAAAGTAAGAAGGATTTTGCCTGCACTCTGCAGCTCTTCAGAAGAGAAGCCAAACTTTTAAGAGCTGGCAGAAGGTATTAAAGGAGCTTTTCTTACCAAGTGAGAGCAACAACTGGGTGTTGATTACCTTCAAAACAGCTCAAATACAGACATGCTTACATGGATTATTTTTCCCCTGGGTTACCCCTTACTTTTTTTCAGAAAAAAAATTACCTGATTAGTGGTCAGAAACAGTGAAAGTGGTTTTTATTTGCCATTGTGTACGACTGTCTCTTTCTCAGAAGTGTAGCTCTTTTTTATGACACAAATTAATAACTGTGACTTCTGTGAAAATTCTGGAAAGAGCATGCAGGAAGGAAATCAGTTATTTGCCCATTCTGGAAGAAAGACCCTTCATTTTTTATTAACTGCTGATGTTCCTGCTTTAGCAGCCTATGTGCATTCACATGGCCCTGAATCAAAAAAGGTCTTTATACTTGGGTAGTGTAACTTGTCCTTCTTCCTGCTGCTCTGGAATAGGTGGTGAAGAATGATGTAGTGATGAAATACTTCAGACGAGTCAACACACTGAAGAGATTTGAGCCCAGACCTCTGTCCTGGATCAGAGACACCCTTTGATTTTGGCACAACTATGATTATGGTCCAGGCTTTCAGCTCTGCCCCAGTGTCTATGATCAAGTACACCAAACCCTCTCCCTCCTGTTTTCCCACACCTGTGCACTTCTCAGTGAAGGGGAAAGAACAAAATGTGTATATCCAGTCTAAAGCCTCACTGCCTTCACAGACAGGAAGAAGTAGTCTGAGATGTGTCTTCTGCAGGCAGTTCTTCCTGCTGCTCAACTGTCTGTGTTGAGCAGCAGTTCTATGGCCAAATAATCATAGAATCACAGAATCATAGAATCAGCCGGGTTGGAAGGGACCTCCGAGATCATCAAGTCCAACCCTTGATCCACTACCACTGCGGTTACTAGGTCATGGCACTAAGTGTCATATCCAGCCTCATCTTAAAAACCTCCAGGGACGGAGAATCCACCACTTCCCTGGGTAGCCCATTCCAATGCCTGATTACCCTCTCTGTAAAGAATTTCTGCCTAATATCTAACCTAAACCTCCCCTGGCACAGTTTAAGACCATGCCCTCTTGTCTTGCTGACAGTTGCCTGGGAGAGGAGACCAACCTCCACCTGGCTACAACCTCCTTTCAGGGAGTTGTAGAAAGCGATGAGGTCTCCCCTGAATCTCCTCTTCTCCAGGCTCCCTCAGCTCCCTCAGCCTCTGCTCATAGGACTTGTGTTCAAGCCCCTTCACCAGCCTTGTTGCTCTTCTCTGGACCTGCTCCAGCACCTCAATATCCTTCTTGAACTGAGGGGCCCAGAACTGGACACAGTACTCAAGGTGCAGCCTCACCAGCGCTGAGTACAGGGGAAGAATCACTTCCCTGGTCCTGCTGGCCACACTGTTCCTGATCCAGGCCAGGATGCCGTTGGCCTTCTTGGCCACCTGAGCACACTGTTGGCTCGTGTTCAGCTTCCTGTCAATCCAAACTCCCAGGTCCCTTTCTGCCTGGCTGCTCTCCAGCCACTCTGTCCCCAGCCTGTAGCGCTGCAGGGGGTTGTTGCGGCCAAAGTGGAGGACCCGGCATTTGGCCTTGTTGAACCTCATCCCATTGGAATCAGCCCAATTCTCCCGTTACAAAATGGCTGAGGAGAAAAAGAAGTCTGAGGTCAGTGGGGGAGACTAGGACTGCAAAAAGAAGAGTAGGCAGTGGTGAAGGAGTAATTAGGATAAAATAGGAAGCAGTATAATTAAAGAAGCAGTTTGGAGTAGCATGCGGTGTTCTAGTTTTCACAAGGCACATCTCATGTTTGTTAGATACCCTCTAGGTCAAGAAAGAGCTGTTCCAAAGGGGGCTACTGATGACCTGGATGCTAGGAGGTGAAGACCACTACTGCACCTAAGAAGAAAAACCTGGAAGGAAGTAGAAGTGAAATATACTGACAAACTGATCCAGAATCCAAACAGAAGGGAGAAACCAGGAAATTTCACCTCCTTTCACCAAAATTATGCAAGCTGAATATGCATTGGCCTTATACCTACTCATTTATTGTATGATTCCTGGTTTTCTGAAGGTTTAGCATCCACTCAGGAAATCAGAAAAGCTGTTTATTGCCCTACAGTGTGTCAAAAATCAGAAGTCACATTCCATTAATGGCTGAGGTTGCTCAAAGGATTCACAATAGCAAAATACCAGATAGACTGTCCCAATGGGCACTAGGCACAAACTAAAACACAGGAGACCCCTTATGAACTTCAGGGATTTTTTTCATGTTCCCCTATAAATATGAAGAAAAAAACCCAAACAACTTTTTTTACCATGAGGGTAATTGAACCCTGGAACTCGGGGAGGTTAGGGAATCTCTATCCCTAGAAATATTTAAAACATTTCTCGACACAGTCCAGGACAACCAGCTCTAGGTGGCCTTGTTAGAGCGGGGGGATTAGACCAGGTGACCTCCAGAGGTTTCTTCCTTCCTCAATCACCCTGTGATTCTGTGATTCAATACCATACTGTATCTTCTTGCTGTGAAACCTGTTGGACCTTGGCCAGAAGGAGCAGAGGCCATTCATGATGTAGGGCTGTGCCACCAAGGCCCACATCACCTGGGGTCATCTACAGAGAGCTTGTGGCACACGTTTCAGTCATTGTCCTGCTGGTTAACCAATAGTATAACTATTGGTTAACCCTCATCAAAGACATCTGGATTCCATTTTCTTCTGCCTCTCTGGGACTGCTTTTTCCTTCCCCAGGAAAGGCAGTTGCACCTGCTTTTAACATCCGTACTTGAGGAAAAAATCATCTGTTTATTCTAACAAAGCAGACTTGAAAATACATGTTGTGCATGTATGCTTAGGTCAGAAGCGTACTTGCCTCAGCTGATAATTATTCTGTATTTTTAGCATCAGGGTGGGCAAATCTTTCTATTTTCTCCATTGGACAAAAAAAAATAAATTCCTTCCTGTTACACACCCAGTACTCACAAGGATTGTTATTCTGACAGCACTGTCTCTGTTGTTAACACAAAGCAAAATCTGCTTTAAAGCAGACAGATAAATACAGCCTGGTTTTATTTTAAGCTCTTCATTTCTTTACTAATGTGACATTTCAGCTTGGTTGGAGTAATTGCTAAATTTTACAGTCCATAATTCTTCAGTTCAAATGCTGCAATTTTAATGTAGATCTAATGTGTTCAGCTCAACATTCAGAAATATGCACTTTGGTATATTCAGAACAGCGCTATTGTTTATATTGATTTTGCTATTAAATGATCCTCAAATTTTCAGTTTTGGTGAGCATAATTTACAAGAAAATCCCTCATTTACTTAAATGGAACAAGCTTAAGTAAATGTCTTTAAATTTCTTTCATGTTTCCTTTTTCTGATTAAGATAAAGTAATGATAAAAATGAATTAAGAATTAAATGATTTCTCACAAAAGCCTTTTTTTCCAGACAGTAGAAGCTTCCAGAGATTTAAGATGAAAGGATTCAACCTCATTAGGCTGCTAAGTCTTGCCAATCTGTTTACACGGAGAACAAATGAAATGCAAGAATTAAGATGGTTTCAGAATTCAAGTGAAACAGCTCTATAAGATGTTACAGAAAGCAATGCTGTAGAGCTTCTGTTGAAATTTCTATTTATTAAGATGTGAAAAATATATTTGCCTGACTCCAAATCTCAAGCTCTCCAATCTGGTGGTAGGGATTTTTTTCACTTAACCAGCTCTGGCAAGTGTGACCTTGACTGGACTGAGGCACTCCACAATGGCTGTGAGACAGTGCTGAATGACCACGTTGCTCATGCCAGCATTTTGGTTGGCACAGGCAGACCAGGAGTCTGGAACTCTGTACTATTCTGCCTGAGGGTTTAGATACTAGAAGAGAATTATATCACTTGCCCCCTTCCCCTCTGTGTACTGGTCTGTCCTCCATTTCTCACCAGCTCTCTTTGTGAATTGTATTTAATAACAGCCCCAGATGGTTTTTAAAACCATGTTGGTTTAACATTTCTTTAGAAAAAACACCAATTCCCATCAGACATAATTTTACAGTCTTATTACTTATACAAACATTGAATTCCCCTCATTATTTCTATTGACCTTGGCATTACTTAAATCCCATGGTTGTGCATTAGTGCTTCTACATAATACAAGATCATTTCCCTTTGGTAAGATTTATGCTACAGTGCTTTAAAAATGATTAAGCATCTCCTTGTTCTTGCAAGAAAGCAAATAAGGTGTCCTTTACCTGACTGTCCATTCTTATTTGTTTCCAAATTAAACAGTCCTGTGATTATTTGCTCTTTGCTGTAGTGCTTTGCACAGCCCATGAAGATCACTTCAGCAGTGAAGTCAGGCAAGAGAAGAGGAAAATGGACTGGAGAGAGCTGAGTATGGAAGAGAAGGACTATGACTGTCTATTGAAACTCTTTTTCTCAGTATGTTCTTTCGACATAAAATTTGTTTCTAGGTGTCAGTGCACGCATGTCCCCCGACCTGAGCAGCAGGTAGCCTCTCGTAAGGGAGAAAAGGAAGCAGAGCAAACAAAATGGGGTCAGAATTTTGAAAATTAGGAAAACAAAAAGGGAGGGAAGAAAGCCCTGCTGCCTGCCTGGTGCTGAAGGATCTAAGGATCTGGTTACCAAACAGTTGCAAAGGGACTTCAGACAAATAAAGATGGGAATAGACCAACACTGTATGTGACTTTGTTCATCAGAAATGAGCAGAAAGTTCAGACAGAAGTGTGACTTGTCACCTTGTCTTGCTGCTTGACCACAATTCTTTTGGCTCTGCATGTTATAAGTACCAGGTCTGTGTTTCACTTTTATGTTGTTTTTTAGGGGGTTGGGTTGGGGTTTTTTTCTTCTCATTTTCTTGAGATGCTAGGCACTACTGGACTGTCCACTCAGGCAGACTGCACTTAACCAGCATCTCTGCAAGTACAGGACAGGCATGGAATTTTTTCATGTTGTTAGAAAGTGTGTATTTGCCAAAACCAGCCTGTTTCAGTGAGAGCACATACACCAGCTTCCTTGTGAGGAATTTTGCTGTGTCTACCTGAAGTTTTCAGTGAAAACAGGCTGCTCAGTCTCCACGACAGCCTGTTTGTCAAGGCACACACTTGGAGAGTGAGAGATCTGAAGTCAAGTTCTTGGCTCCAATAAAGGTACCACTGGTAGTATAAAACAAAATACCTCCAAAAGGAGAGACTGAGAAAGCACTAACCAAAGAAAGAAAATAATGTGGTGTGAAGGCACTTAGTGGGGAAGAAAAAGCTTCAAGTCCATGGGCTGAATACAAACTCAAGTCTGCTCCATTTCATGTGTGTTTCCTGAGCTCCAGGGTGTTGAATTATGGTAATCCATTTCATTAAAAAACATCGAAAAAATGTCAACACCCCTTATAATTTGGATTAACTGACCTCTGTGGGCATGACTGGCATGGAAAATAATGTCTCAGCTGTGCAACATGACAGTATTAACACATCTCTATGCTACTTGTATAACCTTCCCCAACGCTCCTTGATGGTGCCCACCATGCACTACCACTTTGGGATTGTATGTTTTTTCTATGCAAGAACAGAACCCAAGTGAGCAATAAAACAGATTACAGTTGAAATTATTCCTGCCTGAGAAGGCAAGACTTCAGAAAAAGCACATGCTGAGAGCTAAGAGATGTATTTGTGATAACAAAGCTTTTATGTCAGCCTTGATGTTACTAACATCATTTAGTTAGGAAGTCCTTAGACTGTGTTTCACAAAGAATGGTTTTAGACTTAATTGAACTTAAAAGCACAGACCTCAATTAATGGTGATGTCAATTTACTTTTTATTGAGATGCCCTTAAGAAATGTAGCATGGCTTACTTTATTGTGCCTGTCTCAGTTTGAATTGGTTGTGTCTGCATGGTTCTCATCTCCTTCCAAAAGAGAATTCAGTCAGCTCTTCCAACAACCAAACCATCAAGAGGCCATGATGCTGTCTTTCACGTTTTTACTATGGGACTCAGCTCCCAGTAAGGTACTGATTACTGTTGTCAAAGCACCACATGCCTGCAAAACAGACACAAGCCTGTTGCAGAGTAATTCATCCCAACAGCAAAACAGAAGTCTAATAAATCTGCTTCACGTGCAAATGATAATCCATCTACTCACCATCACAAAATTTTCCTTTGACATGGAGGGCTACACAATCTGTTGACTACATCATATTTTCCAGTGCATTATCTCCTTAAAATATCCGTACCTGAATGCTTGGAGAAGCAAGTGGATCCTGCAAACAACCATTAAGCTAAAGGTAGACATCAAGATTTGTTTTCCGAGAAGGTTCAAAACAATGACTTGGAGGCTTTTGCAATTTCCTGCTTTCACTCATGTCTCATTCTCCCTTTGCCACTTTAGTTTATCTAATCCACTTTGTCCGTTTCTTTGAAAGAACAGAACTGCCACAGCAAGAAGGAAACATATGAAACCATATTCTGAGGTGGTGACAGCTCTATGACCACAGCTCCTGTACACATGGAAAAATCAAGCTATCTGCATATTTCTTCTTTGTTCTCTTTAGTCAAAAGTGGTGAACACAGCCTATACAGACTATGCCAACTAGTACTGCATGAAGGTCTGATGAAAAAGTCATGGTTTGAGCCATCCTGCAAGATAAATCTCCCTTCTGTCAGGAACAAAGTATATCTTTATCCCTTGATCTCATATCATGCCCAAATATTCTCTTTGAAAAGATACAGAAAATGCATCTTTCTGGGAACACTTGGATCACACTGGACTCAAGAGATGATTCTGGCACCAGACCACATTTCTCCCACTCTGTGGCTCCCATCAGCAACAAGACTCTGATCCAAACTCTATTTCAGAAACATAATGGAGATTAATGCTGGTTTTCTTACTACTATTACTGAGTATCATATTGCAAGACTGAATTATATTCTTCAAAGCTGCACCCCAAAACATGGCTAAATGCCCTCTTTCATTGTATGTCCTGAAATACAAATGGGCTTAGTTATGTTTTTCCTGTAGGTCACTAACAGTGCTACTGAAATCATTGGGATCAGACTCTAAAGGAGGAGGAGGTGTTATGTTAATAATGCGTGTGACCTGTCTCATCCTTTTGTCAGGAAGCCCTCCTTTGTAAGTTAAAACCCCTGAAATAAATAATCTTCTACACCATGCATTGCAGTACACCTGGACTTAACAATGGTGGAAGAGGATAAGGCAGACTTTTAAGCTTACTGAAGCTAACATGAGTCTAACATCAAAGTACTGAGTTACTTACCTTGCCCATTAACTGAGGAATATCCAGACACATGTGTGTTGTACAGTAACTCTGCATGCAACTGATGGAGTAAAATACTCCAGAAAGGGAATTTATCTTCATGGTGTTCCACGTTCCAGCTGGCAGTGTAGCATGGCTCCCAGCTCCACACTTCCTCTCTCTACATGAAAAGCTGAAGGGAATGAATGTTTCTTATGACTTTCATGCATTCAGTCCATTGGCAATAACAATGGACAAGTGCAAATACCAAGGGGCTTCCGTTAAAATTAACAAATATCCTAAAACTCCACCCAGACACCTGGGAAAATTAGATATTTTCCCCAGACACTGTAACAGGCTATACTTCCCCTCTCACAAGCTCAAAGCCTGCTTATAAATAAAAGGAATGGTACTGAGGGGAAAAATGAACCCAGAATAAATTCAGGAAAATAGAGTGGTGATAAAAACATTTTCTACCAATGTTTTGTATATTCCCATCCTCTGGTAACTGTGGCACTTGGCTTTCACCCCATTCCCATGGGACTGTGTAAATTCCCATTAGACAAACGCCGTCCCACAAATACTGTTTCTTGCCTTTCCACATCCCACTCAGTTTCTCATCAGATCCCCAAAATTTTTATCTTCTGTGGAAATGGTGTCTAAACTATGACTAGTCATTCACACTCTCCTTTGTCAAGCAATTGCTGCCCAATTATACCTATGGCTATGTGGGTTGGTCCTGAAGAATCCCATAATCCAGGTGGTAATTCAGCCTAAAATGCTAGACTGAAGGTGATACCTGGCTGCTGCCTTTATCTGCAATGCCTGGATCTGACTGAGCCAGGTTAAAGTTACAGAGATGTGAAGGAAGTTCATAATATCTGCCCTGTTTCCCACCATACTTGTATCATCTGGTTCCTAACTCAGTTGGGGAAAATGACAAGAACCCACAGCTCTACTAATGCTCATGAAAGTGTCACTGCCTTGTAGAGACACCATGCACAGGAGGGAAGAAGGCTCGTGTAGAGTCCCTGCATCAAAACTATTCATGTCTTACAAAGCTGAACAGTTAAAATATTTGTGAGGGTAGAAGGAGATGGCCCCTGTTCAACAGAGGAGGGATTCACTGTTCAGAGCACCATGAAAGGACAGTAGAGAGCCTTCTGTGAGTTCAAAATAGGTCACTAAAGGTGTTTATTCCCTGCCAGATAACATATATTTCAAGTCAACAGTAGAAACAGAGGTGGCTCCACATCAGACCTAAGAAACCTGGCTGCACTTTGGAGACATTTTTCTCTGCCACTAGCTGCCACATTTCCCCTTCGCTCCCACATTCCTTTGACACAAATTCAGCAGCAAAAGACTACAGGAAAAGCAGAAGTAATGAAAATGTCCAGAACAATGAAGAGCACACACCCAAACATCAAAGTCCATACTCCGCCCTTCTGGGCTGTGCTCAGCCCTCCTGCTGTTACCACTGCTGGTGTCCCAGCCACAGCCCCCAGGCTCCACTTAGGCAGGTGTCGGAGCACACCACAGATGTGGTCTCTGGCTGTGGTGGCCTCCAAGCCACGCCCAAGTCTCAGCTGGGCGGGTGCCAGCTAGCCCTGGTTTCTCCTTTGCTGGGAACACCACAAGCTCTGGGAACAACCATGTACTGGTGTCCAAGTGCTATGGATTTCCTACGCAGCCTGAGGGTGCTCCGTGTTGCTGGTGCCTTGACCAGACCAGGGAAGGCCCTTTGCCTTCCCCTAGCACCTCCATTCACCCCATCCTACCCACACACCATTGCTCTTTCTCTCTAGCCTGTAACCCAGGCACATACTTGCAGAGTTGGACCCCAAGCCCCCGTGAACCCCCCACACCTCACCCCTCTCACCTCTTTCACGTCTCCCTACCCACACATTAGCTGACAAACAAGTTCCCAGATCCAACAATCCGAATAAGCTAATCTGAGTTTGTGGTAATAGTGGTGAATCACGTAAACTAACACAAGTTTCCCCCCAACTTCTATCTTTCCATGACATTTCTTATATCCCAGCTGCCTCCTCTCTCCCACTGTACCTTCCACTGCACCAGAGAGAGGGCTGCCCTCCGCATGCCACTCAGACCTTGCCCATCCCTGCAGCCTCCCCTAAGACCAGTAAAGGGATGAGCAGCCAAGCACCACCCAAGCAAACAGCCTTTTCAACATTCATTTGTCAATTTAGCCGAAATAGCCCCGAAAGCACCACTCTTAGTTCAGCGGCCACAGGACAGGGCTGATGCTTGGCCTTGCTTGTCTGTGCTCCCCAGGGTGCAAGCAGGTCTTTGTCCCACCATGGCCATCTCAGGGTGTGTGAACGTGTGATAGGGATGGGCACAGGCACAGCTTGAAAAGACATTTGGGCTGGGCAGCCAAAATCACCCCTTTCTGCAGAGTGGTGGCCGTGGAAGCTCTGGTCACTGCATGGGAGAGCTCACTTCTGCAAACTCTGAAAACCAAGATTCAAATCTTGCACCTACCTACAGTTGTGAAAACTCTCCCTTGTTTATTGTTTTCTGCAAGGAACTGAACAATTGCTATTTGGGGCAAAATTTAATCCTTGTGTTGAAACAGTGGACCATAATGACCTAAAGGTGTTTTGGATTTGTTTTTTGCTGTAGGAAGACAGATGGACATAGAATAGTGATTTTTCCCTGAGGTTCTCAAAGGAAAAATCAAATTTTATTACAGATACCATAGAGAATGATTGCTTCTTTCAGTTTTTATTGCTCCACTCTGCAACAACAAAATATATGAAACTAGCCCAACCACATATCTAGTCATACAAAGGCAATCAAAATCACATTACAAATTATATATGATTCAACACAGTGCAATATCATTCATAATACAATTCTAATAATCCCAGATTCCACAGCCTGTAAGATTTTCCTGACCTGTATGTAACAACCATTGAAGTAATTTTCATCCAGCATTGTTTCTATGAGGCTGAAACAAACCAATATTAAGTTAGTTCTGGGAGGAAGCTGGACTTAGAGTATGTGTCTCTATATCTACATTTATTGTGTAAACTGAGTACAGTAAAGTAAATTTAGAATAAAAATATTATAAAAATAATAAGGAAACCTAACTGTAAATCAGTGAGTTAGTAATTTTTATAAATTCAAATATCTATTATAGCCCAGGAAAATTAAAATCTAAAAGTGGTGGAAAGTTTTCATGTTTTTGCCATCTGACCAGTCTGGGGTCCAAAGACAATCCTAGACTTTATTAAAGTCAGTGGTCTGGCTGAATCATCTTCCAGGTACAACAGAACAGCCTGGGTAAAAAACAGCAGAAATGAATTAAACCAGTTACAGATCCATAAATAAATATTAATCCAAAAGTTATTGTGGAAATGCCTTAGAAATTAGAATCTCTGAAACGCTTCATGTTTTCTTTGAAACAAGCACTAAATTGAGACAACTCTTAACTTGACAAGTCTCTGCTGCTCATTTCCCATGCTGGCAAAAAATCATGAATAGGCATAATTTCATAGCTATGGTCCCATGGCTGCATTTCAGCAATGTCATATAGGACCTGTTCATTACTGTAGTCTGTAGAGAACTGGCTTTAAAAATTAGGAAAGGCATGTCAGAGAACAGGGGTTCGATAAGATGGGCAGACAGCACGAGGACATGTTTGAGTGGCTTTGTGTTTAATGCTCAGTTCTATGCATCATTAGAAATGTTGCTGATGGTACCAAACTGGGAAGTGCTGTTGACTCTCTTGAGGGACAAGATGCCTTGCAGAGGGGTCTAGATAGACTGGAGCTTTGGGCTATAGTTAATGGGATAAAAGTTAACAAGTCCAAATACTAGACCCTGCACTTGGGATGGAGTAATGCCAGGTACAAGTATAAATTATGAGAGGAGTGACTTCCTGAGAAAGGGAAGTCGAGAGGGAGGTGATGATCTTTTTTCCCTAGTATCCAGTGATGGGACATTTGGAAATAGTTCAAAGGTGCACCAAGGGAGGTTTAGACTTGACATTAGAAAACATTTCTTAACCAAGTAGTGGTTAAATACTGAAAGAGGTTTCCTAGACAGGTGGTCAATGCCCCAATCCTGTCAGTGTTAAAGAGGCATTTGGACAATGCCCTTAACAACAGGCTTTCACTTGGTCAGTGTAGGTCCCTTCCAGATGCACTATTGTATTGTATTGCATTCGAATCTACTCTATTTTATTCTATACTATTCTACACAGTCTGGTGAACTGGTGGGGTGGATGCTCAGGGAACCTGCTGTGTACTCTACCAGCAGTGTGCAGATTCTCAGCTGAGACATTTTTTGGATGCAGTGAATAACTATTTAAACACAAAGGCACTGCAAATATTTTTTCACCGCCTCATTGCTAACCCAACTTCTGCCACCCATCCCTCCTTTCATCGTGCAATGGCTTGGAAGGATGAGTGCTGGTGCAAACTGTGAGACAGTCTGTTGTGGTAATCATCTGAAATCCACATCCTTAGTGCAAAGAGAAGAACCTGAAATACAGACTCTTTAAAATCTGAGAGGGAGGAAAAATAATAGCAGAAGGCAAGAGCTCCAGGGAAAGTTGAAACTTAGCCGACCTTTGTTGAAAGATGGATCAATAGTCCCTGTAGCCTCTAAAAACCTCTCAACATGTTTCTTCAGGCTACAGCTGGATCCAGCAAAGTCGGCGGCGTCGGCACGAGTGACGCAGCTGGACCAAGGCCCGTGTGCAGGGGCGTGTGGGTGCCAAGCTGGGATGAGCCGGTCGGGGTAGATGGGGTGACATTTGTGGCTGGCTGGTGCCATTTCATTCCTCGCGCCAAGGCCCTCACACTGCAAGACTACCCGGAAAATTATGTTTTGAAGCAAGAACAGAGCCTGTTTAATCCTGGTTAATGCAAAGCCGCTGTTAAAAATGGTGTGCACATTTTTAAGAGTTTGTTTCAAGCTGGCTAAACCATGAAAAGGGGACATTCTCTATTATCACTTCTCTTGAAGCAAATTAATTTCCATTCTCCCTGAAGTGAACCTTAGGGAGTGAGGAAGAATCACAAGGGCTAATGGGGAAGGCGTCGCCTATATAACACCACCAAAAATATTCAGTTACTCTTTCCCCACAAAGCCACTGAGTAATTTAAAAAAATAAAACATCAGAAAACAGGGCAGCTTGCTTCTCTGTAATTTAGACGCATAAAAGGGAACTGATGCTGTAATTACAGGCTAAAAACCAAAAGCATCATTTTTTAAAGTTGTTTCAGTGGACTTTTTTTTTTTTTATTGGTATTAGCTCCTCCAAAGCAGGGACAAAACTTCCAGTTAAGGGCTTTGTTCAAGTGTGAATCGATGAAGAAAAGGTGCTGGAAGGGGCCCTGGCAGACCAGCAGTTATTAGTGTGCCACAAGGCAGAGATCCAAGCCGAGACTAGGATTTGCTGCAGGCAGGGGTAAGCGAACAAGAGGAGATTTGCCATGCCTATGGTATTTTTCATCATACCAGGTAAGTATCCTCACTTCACAGATCAGACACTTGAGGCACAGAAACAATAAGATCAATAAAAAAACTCTACTGAAGAGACAAAAAAAGATCTATGTTAACATGCCTTCTGTGTTGTTCTTAAACCTACTAATCCTTTAGGTTCTGATGTAGTAGTGTATATACAGTATAGTTAGTTATATATGTGTATTATAGTTAGATATGTGTGTGCACACACAGTATAGTTAGCTATTCTCAAAATCAGCCAATTTAAGCTCAAATCCTGTAGGACCACCACAGTCATGTGACAGACTGGTTTCTTTGTCTTCAAACAAATGAAATGAAACACAGAGGGGAAGACAACGTTTGCAGTGAACCTTTCCAGAGAAGTGGAGAGACAGCATAATTTCAAGAATACCGTGGTTTTTCTAATGAAGTTCCTTGTTCCGAGGTAAGATAAAGTCACTTCCAGCATCTCTGTGTCCTTCTCAGTAATTCAAGCTGTTGGTGTTGGTCATTGTCTGTTGGAAGGTCAAAAGAGATGGTCTCCTCCTTCACCTCGGGAACACTCTGTCTCTTGCATATGCCAGAAAACAGTTGTAGGCAAGGCTTCTGACTTTCTCATTTCCTTTCCTATTTTGTTTTGCAGGGATTTTAAGCTCTTGGCTTCCAAGTTCTCTTTTCATAGGCCTTTTGCCTTTGTTTAATGCCATTTAGATTTTATTTGTTTTTGTTAAGATGCTTCAGGCATGGATGCCCATAAATTAAAATGCATTATTATTATAATAAAGTTCTATCACTGCTGAAAGCCTGACTTGCCAACATAGACCTCTAAATAGCAGGCTAAGTGAGAAGTGGGATACTATTGACCTCTACAATATGCAGCACAGCTGAAAGTATCTAATCTGGGAGGTGGAAAATATGGAGAGATCTACAAAAGGGTGTTCATATAAGCATCTGGTAGCCTGAAAAGTTCATCTTTGAAAACTAGGATCACCATGAAAAATGTTAAAACTTTCATAGGGAACCGAGATGAATTACATGCTTATAAAACTGTGGTTGTTCTAAACTGTTGGGATTAAATGCTAAAACAGGCAGCATACTTTGACTCCCATCTCAAACGGGTCAACCAACTTGAGAGAGCAGTGACTGTGCACTACCACAATTACAGGGAGAGGTTGCTTATTGCAGCAGCCACCTATAAAATGAAGAGTTCAATGATCAAATAAACCAGCCTGCTCTTTTTTTCAAGCTTTTCTTTGAATATTCAAATTTCACTTCAGTGCTTTGAATTAAAAAAAAAAATACCCCGGGTGTTACTGCTTGTCATTTCGCTGCTGCGGTTAACCCAACTCACAGACAAACATTCAAAGACTTAGCAGCTCTCTTTGTAAGTGTGAAAACACTAGGTAGGATCCATCCTGCACAACCAGGAACCCTTGAAATTGTGTTATAACTTTAGCACCTAAAAAACCAATTCACAAGAGCCTAAGTTGTCCAGGAAGTAAAGGAGATGCCTCAGAAGGCTTTCAAAACAAAACTCTTCTGTCTAACGCGAGGAAGTTCTCCATCCAAGGGGACTAAGGTTAGGTATACAGTGCATACTCACGAACTCAAGTTGTACCTTGTCTTTTATTTCCAGGACTGCAGAGGAATAAAGTCCAAATGTGTGGTCAAATGCTGCCTGCAAAAGACTCAAAACACAACAAATACATCCCCCAAGCTCACAGCAAATTTAGCAAAAAAATACCTGCTAGAGCCTAAGTTCTACAACCCATCATCTGTCATGTTAATGTGTCTTTTTAATTTGTAGTTTATCGGTCTTGTTCTTGTTCCCCTACTTTAAAAATCCATGAACTACCAGTAATTGATGTCTTCTGATTGCATTTAGGTCTGAAATGTTTTCTTACCATTTTTTGGCTGATTTGATTTCTTAGCCGTTTCCAATTGAAAAATTACAGGCCCTGGTTTTTGTTTGGTTTGGGTTTGTTTGTAAAATATCTGATGATCTAACGAATAGAAAACCTTAAAAAAAACATTCTCTTGGAACGAAGTTCTAGAAGTCATGTCTGATTTGCCATAGGTTTTCCCCTTGATATAAATAACATTCTTTTAGCCAGTAGGAATCAATATAGCAGATATTAGAGGCTGATCTAAAACCATGATAATGACATCTGAATTCCTGCTTTCATTACTTTAATGGAAAGTCCTACTTTAGGTTTTGCTAACCAGGAAACAGGCAGCACTAGGTACTTCTTTAAAAGCAATAGCTGCTAAATTCCTACATGAAGTCCCCTTTCTAATTTTAGCTCTGGGAAGGTAAACTTGCTCTTATGTATACAGGGATGCCTTGCATTGCTATCCAGAGACTATGACAGTTAACATCCATCCCTCTTTGCCAAGATGGGAAAAGCTGGAGCATCAGCAATCACTCACTTCAGATTTAAATATAAAAGCAACTGTGTGGTATTATTAAAACAGATATTAAAACCAACTGAAAAAATAGCAGTAGCTTCTTCAAAAGAAATGAGAATCACTGCTGGTTTTTCTGCTGCCCATTCTGTTAAATGCAGCTCTCAGCTGTTTCCCTGTAGTTTTCTGTCAGAACATGGCCATAGGTCCAACTCTAAGCGTCTGTCCTTCTGGTTACTATAAACTTTGATGCAAGATTGGTCAGCATGCTATCTCAGTCCCTCCCTCATTGCAAAGGGATCTGAAATGTGCAGTAGATTTTGCACTTGAACAACTCGTCCCCTCTGGACCATTGCTTCTGAGTGGGTCCTACTGAAGTGTAGCTAGAAGCTGGAAGACTTAGATCTCTCTAGTCCTACTAAGATCTGGTTAAACTCACATTGAGTTCACCAGGGTTCAACTTTCTATAAGTACTTTGGGGCAAAATAATTTGGGTCACATTAACTGAATCATCTGCTGTGGTATTTTCCTCTTCTACTGAACTACAATCCAGTTATTCATATGTGTTAATTAATAATCCTTCAAGAGCGAAAGCATTAGTACATCGTTTATTCCTTGCTGCCAGGAAAATTATACAGGAGACTTTGTATTCATTGCTCTGTTGCCAGTAAAACTGTACTCAAGAAATGGAAAATCAGGGAAAGACAGACTGCCCATTCTGTAAAAGCATCGAAGGCATACACCAGACTTTGCTTATCGTCTCCTTAAACAAAACCACACGGCCCTGAGGGTCAAATGGGAGACTTCAAGAAACAAATCTCAGATAAACTGGCAACTCATTTGAAAAAAAAAAAAAAAAAAAAAAAGAAAAAAAAAAAAGAAGTCCTTCCCAGAGCACTTTTCTTTCTTATCTGATATTGGAGCTTTATAACTGCTCTGTTCCTTTAACCACAGGACTTGTTAATGAGTACCACTCAACAATGGCTACATCACAGCTTCGAGATAATGTCTCCAGCTGTGATTTAACAAGGGCAAATACATCCCTCCTGCAAAGATAAACAAAGTGAAACTTTCCCAGCAGTATCTGTTCCAGTCTGGTGGAGAGAACATAATTCAGTGCCTATGACACTGCTCCTCTGCTGCAACCACTTCTCTGATGCAGCAGCTGAGCTGAGCATCCAGGGTGGTCAGAAAGCTTGTCTTCATACACAGACCATGGAGCGAACACTTAGGTCAGCTCCTTTAATTGTTCATAATTATTCTCCAGTAGTGGTTGGCTCTTTTCTTATACCAGTCTAAAGGACCTGTTTGTTTTTTACATATCTCTTCTGCCCACTGCAAATTAATCAAAATGGAAAACTTGCATAAACATTTATTAAAATGTTCATTCTCATTAAGCAAAGTTATCTATTTATCAAAGTAATCTGTTTTCTCATGTGGAATGATCTTATCTGTCCACATGAGGAGCCGTAAGAGATAATGAAACATAATTAATGTAGAGGTTTATTAATTCATTATATAAAAATCTTGCCTGTCAGTGAAGAAGAATAGCTCATCCCCATCCCAAGATGCGTATTTCTGTCTCCCTTATCTCCAGATAAACCACAAAGACAGCATTTGATTTGAGAAGGTTTTACTCCTATGTCCAAGTGACGACTTGAATATATAAATATAAGGGTCATTCCTCAAGAAAACAGTTTCTCCTACAAGATTGTGTAGTATTTGGAAAGCATCCAAGGAAGATCTTCATAAAACTGTCTGGTTTTCTCGTGGTTTTGTCCTCAAACAAAACAGATGTGCTCAGGTTTTGCTGCCCTCTCCCAGTGCAGGCACAAGTACTGTGGTAGAGGAAAAAAAAATCTGGTAACCAAGCCTTTGATATAGAAAAACCACATGGAGTTGAGTCATAAACTGTGGACACGAGACAACTAATTATGGGTTGTGTTAGGCACGGGGAACAGGTTAACTGCTACATAATTATAATTGAGATGGCTGTGGACACAGTCAAGGAAACCCAGTTAATAGAAAGAAGTAAATGAAAATGTATTGGTACCTATGACGGAAAATAAGTCCTCTCTGTTTTCTTTAGCTTCTTCAGCTATTTCAGATGTTCTCAATGCTTTACTGATGCTTAAACCATGTACTTATGAAGTCTAAACAGAGTTTTATATTTCACATCCTGCTATTTTTCATGAGAAGGGCAGGGAAGGAGTTAGTAAAGATTTCTTTAATAAGTGCCCTGCACTACCAGTTGAGTGAAACTCCAGAGGCGGGCGACACAATACAAACTGGAAATCTGTGAAATGGAAACCCCTGTGAAATAGATCCCTGAGTGGTGAAAAGGAGATGGGTGGTCATACCAAAAGTGTTGGTAATCAAAGGGCTACGGGGAAAGGAAGGGCACTGGGAGCGGGATGCGTTGGAGGACACTGTGGGCAGCAGAGCCCTGCGGCTGCCCTTGACACCCTGCTGCCCCAGGGGCCCTGCCAGAGCCCAGGCAGAGCCGTCTGCTCCAAGGCCACCTCTTGCAGAGGAAAACCTTCTTCTGACAACAAGGGAGTGAGAAAACTGAGGTGAGCGTCCAGACGGGCTGCATCCTCAAGGCTTCCCTGAAGGCCTGACTCAGACCAGTTTGAAGGCTTCCCCATTTCCTCCTAGCTTGGTGGAAACTTTTGTCCTGGTTCCTTGAACTCGCCTTCCAAAAGTACACACCATTTCTGAGTACACACCTATATATAGCCTCCTTCTGCAATGCCACCTCACCGTCAGAGGCTGTTTCCCGTTGACACCAGCTAAATGTGGTATTGAAGTCTGAGGTTGAGGTGATGGGTCTCTACCTGAGTGAGTAGGCAGGCAGCCAAATGGACACTCAGTTTGCTTGACCTTTCTGTGGTGTCACAGCTTGCGCAGTGGAGTTGCAGGCAAACACTGTGGCTCTTCAGGTTTCTCCATTTGCCACAAGGATTACACTTTTGGGTCTTTGTGGGGATGCCGTGGGTAAGCCCAGCTGGTGCAGGGCATGACAGCAACTACTCACACAGGGTATCCCTCTGACACATCAAGCATTTCCTTCCAGCTCTGTGGCTGAGGACATACTCTTGTGCAAGAGACCCAGGTGTGGTCCAGGTCTTTCAGGCACACAGGCATTTGTCTTGGTTTTTGATCTTTAGCTGTAAAGACACAGGTCTTCTCTGCAGATGATTAAGGAGGATGTCACAACGTCCTTGAGCTTTTCCATAAAAATTTCTGCCAGTTTCTGGGTTGTATATGTACAGGAGAAGGTGTTTCTGTTTAAAGCACATTGACAACAACGTATTTGCGCAAGTTAATCATGTGGGAAATGTTAAATGTGTATAAATCCATCTAGCATCTCACAAGCCTCCATAGTTTCTATTATTGAAAACAATTTAGTCATTGGCAGACTTTAATTAGCTGGCTGCCTGCTTCCTCCTGCAGGTCATCAGTGCCTGAGATACCCCTGGTCCCAGTAGCAATCCCTGGCTTTACACCGCAATTCATTCATTTTCTGAGCTAAGGAACAGACTCCCACTGTGTAACCATTCCCAAGCCTTTGCCAAGCCTTTGCTTCTTTCCCTGTGGTTACTTATACTCCAGCCATTTGTATTGGGGATATTTGGAGTATCTATTAAAAAATTATGAAGGGCCTTTTTTGAACACTAATGTAAATTGCGTTTTACGGATCACCTTCTGTGCAACTTACCTTCAGGCTGTACTACTTCAGTCGCTGACAAATTGCTGTTTCCCACTCTCCAAACATACGATTTAGAAAGACAGAAGCATTTCTGATTCCTCTCCATGCAAAGAAACACCCCATCTCAAGACCTCAACTGTGAGTTATGAGCATGTAGTTTTGCAGCCACTGCATATTAGAGGTAACAACTAATTACAAAACTGCAAAGTGAAACATAATTACTAAGGAAGAGTATTTAAACGTTATCATAGTTTATTTTGACAGATGAGCCTGTCTTGAAAATGAGGAATTTCCCATAAGAGAAATAAAGATTCTCAGGTTATTTTTTGATCTAAAGGCAATTTCTAGACTTTTCTTTTTATCACCTCCTTTGAAGGGAATCATGACTCAGAGAGGCACAGGGTTAAGGGTGGAATGAACATTAAAGGCTCTTGTCACTGCAGCAAGACTCTGGAAACCTATGAATTTTTTTTTGCTGTTTCTCCTGGCAGTAGTGTGATAGGATTTAAGGCAAATTTGGGCCCTGATGGATGGCAATTACTGCTCCAAGAGAAAAAATAGAGATGATTTCAGAAAGCCTTTATATATCATCAAGCAAAGACCATATACATCAGGGTTCAGGGATCCATTTCCAAGTAATCTGACAAGGAAAAAAAAAAAGGTAAAAAAAGAAAATAAGAAAGTTGGCATTGTGGAGTACCTGGGAGTTGTTAGATCATCCAAGCTACTTATTGTACATCAAAGTGAAAGCAACAATTTAGCTTTGGTGATGCCTGTAGTCATTTCTATAGCTGAAGTACTTTTGCGTGTATCTATTGCTGGGTAAGTTATTCAAGTTTTTGTGAAGCCAGGTGATTGCTCCCAGCTGTGTGCTGTGCCCCTAGCCACACTGCTCTTCTGGGAAAAGATCTTGAAATGACACTCAACTGTAAACATACAATTTTTATTTAATTAGTTTGGGGACCCAAGGAAGTTTATAGGCCATTCCATGTCATGGTTGAACTAGTACATATTATAACACTAGTGTCGACTAACTTAGATATCCATCCTTAAACATCCACCAAAATTGAACTGAGCATTTGCCATTCCTAGATTTGTGCCACGGACCAGCTCTCCTATGACAGTTCATAGAAGTTAAACTGAAAGTTTAATATATGCCTCACAAATCCTCTCATATGTGCTGCTCAAGTTTAGTAAGAATACCTCTGGTGCTGTCTAAGCATTGTCCTTCTCCCTGCCCACTTTCCTTTTTTTTTTAACTTTTGAGTTTCTTTCCTTTTACAGCCTTATTTTGGTTTCAGGCACCCATTTCCTTCATGTTCAATTTAGGCATGGGCCATTTTCCCAGAACCAAAATGAAGGCATGAGTAAAGGAAATGGTATGCAGACTATGAGCACTGGTGAGGAGTAGATGCCCTCCATTACTACAAGTGAAGCCTTTATTATCACCATGACAAGCCAGTTCAGAGCTGTCATTAAGGCACCTTTATTTTGGCGTAGGAGGAAATCATCAGTTAGTTCTTAAATTGAGTTTCAACTTTATAGAATCACACCAGGGAGTAAAAAATTGCCTCTTATTTGAGCCAGACACATGGAAGGACATTCTGGTATCGTAGATCTCTCACAGAGCATTGTTTAACCCCTAGGCCTCCTCCAAAACATCTGGAAATTTGCACAATTAATTTCAGGACAGATTTTGCCCTCAACACCAGTGTGCCCTTTTTACTTGCATGGAGCAACATCATGTCATGTTCGCTTCTGTTACCTAGATGAGTTTATTGCCTGGACTCCAAAGCCACAATGGCAGAGAAGCAGCCACCCATTTTTCATACTACTGGATGGAAAAGAATTATGGCAGATATGAAAAGTATCACTGGTTCTGCATCTGGCTAGCATCTTCCTCTGGTGTTTTGTTTTCTCCGTGGGAATTTTTTATTTTTATTCCTATTAACCATATCATCAGGTCCAACATATAACTGATGGCCATTTCTGTGAAGGACAATAGTGGCATATGTTGAAATTATATCAATCAAACTAAACTGTGAAAATTCTAAGGAAGGTGAAAACTGGGTGCATGCAAGTGCTTAGGGGCTGAACTGCTTTGTCATCCCATCATGCAGCAATATGCATTGCATTGAAATTTGAAAACAAGGAGTAAGCATGCATCAAAAAAAAAAAGAAAAAAGAGGACCTAAGTTTTTCCAAGCGTATTTGCTTATTTACTATAACAAATGGGTAAAACTCTCCTCAGGAAAGCACTATTACATGATCATTGCCTGAAGTGTATTCTTACCACTGGATCATAATTCCCTTTCTTTCCATTCCTTAAAAGTTCATTCAGTTCTAACTTCTACAGTAATGTTTATCTAGGGTACCTAATTATATAGTGCAACCTGCATCTGCAGTGCTGGTTCAAGGTTATTATAGTTCTCCACAGACATAACAAAAATATTATTTTAAACTTATCCATTGAGGAAAAATGGCTGCACTTTACCACTGATAGAAGCATATGATGTAAAATAAAATTATTGTAACTATAGAAACGTATCACTGTTGTCAATTCAGATTAATTTTCTCCATGACACTTGCTGTCACAGAAGTATCTCCTTTTCATTTCTGCTGTAGACATTAGATCTGTCAAACCTGAACTAAATAAATTAAATGTATAAAACGGTAGATTATTGTGATAGGCAAATAAGAAAGGTGCTTTTTATGAATGCTTGTCAGTACATGTTCCTTTTTGGATAGATTTGATAAGATTAATGTAATATGAATAATGGAGCAGGAATAATAATTTAACAGTGTCTCAGTACTCAATATGTGAAAAAGAAGCTTCTACTTAATCTATATCATAGTGATTATATGCAGAGCACCATTACTTTCGCTACAAAGAAGAAAACTTTCTTTGGCAGCAGTAGAAGGAAAGTGGGTAGATAAAACAAACTCTTTAATTCATATGTCCTTACTCATAGGTTTCCCGTCAAGCATGGTTTCTTCTTTATTTAGAATCAATACTAAGTAAGGAAAGGATAAATATATAAATCGCAAAACTCTTTCTGTGGGTGTATTGGTAGCCAAAGTAAATTGTCTGAGGTTTGGAGAGACCATGGGCTTGTTCTGTGTTTGCTCTAAAATTCAGAAGTGATGAAGAAATATTTTGCTTCGATCCCTAGAACGAGGGCCATGAGCCCTGCTGGGAGCACTGGCTGTGTTTATGACACACAGCATTACTGATAGATCCCTTGCTCCTCACTGTTGTAGTATTCATGGTCTCTGTGGAAAGGGTGAGGTCTCACACACAGCCAAAAATGGGAAGTCAGGAACCTTTGGCTGGAGCCCACTTATGGTTTCTGCCATACCAAGTGAGTGCAAGGCAAGAACACTGTACGACCTTCTCCTAAGGGATTTATAGTGTGGACGCCTGATCTTGCTAACAACTCATGTAGCTATTCAAGTGCAAATATAAAAATAGTCCGTTTAATATCAGCAATGACTTTAAGGTAAAGAATATGATCAATTATTTTACTGGCAGGGGAATAAATTAGTTGTACTCATATCACCAAAATATATCACTGTTACAAGTCACTTCCATTTTGTCTGTGTCAGTGCCCTTATGTGAAATGGATGCAGTAAAGTGCCCAGGTGATGATGCAATAGAGCTGTGGAAATTCACATTTTTGGCACATCCTATGAACTCCAGAAAAAGGTAAGTCAGAAGTGCAGAAACTCTGGTATTTTAATAATGCTTCTGGTTAGTTGTACAGGTAAGGCAGTCCTCAGATAATGAAGTCAGCTGGGAGAAATCACAGGTTTATTAAATGCGTGATTTAATGTTACTTGAAAGCTCTTGGGACTTTATATGTGTGCCGATATTTTTTTATTGCTCTTAATGATCAGAAAGAGCCTTCATTTTTATCTGGGTAAAAATAGTATCAATATTAAATAAGTTTGGGAACATGGGAATTGCTGCTTCAAGGTATTTGAAGTAAAGTAAGTTTAAAAAATAGGAAAGTATGAAATACATATGAATACATATGCATGAAGCCTGTGTAGCAGGCTTCACTAAAACTGTGAGATTCTTCAATCCATGACCATTTACACCCTTCCTTTAAAATTGGGCATGTTCACTCAACACCATCTAGACAGATAAGCCTGGCATTCACTGTAGAAAACTCCTTCACTTTTCCTAAAAGATTTTAACCCATGAGACGTTAAACATCCCTTTCAAACCCGTGAGTGTAGCCACCTAGCTGGGTCTGACTGTTGCTCAGTACAAATTTTCAGAAACAGATTCATATCCTAAAAATTTATTGCTTACATTATGCTATTGTACAGTTTGATCAAACCCCTTCCTTCCTTTCTTCCTTTCTTCCTTCCTTCTTTCCTTCCTCTGCCCACCCTGAAAATGGCAGAAAAATTATCTGAGCAGTCAGGATGAACGTGAGGCTTTATTGGCTCAGTTCCAAAGGAAATGAAATTACTCTGAGGAATTTTCAAATTTTGCATAAAATTAGCTGGATGCCAACCCACATGTTTAGATGTGGGACAGATGAAAATTACTGTCAGAGGAGATGTGGAAGGTCAAATGATGAGACAATGTGCTCCTTGTGCTCGTGTCCAACAATGACAAAAATCTTGAAGGAAGTGGTAACATAAAAGAGGCTATCTGGGATTACAGGCTGCCAGCACTGGTGCTGTGTTTCTGTTGCATGCCTATTCATAACTAAAAACATAACAAAACATGTCATAAGGTTGGTCGTTATGCATGTACAAAAAGTTCAAATAAATGCACTTCTGAAGTCGCATTTCAGGGGATTGAGTTTGCAGAATAATTTCTGTAGGAGAAAGACTGCTGGTATAGGAATGGAGGTGACTTGAAAGTAGTGTTGCAGAAGCTGGGACAGCACTGTGAGTGGCATAGATCTTAGGAGACAAATGCTCAAGCATTTGATTGCAGGGTAGTGGGAGAAAGCTGCAGAAAATCTCTGCCAAGATTTCTTATGGAACAAACACAAGAAAAAATTCATCATTCCAGAGCGGAAAGTCTGGAAAACAGTGACAACATTTCCAATCTTGTTTTCACTATTTATTTTGACCTTTAGAAATATACTAGGAAAGGTATTTGCTCTCTTCACTACAGTCCATAGTATCCAGAATAGAGCAAATAAAAAGTACAATGATGTTTTAGGTCTGAAATAACAGTAACAGTGGTCTCTTGATTAACATTTAAGACCCCAGCTGAATAGTACAGGACTTAAAAGCCCCATGGGTCATAGGGGCAAAAAGAAAGAGGAAAGCAGAAAGAGTTGCAGCAGCAAGATTGGCAGGCAAAGGGAAGTTGGAACCATGGGTCTGTTCAAACCTGGGACACAGTAAGTGGTTTCTTGGAGCTGAGGAAGTGCCTTTAGAAATGCCAGGAAAGGAAGGAAGTTTTACAGCCCAGACACAGACTATGCCTAATGGACATGGGCCAGACTGGAGCAGGTAGGATGCAGGACCTAGGGATGAATTTGTCAGTGCAAGAGGATACATGAAAGAAAACATTTCAGACTGCTAGTCAAAAGAAGGTGGGAGAGTTTCATCCCTGCCAAATAAATCATAGGAGACCTTGCGGTGAGATCATTATTTATGCAGAGGGTGGGGTAGGACCTCAAGCAAGCAGGGTGCTTTCAGCCTGGAGCTCCATCCACAGAAAGATTGCCACAAAGCTAAGTGGGGAAAACAAACAGCAGCCAAACTGAGGACAGAGAGGTCCAAATTTTATAAAATTGTTTAAACCCAGAGATATCCCACATTTTTCCAGACTTTCAACAATGCTATTACAAAGATCATTGTGAGAACTGACAAATTGCTGCTACTCTTGCTGAGCCCAAGCTAAAGGAAAATAACAATTTGTTTTTTTGAAATCCTTTCTTCCACTCATGGTACAGAAATCACGGAAAGCTGAAGCAGTCAATCCAATGCAGTAAAATATCAAGAGGTCCTCTTAGTCTGGATGAAAGCTCTAGAATTCATACACTGAATTGTCCATTGTTTGGTTTTTTTCATCGCAAGGAAAATGATTTTTCATATGAGATTTTCATGAGAAATTTTCATATGAGATAAATGCTCAGATGACAGCAAAATACTCACAAGTACACTGGGAAGGATAAACAGAATCTCTTATTGCCTCAGACCCCAGAGTTCTTCCAGGTCTCCCTGCCAAGCCAGCAGAGTGCAATAGGTGCGATGGTCCTTCGGGAGTTGCACTTCAGTGTCTATTTGGCTGGTGTTAGACCACATTACCTATTGTTCTTTTCACACTTATGGTCAAAAGCTCCTGAGGACCATCACTGAATTCCTCAGAGAATAATGCTAAATGAAAAAGAGGAAAGGGATGAAACACCTGCTTTTTGTTTTCTGTGTTTTTCTATTTTCAGTAATATCAAAGTACAAACCATTGTACATCAAAGTGAGAACCATTGCTTCCAAAGAAGAGTAATGCAATGATGAATTTACTACTTGAAGGTATGGGACAATAGGCTTACTGTGGAAAATTTGTTCCAGTCCTTTGTTTTTTCTTGAGTTCCACTAGCAAAAAAAGAAAAAAAAAACATATTGGAATTTGTTTTTTCAATTTCAAATGCTTGAGAAGTTTTCACTCGGAAAACACAACACAAACCATAAAGCATGTGGGTGCGCTGGCAACCTGCTTGGGTTTTAATGAGCATCATGTATATTTTTACTGGGGAGAAAGAAGTTCCTGTGTTTTTTTTCCAATATACCATTGCTTTAGTGGGAGTCAAATGTGTAGTGAAACCATCGTGTTAACCAAGAGGATACCAAGATGATAGTGTTCCTCAGTTGTTCCCAGCACTAATACCCACTTGAAAGCAGTAAGGAGACCTTATTTCCTTTGGGGGGGTTTATTTTAGCATTTGAAATATGGCAGATAGCATAATTGGATTTTAAATATCTGATCCAAATTTATTTCAGGGGACTGAGTCAAAACAAATACAAATTCTAGTTTGTCTAGTGCATTTAAAAACTGGCAGCACACACATTTCAGAACCTCACCAATTACAGCACTTCACTTATTTCTGAAATAGTTGGCTGCATATTATTTCTATCTAAAACCTGGTCCCACACTTTCAGGCTTAGTTGCGGGTTCATAAGTGTTTGTTCTATTATTCAATCATATTATAAAATGAACCACATTTTCCAATAGCTACTTCATGTTCCCTATTTCATTTTTAATTGCGGCATTTCTTCAAACATCAGTTATCCCACAGGATTTCGGTTTTGGACCACTTTTGCAAGCCACTAAAAATGATGAATTCTTGAAGTTTGCAATCTGAGCTCTGTTTAAGCCCACATACCAAAATCTTATCCAAAACCATGTCAAAGAAGCCAAAACCAACCCCACATCACTTCCTAGGTCTAAGTTGCATAACAAATAGGCCTGTACCCTCCCATAAAAAAAACATAACCCCCCTGGCCTCCTGCATTTTTCATGAACAGAGAGTTATCTCAGCATCCATGATGCAATAATATTGTCTTGCACCATGTAAACATGAGCCTTCTATCAATTGTATCTTCTTTTTACTCTTGCATTTTAATCCTCTGATTTCCTGTGGTGTGATGACATTGTTTGTCTCTCAGATACAAGGGAAAAGATTTTTTGATGACCGACAAGCAATTTTTCATCAGCTAAACCACCTTTTAATCTTTATTTTACTCTTTATTTTTGAATGTTCAAAACTGTCCAGATGCTGCTGGTGCTGGTTCCACCATACCCATTTGCACTCTTAAGGACCCTTCTCTGCCCTGTGTTGCAACCACTAGGACATCCCACGCTCTTTCAGATAAGTATATGGGTCTTTCAGTGTGGCCCTAAGGAATTCACAGAAAAATCTAAGACCAGTAATTCAGCTTTCTGAGGAAAAAGGCAGATCATTGTTACAAAGTCCACATGTGAAGAGAACAGTCAATCATCATCTTCTGGTGGAATGACAAAAAAAATGCTGGTGAGAATGAGGTTGCTGCCATATGACTTAGGGTGGCTGGGATTCAAGCAATCACCACCTCTCAAGCAGGTCAAAAAGGAAAGGACCTTCAGCTACATCTCCTATCACCATTCTGTTTGTAACTTCTTGTTACAGCATCAAAAATATCAAATTTTTTATTTTTCTTCTATTATATGTTGCAAAGCACTTTGAATGGAATTAGTTCTTTTACCTAAGTTCTCCTGAAAGGTTTTTGCTCTGGGACCAAAGCAATGAGTTTGTCACTAGGTTGTATTAGAAAATTGACTCTAACCTAAGACGCAAAGCCAGTCTCGCTGCTGGAGATGTAGCAGACAGAGATATGAGATAAGGAGCTGCAGCCTCTTCCATGTGTCACCAACCACTGCTGGTCAAAGGTCCCATAACCCATTTTAAGGCCCCAGATCTTGCCCAGCGAGTTTGTTAAAGAGGCTTTAGGGTTTTGTACAGTGAGCGAGAGCAAGGGAAAGATGTAACAAGGTTTTTCAGGAGGTTAAACAACACACTTTTAGTGGCAAACTTTAGAAAGTAAGGGAACTTGGCAAATTTTAAGGGTAACATTCAATTGCAATAAAGCATTTCATGAAGCATTGACTCCAACCCATCCATCTTTAAGTTACCCAGGTTTCAAGAAGCGGAAATTAAGAGAAAAAGAAGAAAAGAGAGAGAAAGATAGAAAAAGAGAGAGAGAAAAGAGAGATGTAGCTACTGCCCTTTGATCCAGCGTGGTCTGGCTGCTGTAAAATGCAAAGACAACAGGAGTGTGACACGTGGAGGCTTTGTGCCATGATTTTTATCTGCTCTGGCCTCCTGTGACCACTCTCCCCCAGGTGAGGCTTCTAGTCTCATTCTGGAGCTGGGTTAAGGGCTCCAGGAGTGGGGGTGGGTCATTGCTGCTGGTATGCCAGTAACTGGCACCACTCCAGGGCTGTCCCAGAGGCTCTCAGGGGTGTGGTGTGGAGCAGAGCACTGTCCCACCTTCGCAAAACTTGATCTGCCCCCTTTCCCACAGACTCCTTAGTTGTTTTGAACCAGTAATAGGTTTTTTTCCAGTCTCTTACTCCCATCAAGCAGCATGTGGGGGCAGGTAGGGAGCAGTGAGGTGGTGGCAGTGCTGCTACTTCCAGAGTCTTTGAGCCTACTGTGCAGCACATTTCTGGCTCCAGGTTGCTGCTGTTACTCCTCCTGTGATCTGGAGACCATGTGATCCTGGCATCCCCTGCATCCAGGCTGTGGAGCACTTGTGAGCACTTCAAGAAGAGAAACTGGGGAGGTTTCCTGAAGCTCTGATTGCCATCTAACCTGGTCCCCATATGGCAAAACAAAAGCAGGCTCAGTTTTTGATGAGCTAACTGAGTTTTCAGTTCATGTTTCCATACAGCACTTGAAGCCCTTAGCCCACATCTACACCACTTCCCTACATATTAGTTATAGGCTTCTTAAATTTTCCTTCTATCACACAGTTGCTCAGAAAGCTTATCTTCCTACTACACAAATAATTCCTGCTTCTTTTAGAACAAGAATCCTCAGATCTTTCAGGAAGGTCAATTAGAGCAAGATGAGTCTGTGTATTTTGCTTTCACATCCAGTAAGAAGCCAGATGCATTTCTTCATACATGGAAATTAAGAACATGGTATCTTTGTTAATAGCAAGGCCTGAGCTACATCCTTCTTTCTCCTATTCAAAAATATCTCTTTTGGGAACTGGAGTCCACAAAAAGCAGTGAATTAAGGTGTCTGTGAGACATGAATGAAACATCTCAGAACATAAAAAAAAAAATCTATGTCCATCAATTTAAGAAGGAAACAGACCCATTTGCATGTCCTGCTCACTCAGAAAGAAATCTGTAGAGTGCCTTGGCTTGGGAAAGTCATAAGTGTCGTGGTTTGGACCTTGTTTTCCCCCAGAGGCTAAGAGAAGAAAAGTCTGTAAATGGAAGACGTACAAAGAAAAATCAAGAAAAATGCAGAGTACACAGAAACACAGTTAAGGGTGGATGTACACTCTGGTTCAGCAGTTAGTTCATAAACCTTTAATATATAGCTCTTTTCAACAAGTCTCAACAGTCTTCATAGCCTTCAGTTTATTTATGATTCCACATCAGATGAATGTTACAGCAACCTCCTTTTAGGTGGCCAAAATGTTGATGATTGTTGCAGGTTTGCATCTGGCAGAAAAGGTCATATTTGCCTTTACATGAGCATAAAAATTGGTCCTGGCCAGAGCTGCTCCTGGAGAGTCCAGGTACACAGCTGGAATATGCTGAATGCTGTGTTTCACCATCCTACAAGCATCAGCTATGCTTTCTCATGGAAGAACGCTGGGATAAATTCTGCCAACTCTTCTGGTTGCCTTCCTTACCCAATTCATCCTGTCTAGCATGAATAGTGAGAACTCAGTCAGGGCTTAAGCTCATCAAAATGGTCTATTATTGACCATCCATGTCAGAAATGTGATGTAGGAGATGGAAGTCATCAGTGAATTGGATGCACCAAAGTCAGTGTTCCTCCATAATCTTTCCAGTGTCTTCATACAAAAGCTAAGCCAGAAACAAGGGGATATAAATTAAAATTATGGAAAACAAATTACATAGGTCCCAGTTATTTCGTCCTCCAAAAGAAAGAGTGGAACTTCAAACTCTTATCACAGGTAATTTCCTAAGATTTCCTTGTGTTTACAGATAGTCACATCACTTCTATATGAGCTTCCAAACACAGGTACAATCCCACACACTATAATGGACAGTATAAACTAGTACTCAGTAAAACTACTCTACCTAGGGGTGCAAACAGTGCGGCATTACCAGCTGGTCAAGGGAGGGGATTGTCCCATTCTGCTCTGCACTGGGATGAATATTGTGGCAGTTTTGGGCGCCACAATGTAAGAAAGATATTAAACTCTTACAGAGTGTCCAAAGGAGGACAATGAAGATGGTGAAGGGCCTTGAGGGGAAGCCTTGAGGAGCAGCTGAGGGCACTTGGTCTGTTCAGTTGGAGAAGAGGAGACTGAGGGGAGACCTCCTGGCAGTTACAACTTCCTCGTGAGGGGAAGAAGAGGAGCAGGCACTGATCTCTTCTCTGTGGTGACCAGTGACAGGACCAAGGGAATAGCCTGAAGTTGTGTCAGGGGAGGTTTAGGCTGGATATCAGGAAAAAGTTTTTCACTCAGAGGGTGATTGGTCACTGGAACAGGCTCACCAGGGAAGTGGTCACAGCACCAAGGCTGAGAGAGTTCAAGAAGCATTTGGACAGTGCTCACTGGCACATGGTGTGATTATTGGGGTGTTTTGTGCAGGGCCAGGAGCTGGATCAATGATCCCTGTGGGTCCCTTCCAACTCAGCATATTCTATGCTGATTCACTTTTTAATTATCTACAATCCAAAGATTCTTATGAGTTCTACATATACATCTGTATCTGGTTGAGAGTGTGGGAAATGAAAGCAAGAAAGTGAATTCCAAATAGAGCCATTTTGCATGCAGCTGCACAGAAGCACATTAAACTAAGATTACAGTCAGTAGCTGTAATTTTGATGTTTCTTGCCATCTGATAACTTATCTTGAAGCTAGCTTTCTTTAAGTGAAGGCAGAGGGGAGTGTTCTTTGCAATTTTTTAGGTTCTTTGAAAAGTCAACAAAATCCACCATTCCTCTATGTGGAATTGTATTGACAGCATGGAGGGTCATTGACAGGGTCGGAATTTCTGTCCAGAGAAAGTGAGACCAGACTGTCACCTTCTGGGTGGGCCAGCTTTCTAAGGGAGCATAAGACACAGTCTGAAAATGAACTTCACAGATACTTTTCAGATGGAGACAGAGCAAGTTTCAGCAAGGGGGTATAATTTCAAGTCTTCATGGTCACAGATCATGTATGCCAATTTATAAGGCTTTCCTTTCTTATTTTTCTTTTCTCCTTTGACACACTGATGACCTTTTTTTGCTTTATTCCCTCTAATCCTTTCTTATGGCAAAACTTCTCTTTCCTGTCTCTCTACATAGGAAATCCCATACTCAAACATTATTCAGCATAACACAAAACATTCTCTCCCCATCCATAGTCTCCCCTATTTCTGCCTTTTCTGCTGATTTCATTGTGCTTCTTTTCTTCCATGTACTTGATCCTGGCTCCACACCCAGCCTCTCCAAATCAGTTCTGTATCTAGTGAATCCACTTCCCACCTTCCTTCCCACTTGGGGTCCTTGTTTCAATCTTTCCTTTCTTCCGACCAATTCTCACTAACTGCCATTCCTAATTCTCTCCTTAGGCTGCTCAGTCATCTTTCCCTCAGTCTCTCTTCATCCAGACTGGCTTCTCATCTCATCTGCTCTCTTTTGTAACTGCCCCTTCATCCCAACAGTGGCCAAAAGTGACCTATGTCCTTGCACTCATCCTTCCTTGTGGTTTTTCACCTGGACAGCAGGACTTTCTTCATCCCTGCCTTTGTCCTGTTCTGATCTTGCCAGTCTTACAGTTTTTCATATAGCTCCTGTTCTTTCTTACTGACTTTATATTATGGTCACCTTGTCCGACCAGTTTCCCCTTTTATTTTATTTTTGACAAAACCCACCAGAGCTCCCATGCTTTTCCAGCTTAGGCTCTTGGTCTTCCCTGGACATATATCTGAGATCTTGGTCTTTTCTTGCCTGGACTCAGGTGAGATTGTTTCTTACTCTCTGTTGACCGGGCAGAATGTGGGCACAGAAGGCACCAGTCATGAGCCATCTTGCTGCTGCTTTTAAAAGCATCTGCAAGTAAATCCCGGGTTGGTAAGAATGCAGAAGGCGTAAGTAACTCTGTGGAGATAATGCAGTTGGCCTGCAAAAGGTAGCACATGCTCAGGACAGACAGCAATTTTTAGGAATTTATCTGCCAAACTCTACTGTATTACTAATGAATAGGGTTTAAAACCCAGCCAAATATGGGCAAATGCTTATGTGTCTGGCACCAGGATGCCTCCAGCCTGCCAGCCTTCAAGTCAAAGCATGGAGTAGCTAGCATTTCCAAAAAAGAATTCTTACAACCAATTCATTAACATTGGCAAAACAATGTCTTTTTTTCATAATCTTTTTTCTGGGAAATAGCATAACCATTTTTGCTGAAACTTTCCAAAAAAAATCTAAGCAGAGGCGGACACCCAGCATAAAAATTTGCAAAGTTATAAATAACCAGAATAGGAATTTATAATTAGAAGCATCAAACAAATTTATAGTATTGGGTAGCATAGCATCAATAACAACCATTTTTATTACTCTAGCCCCAAAAAATGCTGCTCAGGGACCACGTCTCCACTGTGTTAAATGCTTGCAAAGACGGAACAGGGATATGTCTGCAATATTGTTCTCCCAAAGAGCCTATAACTCAAATTTTAGACAACAGAACACAGATAGATTCAGACACATGGGGAGTGCAAGGAAACAATAAGAAAACGCTATTCAGTGTGACTGGCAAATGATCCCAAGGTACCATCTATCTACGTATTGTTCCACTTTTCATAGTTGTTTGGAAAAATAAGAGCTTTTAAAGAAAGTGAGGTTTTATCAGAGGACAATGAGGTAGTTTTGCAGATACTTAGAGAAACATGGGTCAGGATAGGAAAAAGTATGGAGGAATTTAAGTGAAAGTAATCAGTCATGCTGTGGACCTCCAGGCAGATGACATCCAGCACTGAGAAAGAGCCTTTAAGCAGAGGGGCAGTGGACAGGAAAGCAATCCAGAGTCAAGGATGGCACCAAAGGAGTCACCCTAATTATTGGAATTGTCATGTGTGTCCATTCCTGTGAGTACAAGGAACTGTATGACCATCATTTCCTTTTCCTTACATCTTCTTGTGCCGGAACCATTCTCTTTGCTCTTGTGTGCATTGGAAGGATGATTGTTTTTCTGAAGAACCTATCTCTTTGTCCCTCAAGAGAGATTGATTGGAGGTAAACTAAAGCCCATCTACCTCTCTAACTAAAGTGGGGGTCTGTGGGTGTGGGATAGAAGTGGCCTTATCAGCTTGACATCGAAGCCCGAAACTCTCCCCCACCCTTAGAGATGCTGTTCAGTGGCGGTGTCGCGGGGCCCGGGCGCTCTGGGTGCGCAGCCCGGCCGGTCCGGGGTCGGGACGCGCTGCAAGCGGTCACGGCTCTCGACCCCCAGGGAGCAGGCCCGGCACTCCCGGCGACGAGCTGGCAGAGCCGTGGGACAGGGACGCGGCGGGATCCTGGGGATGGCACCACGGCGAGATCCTGGGGATGGAACCGCGGCGGGATCCTGTGTGACGGAACCGCGGCGGGATCCTGGGGACGGGACCGAGGGGACCGCGGCGGGATCCTGTGGATCGGGACCGAGAGGACCGCGGCGGGATCCTGCGGGACGAGACCGGATCCTGCGGGACGAGACCGGGGCCGGGGCGGGATCCTGCGGGAGCGCAGGAGCGCGCGGCGCGAGCGCCATCTGCTGGGCGGGGAGCGGAGCGCGGAGGTCCCGATCCGCCCCCGCCCCTGTGACATGTGAGTGACACCGCCCGACACCTCCTGCCACCTCCTGCCACTGCCCTGTAACGTGTGCCTGACCCCTCCCCATTGACCCATGAAACACGTGCCTGTCACTGCCCGTCACCACCTCATAATACGTGCCCACCACTGCCCTGTAATACGTGCCCACCGTGCCCACCACTGCCTGCCACTGCCCTGTAATATGGGCCTGCCACTGCCTGCCATTGCCCCACAACATGTACTCACCACGGCGTGCCATTGCCCCACGTGTCCCCCAGCGTGGATGGGCAGCAGATTTACCCCACCCACCTGTGAGGCAGCTGCCCATGACCAGCGCGGTCTTTGGGGGACCTCTCTCCCTGCTCCCTGTGGAACGGCACATTGTCCAACGGGACAATGGTGGTGGAGATCTCACCCTGAGTATGATGCCTGCACAACCATCTCCAGCACTCCAACTCCAGTCCCTGAGAAGTGCTGAGAGAAGGCGGTGCTGAGATAAGGGGGATATGAGCCTTCCCTGCTTTGGGCCAACCTGATCCCTCTGCCAGTGCCCTCAGGCTTCACACCCACCTGTGTGCCAGGGGTTTGTGCTACTCAGTTCTCGGCTCTTGTTATCTCTTGCAGGTGGCTTCAAGTTGATTCCCGAGCTTTGCCTGCAAACCTGCAGCATCTTTAGCTCTAGTAATTTAGACTTGACCAAGACATCTGTAGTGGACACTGCAGAAAGCATCCCTTGCTCTCTGTTGAGTTTATCATCTTTGGCAGGAAAATGAGTTCTTCCAAAAGCCTAAGCCTCCTTTCCAGAAGGAGTGAGAGGGCTCATCTTCCGAAACAGTTCTTCAGCAACCCCTGGACTTTGGCTGAGAGCATGCATCCTGCAGGATCCACATCTCACCAAACCTGTGTCTGTGGGACATAAATATTCCCTCCTACAGCAATCAGCATCTGGGACCCGAGTGGCTGGCCAAGGTGAGAGTGGATCATTGGAGGGGATGGAGCAAAATGAAGTGATCTCAGCTGTTTGTTCAGATTGGAAAAGTGTTGGAGAAATAATACTACCATTCCCTTGCCAGTGGCCTCATGTGACCTGCTTTGCTGCAAATGCTTGTCTTTGGCTCACACTTTCAGCTCCTCTCCACCACACATTCATAAAGTTTCAGGGGAAAAAGATTCAGATAATTTTCTGATGGACTTTGCATTGTCTTCAGGCCAAGTTCACTGAGAAAAAATGCCCTTTGAGAAGGCTCAAGCAGCGAAGAATCCATAACTTCCCTTGGCAATTTATTCCAAGGACTAACTGCCCCCTCAGTTAAATTTTAATTACAAATTCTGATTTGCATTTGTCTGGCTTTGTCTGCAGTTCTGCCTTTTCCTCCCTCCTCCCTCTAGTTATACTAGTTGGTAGAAACTCAGTCCTATATTTTCTCAGTTGTTCCGGTTTTGGTTTTTTGGGGTTATTTTGTTTGTCTGGTTCGTTGGTTTTGGTTTTGGTTTATTAGCTAAACTGGCTGAGCCCATTACAGTTGTCACTTTAAGTAATATCTCTAAGGTTTTGGCAATTTTTATTCTTTCCAGTATCTTCTTGAATTTTTCAACATCCACTCTGAAGTTTGAAGTGTTGATTTGTACAAGTTTCAGTCCAATCAGGAAGACCGCAGACAGAGGAAAATCCCAAGACCCATGGCTCCTGTGTTGACAAACATAGACACATCTCTGGCCATATTTGTTCTTTTATTGAGGATTCACACTCAAGGTTTACACTTCTCTCTTCTGCTTTCCAGCACTCTTGCTGTTTTTTCTGCAACCATTGCCTACGTTTCTTCTTTTTGACACACTACTTTCATTGATTTTAATAAAAGTCAATTGATTTGAAAAGGCATGGTTTAAGAAATGATCCTTTTTTTGCCCTATAAACGTTACTTTTTACCACAAGGCAGACCCCATTTGATGGTAATTCCCAATGGCAGCTACTTTATGAGCTTTGTGATGGTAATACATGAAGTCAATATTGTACATTTCAGATAGACGTGAGCATATTTTCTGTCCTCGTTGTCAGAGGCTGGGAGCTGAGGCACAGCAGTGGTCTAACATTTTACAGCATAATGAGTTTTGATAACTAGCTGTGTGCACTGTATGCATGCCCTTAGCCCATAGCAAACATGAGATAAAGCATTTCAGCTTAAATCTCAGTAGAAGACAGACACATCACTTTGCAAGTGTGCTTTTAAACCACTAGAAATACATTTAGCAATTCCTTAATTTGTCAGAAGTCATCTATTTATCTGAGTCCTGAGTTAGGGATGTGGTTTCAGAAGTTCTTCCTTTAGTGCCTCTCCAGGATTATATTTTCTCTGGAACCACTAATGTGAAATAACCAAATAGCATGAAATTTATTAAATAGATAGAGAAACTGTAATTGAAAAGAGTTAAAAAAGAAGATTTTAATTACATCCACACCTGTATTCCAAGAGAAGTTAGCTACATACATCTGTCTCTTTGGACTTTTTTTTCCTCAGGTCTGCCTATAATTTCTGTTATCTCAGCAGAGGCAATCTCTGTGTTGTGGTCAGAGATCTTTCTCTTTAGATCTATGCTATCCACAGAGGTTGCTGTCGCTTTTCATGCCAGTTTTCTCCAGTTATTTATATATAATATTTCTGGAAAATTTACCTGTTTCCAAGAGGGGTATATAAAACTACCTTATGCCAGCACAGGAGATTCACTTTATTGGAATAATGGTGCACACCCCTGGGAACTGCACTCTTTTAACTAGGTTGATTTCAGATTAAATTAAAGCTGAAAAAAAAGAAAAAAAAGAAAAAAAAGAAGCAGATGAGTGCTAAAGTATCCCAGTGAGATTTTAAAGACTCTTACCAATGATTAAATGCTTTCTTAATACCACTTAACTGCTTCTTAACTTCTTAGACCTTAGCCTACAGATCCGTCTCTATACACAAGACAAGTAGCCAAACCTCCACTTGCAATCTTCTCTTTTTATTAATGTTCCCTCCAAGTACCTTTTGGAAAATGTATGAATGGTGGTTTCAGACCATTTGTAATGATCTCACTCTTCACCAGAGTCCCTGGATGCATCTGCCATACTTTGAGATAAAAGTGTGTTGCAAATCATTTGTAAATAAAACAAGACAACAGAGGTGAAACTGAGAGCTTAAGGCAATGGATACACGCTGGTGCTCACCTTGGTGGGACATTCCTTCCCAGTAATAGAAATTAAAGCTGACATGTAAAAGCCTGCCTTTTTCTGTTTTCTTCTGCTTTTTCTTTTATATATATATATATACATATATATATATGTAAGTAGCCATTATTTCTACAGCTAACAAAATAAGGGGCTGGGGTTGGTAGAGTATAAACAGTGTTACTACTCGTTTCCAGTTTGCCCGTTTCCAGCTTCAGTAATGTGGTTGAAACAACTGTTTCCTGCCTACACTCTGAGTCCCATCACTCATATCCCTAACTTCAGTGGTTCTGCGCCCTTAGGAATATGAAAGTGGGAAACTTTCTAAATAGATGTAAAAAGATTGAAGCCGAAAGGTTATTCTTCTCTTTCAAAACACGTCCTTCTGAAATCTTATATGGAAGGCATTATCCAAATGATAAGCAGGGTGAATTAACCTAGACTTTGTCCTTGGAGAGAACCAGATGAATTATTTTTTGTTGAATAGAATGTTTTGTTACATTTGTCCAGCTGCTTGGCAGTTTTGTCAAATTTGCTATGGCCAGCCCAAGGCTTTGGGCATACGTGATGGTAGGGGCAGCAGTGCAGTGCTTGGTTCTGTTGAGTGCACTCTGACCTCCTAGCTAGGTACAAGAATACTCCCTACAGCTACAGTCTTGAAGATAAAACCCTACACTACTCAGAAAAGTAAAAAAATCTGCCACTAATCTCGGAAACTGTGTCATCTTGTTTCTCAACATTGGTGCCATCAACTTTTTCAAATTTCTTCATTGTTCAGCACATTTTAATATTGTCTTGTGTGGATAAGGATGTTTCTGCTTTACATCCTGGTTGCACTTTTCCTCAAGAAATAATTTACCTGTCTCTTCCTTCTCTTCCCTTTTCTTCCATTTTCTGTGAGGTAGTCTACCAAGTTTATTGTGCATGGTTATAAATAGTAGTGTTCAATGAACCTTTCTAATTTTCTTAATCCTGGTTCCCAGGACTTTCTGTGTATACATAGCACACACATTGGCCCAAAGAGTTTAATCTAAATTGGATGTATAACATCTTTCAATACTTTTTGATAAAAAAGACCACAAGCTATTGCAGACCATGCCTGGAGCTAACAGAGCTGGGGCAGCTTTGGGTGGTAACTACCAGGGGGAGGGGGGGATAGGGAAGGAAGGAGCCACCCTGATGCTGAATGCTCTGCATTTTTTGACTGCTTGGAAGCATTAAGCAACCTGACAGCTTGTCCATAATTAAAGGATTTACTAAGATAGCTCTGTGATAGAGTGACTGCAACGCTGAGATGCAGGAGCACTTTTTCTTTCTGCTATCATTTATATTAACTCCCAGAGGAAAATCAGTTGTGCTAATTAGGACTTGTAAGTCTAAATGTCAATATCTAACTGCAAGGTACTGAGGAAAAAGCTCTTCAGGAATAATGCCTTTGCTGTACAGAAGAACACACAGCAAAACATTTATGTAAAAGGTTAGTTTGAACCCAGTGGAAAGACAGGAGCCAACCATTTCTGAAATATCTTTGTTAACATTTATCTGTTGCAGAATGAATTTTGGACATTGCCTCCTCTTGAACAAACACTCATTATTTGTTCATTTCCAAATGTCTTACAGTACCTCTGAGTCTGTGTTGTTCATATCAATAGAGAAGCGAAAGTGAAAGAGAGAGGTAAAAAGACATCTTGGCTAATTGTGAACTTAAAGGTTAGACATTTGAGAACACAGATAGTTGCCTTTTCTTTTCCTTCCTGAGCTCTTTACCTTTCATACAACTGAGATATAAAATAAATTACTTAAGAATATCAAGATAAAAATACCTTCGAGTAAACTGCGTTTTCATTAAGTGGTCGGTTAGATATTGATGTTTAAACAACTGTAGAAAGAAAATCAATAATGAGTGCAGCAGTTTGGAGGAAATTCTTTAAAAATAGAATTCCTTTTAATGTCCATAGCAAAAGGGAAAAAAAGCAGTGATATAATTACCTGTCAAAAATAACCAACTATAGCTAATTTCCTTTGTTTGTTTAAATATGATCTCAAACAAGTTATTTGTATTTTATTTGGTATGACACAGCTTTAAATCAGTGTTTATAGAGTGTGACAGCCCAGCATGGGGGGGTATTGATTAAAACCAGCAGCAACTAAGGCCCAGGAAAACAGGGTGAACTACAATGTGCACAGAGCCCCCCAAGGCTTACAGCACAATATTATAACCTACAGACTTGAAAAATTACTGAGACCTGCAGATTATTTACAGCATTTTAATGTAAAGACTCATGCACCTAGAACAACTGTTCTTTAGTGTTATGAAAATTGGGATATAAATGTCTTGAAACACACCTGACATCCATGACACTGCCCACTGAATCCAGGCTCTCACCTGTATTGGCCTCAGACATTACTTTTCTCCAGTCAAGCATGCTGACCCCAGTTTGGATACACTTAAATTCAAGCTGGATTTACCACAGGAAAGAACCCGGTAGTACAGTTATATAGCCTGGGAAAATTGTGGTGTGTCTCAACAGATAACACACCTGGACACTCAAGGAATGCAAAGCCAACCAGGTTATAGTAATACACGTTGTACTTTGTTGTCCCTCCTCATCTAGGTTGACCTAGATTCTCAAAACTAGGTATCTGTACGAGCAAGAGCAGAGTTATGACTCACTTTTATCTTCCACCTGAAAATCATGTATTGTCAAACACTGCAGAAAAGGACTGTGTTACCGGATTTGATTCTCAAGAAAAATACTGATTTGAAATCTGTATTTGTTTTCAGCTTTGACCTAACACATTTATACCCTGGCAGATAGAAGTTTGTTATAATAATTTGGGTCATAGCAGAGTGGTAACTTCCAGCTGGAATAATCTAGTAAGAAATATTTTCTTGGCAAAATAGAAGCATTTTATGGTAAAAATACCAACTTCCTGAAAAAATGGAATTGTTTTTCTTCTGAGCAAAAATGAAAATGAAATATTGGGTTTCAGGCTGGCTTGGATAAAATTGTTTTGTTAACCAACAGCATGTTCCAGCATCCATGCCCAGGCCCCACAGCTGTCGACGTGCAGGCAGCAGCTCCGGCCATGGGTGCCAGAACTCTGTCCCAGAGCAGAAGGGAGGTGTTTAATTCCACAGAGGAAGCACAGCAAAGGACATGGTGTTCTCATTGTTGTTCCTGTTGTCTAGCTTGTGGTCTCTCCACCTCCTTCCTCTTCTGTTCAATGCTGTCAATCCTATTCTGGGCTCTTCCCGGCCCAAGTGCCCAACAGACGCCCTTGGGTTTCTGAATTCCTCCCAAAGACTGGGGATTTCCTTGTCAGTTTGCATCCAAATCCCCCGATCTTTCCATGGTTTACTTACCCCAGGTTTTAACCCAACATTTTTTTTCTCTTGCTCAATTTCCTGCTTTCACTCCTACTCTTTCCTTGGCTGGTGCTCCATTTAGGGCCTTCTGGGCTTAGTTATTTCCTCATTCATATTGATTTATCCTGCAGACACCTTTGTGCCATCGGAAAGCTTCATCCCTTGTATGCACATGCCTCCTTCTAGATCATCACTGTGCAGTGGTAGCAGTCTAGCTAGCAATGGGTAACTGAAGCTGGAATTCAGTCTGTCAGAACTTACAGGACAGAAGACTCTTAAAGAGAGAGCTGACAACAGCAAAAAGGGAAATACTGGAGAACTAAAATATCTTCTGAAAATACAGAGGAGAAAAAGATGAAAAAACTATAGTGAGAGAATAATCAACTTCAAACTGACTTTGATATTCTGGTATGAAAATCTAAAATAAAAAAATAATACAGGTTTAACCTTCCAGCTTCCAAAATTACAAGATAATTCCTACAGTGGGGATATTTGTTCTTTTGGATGTACACTTTTTAATCACCTTGAGAATTCCCAGCTTAGGAAGACATTAGAGGTTTCTGATTGTCTTTCAGGGCTCACACAAAGTCACTGTTGCCAAAAGAATGTATCATATACACAGCTACTGTCAGCACAAGAATTTTCAGCCTGCAGCAAATGTGTAAAACTCAAACTAGTTTAACCCTCTGCACTGAGACTAACCTAATTCCAGTGGTATGCATTTGTGATGGACTAAAATGTGCACACAACTGCTGTGATGAGGATGACATGGAATGCATCACCCTATGGTATGCCATTTCCATGAATGTACTTGCTGTCTTTCAGAGAGTCTACAGGCACCTAGTCCAGGCCTTCTAGACTAAATAGGAATTTTTTCCTTCATGTAAATTGTCCTCAGGAGCAGTTCTGCACTGAAAAAAGAGGCCACTTTCTGTCTAATTATCCCCTTGCCAAAATACTTAATATCTTTTTATTGCAAATGTGAAATCTCTGGGATGGGAGACTGCTTCTGATGCTATAATGTGATTGATATCACTAAACAACTTCTTCACATTTGTGCTCTGCAAGCACTGAGCTGTCAATACAGGTCAATAACAGACTTATCACAAAATAAATAAATTATATGTTCCCATGGTAAGCTACAGCTCCAGTATAAGTAGAGCAAGCAATTACAGAGGAAAACAATTTCTCCTTCAGAAGGCTTTTAGGAGTATGAAGGATAAGTCAACTTTGACAGCACTGATTTAGCAGGAATCTGGTGGACCCCAGTAGAGGAGGAATATTATCCCTCCTGCCTTTGGGCTGGTGGTAGAATTTTAACAAAGAGTGCCTAAGAGACCCCTCAAAGCACATCACTTCATGTAATTCATTAGCTCAGCCACACCTGAGGTCTTGGATTTTCTGGACAGGGTATGCTTCTGCAAAGTGACCGTAAAAACTAGAGACCAGGCTCAAGTGCAAATCTCCAGAGGAAGTCCAGATGGCTATTCCAAAGATGCAATCAAAAAAGGTCTCTGTTTTTCATGATTTGTAGACTGATTTTAATAAGAATTATCAGAGCATTTTCTCCCCCAAACTGTGAGAGGATTTTCAGTACTGAAATAACAATCTGTCACTCAATTAAAATTTGTTTATGCCACAAACCACAGAGAACTCAGATGGTGAAGGATAGAAAATGTCACTGACAACCCAATTTGTCAATTTTATTCTTTGGGTTTGGTTTATCCTCCTGTCTTTTCTCTAATATCTTTTAAAATATCTGAATAAATGTTACAATAGTTCTGGGAAGGTTAGAGGAAGAAAAATATCTGACTAGATTTGAGGAAGTCAGGGTCTGAGCAATTAACACTTCCAGTCATAGTTGGCTGAAGATACAATTTCAAAAATTCTTAGCCAGTGCAAAGTGATGCTACATGGGGAGGTGGTACATCATCTTTGTGTCTGAACATTTTCTAATGAACACAGAGATAAAATCTGGAGGATACTGAGTAACAAGTGTTGGCATAACTTTTGACAAATGGTTGCTCAAGAGATTATTTTCTAACGTTCATGCACAGTGCGGCCAGCAAGGAACACTCTTAATGAAAAGAAAAAGATTAAAAAATAATGTCTTGTTTTTCACAATGTATAATTAAGTTGTGACACTCATTTTTACAAAATATTGAGGTCAAGAGCTTAGCAGCATCGAAAGAAAGATCACATTTTATAAGGATAATACTAAATCAAATGGGGTGGAAAAAAATTCAGGTAATACACCACAACCTCCCTGCTGTAGGTATAGACATCTCCTAATTAATAATAAGACAAATTTTCCCCTTGGCAGGTTATGCTGTAAATGTTCACCACTGGGTTTCCTGATGCTCCCTCCCTCTGCCAAGAATAAACTCCCTGAGACAATGACCATGCCAGCAAACCACCAGTGCACACCTAGTTCCCCATGTAATTCTTGGAAGGATTTCACCAAAAAGAGGCTCATCAAAATTACCATGACTTTAAGAGAAAAACACTATCTCAAACATGACCAGAAAATTGTCTCCAATTTTTGTATAGCCTGTTTTGTTGGAAAGATTGCCATTTTAATCTAAAAAGGGCCAAACTAGATGGGTAACCGATGGTAGGGGACGGGATAAACAGTGCAAGGGGCATAAGGGGGCTAGCACAGAGAGAGAGACAGAGTATTCAGGTCTCTGAAGTGTTAATTGACACACAGACAGAGACAAATTGTTCTTTAGCTTCTTCCACTGTCACCCATAAGAAATTCGGGCAAGGTTCTGCTCCAGATTGTCATAAAACATGGTTTCTTTCTATGGGAACAAAAATTAAAGCAATTATCTGCAAAATTTTATATACAGAAAGAACTGTACAAAGATGAACTCCAACAAAGGGAGGAGGGAACAGTCACAATACATAAAATTATGCTTCTGTTAAAAGCATCTTCTTCTGAAAACCAAAATAGCTGACCAAAACACAGCATATTCAGGAAAAAAAAAAAAAAGAAACCAAATTTAAAATGGGAAATTCCAGTGAATACCTCCTTTAGCTCTGTGCACGGTTATGCTCCCAAGTAGGGGCACTGGTAATGAAGACTATTAACAGCAGAACATGCTGAACCAGTCAATCTGTGACCTGGTCTCATATGTAACTGTTGATCCATTGACTTCTCACATGGATAGAACTCCTCCCCAATGTCCAGGATCCTATCACTCCTCTGATTTACTTGAACTCCAGTTTCATATTTCCCCTATGATAATAGCATTATAATGAATCCCAGGGATTGCGTTTTTAGCACAAGGCTCACTGAGGAGCTGCGTGGGAGATGGAATAGTGACAAGTAGCGCATGAAGTGTCGTTGAAAGATGAGACGCTCCATAGGAGAATAAAAGCAAGGCCAGCAGTTACAGCTCCAAGGAGGAAATTCAATGGGCCACAAAACATTATATTTGAGGGTGCTAAGCTGGTTGCTAAGAGGGTTAAGAGAGAAATGCCCCTCTCCCTTTCAGCACGGCAGAGATGGAGGATTGAAGCAGCTGCTTACCAAAGACTGTGCTTTCCTCTGAAGCCTCTGGCACTGCCCATGAGAAACATGAGGGGCAGGGTGTGGGGGCTTGCTGCAGTGTCCAGTGCCATCTCTGAAGTCCGGAGAAAACATGTCTGCCTCTTCAGGGTGTGCAGGTTTTGGGTCACGTAGACCAGCTTGATGCAGATATTTCAGGTGCTCCACTGAACACCCCTGGACCCTTATGTTCAGACACCCAGAGCTCCATTGACTGAAATGGGAGCTCAGACACCTAAATTTAGATGCAGATGTCATTGTCTAGAGATGAACCTGGACCCTATAATGTGTTATCTGTGGCTGAGTGTTAACTGCTCTATGATTAAAGCGTATATGCTGGTAACACAATAAGTCCTTGCAAACCAGAGTGCAGGATCTCAAATGTCCTCACATTTTTGTGAAGAGGAACAGTAAATATTTGGTCTGTAAATGAGGTTCTGGAAAAAGAAATGAGAGTGTGGCTAAATATATCCTTTGAATCTTATCCTGTGAATCTCAGAAGACCTGACTTGGTGTTTTCTCAGTCAGAATTTCCCCTGTTATACATGGGATGATGGGCTGTGGCTGCGAGTACCATTGTAGGCAGAGTGGGAAGGGGAGGTGAGCTCTTCCCATAGGCATGGAGCAAACCCAGCGAGCATGACGCTCCATCTGAGCAATGATCTGGGCCCCTTTGGTCAAGGAGAATCTGCTTTCACCTTCCCGTGCTGCAGAGCTGGCTTTTTAATGCCTCCTCTTTGCCATTTACTGGAGCACAAGGAATTGGATTACATTAACCTCTGTGCTCATACAAGGGAGGAGGAAAGACTCTCGCTTCTCTTCTTCCTGGCTGCACAGGTCCAATGACATCCTTGCCCCAGGGTGCTGTCCTGGCTTGATTAAACCCTGAACAAGAACAGTCAGATTTGACTCAGATTTTACTACCTAAAACAATTTTTGGAAAGGGTTAATAAGCAGTTTGCAAATCCTGTATTAAAGACGTAAGGCTATACATGTGCAATAATGCAGAATGATTCATTTTCAAATGGATTTGCTCCATTCTATTTAAATCTGTGACCTTCAGGGAATCAAGTTAGTTCTAGCTTTTAGTTTATAGATTTTGTGTTTGGTATTCAAGGTTAACCTCTTGCTTGATTAGACACAGGTAAACGCTTGCAGCTGCAGTACCACAGTGGAAATGGATTCCTATACTGTATTTAGTCAGAAATGTCAAGAACCTAGTAGTTATCTACAAAGAACTCATTTTTGTCTTCCATTAGCAGCATTAAGGTAAGTTTGGTGCTCTTTTGTTTTCATGTTGCAAAACATAAAAATGTCATAAAGTGGAACATATGAGATGATTTGAAGATGACCATCACTATTTACACAGGGAATACCATTCTGTTGTTAATTCATTATCACTCTCATTACAGAAAGAGCAGATGAAAGTTCAAGCAATTTGGAAAAATATTTGCCTGCCAAAGGAGCCACGCAGACTGTCCTGGTAACAGAGTAAATGCATGCTAAAAATTCCAGAGTACTGGACAAAATAAAAATCATATTATGTGGCACACAAGAAGAAAAGAAAATAATACAAATACACAAGACCAAGACAGGTTCAGAAAAAACAGCAGTGCTGTGTTTACCCCTGACTAGTTGCTTAAGATGCACTGGTACTGGCAGAAGCTGGGCTGGCCCACCAGCTGCCTGTGCCAGTGTCTGCACACAGTCTCTTAATACTCCAGATTCCTTCCATCCTGTAGGGACATGTTAAATGTCTTTGGCCACCTAATAGTTGCCATGGATTATGAGACACCTTTTGCAAACGGTGTCAGAAGCACAGAGTAAGTCTGCACCTCCTAAGAATATGAGGTGCTCTGTCTGGGACCTGCTGTACCTGAAGCTGGCTGCTCTCAGGGGCTGCCAAAGCTGAGGGCACCCTCAGATCCAGCTTGAGAAAGTCTATGCTCAAGACTTTTTTCGGGATGCTTTAGATCTCATTTGCCTTCATTGCAGCTGGCTGAGTCAGGGCTCTCTCTTCTAGAAGGAGGCCATTTCTGTGTCTGCTGATAGGCACTGACACGAAGCCAAGCCAGAAGAGGCTGCTGAAGGCATCAGGCCAGGCACTGAGTGCTACCAAGGGCAGGTAGGGCAGCCCTTGAAGAGGCTCTAGTATTGCCCTGGGAGATATCATTAGCTTGCTCCAGAGACCTTTCTCAAGGCCTTGTCTATGAATTGGTCTTCATCATAAAGTCATGGTCAGCATCTCCAGAAAATACCACTGATATGCAGCTGTTTCATGTTCCAGGCTCCAATGCGAGCATCAGCTTCAAGTCAGACCTTTGCCTTACAATGTGTGGTTTACAAATATTACTGACTTTATATTTGAGTGAAGAGAGACAAATTTAGTTTGCAGTCAAAGTAAACACCTTTGAAATGACCTTGACTAGTACACAGCTGTTATGCATCAGTTTGAAATGAGCTTGACAAGAGAATACACACTGGCTGCTTCTTTTGATGCACAGTTCAAGTGCAGACTTGAGAGCTTGTTGAGTGGGAACGTTCAGATATGGATCAGGGAAAGAATGTTTTCACACATAGCTTCCTCCTCCACCTTTTCTGTACTTCCTTTAATACAATTTCCAGCTATTTCCCCAAGACCTCAGCAATAGTATGTGGTAAAGAAACTCTACTTAGGGTCTTTACAAATTATTCTAGACATATATTCAAAAGATTTTTTGATTCTAGAGGAAGGAACATGACTATTTTTCTTCACTTATTTAATCAAGATTCAATCAACTTTTTTATTTTTAGGATTTGACAGTGCAAACCAGAATAAAGAAATATAAAGTAATGCCCTGAATATATGCCTTTTTATTTGAAAAGTTCATATGTTTCAGCACTGCTACTAAGATAAGGAGTGCACTGAAATATCAGCAAGATATATAGAGTAAGGAGTAATCTTTGTAGAGGAAAGTACTGAAATTGTCATCAGAATTACAACAGCACTCAGGGGTCTCCATGAGGGAATGTAAGAGATCTTCAGACTCCTTTTCTTGAGGAAGATAAGGAAGGAAAGAGTTATCTAGAACTCCATTATGGTGTGGCTGTCTAGGAAAGAGTTGTAACTCAAAATTGCCTGCAAGCATTAGGGGGACCAAATAACATGCTTTTGGTAGCAGATCTGAAACTGTCCTCTGCCCATTAGAGGTTGTCATCGGTGGGATTGTGTAGGCCGTGGATTCTGAGATGTCAAACGCATGGCTCTCATAAGACTTGTTTGCCAACTGTCTGTGGACACAGACTGGTGTAACTGTTTCCTTCTGCTTGTAATACTTTGTCCACCAACGCCCTTCCCATCTCTGAAAATATGAGTATCTCCCAACTGTGGTGATTGAGGGATTTTTCCACATTCTGGGGACTGAAGGTCTACCAGATCAAACCCACTCTCAGAGTAGCCCAAGGAGCAGAGGCTGCTCCAGAGCAGGTCGTAGTGCTAATGTAACCTGGTCATGTTGTACCCTGGAAAGGGTCAAGTGTAGGTGACTTAGTGCTGCTTCTGGGCTACTGTAACCAGCACTGGCCTCCTCACAATGCCCAGGAAAGGTGCAACCTGCCAATACTGTATCGCTCTTGGTGGTGGGGTCAGTTTGTGCTCTGCTGAAAGCAGCACTATCACCCCAAGTGTGAGCTCAACCAACACCTCTTACACACCCTTCATTCACTTCCTGGTGCAAAGGGGTTAAAGCCTCCTTATGACCAGCTGCAGCTGAGTGGTGGGTAATGACAGTGTTGTCACTCCAGCTCAGCTTAGAGCATGAACAGGGTCCTGACTGAGAGGGAGCACTTGGCCAAACTCCTGTGGAGTTGGCTGGACCTCATGGCACTGTGTTTAACAAGTAAAACATATAATCCTGCTGCAGGATTACAGCAGAAATTAGTCATCTGGAGCACTACAAGGACCCAGAGAAAGACATACAACAAAACCCCCGTGTGACTTGGAGACTCCTCCTACTGGGCCATATTCATCCTTCCCTGTGGAAGCATAGGAAGGGTTGGCTTCTCTTCTGGGCAGCTGCCAAGCACAAGGAACAACCACCTTACACCTGCCTGCTTATAACTCCCTTCTGAAAGCAGCGCCATACATGGTAATTTGTAAACAAATACATGAAATAATTCTTTCATTGTAATTCGTGACAATTGTGTTTGGACATGACAGTACTGAGGGTAGAGAAAACAAGCAGCTTTCTTTCTTAGAGCTGTCTTAAATGATGGACAGATTTTCTTAACCAGCATCAGCAGAATCTGTGCAAGCTCACACCACTATTCAAAACTGAGGGATACTCAAAATATGAATATGTGTGTTGGTGGTCTTGAAGTAGAATTGTCTGAAGTAAACTGAGGACTAGGAGGATAAAAAGCTCAAAATGACACATCACAGATGAGGAAGCCCAGGAACAGAGTCAGTGCTAAATCCTTGGGTTTGTGAAAAGCCTAAAGAAGGAGCAAGATTTAGGGCTAAAATCTGCAAAAAAAAAAAAAAAAAGGAGCATGAGAATAGAAGCTATGCTGTGTCATTTAATCCTTCCATGAAAAGAAGTAGCGTTCTAACATCAACAGATAAACTTTGCCAATGAAAATGTTTCATGGCATTGCCTATTCCATGGACCAAAACTTTTTAGACTATTGGCTTGGAGTTGATGGCCTTTCGTTTGCATTTCCTGGATGGCCCAATCTACTGGCTTTGTGCCTGGGAGCTCAATCACATCTTGTTTAAAACATGGCACGCAGCTCTTAGACCCAAGTGATTACTGTCTGATTCATATAAATGTTAATATGGATACAGAGGTGAGGGCTTTCCTTTTCCCCACAGAAGACTACAAAATAAATCATAGATGCTAATGTTGATGTCTTGGAAATGAAAGCTAAAGTAAACTGTTAATGAGACTTACGTAAATGGCTCCAATAATTTTGTTTTGAAGGGAACTCAAACTCTTAGCATCAGCCAGCTGGCATACTCAGAGTCTGTAAATATTAAAGGCTTTTCTTTGGCAAGAATACCAAAATATTACTGGTATCCCTGGCATGTAATTCAAATAAAAATGAAGTCAATTGGAAGTGTTATCACAAACCTTAAATAGTCCTGATATCTACTAACTGGAGAGCTTCATTATGCCAGGCTGACATGACCTCAAGTAGTGCTTGTACAATGAGGACTGTGTTGGTGATTCCCTTTTAGGTACATGAAGTGTTTAATACTAAGCACGTTTTCTTAGACAACTTGGTACCTTTTTTTTGATGTGGCACTCCGTGGTGATAACCCCCTCCCCTTTGACTCTTTCTGCAGCAAGCCCCAGGCTGGACTGCTGCATAACCAAGTTAGGTTTTCCTCTGTCTAGTCCTTGATGTTTGAGACATCCTGAGCCTTTTGCATAAGACTAAAAGCACATGAGCCCTTTGGAGAAGGTCAACCTGGCAGCACATGTGCTGAATGCTGATGGTGTGCTTGTACTGAGGATTCCTGGATGTGCAGTGGCTCTTGACGGACATGTCCAGTCTGTTGTGTGAGCACTTTGTGCAACTGCTTAATGCAGAGGTAGAGGACAACACACTCAGGGAAGAATTCCCACACATTTGGAAATGCTGTAGAAATCGAGCAGTTGCCCAAAGTACGTGTAGAGAATATTTGAGGAAGATGATTCTGGGAGAGGCTGGCTATCCAGTAGCTTTATCTATTCCTGATTCTTGGAAAATGTGTCTCTCGCAGCAAAGTAAGGGTGTCCTGCTTGTTACCTTTGCTTGTATTGATTAAGTCTGGTGTGTTTGTAACGATGGCAGTTTGGCCACTAATGCACAGGTCATTTCTCTAGTCTGATGATAAGAACAAGCTGCAAAACACTGCTTGGTGGCTGCTTCCCAAAACTTTCATATAGTGGGAAGGAAAAGCAGAAAAGCTGACGGCTGCTGGTAGCCTGGGCTGTGATATGTATGCCCTCATCAGCCCCAAATCTGTCTGCCCTGCATGAATAAGGGTTTGAATCCATGCTAAGGCACTGTGTGTTCCTGTGTTCCTCCTCCTTCTCCTCCCCTCAGCCCTCCCGAGGGGTGAAAGTGAGAAAGCTTGTGGGTTGAGATAAGGACAGTTTAATTGGTAAAGCAAAATCATGGAAAAGCAAAGCAACACAAGGAACTGATCCACCACTTGCCATGGACAGGCAGGTGTTCAGATAGCTCCAGGGAAGCAGGTCTCCATCATGTGTAATATGATGGGAAGACAAACACGACACCGAACATCTTCTCCTTCTTCCTTCTTCCCCCAGCTTTATATACTGAGCCTGATACCATCTGGTCAGCTGGGATCCACCATCCTGGCTGTGTCCCCTCCCAATCCCTTGTACATCCCCAGTCTCCTCATCGATGGGGTGGGATGAGAAGCAGAAAAGGCCTTATGATGTGTAAGCACTGATCAGCAATAACAAAACCTTCCTTGAATTATCAACACTGTTTTCATCACAAATCCAAAACATAGCCCCATACCAGCTACTATGAAGAAAATTAATTCTGTCTCTGCCAAAACCAGCACAGTCCAGAAGTGAGAATCATCAAACTAACAAAAGCATGGAGATACCCCTCTGTTACTTGGCTCAGTGACTGTGACGCTGTGGCTCTCTGCATATGCTCCAACACGTGAGCAGCTACATCTGTGCAGCAACCTGGCAAACCCCAGCAGAGCTCTCCATGGCACAGCACTTAGCCTGGGTAGACCAAGACCTGCAGAATTTGTAATTTAATTTTTACAGCTCCCTGATACGGAATGATGAATCTAGCAGAAATTACAATTTTGTGTTGTAGAAATATGAAAAAAAAATAATGCCTGTGACGTAGAAAGAATACATTGCCAGGCACAATTACTTTTGGATGAAAAGCAATAGGAGTTGGTGTAAGATGTAGACTTTTATTTTTCCTGTTTTTTCAAGCATTAACTTGGCAAAGGGTTAGGTATACATAATGCAATATTGCATGGTTATGCAGAAGGACAACTTGTGCTGTATGCCATCATATTTTTCAAGGTTATCTAATGAAAGAGGCAAAAAATATGGGTTTTTTCCTGCAAGTCAGTAATGTGGAAGATAATAAAATATTTATGTTACATAACAGGAACCCTCTGGTTATGCTTTATTTTTGGAAATGTTATAAAAAAAAACAACCAGGGCTTCTCTGAAATGAGCATTTACTTACTTAATGGGAAATGCAATGTGGATTTAACAGAAGCCATGAAAAAAGCAGCAGACTGAGGTAGCAAGTGGAGTGCTCTGGAGTTCTGTTGCACTGTGCTTGCTGCAAGCCCCTGTCACATGGAGGATTATGTGCTTACGGCATTTGCTATGGGGGCAGTTTTTCTCTGTTTCCCCACACAAATGTGTGTCTTGTGTATGCTTCTGAGGCTTTTAACTGAGGTGGAGTATGTTTCAACACTGAATTACTAGTGAGCAGTTAATACTCTGCCAGGGAGCAATAGAAGAGAGGAAAACAGAGCTCAGCCTGAGCATACTGGCGATGCCCACACTTTCTAAACAGGGTTGGAGGTGGTTTTGCTGAACAATTGCAAATGAGGATGTGCAGGATCACCTGCTGCTGGTGATGTTGAAGTGCTTGTCTCTCCCAGTGTTAACTCTCTGAGTGCAAAATAGGTTTTGAAGTGTTCTCCGATAACACCACATCATCACAGGCATACTTGTCCTTTTCCAAAATGATGCAAAAATACCACAGAAAGATAAATACAATGTTCCTGACATGCCACCTCGATATTTCATCACAGCATTGCTACATAACAATGTTATACTACACCATGCCATTACCTACCTCCTGACAGGGTATTATCCTAGGTAAGGGTTCAGGTATCCTGCAGACAAATTTGATAAGTGAACAGATGCAGAAAAAAAAAAACCAGAAGGACGACTTAGCGGGGAAAAGGTTGGCAGAGAGCCTGAACCTCAAAATTGCAACTCTGTTGGTGATCAAGTCAGGGAGAATGGACTCACACACGCAGTCCTGTGCCATGTTACTGGTCTTATTTATTCAACTAACAGTCCTGAAATCAAAATAGCCTAATTAATTGTTATAAAAAAGAATATGCGAGACTCCGTGGTTTTTAGCACTGGCAGAATGTTTTTCACCCCTGCTTTAGCAGCTGTTTGTCTGAGGTCTGCTTGCACCTGACTGGCTGAACTGGCAGTGGTCAATTGGAAACCCAGATTTTGCATCTTCTCTGGCCAAGGCTGTCATGCTGGGTACTGATAGCCAGGCTGTGCAGAGCTGCTTTTAGGGATAAAATTGGATAATGGTGAAGAGACAGGGATTGTTGGTGACTGTTCAAGATTTATATTGCGTTTTTTACCCACTCATCTGGGGAAGTGTGTTCCCTGAAGCTGCTGGGAACAATGTGGTTCCTTCCACAGCTCCTGTGTTAGAATTCAGAGTGTAGGGAAGATGAGTGATCAGGACAGAAGGTTTTTACAGGGCATTACATAGTTTGTGCTTACTGTCATCTGGAGAAAGTGCTGTTGATTTTCTGCTTATTCTCTGAGACCCGTGAGAAGGAAAAATGCCTGCTGTATCCCAGTGTTATACAAGCAACACAATATAAAGCAAACATCGGCTTGGATAGGACAGCACTAGGTTTTCTGAATCCATGAGGAGCAGTAAGCTTAGTTATTAATATCTGCAAAATATTTTAAGAGATGAAACTCGGAAAATTTGCTGCCCCTGGCTGTTGGCAGATGGAAGGTGTGTGGCAGTACGGGGCAGAGACAGGACAAGGACAGGTCATTAACTGCTCTGCTGCTGGAAGCAATCACCCCAAATACCCTCACTTCTGTGCAGTCACTCAAGCCTGCTGCAGCAGTGGCCCATGTTCCAAATGTTCCAAAGGGTAGTGAAACAAGACACACACCAGTATTTGCCCAGCACAGAGTTGAATAGGATGAGTGGCAAATTCTTACTAACATATAAGGATTCTACAAATGATACAATTATTGAAAAGTTGGAGGCATGCTGGAAAAGTGATTAGTAGCATCCAAAGTAGGAGGATATTCAGCTGTTAGATTCAGCCTCTTCAGCAAAGGCTGCTAGGCATCTACATGGCCACAGACACCTTGTTTTCTGATGAGGATATAAGTATTTGAAGATAGATTGGCAAAACTAGTATTTGAAGATAGATTGACAAGATCCTACTTTGCATCTGTGACTACAGTGCTGGGCAGTAAAGAAGATAGGAGGGAGCCCCACTCTCCAAATACATAACGTACCACATGGAGGAAACGTATACTTAATAGGCAGGAAAGAGATAGCTTGAAAAATTCCCAAGCAGCTGAATTTCCTTCTAAAATTTCCAAATGATGCAAAATCAGAACAGCTCAGGCATGCCTCAACCTTTCCCCAGCTTTCTGCACATCACCAGCACTTCCCATTTAAAACCATCCACCTCCCTGTTCAGTCAGGGCTGTCTGTGTCCCTGTATCAGTGGTATTCCAGAGTGTGGCTTCAGCTTTACACAATTAGAAGTTTAAGAGGCTTATGATACAGAAGGCAAGTTCCTAAATCAAATAAAAATGTTCTCCATTTCCTTCAGACTCTACAATAATTTGTTCCAAATTTCGTGTTCTCCATTAGTCCAATTTACACAAACTCACACTAATTAGCTGCAGAGCTTCTTTTAAATTTACAAAAGCAATCATTCTCTGCAATAGCTCGATGCTATGCCCAAGTCCCTCTGAATAGACTTTAATGACACAGTAACCATGGTTACGGCATATAAAATATGCAGCCATGAAATGGGGAAATGTAACAGTGTAATATAATTTTCTCTGGAAAATAAAGGGTTTTGGCATATTTGCATTAATTAGGACATCACATTAAGTATTATATGTTTGCATGCTTTATGAAAATAAAAGTCATAACAGACAAAGTGATTTTTGAATTCTATTCAATGGCAAACAGTACCGTTGGAAAGCATTTTCCCTGATAAAATGGGACATTTTAACTGGACATCTACAAGTGCCATTCTGGTAAATTGAAGTTACAGCATGTTGGAAACAAGCCGAGAGATCCACTGTGACTGGAGCAGCCATATGTCCCAGAGCTCAGGCTTTTAATCTGAGTGGCCACTGGGAGGAAGCAGCTAAACCCTCATCTGCAGAACTGAGCAGGCAATGGAGGAAATGGAGCAGCACAGCAAGTCAAAATTGGTTGCATCGTGTTTTCAGGCATTTTGCTTTCCTTATGCTATTTGTTATAACACCTGCTTAACTGGTGTAAACCCCTCCATTTCACACAAATCAAGCCTTCTGCTAAGTGACACTCTGAATTATTTGTGAAAGGTGCAGCCCCCTCCATCAGCGTTTCATGTGTCATATGACTCTCTTGCATGGTGGTTGAGGATCCTGAGATCTCTCTTTCAGACTTGATTGTACTGGTAGGCTGGAACATGATCTAGAGCATTTTATCTCTCCAGGTTACAATTTTAACATCTCTACTTTGGTGATTTGTTAGGAAAAGGGAGAAGGATGGCCATCTCAGGGCAAAATGAGAGGCAATACGCAGCCCTGCTCTAAGTTGTACTCTAGTAAAAGTTGCATGCTACCATATACATGAAAAATACAATAGGTTTTGTGCATTGTTCGTCTCTAGTTTGGAGTTGTACAGAACATGTGAACCAATTTAGCTGTAGTGACCGACTCAAAAGCTGACTTCCAAAGTAGATGCTACCTGTTCCTCTGTCCTCTCCAGGCAACAACTTCAGAGTGGTCCTGACAAGCCCATCTGCTTCGTTCTATTCACTGCAGTGATGCCATAATGTGTGGCAAATAGCCTTGAAGTGACAGTTTTCAAGCAATACAAAGGCAGTTACTTTATTTTCTCTTGAAGCATTCATCATACAACATTAGATGAGAGAGGTATTTGTATAATCTGGTCTCTTCATGACAAACTGATGTGCAAGAGAAAAGATTAAATTAATTGAAAAACACTGATTATGAACAGGTCATTTAGCTCTAGCCTCAAGCAAAACACCTCCTTATCAGCTAGGCATGGAAAGATGCTCCCGGTTCAGCTGTACCTCTTGTTCTCCCAGCTGCAGCCTAGTGAAAGAATCACAAAGGAAGGAATATTAACCTTAGAAAATAGAAAAGGATGAAAGGTTGGTGAAAATCCTTCAGTTCCATTTAGGTCAGACTGGCATTCGGTAACTACTTCTGTCCAATTAGGCAACTGGAGCGGATCCGCTTTTTGTCCCCATATCTTGTGCAACCTTGTTGCAGAAACAGAAGTGGTCGATAATATTTTTATTCCAGTTTCCAAATATAGATATAATAAGATTCCATTTAGGGAAATGAGATTGGGTTTCTCTTTTCTTTGCTAGCATGTTTCTTTGTTTGTTTTTGATTAATTTTTTTCCAACATGCAGACAAGAGCAAATTTGGAACCTCCATTTTGCTTAGCTAGATCTTGTTTTCTTTAATACAATCCTCTGATTAGAACTTTCAAATGCAGTCAAATATGACATAGAAAAATGTAATTGAGATTGACATGTTATGTTCTTTACAACCTTGGACTCAGTTTCTGAGATATATTTCGTCTATGCAGAATGGACAAAAAGGGCAGGACTCCTTTCTGAATCTTCTGCATATTGAAATGATTAATGAAATAGAGTCACAGAATGGTTTGGGTTGGAAGGAACCTTAAAGATCATTTAGATCCAACACCCCTGACAAGGGCAGGGACACCTTCCACTAGACCGGGTTAGTCAGAGCCCCATCCAACCTGGCCTTGAACACATCTGGGGATGGAGCATCCACCACTTTTCCAGACAACTTGTTCCAGTGTCTCACCACCCTCATAGTAAAGAATTTCTTCCTTATGTCCAATCTCAATCTATCCTCTTTCAGTTTAAAGCCATTCTCCCTTGTTCTATCACTACATGTCCAAGTAAAACGTCCGTCTCCAGCTTTCTTGTAGGCCCCTTCTGGTACTGGAAGATGCTCTAAGGTCACCTGGAGCCTTCTCTTCTCCAGACTGAACAGCCCCAATCCTATCAACCTTCCCTCACAGGAGAGGTGCTCCAGCCCTTTGATAATCTTTGTGGCCCTCCTCTGGACTTATTCTAACAGGTCCATGCCCTTCTTGTGTTGGAGGCCCTGGAGTTGGATGAGTACTCCAGGTGTGGTCTCATCAGAGCTGAGTAGAGGGGCAAAATCACTTCCCTTGACCTGCTGCCCACACTGCTTTGGATGGAGCCCTGGACACAGCTGGCTTTCCAGGCTGCAAATGCAAATTGCCAGATCACGTTGAGCTTCTCATTCACCAACAAACACACAAGTCCTTCTCTTCAGGGCTGCTCTCAGTCCCTCTTCCACCCAGCCTGTACATGTACTTGGGATTGCCTTGATTGAGGTGCCGGACCTTGTACTTGGACTTGTACTTCATGAGGTTCATACAGGCCCACCTCTCAAGCCTCCTCAAGTCCCTCTGAACTTCTCAGAGCACAGAGCATGTCTCTAAGATATTTACAAAACACTTGTCACTATAGACACAAAATTAAACATCAGAAAAGCAAAGGAAAAAACTTTTTTCTACACTTTTGTATGCTTCTGAAGAAAAAGAAGAAACAAGTGGAACACCAGATCCAAACTTCAATCTAGGTTTGAGTTCATTTCCAACAGAAAGTACCAAGGACAGCCATCTTCCCTCCTCCCTTTCTTTAAAGAACGTAGCACCACTAAAGAAATCAAAGGACATATTTGAGAAAGTAATGACTATGTCCTGGTCTACCTAGTGTCATTCTGATAAAAAGCATGGTAAAATCCTAATTTTGATTGAGTCAAAATTAGCATTGATTTAAATATTTTTCAAGTGAAATGCAGTTTCAACACTCTTCAGCACTTGGACTTGAAGTTAGAACTTTATGTCTGCTAGCCATCCATACAGAACTATTAGAGGACCAGACTCATGATGATCAGGATTTCATGGCCCTTCTGAAGTCTCAGTGACTGATGTTGGTTCCTGCTCTGTTGATATGACTGTGCCCACCTGCCCTGGTTCAGCTCTGCATTTCACAGAGAGTGGTGGCAAAAGCACCTCCCACCCCACTCATATCCAAATGCACAGTGCTGACATGCCTGCTCACTGAACAATGTGTCCTCAAATCGTTCTGATGTTCTCAATAATTCAAACCTACTAAAAATAGGTGTAATTTTAAAGAGTAATTACAGACTACTATTATCCTTTGAAACTCAGTAAGTATATCAAATTATAATAAAAAAGGGCAAAGATATAGATCTATGAGCCCCTTCTTGGTTTTTTCTCATACGTTTTTGAGCAGTACATTTCCACATGCATTGGGTTCTGCAACCAATAGCAACTCATGGTATCATATATTGTGGCTCCTTCTCCAGTCCAACTTACATGCAAAAATGTCAGCTGGACACATCTTGGAAGCTGTAGATCTAAAGACTAATACATATTATTTGATATTATTTACATGATACTTGTGTTTTATGGTCAAAACCTGTGCTAACCTCATCCAAGAGCATTTCCTGATGAAGGGCTGCCACACAGGAACTGACCCACAGCGTTTCTGAAGAGACCTTGAGAAGATCAGCTGATGCAGTAAACATCATATCCAGATCTGCAGGTCTTCTTGAACCATATTTATGCTATTTTTTTAAATAACCCTGCTGGCAGATCTTTTTCAGTTGCTTGGAAAGAAGAAAGTTCTCACTTAAAATTACTACATTGCAACATCGCTACTCCCAGCTATTAAACATCCCATGGCACGAAACACCAAGTCCACACAGGCCTATCTTAGCCAGTGTTCCAGTCAAGCACAATGTGAGTCATCTTCAGAGCACCAGATGGCTGACTTGTGAGGAATTTGCAGATATGTGTGTTTGTTTGGATTACAAGGAGAGTATTTCAAGTGGAGACAGAATGTTTCATTCCTGCTCCTCAGCCTCATACACGCATTGTATTTGTCACTCCTGTCAACAAATATTTGTGAACTAAAAATAGTGTTTTAAATATATGCACTGTATTACAGTGCTTTGGAAGCCATTTCTGCTTACAACTTCAGTTTTGACTCTTGGCTGTCTCCCTCCTTTAGGAGATAGCACTCTGGCACAGTGGTGCCAGTTGGAAAGACGTATCCCTCTCCCCTCACCCATTCTCATTTTACTCACCATTACTTTCATAGTTAATTCTGGATCCCTTTCCCCACCCACGACGTGGGGGAGCCCAGTTCTAGTTCCATCTCCATCTGAAGAACCATTCCGACGTCTTGAGGGATGGGGAAAGGGAACTCCAGTGACAGGGTTTTTCAGGCCCTGAGCCTGGAGGGGAGAGGTGCCCTCCCCTCCCCCCAGCACCCACGTGGTCCCATGGCTGGTACAGAGACAGCACACCGTGCGTGGAGAGGAGGCAAGAGAGAGTTTATTGTTGGGAAGGGGTTTATAAAGCTTTTAGGAGGGTCAAAGGGAAACCAATCCCAAGTTCAGGGTCACACAGAAAAAACCATCAGGTAAAGGGTCAACAGCCAATAGGAAGGGGTTAACAAAGGACCAATGAGAAACACCTCAGGACACCTTCCCAGGACACTCTGTATGGAAGACAATAGCCCTTCACAGGGGGGTGTTGGGAAGAGGGAGGCAGTGACACTGCAGAAAATACAAAAAGCCATTTTGAAACATGTTTAAACCAATTTCTCATCAGATTCACTGCTACAGTTAATATTCAGAGAAGAGCAATATCTTCTGAAAGTCCAAATATTTTGTAGACAGCCTTGGGAAAACTGGCTTGAATCATTTTTCAAGACAAATTCGTGAGACCTCATTTTCCACCATAGGAAGTTACATGCAAGCAAACGACAGTCTATCCAGGAGCCCGTTGGGTTAAACAAACATGGTCATCCTTTCCAGCACAGTCTTTCTGTTTGCTCTGTGTCAGTTTTGCTGAATAGCTCAGACTCTCCTGAAATAATTGTCTCATTAGGTATACAGGATACAAGTTGTAAACTGCATTCTGTCATCTCAAGAATAAATTATCCCCAGACAGCTACTGAACAGTGAGGGAGAACATAGTCTGGCACTTTTATTTCCCATGACTCCTAGAAAAAGCAATACCTATGTGTAATCACTGCCATTCAGGTAGTCAGGTCAAGGTCAAATCCTTTGCATTGCCTGATCTCTTCCAAAGACTGGGCAAAAGGAGTGTGATCATTATCCAGCATCATCTAACAATGCATCCAAATATTTCTATGAAAATCAGGTCAAATCTGATTATTCACAAGGTTGCCCCAGTGGTCTTTCACAGATGCATGTGAGACAGGCAAAAAGAGAGGTAAAATAGGCAAAGTAGGAAAAGAGTCTATAGAAAACAAGGCAAAATGAAGGAAAAAAGAAAAGAACTATATGAATGTTAAGTGAGGATTAAAAATGGCATAAATATGTAAAAAATCAAGCAAAAAAAAAAGGAACAAGAACAGAATGCAAAGATTGTAGATTAAATAATCTCAGATGATCGTTATTATAGATGGCTCTCTTCTCTTCAGCAGAGGCACCAAGAATTTCACTTCTGAAATTGCCTAGCCACAATTTAATTGTACTTTAAGGTAAACACCAAGACGGTGTCACAAGTGGAAATAGAATACACAATTATTTTCATTTTTCTTAATTAAACCAAAATTTCCTTCCATTTATATTGTTTTCTTTTCTATTACACTTAAAGAAGAAGACAGCCAAAATGATTGGACTTTTTTGTCCTTCACTGCATCTTCCCCTCTCAAAGAAGATAATTTGCCCTTGGGTGGCCTAAGAGTTTGATTAATTAGGGATACCAGATGTAGAAACACACAAGATCCTCATTAACAGAACAAAATGAGAATGAAGGAATTTAGCGATGATTTTCCTGAAATGGACAGTGCTAGCAAGTGGTTCACAGGCTGTAACAGAAGTGCTGCATCTTTAATAAACAAGCAGCAGTGGCAATCTCAGGAGTCATACAGTGATGTATCATTTTGCTCTGAGGCACTGGTTCCACCTATTCCATTTCCTTAATGGTTCTGATAAGCCATTAAGACCTTCCACTCCATTCCTGCTTGTCAAAAATTGTCACTGAGCTCCAATCACACACTAAGACAGGTCATGGGAGGATCTGTGTGCATACTCCACTCTTCTCTCAGGATGCCTAAGACAGCTGTACTCTGATTCTGTGACTTGTCACCTGCTCAGTGCCTATGTCACACTAAAATGGACTCAAGATATTGTCTCTTGTTTACTCTCTCAAGGGAAAATAATTTTTTTTGTCGTTTCTTTTTGACTTTACTTGCTATCTTAACACTTTTTTTGTTAGTGTAGCTCAATTTGGAATAGCATTAATGGGTTCTTGATTCTGGCTATGCCACTGCTAGTGAAGACAGTGCTTCATTATTGTTTTTTAAGACATGTAAAATTAAGGCCTTAAAATTTTAAGGCCTCCTAAAATCATACTTAGATGCTAATATAGTTTCCTGATCCTGTAATTGGATATATGATGACAAACCAGAAGGCTAGGATGAAGCTCCACCTAGTTTTAGGGTTGTGCACATTGCATAGCCACGGTCAGTGTCCTATCAGTGCTGCCAACAAGAGCAATGTGCAACTGCAGAGATGCTTGTGTGACATGGGCTCTTCATGACAGCCCATGCCCCAAAAACCAATCCTGTTATGGAATCTCTTGGTCAGGGAGCTATTTTAGGCAATGATAAGATGGATTTTCCATTTGGCTAATATCCTTCCACCTTCCAGAGATATTTCTGATTGAGGATGGTATGTAGGAAGAATAAGAGGAGAAAGTTCAGGAAATGTTTTCGAACAAAGCAGCCACTAGAAAAACTCTAGCAGAAGATCATTTCTTACAGCAAAAAATGCATAATGATTTGCAATGCAGACACTGCACATAGTTATGCAGAAAAAAAGAAAATTTTACAAATGAAAGGATTGAAACTCCCATTAATACTGCGGGATTAATGCAAAACTCCAAGGAGACATTAACTCTGCCTGCAAAAGGTGGTAGACACTTAGCATGCTGAAAGGCATTTCAGTATTATTTTAAAGGAGCAGCAAAAATACTGAAAAAATAAGCAAAGGGAATTTAAGATTAACTTTGACATGTAATATTCATAGCCAGAGAAAATAGTTATGATTATTTATGTAGGAAAGATAGACAATACAGAATTCTTGTGGACATCCAGCAGTGCTGTTTAATAACAAGAACTAATTTCAATCTTGCTCTAATCATAGTCAAATTAATCTCAAGTATTTCTAATACTCAGATGACAAATAATGAGCAAACAATAGAATAATCTAACTCACACATACACACACCCTCCTGCATCCTAGTCTCCAAGGACTGAAAAGGTTTTGCTTTGTGGCCCAGCACTCCAGCTGTATTTGAAGTCGTCCCTGGGGACAGGCTGAACAGCTTGGGGTCACTCTGGGCCACCTCAGACTGAGCACTTCAGCCTGCCAGTGTCCTCTTAGGCACTATGGGGCCGGCAGGTTAGAGACCAGTGCCAGAGGGGCAAGGTTCAGCCAAGGAGTCTGGCTCACAGGGAAGCAGCAGAAAGAAGATATCTAGAATCTATATCCCAGGGTCACTGTGTTTTCATATCCATACTCTTTTTTTTTTCTCTTCTTAAAGTATTTGGAGTTGAAAATTGATTCTTGGCTAAAGACATTTGCATTATCCCTTTTTTTCCTTTTCTTTCTGTAACATCAGTATTTTCATTTGGAGAAAAATCTTTATCTGGTGAGCTCTAATTAAATGCAAAAGTTGCTTTAGCTGACTGAACAACCAATCCTGCCAGTTGCAGGAATCTGGGAATGTTGCAGACATTCACACCAGGAGGCATCTTCAGGAACACAAACTGCTTAGGATGATAGTGCTAATCCTGTGATCAGAAGTTCCAAATTTTGTGCAATTTTCATGCTTCTGAAAGTCAGTATTGTCTTTCATGTGTCTTTGACGGAGACATGCCAGGTATGTGGTTGAGAAGCCAGAAGCTGCAAGGTGTTTTCCATCTGGATGACTGGACATGATGCACAGTTTAGCACTCAGGGAAAGAGATGTAGAAGGCAAAAAATCTGGATGAACTGCTGTCAGAAAGTTGAGTTGTACCTGAAATGATGTTTCCCACTCTTAGATGGAAATATTCAATGACAAGCATGATTAGGACAGCAGAAGGAGATCAAAATGTGGAGAGACCAGAGAGCTATCAATATTAAATATGTGTCTTCTGTATATCATGAATTGAAATGCACTGACATTGCTTATAAGGAGAGGATGAATCACCATTTCTATATCTGGGGTTTTATTAAATGCACTTTAAGCCAACAATGAAAATTACTGAACATTAGAAATGAAGATTGGCAAAGGCACAGTTCATGGGTAAAGACCCTCCCTGCTGTACCCTTTGATGAACTGCTGAGAGTGAAGCCCTTCTGAAAATCAACTCACTTTGTTGGGTGCTTGAAATAAAGTTTTCCTTTCAAATCTTCATTATACACCTAAATTTGTGCTAGATGAGAATATGGCTAAACGTCCTTCCCATGTAAGGACTCGTTGCCAACATGTGAGAAGGGTTCGGGCCATTTTTTAATTGGTTGGTATCTATATCACAAAACCTGCAAAGCTGATCCTTTGATTTGCTCAGAGCTATATGACTGGAAGTAAAATGGCTACTCCATCTGAAACCATTTGTTGCTAGAGAAAGTTATATATCCTGAAATGGTAAAAAAATCTGTGTAAGAATGAATAAGGAATAAGGTTTTATAAAACCTGTAGGAAAATTCTAATAGAAAATACATGATGTTTTATAATAAAAATCGTAGATTGCCACAGTAGATGATAGCATTTTATGCCGAATGAAAAACATTTATGTTAAAGCCTAGAAAATGAGGACTTAGTAAGCTATCAGTGCCCTTTTGTCATATGTGTTACAAAATTAAACCAAACACTGACTACGTACAACAAACTAAAACAGGCTTATAGCAGATGCAGGGCTAGGAAAGTTCTCTCAAATTAGTGACATTTTGACTGTAAAAAGATAACAGTGAAAGGCTATGGTTAAGTCAGAATGTCTTTCGGAAAATCTCCATGGTAAAGGAAGCACTACAAATATAGGATAAGGAATTTCTTATGAAAATGCAGTTTTAGGCATCACTATCAATTATATTCTTTATGAAACAATAAGTGAAATAACTAAGAGTGCAAATTATACATGATTATATAATTTTTGAATTTCCAAACATCTTTTGATTGGAAACTGCTAGCAGTAAAGGTCAGAACAGGGTAGAATAGCAATTTCTTTACTAAACAGACAAGGAATCAACAGGAAGTGGTGGTGATTTGGACTCTATTTCAGTGGGTGTGGAGCTCTTGCAGAAAAAGTGTCTGTAAAAATAACAAAGGATAGATTGAGTTCTTTATGTTGAATTGCAATATGAAGAAATGCAAATCCATAATTAAATTAGAGAATTAGGGCCTCCAATTCCCATAGTGAGAAAAAATAACTTAGACCATATGATGTAATAAAATCCAGGATGTAGAAAAGTCCTAGCCCAGACCACTAAAAGAACTGGAAAGTGAAATGCCAGTGTATGCCTTGCCTTGAGTCTGATAGAAGGGACTTTGTGAAACTGTAAATGTTGACTGAAAGGTTGCAAATGCAGTACCTATCTTCAGAGAAGGAGGAAAACATGATTCGGAGCAACACCAGGCCTTTTAATGTGACTTTGATTCTGCAAAATTTTAGAAGAGATTTTGGAGGAATGAATAAGTAAGAATAGTTAGGCAATACAAAGTAGACTAATTTGCAGCACAGTTTTGTTAAAGATAAGTCGACTAATTTTTTTCTTTTAGTATAAAATCAGTAATTTACTACACAGAGGTAATGCAGCAGATATAGTCTAGATAGATTTAAGTTAAACATTTCTTACAACATTTTATAGGAAATTAGTATTTAACTTGAAGATATCAAGGATTAATGTTAAGTGGATAGAGAGCTGTTTCAGGAAAAAAAATAGCCCTAAATCATATTTTAGAAAGAATTATTAGGATACCAGAGGTTACCACCTCAACAGTGAGTATTGGGACCAATGCTCATCATATATTAGTGGCTAAGGAGGCAGAATCAAATTATTTGCTAATGAAATTTACAGATGACACAAAGTTGAGAACATGAACAGCAAGAAAGTAGAGAGTCACCACAAGAAAACCTTTTTTCACAAGACACTGAAATGCTTTGGAATATAATGTTCTGTTCTCACCTATGTCCAAGAAAAACATACCAAAATTAAACTAAATTGAAATAAGACCATAGAAGGCTTTGGAAAATGGAATGTCCATTCTATAAGGAAAAATGAAAATATTAGGGTTTATTTAGCTTAGGCAAATGAAAATTTGGAGAGGATTGGCAGTTCCTTATATTCAGAGAAAATTGTTAAAAAGGGAGAAGAACTGTTTAGGTGAATTAAAATTGCTGGTCTAAAATCAAATGCTATGAACCAATTATGAGTATTTATTAGCCTAGAAATTTAGAAGACGACTTTCAAACATCCCAAGAATTAAATTCAGAAAGAGTTTTCCAAAAAAATTTATGAGATTCAGAGTCTGAACTTATTTTAAGACAGAATCTGGTAAATTAATGGAACTGTTGTTAGGCAACCTAAAATGCCTCATCGGAAAATGAAGGCTGTGACATACGTTAGTCTTTGGTACTTGGTATTTTGGTATCTTTAAGAAACTACAAAGGAGGGGTTGCTGTTTGTTTGTACCATATTTGCACTGCATGTACATGACATACATGTTTTTCTATGTATCTTATTTAGATTTATTTATGAGGATCATTCTTAGTAAGTAAAAGGAAAGGAAAATGTTGCTATCCTTGATAAATATACTTCAACTTCTGAGGTAGAGTGAATAGAAAGGAGATTATTTTATGTTTTCATGAAACTCTGACTGTTGAACAACCTAAGAGAATGCAAATGGAAGATAGTGGTGGTTCTATTGTCATTAAATTCTTAGGTGATTGATTGGTATATCTTGTCCCAATCCTCAATGGCAAGACAGCTATCAGATTTGGGGTCACAGTGGTAGTCTGGGGAAATTGAGATATTGCTATTTCTTTCATCTACTCTGCAACACAAGGTAGTAAACCACTTCCTAGCATAACTTAAGAGTTTTATTTAATATTTTCCTTCCAGGGACACTGATGAGGTTTTTGAATTCTTCCATTTTTCCTATGGCCCAGTAAAATGGACTTCTTTGTTCATCTAATACAGACTTGAAGTTTGTTATAAGATGCTGGAATGCATTCTTATACTTTAGGATATAACTTGATGTAGATTAGAAATTTTACAAATCAACATCTGTTGCATAGTTTCCCAACAGGACGAAACAGAACTGAGTGACCCATGTGGGTCTTCATTATTATTTGTTTCTTTGTCCCACACTTCTGCAACCGGACAGATGTTCAGGCAGTATTAAGGGGAACAGGTGGGTGGATTGGCTGCCATCCTAGAAACAATTTGTGTTCCTGTAATTTCATTTAACCTTCATTTCATATAACCATGTTCAAGAGCCATTTGACAATTATGGCTTCTGAAGACATTGTACAAAAGACATTTGACATACATCCTAAGCTCAGAACATTAATGATCTTACAAACCAAGGCAACCTTTAGGGAAACCCATCCTCTTGAAGATTCCTGTCATGGTTTAATCTCAGCAGGCAACTAAGCACCACACAGTCACTCACTTACACTCACCATGGTGGGATGGGGGAGAGAACCAGAAGAGCAGCAGTGAGAAAACTTGTGGGTTGAAATTAATTGAAATACAATAATAATGATAATAATAATATAATGAAAATTACAAAATGAGAGAGAAATAAAACTCAAGAAAAACTAATTATGCAAATTAAAAACAATTGCTCACCACCAGTCGACCAATATCCAGCATATTCCCAAGCAGCAGCCCACCAAACAATCTTCCTCCTAATCTATATGCTAATCATGGTGTTGCAACAGTTGGACTTCGTGATCTTAAAGGTCTTTTCTAACCTAAACAATTCTATGATTCTATATTACAGAATGGGTAATGTCAGAAGGGACCACAGTGAGTCATCTGCTGCAACCTCCCTGCTCAAGCAGGGTCATTCTAGAGCACATTGCACAGGATTGCACTCAGATGGTTCTTGAATATCTCCAGTGAGAGAGACTCCACAACCTCTCTGGGCAATCTGTTCCCAAGCACGGTCACCTGCACAGTAAAGAAGCTCTTCCTCATATTCATGTGGAACTTCCCATGTATCAGTTTTTGCCCATTGCCTCCTATCTTATTGCTTGGCACCACCAAGAAGAGCCTGGCTCCATCCCCCTGACACCCTCCCTTCAGATACTTAGATACATTAATAAGGCTCCCTTCTCAGTTGTCTCTTCTCAAGGCTGAACAGACCCAGCTCCCTCAGCCTTTCCTCATAAGAAAGATGTTCCAGTTCCTTAATCATCTGAGCAGTGACAGGACCCACAGCCTGAAGTTGTGTCAGGGGAGGTTTAGGTTGAATATTAGAAAGAGGTTCTTCCCCCAGAGGGTGGTTAGGCACTGGAACAGGCTGCCCAGGGAAGTGGTCACAGCACCAAGCCTGAGAGAGTTCAAGAAGCATTTGGATGATACTCCCAGGCACATGATGTGACTCTTGGGGATGGTCCTGCTCAGGGCTAAGGCTTGGACTCGATGATCCTTGTGGATCCCTTCCAATTCAGCATATTCTGTGATTCTGTGATCCTGTGATCTTTGTGGCCCTCTGCTGGACCCACTCCAGGAGCTCCATGTCTCTCCAGTATTGAGGAGTCCAGAACTGGACACAGCACTGCAGATGTGACCTTACTAGGGCTGATTAGAGGGGCAGGATCACCTCCCTTGACCTGCTGGCAGTGCTTTTCCTGATGCATCCCAGTTTACTGCTGGTCTACTTGGCCAAAATCACACTGCTGGCTCACGGAGAGCTTGTTGTCCACCCCCAGGTCCTTCTCCACAGAGCCACTTTCCAGGACCTCAGGTCCTTCTGTGCAGAGCTACTGGTTGGCCCCCAGCTTGTATTGTTGCATGGGATTATTCTTCCCCAGGTGCATGACCGTGCATTTGCCTTTGTTGAACTTCAGACAGTTCTTTGCCCATCTCTCCAATTTGTCGAGGTCTTTCTGAAGGGCTGCACAGAACTCTGGGGTATCAGCCACTCCTCACAGCCCTGTGTCATCAGCAAACTTGCTGAGGGGGTATCTGTCCCTTCATCCAAGTTAACTAAGTTAACTGAGGTAGATTAAATTGTGCCTAGTATTGAGCTTTGCTGGATACCACCAGTGAGAGGATTCCAACTAGACCCTGTGCCACTGATTACAATTGAAACAAAGGAAAATGTAGTAATAATAATAATAATAATAATAATAATAATAATAATATTATTATAATAATAGTTGTAGTTGTTGTTGTTGTTGTTGTTGTAGTAATGATACTGTTGCTACTAATAATAGTAACCCAAGAAAGATAAATTATATGCATTATTGTTGTCCACCAGTCCCCGTGCTTGATGCCCAGCCTGTTCCCAAGCTGTGATTGGCTTCTTCCAGGTAACTCCCCCTGTTTATATACTGGACATGACATTCTACAATATGGATTATCCCTTTGACCAGTTTGGGTCAGTTGTCCCAACCATGCTCCCTCTCAGATTCTGGTGCAGCTCCTCACATGACTCTGAAAAGTCCTTAACTCAGGGTAAGCATTATTTAGCAGCAACCATGAATGTGTTATCAACATTATTCTCATATTGAAGCCAAAACACAGCACCGTACCAGATACTATGAAAAAACGAACTCTGTCCCAGCTGGAACCAGGACAGCTTGCCACACTAAGCACCTTCCATTCTTTTTTTGTGGATAGAATCCGGTTGTTCTTTGTCCCCAACGTGGAATCATCAATGCTCTTAGTATGAACCCCACAGCCATATGCCAGATGGGTGCAGTGAGATGGTATCAGTTAGGTTAGTTGAATGCCAAGTAGTTTCACAGCTTTAATTACTACTGTAGGCTATATCCATGTAGATACTTGCTGATCTGATTAGCGAGAGAAACAATGTTAGAAAGGTTAATAAAACTGGTCACAATGCTCATGGCATTATTATTGAGGTGGACAATTGAGAGGACAGATGTCTCAGCTCTACTTATCTTAGAAATTGCTAATATGTGTTGGCAGTATTTCAGGACCAACCAGCTGGACAAAATTCAGTATCTTTGCCCTCCTGTAATATTTTATACTTCTAAATATTTATTCCAGTAAATGAATGCTTGGGTTTTACAAACATCTATTCTATAGAATAGGTCATCTTCTACCCACAGCAGAAGGAAGTGAACTTCTGTTTCTGTAAGAGTCCATGCAGATTTTTGCTGGAGAATTCAGGAGCATAGAGTTTTTCTGAATCTTACATTCTTTTTATCAGCAGAAGGTCATATGCTCTGCCAATCCTATATTCATGTAAATCCAAAAGCCTAAAGGGGGAGATTTACAGAGAACTCTATGAAGGCAACTTTGCAATATTTGCCTGGTTCTATATCTTATTAGCTTCTGCAGGAAATGGCCAAATCCAGCTCATAGTTACTGCAGTATTAAACTAAATAATGGTCTTAATAACATAGTAAAATATATTCAGAGCCCTATGGTGCAAAATATATTAGATTATTTCAAAGACAGGACAATCTGAGTCTCTAGAGAAAACCAAATGTAATTAAAATTATTTCTACTCCAAAAATTCACTTCTCATTACAAATGTTGCCATGGAGTATTCCCAATGTAATTTTTATTCAGAGTTCCAGAAAGAGGTATTAGCCTTCCTGAAAACTGTGTTATCTTGAATAAAATAGTGTATGCCTTGCCTTGAGTGAAAGACAAATGGAAATTAGATGTTAGATTGTGTCAGATGACTTTCGGTCTTCATGTTTATATGGTCTTGGTTGGAAAACGTAGTATTTGCTGAGGTTGAGACAGAAGACAATCTCATGTGACTTTGGAGTGCAATTATATGATATTAAAGGAAGTTATTAAGCATTTGTGGAAAACACTGTGTTGGACACAAAGGAATATAGACATAAAAAGTGATGTCCATGAAATAAAATCCTCAGATTACTTACCTAACTGAGAATGATTTATTATGTGGAATCAGGGCCAGCAGCAACAGGTCATTTTATCTGACTTATCTTTAATTCATTTACATTTTATTTTCCTAACTTAAATATTCAAAGAAAATGAGAATTGATTATATAGATTCATAGCAACCACGAATATACAACAAATGCTTTTCACTGAGTTACAACAAAGGAGAGAGTTTGCTGGGGAAGAATTGTGTTTATATCTTTTACTTGAAAAGGATATTTAGACAGCAGTAGGTAGAAGCACCACTTGAAAATATAGCTTCCCAAACTCTTAGTTTTGCTCCTCAGCAAATAATACATTGAAAGTTCTTCATCTGGGTCACAGATGAACAAGATCACGATCTCTCTAAAAAGGGACTAGAAAAGGAGATGTTGATACAGCAGGGAAGAGCTACAAGGTAACAATTGCAAAACAATTGATACAACTATAATTGAAATAGTTAAAAATACATTTCCTGTGGGAGCTCTGAATAAACTTGCGATAGACAGATGGTTGTCTCTGAAAAACAAAACAAAAAAGACAACTCTGTTATTTCTTGATAAGGTCAACAGGCTTAGATTTTTGATGTATAGCTGAGAAAGTGAATTATAGCCAAACATACTAAAAATACCATATATTGATGCAGAGTGATGTCATAGAGCTCCTCAATGACAACTCAGCGAGGGACTGGCAACAATCCAGCAGTAAATGTAAATATAGGCATTAGCAAAAAGAGTTGGCAGAGGTCAAATAAGAGTTTTCTATTTTCCTGTTCCCCAACCCATCTTGTCCAGTCAACCACACCTGCTCTGAAATTCTGCATTTCTTGACCTTTGTCATTTCTCTGCTAAGGAATGAGTAAGCACTGTCTGCACCCACCTGTATAATTGCTCAATGAAATTCCCCTTTCCACTTCTCCCTCATTATCCAGGGAGGAAGATGAAAAGATGCTCCATCACCCCTAGTGGCAAATAACTCCCACAGATACTGCAGCCCAGTAAGCACTTTGTGGTTCTACACCCCCAGTATTTCCATCCTCTCCTCCTTTCTGGAGGAAGAGTGTGAATGTGAAAGAATAGCAAGTGAGAGCCCTTCTGTGATTAGGGTAAGCTGCCTTCTCTAACAAGCAGCATCCTTCAGATCAAAGGATGGAAGCAAAAGTTGTCTAGGCTCATCCAGCTTCTTGTAGAGAGCCAAGTATCCTTTTGCAGGAGGATCAAAGCCTATGTGACTTCATGTTTTACTATAGCCTTCTACTGGTTGCCATCAGACACATAAATCACATAATCTACAAAGAGAGGATAGCCCAGTAGCCCCAGTTCCATGTGGTGGAAAACACTCATCTAGCAAAAACACTCATCTAGAAAAAAAAGATGCAGTTGGTGTTACCCTGCTGAGGAGGACATTGATCAGGCACCCCGGGGCAGGGAGCAAAGGACTGCTCTGTCTCTGTGCTTATTGTTAGACTCTTTCTGTCATGTAATTGCTGTGACCATGTTACATCAGTACTTTTATGCACTAAAAAGAAGCACTGTAAAACCTGAATTTACCTTTAGTCAAGATGTCCAATGATTCAGCAAAAAGAACATCAGTGCAAATTTTAAATCAATATGCCCTATTTCTCTGAAGTCTGAGAAATCCTTGAATTCACGAACATTTGAAAAATAGTTGGTTATAATACATAACATTAACCTTTCATCAAAGGAAAATGACCATTCTGTTTTATGCATTAAACCAGAATGCAGGAAAAAGGCTTCAAGTCCTTTTGTTCATGATAAATGTGACACAGCACTGGTAGTGTTAGAGAACCTGCTGCTTCATGCATTGCTACTTTTTGGCAAGTGTGGTCACAGGTGAGCTTGCAAATGTAGCAGGTGAAACAGTGAAAGATCTGCTTGTAGAAGAACATAATCTAAACCTTGCTTCAGAGAACTTATACTCCTTGAAAAAGACCTGACATTAAAGAAGGGTATAGTCCTTGCCATCCAGACCAAGCTGATGCACAGCTCACACTGTTTGAACTGTAGGAGCAGTACAAACATGGCTTACAGTATGACCAAGAGAAAATCTCAATACTGCAGACACAACCCCCAAGCTATGGGAAGGGCAGAGGCACAGCAGGAACCAGAGTGCTGCTGGCATCTCAGAAAATCATCTTTATATGAGTTCGCATTCTTGTGAAGAACGTTTGATGGGAACACTGCAAAAAAACCCGGTACTGACTTTTGTTTGGGTACACGGGTAATGTTTGGCACTTGGACAGAAGCCACATCAAATGCAATGAAGACACACCACCATGCCAGTGTTTCTGTTGTGTCATCAGGCAGACAAGAAGTCTATTTAATTAACACTGGACGCAGATTATTTTCTTCCTGTAACATAAAACTGTTTACTTGCAATGTTTAAGACTTGCCCAGCTCCTGCGTAGTTTGTTACCGGAAGATGAAATTTCTGAGAGTAGTTGTTTGTGTGTAGATGTGACTATGGGTATGATTTGTGTACCTGCTGAACTCTCTACCAGAAAAGCACACAAGTCCAGGACTAGCACAATAAACACACAGATACATATTAGGAACTGTGTTTCATTACTACGAGATGTTAATGCAGTGCAGAGCCCAGTCATTTATTATGAAAGTCACAGATGAAGGAAATCCTGCTGAAGTACTTGTGCACAGAAGTAAAATTTAGCATAATCTGATCCCACCTGACAGAAGTCACTTCAACAATCATTAACAGCAAAATATGGTCAATCACAGAAAATTGTGTCATGTTTCAGGAGAAATTGAATCCTGTGAGTGACAAAATATGATCTGAAATGACAACAAAGTCACAAAGCACCAGATGAGGCCTCTGGGACCAAGAGGGTTCGGGTCTGTAGAGTTATTAGGGCTAGGAGGGATATTTGTGAAACTCTATGGGACAAAAATATATTTCAGATTGAATGAGTAACATCAAGATATAAAATTGTTAATGAAGGACTCCAGATGCTGATACTTCACCGTAACACTCCCACAAGCACCAGACATAACCTAAAGGTCTGAGAGGCAGTGAAAGGTGAGCATAATCCCAGGAAAAGGGGTAGGAACTGGAAAATGTGTATATTACAATTTAAACGGTATTAAATTTTTATCATCATCATTATTATTATTATTACTATTGACACTTCTTTTCTGTGTAAAATATTAATTTTTCAGTAGTCCTTCTTTCTTTTTCTGCAATACTTAAATCTAGGTTGATAGTGAGTCTCGGATGACTCTATTAATGATTCTATTGTCAAAACATAAATTCCTGAATTTATATAAAAGGTGTGTTTCCTCTTTGTTCACAGACAAGATTTTAAATTTAACTAATTGCACAGCCTTTTGGGGCAATTATTTGAATGCTTCTCAGAAATTATGTCCATGTTTTTCATTAATTTGCCCAAAATCCAGTATTGCTTGGATGCTAAATTATTTTATTTTATTTTATTTTATTTTATTTTATTTTATTTTATTACTTTACTCATAAGGAATACAGAAGAACAAGCAGTAGAGGCACCAATCACCTTATCTTACACCAACTCAGCAGGCCACAAGCTGAATTTTGCCAGATGACACTTTCAATGGAGAGAGTCATCTTTTCTTAGGAATGTAATTTTCCCAGCAGGACAAGAATCTAATTTTGACATTACAAACAAATAGTTTCCGGATATCAAAGTTTACAACTGTCAGAAAAATGACAGGAATACGGTTTTTCATAGGCTTATTTCTTGCATTTTGTGAAAGAAACTTTATCCTTATGGCTTCTTGAGGTGTAGACCAGCACCACACCAGAGAATTTAAAGCCCTCCCTGGGCAGACCCTGCAGAAACCCACAGAAACATTGAAATCCTGGATCATAAGTAGCACAACACCTACCATATTTCATTTTGTGCTACTGCAGCTCTGATTCCTGATGCCTCAGACTATGAAGTCAGAGCTCTGCTTACTTAAGCCCTTTGGGATAATATAAGGGCACTATATTTGAGGCAAGAACACTTAATAAAACCAAGAGAGAGGATATTGCTTTTGAAAGACTTGTGTACATAAAAACAGAGAAACTACCCCTCAAGCCATAGATGCAAACAGCATACAGATTATTTTCTTCTGTGAACAACAGAGGGATTCAAATGAGCAGAGATATAAAATGCCTAATGGTCAGTGAGATAACTTGAATTTACAGGCATAAATTCAGATCTTCACTGACATAAAAAGCCCATCAGAAACTGAATACAGGATGGATGTTTCACCCATCTTTATTTTCACTGGGTGTCTGGACAATGACAGGTAATTGTTGACAGTACTGGCATTGTTAGTGCAATTATTTGAAAGAGAGTCTTTATTACATCTGATTCCACAGAAGTTAAGTGGCTTTCTGGCAACAAGATGGTCTAAAAACACTAAATACCTTAATTTGAGATTGCAAATGGATTTGCCCAAAATGCAGTTGTGCAGTGTAAGTTACTCACTATTTTGTCATTCCGTTAAATTGATACACAAAATATGTACAGTTGGCTCATGGTAAACCTCAACTCATTTTCAGAAGAAAAACCTGACACTGGAGTGTGTATTGGATGGTCTAGTTTGAATTAATATGAAATATTTAATTACTCACAGAGTTCCTCAGAAGACAACAGTGACCAATATATCTCCCTTCTGTCCTGCCTTAGAAGCTTCAAAGCACAGTTAGCAGGATGGGCCCACGAGCTGATGCACCACTTAAAACTGCTGCTCTGCTCTGCTCCTGGTAGGAAATGACCAGAAGTAGAACGATTGTCACAAGTTGTACCTGCTGCTATAGCTGACTTTTCTTTCTGCTGTTTTCAGCCAGGAAGAAAATCTCAGAGAACCAACATCTGACCAAGGATTACAATTCACCGTCTTGGGATTTGAACTTCTTCTTAAGAAAGAAAAGCATGATGCAGGGGCACAACTGGAAGCTTACTTTCAGGCAAACCAGAGAACTTGAAAATGTCAGTGAATTTTGAAAGAAACTAACTGTCAGAAAGCAGGAAAGTCTTCACTAGAGACTTTCTATAAAGCCTTTTATGGCATAACAGTAAAGGCATGTTAGCATGAGGTTTGCCAAACATTTTTGAAAGACCTATTCAGCCTTCAGTCAGTGAAAGATTCCTTGCTTCTGACACGGGGTGAACTCACCACGGGGCAGAAGGTCACCACAAAGCAGTATTGATAGCTCTTTTGGAGGCCTTATTAAAGGCAAGGGCTTGTGCAACGAAAGGGTACACTTAATTTTGTGGAAGATACTATGTATTTCCTCGATGGTGCGATTTGGGGTACTTCTCTCACACCATATTGCTGTGTAGTGCTTTGCCTGTCTGATACAGTGTTATCAGATAAGAAAGGACACTTGTAAAACAGGTACACTGGCAAGCATCACCCATGTTGTTGAAGAAATCTGGCATCTACATTCTGCAGCTAATGAGTATTTAGCTCTAAAAGCTTTTTAGGGTAGTTCTGGAATAGGCAGAGGTGAAATACTGAATAAAATACTTAAACTTATATCATGAAGACTTAAGAATTCACTTGGAGTACAAACTGCAGCAGTTACAGAGTAGTTCAGAGCACAAAGGAAAAATGAAGCAGTCTTATAAGAGAAACTGAAGGAGGCAGATGGCGATTAGGTGTCAGTAAGTTCTCATTAAAAGTGGAAGGTTTCCAGGCTCAATTAAAAGCAAACTCTTTGAAAAGATCTTTTGGAGCAGTAGAGAGGAAAAAGAAACATTAAACCCCTTACAGGGCTGTTTTGTTTTACAAAATCTTTTCACTCTTATTTGGGAAAAGGGTGAAAAAGTCATATGTGAAATCTGTAGCTCTGTCACATAACTCAGATTTCTGCTGCTATAGGCTTGCAAAACAGATGTGTTCAAACCAGAAAAAAAGGCAATAAAGTGGAAAAATAAAAGCATAACTAAAAGATTGTGCTTTGCTTTCTTCATGTGTGTTAAAAATAACGAAGTCATTACAATTTACTTTCTTAAAAATAACTTGCAGTAGCAATCTTAGGAGAAAACACAGATTTCTCACCTGTAAGACACCTGTAAGACATAAAGGTAAAGGTGGCTTTTGCCTGTTATCTTGGACAAATAGTGCAGTGAAAGCCATTAGACTCAGAGCATGGTTGCTTACTGCCATCAAAAGTCACAGCAGTAACTCCAGGTCAGGCTACAATTCCCTCAAATGCATGAGTTGAACCAAGAGCATCCTCATGACTGTAGTTTGTTCCTGGTCTGCATACCTGTGCTCAGAGCATATTCACCAGGGTTGAGCACAGGTCAGAACTGTGCCCCTGTGCACTGTGACCTCCAGTGGATCTTGCTGGTGCATGACCTCGTGGAATGCACTGCTCCACACCAAATGCACTCTGGAGATGTGTGTGGCCTTCAGCTCCTCTGCAGTGTGCTCCAGGTGGAGTGCGGGCTGAAGGCCCGCAGCACCTTCCACATGAGGTTGAGGAAGAAAGGGCTGAGCTGTTCCCAGCTCTCTGTTATTCCTGTCAAGCATTTCCGTGCAGCTGGGACAACAAACGGTAAGTACACAACTGCTGGGTGTGGCCTCCACCCCAGGGCCCTAGAGGATAGTCACACACCTCCTGCTGCTCAGTAGGAAGACAACTGTGATGGAAAAGTCCACCGCAAGGACCGTCAGAAATGTCACTGAAAGAATCTCAAAGAGCACCAGACATTTGTGTTTAGACAGCTGAATTGATGCTGGGACATCTACACATCAGAGTCACAAACATCACTTGCATTTCTGGGCTTACTCCATGCTCCAGAGTTTCTCCATGGCAAGGTATCAGAGCAGGGTACTCAGATAGTTAGATAATACATTTGAATCCTCCTCTTCCTTCTATCCCAACCTAATTTAAAACAACTCCATTCACTTTCCTGAGATGATGCTTTGTGGGTGCAAGAAAGCAGGAATTGAGGACTTGGCATTCCCAAAGCTCATCTTCATTTGCAATCATTAGTTTAACTAAATACACCCGAATGACTTCACCTGTGGTTAGCTTAGCTTTAGGGAGAATTGGCATTCAGGAAACACCACTCCAGTAGCTGGAGTGATTTGATTAGCAGTGCTGAGCGATTAGATTAGCAGAGTGGCTGGACAGACCGTTAATTACTTGTTGTCATTCCAGCTGATGTATCCCCACTGCACCAGCAGCCTGAACTATGCATATGCGTAGACAGAACCTGTGCATGCTTATACTCTGTGGCTTGTTTGTTATTCAAAACCTTGCCTCTGGTCAGTGTTTCTAGTCCACAGCTTATATGGTAGAGGTCCATACTAGCTGCAGGCTCCATTGTTAGCCTGTACTGGAGATCACTGTAAGGTGCTGAAAATGTCAGTGAGAGAAACTATTCATTCTTTGTCATCATTCCAGCAGAGACAATTTCAGATTCTCCGTGTAATGCTGTTTCTGGAGTGATGTTTCTTGGCATGCAATGGTGCCTCACTGCAGAAATACTATAGTTTTGTGATGCTGTTGCAAATAGCAGTAGTTTTCACTGTCTCTTAAGCTCTCCTTTATTCCAATCATGGCAAAAAAGCTTCCTAGGAAATAACCCTAGTTTTAAGGCTGGGCTCCAGAGAAGTATATGCCCATTTGCTGTTTGTGACCATTTCTGTTCAAGGACAAATGAAAATAAAGTGAGTAGTCAGTGAAAGTAAGATTTCTCTCTGTGAACCTAGTCCCCTATGAGTTACACGTTTAAACTCATTGGTCACCTGAGCTACTGCTGCCACCAGAAGAGAGGAAGACAACCAGCTTCAACAAATGCTGCTTTTCCTCACTTTGGTAACTTCTAGGAAAGGCAGTTTATTGAGTGCTTGATGCTTTGATAAATAAAGTTCAGTGAGATGAATCCTACCCTTCCTGCTCCCTGCCAAGAGGAAGCAGACCTATGCTACTGCCCCTCTGCCAAGGAATAGTAGATGTTATGTCTGCCCGCATGGAACAATGCTCTGAATTCTTGTGCTTGGAATACATGGGGAATTCCTTTCTATTAAAAAGCAAAACAAAATAGTCTGTTCAGAAATAATTGGAAGACCTTTAGGAATGTGGAATAGGTGTTCTTTCCAGGATGCCAGGGACAATTTAATGTTCTGTTGGATTGTTATGAATTCCCTCGTCCCTCTGGGTAGTAATAGCATGTACAGTACAAAGGGAAAAGGTAAAGTAATGCTGCACAAATGATCTCAAAATATAACACTGATAAGGAAAAGTCAGATAAGAAAGGAGTGAGTGAAAGATTGGGCTGTGATGCTTTGCATTGCTCCTGGCAGTTGATTTTTGCACAGCGAAAGCATAAAATCCTTCAGAAGTGGACCTACACCTCCTCTGCACTAGGAATTTCACTCTATGAGGTGTGAGGCAATGAAAAATCAGGGTCATAATATCCCACTGAGCTTCTGAGTCATCTTATTGCACTGAAGTAAAAGCACTTTAGAAAACACAAGCCATCTGTGATGTTAAATGCAATTATCTGATTTGCCTTAATAAATGCTCACAAATCACTGCTAACCACTTCAATTTTTCAACACTGTTCTAAGTCATTTATAAGCAGGTAAAGGTCATCCTGCTAAGACATTTTCAACTCTGATCATTATCAAGTTACTATTTTCTGCAGTAACACAACTGTTTCCATCCAAGTCCAGCACATAAAAGAACTTTAAAGGAGACATGAATTTTTTTTTTAGTTCTATGCTGGTTTCAGGCTAAACCACGACAGCTCTGACATTCAGAATATCACACTAGGTATGTTATTACATCAAAGCTGACACAGTATTGATTATTACTTATAGCTTCTTCCTACTGGCATCAAGGTGGCAAACATCACTGTTGTTAAAGGTCAGATCCCAAGCTCTGTTTTTCAGATTCCTCATGGCTACATCAGGAATTATCCAGATATGTCCCTTTTCCATTTGCCCAATAATTTTGCCCAAGTGTGGAAGGGATACTGCGATTTTACAAATTGTATGTTCTGGTTTTAAGTGCGCTATGCTCGGGATGCTCAGGGTGTGGTAGCCTTATTTAGCACACACAGATCATGTTCTAGGCAGGCTCTGTACAGATGCACATATCCCACACTGCACAGGTTCATGTATTTCTTGCAAGGGAGACCCAGAAGAGCTATGATAATACTACCTTCTGTTTCTCAGAAGTTATTTACACTCATAACAAAAGCTACAAACATGAATTTAAAATTATTTTGCATAAGTGTAAAAGTTTGCAGCTGCCCATCAGGAATTGCTGCATGTTACCCAAATCTGAGCATACTAAGGCTTTACAATACAAACATCAGTGCACACACTAGTCAATGTCTAATGTGTAGCAGGAGTGGTTTGAATGCTCAACAAGTAAAAAACAGCACAGAATTACCAAAATAAAGACCTTACATAAGCAGAATTGAATACATTCCACAGCAGACCTGGTCCAGGATCCTTAAAACAACAGAGAAGAAAATTGTTATAATCAGGAGGAGATACTTTCCAAGCATGCAGAGATGATGTTAGGAATGCCAAACTCCACCTGGGGATGTATCTGGTGACAGACATGAAGAGTGACAAGAAGAGCTCTTCATCTACATTAACAGTAAGACTGGGGAAAAATATTCAGCCCACTGCTGAATGGAGTACAAGCCCTAGTGACAAACGACATAGAAAAAGCCAGGGTAGTCAATGCCTGCTTCACTTCCTCTTTACTGGTAAGACCAGCCTTCAGGAATCCGAGGCCCCCAACAGCAGTGAGAAAGTCTGGAGCAAGGAAGACAAACCCTTGGCTAGATAAGGATTAGGTTAAGGAATATTTACACAAACTGGATATATATAAAACCACAGACCTTGATGGGTTGCACCCAACAAGTGCTGAGGGAGTTGGCCAATGCCATTGCAAGATGACTTTCAACTATCTTTGAAAGCTCATGGCAGTTTGGGAAGATTCCTGATGACCATAACATAGCAAATGTAACTCCTTCCGTCAAGATGGGCAAGGAAAATCTGGAGAACTGCAGTGGTCAGTTGGCCTCCCCTCGATCCCTGTGAAGGTGATGGAGCAAGTAATCCTGGGATAGGAATGCCATTGGAGTGGAATCCATGGTCAAAAATGAATTTACACAGGGGAAATAAAGCCTGACTAGCAAAACACTCTCCTATGATGAAATGACTGGCTTTGAACTCTGTGTCTGATAACACTGTCTTAGAAAACTGATAAAGTACAGACTAGATAAGTAGTTGGTGAGGTAGATTAAAACTGGCTGATATGCTGGGCTCAAAGGGTTGTGATCAGCAGCACAAAGTCCATTTGGAAGCCAGACATTAGTGGTCCACTCCTGGGGTTGATACTGGGATGATGGAACAGTGTGCACCTTCACCAAGTGTGTTGATAATCTAAAACTGGGAGGAGTGGCTGATATATGGGATGGTTCTGCTGCCATTTAGAGAAACCTGGACATGCTGAAGTGTGTCCATCTAAGGGCCATGAAGATGATTAATGTATCAGAGTATCTCTTATTCAAGAAGAGGCTGAGAGAGATGGGTCTGTTCAGCTTGTAGAAGTATAGGCTTTGAAAGCATCTCATCAGTGTGTATACATACTCGATAGTGAGGGGAAGATGGAGACAGAAAAGAAACAAGGCAATGGCCACAAACTGAAACACAGAAAATCCCACTTAGATAGAAAAAGAAACTGAGGAGTGATCAAACACTGGAACAAGTTTCCCAGAAAGACTGTGGAGTCTCCACCCTTGGCAACTTTTGAATCTGACAGACATGACCCTGAGCAACCTGCTCTAGTTGCAGAGGTTAGACTAGCAACCTACTCTGAGCAGGGTGTTAGGCCAGATGATCCGTAGAGCTGCCTTCCAGCCCCACTGGCTCTGTCATTCAGTGTTTGCAGGTTGCCGAAAGCACTGAATTGTTCCAGCCCATATCAAGTTGCAGTTCAGCAAACAGCAGCAGGAGTCAGGATTGTTTAAACAACTTATTGAACTATTTGCCAACCAGTAATGTGGACCTGCTATAGTAGACTGCTTCTTTAGTTCTGTTTACATACACATCCTCTATTAGGTATGGTTCTTTCATTTTCTGTGAGGAGTGGTTATGCTCAGTGATTCACACCCTGTAATCATGAGCAAGGAGGGCATTCAATGTGCCTCAAATCACAAATCTCATTCACTGCTTTCAGATCTCCAGTACAGAATAACTCAGATGAGGCTACTGCTGAAACAGCCAGATTCTGTATCAGTGACACTACCCTCACTTGCTTGTTCTCACCTCATACTGCCCAATTCCTCCTGCTACCACACTGTTTGGGTACAGTTACTGGTGAATGAGAGTAGGTAACTGCTGGGTGTAACTGTTTCAGTAGAAAGGAAGGCTGTTTGAGATTAATGATAGTGGTAGTCAGCAGGAAGGTAATCCACTGCTTTAGATAGTAGTACTGGTCCAGGGTAGCTAAAAGTGTTCATAAGACCACAGGATAATTTAGGGTGGAAGGGACCTCAGGAGGTCTGTAGCCCAACCTCCTGCTCCAAGCAGGGTGAGGTGCAAGATCAGAGCAGGTTGCTTAGGGCTACATCCAGTGGGAGCTTGGAAATCACCAAGGATAGTGGCTGCAAAACTTCTCTGAGCTCCGATCCATGACTATCCACTGGATGAAAATGGTTTTCCTTATACGCAGCCTGAAGCTCTCTTTTTTCAGTCTATGCCTGGTTTCTCCCAACCTCCCTCCATATACAACTGGAAAAGTTTGACTCAAAAAGCTGTCATCCGAGGCAGCCACAGCTGTGGTCTCTGCCTGCAGCCGCACTGCTGATTTGGACTGTACTGCTGGGCAAGTTGCCACAAACTTTCTTTGGGAGGAAAATGTGTGGCATGTTTCCACATTTGCATAAAAATTCTCTATAGTTTACCACAAAGCAATGAATGAAATAACTCATCAAATCATTCAAAGATGGCAAAAGTCAATAACGTTCTCTGTGCATAAGACATAGGTGTTACTGGATAGTGGAATTAACCTCACACTTATAACAGGAGTGACATTTGTATATACTGCTGTCTGCCTCTGACATGTATGGATCATGTTAATCCATTCACTTCCCTTCCCTGTTTTTCTATCACATGAAATAAAGCATAATAAATTCTATGAATCTTCTGAGTATTTTAACACTCAAATTCCATTTGTTCCTTGAAATTAAGAGCAAGTTATTTAAGAATCTATTTTTTTCTTTAAAAAATAAATCAAATACTGAAAAAAAAATTAAACACCAGAAATTACCACAGTAATGATAAAATACACCTTGCATACATCTTGTGATTATTTCTGAGTCTTCTACAGACCCCCAAATGCACTTTCTGTAGTATTATGAATTATCATGCAATATATTTTTGACAATAGGGAATGTAAGTATGTGAGAGAAGCAATACTTGAAGTATATTTCAGCAATATTATAGAAAAAATTAATTATGTAATTAGATACTACACCATTTAAACCTCAATTTCAGTGCCTTAGTGACACTTTAAAAACATATTACATATATTTTAAACATGTTTATCTATTTTTGAGCAGACTGCAGCCTTCCTGCCTAATAGCTCATCTGAAGTCATTCTCGGACCCCAGAAAACTGCTTCTGAATACTGGTGTTGACAGTTTAACACATATCGTACCTAGGTTCATTTTGTGGTGGTAAGGCTGGATCACACTAGCATAAGATTCTATTTTCAAGGATCAGAGCATGGGACTTATACCGAAACTGTGTTTCTCCCCTTTTCTCAGTATATGCTTAGTTGAGTTAATGTGCTCATTTTTATTAAAAAAAAAAAAAAGCAGCAATGCATGCAGCATTTTCTCCCTGTGCCTTTCAGGTATTTGCATGAGACTCAGCAGGTTTCTTAGGAAATGCCACTTCCTAGAGAAAAAAGAGAATGCTGAGAAACTCCACCCCCTCCTCCTCTCACTCCAAATCTGACACCCAGTATTCCTCAGGCTGTTTTTCCAGCCGTGTGGCTGACTGGCTAAGGGAGGGGAACTGGAGAGGAATTCTCTTCTTACCACTTCCACGTCTGTATTTCCACCTATCTTCTACACTGTAGTGTTTCTGCTGAAACTTCCTTGTCTTTCATTACCAAACAATAGCAGCTCATGGCCTAGGGTGTGTACCAAGTGTGCCTGAATCACCATACAGCCCTTCCCTTTTCCTCTTCCAGCCCTCGGTCCTGGCAGAGGTACTGAAGTGGAAAGCCCCACTTCACCTTCCCCATCAGTATCAAATCTGTACAATCCTACACACGCTCTTTTCACATCTTTTCCCAATCTAAATGTACATATCATCAGTTACCTTTGAAATATACACCCATTTTCACATATTCTTACCCAGGAATATGCAAGGCAACTTAAGAGTCCAGATACTGAGTTATTAGGCAGGTGGTATGGTCCTGTGATAGGGCTGTTTCTGTCACGCTTGAGTTGGATGACAAACTGAACGGTTTTAATCCCACCATCACAGTTTAGGCCCACTCAGCTAAGCAAATCACAGCCAAAAATGTTCAGTCACAGCTGTGCTACTGCTCACTGCTAGAGACTGACTTGAGGTGCCTGACTTGAGGTCTATGATTTTCAGATGTTTCTTCAACTGTCCCTGAAAGCTGCCTCTGTACATGTGTTTGGGCATCCAAAATAATTAATAATGTTTTAAAATCTTGGGTCACATGATATGGCAGAAGTACTTTGCTAACAAGACCATCAGATGATGAGTGAGAATTTCACTGTTTTACAGAAAGGACTTAGGAGGACAAGGGGTTGCTTAAAGCTTAATTACTGTTACTGTTACTGTATTTCTGTAAGATGAAAGGGGAATAAAAAGAGAAAAATTATGATGGATGAGAGTGTAGTGAAGTATACGAGTCTAACATCTTGTTTAGACTTCAGAACTCTTGTTCAGCAATGCTGTTGATGGATATGCTTTCCTCTGATGTTAGCTGGGAGAAGTCCTATTCAGAAATAATTGGAACAGCTAAGGAGCCTCTGGTCAGTATTGCCTATTTCATCTGGTGGCCTAGGGCAAAGTACACAGCAAATTAACTTTGGCTGTGACAAACCAAGTCTGTTTAAAGGGAGTTTGCTATGCTTTTAAGAGAAAGTTTAGAAGAATCTGTCTGGAGAGAAGCAAGGTAAAAAGGGAAGCAAGAAAACAAGGCAGAGAAAGCAAGAGAGAGCTCTTTCTGAGCAGAGAAAGCTGGTCTTTTTCTACTCTATAATTTAGCAGGGTGTTTTAAGAAAGTTAGCTCACTCTCACTGATGTTTTGAAAGCTCTTCTCAAAACAGACTGTACTTTACCATAGATTAATTGAATCAATTCACAGTCTCTTTTCTCTAATGAGCAATGTACAGTAAATTACAATTTGTCTAGTTTTGACCAGATTTGGTACATTTCTGATGGTTTTAGATATGTTAAATATTAGGTTTCACTAGTTATCATGTAACACTTAATATCAAACACTATATCTTTTAACATCTGTCATGCCCCATTTGCTATCTAGTCACAGCCATAATCTTGCTGTTCTTCAACAGGCACCAAGTTGTAATTAAAAACTACAGGGCTGTTTAAAGGGTTTAGTAAAACTGTACTCACTGGGGATGTCCTCAGGGCCCACAGCTGAAATGCAGTTACCAGTCAGAAATTCAGCATACTAATGGGGATACGACTCCAGCTCTCCATGTCCATGTCACTTGAACTCAGCTTTGATTTATTCCCTCTATGGCTTCCAATTCATTCTAACCAAGAAAGCAGTGCTTCACATATGCATTAGCCAGGTATTTACTCTAACATACCTCCAAATATTGTCACAGTCAAATAAATGATTAATATTTGAATACATAAGTTTGAGACAAATGTCACCAAAATTACAGAAGTTATTATGTAGTGAAGGCTGTATGTGTGTATTACATATATTTGAAAACTGTGAAATCTAGGAACATCCTATTTTCTTGACAGAAAGGATGTGAAGATCAGCCCATTTCTACCAGCATATGGGATCAGTGTGAAACTGTGTTGCACTTGGGAGTACCAGGATATCCTCTCAACTGCTATTACTTATAATGCACTGTGAGTATGCCTGCTTTGCAGACATGTGAATGACAAGGCTGCTGCTCCAGGAAGCTTGTATCTTGACTCGTGTACAACACAAAGGCTAATAGTTCAAGTTCTTATGAGAACGAAGAATGAGTCAGGTCTTCAGGGCAAACTTGGTTAATAGAAGGCTTGAGAAAAGTCTGAGGCTTTAAGGCCATTCCCTATAGGCTCTGGTTTTCCTTCATAAAATAAATAATGAAGACCCAATTTTTAATTACTTCAGATATTTCAAGAATGTCAAAATTCCTGAGGTTTATGTACCATATTCCCTTGCACATTGTATGTTCTTGCACCCTAATTTGAACTCGTGGAGGTTTGTTTTGCAAGAATAACACTTATTAGCTGCAATAGCCACTGCTAATAAACAAAAATAACGTGACAATGTTTTCACAGCCTACCTGTATTTGCCCACATATACTCAGTCCCCTTGCTGTTGTCATCATGATTTTAGTAATGATATAACTTAGCTAAGTAAAGTAACTCATAGATTCTTTCGGGGAAGATTAATATTTACCGATACATTTAAAATGAAAAAATGGCTACTTTTGAAGCGAAAAAACCTTCGAAAACTTTTTGATATCTCAAGATGAAACTGAAAAGGGTACAAGCCCACAGCTGTTTTTCAGACAACCAATGTTTCAGGACAGATCTCAAGGGTGCCAGGCTGTTTGATGCAAGATTTGTGACCACCTGAAGTAAAGGCACCCTAATCTGTGTCCCTAATCTCCGTCGTTGTTCTGGATTTGTTGGACGACCTGTCAGAGCGGGACAGGATGAAGATGGAGAATGGAAAAGACTTGAGGGCCTCCCTCCGGGGTGAGGTGCTGACTGGTGGTTCCCAGTGCTCTGTGTGTGCCTTTCCCTTTCTCTGCGGACAAACTCCTCTGGCCAGCGAGGGAGTGCGGTGGGATGGGACGGGGACAGAACGGGCTGTCACCTCAGTCTCTGGAACCGTCAGGCTGGATGTCTGAGGGGGTTGAGAGCCTGTAGAGAAACACCCCGGAGTTGTGCAATGAAGTTTCACGGGACAGGGTGCCGCGCAGCCCCTCTCCCACACACACCTCCTGGGGGTCCCCGACCCTCCCGCCCCTCACCACCGCCCCGCGCTGCCCTCCCTGCCCGGCGGGGACAGGCGGAGCCGCCCCGGGGAACACCGGTGCCTGGCCGGGCGCCCGTTTCCCGGGACTACGTTTCCCAGGGATCCGCGGCGCGGCCCCGCCCGCTGTCAGCGAGCGCTGCAGGTTGATCGCCGCGGCTGCAGATGAGCGGAGCCCGCGCGGGCGGGGGGGCGGCCGGGGCAGCGCCGCCGGGGCCGGGTCGGCGGTCGGCGCACTATGCGAGGCCGGGAGGATGGCGGTGGAAGGTAAGGGCTCCGCGTCCCCTGCCCACCGCCCCCGGTGTCCCTCCCCTGTCTCCTCCCCCGGGCACTCACCTGCGCCGCGGCGGGGCCGCCCCGGCCCGGCCCGGCCCGGCTCGGCTCGGCTCGGCCGGGACGGGAGGGAGGGCAGTGCCCGCCGGCGGGGCCGCTCTGCCGCCCTGGCCTCGCCAGCGGGGCGCCCCCCGCGCCCCTCGGCCTGGCCGCCCCCAGCGCCGCGCCTGCCCCGGGCCAGGTGCCGCGGGGCCGGGCCGCGGCTGCCGCCCCCGCCTGCGGCGGGGGAGGCGGCGGGGGCCGCCCGGAGGCTGCGGTCGGCAACTTCCCGGCGGGCCCGGAGGTGCCGCCTCTCCCGGCACGGGCGGCCGACCTGCGCCGCCTCCCTCCGGAGCGGCCCCGGCGGCCGCGCTCAGCCCCGGGCGCCTTCCCCCGCCCCGCCGCCGGCCGGTTCCCGCGGGCGCCGCCGTCGCTCGCTGCCGCCCCGGTCCCCGAAGTGCCCCGAGGCCGCGGTGCCCACGAAGCTCCCGCAGTCCCCGATCGCTCCCGCGTGGGCGCAGAGCTGTGCCCGAGGGCCGAGGTGTTCAGCTCCTGGGCAGGCGGGAGCTGTGAGGTGTTCGCGAGGTCTGCCCGGCTCCTGGGAAAGTACCCGATAACTGAGACGATACCTACCAAGACGTGGAAAGGTGGATGGTTTGGGGAGGTCTTCCAGTTGATGCTGGGCTCCTGCAGCCGTCTGACATTGGCTCTGTGTTCCCTTTCCATGGGGCTTTTGGGAAGTTGGAGGAGAGAGGTATCTAGGTGTATGGGAAAAAGTAGATCCGCTTTGCTGCTGTCCACTTCCAAAATTCACTCAGTTTTCTAGTGCTTTAGAGCAAGGTATTGACAATCCTGGGTTTTGTGCCTCCTCTTGCTTTATTTGGTGCCCTTGGGAAAGTTTAAGAAATCCACAGTGCGTAAACTAGCCATATTACCTCCTGTGCTTAATTTGGGGTGTGTCAGTATTTTTGGGGTGTTCATCTTGAGACTACCATGAGCTTTGTTTCTCAGTTATGATGAGATTACAGTTCCATCAGAAGCACTTGCTTTATTGCTGAAAATCGTGCTGAAGCTATCTTTTGCTGGGTACCCAAGTGAACAGTGCAAATGATAGTCCAGCAAAAACTTGGGCTTCCTGAACACAGTGTGGAGCTTAACATCCCTGAAAGCCAGCTTCCTATGCAAATTCAAATAAAGGTGAACAAGACCATTATGTCTCAAAACGTATCTGTGTACCTCTCAAGTTGTTCATACTGAGCTTCTCCATGAGGCAAACAGATTTCTTATGCACAGGCTGCTTTACTGAATGGCAGTTGAAGACTGGAATGATACAAAGGAGGAAGGTAGTGAGTGGTCCTGAGTAAAAGCATTACTTCTTTGGTGGCAAAAGCATAGTGACAAGAACTGGGCATGCGTGCCCAGTAGTGGGTAAGTAAGTAAATGAAATGGACTGCCATGCACCAGATGGTTCATATGCCAGCAGCAACCCCTATTTCAGTGTGCTCACTAATGTCATCCTCCTTTATTTACTTGAAGTCCTTCTCAGTCTGTTTGCTAGATCTTTTCAGGTCTGTAATAATTCCTGTCATATCTGCAGTGCCCTCCATCTGAGAATCTCTAAAAGCTTTGTAAATATTAATGAAGAAAAGCTCTGCTAAAGCTTTGGGAAGCAGTGCTTTTTCCCTTCTCCTGAGATGGGATTTTTTTCTTTAACTCCTTCATCCCATTTCCTTCCCTCAGGATGCATCCTGCTGTGGTGTCTCAGAACAGGCTTTCTTGTCTGTGTGTTCTGCATTCCTCCCATTTTGTTTTTTTTCTCTCTGAACTATCTGGCCTTTGCATAATTCTGTTGCCCTTACACTTACCCAGGAATATGACTATTTCAGCACAAGCTGCCATGTGGCTGTGACTACTTTGTATCAACATAGTGCATGCCCATTTCAGGCCTTTTATTATCCATCGTTTTCTGTTGGAACTATGTTTCTTTGTGTGACTGTGCTTAAAAGCCTGCTTTTATCTTAATGCATCTTCTGCTGTATTGGAGCCCTGGGAGTGAGCTGTGTTCTGTTCCTGAACTGTGACTTTTGGCAGGGAACATGTGGCATTACGGCTTGTATTTGGGAAGCTGAGAGGTTACTTGTTCCTCATGGCTCTCATCACCACAGTGTACAGATCCTACTTCAGTCAGAAGTAAAGTTGCCATTAGGTCTTCTTCTAAATAAATAGTTTTGTAGAAAAATGGCAGTTTGCTGAACTCAAAATGTCTCGAACTCAGGAAGCACAGACAGTTGGGGTTTTTTATTCTTCTGTTAATTTGTTTGTTTTAATTGGAAAAAATGTTTTCCTGGTTTGCAGCTTGGGATCTCAAGAGCATAACCTGTACATCAGCTCTGGACATTTTCAAATAAGGAAAGCCCTGAAAACCTGGTTTAAGCTGAGGTTGTCTGTCCTCCCAGTTTCTGTAGTACTCAGCTGGGAGCTTGGCTAGGATGGGCTTCCAGGGTTTTCGGAATTTTTAATGGAGTGTTGAATGGTTGGGCCAACTGGCTCCTTGTGCAAACTTGCAAGTGGCTGGCTTTGTGATGCAACTGGCAAGGAGTGGAAAGGTCCCTGGGGCACAAGGGAGCCGTGGATTCTGGAGCATGGGAGTTCCTGGCTGAAGCCAACATCCGCTGCCCCACCAGCTCCACCACGGCTATTGTTCTATGGAAACTGCCTGTTTGTCAGCTTCAGCCACAAACCCAGAGAGTTTCTTTTGTTTCTCCTTTCACAAATGCTCTATGTGGCTAAGGTGAAAATGTTTTGTAGCTTATGCTTTGTGGAAAATCTTTGAAAAATTTGTTCATTTTATCTAAAAAATTGTTGAAATCTTACTCAAATTATTTTTATCCTGTCTTAGTATGGAGTGCTGGGGTCTAGTTATGGAAACAAATCTTCATGAGTTTACTTAAGGAAAATATCCAAAATTTTTTACTGGGTTAGCTGACGGAGATGGACTAGCAAATACGAAATAGGAATTTGGAGGGTATTACAATTCCTTGCCAGTTATATATAATATGTATTGAGTGCCCCAGAAGATTGTGTGGACTGGGAGGTCCTTTGGGCTGCATGGTGCCAGTGCTTCCAGATTGATGAAAGGATTGGTGTGTGTATGGGGAAAGTGAGTTTGCACTCCTTAATATGAGCCCATCTAGATGGGAGCACTGCCAAGGTAAGTCTATTTTTAGAGCTAACAGTTTTGACAATGTTCCTTTAAGTGGTTTTTTTCCCTCTAGTAAGAATGAAAGAACTAGGTCAGAGCCAGTAGAAAAAGGCTTTTGATCTCTGCAACACTGTTCTCAAATTTTTTGTTTTTCATTTTGCTCTTGTGCAGCAGAGGTAAAGAGGAAGAGAGAGAAATTATTTCTTTTCCCCACAGTGTTTATTGCATAGGAAAGTGAGAGACTGACAGCACCCACTAGATGATGTATGCATGCAGGTGATCCCACACAGTTCTGTTGGATCCCCTGCAGCTCTGACCTGTGGTGTCTTTGAGATTCCTGAGCAAAAAAAATGCTGATTATATCATAGAGTTCTTTGGTAGTGTTTAATGAAGTTTGGTCTAACACCTTTCTTGCTATGTACAGGCTTTGGAAAGTGCACACATACATTTGTTGCAGGTCTCCTCCTGAAAGTTTATGTAAACTTCCACTCTCCTATGGCTCTTCTGTAGTGGGCTCATGCTATGCAGACTGTGGATCTTCCTACAGGGTAATATTTTTTACTAAGAAGTGGAGCCTTGCTGACATAAAATGACAATGGCTGGTCTTACCCCTTAGTAATTCTCAAGGGGATTAAGACTTGAAGGAGGTTAGGGCATTCTGGGGGGTGGTATCAAGGTTAATTGCTGCAGGACAGAAGTTACTTGCAGCTTGTAACCAACCATCAAAGTGATCCTCTGAATTTCAGCAACGTGATGCACCTGGGTGGAATGCCTTCAGTGCCTAGCAACTCCATGGATATTGAATGGTGCCATGTGTTTCCTCAGAGACTGGAGATATGGTGAGCTCATAGATATGCTATGCCAACTCTGCCCGGAATGTTAAAGTGAGTTCAGGATCGCCCGAAGGACAGCTTTGAAGCAGCTTTCAGTGTAGGTACCTATCATGCTGTTCCAGGGTGTGCCCAAAAGTGCAACTCTTTTGACAGGTATTCATTTATTCAGCTTTGTCTTAGTCCTACACCCACTTCAATCTCAGACTAGATGTCTCCAAGTTTCCAGGGAACGTGATCTAATAGATGGTGTTTCAGCACACTTAACTTGCCTATGGAGCAAAGAAGTAACAAACCCTCTGACTCAAAAATAGTACATGCTTCCATCAATGTTTTTGTTTTCTTCGGTAATTTCTAACCACTTTTTAGCTAGAGGGACTCCAACATGTGGCTTGGAAAGATCTGCCAATTGGAAGCTGGACTGAGAGACATATCTCATTTCAACTTTCCAGCTGAAACAGTCACATTGGGTCATAGCAGAGGAGATGATTAAGACCAGTGCTGGAGGTGCACACAGGACAGCGAGGCATAAGATTTGGATGTTAGCCTTTGGTCTTGTATTCTGTATGTTATTTTGTGACCATTTATTGCAAAAATGCATCAGCAATTATGGGATACCAGACTGGAACATAGGTCTTCTCCTATCCACATTCATGTGGCAGCCTTCTTGTTGGGCTGTGACATCTACACCCTTATTTCTTGGTCAGCAACAGCACAACCTCTCTTCCACCCCTGCAGTGTGCATACAGCCTAGTAGCAGTGTGTGCTTCTCTGCTTTGAACCACTGCTTAGAGCTTTCCAATCTATGTTGCTGCACTTGAAAAAGTCACAGTTCATGATCCCTCTCCAGAGGAGTAATGTAGCTGTTTAAGTCCAGGAGTCTGTTTTGTGTTGCCAAGTTCTCATTTTGAACAGGTACACCATGCTTCTCAGGCATCATGTAGGGAGACTGTGAGCTGAAGTTCAGAAGATGCATTCCATGGTGGGAATTGGAGATCTCAAAATGAAGCTGTGGCAACAAAGAACGTCATTGCAGTGGAGTCTCTTTGGGTGTATTCAGACTGAGTAAAGAGTGGATATGATTGCAGTTATTTGATCATTTCCCCCTCTCTGCCTTCAGAAATGAACCTGTATTAGGCAGGAATCAAGCTATGGTATAGACTGGTGTCACACTGTGTTTCCTTTGGATGAAATTTCGTTGTAGGATAGGAGTGTTCCTGGAAACTCAGAAGTACTTTCAGATCAATCAATTTAGGTAGAGTTCCTTGAGTGTTTGACCTTATTCTTTAAAATACATGGAAGACTTAGAAGCACAAGGAGGACATTGATTAATATAAATTTACTATTTCAGTACAACTGAATCCCATCATAAGGATAAAACTTGTCAGGTGGTGGTAATATATAGGCAAAGGAATGATGCTTTGAAAGTTCATGTGCTTTTCCACCAAGATGGGGATGTAAGTGCGCAAATGACAAAAGTTAGACATTGGATGCATTTCCTAAAGTACTTCTGGAAAGTACTGACAAAACCTGTAGCAACATTGTAAGATCTCATGTTCGCTGTTTAAATGAAAATTATAAAATAGAACTGTTCTCAAGAGGTTTTGGAGTTCTTTTGTTCTTCTGTGATGTCCAAGCATGGCTGGCAAGATCCAAGGAGGTTGTGTAGCTTTGTTTCTCTGTTTATAGCTCAGTGTATGAGGCCAGGGCAAGGTCCTTGGAGCCAGTCTCTAGTGCTTCCCAGTACTGCTATGTCACGAGGGTTATGGAAGGATAGCAGCAGTGACAAGCTCAAAGTAAAGCACGGTAGCTGGGTGGTGTGGGAGTTGCAGGCTGGTGCTGGTTGTTGAGTTGATAACCCTGGGGACATTTCTGTCCAAAACATCCTCTGTGTAGGCTTGCAAGTGAGTGCAGACCTATGTATCTGTGGAGCACTGTAAGTTTTTGTTTTGCCCATTGGTCTGTGAAAGTGGTACTGCTAGTTTGCAGAGGTAGTAGAGCTGTTAGAAGGCTACTTTTCAGTGCACTGAGTATTGAGTTTCTGAGTCTGGTAGGGATACTGTGTCTGGTTCTGGAGCCAACTTTCTCTGCTGTCCTGGCTGAGACAGTTAGAACCACTTGTGCCCAGTTTCGTCTCCTTGGTGTCTCTCTTTTTGTCCAGACTGTGTCATCTCTGATGCAAGGACGCCCCTTTCTGTGAACAAGAGATATTCAGAGTTTGGAACTGAACAATCCTATTTTGGGTTATTTCTCATGAAAGATGTTGCCTTTGAAGGGATGCAGGTATTTACCCTTGCAGGACTTAGCCCTCACTTGTCTGCTCAAAACATGCAAAAAATGTGGAGGGAGTAGTTCTGAAATGTGCCAAAAGCAAAGGTGGAGAAAAGGGCTAGAAAATTGAGTAATTTTGAAGTCTTCTGCAACCTGGCTGGTAGGTGCTGCTTAAAATAGCAAATAAGACTTCAGGAAGTACAAGGAGAGCTCAAAACAAGGCAAGGAAGATCTCTGTTTCTATCACAGCATACTGCTCTTGTATTTTGAATGCTGCCTACAATTTTTGCTTGCCACACCCCTAAAGAGGGAAAGAATACAGAAAAGGGCAGTTGGCTGGTCAGAGACAGATGCGTTCTCTGAAGGCAGGTTACAATGTTTGTCATTCTTTAACTTGGAAAAAGATGGGCAGGTTACAAAGATTCTGATTCTTTAGCTTGGAAGAAAGATGATCATGAAGAGAATCCTTAGGCCTTGAGGAATGGTTTGGATGAGTGGTTTGGAGGAGGTGGAAAAAGGAACTGGGTCACAAGGCAGAGCAATTAAGCTGTAAGGTTTTGTGCTTTAAATAAAAAAAGGAAATATTTTTTCATATAACACATAGTTCCCCAGGTGCACTTTCAACCTTGGGTTATTCCTAACCTGCCAAGGCAGGATCAGTTCATATATGCCCTGCTCTAACACCATTTTCTTAAGCAGTGGCATAAAGACCAAGACTTTTAGTCTGACCCAGCCTAATGACTTTTATTACAAAAGTCTAGCTCACCTGTTGTTTGTCCAGAACAATTCCACTCGCCACAACAGCTTGATTTGCATTGAGTAACTGAGAGGAAAATTTGGCCAGGACAACCCAGAAACAGAGAGGAGATGGGAAGTTAGGCACTGAGCTATAAAAATGTTACCAGGCAGGGTTGTAATGCATAAGATATGTAGATCTCTTTTTCCCAGTGTATGAGAACTGATACTGTAAGAGGAACTGTCTGCTATGTCAGGTCAATGGGACTGGGGGGAAGGAGGGGCCCTGCATTAGGCTGCAGCTGTAGAAATGCCATCCTGGAAAATACTGATTCCCCACAGCAGCTAGGGTTGGTAACACTGGTACTGACATGCATAAATTAGATGAAATATGGTCTGAGAAAGACCTCCAGGAAAGCCTGAAGCAGATTAGATCTACAGATCTACCCTCAGTGGCTTCTGTCTTGGGTTTGTTGTATGTTCCTTCACCTTTTTCTCTCTCCAGAAGTGCCCTGTGGCAAAAGGACTGCAAAGAGGGTAAGGGACTTGCTGTCAGTAGCTGTATGTTCTCTGTGCAGCATGAGCTAAACTTGGCATTAAAGAGCAGGTTCATTACTTGAAACAACAAGAATTCACTCTAGTATGTGCTGCTCCTGGATGAAGCAAGCAGGTGTGCAGGGAGCTGAACTTGAGCTGAAGTGAATACCACGTTCAATTACAGGATCTAATATGCTTGCAGGGACTGTGTGACTGACCAGGAAAAGGGTGTGAGGAAGACATTTGGGGTGGATTTTAGCCTGCCCGTAGTGCAGCCCTATCCATGTGGAACTTTGCTTGCTGAACATTCAGGTCATTACTTCCCTTCATTTCCCCTCTCATTTGCTCTCCTCTGCCTTGTCTTTGTGGCTTTTTTTTTTTTTTAAGTTTTATTTTCTTCTGCCAGAGGGGTTTTTAGTTGAGTTGATTTGCTTCTTTCCAAATAAACTAGTAAAAGCAAGAAAGAGACTTTTAGTAATGCTGTTTCATAAACATAAAGAAAGAGAATTGTAATGCGTGTCAATAGAACCTTTCTCTTGGATTGTCCTCTGCGTGTTCTTGGCTAAGGGTTTGTTGCTACACAAATCATCTGGAGTACTAGAGGGAGTAGGATACAGTGGTATGAGTAAGCAGTAGGAGGTGAAGAATTTTACTGGGGGAAGGAAAGAAGGCATTTCCAGACTTCAGTTAAATGTAAGGGGCAAGGGGCAGCCTCGAACAATGATAAAGGAGGTAACTTTTAAGCAGTTGAGAGAAAGCCAGGACTGGAAACAAGTCAACTGCCACACTGCATGCTAGTTATGCTAGTGAGAATGAATATTTTCCTTTTCATTTTGATGACTGTGCATCATTCATGTGACAGGGAATAAAGCCTGGGTCCTCGTCTGAATTGCAGCCATTTCTGTGCCATGTGTTCAGCAGATACCAGCTTTCCTAAGCAGGGTGAAGGCAGAGATCTGTGATACATGTGTGGGTCAGTGCACCTCTGGTGACATAATAAAGACTTAACCTGTGTGTGTCTGAGCTGTTCTTTATGTGCTGGATAGGCTCACTAGTGTTTAAAAAAGGTTTTTGATGTAATGCTGGCTGGTTATAGAATTGAATAATAGTGCTGTTAGGACTTGAGAAGTATTCTCAGAAATATAATTTGTGGTGAAGCATGACTAGCTAATTTCCTAAGCAGTCATTGCAAGACAAGTTTCTTCTAGGACTAGTGGAACTAATGAAGACTTGTTGCATACCCAAGTGTGTTCATTCTCTTTTCTATCTCTCCATATTCTCTGTGAAATCTTGAAGGCAACAGGGATACCTAGTCTGGAGTTTGCCTAAGTTGGCTGGTGACTGGCAATTGTAATGTATGGTGAATACTTTTCCTTGTGAGAAAGAATTATTTTAGGTCTTTTCCTCTCTATCTACCAATTCATTACTTTGTTTTTCATACTTCTTCTTATCTCTTGTAGCACCCTCTTTAATTGCAAGTCTGTGCATCTCACGGTCTTGAAATCCAGAATTCTTCACTTTTCAAGAGAAGCTCTCTAGATGCTCACACAAGCCTTCTTATTAACAGAGGATGCAATTAGTTTGCAAAACAAATTACCAACTATTTTGTACTTTAATCCGTTGCTCAAATTATGTTCTAGTGTACATGCGATGCATGTAACTTAGTGACCTTTATTTTACTTTATTCACTAAGATTCATTTTGCTCTAATCTAGTTGCATAGCTCACTAGTTCCCCTTGTGTGCCAATGTTCTCCTCTTCATCTATACCTGTACAGGATTTGTGGTAGTCTGGCCTTATTTATTCACTGACTTGGTTCATTTTTCATTGAGCCTCTATTGCTTGTGGGAATTCAAGAGCTGCTTGTACCCACTGTACCTTTATTAAAATGGAATGAGAAAATGCTTCAGAAATAATTTGGCTGTCCAATCACTGTGCCTGCTTTTTATCATGAAATCCCGTGGCTGTTGCAAAGGCTGAACTTTGCATTGCTGAGGCTTCAAGGTCTATCTGTCATAGTGATGACATGCAGTCTGTCTCCTGAAGAGCAGGTGTAACAGAAACTGTCTTTTATGTTTACAGCATTTACTAAAGTCTGTGAGATAAGAGATAGCAAGTGGATATGGCCATACATAAAATAAGTAGCTTCCCTTAGGAAAATTGTAAAAAATGTACAAGGAAATTTTTTAGCTGAAGAAACCTAAGTCCATACGTATCCTGGTGGGATGAGGGTCTTAGAAGTCAACTCAACTCATACAAGAAGAGGATTTTTTATTCTGGGCTTAGTGTTTCTGTTCTATAGAGAACTAAGGAGTTCTTCTTTCTCTACACTCAAAATTTGTGTGGCCTTCATCCAAATTATTAGTTTAGTTTGATTCTAGATATGAAACTGCTAAGTTACTCATTCTTGATATACTCCTGATGCTGTACAAGACTTTATACCATTTTATAGCTGAAGTGTATTTGGGAGATGTATGTGAAGTGTAGTAGATTTTCTCAGAAAACACACTTCTTCTGTGTTATTTTTGGCTTTAGTTTTGGATACTTTTTCATTGTTTCTGGAGAGAGCGAGTGGCTTATAGTAGTAACTGGTTGATGACTACCCAGTTGTCTAGCTAGAGATGTTCCGGGATAATTGCATCAGGAATGCAGTTAACTTTAAATTTTCTTGCTGATGATAATTCTAAAGGGGTAAAAAAGGCAAAAGCCCCACAACTTACAGTTACAAACTAAAACGAACACTCCTCCTGTGAACACTTTATCCCCCTCTGCCTCTGTCCTCTTCCTACACCTGTCTCCCCTTTGCTCTGCCCTCCCTGCCCATCTTAACCTGGTTCAATGTCCACTTCTTTTCTGCTGAGCTGTCTCTTGCCCTTCAAGATGCCTCCCAGCTGTTGGGCAGGTCCCACTGCTTGAACCAAGTCTTGATTGTAAAATTCATATCTTGTAAGAAAGAAGCTTATTGTTTGTTAAATTGATTAATCTGGTAGATGATTAGTAGTTATGATTGAGAGGCTAGAAAGACAAGGAACTCTCTGAAGGGATCTGCAGGTACAGCAGTGTGTGTGTCTGTCTGCTAAGCCTTGCTGCTTGTGTCTGTCTGAGCTTTGGGCTCAAAGCTCAGGCACAGCTCATCAGTAGCAGCAGTTTATAATGCACTCCACAGCTCAGCACTGGCTTGCCTTTTGGCACAGCCTGTTTACAATTGCTTAATGCTGATTTTTGATCCTGACCAACAGAAGCAGATAGCTAGACACCAATATTACTTCATTTAAGTACTTTGGAATTTCAGCCTAGAGGAGGTTTCTGATAAATTCATGTTACCTGTACTGTAGTAGAAGACATCCTGATTTGCTGGGCTTCTTTGCTCTGTGTGAATGCTGCTGATTTGGTGGCCATTAGATAGGCAGGTTTGAGAAACAGAGTGGGCAAAATCTTGAAGCTGCTTGCTCAGCAGGTTACCAGCAGTATTTACTAGGTGGCAACATAAGCAGCAGATTGTATTCATGTGAAACTTTGATTGCAGTTTCATCTGGTCCAAAGTGATGTATTGGGGGAACTATGCCAGTTTACATTAGGTAGAGATAAGACTGTATGGAGAAGTAATTCAAAACTGGAACCTGATTGGTGAGACAAATGGACCATCCATAGGAGTTACAGAAACTGATGAGTGGGGAAAAAACTTTCTGCCAGACAAAGTAGTCAAAAAAATTCTAAATTTTATAGTACAAATTAAAGCCATCTTTATTAGCTGGTTTTAATCTTGGGTTTTAGTATTGTGCTATATATCTGCTCAGATCAGATATAATCTTTGAAATAATCCCATGTTTTCTAGGCATATTCAGAGTTACTAATGAAGTACAAGCTTTGGGAAATACAGGAAGGGCCTGGCAGTGCAGATCCTTCTTGCTCATTTGGTCTGTGTAAGGAGTCATCTCAGTCTGAATGAGACCTCAGTGTTCTCAATGTAAATGTCTCCTCTCTGATCAACCCAGTTAAAGCACGTTGTGAATTTGCAAGCAAAAACCTCAGGGATGCTTTTTGACTACTTGGTATTGAAATGCAGCATCTGGAAATGTGTAGAAATCTGATTGAAGGTGCTGACTGCAAAATTTGATGTGGTTGGAGATTTGCTTTGCTTTTGACAAATAAATGAGCAAAGATGGAAGGAACAAGTCCAGAGATGCTGTCCAAAGATCTTTTTCCCTGGAAATACCTTGTAAATCTTCATGACCTTTGTGACTACTGAGATGACTGAAAAGATATTTGGACCCTGTTTATAAGGTCCCTGCTATGTCCAACCTGAGTTTGTTAATGCTCAAACTATAGGGATGAACTTCTGTTTGTCCTTTTCACCAGTATGGCATTTTATGGTGGGAGTAGCAGATGCACTGTATGGACTTACCTCTTAGTATTGTGCAGCTAAGTCTGCAAAATGAACACAATGAAGCTTGCAAGGTTGCCAGTATTTGACACATGAAAGTTTTCTAAGGATTGTTACAGATTGGATGGGTATCTCCTGTGCCTGCTTTTTGTCTCCAAATAGCAAAAGCAAGCATATGACTATGATGCACAGAGAACAGGGCACATGAGTAAGATGATGCTATTTTTACTCGATCACTCTTTAGAATAGAACAATTGTTATTTCATGTAACTCAAGTACTTGCCAAATATGCTTTAATGTAGCCTTAATTGATCTGTTTAAAATTTTAAGCAGCCAGCAGTATTCCCACTGAAACAAGTAGTTATGAAATGTTTGACATGGTAGGCAGTGGAGTGCACAGAGGTAGCAATTGATCATAGGTTTATCTGCTAAGCCTTGAGCCTACAGATAGAGAGACAAAGACTTTCCATCTGCCCATGCAAAACTTTGGATGTATCAAGGCTGTGTTTTAAACCGTGCCTTCAGGCTTTTTTCCAGACAGGATTCACAGAGTACCCTCTAGGAAAAGACAAGGCTTGCCCCCAGATGCCAGTAACTTACTATGGCTCTTGGTGACTTCTGTGTACCATCAAGCGTGCTCAGACAAGCTGTCTCTTGGCTGCTTGCCAGCTGGGAGGCAGGCACGTCTGGGAGAGAAGGTAGGGAGGGGAGCAGAGCATTCACGTTGCCCTGCATGCTCTCCTTTCAAATTGCCTGCACGTGTTGTAAGGGATCTGTGTAGGCACGGAGCTCGGCTCACATGTACCGGGCAGCTCCTGCAGGGCAACAAATTCTCTTGCTCTTTATACATGGAAAGGACTTGGGTTTGTGTTCCACCATGTGGAAAAAAATACACCGTGTATTGCATTAATTTTGTTCCTTCCCTATTTTTTTAGGACAGATGTGAGGTCATTTTTACAATTTGGGTGCTCCACTCACTAGTTTTCTTGCAGAGCTGTTGACTCTCATAACTTGGCAGATCTCAGCAGTCTTTTCTTTAAGTTCTGGAAAAGTGGATATTTTCCAGAAGATTCAGCTCTACCATTGAGTTAGGAGTACAAGAACACTTAAGTACCTTTGTTTTAAATAACAGTTTGTTTCATAAATGTAATCTGTATTGTTGTGTCTGCCAGCACCATTCATCATGTGCTTGTTGCTGTGCAGTCAGAGTTCTACAGAACATCCACCTTCCCTCTCCAAATGGAAACAAGTTCCCACCACAGAAAGCTTTCAACCCAAGTTAAATGACAATTGTTGGGGGAGCATGAAGAAAGACATGGCATTAATCAACTGTGAGGTGGGGTTTTCAGCAGGGAAGGGAGAATATAAATGATCTGAAACTGGATGAAGAGTTGTATTACTGGGACATATGGATGATATATGAATATTGAGATTGTATGAAAGAATATTGGAAGAGGTTCTGTTTCAAAACCTAATTATACTGCTGATATCTAGTGGTATTAGGCTGATACTTTCAGCTGATTTGGAGGGTGTTTGTTGTCTTGATGGACTTTTAAAGTCTGGGACTGATGAGATGGATGTAGTTTGGCAGAAGGAAGAAGTGCTGAGGCAGTAGAAATATTGTCAAAGCAGTGGTGTGAGGAAATGTTCTGAATACAGAGGGTGGGATGAGCTGGTGTTAGCCAATACCAGAGTAATGACAGGTAAGGGTCTGGACAATATTGTAGCAAGAAACCTTTGTCTGTACATAGAATCTTTTCCAGACAAATGTCATTAAGTTCTGAAAGAGATTTAAGAAGTGTCAGCTAAGAGGGTCAGAGCACTTGCGCTGTGGTAAAGTTAGTGATTTGTGATTATTTTCTGAGAGCTGTTTAAACTCAGTTCTACAGAGTGTTAACCCTGGGTGCTGTTAGCCCCCCAAACCCTATTAGGTTTGATAGTTGATCCTGAGTTTACAGCTAACCTTATCTAGCTAAAATTATATAAGGTGCTGATTTAAGAAGAGAACATCGACCTCTTTCCCGACTTTTAACAAATCTTGAAAGGGAGCAATTTTGGTTTGCATTGACGTTTAAAAGGAGGCAAGAGCTCCACCTCTGTCTGCCACAGAGATGGATCTGTATATTTCTGTGTGGTAACAGGAAATAACAGACCCATGCAAGGAAATATTCTTTGCTTCCTATCCCTTGTGTAGCTGAGGGTTGGAGGCAGGACTAGAAGACAACAGTAGAGCTGGCCACCTGAAGATGTGTCATGACAAAGAGAGATTAGCTTTGCCAAGTGACTGAGATACTTATTCTCTTTAGGAAATAAATACCCCTAGGAAATTAAAAAAAGTTGTCTCTCTCTCCAGTATTCACAACTCTGCAAAGGTCTCCTAAGGCAGCCTGTGTTTCTTTTAACCAGTCACCTGTTTTCAATTAAAAGGTAATGGCCATGTATTTAATTGCTAGCAGCCTCTAGCAGTCTCTTGCAGAGATCACTTGTCTTTTACAAATATTTGGATGTTTTTAAAAATCCCAAGGAGAAGAGGCCAACTTTTGGCCTTTGCTTTAATTCTGTACCAAGGAATTGCTGTAACTTAGGCTCAAAGTTTTCAATTAAGACTCTGGGGTATAAGGTGAATGAATTTTTGGAAGGTATTGTGGTTAAAGAACCCTTTGCCTTCTCTGGGAGCTTGAGTGAGTTTCCCCTGAGAGGCTTTGCAGGCTGATCTGTAGCTGGTAGAAACTGGCAGTTCTGATTTCTTCCCCGGCTCCCCACCCTTTCCTTCTAAGTCAAGCAAGGGTAAAAGGGCAGCTTTTATTTTAGCTTTACATTGTGGTTTAGGTTTCTATTTAGGTCTGTCAAACATTACATCACAGTATCTGAGCAAAGTTCTTTTGCACATGGGAACTTAGGACCATTAATTACAAGTAGCACTAAAAGTAGCACAGTTACACAAGAATATAAATGCAAAGGTGGGCTAGTCCCATGAAGGGGAAGTTGCTTCAGGATCCACACATTTTAAAATTGCCATGCATGCCAAGAAGGTTGTTAAGGTTACTGTCTATGTGAGTGCTGAAACTGAAAAAATTTGGGCAGAAAACCAACTACTGCTGTAGTTCTAAATGGGCATTTCTGTAGTATAGTTTGCATTTGTTTTATTTTTTTCTCTGGATGCTTTTCTTATTCCACTGTCATTAGTCCACATCTCATTATATACTCGTAGAGAGTACATTCCTCTTGCTTGTTAGGATGATGTAGGTGGTAACTTGCAGTAGTACAAAGGGCTGAAGGAGAGATAATCAGCTGGATAAGTCATTACTCTGTGCAGAGAATGAGTTGCTGCATACAGCTTACTTATCCCACATTCTTTAAGACATACAATGTTGTAGGAATTGAAAATGTAATAGAAAAACTTTAACTTGCTTGCCTAGAAGGGAAAAAAAGGTATGGTCGAATGATGAATACCTGATAGAAGCTGTTAAGTTGAGAGTCTTGGATGGTGCAGTGAGTCTGGTGGAGCACAATTCAACACAGTAGCCTGAACTAAATAGTCTTATACAGTGCTGCATTTCTCTCATTTTCTTTCTCACATATCTCACCCTGAATCCACGTCAAGGTACAGATGGTTCATTTGCTATGGTCTGACATAGCTCTGGTTACCACATGGCACTTCTCAGCAGTTTGTGCTAAATGTTTGAAACACTGGGTACTTCTTTCCTAAGCAGTGTTTCTCTTTCTTGTGTTTTATTTTCCAGCTATCCATTGCAATCTGAATCCAAATGGTATTGACCATCCTGTCCCCACAGAAGGTATTAATCTGCAACTCGAAGGTGAAGGAGTTGAATCGCCCTCAGTTAAGAACACTAGTGCTCCAAAAGGACCTGAGTCAAAAGAGACACCCAAGAGACAAGTGGAGCCAGAAATATCTAAGGTAGGTAGGACTGGATTCTTATTTATTTTGGGGAGTCTTAAAGAATCCAGGCTTCTTGAAGTCCTGGCTGCTGCTTAAAAAGCATTTATAATTCTGTTAAAGACATAAAAAGGTGCAAAAGTAACAGTCTGAGGAAGTGGGTGTTACAGAAGCAAAGTATTGCCATGGAGTTCTAGCACACACACATCTTGGACATTTTTATTTTATTTTTCTATTTTATTTTTCTCTAAATGAAGATAATTAAAATACTGGAATCGCTCTTTTTCAGGCACTATGGAGACTTTTTTTTCCAAACGACTTGGGTAACAATCAGCATGGCAACAGATATGTTTTTCTTGAGTGTTTTTTTTGTTTGTTTGTTTACTTATTTACTTTTTCCTAGGGCAGGTAAAGGAAGAGAAAGGTTCTGTGGATATATGAGAATTTTTATAGGGGTGACTGATTTTAATAAACTGTTAACTTATTTTAGGTAAAATACTAGGCCAGCTCTTCCGTGTCTGATATGATGGTGAACAAACATAGTTGAGAGGTGAATTCCTAAAAACAAATGTAGCATCTGTTCTTATTCATAAGCTGCTGCTTTTTGTTTGGGTGCAGCAGACATGACTACCAAGTGCAGGTGAATGTGTGTGCTCCAGATACTTTGGGTATAGGACAAAAATTTGTCATATTAGATATGTTTTTAACTAGAACGAAAAGTAGGAGAACGTTATAAAAATAATTGTGAGCGATTCTTTAAAAGCTTTATCAGCCTTTTGATCTGTAAAAGCTTAAAACCTTTTGGTTTGAGGGTGATTTCTGCACAGTGGAAAATCGAGTTTTTACTGAATCTGACACTTTGAGAGTTAATAGAGCAAATAAAATGAGTGTCTTTTTTTTAATGTTCAAAAAAGGCAATAGAAATTATTTCAATGACTGAACAAGTAGAAGTATTTCCTAACGCCAACAGTACAATAAATCTAACAAGTAATACACATATGGTTGGGACATATTTCACTTTTAAAATAAAATGTTTTGAGCAGTAGCCTTGACAATAAAGGCTTGGTATGAATTCTCCATTCTGATTTTTATCTAAAATATCTAGTTTTAAATTAATACAATTTACACTCATTCATTCTGACTTAATTCATCCAACTAGATCCACTACAGTTTGGCAATAATTAAAATCACTGCTACTTTTGCAGTGTATTTGGTGGCCATTATGAAGCATGTTGCTGATTTCTCTTGAATCCTTGGAGAACAGGTTTGTGCTTATGTGCTTTGAGTTATCCATTTGGTAACAAAACCACCAAATTTTGGATGGGCTTTGAGACATAGCTCAGCTAATAATTTATTTATCCAGCTTTTCACAGAGAAAGACAAGCTAACCCTGCTCATGTTTCAACATTAGCAGATGAAAATCTGCCCTGTATTGAAAGCTGAGGAGGTGTGTTAAACTTGGAGCAGATCTTACAAGCTTGGGAGTGAAGAAGCTAAATGATGTAATTGGAAATGGGCTCATGTGTAGTTGACGTGGAACACAGTCATATCAAACTTGTCTTTACTTGCAAAAGACTTATCCTAATGAAAAATCAGGATGAAATATATCAGTGATTTAATGTTATGGAGCATGTTTTCCACTGTCTGAGCTGTAATCGTTGGACTGATGAATAGAAAACAGCTTGTCCTTGGTGTGGAGACAGCTGGGGAAGAGGGGAAGCATAGTGATCTCAAGGTAGTGAAATCCACTGTTGGTTTCCCACATTTGATTGCAGTAGCTTTATTGAGAAAATTGGGCATGCTTCACATTTAAAAACAAACAAACCAACTGAATTTTTGCTTGATGGAATAAGCTTGGCATACTAGTATCAAGCTAGTGGAATGGACTATTTTTCTAAATGTATTGCTGCCTTGTTAGTAACTTTGTCTTTTATGTGTTGTATTAATTTAGTGACGTTTTTCATCTGAATTCATATGTTATAGCCTGAGGTGGCTGTCTTTTCTGGCTAGCTCTGCCTTAAATCTAAAAATTTTATTGCTTTATCCTCTAAAATGTAAATAAAGAGTTGGATTTTAACTTGTGTGGCTTTAAGAGTTGAATTAAGCTGTCATTATGAAACTTTATCCGTGCAATCATATCTGTACAGTGGAAAGATGAGCAGGAATAGAGGAAAGTATTGTAAATAAAACATTGTGGACAGAGCCATTTGTTTTATAATTCCTCATTGCTCAGATGTTTTTAAAAAGATTTCTTTGCAATCCTAGGTATCCAAATAATATTAACATATATCCACAGGAGTGAGACTTACATTGCACAAAGCAATGCAATATATTGAATATAATTTAAGATGCCTTCTAGACCCTCTTCTCTGCTTTCAGCTTTCTAATTTGTCTTCATGGAGACCACTTCCAGCACTTCCAACAATGAATAGTTTTGCTGTCCAAAGAAACAAACAAAATCTCCTTTATAATGAAATGTGTCCTACTTTTTCTGTCATCAGCTATAGAATTACAGAACAGTAGTAACTCATGGGTTACAGATAGATTTAAATTTCCTTTTTATGCATCTACTGTAATGTAAATATGGGAGTAAAAGTATTTGTTTCTGTATTTGGGATGCAGACAACAGAAGGTGTAGTGTGAGTGAAGGATCACTCATTTATAAGTTTCTGATGAGTATGGAATCTAAGTTTTATAGGCTGACTGAGGTAGAATTTTAATGGAAAATGGAACAGTGATCTTAGCCTCCCTCAGCTGGTTCTCTAAGGAACCACCTTGTTACAAATATAAGCAAGTCCAGAAAAGGCCAAGGTTATTATTATCTAAACTGATGTGCATAATCCAGTCAGACTCTGATAATGTACGGGATATAATACAAATTAGGAAAATAGATGAAGTGTAAAAATACTTCCGTTTTTATTTCTATGTATCAATATACACATTTTCTTGGTCAGTAATTGATTTTTCAGCATTTATGGTATATAAAAACAGGCAGTTGAGTGGTTACTTTCACAGAGTGGAAAAATTCATCGTACAAGGCAAGAATGATTTCTAATATAGAAATATATTCTAATATATTTTAAAATATAAATTATTTCTTTAACACCACCTACATCTAACCTCTATTATGTGTGTTTTGTGGAATTCTTATCTTTTTTTCATTAAAATTCTACTTCTGGCTCTTATATCTGCTCTGTTTGGTTTTAATATCATAGTTACAGAGTAGAGTTCTGTTAAAAACAAACAAACAAAAAGTTTTGTTATACTTTTGGAGTCCTGTACTTCTCTGAGTATGGCTTTAACAGAAGGTGACTTTTCCAACAATGTTCAGAAAATGATCTCTTATGGAAGTATTAACTTTTATAGGCCTTTTATCAAGGCCTCCCACATGTTGCACTCACAAAGCCCTGTTCATTGTGAGTGTGAGACCCAAACCTGGTCTGTCACTTGTTAGAAGATTATTTATTCAGGGAGTTTTGAGTTCTAAGTAGTGTGTGCATATCTGGTGACACACTTTATCTCATTATGTGATAGCAGTAGTAGCAAGTAATAAAGGCTTTCTAATGGCAACCACTGCAGTTAGACTTTTTATGTTTTATTGCAGGTTTTTTTATCCAACTCAGGACAAATTAACAGTCCTTTAAAATGTTCATGAAAACTATGAAAAGTAAAAAAAGAAAAACTGGTAAAAGAAGTGAGAAGCTTTTATCTTTTCTTCTGTTGCTATGTGCTATATAGACACAAGTAGACTCTACTTTTTGTTGCAGTGTAGCTCATTAATTCCTTTGGTTGCTTTTGCTTTCTTAAAAAAAATACTTTTTTTCAAACTGACACTGAACAACACTAAAGGGCTGATGAACTCAGTAACCAGAGGATGATCTTACTGGTCCCAGTTCAGCACTGACTGGGGTGGAAACAGCTCCTATGGCTTCCTCGGGAGTGGAGCTGTGCTCTGATTGGAAAGTATTTGGGGTATGTGTGTTAAGTGTGTGATGAAAAGTCCAAGCACAAAAGAGTGAGGCTTTCAAATAATCAGGGTGTTACAGAATTCTTAGAAATATAAAAGTTTTGTCAGTTATTTAAAGAAAAAAATGTCCTGGTGCTGTTCTCTGACAAGAGACTAGAAAAAGTAATTTTCTAGAAGAATTCTCTAAGTTTTTTAATCAGTGGCTTCTGTTTCACAATGTTTATCCTTATTGGTCAAGCTTATAAAATGGGTTGGATGAGAAAGACGGTGTTATGCCAGACTGGATGAGGCTTTGAGCAACCTGGTCCAGTGGGAGTGTCCCTCCCCATGGCAGGGGGCTTGGAACTAGATGGTTTTTAGGGTCCCTTCCAATCCAAATCATTCTACAATCCCCCCTTTTTCTTTTTTTCCTTTATTTTTGTGGTTTGTTGAGAAATACCAATGTCCACTGAACTGGAGCAAAGGTGTTTTACTATTTTGTGTTGTCTTCCTACTATCCTCTTCCTCTGGTGGCCACAGGATGTGGGAACAAGAACGGAGATTGGACTGACTGAAGTTAACAAACATTTTACCTATTGAAGTGAAGGTTTAGCAAAAGCCCAGCTGGGCTGTTCCACTCCTCCAGATTTTGCTGTAAAATGGTGTGACAGGGTGGGAGGGTGTTTGAATTGCAGACCTCTGCATGTTTCCCAGTGGAGGTGCTCACCTTAGATGGTGAAACGTTAGTTTACTGACAGAAAGTTTGCTTTTCTGAGTTGATTTTTTTTGAGCAGTAGTTAACAGATTACCAATGTCCACATCAGCTCACCACAATGAAAGTCAATAGATATGGTGTGTGTGATTTATTTTTTTTCCCAATTTTTTTCCTCTCCCCACAGTGACAAAACACCACTTATTGCATTGGGTCTTCTTTAATTCAAGCAAAAATGGGTACAGAATCTGAGTGTACAGTATGTCTGAAGTGGATTTAAAAATATTTGTTAAATGTTACTATCACATAGCTGAAATAATTACACTTCAGGGCAATGTGCCTTTCTAATGCCTCATTCTGCGATTATTAGTAATGCACAATAATTAGCGTGCTTGCTTCTGTCTTCATTTTCAATAGACTCTTTCTTTCATGTGTTGCATAGTTAGAAGTATCCATGCTGTGTTGTTTCAGGTATCTAAATATGGTGCTGAAACGTTTGATGCGTATGTATCTCTTCCTCTCTCAGCCTGTCATTCACAGTTGTGACCTCTGGCTGAAGCCTGAAGTTTCAGAACCATGCAGCGAATAAACCTCTTATCCTGAGCTGTGAAACAGGAGTGCTGGGTGACTCTGTACATTTCAAGCAGCCGAGACTGATGTTTTGTTTATCGCTCAGGGATTTCACTGGTGTGAATGAAGTGCTGGAGTAACCCTCCCTGTAGTGCAAAATATAGCTGCTTAGTTCAGAATCCACATTCTCATGAGCCAGAAAAACAAGAAACATCTCTCTCTGTTGGGGTCCTGTAAACCAGCTTATCACAGGAGGACAAATGTCTGATTCGGAATCCAAGTGTGTTCTTGCTGTAGCATGTTTTTCACCATTGCTGTATCATCCATTATGTTATAAATAGTGTAATATGAAAGCCCACATTCTTGCAGCGAGGTTTCTACATTCAGCATAAAAGATCTGGCTTCTCCTGTTCATCCTGTTCACCTTGACTGCATGTCTGGGGGTTCTGAAAAATATCTGCCCTGACAGCAGCCACACGGAAGTGGGAGATCTCACCCGACTTGGTTTGTAGTGCTCTGTCCAGGACAGTGAGGGGAAAGAAAGGCAGCTGCAAAGGATCATTATTCGTGTGCTTCTCCTTTGACCCCCATCACCAAGTAGGATTATTTTCCTGTTGCTTTTCTCCCCATAAGAAGTCAAAATAATTAGTTCAGTGGAATACTTAGCTTTTTAGATGCATATAAGTAGAACAGGTGAAATCTACTCACAGAGACAGTATTGATTGACCTGTTGTACAGGTGCTCTATCTATGCACATTCCACCTATTACTTCAGTCCATCAGGTGGTAATAGGAAGAGGAATTTCTCTTAGGCTTTTTGCAGTTGGACTATGACTTCCAGAAAAAAATGAAGGATGAGAACATTTTCAGTAGCTGCTGCACACAGTGCTTGCATGTGGAACGTGTCAAGGTGTTGGCCTGTGGGAAGAGGTGCAGTCTGTGACTCTGCAGTGTGCTCGGGGCTGCACAAATGCGCAGCAGTGCAGTGGCTTCTGCTGCAAGGAGGGACTGCAGTCCTTGTATAGGGCTGGCCTGAGCAGATGGTTACAAAGAGGCAGCTGAGAGAGCATAAGGAGGGAAGCATAGTCTGATCTGGCTCCTGTCGTCCTGTGAAAGCTATCAATGTGAAATTTGTGTTCTTTCCCATTACACTAGTGTGAAAAGGAGCAGCAATTGCAGTACATATTAGCAAACATAAGCAGTAAAAAGCCGTGGTAGTACTCTAGAAATAAGTGGGATGTCAATACTATACACACATATAGACATAGACACCTTATTTAAAAGAACTTCTCTTCAGGGAAAAAGAAATATAGATAAAAAGATGGAGCAGCTTTTAGAGGAAAAAGCAATTCCATACAACGTGTGGATGCATAATGTACTTACAGTGCCAGTTCTGCTGCTTGCCTCATTGTGAAGCTGCTCAACAAAGCCATCCAAACTCTCTGCTTCCACTTTGAAGCTACTTTAAGGGCTTCATAGAGATTGCTTCAAAAATAAAGCAGTATTATATCCCCAACACAGCTACCTTGTTGAGAAAGGAAAAGTATAGAATTGCCTGGTCAAGAAAATAATAGCATTCTGATTAGAGGGATTACGAAATGTTCTATAGAACCAATTTAGCCTTTAAAATGGGAAAGCATTTTAATGCTCCACTGCTGGTACTGCAGGTCTGCAAATAGTGCATCTCACCTGAGTTATAACAATAATTGCATTAATCTGCCACATGTGGTTGCTACTTCTGCCAAACTGATGAGCAGTTGCTGTAGTCATTATAGAATCATAGAATGATTTGGGTTGTAAGGGACCTTTAAAGATCATCTAGTTCCAACCCACATGCTGTGAGCAGGGACACTTTCCATTAGACCAGGTTGCTCAGAGCTCCATCGAACCTGGCCTTGAACACTTCCAGGGATGGGGCATCCACAAATTCTCTTGGCCACCTGTGCCAGTGCCTTACCACCCTCACAGAGAATTTCTTCCTAATATCTAATCTAAAGCTACTCTCTTTCAGTTTGTAAGCCATTCCCCCTTGTCCTGTCACTACATGTCCTTGGAAAAGTTCCTCTCCATCTTCCTTGTAGGCTTCCTTCAGGTATTGGCAGGCTACAATTAAGTCACCCAGAGCCTTCTCTTTTCCAGGCTGAACAATTCCAATTCTCTCAGCCTTCCCTTGTAGGAGAGGTGCTCCGTCCTGCTAATCATCAGCCCTCCTCTGGACTTGCTCCAACAGGTCCATGTGCTTCCTGTGCTGGGGACCCTAGAGCTGGATGCAGTACCCAAGGAGGGGGTCTCACAAGAGTGGAGTAGAGGGGCAGAATGACCTCTGCCCTTTTCTTTAGAAGTAGGAACTTTTTTCCTTTCCACTTTGAAAAATAATATAATTGTGGAGCACTGGGAGTGAGAAGTGTCACAGTCATAAAAGGGGTATGGGACTGTAGTAGCCTTGATAATGTCTGAAAGGAGTTTCTTGTATTATCACTGCTAAGGAGGGAAAGGATTTCATTAGAAGTCTGGAAAAGGGTGGCCGGGGCAGAGTGGAGTGTGTCTTTCCCTGAGTTGCTATGGGTAGAGTTCAGTTTGGTACTTAAATTACAAGTAGCTAGGTGTGTAAACTCCTCTTATATTTGGTGGAGATCTAGTCAGTGTGCTCAGAGGAGCATAGAGAGGGATCAGACTCCACCTGAAGTAACCACCACTCAGCTGAACCTGTCTGCACTCTAGGGACTACTTTGACACTTGAATTTCGGTATTTGGATCTGGAACTCGGTTCTTTCCTCTACCATACTAGCTAACCTCTGCATTTGATGTTGAGATGGTTATCCATGTCTGATAGAGGTGAGACCTTGCATTAGGAGACTGTATTTCAGAAGCTGCATTTACCTCAAAAATCATACTTTGAACAATTAGGATAGACTACTCCCATATATTTGGCTATGTTCAAGATGATATTCTGGCAAGCAAATAGATAATTAGGACCAGTTAAAACTGTTCTTTCAATAGAAATCTGAGATTTGGAATAAATTTGCTGACAAAATTTTGTCTTTTGCATGTGTATGTATGTAAAATTGATTGTCCTGGTCAGAGTGTCCAAGAATGACAAATGCTGCCTGTTCCCGTTCCTCTCCATGGGACAGATTCTCCAGCTGTTTTCCATGGGTAGTCGTAAGAGCCTGCACTAATGTCTGTGTCATGCCTCTGATTTTGATTGGAAGCATTTGGTGGATGGAGACTGAAGTGAACTGGGGTTTGGCTCTTAGGGGCCTCTAGGCACTGCAGAAACACCGACAATAATGACCTCTGAAATCAAGGAGACTTTTCTGTATTCTTTCATTTCATACTATGCAAATACCAGTTCTTTTTAGCTGTTTCTGAGTGTGGACTTCAGTCAGAAGTGTTTGGGTTTTATCTCTGTTCTACAGTCAGCTGTAGATTACTGGGTAGCTGATGTGCCACTGCAGGGAGCAGGGAAACAACTCCCAAATGTTAAAGCAGATATTTTATATGATGCTGTGTATCATCCGCAGGGCAAACAGAAGGTAAGGTGACTGTTCTGTGTAATGAGAGACAATTCTTCCCTTTTCCTCCTCAGTTTTTTTGACCAACTCATTTGTAAGTAGCGTGGGGTTTCCTTGGCTGTGATGCCATTAAGTGAAACTCTGATATAGTGATTCAGCCTGGGGATGGCTTTTAGTGCTTGTGTCCTACTTTTAGTACTTTTATGCTTCTAGTTATGTTGATGAGATGCTTTTATATTGTCATTAATCGCTCTGGGCATTTGCAGAGTTAGTTCAAAACAAAGAATGATGTCCAAGTGTGACAGACTCTTAAACTGAAAGAAGTGTTGCAAGTTTGCAATGAGAGGGCAGAGGGAGTGGGGAAGCAGTACAACAGCACGTTTCTTTGAATTTGGGAGGTGTTAATGCGCAGCTGAGGCCTTCGGCACTTGTGTTAAGGAAACTTTCCTGTCTGACCATCCCAGACCCACTCTGTCAGTCACACTTGCACCACCTGAGCTGACACTGAGGCCGTTTTGCAGCTACATTCACCACACTCACACAGTCAGACAAGGTTTTCTTATGGGCTCGACCCCAGGTTTCCCAGATGTCTGGATCTTTAAAATAACTTAATTATAGTGCAGTAACAGACTAACAGCTTGAGCTGGTGCCTACAAGGAGGGATCCTGAACAAAGGAATGCCTGGGCTTTTATACCCTCACAGTCTAAGCGTGAGACAGTTGAGTCCTCAGATCCTGCTGTGTCTCTGAGTGTCTGGTCACCTGGAGGGTTCCACAGGTCCCTGTGCCCTTTGTTGTGCAAAGGGTCGGTGCCAGTTCTCAGCCTCTTACCTCTGACTCCCACTGCCCAGAGCTCAACCTGCAGCTCTCACTGCAGCTGCACCCCAAGCTACTGGCACTGAACACTTGGAAAAGACAAATACTGCTGGTGATAGTGGCATGAAACCTCACAAGTAAATTCCCTTTAAGAGATTATGGAATGTGAATCCAATTCTGTCAACAAATCAACAGTTTAAGACGAGAAAATAGATTACTTTCTGGTTTTAGGCTGTTTACTTATTTTAAGCTTTTGAACTAGCTCTTCTTCTGTTTGTGGAAACTTGTGATGTTTCCTATTCTCTGAGTATTCCAACTGCCATCTTCATTATGCCTTCCCTGTGAGACCCTGCAGACCAACACATAGCTGTCTTCTGCCCACCAGTTCAGTCTTCCCTAGAGCCTCTATCTTTTCTCCTCATCTACACCCTTACGGAGAGCAAAGAGTTCTCTAGAGTCAGAGGTAACTGACCAGTTAAGACTGATGTAATATTCAGTCTTTGTAAAGTGTTGCCTGAAATGGGAGATGCTCGTCCTGGTCCCTATGCTGCAGTGCTACTAAAGCCCACCACCTCTACCTGCTTCAGATTGAATAACAAGCAGAATCTGCTTAGGGCTTCCCATCAGTCTGACTGTGAGTGTGCAGTGGAAGAAGCTCAACATGGATTTGAGGCAGCCATGCCCATCTTATGTCCCTCAACAGCTCACAGGTGTGACCCTTCTTGCAACCTCGAGAGCTGCAACACTAGAAGCAGGTGGAGTGTGCAGCCCGGGCTGCTGGGGAGGGGGAGCAAGGCCACCATTTTGGGTTACAGGAAGCTGTTATATTGGACATTATTGCCAACATGAACATTGCATTTCCTGCTCACACAACTGCTAGCAATCACTAACATGGTCTGGAGCATCAATTCTTTCATCTCCCTAACCTTTGAGTTTCATACCCAGAGATCGTAGTTATTACTGGTAGGGGCTGTTGTCAGGATGTACTTGATGGAAAGAATATTTCTAATTCTACCAATGTCTAGGAATTAATATTGTGATGACGCATCAAGCTGCACTTCTAGGGTTAAATGTGTCCTTGACATGCATATCTAAAAATAGAAAACCTTCAGCACTGAACAAGGTAGAGTTACTGCATATCTTGAGGCCTTTTTTCGGTTCTTAACATAGAGAATCTCATAAGTGGGTATTATGTTCTGCCAATTTTCCTTTTTTCTCTAATGTCTATAAGTGCATCCATCAACTACTGATGACTTTGCTGACCTAGACACCCTCTACTTTTTTTGCCTTTTTTTCCTTGCTTTAAACAAAAGCGTGACGATAGAGTCTGTACCTAATGGTTTTAGAACTGCTATTAATTCATCTTTCATTCAAGGCTGATTGCTTTCAATCTTAGCAGTATGCTTTAGATTGCAAAAGATTTTGTGAATGTGTTTTCATTATTAAAGGGTAGATGTGACTGAACTTCAGCACACCTATGCTGAAAATATAGTCTTTTGTCTAAATAAAGCTTGTGTATAGGTTTGAAGATGTATTTTTAAATAATCATTTTTTTTATTGACTAAATAGAAAAACTGTTTCTGGAGATAAAAACTATCACAATCATGTGTTCTCATTCAGATATAAGGCTATCTCATACTTACTTATCTTTTAGTAAGTCGGAATTCTTGCTTTTTTTCAGGTTTGTTTTAAAAACCAAATAGCTTAATTGTCAACATTTCAGCATTAGGTGGTAATATGTGAAGTTGATGAGGAAAACTGAGATTGTTATTCCATGTACTAAGCTTTCCTGAAACCTTTATTGTTGACTGCAGAAGAAGAATCTGAAGGGCTTGTTAAGGTTCATGCTTATTAAACTGTCACCATGGTTTTCTTTCTCTGTAGGGAAGGCTACTTTGTGGCTTGCAAACTGTAGTTAATTGTCTATACTAACAGATTATTTTGGAAAAGTTTTTTGCCTGAATAATTATCAACTTTGTTTTCCATAACTGTCATTTCATGTTCCTTAACTATCTGTTGAAATAATTGTTGAAATACTAAATTATTGAAATGAGCTAATTTTTAAAGAATTTTTGAAGGGGAGAAAAAAATAAAGAACAGTGCCAAATGAAATGCTCAGATCAGGTCAGGGTTTAGCATGTTGAATTAAACTGCCAAATTCAGGTGAAATTCAATTAGTTGTGTGTGTCCATTGTACGTACTGTGCCTTCTGCCTCTTGCTGGGAGGAAAACAGTATAAGATACTACCTCTTCTGTTTGGTTTTAGTTGGATTTTTTGTTTGTTTTGGGTTTTTTCCCCTGTTGACCTTTTCTTTCCTGCCCTCGTTTCCAGGTTCCAAAGGACACAAAAATGCTGATATAAGCCAAAAAGAAGTATAATTAAGAAGGAAGTTGTCTTAGCTTTTGGTTCCAAATAGAATACTGTACAATGAGCAGGGCTGACATTTGGAGGGAAAAAACCCACACCAAGAGTGCATGCTGTTATTGTGTTCTAAAATATTTTATTCAAAATGTGATTCTAAAAACACAAAATAAACTGAGCAGATGAAATTGAACTTGAAAATTAAGGTATCTTCTCTATCTGTGGCAAAGGGATGACAAATATAACTGGGTCATTGTTGATGAAATTCTTACTTAACTCTTTTCTTCGTGTTTATAATCATCTTTCTCCCATATCCCTCTGCCATGGTTAGGAGTTTTTTTCTGGATTTGTGGATTTTCATCTGTTGTTGTGTCACCATCCTCCTCACTTTTTTTTTTTTTTTTTTTTTTGTCTTACAAACCTGATTCTCATCAGGATCTTACAAAGACTTCTACAAGGCTGGAGGGGAGACAGGATGCAGTGGAATTGGAAGTGTGTCCTAGCTGAACTGAGCTGATGATGGAGCACCGCAGTTAATGCAGTAGCACATTTCAGTCCCCAGCCCCTACCTGCTCTCATTTGATTGAGTTGACAGCTCAGCTGTGACTTGATCAATTTATCATCCACCTGAATTATTTCACTCTGGCTTTCATTAGCGATAGATTACTCTGTACTAGTTGGTCAAGAGCAACTAGTGAGAACTGTCCCCTTTGGCAGTGTTTCCTTGTTAATTTGGCTTATTTTAAACACTTTGCCAAGCTGGCAGTAGTTAAGGAGAGTATTGCTTTGCTGCTTTTGTGCTGAGACAAAACTCTGTGGAAATGCAGTCTGAATAGAGCTGGAGGGAGACTAAATCAGATTAGGAGGAAGAACAGGGGATATCAATCTAAGAGTAGTAAGGTAAATAACCAAGCTTTACCAAATGCTTTGGTTTGTCCTAATGCATAAGAGAGGAGAATTGGATGATCTTCCAGTGAAATGTTACGAACAGTTTTTGTTCAGAGAAATGTAGCAACCCTTTGCATCCAGTGATACAATCATCTGAACAATATAATGGGGAGCAGTGAAATTATCCATCTTATAGCCTTCAATATATGATTGAGCTCAAAATATCAAAAGAAAAAGCCAAGGAAAGCGTAGGCTGCCTGCAGGGATAGTAGGTGAATGATGGAGATCGGACAAGGGAGCAGAGTATGTGCAGCAAAGGGGAATTTGACTGCAGAGGATGAAATATAGTGCAAAGGAAGAATAATTTCTAGGACCAGTCTGAATATCCCACCGTATTTATAAATCTTAGAATTTTCTGAGAAGGAGGTAAAAACAGGAAATTGTTGCTGCTGCATGCAAATACACCAGAAGAATAAAATTGCTGTGCTGACATGAGCAAGTAGGACTATGAAACAAGACAGAACTTGAAACTTTCCTACCCAAGTTAAAGTTCCTCTCATAATTTTATGAGTGGGTATTAATCTGCCACATGTATAAACAGATTGAAACCTCTCCCTTAGCAAAGCTCCTATCATTTGTTTTTCTTTTAATCCTGGTCTAAATAGATTGACAAGGATTATTGTGCAAGAACAGTGAATTTCAGTGACCTTTGGAATCACCATGAAATGTAAAAATGTAAGTGATGAGCTTAGGTGTGTTACTGATGTTTGAATCAGTGAAGCAACACAAAGCATACATGAATACCTGAATATTTCTTCTCTGCCTTCACTTTTGAAACTAATTATCATGTGTGATTTTTATGATTGTTAGTGAAAGCCTGTAAGACCAGTGAATTTTGAACAATTTGTTAGAAAAGTTATTCTGATTTACTATTTTTATCCTCTTGAAGCATGTATATATATATAAAAAATTTTTGCTCTTACTGTGTTGCAACACAAACCTTGCACAGTAAGAAATTGTGATAGTGCTAGCAAGTACTTTCAAACGATGTGCCAGAGTAGTTCAGTGCATCTCTATTGTGTGTGATGCCTGGGTTCAGAAGTGATTAAGATGTTATATAGCATCTGCAAAGGTTATTTCTGATAGTACTAGCCAAGAGAATTTGTGGATATTGATAATATTTTGTTGTCTGTCAGGAAACAGCCTTTTCTTATGTGCACCTGCTAATAATTTTGTGTAGTAAAATAATAAAAGGTTATAGTATTGTGTTCAAAGAAATAAAACAGCAACAGGGTAAAAGTGAGGAAGAAACCTCCACCTTCATGTAATCTCCTCCATGAGAACACAAAGATATTTCATCATATAAAGTAAGCCTTGAAGGAGGTTATTGTTTCTCATCTAGGGACAGTTCAAAAGTGTTTGACTTCAGTGAAAAATCCTTGTTGACTAAGGAGGTTTTAGAAATATCCTGATAAACAGCTGATAGTAACATGTTAATTTGTAATTGTAAGGTGGTGGTACAGTAGATTTGTACAAGAGGTGAGCAACTCCATGTGGGAAGCTTCAGTCACAAAGTGAAGTGAGAGAGAAATGGGAAGGTGGAGAGGCTGACTGCTGGAACTGTGCTACTGCATCTTGGAGCAATTGGGCTGTCTGGTGAGCCATGAGCAGGAGAGCAGCTTAAATGGCATAGCTGAGACAGGGCAAGTGAGAAAGAGAATGTGAAAAGTATTACCCATCTCTAAGAGAAAGCTGAATTCCTTAAAAGCTAGATTATCTGGAAGGCCTATGCAGTACCTTGCAAAACTGTCTGGGGCTGTCAAAGTGCTGCCTGTCAGTAGATGGTGCTCTTTATATCAGATAATTACTCATGCTGCCTGTGTTTGGCCGTGTTTTCATGTAAAAGGTCTGGTAACATTCTTTAACAGTTCATTTTGCTGAATTCTGATGTCTGGGAGATTAGAAAACAGAGGCTTTTGAGGGACTGCCAAAAAAAAAAAAAAAAGGAAAGAAAAAAGTGTTGAGTAGATTCCTTTGAAAACATCTTCCATCCTGGAATTTTTTCAACAACTTCTTTTTCTTGTGTATGTGTACTGTTTTGACTTTGTACAAATTCAGAAGCTTCCAGCATAAAAACCTTGAACAGACTTTGTGGATTGGAGAATATATAGCAGACTAATTCAATTTGGCAATTGACCTCTAAAGCACTGCAATAACGTGGTCTAAAATAAAACTGCAAAGCAGATTTGTCAAGTCATTTGCGATTTTTAAATTTTCTTTTGCATATTAACTTTGTAGTTTTACCTGCTGTTTCTGGATAGATAGGAATGAGCTTATTTCTAAATGTAATGCTTCTTAGAAAGGCTTAAATGAATCAATGCAATTGTGAGTTTTACCTGGAGTCATTTATTCATCAGTAGTTGGATGGATATAAAAAGCTGCATAAAAATGATTTCCTTATTAATGTGATTGGAGTATTACTGGACCTGTCTGCATTTTTTATTATTCAGAAAATATGCCAACTCTGAAGGAAAAGAAGTTAAATGTGTTAATTGTGTAAAAATATCACGTGCCAAAGGCTGCTCTTGAGCCAAAAGCCCTGATCTGGGCAGCAGAACAGGATGGCAGACCTAACAGGGAATTTGAGATGCTTAAAGTTATGTGTGGTTTTATGTCGTGGTCTTATGGAACATCAACTACTTAACCAAGAGTTAAATTTTGGCTTGTGAGATGAATTTGCCCCTGGAGTGAATCTTGAGAACTGTCTGCTGTTCACTGCCTGACACTACTGGTCTTTGCAAACAGAAACTGAAGGATTAGCGTGAATTTTTCATGTAATCTTCAACTGCAAGCAAATGGTCCAGGAAAGAGAAGGGAACCGAGTTCCTTTCAGAAATCTAATTAAAATAGTTCTAGTTCTTATTCAGGGCCAGTTTATCTTCCCAGCACATTGATTTAGTTATCCCTTCACAGATCTCTCTCCAGAAAGGATATATATTGTATGCACTCAACACATTACAGCAGATAAATATCGTTCCTCACTATGCTTACTTTACCTTCTCTCAGCCCTTCTCTCACATTCATCTTATGACCCAAGTTCCTTGTATTTAGGCCAGGTGGGCGTAATATTTTTATTGAAAGCCTGAATGTCACATTTCTGCATTCTCATATCTCATAGGAAGATGTTGCTGGGACATTCTGGGCTGTAATTGGGGTGTATTTTTTAGTGATACTTGGAACTGAAGATGCAAATCTTCACTGGCATTCTTGCCCTGCTTAGCCTCCCTGTGGTGCCTGCTGGACATTCCTGGGAAGGTCCTATGAATGGGTTCAGGTCCTATGATCAGGTCATGAATGGCCTGATCTAGGAGGTGGATTTCCCCCCCCTCATCCCTCTTGCCCCTACCCTTGCATCAAGTCCCATCTGGAGCTTTATAGCTCCAAATCCAGGTTTTTGAGCAGAGACAGTGCTGCTGTTACCTCCTTCTGTTTCCTTTTATAGGACAAGCTTCTGACCCTTTTTTTGCTTTCAAGTTTATTTGCTGTACTACAAAAAGAGATGCTTCCTATGAGTGAGAAGAGATGTCTCCTGCTGGCCTGGGCTGGCCTTGATATGAATATGGAACTTGTGCTCTGTGGTTTTTTTCTGTATCTTCTTGTTGGCTAGCTTGGGCTGCTTCCTAGGCAGGAGGGGCTGGCCTTTGTGGATCTCAGTTTGAGGCCTTTTTGCTTTCTCTAAGAAAGGGGATAAATGGACATTGTAGTGCTTAAGTTCTTTTTATGAATATAGGACTTCATAAGGATGATAACTGAATAAAGGAATTCCTTTATTAGGGGAAAAGACTAGTTTCTCAAAAGTAATTAGCAAAATTTGTTTTGAAAAGTAATGGATCTGCTGTCTAGATATTTATTTGAGAAATACATTATGACTTTCTGCATACAGGCATTGCAGTGCTATTGCATGAATCTGATGGTTAGGCTAATCTGCCTCTTCTGTTAACATTTACCTTTTTTCTCCTGCTTTTGCTGAAAGTGGAAGCAATGTCTTCTTGGGAAGCAAGGGGCTGACCTGTCAGCTGAGGCTCAGAGACCTTTTCTTACTCATACTCATGTACACGTCTGGCCTATGAAGTTGTTCTCAAAATGTACTTGGCTCAAGAGAACATAGTTAAGAGTCAACTGGCAAAGATATCTAGAAAAGTTTGATTGCTGTTAAGGTATAAAATGCTTTGGCTGCTGCACCTGCCTTCTGCATATGAATGAGCCTATCCATAAAGACTGAAAGTTGGCATGGAAAGGTTATACTACTTCTTACACTACAAGCCTCTTAATTGGCACATCTGCTGGAAACAAAGGTGCCAGAAATGTGATTCACTTGGAAGGAGTAAACCTTGTAAGAAAGCAACCTGTCATTATTTAATAGGGATTAAGATCCTCTCAGGATGTTAGATGTTCTCCTTGTACAAATGTACTGTTGTTGATCTAATGGTGGAATTAACCTCACTACTTGCTAATGCTCAAGTAACAGCTTCTTTTATAGCTCTTATCATGTAGAAGTGCTTCACTGTCTGTGTCTTTAAGATGAAAAAATGGACTGTACCTTTCACCTCTTGACATACAGCAGCTATTAAAAAATACACAGGGAGTACTCAAACTCGAGGTTGTGACATGTTGAGTATCTTCTCGGCAGAATACTGTAATTAAAAATGGAAGGATTGAGCTGTGGTCTGTGCTGGACAGATTTACTATGTCAGGGTAACTCCATCAGTAAATACCAAGAATAAAAAAAAAAATCTACCAGTATCATTAATGGCAAGAGAAAGGTACACTGCCTCGGCAAAAGCCATAGTGTGCCATAGATGTGTATTTCTTTAAAAAGCATGTCACAGAAAAATCACATAACCCCTACTGACACTCATAGGTACATCTTTCTGAGGTCAGGCTTAGCCCTGTATTTGAACAGTCTTTTTATTAGAATATCCTGAATCTTTAGAAACATTTGTGTTGCTTCTAACGTTACCTAAAATCTCTAGAAATGGTACTGCTCTCTGCAACCTCGGTTGCATTTTTCCAGTCTAGTTTGGCTATTGGATTCTGTTACTGCTACAGGCTGTATTTTAGGTAATAAATTCTTCTACCTGACCTTTTTTAAATAAGTACGTGAGAAATTCCAAGAAAATCAGTGCATCTACTTATATACCTGCTTTGTATTTATATTAATGGAATTCCTGATAAGCAGTCTCAATTTAGTTCAACTGTAGATGTAGCTGCCTAAGACATAACTTGCAGAGGTGCTGGGATTGGTTTAAAAAAAAAAAAAGGCAAAAATGGGAATGGAGACTCATTTGTAATTGTTGATTTTATACTACAGGTAGGTTTTGGGTTATTTTTTTAATTTTTATTTTAATCTAGATGCGGAGAAAATATTTTTTACAAATACTGAACTCTCAAATTGCAATTTCAGTTCCTCTGACAGAATTTCTGAGTTCAGGAGAAACTACTGGGAAACAGGGAGCTACATTTCATCACTGTTTTAGTTATTACATATTCCTGTTTGCTTTCCTGTATGTACCTGAATGGATTTGAACTTATAGCTTTCTCCAAGATGGGGCACTCTCTTGTGGCTGCTACCAGTCTGAACAGAGTATTCTGTGATGAAGACTTATGCCATAAATCTTCTTCATACTGGGTGTAGTACTTAGTCCTTGAGACAGGATAAAAGATGAGCTAACCTGCAAGTTATGTGTACCATGTCGAAGGTGAATGTCTTGAATTTTTATTTTTGCTGAGATGGATGGTTAAGTGCAGTAAACATGTGCTAGTGGTAAAGTGTAGTTAATTACTTGTTGTAAGTTGCTATTAATCCAGCACTGTTAATTAAAATTCATTCTATTTCTTCTTTGCCTGAGTAGCAGTAAGAAGCAGGCTAGAGAAGTTCAAGAAGGAACCTTTTCTCTTCATAGCTGCACAGGGCACCTGCTGTGTGAACTGAAATTATTCTCCAGATCTATACAGGATACAGAGTAAGCTTCTGTTTCAAAAACCAGGAGGATTTGTGTTTACTTGTGACAACTGTAGTCTGTGATATAAGATAGTGAGCCAGACCTGGACAGGTTTGAATTGTCTCAGGTAGAGAAGGGGAATCAGAGCTACATCAATGAAGTATAAAACACTTGACATATCTTGCAAAGTAGGAACCCCCACCCCGACAGAGCAACTCTCCCTTTCTGCATTTTCTTGGCAAATATCCAAAAGAACATATTTAATTTTTGGACTGGAAGGAGTCTTTTGGGGTGAGTGAAATGGATCTTTAGTTTGGCAAGATTAAAAATGCAGTTCTTTTAGATGAAGTGAATTTTAAAAGATTACACTCTTTGATTTGGATTTGGCTGTCAAAACCTAAAATTGATGGTGCTCCTGGCCCTATTTGTGATTTTATTGTTGGCCTGTCTATTCCAGTTGTGGCTTTCATGATTTTTGATAGCAATTAGAATGATGTCAGGCAGGATTCTTGACAATGCTGAGGAATGCTCTGTCTTCTCCTTTCTCATTCTGACACTTCAGTTCTTCACAGTTTGCTCATAGTGCCACTGCCATTTATATCAACATTGGCCTCTGCCAGTCACGATTCTTGCTTTCAGAGTGGGATATCTCATTGAGAGTGAGTACTCTCATGGGAAACATGTCACCTTATTAGTGTTTTGATACTGTCTTTATCCTGATTAGGACAATGCTCAGTGATATCTTTTTGGACAACTTTATCCTTTCCTCTTGATGGTTATACTTGTGACAACCTCATTATATTTCATAATTTGTTTCTCCTATCCCCCCACCTCCCCCTTGCAGCCTGTTTGTAGTACACCTCTTTGTGGTGCTGGTACAGAAGGTACTGGGTTGGGTCAATCCCGGAGTTGCTTGAAAGCCAGGTAAAACCTCCCTCTTTTTCATCGGTCTTTAAGCAAGTGGTGGTGCTACACTGATTTGAGACCCTGGGGTAGAAGTTTCTGCCTATGCAGAACTGTCTTTAAACACTGTCAGAGCATTGTCTTGGCAGGGTCAGCCATTTATGGCAGTGCATTGGAGGCAACAAAGAGCAGCCACTGACTGACTGGGGCCTTGGCAGTGTGAAAAGGAGGAAACTGTTAGTGAGAGATGGGAGGCTGTGGAGTGCTCCTGCTACCATAGGAGGGAGGCTCTTGTAGAAGCAGCGTTTGTTCCTCTGCCTTTCCTCCAGGAAGTGGAAGGATAGAAGTAGAAAATCTACTTTACAGGACCTTTTCCACTTCTTTTGTACCTTCCATGACTTCCTTGCCAGTCTCCAGTCTTTCCCTTTCCTGATCCTGTTCACCTAGTGCTTGGAGCCCTGAGCTGGTGCTGCTCAGGTGTCCTCATCTCCTTCTCTCTTCTCTCCCCCACAATGTCAGAAGTCTGTCCCCATCTGTGCAGTGACTGAATTGAGGGGGGCAGTGATATCTCTGCGGATCCAGTTTCTCTCCTGGGACTTCAAGGGTGTTCGAATAAACTTGGAGTCATTGAGGATGTGGTTCTCCCGGATCCTTGGGTACCTTTTCATTTGTGCTCCTGCAAGAGACAGTGAGCTGGCTGCACCGAGTTGCTTCTCTTAAAAACCCAATATATTCTTAGAATGTGGATTTAGGTAAACCAGAAGGCATTATAGCTCCGATCCTTCTGCTGACCAGTGGTGGGAAATAATACCCTCTTGTGTGTACTTGTAACTGATCTTGTCTTTTGTGGGATCCTGTGTGTGGATCCTGATATGAGGCAGCACAATGTGCCAGCGGACCAAACCACATATAGGACGGCACGTGTGGGAGAGACGAGGGAAGGACTGGGATTGTGGGCTCTGTGCTGCTTCCAGCACCAGCTCTGGTGGCAACGCTCTGAGTGTCAGGCTGTGTTGATGTGAGTGCCCTGGGAGCTGTAGAACCTCCAAGTCTTGCTCATGCTCTTTGCTGTGCTCAGGAGGTAACAGGTTATGCCAACAAGTTGCTTTTTGCATCTTGCCATGTGGAACAAGTAAGTTTGGACTGCAAATGTGAGACACAAGCTTGCAACTCAGGGAATGCAGGGCGCTAGCTCACCACACCAGCACAATTTGGGAGTTTCATTAGGTCTCCCATGTCTCTGTAGGTTTCATTTAAAGCGGACATTGAGTGCTGATGAGTCATAGATGTATGATTTGCATGATAACTGCCGTAGTGTCTCTCTTTTAGTCCTTTCTGGGTGGCATTAGGGTTTATGTCTGGACTAAATCAAAGTTGGGGGAAAGTTGGCCTTTAAAGTGTGCTTTAAACTAAATTGCAATGATTTTTTTAAATTACATTTGCCATGCTGAATTTTTGTTTTTCACAGTGACTTAAGTAATAAATTAGAATGGACTGTTTGAATTTCTGATCCAATTAAAGTTTTAAACGTTTAATCTCTTATCAACATAAAAGAGTTATTTTATCAACATAAAATCCTGCAGTATTTCCCCTAGTTTGTTTTTTTTTTTTTTTAATAAACACGTTTCCTTTGGTTTGTCACTTTCATCTCTTCTTAGTATTACAATTCTCAGCATCACAGATGGGAACCCAATACCACAGAGGTTTCAGGTTTTTTATGGCGTGTCTGCTTATTACTGTAATTTTCATTTGTCTTTACTGCAAAAATCTGTAAGTATAAACTATTTGACTACCTGAGAAAGTGTATTTCTAAACCAAAATATGTCCTTTCCAGGTTTTTCAATATTTTAAGATAACACATTCACAAGCCTGGTTCTTTTCTTCTTTCCAGAACTCAAAGTCAGCATTTATGTTAGCCATTGATTCTGAGTTCTGTATAGTCACTTTAATGTTGGAGAAGTAATTTGGAATATATGAAAAATATTCTTATTTTCTCAGCTTTAGAAATATAACCCAAGCATGTTTTAAAAAAATCATGTTTTTGAAATTCTTTGAAATTTTGAAATTCCTGTTCCAGCTGCTTCTTGGCATAAAACGATGAAGATGATGCTGTTAGTCTTGCTTCCAGAGCAGCCTGAAAAATTTGATAATAATTTAGATGGCTCTTGGAACTGTGTAGTTTAAGTTCCCTGCTTTATGTATCTGTATTGGATACACATAAAATTTTATTTTTCTAGTTTTTAAATATATCATTGGCCCTTTATACTTTGCTTGCAGAAGACATTATGTTTTGATTTAACAAATATTTCCTTCTCAACTTCATGCGTGAAACAATCTCATTTTATTCCTTCCAGTCTCTCTGGTCACACACATATAAATGGTTTTCTGACACATTTTAATGTTTCCTGCCCCAGCTGACTCTATTATTCTCAGGGTGATAGCCACTCATCTTGCTCTCTGTCCCTGCTAGGTGGCAACAACCTTACTGCTTCCTTCCTTTGTTCTTCTCATACCTCCCCTTGCAGCTCTCAGCCCCCTTTTCCCTCGAAGTGCCTGACTGATTTAACATAATGGTTCAAAATTAATCAGTTGTACCACATCTACTCTGTACGAAGATTTCTGTGTCTGAAACACAGCAGGCAGAACCCACACTGTTGGTCTAATATATGATGGTGCTTTTCCTTGCAGCCTTGCCTTGTTTGTGTCCTGTCCTGATTTTCGCTGGAATAGACTTAGTTTTCTTCTTAGTAGCTGGTACAGTGCTGTGATTTGGATTTAATACAAAAATAATGTTGGTCACAAACTGGTATTTTGGTTGTTGTGAAGCTGTGCTTACCCCAAGTCAAGGACTTTTAAGTGTCTCATGCTCTGTCTCTGAGGAGCTGCACCAGGAGCTTGGAGGGAGCATAGGCAGGAGAGCTGACCCGAACTGGCCAAAGGAATATTCCATACTGTAGGATGTCATGTTCAGTACAAAAACTAGGGTGGGTGTTGGCTGGAAGGGGCTGATCAGGGATGGGATGAGCATTGGTGAGCAGGTGGTGAGCAATTGTTTTGGGCATCACTTGTACTGGGGGTTTATTTCTCTCTCTTTCTCCTCTTCCTTTTAATTACTATTATTATTTTTATTGATACTATTATCATTAGCTTTATTATATTTACTGTGTTTCACTTATTAAACTGTTCTTATCTCTTATCAGGAGTTTAACTTTTTTTCCTAATTCTCCTCCCCATCCCACCAGGAGAGAGAGTGAATGAGCAGCTGTGTGGTATTTCCTTGCCAGCTGGGGTTAAACCATGACAGTCCTTTGACCAACACCACTGTAACAAAATTGGTTCTGCTTTGTCTTTTTCTAGTTAAACTGGAAACTCCAGAGCAGAGTGTCCCAAGATGTATGTGGGAGCAGAATCTGCCTTAATGCTTTCAGCAGTGCCTCTTTTATCCGTCTGTTTCATACAGAAACTGGAAGGTCTGACTTTGGGTCAATTTGAATGCAAATATTCATTGACTTTGCTTATATGTCAGAATCAGTATGCTGGCAAACTGAATGCTACAAATAGTATGAGGCAGCCTTCTTCTAGCAAACCTGCAGCCCTGTTTGACTGAGGACCCTAATCTCCACAATCCCTGGATTTTGTAATCTGACCACGCTTGTAAATACACAAAATGTTACAGTTAGAGAAGCTCTTTTAAATAACTTGTCTCATGGTATGTAAAATAGTTTTAATAATGAGGTTGAACCCTTTGTCACTCAAAAATACAGAAGCCTTTCTTTCTTTCTGGAGTAAAATATGATAAATAAAAACAAAGAAATTCTGGTGAATAAATTGACCTTCAAAACTGGCAGGCTTCGTAAACTGCACCTGAAAGGCTGAAGAGATAACTTGTGCGTCATTGCTTAGGAATAGCAGGGCTTGGTTGCTAATGCTCTTCTAAACACTGAAATACACTCTCTTGTGTACTACACAGGCTGTAGTTTCGATTTATTTATTTATTTATTTTTGGGTTGATGCTTTTAAATACTGTCTTCTCTGCACCATGGAACAAGGAGAGTGTGAAATTTTGTCATAGAAGTAGTTTTTTCTTCTTGGGCGTCATTTTTATACTTTCAGCAATTTTGAAGAGTTTGTCACAAAATCCTGAAGAAACACGGTTTCCTTCAAATATACAAGAAAAGATGAGAATACTGAAGACTTATTCTCATTAGATCTGTATCTTGCACATGAGTTGGCATAGTGTTTGGCAGGATTAAAACTATTAAAGGGTTGCCAGCAAAGGTGGTCTTATGATGTGTTTATGCCAGGAAAATGGAAGGGAAGGCCAGTCTAAAGATAATTTTTGATGTATAATTTTGTTTTAATCAGTTTAGGGCTACTGTTTGACTGAGCTGAAAAACAGAAATAAAGAAAAACATAGTGTGTTTTCCACCTGTCTAGGTAGTTTACATATAGTTAATGGCAGAGGACTCATTTAGTAGGTATGTTTATGGTAAGGGTAATTTTCCTTGGTTTACTGGGATTTTGTTTTTGGAACCATTGCTTTTAAACACATGTATTTCTCTAGCTCATTAAGTCCTTATGAATTAGAAAATTAAACCTAATATTTGATGGTGTCAATGTAAAAATGTACTCTTTGCACTGCATTTATAAGCTTAAGTGCAACATGTTTCTATCATAATTCTGAACGCTGGATGGTAAGAAGTCAACATGTATGTTTGCAGTGCAGTGTATATTGCACAGCATAAAAGCTACATTTGAAACCATATTTCAGTTCCATGGCCATAGAGGGGTGTGTTAAATTTGTACTGTAATTGTTGATAAACTTGTTCTTCAGCTATTTAACATGATGATGCTTATACCTTTTAAGAGGACAATAGTTGCTGAACTGAAAAGAGCAGCCTCTCAGTTAAAACAAACATTGGCACTGCTTGTGTACTTTCAGCTCGGAATAAATAGCTTGCAAATCTATAGCTAGTTATACATATTTGTATACAAATATTTGTCATTTAAGTATTTTTATGATGTACAAGAAAAGCCCGTTAACAATTTATTTTTCAAGGGCTGACAGACTTTTCTCTAGTCTTCAGAAATTCCAATGCTCAAGAAATATCTTTAAGCAGTAACTCATAAAAGATAGACATTTAAGTCTTGACCCTGTTGTTCAGGGATTTCTATGAAATCAGAGAGACTGTTAGCGTTATATGGCTATTTTTACTTGTTTATTCCTTTGATGTATTTGTGAAGGACACGCATTTATATATGCATCCAATAAAAATCAGCTAACTGATACCATAAGATTGGGCTCTTCATTGAAATTCAGTTTCTTCTCTGGCTCAAACGGCACTAACAAGCAGGCCAGAGAAGTTCAAACAGAGGCCTTTGATCTTCCCAGTTGCGTGAGGTGTTTGGAGGAGTTACAGGGCACTTGCTCTACCTACAGAGGTTGCCCCTTCTCCAGACCTATGGGGGTTCCTGTATGTGTGGAAGACTGATGAGCTTCTCAGAAAGGGCAGAGGTAGAGCAAGGGCTGTCCTAGTTATAGTACACCCTCAACACCTCTGGAAGGTTCTTTTTCTGTGGATGCCAGGTCTGTCAAGCTTCTGCCTGCTGTATGTTAGTGGGTGGCAGCACAAGATGAGAATGATTATTTGGAGTGTTTTTTTGCATTACTGTGATACCTCTAAATGTGGATGATGCCTGTTAGTGTTTCTGATGGGTTTATTTCTTCAAATCAAAAAAAAACTGAGCTAGGGGATGTGCATTGTGTTATATATTCAACCATAATTTTCCTGCTGTTTATCTAATTTCTACATGGGCAATATAAAAGAGATACGGACAATTGGACAGGAGAAATTCAAGACACATTTTCCTGCTGGATTTTTAGGCCTGCCATATTCCCTGGCCCTAAAGTTAGTATCTTTGCATGACGTACTTTATGGACTTGATAGGACATACAAAGCACTGGCTTAAAACTGCTTTGGTCCTTAGGGCTTCCAGTAATGAAAAATTTCAAAGCGACTTTGAAAAGGTCTGTCTGACAGAGCACATCTGTGTAAATGAGGGGATAAACCCTGGCTGGCAATATTGGAGGAATCTGCCATGAGTCCTAATAGAGAAGATGGGTTGGGATGACATTCCTCTTCACCTCAAATTTGCATAGTAAAACTTCTCTTGAACCTTCTGCACCACTAGGGAGCTGGAGGACAGTATTCTGCATGCATAGCATGGAAACAGAGACACTTTGATTTTATTCCCTGGAGTCGGTTCCTTGACAAAATAATGAAGTAAATGAATACATTGATGTTCACACCCACTTACATCAGCAATGTCCAGTGTTAAACATTTATTGTTGGTAATAACCACCTCTTAGCCTCCTAGGCAGGCTGTGTTGCAAAAAAAAGAGATTAAATCACTTAGAATATATTTTCTTTTTTTGTTGTTTTGCCTGCTTTAACAAGAGGTTTTAAGTCCCTGCAGTTCAGATTGCTTAGAACTCAGCATTCCTGTAGGGTTAAAAAAAGTGTATGTGCAAAGGTGAATTGTTTGATTAAATGAAATGTGACTTTGTACATATAATAATGTAATCAATTTATGAATGTTTATATGTAAACTCTTCATCTATTATAAAACTGAATTTTCAGGAAAGGATTGAACAGAGTTCTTTTTAAAATTATTATTTATTATAAAGGAGCAACTGTTTTAAGCAGGAGTCCTATTTATTTCATATAAAGGTGATAGTAGGAGTTAAAGGTAAAGAGGAAGCAGAAAAACTATAGCTGCTTGTAAACATCACTCAAACTATGTCAGCTGAAATGCTCACAATGAACCAGTATCCCCAGCTCTATCTCCATTGACCTTTTCCCAGGCAGAACCAGTCTTTAGGCTTGTTTGCACTAAAGGCCTTTGTTGCAAGGTCTTTCCTAACTGTAGCTGAGGACCATGCGTGGCCTGAGGATATTTCTGGTCTTCCATGGTTATATCCAAGTTGGGACACAAATGGACATCCCTCTTGTGAGTTTGAAGGCTTCAAAGTGTGTATCTATTGCCCTTCAACTGTTGTCATTTGGTCACTCTTTAAACTGTAGTTCAAGTAAGACAAGGTGCAGTATGTTTCTGTGATGCAATGCAAATGCAATGCATATGGAATGCAAAATAATCTTTAAGGACCTTTCGCTGTGTATGATTCCTGCGTGATGTATTTGAATAACTGGATCTTGTGTAATGTGCTGGTGATTATTGGATATCTGCCAGTCAGAGCAGCTGCTGTCTTGTATTTATTATTTTAATATTGTATATGGATGTCACAGATAAATATTTCTGAAACTTGTGTGCAGACTAAACATAATTTCTACTCTTCATTCTGCATTTCTAGTCCGGGACTGTGAAGCTGACCAAACCTGTGGCATTATGGACCCAGCAGGATGTCTGCAAATGGCTGAAGAAACATTGCCCTAATCAGTATCAAATCTACAGTGAGTCATTCAAACAGCATGACATAACTGGTAAAGTATGCACTATCAGAAATATTTTACTTACTTAAAATGTGGCAAATTGTTTTACTTTGCTGTTAATAGACTGTGACTGTGCACTGAGGGCTTTTTGTTGATTGGATGACTAGAGAGTTGCAAGGTTTAGAGTAGGGGGAATATTCCAGCTTTCTTAGGATGTGGTGATTTCCCCATCTCTCTAAAACATAAGTTTCACATTACTCAGGGTCAATATAACAAGGAAAGAAGTCAGTTTGTATGCAGGTAAAGGCCCCACCCTGTTCATTCCAAATAAATAAAAAACCTCCAAACCCAAACATTAAGAAACATCCTATGGGGAAAAATGTAATTTATGTAAATTTTCTTTTTCATTGAGGTGTTTCACCTTGATTTCATACTCTTTTTTGTGTCCCCTCCTCCCTTTAAAAAGAAATAAAAATTAACCTTAGAGTCCTTAACACGTAGGATGGGAAGCGAGCCCAACTGCGCCCCTCCCTAGGCCTGAAGTAGGATCAATACAGCAAGTTCATTTCTGGCAGATGTTTGTCTAACTTTGTTCTGGAAAATTTGCAATGGAGGAGATTTTTGCATCTCTCTATTCCAATATTTTATGACCTTTAAAGTTGGTATTTCCTAGTATCAATCTAAACTATTATTTCCAGCAAACAAAATTGATTCCTGTCCCAAATGTGGCTCGAGTACAACCAACCATTCTTTCTCACAGCCTTTCCTTCTCTGGATAGAGTGCTTCCCAGTTGCACAAACTTTCCTTGTCTAGTCTAAAAAATATTTGTTTGTTCTATCATGGTTTGCCCCAAAATACATGCAGGACCTCCAAACCTTCAAAACTTGGTGTCTTTTCTTAAAAGAATATATTAAAAGCATAGTTGTACTTTATTTTCCTATTTTCTTTAGAAGTTAATATTGATTTTGTTGATCTGCTTGACTTGTCAACTCCTACTCAGTTTGCTGTAGTTGTCTTTTAGCTGACCACTTTGAACAGACATCAGTTTACCAAATATAACTTGGGAGTTAAATAGGACTTTTACTCATATACCAGACAGTAATTAATCTGTAAAAAATTTAATGTGGTACACTAATTTGTTCTCTGAAGTTGTAGTATACTGAACTGGGAATTGGAATTCAGACATTTAACGTTATGCAGAGAATTGAGTTTTACATAAAATTTCAGTCTTAACACTAATGCATTGTTAACATTGTGTGTTTCAGTCAGTATCTGTTCGTATCTGTGTACTTGTGGTGTTTCAAATTTTACCTTGATTCCTGTTGCTATTTTCTTTCTGATAACATATGAATGATTGCAAACATGGCAAACTAAACTGCCAATATTTGTTTACTATGTAGCCATGAGTACCTATACACACTTACATGTGAGAGCTGGTTTGTACTGGTTTGGTAAGTGTTGAGATTTACTACATAACCATTGTGCCTATTTCCTCTCAGTCACCATCTGCTGAATGCAGTCTATAGGAATGTAGTCTGTGTCTCCACCCATGTGTACAGAGCTGACTGCATCCAGAGCACTACCAGAAGAAATTTAAGCTATTTTAAAATATTTTCTAATAGTTTTACTATCATGTTATCTGTTTCTAGAATTAAGGAAGAAGTTGTTTTCATTTCAACTTAAACATAGATGGAAACCTTGTAGTTTCCTTGCAGATGTGCAAAACTTTGAACTTCATAGACTTCTGTGAAAAAGAATTGAGATCAATCTTTCTTACTTTAGACAAAAGAGGAAAAAGGAAAATATCTGTATGAGTCTTAGAAAGTAAATCTGCAGGAAAGAAAATTACTTCAATTCAGCAACTACCAAATAAGAAACATGATAGATATTTGTATAGATTTTATAAAAGTATATTGTGATAGTATTATGAGTGAAATCATTAACTCAGGACGATCTTTCCAGTGCTGTTGGTCCCCATGACTCTGATTATCTGAACTCTAATAAAGGTATAGAACAGTGGATTTGTAGCTCAGAAAGGAGCATGGAAACTAATATGAAGATGAAGCCAAGATAGTGTAACTGTTCCCAGATATGGCTACAGAAAAATAATGTGATTTTTGAAAATTTCTCAGGAATTAATTTGACTTTATAAGCTATTTTGATATGGAAAAATAGGATGGAAAATAGGATGGTAAAGAACTTGAAGAAAGTTCTTATGAAAAGGAGATTTAAACTTTATTTGAAGATAAAATCTAACACATGGTCATAAGCCAGGAAAATAATCTTGGGCAAACATATCTAACAATTGTTAACCATAGGTGTTGAAAAATATGGCATTTACTTGAGACTATTAGTTGCTGATTACAGTTTATTGAGTTGGGGACAAAAATGCAACCCAAAATGACCTTTTCTTTGCAGAGATTTTGTACCTTTTATTTCTGACAAAGAGCAGCTTCACATATGTAAGAAAAAAAATGCTTCATCTCGAAACTTACCTAGTAAGAAAAGAAATCTTCATATTAACAGTGATCTTGAGGATGTCATGGGACAGAGTGTACTCTCATCAGATTTGCAGATGACAGCAAGTTGGAGGTAACAGTCTATAGACTCACGAGTAGGGACCATCCATAAATGTTTAGGCACAGGGACCAGACACAGGCTGGAAGAACCTTATGAAGTTCAACAAAGACAATTGCAAAGTTCTGCAGCTGGGAAGGCCGAGCCTCTTGCACCCCACTCAGCCTGGGGCTGAGCGGTGGGGAAGCGGCTTTAGTGAAAAGGACCCGTGGTCTTGATAGTGAGGAAGATGAAATGAACCAGTGTTGTGCCTTGGCAGCAAAGAACGCTGACAGAATCATAGGCACTATTAACAGGAACATAGTAACCTGATCCAGCACAGTCATTATTCCCTTTTACTCTGCACTTTTTAGACTACAGTCCTTGGATCTCCAGTGCAAGTTAAGGTGAGGGCCAACAAGATGCTGAGGGCTGGAGCACTTGCCCTGTGACCATTGAGGCAACTATCAGTAAGACAAGAGGGCATGGTCTTAAACTCTGCCAGGGGAGGTTTAGGTTAGATATTAGGAAGAAGTTCTTTACAGAGAGGGTAATCAGGCATTGGAATGGGCTACCCAGGGAAGTGGTGGATTCTCTGTCCCTGGAGGTTTTTAAGATGAGACTGGATGTGGCACTTAGTGCCATGGTCTAGTAACCACGGCGGTGTTGGGTCAAGGGTTGGACTTGATGATCTCAGAGGTCCCTTCCAACCCGGCTGATTCTATGATTCTATGAGGGAGCTGGGCTTGTTCAGTCTGGGGAAGAGGCAGCTTGCCAGGGTGGGATGGGGGGACTGGCAGCAGCCCCCAGTGTGTAGGAGAAGGTTGTCAAAAACATGGAACCTGACCCTTCACAGTGATGTGTGAGAGACACCAGACTTGAGCTGAAACAAGAGGCTGAGCTTGAACATCAGAGAAACTTTTCCCCCATGAGAACAGTCGAGCATTGGAACAGGTTGCTCAGTTTCTGTCCTGGAAAGGTTTCAAGCCCTAGCTAGATAAAACCTTGAGAAACCTGATCTGATCTCATAGCTGACCTTGTTTTAAGAAGGTGGTTGGGCCAGAAATCTGCTGGGATCCTTTCCCATCTAAATTCTTCCATGGTCCTGTGATTTGCTGAGTACTTACTGAGTACCTCAGAACCAGTGAAATGCATTTTGCAGCCAGTTAGGCATAATTAAATATGGAAAGATCTAATAAGAAATGGGCAGATTTCTTATGTATCCAAGCATATAACATGCTTGGATTCAGGGAGTAGAACATTTGGTTGACTTATTCAACAACAGGTCAGAAGTACTCTTCATGGTGTTGGACCCAGAGAAAGAACCAAAATAATTTGAAGGAGTAATACTGAGTGAGATCTAAGGGCATTTGATAGGAATTAGCAGTGATGGGGAAAATAAGACTGTGAAAAGGGAGGAACGAAGATGACAGTGGCCTGTACAACCAAGAAGGCAATGTCATGGTAGGGCCATGGCACTGGAAGCTCTACAGCTGGTGTTGGAGTTTACACCAGTAGGAGGAGAAATAAAAAGTTGCACTGATTTGCCAAGTTTTACACTGATTTTATACTGATGAGTTACAGGGGATAAACCCGAAAAAATGAACTCACTTTGTTTGCATTCGTGGCTTTGAATTTGCTGGGCAGCAATACTTTTAAATGACTGGGGAGTTCTAGAGAGATGGGTTGTTCTTTAATGGTCTTATTCTGTACCATTGGAACAAATGAAGATTTTTGCAATGTCTCACAATTAACCGAAACAAGACTGGGCATAGAATGACCAAAGAATAACCATTTTGGGGCAAATGGTCCATTGACAAAGTAATAAAGATGTCCAAGGAACAGCTTATGGATGTGTATTGGAAGGGAGGAAAGGGAAGGGAAGAAAGGAAAGGAAGGGAGGGAAGGAGAAAAGGAGGGAGGAAGGAAGGAAACCCTGCTTCACCTTTTATTTCTACACCATGTTCCCCGATGTGCTACTGCATGTCTTCAAAGCATGAGGTTTTAATGCTATGATCATTAAACAAACCTCATTCTGTCAGAGTAATACCCAAGAGGTACCTTGGTCCAATTGAAAGAATTTGATAGGAGGTACTTGAAAGGACTCAAACCTTTTTAAATTAAACTTTTAAGGAGGAAAGGAACAGGACTCAAGAAAACCTCATTTTAGTTTTAGAAGGCCCCAGAACTTCTGAATAACCATTAAATACCAAACAGCAGCTCAGAAAGTGAAATATGAACTGCTACTGAAAACCTGCTGCAAATAGTCTTAAAATCTGGCTAATTCTATGACCTCTAAAGATGCTTGCATTAAATCAGCTTTATTGTCATATTTTTATGAAATTTGTATAAAATCATGCTTTTAAAATCTCAATTGATTAATTTTTTCACTTAAGTAATATCTTTGTAGATGTTAGAGTTTATCATATCAGATAAAATGCTCAAGTTATTTAGCATGTTGGTGAAGGGATGGTCTTGTGGTTTAAGATACTACACTGGAATTTGGAGACATCATGGCTCTGTTTCAGTTTACTCTGGCATTCTTTGGAAGCACACTGAATCCTTGGGGTCTAAAAGTTACTCCATACAGAGAAAGTTTGGGGGTTCTTCTAATAAAATTTTCAGAACATATATAATTTAATTCTGCCCTTTGTTTCTTGGAACTCAGATGAGTTTTGTGGTGCAACCAGTGCAGTGACTTGGGGATAAAAGGTGTGCAGTGGAGCACAGGAGGCCTAGATATCACTCCTAGCTCTGGGACAGGAAGGGTGACCAAAACCAGATGGGTTTATTCACTGTGTTGTGACCTCTTGATTGTGTTCAACCTTTGCCATATGTTTTGCTCTCAATACAACAGAGATAAAGATTCCAGTGTTGTCAAATGCATTGTGATATGTATATAAAAGGTGTCTCTTGAGGCAGCTGAGACTTCTCGTTAACAGTCTATTTAATTTGGAACAAGTTCTGGTCACTTCCTGATCCTTCCCTTGGCAAGTGATTCCACTGTTGTTATCTTTCTTCCTTCCATTATTAATGCATATCATATTGATCCAAAATATCTCTTGTGCCAGTGATATAATGCACCTAATGTGAGGACTGATGCAAGAAGCAAAATGTGGTATTCTATAAAGTGGCCTCTGTAGGTGTTCTGTTACCTAACACCTGTCCCACAAGAGTCTTCTCACAAATCCTACTATAGTTACAGTAGAAGACTACACAAACTGGCACCTTTTCTTAGATTATTTTATTGAACATTGTTTTATTGTCCCTTATAAACAGGTCACAACCTACCCTCTAGGCTGTTATTGGTAGAGCAGTCTTTATGGTCAAGTGTAGGACTGGTACCAAGCAAAGAAGGTCCTGGGTCAGGTCAGGGTGTTGTAGGAAGTACTTAAGCCTCCTTTAAAGCATTGTTAAACTTTTGCTTACCACGTTTTCCTTTGATTGGTCCCAAACCTGTAGCAAGTTTTGAACATTCTTCAGCACTGTCATATATCTCAGAAAGCACCTTCATTGTGTCCAAATTGAGGTAATTTCCAATAAAGTATTCATTATTTTCCTTGTTTTGCATGTGACAGTGCTCTTCAGCACAATAGATGCCTTCTGCCAAGCAGTGTTCGTCTGATAGTGGGTAGCAGAAGCAACTTCCATCTCCAGCCATCTCTGTGAAGCCCTTCCCTTCTCTGTGGTGCAAAGCTTAAGCCAGCCTTACCCTCAGTCCTTATTTATGCCACTTTTCCATGCTCCTTCTGTGAGGTCTTAATAGCAATGTTGGTTGGTGGGCTGTCAGATCAATCCTGACTACATCCATCTGCAGTTTAAAAAATAAAAGAAAATCACTGCTTCACCCTGGAGAGAGCTTTTATTCTGCTGCCTGGATAAGGTCAGACCTATTTGCAGCATTCTTTGTGGAACTGTGATGCTCGTGTTGGAAAATGTAAGGGACTAAAGAGTTTTCCTTGTTTCATACTTGGCTGCTCTCAAATTTTTAACATGTAGAACACATCAAAGAGTGATAGGTGCTGGGATAAGGCTCCTGTTTGCATAATATGTAGCAACTGTTCTTTTTGCATGGAAAATAATATCAGAAATATATTAATGTAACCCTGTGTTTATATAGTGGAGAATTGAAAGAAGTTTGAAAAGCGGAAATCTTCTTTTCATTATTCAGCCTCCTACTGGTACAGAAAATTTTGTATGAAAGTAATCTTCTCTTACGTCTCAGCAATGGTTTCTGGGTTTTGCTTTGTGATCAGATTGTAGCTCATGTAATATGTAGCGAAATTCCACAACAGGACACAAGACTATAATGGCTCATGAGAGATCTGGTTTGACCAGGAAGACTCATCTGCAGTTGAGAAGGGGACAATGAGGCACTCGAACACTTTGTGGGAGTTGTAATTTAAGTATTAACATAGTTGATTGTTTTCTGATCAATTGTCTTTTCTGTGAAAACTAATCTGTGGAGTTTATCAATTAGTAATGAAATGGAGCTATTTTCTTCTCTGTGCACAAACCAGCGGGGAGTGTTTGATACTATTATTTGTTACATAAAATCCCATGTAGAAGAAGTGATAATATCATCTGTTCTGTTTGATAGGAAAGGGAAATTGAGAACGGACGATTGAGGCATTTTTGGCCTTGCTTGCCAATGACATACTAAATTCTATATCTACTAAATTCAGAATGAAGCTTCCACTCTCCCGCTTCATTATCAGCTGTGAGATCTGCTGTGCAAATAGCTGATGAATGTTTTACACCATTTTCTGTCTTGCTGTGTATTTTTTGGGTCTGGTTGCTTTTCCTTGGGAGGCTCTCTCCACTGTTAACTACCTGGGAAGATCTCTCATGGTCTCAGTAAAAAATTGCTCTACAGCATACTCAAAAGTGAATTGCACTCTAGCTGCCTCTTTTTCCTTCGTCTGTTACTATATAAGAATTCAGTAAGAGCCATGGTAGCCAGGTTTGCTATAACTGTTACTCCTGCCTGATGTAGAGCACAGAATTCAAATCATCTTTGAACTGAAAAATATAATTCCTGTCCTTTAGCTTCAAATTTGAAATTCCCTGTCAACTTAGCTTAGGTGAATTCTTCTGTACTCTTACAGTATGAGTATTAAGGGGACAGAAGAAAGAGGTATACTGCACTTCATTTGAAGCAGTGTTTACTTGCTCCTCAGTACTTACTGCTCATGTGCTGCCAGTTGTTGGGGAAATAATGTTGCATAATTATACATGCAATGATAATTGGATTATTCCTTCCCTCTAACACGAGGTTTTTTTCATTTTTAATTTAATCTTGTTCTATTTATTTTAGTAATTTTTTCCTAACTAGAGATCATATCATGTTTTACCATTTCACTTGGAAAGATTTTTGTTGTACACTTTTCGTAAACCTGATCCACTCTATTCTCTACAGAACTCTGATTCACATCAATATTGTGTAAAATGCACTGCCAGAACCTCTCACCATGGCAGCCAGTTTCAAAATCAGTTTCTGTTTCTTACTCAGAAGGGATCTAAAAATGTGAATTAGGGTAAAATAGGGAAAACTTTATCAAATGTCTTAGCAAAGTCCATATTGTAAAGCTTCGTGATATTTCCTAGTTTGCTGATAAGGCTGCACAGTGTATGTGCAAGAACTGAACACTGATTGTGATCCACTGACAGAGCCAAAAACCTTATGAGCTAGTGATTTAATCTTTGGGTCCTTACCCATCTATCTGAGGTGATTCAGTCATCCAGTTTAAGTGGAATTTCTAAAACCAAGGGTAAGAGAGTAAACTGCTGAAGTAATCAGTGGAGAGGCAAAGGATGCCTCCAAACAGATGAATTTAATGGACTTAGTATAGCCAAGAGAAGATTTTATGAAAACACCCCTTTTATGTTCACCTTTTTCTTTGTCTACCTTTCCTTTTGTGACCCTTCGCATGATCTTGACAAAGCATGCTTTTTATCAACTATTTTTTCTTTAGCTGCTTTATAGGGGGTTTGATTACTATATTATTAAAATTCTAACATTTTGCCCAATATCGAAGTTCTACCCTCTCATTTTATTTCTTAGAATGTTCTTTTTCTATGCATTTTTGGATCCATCACTAACTGTTAGTGTTTACAGTATTACTTTACCATGTTCCTTGATCAATCACTAGGTTATGGGATCCCTTTATCAGAAGCTAGACAAGGTGAAGCACCTTGTTGTTACTTTGAAGACCTTCAAGAAGTAGCCTGAAGCCACAGAATGCAGTGTTGTTAACCCTGGTGGCCCTTCTTTATTTCCTTTTTTTTTTTATTTCTCCACTTGATTAATACTGCTAAACTACTTCCAAACTCCCAAATTTTCGTTCGCGAAGCCTAGCCATGACTCAGTATAGTGAATAATGGTCTGAAATCCTTCCACTCAAAGGACGAGGTCCTTAGTTTAGAACTGGCCATTGAATATTTAGGGCTTCTCATGAATTGTGTTGGTTCCAAGTGTTGTGCCCTGACTGAAGTCTCATTAGGTTGCATTCTGGGTTGCTGTTTTAAAACTTCTGCTGTATCTCTGGAGTCTGGAACTTACTTTTCCAGCTTGGTTAAACTGATGGTTAGTACTGCTGAGCTCTCATTTCCCATCAAGTCAGGCTTTCCTGCAGCACTTCAGAAGTTCTGGATCCCACTCTGGTGGGAACTAGGAAAAAAAATAGGAGATATTGCAGGGTCTCCTTTCGGGTTACTTGTGCTATTGATGGGAAAGGAGTATTTGTCATCTTTGCTCTGCAGCTATGAAGTCAATTTTATGGCTCAGTTGTAGGTAAGGAAAACTTAGATGAGGAAAACTAGAGTGATTAAGTGGAGGAGTTGTTGGAGGACCTTACAGTTCTTCACTTCAAAAAAGTGAATTAATTTACTGCGTAGTGGGTGTGTGTTTGTGATATCAGCGAGCAGCTAGAGCTGATTCTTTTTATTTCAGCTTATTACTTGCCAGCGTGTGCTATTCATGATATGGGGATTTACTCTTAGTGTAATCTTATAATTATTTGGCAGTGTTCCTCAGTCTAATAACACAGCTAACCTCACGGTGAAATGCAGAAGGAAGCCCCCCTGGAATCTGAACCTGAATGAAGCCATGGGTGAGAGTTTGACTTCTGTTTTGGACATCAGGAAGAATTTCTTCACTGAAAGGGTGGTCAGGCATTGGAATGAGCTGCCCAGGGAGGTAGTGGAGTCACCATCCCTGGAAACGTTCAATAAACAACTGGACATGGCCCTTAGTGCTATGGCTTAGATGACGTGGTGGTGTTTGGTCAAAGATTGGACTCTATGATCTTGGAGGCCTTTTTCAACCTTAATGATTCTGTGATTCTAAGTGTGTATTTAATCTCTCTCATCTGGTCAGTCTGCAATACGTCCTATCCTTCTCTCACCCCTTTGTGTCGCCATTGCCTGATACCCTGTGACTCTTCCCAAGCCAGACGCCCTCCATCAGTTATGCTGTGATTCCAGCTTCTTTATGGTCTCTGTTTTTTAATAGATATGTAGACAACAACTCTGCTCTTGCACCAAGTCTCTGACAAATGGATTAACCCTATCTGTCGCAGCCCTGTGTTCTCATTCCACTCCCCAGACCCTCAGCCAGGACTCAAGGCATGACCTTCAGATGAGCTCGGCCCCTTCAGCTGACCCCTCCTAAATTCCCCCGCTGCGGCTGGGCAAACAGCCGCCTGCAGCCTCCAGGACTTTCCTACAGGACCTCAACACTTCAGTGGCTCCGAGCTGCTGTTTGGAAAGGCCTGTGGATGCCCTTGGGAAAGCTGCGGGTTTCCCCTCTTCCTTTGCACAGCACGCAGAGCCCCGCGGTTGCAGTACCGGGCGCTGCCTCGAGGGGGCGCCGGCGCACCGGCTACCGCCCCGCCGGCACCGGGATGCGCCCGGCGGTGCGAGGGTTCGATCCCGGCGGGATCCCGGCGTTTGTGCCCTCCCCTGCCATCGGCGACCACAGCGCTCCGGAGGGCGCAGACCTGCGGTCCTCATCCCCAGCTTCCCCTCTCTGCTAATGAGCCTGTCAGGGCGTCGTTTGTCATGTCCCTCTTTGAAAATGATTCTGTTTGTGGAAATACCAGCCCAGACAGCTGAGCCTCTTGCAGAGAGCAAAGAGGCTGGGGGAGAAAGGATTTATCCCTTCTCTATCTCCTCCATATTACAATAAAAATAAAATCCAAAGCTGCCTTTTTTTTTTTTTTTTTTTTTTTTTTTTTTTACTGCTCAAGTGCTAAAGCAGCTGCCCTCCGCTGCTCGAGGTTTGCCAGGGGAATAGCCTTCACTAAAAAGAAAGTGCCTCCCTGGGCTCCAGTGGAAATCGTTTGATTTGATATAGTTAATTGAACAGGTTGAAAACCTGACAGGGTCCGGTGCAGTGCACTTGGCATAGAGCTTTGTCCTTGTTATTGTAGAATGCACAGTGGAGGAAAATACCTGGCTCTTTCAGCAAAGATGCGAGGACCCAGCTCCAGCATTTTCCTGTGAATTTAGTGGAAGGAGCTCTTGGACCAAAAAAAAAAAAAAAAGAAAAAAAGGCTTGATTCTGTTCAAGCTCTTACTGCATTCAAGAATTGACTTTCAACCCTTCACACAGCAAGGATCTGTGCACGCTGTGAAGTGTTTTTCTGATTCCTCAGATCCTACTGGTGATCAACACTGAACTCATGCAGGAGAAGGCTCCCTGTCCTTCTGTGTGCGTCCAGATGAATGCTTTCTGCTCAAACAGGAATCAACTGTGAGAAACCTGTATCTTTTAATTGATTTTATTATCTGTGCATGTGGAAACCCTAGTCTTAGAAATGTGAGCCTAGAGACACAAAAACCTAGGATCTTAATAAGCAATTTTGGTCTGAAACATGGACATGTGGATTAATCCATGAACTTTTTTAATAAGGTCCACAAAAGACATGACTCCTTAAGGAAAAACACGACAAAATACCATCTTTCCTCCCCTGAGATTTCATTAAGGTATGTATCTGAGCCCCAGAGTGCTTACTAGAGGCAAACTCTTGTTATTCAGCAATCAACAGTAAGTGGCTGGCCTTGTGTAAAACCGGGGGATTCCTGTTCTGATGCCTTATTATTAACTACAGCTACTATCGAACGTAATCCAATATGGGAATGCTTATATTTGTTGGCTGTGTTTCTGCTGAAAATCAGGTGCTCTGTTCTTCAGTGGCTACAGTGTGCTGTGGATTCTGGTCTTTCTTTAGTCTATTTTAGTCTTTTAGCCTTGCAGAAAAGGTTGAAAAAAAACCTAGCCCAAACAAAGCCAAATAAAAAAACCAACGAAGGAATCCAGAAGTAATGTCAGAACATGAGCTGTCCCACAGAAGTTTTTAGAACCTCAAGAGCCTGCAACCCATCAGGCTGCACAGACCTCACCCTGCTCCCCAGTTACTTCTGCTTGAAGCACGAGGAATTCCAGCCTATTGAGTTGGTAGGAGAAGCCTCCAAGTTCCACACACAAAAATGTTGCTTCTTGATAACTGACTAAAAGTCCCAAATCTTCCCCATGGGGAATTCGAGGTTTTGTTCTGTTTTGTGAAATGCCGAACAATGATACCCTTGAGGAAATGTGTATCTTTTGTCAGTGTGCCATGTGTTTGAAGCCAGGTAACACCTGAAAAGCGAATTTAAGCAATATAAAGAGTTAAGCACAAAATGTAGAAGCAAGCTTTAGCAAGGCACATAGAATTCAGCATTAAGAAAGCGGAGGCAATAAATTCACTGAGGTACGGGTCGCTCTGACACAAGAGAACATAAACATGAACAGAAAATGCTAGTACACACAAAAAGAGACATATGGGGAGGAAACCAAAGAGATAAAGAGAGGGACATGCCAAGAAATTAGGTATTGGTGCCAAATACCGAAACTCTCTGCCAAATTCATAAGGAAGCTACCCAAATTAGGGAAGGTTCAAAAGTTTAGGAGGATGATGATGAAAAGGACACGAGGTTCGTGATGAAGGAAGACCGGAACTCCCACCGAAGTTCTCCCCAAATTAAGGACCACGCCTCTAACTCCGCCTCAACTCCACCTGTTATGAATATTAAAAGTAGATGTTGCAATGTAATGAATATTCATAATATATGATGTAATTGCTTGGCAAAACGTGTATAAAAGTTGGATTGTGTGTTTCTCGAGTTGGAGCAGTTTGTCCAGGGCGACCTGGCTGCTCCCCGGCCGTGAAATAAATACCTCCTGCTTATAGACTGAAATTCTGTCTCTGAGCAGTTTCTCCGCGCCTTGTTTTGGGGCATAAAATTGGCATCAATTTGGCGAGCCAGGCAGGAGCGGGGGTCTTCCTGAGCCAGGACCCAAGGGGCCGGGACGCTCTCAGGGCCCCCCGACTGAATTTTTGTCGGCAGAGTCTCCCAGACCCCTTGGATCTGCGCAACGGTGGACAAGAACCTCCTGCTTCAAATTAAGAGGTATTTATGTTTTGAACTGCAGTTTATAAAAGAAGGTAATTAAGTTGGTGGGGATAGGACGCTATCGCCCAAAAGGGAGCTGGGGGACGCCTCAGCATTAGCCCTAAAGCTGGGTTAGAGTCCCAGGTATTGAAAGTTGCAGGTTAGAGTCCTGCCAAGAAAGGGTTAGAGTCCCTAAACGGGTTAGAGTCCCGGCACTGCAGTGTAAACAAGAGAGCAGGTTAGAGTCCTGCCAAGAAAGGGTTAGAGTCCCTAAACGGGTTAGAGTCCCGGCACTGCAGTGTAAACAAGAGAGCAGGTTAGAGTCCTGCCAAGAAAGGGTTAGAGTCCCTAAACGGGTTAGAGTCCCGGCACTGCAGTGTAAATGTCTTTTCTTTGTAATGCTGTGTTCACCCTTTATGTTTCTGTGTCTTGTTTGCAAATGTTCTTGCTCTAATTTACCCTGATCATTCTTTGTTTGTTTGTTTGTTTTGTGTAAGATATTGTCTGGTAATGCATTGGAAACTGTGCTCGATTCAGAAAATTAACCATTTTTAATTCTTCCGAGGCTGTTTGAGAGTTTCTAGGAGCTTTAGGACCCAGAAAGCTCCTTGTACTAGCAAAGAATTCTTGGAATGCGGTTTCTCTTGCTAAATGTTTTGGTTTTTGTCAACGAGTAAAACGAAACTAAAATAAGCTGTTTCATTGCTTGCAGCAGTTTGTTTGTCTGTTGTAAAAAATTAGATGTTGTGTTTTTCATATATGGTATAGTTCTTAAGACGTCTTTTTAACTCTATATGGGAAATGATTGCAATCTCAGTTCTATAAAAGTGAATAAGCTCTTGCCGGCACGTATAAATCCTAGGATTAAAATCTGTCCTTTCTGTTATTGTTCACTGTATGTTAGAGCTTTGTGTAACAATTGTGGTAAATATATTCTGGGTCCAAGAGGAACACAAGAAATAGCGCTCAATCGTACCCTTACCTTCTACTGTATACGCTGTTGGTCAAATCAGGATTTGGCAGAAACTAAGTGGGTGAGATTTTATTGTTGCCACACTCATAGACAGATATTTGTAACATCTTGGTTGCATTTTCTGTAAGAAGTGTGTTTTATAGTTTGCAGCAACATCCTGTGAGTTTGTGGTAACATAAATCGGACAGCCGACAGCAAAGCCATATCTCTCGGTCTGCGGCGCCATCTCGCGACCTTGCTCGGTAACGCAGATTGCTCAGATAGAAACCAGAAGGTAGGAAAGTTCTCCTATATCAAGTGTGCAAGTTTGAATGTGAGTGTGATTGAGACGCGGCTCTGCTGCGGGGCGAGTGGGAGTCCCGCTCTGCGGTTCCTGTTCTCCGCGAGGAGCCAGGCCAGAAACGGACGAAGCGATTGGAGATTGCGTACATGAAGTATTGGGGCAGAATCAGAAATACTCTAAGACGGTGGAATAGGATAAGGAAAGTATTGCGATTTAAAGTAGAATTTACTGACATACCGAAAGCTACACAGTGTGAACACATTGGTGGAAGCCTAGCCCGATTGGACATAGAAGCACGAATTCAGAGACAAGAATTGCTTGACATAATAGAATATCACGTAAAGGAATTCATAAGAAAAATAGAAAAGGAGAGTGGGAGGTTGGGATACGATCCTCTAGTATTGGAAGAGTTCCTTGGTTGGATACCCGTTTGGGAACACGATCCCCAGATTAGCTGGTATATTACTGACGCACAGATAGTAGAAAAATCTGGAAGAGCACCCTATAAGTTTGTCTGGTGAGCCCCTACCTCTCACAAAACCTTATCCATTACTACATCACCAGGCCCTACGATAATAATGGGAAGCCAGCAAAGTAAAGAAAGCAGCCTGCCAGAAACCAAGAAGGGATGAAAGAAAAGAGGACAGAAAGCATAAGGATAAAACAGATACCGAAAGCTTAAAGAACGATCGAGAGGAAGGGATTGGCTATTCATATTGTACCAGGACTGCTGAACGGAGAACCAAGGACAAGGAGGGAGAGGATGATTTAGATATGTTGATATCACCTGACGAGAGAGAGAGTAGCCCGGGAGTTCCACAAATCGGACTCCCTGCTGCAGCAGCGGTGAGGGGAGTTGGAGCTGCCGGGGTGGTGGTTACTCCTCCTGGACCGGCTCTGGCTGAGCAGGAAGGAGCCATTGAAGGACCCCCTGGTGTGGATCTGGCTGCACCGGGAGGGATTAGGCAAATTAAAGCCTCTAGAGAAGTTAGCTCGGGTCCAGCGGGAGTGAGTCCTGTCGGTTTAGTTGGAGTACGCACAGAGGTGCAAGTGAAATCAACTTTTGTTGAAGCCGCTTTCAGCCCAGGGGGGGGGGGGGCGACGGCCCCAAATGTAGAGGTGTTTCTGAGAACGAGTAGCTCAGCACCACTGATGAGTGCTCAGGCAGTTGATTCTGTTGGTGACGCTACTGATATGAGAGCTGTAAGAAAGTGGAAGAGTTGGTACCCAAGAGCGATGAATTTGTACAAGTTGTGGGAGCAACAGGCCAACCAGAAAAAGCTTATTTCCCAAAACCTATTAAATACAAAATTGGAAAACAAATGGGGATCCATCAGTTTCTGTACTTACCAAATTTTCCAAAACCTCTACTGGGTAGAGATTTATTGGAAAATTTGGAAGCCGTAATAAAATTCAACAAAGACCCAATTAACCTGGACAGTGTTACCTCAAAGCTACAAAAACAGTCCAACAATCTTTGGAAATCAATTAGCCAAAGAATTAGAACAATGGGAAAGGCCACAGGGGGATGGTACTCTTCTGCAGTACGTAGCTGATCTGCTGATAGCAACTGAATCAGAAGAAGAGTGTGTTAAATGGATTATTTCTTTGTTGAATTTCTTGGGACTAAGTGGATATCGAGTCTCTCAACAGAAAGCGCAACTGGTGCAAGAAAAGGTAGTATACCTGGGATATGAGATCTCCAGAGGACAACGATCCCTAGGAATAGCGAGGAAAGAAGCCATTTGCCAGATGCCCAGACCAGAAACGGTGAGAGATCTACGAGCCTTTCTGGGAATGACAGGTTGGTGTCGCTTATGGATCTACCAATATAGGGTACTCGCCAAGCCATTGTATGATTTATTAAAAGAAGCTAAGAATATCCTGGTTTGGACTCCCGAAGCAGAGGGAGCTTTTAAGAGACTGAAACAAGAACTCATGAGAGCCCCGGCTTTGGGCCTCCCTGATGTAACAAAACCATTCTGGCTGTTCTCTCATGAACGGCAAGGGATGGCTTTAGGAGTCTTGGCGCAACAGTTGGGACCACACAAAAGAGCTGTGGCCTATTTCTCCAAACAGCTGGATGAAGTAAGCAAAGGATGGCCCAGCTGTTTGAAAGCGGTGGCCGCAGTGATCATAAATATAGAAGAGGCCAGAAAACTCACGATGGGCCAGAAAATGACTGTGTTAGTGTCCCACACTGTGTCTGCTGTACTAGAACAGAAAGGTGGCCATTGGTTGTCACCTTCCAGATTCCTAAAGTACCAAGCAATCCTAGCTGAATCAGATGACGTAACCATTCAAGTAACTAACATTGTGAATCCAGCCTCATTTCTAGAAGGAAGAATGTCAGCAGAACCAATAGAGCATGACTGCCTAGAAACCATCGAAGCAGTCTACTCCAGTCGCCCGGATCTCAAAGAAGAGCCATTTGAAGATGCAGACAACTGGTTCTCGGATGGCAGCAGCTTCGTGAAGCAAGGAGTAAGAATGGCAGGCTATGCAGTAACCACAACGGAAGAGGTAATCGAATCAAATCCTTTACCTGCAGGGACCTCAGCCCAAAAGGCAGAATTAATAGCTCTTACCCGAGCCCTGGAATTGGCAGAAGGCATACGAATTAATATTTGGACAGACTCTAAGTATACCTTCTCCGTCGTACATGCTCATGGAGCAATTTGGAAAGAAAGGGGACTGCTAACCGCCCAAGGGAAAACAGTCAAACACGCAGAAGAAATTCTACGATTGTTAGAAGCAGTCCAACTCCCAGCACAAGTGGGCATAATGCATTGCAAAGGACACCTAAAAGGTAACACTGTTCCAGAGATAGGAAATAGGAAAGCTGATGCAGAAGCTAAATTAGCTGCTGCAAGAACCAAGGAAGTGGTTATAACAGCTCTAATACCAGAAGAGCTAAATACCGACTTCCAACCAGATTATCAGGACTCAGATCATAGATGGATTCAAAAGAACAAGGGCAAATTATTAGACAATGGATGGGGTCAATTAGAAACAGGACAATTAATAATACCAGAGAAGTTAATGTGGCAATTTGTGAAAACAGAACATGAGAAAACACATTGGAGTTTAGACCCGCTTTACCAGTATTTGCAAACTAGAATAGCAGGGCCAAAATTATTCACTACTGTAAAACAAGTTACAACCCAATGCGAACGATGCCTGAAGAATAACCCAAATACAGGGACCAAGATACATCAGGGAGCAATAAATCGAGGTAAATTCCCAGGTGAAGTATGGCAGATTGATTTCTCTGAACTCCCAAGAAAAGGGGGGTATAGGTACCTATTGGTACTAACTGATACATTTTCTGGGTGGCCTGAAGCATTTCCCTGCAGAACAAACAAGGAGAGGGAGGTAACTAAAGTTTTGTTAAACGAAATTATACCACGATTTGGAATACCAAGGAGTATATCCTCAGACAGAGGTACACATTTCTGTGCAAAAGTTGTGAGAGCAATAAGCAAAGCATTGCAGATTAAATGGCAATTACATACGCCCTACAGACCACAAGCTAGTGGGCAAGTAGAAAAGATGAATCATCTCATCAAACAACAAATTGCTAAAATATGTCAAGAAACTAATTTACAATGGTACCAAGCTCTGCCTATTGCTCTGATTAGATTGAGGGTCAAACCTCGATCAAAAGAAAAGTTGAGCCCGTTTGAAATTCTGTACGGTAGACCTTATGCTATGCAAATTGTAAATAGTGATGCTGTAGACCAAATAGGCAATCAATATATATATGATTATGTAATTGCTGTAGGAAAACATTTTGATAAAAATGCTTCAGTAGTAATAGAACACCAGCCCAAGCAACCTGACTGTAAGTTGCATCCATTTAACCCCGGTGATTGGGTGTATGTTAAGAATCTTCTAGGAAAACCCCTACAAGAAAAGTGGGAGGGACCTTTCCAAGTGCTGCTGACCACCTTCACCGCGGTTAGGATCAAGGAACGACCTACATGGATTCACTACTCTCGAGTCAAGAAAGCTCCAGAAGATAAGCAGGAAGACCTGGCATCATGAATCCGGCTCTTTCAACATTGATCATTGGACTTCTGATAAGTATAGTTTTATCTCAAAATTCTACCTCTGAAGGACCGTGGTCTAATGCTTACGCGGAAGTACATTTCGGTGATTCCGAAGGTGATTTCCCAGAAATGGAGGTTTATATTTTACATAACAAGCAACCTTACACGCCAGACCAAGGCTATCTCATAGCACAAAAGGGAGACCAATTTCAAATAGGGTGTCGAGAAGTTGAGGGACTAATAGGGAAAACAGATAGGTTAACACTGATAATTAAATTCTGGCCAGATGAATCTAAACAGGATTTAATCACTTATAGCCAAGTAAAAAGAGGTCAGCCCATTGTTTGGATTCAACGGCCGGGACCAATCTCATGTCAGTGGGATAGTTTTGAAGGAGGCAGAGCACAATGTGAAATTCTATTCGAGCTAGATCACTCAGTGACATTCACCTGCAATAGGGAGGGAAGCTCTCCAGGTGGTTACACCGTTATAAAAAGAATTTCACTAGCTAAAGACCCAACTGTGAACCCATCTCGTGAAATCACTCCACAAGTAGAATGTAGAAGAATACATAATTTCACTTTGATAGGACCTCAAGTAATAAGACAGTCAAACGAGTTGAAGTTACTACTAGATCCTACATATTCTCTAAAGAAGGTACAGATGAACATTCAGACAGACATTACACACTTACAAGAAGATTGCCAGCCGTTCGTAAAGCAAAGCCTCAAAGGCTGGAATGCCTGGTTAGCGACTAGGTCACTTCACAAACGAACACAAAGAGATATAAGTGGATGGATTGGCACAGGGTTTGGTATAATGAACACCATAGACCAAGAGGTAATACTAAATAAGTTGAGTACCGTCACTTCCAATCTAGGTAAGCTTAAAGTACCTTTAAGCTCATCTATGCTAACTTTAGCAGAAACACAATCCTTAGTAGTTAAATTGATGGCTCTAATAGCTGACCACACCGCTGAAGATTTTGTCAAAATTGCTGATTACGCTGGAGATATTAGCAAAGAAGTTGCACTTGCTATCCAGTGCGTTCAAACACAACAATGGATACAGTCAGTAGCGGCAGGAATATTGAGAGAGGGGATGTCAAGTATACTACCTCAAGAAATAAGAGAAACAATATTAAGAGATAGCTCCACTACACGATTTGAAATAGACCACCAGGCTTGGTGGCAATTAGTTAATTTTACCTATGATCCACAACAAGAACATGTTGAGGCTTATGTCCTCACCATCAGCGCTGCAGAAGAGAGAGCTATCTTCCCCATTCTAACATTAGGAACTATACATCAAGATGCCATTGTCAGACCTGTAGATCATAATGTCTGGGCGAACTATGACAACACTAAGAACAAGTGGCAATCAATTAGCACAGAAGCATGTATTCCTAAAGGACAATTAGGTTATATTTGCGAAAATGCCATAGTAGAAGCTGAAGACTTATGCTTAGATGCTGAAGACGGTATATGCACTTTTGAAATGCTTCCGCACAATAAAACCCGATCACAAGTATTCTATATAGGAAATGGATGCGCTTGCATTAGAACCCCTTGTGTTGATGTAGTTATAGATAATTGTCTTGAAGTGACTAATGATACTAACTTTTGTATATGTAACTTCACCAAAATTGTAGGTTGTGACTTTAGCTATACTGCACCCATAACCACACAGCAGTTAATCGAAGCTGAGTACACTTTGTATCATGAAGTACCCAAACTACAGATAGGTATGGATACTAAGCTTCTCAAAGAAATGCTTATGCATCCTGAGGTAAGAAAGTTAGCTCAAAAGGTGAATCAAACGACCTAACGCATGGTGTGGCAAGTAGAGCATAATTCAGAGGGTATAAAGAATATCTTGACGAAAGTTACACAAGTAGGTCAACATCACTGGTGGGACATTTTTACAGGGCACTCTCCAATAGCAACTCAAGTCTTTCACTACCTAGTACACCCCATATTGATTATAGCTATAGGCATGCTCTTGTTAACCCTCATGAACATATGCCTGTGGTGTAAGTTAAGGTCCATGGTCAAGAGAACCCAAATGATCTGGGCAATGATAAAAGCATATCAACGCCCTTTAGGATTAGAACTTGACGAAGGAATTCGTAAGTTCTAAGAAAAGGGGGGAAATGAAGCCAGGTAACACCTGAAAAGCGAATTTAAGCAATATAAAGAGTTAAGCACAAAATGTAGAAGCAAGCTTTAGCAAGGCACATAGAATTCAGCATTAAGAAAGCGGAGGCAATAAATTCACTGAGGTACGGGTCGCTCTGACACAAGAGAACATAAACATGAACAGAAAATGCTAGTACACACAAAAAGAGACATATGGGGAGGAAACCAAAGAGATAAAGAGAGGGACATGCCAAGAAATTAGGTATTGGTGCCAAATACCGAAACTCTCTGCCAAATTCATAAGGAAGCTACCCAAATTAGGGAAGGTTCAAAAGTTTAGGAGGATGATGATGAAAAGGACACGAGGTTCGTGATGAAGGAAGACCGGAACTCCCACCGAAGTTCTCCCCAAATTAAGGACCACGCCTCTAACTCCGCCTCAACTCCACCTGTTATGAATATTAAAAGTAGATGTTGCAATGTAATGAATATTCATAATATATGATGTAATTGCTTGGCAAAACGTGTATAAAAGTTGGATTGTGTGTTTCTCGAGTTGGAGCAGTTTGTCCAGGGCGACCTGGCTGCTCCCCGGCCGTGAAATAAATACCTCCTGCTTATAGACTGAAATTCTGTCTCTGAGCAGTTTCTCCGCGCCTTGTTTTGGGGCATAAAATTGGCATCATGTTTGAAACAAGCTGTCAATGTAATCCCAGTCCTGTCAGCTGTACTGACATGGCACCTACGTTGCACAGGGCCTGGTGTTGTGCTGCAATTAGAGGGAAGTGTTCAATCCCTCGAACAAGTTTATGTGCATACAACCAAGCCACTTTCTCTGCAGGTTCTGTTGGGTGCAGTGAATTGCAGAATTGAAATGATTTACCTGTTTGCATGTTAAAAATCATCTGATCCTGGAGTTATTTCAGTGGGAAAGGTCCTTTTGAAACCATCTAGTCCAACCTCCCTGCTCAAGCAGGGTCAGCTGGAACAGATTGTCCAGGACTATGTCCAATTTGGTTTTGATTGTTGGCACAGTTGTTCTATTTAGTCAAGGTTTTCCTAGACTGTAATTTTGAATGTACACTTATTAATGTTTATTTTGCATAGGTTATGTAGATTTTATCTTGCAGTACGTGTTTTTGATCTAAATATAACAGCTTAGAACCTGAAGATAGATTAATAAGGTTATTCAAAAAACAGTGCCGAATGTGGAATAGTCCCAAATGGCCTATAAGGAAATGTTTGTTACATGTTCTAATATTTTGTTGCTGTTTATAAACAGTCTAAACACTGTCTGGAGAAATGCCAGGAATGTGACAATCTGTTATGAGCATATCAACCCTACGAAGTACTGCAATCCAATCCGCTGTCAAGCACTGGCTGAATTGCCATGCAAAATTGCTCGTGTCCATTGGTTTATGGATGCTATATGCATATAGATAAAGCTTGTCATATACTGGCTTATCAAAAGCAAACAAAAGACAGCTTGATTTTGATGAATGTCACCTGTAGCCATTATTCTAGGCTAATCTACTGCTGAATTTGCCATTCACAGATGTGTACAGTCCTTTTTTATGCCACATTAAGCCGTATTCAGACCCATATCATACTGACTCATTCCAAGTCTATCTCATGGAGATAGCTTCTTTCTGTTAATAAATGATTGTTAGTGATTTTTTTGTTGCTCTCAACACAAGGAGCTACAGACCTGTTAGCCTCTTGCCAATTCTGCCAAAAGAATGGAACAGTTAATTTCGGTTTCTGTCAACAAAGAATTGCATTGTATAGGTAATATCGGTTATCTTGATGCTCAGCCTGTCAGACTAACCTGGTACTTTTTTCTTTCTTTCTTTCTTTTTTTCCCATACAGTACCTTTTTTTGCAAGGCAAGCGTACAGCTTAGGATCACATGACATCTTAATTAAACATGTGCCTTTTAATTCCTTATACTGTGTGCTGGAATCATGCTGGTTCATTGACAGATGCCCATACACAGTAGGGAGGCACTAATGAAAAGGGCCTTTATTGGTGTCCCCTGGTTTAGCTGATTGTGCAGCATCTTTCAACCTTCCTGTGTTGGTTACCTAAGTGTAGCAGTTGACGTGGTAACACACAATCAGCAAGATGGGTTAATGGTACAGGTGTGATATAAGTAATCTAACTAAATGATTCTTAGAAAATTTGTTTAATTGCAGCCAAATGTAGTGCAGTATATAAAAAAACCCCTTCATCCTGCAGGTATGGCCTCTTCTCCCTTGGAAAGCAGGCTGTCAAGGAAGAAGGTGAATTGGGAGTTAGTGTAGGTAGCCACGTTACATGTAGTCTAAATGAAAAGCTAATGGGACTAATGTAATCTCTTGTTATTAAAGTTGTATTGAATAGCAGGGGTTGTTGTAACATACACAGGTCAGGCTGCTTAAGTCTACAAGGAAACCGCGTCCAGTTGTGATGTTTTAATTCTAAGAATAGTGTAGAAGTAGATGGAAGGCAGAGCACAGGCTTTTCCAAAGCCTGGAGGGTGAGCCTTCTGTTGTCATGTTACAGGAGATGAAGCTGCTGAAAGGAAGGTTGATAGGTGACTTGATAACTGGATATAGGGACTTAGCAGGACAACAGCGTGTGTTCAAAAGCTGAAATTGGAAGCTTGAGTGATTCAGTAATCAGAAAATGAATCCTGGCTTTGCAGGTCATTCAGCAGTGGAAGCACTTACTAGGAAAAAGGGTAGACTTTGACAAATCGAGTTTTCAAAAGGTGAGAAAGGTGGATGGAAAAATACAGGGAAAGCATGTGTGCACACAGTACCCAGGCTGCATGGTCACATTGGTCCTTTAGCAGCAGTGTCCGCAGTCTCTAGATTCTGGTGCACTCTGCAACCTCATTGTGGGAATTTGGCTTTGTATTTGTGGCTTTACTTTATTGCTGCTTGAGAAGCAAACTCCCCTCGGAAGCTCACAAGCCTTGAATTAGGCACCCCACATAGCAGGAGAAACTAATTAGCAAAACTACAGGTAAGATGATCTGCTAGTTTTTCTTCTGGTGCTCTACATGTGTTTTTTCCACTTGTTCAATCAATATGTCAGACTGGGTCTAGGGTAGTACTTGTGATATACAGGCATTGCCACTTCAAGCTGGATGTGAGTAGTCCTGCGTGCTACTAGATGTACCCCTGTTGTAAACATTCCATTTGGAGTAAGAACTTGTACTTAGGAAACTATGTGGTAAAACCAGTTAGTAATTTATATATGTAATGTGTGTTTTCCCAACAGGTCTCCTAGGGTTTGAAACTATTATATTTTCCCGTGTTTGACCGGAGAGCATGCTAGGCTAGATACACATAGTATGGAAAATCTGACTCTGAGATTTAAAGTCCTCCTCTGTCTTCTCTCTGAATTCCCCCTTGGCCTGAATTTTGCAAGTGTACCAAATGTGATATGCAACGACAATGTTTGTAAACAATCTATTACACGTTTCTCACCAGCCCAGTGGGATGCTCATACGTGCTCACATACCTGCCATTCTTTTAATTCTCTTCTTAGGCATCATTTTTGTACAGGATTCCCCACATAGCCTGTTAATACCATCTGTTTCCCATGTCTATGTACACATTGTTTCTAGATCAGATAAAAATTTGCTGCTGAAGCTACAGGTGATGCTCTTTTGCTGGGATAGGTACCAGAACCTGCAGCCTGGTAGGAGACTGACTTCTACAGCTGTTCCCTGGGCACTTCCTTACATTTGCCACTTCAGAAGTGACTCTTACGCTGTCCTAAAAATGATGATGAATGTAACCATTTCTTCCAAAAGCATAACTCTTCAAGTATATGTTATATACATCAACTGATGTAGCCTGGATCAGATCAATAGAAGAACTTCATCTATGGAACTGTCTTTGGCCTCCATATGCTACATACAGTAGTGCCAGAAGGTTTGCTGATCTAACTGTGTTGCTGGGATCGGACTTACAGCTGCAAAGTGCAGACATCAAATCAGTCTGACAGAAAGCAGGGTTCACACTGTTTGTCCCATTTCTAGGCGAGAGTATATTCTACTTGTGCAAATGCCATTGCTTCTTTTTTTCTGGGTTTACAGCTTCTTTGGGTTTAAATAGACTAGCTAATCTCAGGGTTTGAGATTTTGCAAAACCACTGAGTGATTCGGATTGCGAAGTTCAGGTGTTATCTGATATCCATTCAGAAAAGTAGTTCACTGACTATAAGCTTTCAGAAGATTTTTCTTTAGTCCGTGAATTCTCTTTAACAAAAGCAGAAACAGTTACCTACTCAGGTCAGAAGAATACATCGGCCATAAAACTGTACAAGATTTTTTTTTTTATAAGGCTATATCTTGAACTACTGCATGAATGGTTCACAGAGAAACTGGATAGTCTGAATCTTAATTTCCGTGAGCAGGGTGGAGCCTTATGAGGGAATTATCCATGATATTGCAGTGGAGGAGTACATTCTTCAATGCATATACACCTGCAGACTGCAACTTTAACTCATAGTGCTGAACTGCATTGCTCATCATCAGAGCTGAATTCAGTGGAGCTGTCCCTGACTGCTTATGGCAATTACAGATGTATGTGATGGTTTCTAATCTTCTACAGGGACCAGTCCCTGGAGGACAATGAGCTTCATTTTACCAGTGAATTTCACAGCAACTGGCTGACAGTAGAGGAAGTCTTGAGTGTCTTCTGTTTCAGGTACTGATAAATGTCCGTTCAAAGCACTGCAAATTCAGGCTCTGTTTTGGTCATACCTAACTGGGACCTTCCAGCATTTCCTTGTCATAGTCTTAGTCTCTTTTTATTTCTGTCTCCAGATTTTTTTGTCCTTCTGTTGAACGGTCTTTTCCAGTAGTGGAAACCTTTAGAAGGACAGTTTTCTCATTGTATCCAGCTCCCTGAAAGCACTACCTGGCACTACTCTGTCCCATAGCCTGGGGTTGGAGCATGCACAGTCTCTTGAAATGACTCTTTGAGTGGGTCTGTTGAGTGGTTGCAGACAACACACTGGCCCAAAGGCTTACTATCAAGTTGTGCTTTCCATCTGGAAACTGTGGGGTATTTTTCTTCTTCCCAACAGTTACTTAATTCCTGTAACTGAAATGCAAGTATATACCCTGACCTTTTATTGAAAACTATTGAAATTTTGGCAGAAACAATAAAGCCTAAAAAATCAGTCTGATGCTAAATAACTGACATGGAAATTTTCAGCCTCGGTGGTTGTGGTTCAGCAGCACTTGATGATTATGAAAGATGTCAAGTGGCTATAATCATAGTCATCAACACCTGTGCCGTATGTGTGTACCAAAACATGTATTTGGTCTCCTTTGTTAGGAATATATGCAATATCTCATTTTTACGAGTCTCTCTATTGGCTGCATTGCACATTTCTGTCTGTACAGGGAATGCCTGTTTAGAGGGGCTGGTGCTATTCAACGAATCAAGGATATACTTTTATGGAAGCTTTAATTTTCTTCTCATATTGCTTTATTCAAAAATGAATTTTTCAAACTAGTAATACACTATCATTCCTTCTATACAAAATAACTATCAGTAAGTTTTATTTTTTTATGCCTAATATGTTGTGTATGCAATTTCCACATGTTGTAATGATTTTCATGGATTCTCACTCAAAACCGAGTATACAAATACTTGTATGTCCAGAAAATGCAACCTAAATAAGCACATATATGCTCATGTGAGTCTGTGTTTTCATGCATGATCCAAATTTGTGATGCTTGATTCATAGAACAGTTTGGTTTGGAAGGGACCTTTAAAGGTCATTTAGTCCGACCCCCTCGCCATGGGAAGGGGCATCTTCAACTAGATTAGGTTGCTCAGAGCCCTGTCCAGCCTAATCTTAAATGTTTCCAGGAATGGGGCATCTACAGCCTCACTGGGCAGCCTGTTTCACTATTTCACCACCCTCATCTTAAAATTATTGTATCTAGTCTGAATTTACACTGTTTTAGATTAAAAACCAGGCCTTATTAAAAAGTTTGATCCCATCTTTCTTATAGGCCCCCTTTAAGTACTGGAAGGCTGCAATAAGGTCTCCCTGGAGCCTTCTCTTCTACAGACTGAACAACCACAGATTGAGATATTTCTGTCAACACTGATGGAAGTTAGCTTTGAAGAACTTGCAGTATTTACTTACAGATCCCTACTGTTGCAATACAGTTCTGACCTTCAGAGACACCACTTCTGAAGAACTCACAGAGCCTTTTTATTTTGTTGGATTTGATGAATGATGCCTGACTTTCATTTCCCTGACAGACTGTTTATTTTCACCAGGTGTGCTTCAGGGCTGACTCTTTGTTTGTTTGTTTTTCCCCTTTATTAGAGAGCTAGTTAGTTGTCAGCAAAATAACAATTACAGTATCTGAGCATTTATTGCTTTTTCTGGAATGCCAGATGTCAGAATAAATCTTACAGAAAAAAATGGAAACTTTATCTCTTTTTAGTCATAGTAGTATTGAAAATTTAAGCCAAAGTAGAATATGTTTTTCTACATTCCATCTGAGTGAATCCTTCAGTAGTAAACAAGTATTTGCATACTCTTTAAGTAAGCAAGCTCTAGCTAAACAGCATCCACTAAATCTTGTGCAGTCTATTGCTGACTTGCAAGAATTGCTGGGAACTGTTACACCAATATGATCATCCATCTGGGAGAAAAAAGCACTGTAAAGTGCAGTGCTGTATGGCAAAAGCTTTGATGTGCTGGATCCATTCTGCACTTCAATGAATTACCCACTGTAAAAGAATAGTATAAACAATTGTAGTCTGAAACACTCCCCTGTACAAATCTGCAGTTATAATTGGTAGCTGTGGGAAGCAGTATCTTTTGATACTATCTCTCAAAAATTTATCAAAATAATTAAACAGATTTTCCAAAGAATTTGAGGACTTGCTAGTTCGAGACTGATATGTGATTTAAAAAAAATATGTAGCTTGATGTTTTTCAGTAATTAATGGCTTTCTTGCTTGCAGAAAAATGAAGTTGCCAAATTTGACCTTGGACCAAAATCGTAGCTGGAATATTGAACTTTTTTTATTTTATGTAAACCACAGTGACAAGTCATGTAATTGTCCTCTGCAGGAGGTTATTGAGAAGCCCTGAAACTGATTGCAACTGCAGTGACCCAACACGGGCAACAAATTAGTTTGACTCAACTTCAAATTGTTTTGCTCTAAAATGCCCCGTGTCCATACACTTTGTATGCCATCTGATTGTCAAACCACATTGGAAATGGGTTAACTTAGAAGTGGGTTGGATTTGCCCTCAACAAAGTAGGCATGGATGCCTCTTGCAATTCTTGCAAGGAAACTAAGTTTTGTTAGTAGTTCTGTATAACTCCTACAGCCAGTAAAGCAGTATCTCTTTACAGACTGATGTGTTCTCTCCTGCTCCAGAAGCATCCAGGCAGGATTTCATCTGTTTTAAATGTT